>NC_072002.2:94193718-95460129 GCF_028885655.2 Pongo abelii | reverse complement strand
AACCCTAACCCTAACCCTAACCCTAACCCTAACCCTAACCCTAACCCTAACCCTAACCCTAACCCTAACCCTAACCCTAACCCTAACCCTAACCCTAACCCTAACCCTAACCCTAACCCTAACCCTAACCCTAACCCTAACCCTAACCCTAACCCTAACCCTAACCCTAACCCTAACCCTAACCCTAACCCTAACCCTAACCCTAACCCTAACCCTAACCCTAACCCTAACCCTAACCCTAACCCTAACCCTAACCCTAACCCTAACCCTAACCCTAACCCTAACCCTAACCCTAACCCTAACCCTAACCCTAACCCTAACCCTAACCCTAACCCTAACCCTAACCCTAACCCTAACCCTAACCCTAACCCTAACCCTAACCCTAACCCTAACCCTAACCCTAACCCTAACCCTAACCCTAAACCCTAACCCTAACCCTAACCCTAACCCTAACCCTAACCCTAACCCTAACCCTAACCCTAACCCTAACCCTAACCCTAACCCTAACCCTAACCCTAACCCTAAACCCTAACCCTAACCCTAACCCTAACCCTAACCCTAACCCTAACCCTAACCCTAACCCTAACCCTAACCCTAACCCTAACCCTAACCCTAACCCTAACCCTAACCCTAACCCTAACCCTAACCCTAACCCTAACCCTAACCCTAACCCTAACCCTAACCCTAACCCTAACCCTAACCCTAACCCTAACCCTAACCCTAACCCTAACCCTAACCCTAACCCTAACCCTAACCCTAACCCTAACCCTAACCCTAACCCTAACCCTAACCCTAACCCTAACCCTAACCCTAACCCTAACCCTAACCCTAACCCTAACCCTAACCCTAACCCTAACCCTAACCCTAACCCTAACCCTAACCCTAACCCTAACCCTAACCCTAACCCTAACCCTAACCCTAACCCTAACCCTAACCCTAACCCTAACCCTAACCCTAACCCTAACCCTAACCCTAACCCTAACCCTAACCCTAACCCTAACCCTAACCCTAACCCTAACCCTAACCCTAACCCTAACCCTAACCCTAACCCTAACCCTAACCCTAACCCTAACCCTAACCCTAACCCTAACCCTAACCCTAACCCTAACCCTAACCCTAACCCTAACCCTAACCCTAACCCTAACCCTAACCCTAACCCTAACCCTAACCCTAACCCTAACCCTAACCCTAACCCTAACCCTAACCCTAACCCTAACCCTAACCCTAACCCTAACCCTAACCCTAACCCTAACCCTAACCCTAACCCTAACCCTAACCCTAACCCTAACCCTAACCCTAACCCTAACCCTAACCCTAACCCTAACCCTAACCCTAACCCTAACCCTAACCCTAACCCTAACCCTAACCCTAACCCTAACCCTAACCCTAACCCTAACCCTAACCCTAACCCTAACCCTAACCCTAACCCTAACCCTAACCCTAACCCTAACCCTAACCCTAACCCTAACCCTAACCCTAACCCTAACCCTAACCCTAACCCTAACCCTAACCCTAACCCTAACCCTAACCCTAACCCTAACCCTAACCCTAACCCTAACCCTAACCCTAACCCTAACCCTAACCCTAACCCTAACCCTAACCCTAACCCTAACCCTAACCCTAACCCTAACCCTAACCCTAACCCTAACCCTAACCCTAACCCTAACCCTAACCCTAACCCTAACCCTAACCCTAACCCTAACCCTAACCCTAACCCTAACCCTAACCCTAACCCTAACCCTAACCCTAACCCTAACCCTAACCCTAACCCTAACCCTAACCCTAACCCTAACCCTAACCCTAACCCTAACCCTAACCCTAACCCTAACCCTAACCCTAACCCTAACCCTAACCCTAACCCTAACCCTAACCCTAACCCTAACCCTAACCCTAACCCTAACCCTAACCCTAACCCTAACCCTAACCCTAACCCTAACCCTAACCCTAACCCTAACCCTAACCCTAACCCTAACCCTAACCCTAACCCTAACCCTAACCCTAACCCTAACCCTAACCCTAACCCTAACCCTAACCCTAACCCTAACCCTAACCCTAACCCTAACCCTAACCCTAACCCTAACCCTAACCCTAACCCTAACCCTAACCCTAACCCTAACCCTAACCCTAACCCTAACCCTAACCCTAACCCTAACCCTAACCCTAACCCTAACCCTAACCCTAACCCTAACCCTAACCCTAACCCTAACCCTAACCCTAACCCTAACCCTAACCCTAACCCTAACCCTAACCCTAACCCTAACCCTAACCCTAACCCTAACCCTAACCCTAACCCTAACCCTAACCCTAACCCTAACCCTAACCCTAACCCTAACCCTAACCCTAACCCTAACCCTAACCCTAACCCTAACCCTAACCCTAACCCTAACCCTAACCCTAACCCTAACCCTAACCCTAACCCTAACCCTAACCCTAACCCTAACCCTAACCCTAACCCTAACCCTAACCCTAACCCTAACCCTAACCCTAACCCTAACCCTAACCCTAACCCTAACCCTAACCCTAACCCTAACCCTAACCCTAACCCTAACCCTAACCCTAACCCTAACCCTAACCCTAACCCTAACCCTAACCCTAACCCTAACCCTAACCCTAACCCTAACCCTAACCCTAACCCTAACCCTAACCCTAACCCTAACCCTAACCCTAACCCTAACCCTAACCCTAACCCTAACCCTAACCCTAACCCTAACCCTAACCCTAACCCTAACCCTAACCCTAACCCTAACCCTAACCCTAACCCTAACCCTAACCCTAACCCTAACCCTAACCCTAACCCTAACCCTAACCCTAACCCTAACCCTAACCCTAACCCTAACCCTAACCCTAACCCTAACCCTAACCCTAACCCTAACCCTAACCCTAACCCTAACCCTAACCCTAACCCTAACCCTAACCCTAACCCTAACCCTAACCCTAACCCTAACCCTAACCCTAACCCTAACCCTAACCCTAACCCTAACCCTAACCCTAACCCTAACCCTAACCCTAACCCTAACCCTAACCCTAACCCTAACCCTAACCCTAACCCTAACCCTAACCCTAACCCTAACCCTAACCCTAACCCTAACCCTAACCCTAACCCTAACCCTAACCCTAACCCTAACCCTAACCCTAACCCTAACCCTAACCCTAACCCTAACCCTAACCCTAACCCTAACCCTAACCCTAACCCTAACCCTAACCCTAACCCTAACCCTAACCCTAACCCTAACCCTAACCCTAACCCTAACCCTAACCCTAACCCTAACCCTAACCCTAACCCTAACCCTAACCCTAACCCTAACCCTAACCCTAACCCTAACCCTAACCCTAACCCTAACCCTAACCCTAACCCTAACCCTAACCCTAACCCTAACCCTAACCCTAACCCTAACCCTAACCCTAACCCTAACCCTAACCCTAACCCTAACCCTAACCCTAACCCTAACCCTAACCCTAACCCTAACCCTAACCCTAACCCTAACCCTAACCCTAACCCTAACCCTAACCCTAACCCTAACCCTAACCCTAACCCTAACCCTAACCCTAACCCTAACCCTAACCCTAACCCTAACCCTAACCCTAACCCTAACCCTAACCCTAACCCTAACCCTAACCCTAACCCTAACCCTAACCCTAACCCTAACCCTAACCCTAACCCTAACCCTAACCCTAACCCTAACCCTAACCCTAACCCTAACCCTAACCCTAACCCTAACCCTAACCCTAACCCTAACCCTAACCCTAACCCTAACCCTAACCCTAACCCTAACCCTAACCCTAACCCTAACCCTAACCCTAACCCTAACCCTAACCCTAACCCTAACCCTAACCCTAACCCTAACCCTAACCCTAACCCTAACCCTAACCCTAACCCTAACCCTAACCCTAACCCTAACCCTAACCCTAACCCTAACCCTAACCCTAACCCTAACCCTAACCCTAACCCTAACCCTAACCCTAACCCTAACCCTAACCCTAACCCTAACCCTAACCCTAACCCTAACCCTAACCCTAACCCTAACCCTAACCCTAACCCTAACCCTAACCCTAACCCTAACCCTAACCCTAACCCTAACCCTAACCCTAACCCTAACCCTAACCCTAACCCTAACCCTAACCCTAACCCTAACCCTAACCCTAACCCTAACCCTAACCCTAACCCTAACCCTAACCCTAACCCTAACCCTAACCCTAACCCTAACCCTAACCCTAACCCTAACCCTAACCCTAACCCTAACCCTAACCCTAACCCTAACCCTAACCCTAACCCTAACCCTAACCCTAACCCTAACCCTAACCCTAACCCTAACCCTAACCCTAACCCTAACCCTAACCCTAACCCTAACCCTAACCCTAACCCTAACCCTAACCCTAACCCTAACCCTAACCCTAACCCTAACCCTAACCCTAACCCTAACCCTAACCCTAACCCTAACCCTAACCCTAACCCTAACCCTAACCCTAACCCTAACCCTAACCCTAACCCTAACCCTAACCCTAACCCTAACCCTAACCCTAACCCTAACCCTAACCCTAACCCTAACCCTAACCCTAACCCTAACCCTAACCCTAACCCTAACCCTAACCCTAACCCTAACCCTAACCCTAACCCTAACCCTAACCCTAACCCTAACCCTAACCCTAACCCTAACCCTAACCCTAACCCTAACCCTAACCCTAACCCTAACCCTAACCCTAACCCTAACCCTAACCCTAACCCTAACCCTAACCCTAACCCTAACCCTAACCCTAACCCTAACCCTAACCCTAACCCTAACCCTAACCCTAACCCTAACCCTAACCCTAACCCTAACCCTAACCCTAACCCTAACCCTAACCCTAACCCTAACCCTAACCCTAACCCTAACCCTAACCCTAACCCTAACCCTAACCCTAACCCTAACCCTAACCCTAACCCTAACCCTAACCCTAACCCTAACCCTAACCCTAACCCTAACCCTAACCCTAACCCTAACCCTAACCCTAACCCTAACCCTAACCCTAACCCTAACCCTAACCCTAACCCTAACCCTAACCCTAACCCTAACCCTAACCCTAACCCTAACCCTAACCCTAACCCTAACCCTAACCCTAACCCTAACCCTAACCCTAACCCTAACCCTGACCCTGACCCTGACCCTGACCCTGACCCTGACCCTGACCCTGACCCTGACCCTGACCCTGACCCTGACCCTGACCCTGACCCTGACCCTGACCCTGACCCTGACCCTGACCCTGACCCTGACCCTGACCCTGACCCTGACCCTGACCCTGACCCTGACCCTGACCCTGACCCTGACCCTGACCCTGACCCTGACCCTGACCCTGACCCTGACCCTGACCCTGACCCTGACCCTGACCCTGACCCTGACCCTACCCCTGACCCTGACCCTACCCCTACCCCTACCCCTACCCCTGACCCTAACCCTACCCCTGACCCTAACACAGAGGTCCCCACTGCCCACATCTGCTGACCCTATCTCACACCAGGCGCCAACCAGCCAGAGCAAGTTCCTGCTTTCCTACTCACGTCTCACTAATTTCAAAGGGGACCAGCTCCGATGCCCACTCCCCACCCTCCACCCCCCTGCCCTGCACTCACATGACCTCCTTCAAAAGACGCCAACCCCCTTCAAAAGACCCTCAGACCTGGTTACCCCAGGCAGTGAGCCTATCCTTCCAACAACCTCACATACGTGAAGCAAACATCACCCAGCCGTCAAATACACTCACAAAGCCCTCCTGTCCAGGGCACAGCTGGGGCTCATGCTGCCTGCCGACCCCCATGCCTCTCACTTCATCTCCCACTCACGTTCCTCCCTTAGAGCATCACTCTCCTGAGACGGCTCGGTGACCTCACTGTGAGAGGCAGTGCCACCACTTCACAGGATGAGGGCCAAAGAAGGAGACAGGGCTTTAACAACTGAGTGAGTAGTCGGCCGGCAAGTTTCTCCATACTTTGCCAAGCAGGACAGCAGGGCACACCTGGGGTGGAGTTAGACCATGCCCACAGAGAGGCCACACCCACAGAGGAGAGGCAATGCCCACAGATGACAGGCCACGCCCACAGAGAGGCCACACCCATCCCCATCCCCACCCCACCCCACGTGGGGCTATCAGAGTCACATCAAGAAGGGCTGCCTGGGATCCCCCATTCCTGCTAGTGGGAGTACAGCTTAGAACAATGTTTTTGAAGGCAATTCAGTGGTACATTTCAGAAATCAATGTGCCTTCTTTGTGATCCACCAATGCCACTTATAGGGGTTTATTCTACAGAAGCAAAGAGGGACGGCTATAATAAAAATAAAAATAAGGGATAGAGAGATTAAATGCTAAACCTACGTCCTCAAGTTGCCATCCGATGGAGAAGACAAAAAGTATGCAAGTCCCCCTCCCCAGACTGACAATGCAATGATAGAGCCACGCACAGAGGAGCAGTCCTTGGACGGAAGCCCCAGGCCTGCAGGAGGAGGAGGAGTTCGCTAGGCAGAAAAGGGGACCAGAGGTCCAGCCAAAGAGGCTGCCTGCTCAAAGACAGGCCCTTGAGACCACCACACACAGAAAGGCCCCCGGGTCACTGGGAGGATTGGGGCCAGGCTGCAGACAGGAAAAGGCAAGTGGTGGGCTTCACACACTGCAGGGGACCAGCAGCCCTGACATATGCCTGGAAGACAGGGTCCACTCGAGGGACCGAGTGACCCCTGAGCTGCCTGAGGTGGGCCTGGGAGACAAGCAGTCTGGCAGGAAGAGAGTCCAGAATGACCTTTCCTGGAGTAGGTGACTGAGCAATGATGTTTATGAAGGTGGAGACAGACGCCTCCCGAGAAGTTTGGGGAGAGAGGAGCAAGGTCAGAAGTGATGAAAAGCATGCGGTTTCTTCTAATAGGAAATCCACTAGGGCCTGCAACTACTTTGAACCTCTGAAATGCTTTGGGAGTGTGCACCAGGAGATGAATCATGCTGATGAATGGATGCTGTGTGGCTGAAAACTGACCATGCTTTTCTGCCATAAAATCACATTCTGATACATTCACCAAGTCAGTGAAAAGCTTTATGGATTGACTCTTTTTAAAACATCCTGAGACTCTAATCCATGCTTAGTGTAATACTTGGAACAAAGACTGTGCTTCATGTTCTAGGTGCTTTTATTTGTATGTTGTAAAAGTGTCCCAGAGTTTTAATGCAAAGTCAGAGACAGCTGGGTAAGGGTTACCACCTGCCCTTTGTCTTCCACCTGCGGGTGGACATGCAGGTCAAACCGCAAGCTGGTTGAGGAGGGAGCCCTTTGCACCAATCTAGGGGATGAAACCAGGGCCACTTTGTAGGATGTGGGCGGATGTGAGCAATGACATCCACATGGCTCCGGAATGCAGGGAATTCATTCTATTCTGGCCGACATACCATCTGCTGAAAGAGCTACTGGTAAGTCAGTTTGGGCATGAAGCTTCCATTGAGAGTCAAGATATTACTGCATCAGAAAGGCAGAAGAGGCCAGGCACAGTGGCTCACACCTGTAATCCCAGCACTTTGGGAGGCCGAGGCGAGTGGATCACCTGAGGTCAGGAATTCGAGATCAGCATGGACCACATGGTGAAACCCTGTCTCTACTAAAAATGCAAAATTAGGCGGGCGTTGTGGCACATGCCTATAGTCCTAACTATTTGGGAGGCTGAGGCAGGAGAATCGCTTGAACTCGGAAGGCGGAGGTTGCAGTCGGCCAAGATCGCCCCATTGCACCCCAGCCTGGGCAACAAGAATGAAACTCCATCTCAAAAATGAAAATTTAAAAAAAAGGCAGAGGAGGCCTCTTTGAGCAGGGGAAGAGTAAAGGGTAAAAATAAGGGATGCCTTTAGATGAGAATCAGGTGATAATAAGGCATAACTACTCTGCCATTTCCTTATTTCAATTGAATATCAGTTCTTTGCCTGCCTCATCTGAAAATATATTCGAATGCATTGCAAATGTAACAGCCTGCTGGTTCAAATGTTACAGCAATGCTTTCCTATTACCCAACAAAATTATCTTAGAGAATGTTTTCTTAGGACATATACAATAGTAACAAATGTTCAATCATAAAAGAGCCTGCTCTCATCATAAGAGAACCTGCTCTCATCTTTTTTCAACAGGGTCTCGCTCTGCTATGCCCTGGAGTGCAGTGGCATGATCACAGCTCACCACACACTCGACCTTCCAGTCTCAAGAAATCCTCCCACCTCAGCCTCCCCAGTCTCAAACAATCTGCCCCTCTGGGCCTTCCAAAGTGCTAGGATTACAGGCGTGAGCCACTGCCCGCAGTCAAGGAATACATTTTACTGGGTCCACAACATACTTCCTTTTTGCTCCTGATGGTTCAGTTATTAGATGGGTTCTTAGAAGCCATGATTTGAGGAAGATTTAACCTCTACCCATTCCTATTTTCTCTCTCATTTTCTGTCTGAAACAAGTCAGCCTCTCAGAGGCTCCCATGACCCCCTGGTTGTGTGAAAAGGCAGGCGATCAGGCCAGGATCTGAGGAGTCTTTTTTCTCTCTCCTTTCTTTTCTCTTTCTTTCTTCTTTTCCTTTTCCTCCCTCCCTCCCTTCTTTTTGCTTAGGTGAGGTCTCTCTCTGTCACCCAGGCTGGAGTGCAGTGGCACAATCACAGCCCACTGCAGCCTCGACCTCCTGGGCTCAAGCGATTCTCTCACCCTGGCCTCCTGAGTAGCTGGGACTATAGGTGTGTCCCACCATGCCCAGCTAATTTTTTTTTTATTTTTTGGAGAGACAGGGTTTCACCATGTTGCCTAGGCTAGTCTCAAACTCCTGGCCTCAAGCAATCCTCCAGCCTCAACCTCCCAGTGTGTTGGGATTACAGGTGTGAGCCACTGTGTCTGGTAGGAGAGGGTTTTTGTTTTTTCCAATCTTGCTGCTGTATTGTGTAAAAGCCTTTCCAGCTGAAGGCACAGTTAATTTTCTTTGGTCTATACCCGACTCAACCTAGAGCTCAAAGCCCTAGCAAATCCAGTTCAAGTCTCAGCTGGAAACTCAGGCTCCACATGCAACAGCAAGCTTTCCCACCCTTTCCTCCTGCTTTTGCCTGCAGATCATGCCAATCAAGAACTGTGGAGCAACAGATGATTAAGATAAAGGAGCAGCACCTCTCAAACTTCAGTGTGGACCTGAATCACCTGGGGATCTTGTTCAAGTGCAGATTCTGATTCAGTGGGTCTGGGGTGGGGTGTTGCTAACAAGTGCCAGGTGGAGCAGATTTGGGGCCTTACACCACACTCTGAGCCATAGGCATTGACAAAATGATCTCACTCTCATCAACCTGGTCCAGAAGCCAAGTCTAGGGCTACTTGAAATTCTGTAGCCTTCCAGCCTTTCCTTTAAAAAGCGTCTTCCCACTCCAAAGCCCCAAACTTGCTGGGTGGACCCCACTCCCACCTTCATTGCCTACAATGCTGTTCATTCCTCCACACAGTCCTTTGTCTCTGCATTTCTTAAAATGTGTCAGTTGGAGCTTCTCCCTGGGGATATTACTGAGCCTCCTCTAACCACGAAACAATGTTGCCCACTGTAATTGGCAACTTGCACTCAGCATTGAGCCTGTGAGTTTTCTCAAATCCAAAGATTTGCATTCAGTTTAGGAAATTTCCCTTGAAAGAATGTCAGCACCTCTGTCCACAGTCTGCTTGCCAAGTGTGTGTCTCTTGGCATTTTTTGTTTGCTTGCTTACTTACTGCACATGTGCCTTGTTTTGGAACTCTGTTTACATATCTGGTCCTCTGGCCAGCCTAGCATTTCTCTAAAGGGCAGTGATTATAACTCAGTGGCTTTGTAATGGTACTCCCTGGCACTAAGTCCCAGCATATAACAGGGTAAATACTTAGCAAAAATAAGGGAAAATCAGATTTCTATGAAAGTAATTTGTGTTAACGCTTTAGAGGTATGTAGTTTGTGGCCTAGTAGTTCTAATTTTAGAAGTCAATTTAAAACATTGAATATCAGCAAATTTTTAAAACACAGTATGATATAAAAGCTTAATAGTGGAAACATCTTAAATATCCAACAATAATGAAATGATTATAAATTATGCCTATATTCATATAAGCACCTTTTAGAAAACATCTTCTCTAAGAACATTTAATAAAACAAAAATAAAAATAAAATTAGTCTGTGTGGTGGCACAAATCTGTGGTCCTAGCTACTCAAGAGGCTGAGGTGGAAGGATTGCTCGAGCCAAGGAGTTTGAGGCTGCAGTGAGCTGTGATTGTGGCATTGCACTACAACATGGGCGACATAGCAAGACCCTGTTTTTAGAAGGAAAAAAAGTTCATTATATAGCATAAGGTGAAAAGTGCAAGTTGTAAAACCAGATAAACAGCATGGTCACAACTTTGTAAAATATACAAATATATATGCACAAAAATAAGTGAAAATAAAATACACCAAAGTTTAATACAGTTGATTGCTGAGTAGCATGACTACAGGTAATTTTTACAGGTTTTTTCACTTCTTTATATTCTGCAGGTTTCTTTTGCAATGAATGTATGGTGAGATTTATAATTATATGGCTTGTAGATTACAGTTCATAGTATACATCACAATGATTTTTAAAAAACTGTCTTGTCTTCTGAACTTCATCACAAATTCCTCAAGGGCAAGGGCTGTATCTTTGGTTTCAGCAAGCCCGTTTCAGAGGCCTCTTGACTGGTAAGTATTCATTGATGCTGCTAGTAATTGATGCTTTGTTTTAACAGGTTCTCTTTTTCTAGCTGCCTTAGAAAAAAGTCTCCTTTCGCATCAGGCAGGTGCTTCTGATCCTCTCCCTAAAGATAGGCAATCTAATAAAGCCCTCTAAGCCTTTATTTTTATTTTTTATTTTTTGAGACGGAGTCTCGCTCTTTCTCCCAGGCTGGAGTGCAGTGATGCGATCTCGGCTCACTGCAGCCTCCGTCTCCCGGGTTCAAGCGATTCTCCTGTCTCAGCCTCCCCAGTAGCTGGGATTACAGGCACCCCCCACCACACCCGGCTAATTTTGTATTTTTAGTAGAGATAGGGTTTCACCGTATTGGCCAGGCTGCTCTAAGCCTGTTTGATAAAACCCTTCTCCCAGGCCATCAACAACTTGACAATTAGTACTGACAGGTGATGCCTTTTGAGATCAGGTCTCCAGTGGTTCTCGTTAGCATTCCTCACTTGAATATTACCCAAAACAATGGCAAAAATCAACCCCTATCCTAGGTTGCTCGGTGGAGGCAATCAAAACCAGACGCCTTGGGCCGGCCGCGATGCTCCTTTCCCCAGGCTCTGGGATTGTGGACAAGAGGGCGCACACCCACTGGCGATCCGACGCGGAGCTGCAGCGTGGGGGCGTGGCGCGGCGGGGCCTCCGGAGCGCGGGGCGGGGCTGTGGGCGGGGATATGGGCGGGGCCTCCGGGGCTCGGGGGCGGGGCGCGGGCGCGGGCGCCGGGAGGTGGGGCGGCGCGCGCCGGCGTCCCCCGCGCTCCTCCCGCGCGCGGCCCCTGGAGTCCCTGAGGCGCGCGGCCAGCCCAGCTCGGGCCCGCAGCACCGGGAGCAGCCCGCCGGCCAAGAGAGCGCGGGCCGGGGCCGGGGCCGGGGCCTGGGGGCGCCGCCCCCGGGAGTCTTTCTGCGGCCCCTGAGGAGCGAGGGCGACGGCGAGGCTGACCGGGGCCGAAACCATGAACCGGAGTTTTCACAAGTCTCAGACCTTGCGATTCTACGATTGCAGCGCAGTGGAAGTCAAGAGCAAGGTAAGCCCCCCGCCCGCCCGGCGGCCCTGCGCCCAGTCTCCTGGCTAATGAATGGGGCGCCCCGCGGAGGGGACTGGGGCGGCGTGGAGGCGACAGGCGCCGGCGACAACTTTCGAGTTCGGGCGCCGCGCGCCGCTCCGCGGGACGCGCACTGGGGACCCCGGCCGTCCTTCCCGCCCCCCGCGCGGACACAAAGCCCGGCAGCCGCGGCGCTCAGAGGGCCGAGGGCCAGCGGACAGTCCGTGCAGACTCTGGACCCGCTCCGCGGGAGCTGCTCTTTTGTTCCACGAGTGAGAGGCGATCGGGGCGCGCCACACATTGGAGGGGAGGGCGGCCTTTCCGGGGCGAGTTGAGGGCCAGGGGCTGCTCGGATTCGGGGCCGTGGGGGGGCTCTGGGGGCCCGGGCCGTGGGATGGTCCTGGCTAAGGCGCCTTCAAGGCTGCAAAGGAGGCTCGTTACCGGCCAGGAGGAGACTTGCCGCCGGCTCCGAGCCCGGCGTCCCCCACCCGCTCGGTACCAAACATCCAGGAACCAGGCGCGCTCCCCGGCGCAGACCCAGAGCACGCACCCGGCTCTCCCCCGGCCCAGACCCAGACCACGCCTCCCCGGGCGCGTCCCCGGGCCAGACACCCCACCCCACCCCCACGGGCGCGCCCCCACCCCAGACTCCCCCACCTCCGGACGCGCCCCCGCCCCAGACCCAGCCCACTCCCCCCGGGCGCGCCCCCGGCTCAGACCCAGACCCCTCCCGAGCGCTCCCCCGGATCAGACCCGTACCCAGACCACCCCCACGGGCGTGCCCGGCCCCTCCCGCTGCCTGCGCCCGGGCGGAGCGTGCCCGAACTTGCGGGTCGCGATGCGCGTCTGGGTAATTGGCTGGTAGGATCTGGCGCTTCTGCCCTTTGCGGGGGTGGTTCCTTCGCCGCAGATGCTATTGTTTGTGAGGGTCTCTTTGGTGGACCCCGCGGGCTGAGGAGGTGCTGCAGTTGTTCGGGGTCCTGCGGGAGGGGGCCCCTCGGGTCTTTCGCTGGCTACTCTCTGGGAGTTGAGCGGCCCTTTCGCCCTTTCTTTCCTCGCACCCCGGTTCTCAGAGTTGTGGGAAAGGCTTCTAACGGCGGAGTGGGAGCCCGCACCCCCAACTGTGTGCCTATCTTGGGCGCAGGGCGGGTGTTCCCTCCCCTGTCTCTGGGGAGGCAAGTCTAACAGCCCCCTCTCGCTGTGCTGCTCTGACCTTTGGAGTAGGATTTCCAGGGTGTCTGCAGAGGATTGAGGGGGGGGAGGTGTCCCAGCAACAGCATGGCCGCCTCTCCAGCCTGCTTCTCTACTTAGGGGTACACGGTCTTTTAATGAATCCCTTATTTATCATAAGATCCTGTCCTTACCCTTGCCGCATGACCTCGGCCCCACACCCATCTTCTCTGGAGCACAGGAGTGCCCCCAGCTCCCCCAAATCAAGTGTGCCAGCTGTGGGTTAGGTGAGGGGAAGAGCCCACAAGCATGGGCGGGGGGTTTCTTTAGCTCAGTGGGAACACAGCTCTCTGGAGTTGCACTATCTAGTACAGTAGCCAGTAAGCACGTGTGGTATGTAATCTTATTTAACTTTTTATTTAGAGATTATTGTACATTCACAAGTAGCTGTGAGAGAGACTATAGAGGTCTATGTTCTCAGCCTCTGAGCCTTTCTTTGCTCAGCCTCCCTGATGGTGGTATCTCGTGTGACTAGCACACTGTCCTATCCTGGACACAGACCTTAGTGGGTCTCAGCAGCGTAACACACTCATTCGTGTACGCCTAGGTCTGTGCGGTTGTGTGACCACCAACACAAGGTGCAGAGCAGTTTCCCCCTTTCATCTTAGGATCCTTCCTGCTGCCCTTCACAGCAGCTGTTTAACCAGGGAGGACTGGTTGGTTAACACGAACGTTAGACTCAGTTCTGTGCTCATTGGCCCTCTGCAGAGGGTGGCTGCCTCCTCACACACATAGCTCCAGAGAATCAGAGGCCTCAACCAGGCACAGGGTAAGTCTGGAGGACATGCCCTCACCAGGCCTCATCCTGCAGTCCTGGGCTGCTGGCACTACAGAGGCTGCCTCTGCCTTCCCTGGGGTGTCAGCCTGCCTGCTTCTGCCACCTCCACTTGGCAAAGAAGGGGTGCTGCCTCACACCCCAAGCATGGATTCAAGTTCAGATGCAGCAGATGCTTGTCTGGAGGTGAGTGGCAGCGCCAAAGTTTTGGTTGAACTTGGGTGTCCTTGGAAGGGCCACACTGACCTGGGCCTTACTGGACTTGCTGTTGTGCCCTCCCCACCATGATGGGGCTGAACTTACTGCTTGTCCAGAGGGTCCTGTGGCTCTTCCTTCTGCGCACAGCTTCCCACTTAGCCACTTTATGGTTAATATTTGTTACTATGGCATCTATCTCTATAGGGAGCCAATGTTGTCAAAATAGCAGCAAAGCCTTATGACAACCTAAATGTAGCACCGCAACACCGTGGTTTGGTTTGTGGGGAAAATGGCGTCTGGGGAGCTAAGTCCAGCCTGGGTTCTGCCACCTACCGCATTTGTGAGCTTTTGGGCAAGTCATTTAACTTTTCCAAGCATCGGTTATTTAATCTGTAAAATGGGTATGATACCTTTTCTGCTTACCTCTCAAGATGAAACGCATTGAATACAAGAGCGCTTTGAGTTAGATACTGCAGGTCACAATTCTTTGGCATTTTAAGATATTAGGTTGGAAAACTGCCTTAGGTTCTCTCAGAATTTTTGTCATTAACCATTTGCCACAGATGGTCAGTCCCCAGTGCTTAGGGACAGGATGCTGGTGTGTGTGCGCAAGGGGGCGTATGATCTTGATCTTGACCTGATGGCTCTTCCTCATTTTGCAGCCCCTTATACTTCTCCAGACGTTTTTACCTTAATTCTAGTGATTCATCTGTTCCTCACCAAACCAGCAGCAGTACGTACTTCCGATTACCTAGTTCTGTTCGTGGGACCACCCTTTTTCGCACTTAGCTTTGACTTTTGCCTCTCCTTCCACAGGACCTGCAGTGGGGAGGGAGGAGCTATGCAGAGGTTTAGGGTGTTTCAGGTGGAGGAAAGCAAGAGTCCTTGGCCACCTTAGAATGTAGCAGAAAAGCCAGTGCTGGGATTGGAAGGGGTTTACAGGGGGCAGTAAATGGAGATGAATTTTCGTATGAGGAGAAGATAGCAAGCAACACAGTGCTACTATGAACTTAGCAACGCCTTTAACTATATCAGTATTTCGTCAGTTCCACTGTCATCTGCATAAGCTTGAAAAATCCAGAGAAACACAACTTACCCCCCGTCCTAGCAGTGTGCTCAGCCCAGAGCCCTGAGTTCCTTCAGACTCGAGCATAGATGGCCCACTGCTCATGCCCTTGGCCCACGCTTTCTTTGGCCTGTGTGTCCCTAGTTTGTGGCTTCCCCTACCTGAAATGCTTTCTCTGAGAATCTGCCCTATCCTGAGGACCTTCTTAGACAGCTCCCTCTTCTACAAAGTCATTCTGGATGCCTGTGCCAGACCAAGCTTTCTCTGTCCGACCCCTTCTTGGTGTTTCTGGTCATCTTATTGGCACTTGTCATGATGCTGGTGCCACAGTTATGTTCGGCACAGATTGTCTGTCGTGTTAATTATATCTGAGGGAGAAGGTTTTCATCCCATTTGTGCTTCCTTATTAAATAATGTTGGGGCTTTTTTGGATTCTAAGCTAACACAGTGTCATTGTAGGAAATTTAGAAACCACAGCCAAGCACAAAGAAGGGCAAACACCATTGGTAGCTCTCCTGTCCAAAGATGAGCCACTGTTAAATGTTGCCTCTGGCCTTCTGGTCTTTTGTGTGCATGTATGATGGACGCACTCTTGTGTTACAGAATTTGGGTCAAATAGGCATGTCATGATGTAGCCAGCTTCCCCTCTAACTTATCATGTATTGCAAGTGTTTTTTCATGTCATTAATATTTTTAGACAACAAAAAAAGACTGCATCATATCCCTGTTCATGTCTAAACCATGACTAACCAGTATCTTAAGTTAATCCCAACTTTTTCCATAGTAAACAGTGCTGTAAATAACATCTTTAAGTCTTTATATAAGGATTATATATAGAATATACACATATAAAATATGTAAAGATTATTGATTATATTAAACCAGTGCAAAATTCTTACTGATCTTTAGCACAAATTCCTGGAAGTGACATCACCTGGGAAAAGTATGTGCTTTTAAAGGCTTTGAGTACGTATTTCTACTTTTCTTCTGGAAAGTTTATTTTACCAATTTATAGATGCTGTTTCATAGCTATTCATTCATCTGTCTCTTTCTCCCCATCCCTTTCTTCTTTGCTCCTCCTAGCGCTGGGCATTTTCTCATTCTTACCCAATTAGATGAGTGAAATGGTATCCCATTGTTTTAATTTGTATCTCTTAAGTTATTAGAGAGTTGAAAGTTTTGTATTTATTGGCTATTTGTATATTTATTTTTAACTGCCTGGTTTTGTCCTGAATCCTTTTTCTCTGTTAGTTTTCTTGGGAGTTAATGAGTTATGGGAGCTTCTTGTTCGCAATGTTTCCAATCAGTGCAGATGGTGCTGAGGGTGACTGGCTCTGAGATTGTTGTGACCTTGCCCCCAGGCATGAAACTTGGGCCCTCTAGGATGACAAGGGTATGAGGAGCCTGTTGGTGGGCTGGCTGATGCACTGGCTGGCCAGGTTCTCCTGAGGACAGCCAAGCGTGCAGTGTTTTGTGTTAGTATATCTCCTCTGGTCCCCAAGATCTTATTGCTGTCTGAGGCCATTGGCTGCCATGGTGCTGCAGGAACATGCCCTTCCAGCTGTGTGATGTGTGACAGCCGGTGGGATGGAGCTGAAGCCAGACCTCCCCATTGGGTGGCTGACACTTGCCTCCTGTGGGCCAGTTAAGAATTGCCTGGACATGGTTTGACTCACCTGTGTGTGTCAGCTACACCCTTTTAAGACTTTAGTTTTGTTGTATTTGTGCATGTCTGTGCTTAAACAGGTTCAGTGACTTGATTTGGGAAGTCACATCTTAGGGAGACTTACCAGGGACCCAAGTGCAGAGTCAGCCTGGGGGGCACTGATGGCGTCACTGCCCCCGGAGGCTGCCAATTTCTTGCAGGTCTGTGGCCTGGGAGACTGTGATGGCCTTCCAGGTGGGCACCCCAGCTAGCCAGGGGGTAGAGCCCTTTCCTAGGACCCATGGCATTTCAGATAGAAGGCCCTAATTTTAGGGAAGTGAAGGAATATCAGGGACTGGGAGATGCAGCCATTCAAGGTCTCAGAAGCTCTGGCGTTTGTGAATCATGTCCAGAATTAGTACAAAGGGGAGAGGCATCCTGATCTTTTCCCATAAAGGGGTCTCCATGACCTTTAGAGGCAGCAAGAAGGGAGCCTGGCATGACAGCAGCAGAACCTCCCAGGTGGTTAGACTTGTTCACCTGGCTGCTTACATGTCAAATCCACTTCCTCTGGGCAAATTTCTACTGCACCATGACCCTGGGGAGGTACATGCTCCTGTGTAGCCCCCAGCCTCTTCCCAACACACACCCTGCGGCCCTGCTCCGAGTCCCCCAGGCTGGACGTTGCCTGCTGTGCAGAGGTTGTGTTCTGAAGTATTAATAACATTTACTTAATGCCCCTCCAATATATGTGTATATATGTGCCAGGGACCATCCTAAATACATTGCAGTTGCAGATAGTTCACTAATGCCCATCACAATCCTGTAACAAGGGTTCCTTTATCACACCCACTATACAGATGAAGAGGAAACTGAGTCACAGCGTGCTTCACTGACCTGCCCAAGGTCATAAAGCTCATAAGAGAGGTTGGAACCCAGATAGTCTAGCTCCAAAGTCTAGAATGGGAACCACCAGTTGTCCATGGCTGCCGGAAGCAGGCTCACGCCCCTCTCAGGATCCAATAAGGAATGAAATACAAACCAGGACACAGGTGCACACATTCCCAGCTCACCGTGCATAGGGTGAGAGACTCCCTCAGCTGTCTGAATCTGGAGCTTGCAAGAAACAGCTGGGAGGGTTAGTCTTGTGTTTTGTGGGGAGAAGTTTTATTTTTCTTGCATCACTGTAGAAGGTTCTTGCTGCATGGCCTCACGGGAAGTCCTCTATTCAGTAGCTGTTGTTTCAAAGTCTGATCTCATCCATATATTTGTTTACTCATTTACTGAGCAATTACTTTGTGTCAGGCATAGGGCATGTGCTGGGGTAAAACGTACAACATCCCTGCCTTAGAAACACCAGTGAAGGTTCAGTCAGGTAAGTGGGCAGATTTGGGTGAGGTGGAGTGTCCTTTGTCCTGATAATCAAGCTATCACCAGATCCACAGCTTCACGTCTCCTTGAAATCGGAGGTTTCCGGTGCAGCCCAGTCATCCCACCACCCAGCAAGACCAGTCAATGTGTTGAGTCTCCCCTGAAATTGCTCTGATAGTCTCTGCATCAGCAACAGTGATGCTTGTGTGAGGTGGTTTGAGATTCTAGGCCAGGTCTCCATAGCTCCCAGAGGCAGATAGGGTCCAGTCCCCACTTGTCCTTATTTGGGGCTCTTTAATCTTCCCCACATGTTTTCAGAGGCCAGTTTAGAACCCTAGCCGCGTTTCTTAATGGCGTGCTGTGTAAGGAAGAGCTCAACATTGGAGGTGGGAAGAGCAGTGCCTTGTTTATAGTAGAGACACAATCAGTGTTCCTTGGGTCGAATTCAGATGAAAAACAAGTGGGTTTTCCTGACAGCTACTGGTTCAGAAACAGTCTGTTACGCAAATTTAGAAAATTACTTTTTGAGGAAAGGGACAACTACTTGCACTTTTGAGCTGATGCTGGAACAAGTTAGGACTTTTGGGGACTATTGAGAAGGGATGATTATATTTTGCAGTGTAATAAGGACATGAGATTTGTGGGGACAGGGAGAATGTTATAGCTTGGATATTTGACCATCGAAACCTCATGTTGAAATTTGGTCCCCGATGTTGGTGGTAGAGCTTAAACGGAAGTGTTTGGGTCATGGAGGTGGATCCCTCATGAATGGCTTGGTGCCATCCTCATAGTAATGAGTGAGTTCTTGCTCTATGAGTTCTAGCAAGAGCTGGTTGTTAACAAGAGCCTGACTCCTCCCCCGTTGCCTCCTCTCTTGCCACATGCCGGCTCCCCTTCCACCTTCCACTGTGAGTAGAAGCAGCCAGACGCCCTCCCCGGAAACAGATACTGGCACCATGCTTCTTGTACAGTCTGCAGAACTGTGAGCCAAATAAGCTTCTTTTCTTTAACAATTAAAATATATTGATACATTGATTTGCCAGTTGGCTTATTGCCGGGGCATCCCTGAGAGGCGTCAGTGGCCTTGCCCTCTCCATCCTGTGAAGGTAAGTGGCGCTAGTGCTGTAGGTGAGGGGAGAAGGTGAGGTACTTTGGAAATTAAAAGCCCACATAGCTATTTCTGTTGCTGTTGGCACCTCCTGAGTTTCTCAGCACTTAGAGATAGGCCAGGAACCTGCTTGTTGCCAGCTCAGCAGCTCCAGCGGTGCTTGTGCCCCTTCCTTGTAGACCAAGCTTGTCCAATCCATGCCCTGTGGGCCACATGTGGACCAGGATGGCTTTGAATAACGTGGCCCAACACAAATTCATAAACTTTCCTAAAACTTTATGAGATTTTTTTTTTGGTAATTTTTTTTTTAGCTCATCAGCTGTCATTAGTGCATTTTATGTGTGGCCCAAGATGATGATTCTTCTTCCAGTGTGGCCCAGGGTACCCCTGTTGTAGACCATCAGCCCTACACACTTCCTCTTGCAGAGCTGCCTGGGCACGCTCAGGTGCTCCAAGGACCAGCCCACTGGGAATGGGGTGGCTGGACCAGGGCACTTCCGGTACAGCTGTGTCATCAGGTACCTTCGACCCCCTCTTCTCCCTACTGCTCCCATGTTCCTGGGGTCTAAGGACGTGCACTCCTGCACCCTGGCCCCTGGCCCACCTCTCCCTTATTCTCCCTTCACATCAGTCACCCGTCCCATACTTCATAGACTGTGGCAGAGGAGTCTAAGAGGGGAGGGCTCCACTTCCCAGCCCCAACCAGAGCAGATCTGCTTTGTTTTGAGATACACGTGTAGCATTTCACTTGGGGGGAAGAAAAGGCTTTCGCTGCTTAAAAAGTTTGAAAACCACCGTAGTACGGATGCCTTCAGCCTGGGCACCGAGGCCCTCCCACGTGGCCTACATGAAACTACTAGTTTGTCACCTCCCACCTCCCCCCCCGCCCCTCCCCCTGATTCTGTGACCTGCCAGCAAGCCGATCCTTTCCTGCTCTTGCCAGTGGAAGTTCAGCCTTGCCTTCCTGCCGCAGGGCTCAGATCACTGCCTGTTCAGGAAGCTGTCCCAGACCCCCTTAGCCCAACGACAGTGTCTGCTGTGTTCAGTCAGTGTGTTACAGTGAAGTACACTCGTCTTAAGTGTACGGCTTGGTGGTCAAGATGCAAAACATTCCAGCGTCCAGGAAGGTTCCTTCATGCCCTTTTCTAGTGAGTACCTACCCCCGAGGTAACCACTATTAGGGTCTCTATCGCCAGACCAGTTTTTTATTTCTATTTTTATTTTTTTTACTTCTGGTTAAAAAAATAGTTTTTTTTTAAATTATACTTAAAGTTTTAGGGTACTTGTGCACAACATGCAGGTTTGTTACATAGGTATACATGTGCCATGTTGGTGTGCTGCACCCATTAACTCATCATTTAACATTAGGTATATCTTCTAATGCTATCCCTACCCCCTACCCCCACCCCACAACAGGCCCTAGTGTGTGATGTTCCCCTTCCTGTGTCCATGTGTTCTCATTGTTCAGTTCCCACCTGTGAGTAAGAACATGTGGTGTTTGGTTTTTTGTCCTTGCGATAGTTTGCTGAGAATAATGGTTTCCAGCTTCATCCATGTCCCTACAAAGGACATAAACTCATCATTTTTTATGGCTGCATAGTATTCCATGGTGTATATGTGCCACATTTTCTTAATCCAGTCTATCATTGTTGGACATTTGGGTTGGTTCCAAGTCTTTGCTATTGTAAATAGTGCCGTAATAAACACACGTGTGCATGTGTCTTTATAGCAGCATGATTTATAGTCCTTTGGGTATATACCCAGTAATGGGATGGCTGGGTCAAATGGTATTTCTAGTTCTAGATCCCTGAGGAATCGCCACACTGACTTCCACAATAGTTGAACTAGTTTACAGTCCCACCAACAGTGTAAAAGTGTTCCTATTTCTCCACATCCTCTCCAGCACCTGTTGTTTCCTGACTTTTTAATGATCGCCATTCTAACTGGTGTGAGATGGTATCTCATTGTGGTTTTGATTTGCATTTCTCTGATGGCCAGTGATGATGAGCATTTTTTCATGTGTCTTGGCTGCATAAATGTCTTCTTTTGAGAAGTGTCTGTTCATATCCTTCGCCCACTTGTTGATAGGGTTGTTTGTTTTTTTCTTGTAAATTTGTTTGAGTTCTTTGTAGATTCTGGATATTAGCCCTTTGTCAGATGAGTAGATTGCAAAAATTTTCTCCCATTCTGTAGGTTGCCTGTTCACTCTGATGGTGTTTCTTTTGCTGTTCAGAAGCTCTTTAGTTTAATTAGATTCCATTTGTGAATTTTGGCTTTTGTTGCCATTGCTTTTGGTGTTTTAGACATGAAGTCCTTGCCCATGACTATGTCCTGAATGGTATTGCCTAGGTTTTCTTCTAGGGTTTTTATGCTTTTAGGTCTAACATTTAAGTCTTTAATCCATCTTGAATGAATTTTTGTATAAGGTGTAAGGAAGGGATCCAGTTTCAGCTTTCTACATATGGCTAGCCAGTTTTCCCAGCACCATTTATTAAATAGGGAATCCTTTCCCCATTTCTTGTTTTTGTCAGGTTTGTCAAAGATCAGATAGTTGTAGATATGTGGCATTATTTCTGAGGGCTCTGTTTTGTTCCATTGGTCTATATCTCTGTTTTGGTACCAGTACCATGCTGTTTTGGTTACTGTAGCCTTGTAGTATAGTTTGAAGTCAGGTAGCGTGATGCCTCCAGCTTTGTTCTTTTGGCTTAGGATTGGCTTGGCAATGTGGGCTCTTTTTTGGTTCCATATGAACTTTAAAGTAGTTTTTTCCAATTCTGTGAAGAAAGTCATTGGTAGCTTGATGGGGATGGCATTGAATCTATAAATTACCTTGGGCGGTATGGCCGTTTTCACAATATTGATTCTTCCTACCCATGAGCATGAAGTGTTCTTCCATTTGTTTGTATCCTCTTTTATTTCATTGAGCAGTGGTTTGTAGTTCTCCTTGAAGAGGTCCTTCACATCCCTTGTAAGTTGGTTTCCTAGGTATTTTATTGTCTTTGAAGCAATTGTGAATGGGAGTTCACTCATGATTTGGTTCTCTGTTTGTTACTGATGTGTAAGAATGTTTGTGATTTTTGCACAGTGATTTTGTATCCTGAGACTTTGCTGAAGTTGCTTATCAGCTTAAGGAGATTTTGGGCTGAGACGATGAGGTTTTCTAGGTATACAATCATGTCATCTGCAAACAGGGACAATTTGACTTCCTCTTTTCCTAATTGAATACCCTTTATTTCTTTCTCCTGCCTGATTGCCCTGGCCAGAACTTCCAACACTGTGTTGAATAGGAGTGGTGAGAGAGGGCATCCCTGTCTTGTGCCAGTTTTCAAAGGGAATGCTTCCAGGTTTTGCCCATTCAGTATGATATTGGCTGTGGGTTTGTCATAGATACCTCTTATTATTTTGAGATACGTCTGATCAATACCTAATTTATTGAGAGTTTTTAGCATGAAGCGTTGTTGAATTTTGTCAAAGGCCTTTTCTGCATCTGTTGAGATAATCATGTGGTTTTTGTCATTGGTTCTGTTTATATGCTGGATTACATTTACTGATTTGTGTTTGTTGAACAAGCCTTGCATCCCAGGGATGAAGCCCAATTGATCATGGTGGATAAGCTTTTTGATGTGCTGCTGGATTTGGTTTGCCAGTATTTTATTGAGGATTTTTGCATCGATGTTCATCAGTGATATTGGTCTAAAATTCTCTTTTTTTGTTATGTCTCTGCCAGGCTTTGGTATCAGGATGATGCCGGCCTCATAAAATGAGTTAGGGAGGATTCCCTCTTTTAGTTTCAGAAGGAATGGTACCAGCTCCTCCTTGTACCTCTGGTAGAATTCGGCTGTGAATCCATCTGGTCCTGGACTTTTTTTGGTTGGTAAGCTATTAATTATTGCCTCAATTTCACAGCCTGTTATTGGTCTATTCAGAGATTCAACTTCTTCCTGGTTTAGTCTTGGGAGGGTGTATGTGTCGAGGAATTTATCCATTTCTTCTAGATTTTCTAGTTTATTTGTGTAGAGGTGTTTATAGTATTCTCTGATGGTAGTTTGTATTTCTGTGGGATCGGTGGTGATATCCCCTTTATCATTTTGTATTGCTTCTATTTGATTCTTCTCTCTTCTTTACTAGTCTTGCTAACAGTCTATCAATTTTGTTGATCTTTTCAGAAAACCAGCTCCCGGATTCATTGATTTTTTGAAGGGTTTTTTTTTTTTGTCTCTGTCTCCTTCAGTTCTGCTCTAATCTTAGTTCTTTCTTGCCTTCTGCTAGCTTTTGAATGTGTTTGCTCTTGCTTCTCTAGTTCTTTTAATTGTGATGTCAGGGTGTCAATTTTAGATCTTTCCTGCTTTCTCTTGTGGGCGTTTAGTGCTATAAATTTCCCTCTACACACTGCTTTGAATGTGTCTCAGAGATTCTGGTATGTTGTGTCTTTGTTCTCGTTGGTTTCAAAGAACATCTTTATTTCTGCCTTCATTTTGTTATGCACCAAGTAGTCATTCAGGAGCAGGTTGTTCAGTTTCCATGTAGTTGAGCGGTTTTGAGTGAGTTTCTTAATCCTGAGTTCTAGTTTGATTGCACCGTGGTCTGAGAGAGTTTGTTATAATTTCTGTTCTTTTACATTTGCTGAGGAGTGCTTTACTTCCAACTATGTGGTCAATTTTGGAATAGGTGTGGTGTGGTGGTGAGAAGAAAGTATATTCTGTTGATTTTGGGGTGGAGAGTTCTGTAGATGTCTGTTAAGTCTGCTTGGTGCAGAGCTGAGTTCAATTCCTGGATATCCTTGTTAACTTTCTGTCTCGTTGATCTGTCTAATGTTGACAGTGGGGTGTTAAAGTCTCCCATTATTATTGTGTGGGAGTCTAAGTCTCTTTATAGGTCTCTAAGGACTTGCTTTATGAATCTGGGTGCTCCTGTATTGGGTGCATATATATTTAGGATAGTTAGCTCTTCTTGTTGAATTGATCCCTTTACCATTATGTAATGGCCTTCTTTGTCTCTTTTGATCTTTGTTGGTTTAAAGTCTGTTTTATCAGAGACTAGGATTGCAACCCCTACCTTTTTTTGTTTTCCATTTGCTTGGTAGATCTTCCTCCATCCCTTTATTTTGAGCCTATGTGTGTCTCTGCACGTGAGATGGGTTTCCTGAATACAGCACACTGATGGGTCTTGACTCTTTATCCAATTTGCCAGTCTGTGTCTTTTAATTGGCGCATTTAGCCCATTTACATTTAAGGTTAATATTGTTATGTGTGAATTTGATCCTGTCATTATGATGTTAGCTGGTTATTTTGCTCATTAGTTGATGCAGTTTCTTCCTAGCCTCGATGGTTTTTACAATTTGGCATGTTTTTGCAGTGGCTGGTACCAGTTGTTCCTTTCCATGTTTAGTGCTTCCTTCAGGAGCTCTTTTAGGGCAGGCCTGGTGGTGACAAAATCTCTCAGCAATTGCTTGTCTGTAAAGGATTTTATTTCTCCTTCACTTGTGAAGCTTAGTTTGGCTGAATATGAAATTCTGGGTTGAAAATTCTTTTTTTTTAAAATGTTGAATATTGGCCACCACTATCTTCTGGCTTGTAGAGTTTCTGCTGAGAGATCAGCTGTTAGTCTGATGGGCTTCCTTTTGTGGGTAACCCGACCTTTCTCTCTGGCTGCCCTTAACATTTTTTCCTTCATTTCAACTTTGGTGAATCTGACAATTATGTGTCTTGGAGTTGCTCTTCTCGAGGAGTATCTTTGTGGCGTTCTCTGTATTTCCTGAATCTGAATGTTGGCCTGCCTTGCTAGATTGGGGAAGTTCTACTGTATAATATCCTGCAGAGTGTTTTCCAACTTGGTTCCATTCTCCCTATCACTTTCAGGTACACCAATCAGACATAGATTTGGTCTTTTCACATAGTCCCATATGTCTTGGAGACTTTGTTCATTTCTTTTTATTCTTTTTTCTCTAAACTTCTCTTCTCACTTCATTTCATTCATTTGATCTTCCATCACTGATACCCTTTCTTGCAGTTGATCGAGTCGGCTACTGAGGCTTGTACATTCATCATGTAGTTTTCATGCCGTGGTTTTCAGCTCCATCAGGTCCTTTAAGGACTTCTCTGCATTGGTTATTCTAGTTAGCCATTCGTCTAATCTTTTTTTCAAGGTTTTTAACTTCTTTGCCATGGGTTCGAACTTCCTCCTTTAGCTCAGAGAAGTTTGATCGTCTGAAGCCTTCTTCTCTCAACTCGTCAAAGTCATTCTCCGTCCAGCTTTGTTCCATTGCTGGTGAGGAGCTGCGTTCCTTTGGAGGAGGGGAGGTGCTCTGATTTTTAGAATTTTCAGTTTTTGTGCTCTGTTTTTTCCCCATCTTTGTGGTTTTACCTACCTTTGGTCTTTGATGATGGTCACGTACAGATGGGGTTTGGTGTGGATGTCCTTTCTGTTTGTTAGTTTTCCTTTTAACAGTCAGGACCCTCAGCTGCAGGTCTGTTGGAGTTTGCTGGAGGTCCACTCCAGACCCTGTTTGCCTGGGTATCAGCAGCGGAGGCTGCAGAACAGCGATTATTGGTGAACAGCAAATGTAGCTGCCTGATCGTTCCTCTGGAAGTTTTGTCTCAGAGGGGTACCCGGCTGTGTGCCCCTCTGGGGTTGCCTCCCAGTTAGGCTACTTGGGGGTCAGGGACCCACTTGAGGAGGCAGTCTGACCATTCTCAGATCTCAAGCTGCATGCTGGGAGAACCACTACTCTCTTCAAAGCTGTCAGACAGGGACATTTAAGTCTGCAGAGGTTTCTGCTGTCTTTTGTTCAGCTATGCCCTGCCCCCAGAGGTGGAGTCTACAGAGGCAGGCAGGCCTCCTTGAGCTGCGGTGGGCTCCACCCAGTTCGAGCTTCCTGGCCACTTTGTTTACCTACTCAAGCCTCGGCAATGGCGGGCACCCCTCCCCCAGCCTCGCTGCTGCCTTGCAGTTTGATCGCAGACTGCTGTGTTAGCAATGAGCGAGGCTCTGTGGGCGTAGGACCCTCTGAGCCAGGCATGGGATATGATCTCCTGGTGTGCCATTTGCTAAGACCATCAGAAAAGCGCAGTATTAGGGTGGGAGTGACCCGATTTTCCAGGTGCCATTTGTCACCCCTTTCCTTGACTAGGAAAGGGAATTCCCTGATCCCTTGCGCTTCCCGGGTCAGGCGATGCCTTGCCCTCCTTCAGCTCACACTCGATGCACTGTACCCACTGTCCTGCGCCCACTGTCTGAGAATCCCCAGTGAGATGAACCCGGTACCTCAGTTGGAAATGCAGGAATCATTCGTCTTCTGCGTCGCTCACGCCGGGAGCTGTAGACTGGAGCTGTTCCTATTCGGCCATCTTGACTAGAGCCACACCAGTTTTTTATTATTAGGTTGAGTGCTTTCTGTCTTCTCTAGTTCAGTGTCATGTCTGCACGATCCATCTGTGTTGTATGTATCAGTAGACCTTATTTCTGATGGAGACTTAGTATTCCATTGTGTGAATGAACCGCAGCTTAGGTGTGTCCTGCCGATGGAGGTGGGGGCTGTTCCCAGCAGATGTTCTTGCCCATGTCCTCTAGTGGCCACATGGGCATGCTTCTCTTTAGCACATAACATGCTTTCTGTTTTGACTACTCACATGGACACTCATGCTGATGACCTTTAGCCACTTAGGATGATGGCTTTATTTATGAGATGAGGTCTTGTTCTGTTGCCCAAGCTGGAGTACAGTGATGCAATCATGGCTCATGGCAGCCTCGACCACCTGGGATTGAGGGATCCTCCTGTCTCAGCCTCCCTCCCGGGTAGCTGGGACTACAGGTGCACACCACCGTGCCCCACTAATACCGGCTTTCAGTGATGCAAGTCTGCCCTATGGGGGTGATCTCGGTCATTGATCTTACCTATGACTCAGCATTGGAATTGTTCCTGGCTCTGGTGTACACAGAGACTGTGACCCCTGTCTGGATTTGGGGTGAGGCAGTTGTAGGTCCTGGAGGCCTTGAACCACAACTTATTAGCTATTTGTTGATTAATCAAAATCAGAAAAGATCCTTTATCTTACAGAATTTAAGGTCCCCACTGCTGATGTGTGAAGGGCTTTCCCAACCTTTCTTCGAATTGTGTGGTTTAATTGGCTGTTCTTATGCATTTCCTGACCAATCTCTGGGGTCCCTCTGGTGGGCCAGATGTTGGGGGAGAAGCTGGGACCTGAGATGAGAACAGGGCTGGCACTGTGCCAGAGGTCCAGGACATCGCTGTGCTGGGGCCCTTTGTGTACAATGAAAGTTGGACAGTCTTTCTTGGAAAACGTGCCTGAACTTGATGTGTGGAATGAAGACCTCACAGCAGCTTCACTCATGGTGAGCTGTGGACACCCGCAGGGCCAAGAGCTTCCACTCCACCTTCAGCCTGGGAGGTGTGCCTGGGTTGCCTGGCTGGCAGCTCATCCCTTCTACACTCACGGGAGGGTGTTCGTGAAGCCTTTGTGTCTCGAGGGCCGTCAGAGCACTGTGTGAATTTCTCTGCTCCTCCTAAAAGCCTGCCTGCTGAGTGGGTGCATTTATTTTCTGTCTTATCACGTCAGTACGCTTGTCAAAAGCTGGGTTATAAATCAGTCAGTTCTGTGGTGTCAGATCTCTCTTTTTGCCTTTGCTTCTGAGACAGGATGGACAGTACGCCTATGCATAAGCCCTCAAGAGGCCTCTTTCTGGGGACCTGAGTGCGGGGCTGAGGCCCCTGAGGTTCCTGGTTAAGGCTGTGCAAGAGGAGTTTGGGGCTGTTACAGCTGTCATTTTTAGGTGGTCAGCTGTTCTAGAGGATTTGGAAACAAAAGCAATGTTAGCACCTGTGTCCCATGGCTCAGGGGCCTCCCTGACTGGCTTTCCACCCACAGTCCTGACCTCATGCCTTGCTGGTGTCTGCAATAATAAGGGAGTGTTTCCTTGGGACAAAATAAACTTATCTGGCTTCAGAGTGGTCCTTCATGAGGGGGAGGAAGTGGCACTGACCCCCATGGCCTGCAGTCACCTTGGGCCCATCAGCACCTGTACTGGTGCAGGAATGAGAGGGAGTGCAGGCCCAGCTGTGGGGACAGGCCTCCTGGGCCCTGTGTGAGGCCCGCCGGTTCCAGTCACCAGCTATGCGGTGGCGCATGAGTGATTGATGCTGAATGTTAAATTCTGTACCTCCTCAGGTGGCTTTGTTTTGTTTAAAAACTTTGCATGAATGTTCCCCTTTGTCAGAGGTAGGATAGTTTGCCTGGAAGGTGACACTGTGTCTGCATGGACAGGAGCAGCAGACATCAGAGAGATGCAATTGAAATAAATCGTATGTTGATGAAGCCCCACTCCACTCCTCAGGAGATGAGCAGCTGGGGTCCCTGCGTGCGTGGAGGTCTGTCCCTGGAGGGTCTCACTGTTGAGGAGGCCCCACTCCACTCCTCAGGATATGAGCAGCTAGGATCCCTGCATGCATGGAGGTCTGTCCCTGGAGGGTCTCGCTGTTGAGGAGGCCCCACTCCACTCCTCAGGAGATGAGTAGCTGGGGTCCCTGCATGCGTGGAGGTCTGTCCCTGGAGGGTCTCACTGTTGAGGAGGCCCCACTCTACTCCTCAGGAGAAGAGAAACTGGGGTCCCTGCGTGTGTGGAGGTCTATCCCTTGAGGGTCTCACTGTTGAGGCCTCACTCCACTCGTCAGGAGATGAGCAGCTGGGGACTCTGCATGCATGGAGGTCTGTCCCTTCAGGGTCTCACTGTTGAGGAGGCTCCACTCCACTACTCAGGAGATGAGCAGCCCCAGGTCCCTGTGTGCAAGGAGGTCTGTCCCTCAGGAGGGTTTACCTATGAGCCCACACTCACCTGTCCCGCACCACGAGCTGGTAGCAGTTCCCCAGGGATGTGGCCCCGTGGGTTGTAGGAAGGACACCACTCAGGGATGGGCTGCTTCCTAAATGCCCTCATGCATCTTAGACCCTCTCCTCAGCTGCCTGAGCCTCTGATCCTGCCCATGAATGCTGGTGTGGGCGTGTTTGGCCTTGTGTCCAGTCTGTCTGGTGGAGATGGGGCAGGTGCAGTGATATGGCTTGGCTGTTTCCTAACCCAAATCTCATCTTGAATTGTACTCTCATAATTCCCATGTGTTGTGGGAGGGACCTGGTGGGAGATAATTTGAATCATGGGGGGAGTTTCCCCCACACTGTTCTCGTGGTAGTGAATAAGTCTCATGAGATCTGATGGTTTTATCAGGGGTTTCCACTTCCATATCTTCCTCATTTTTTTCTTGCTGCCGCCATGTAAGAAGTGCCTTTCACCTCCCACCATGATTCTGAGGCCTTCCCAGCCATGTGGAACTGTGAGTCCAATTAAACCTCTTTTTCTTCCCAGTCTCGGTATGTCTTTATCAGCCATGTGAAAATGGACTAATCAGTAAATTGGTACCAGCAGAGTGGGGCATTGAAAGATACCTGAAAAGATACCTGAAACTGTGGAAGTGACATTGGAACTGGGTAACAAGCAAGATTGGAACAGATTGGAGGGCTCAGAAGAAGATAGGAAAATGTGGGGAAGTTTGGAACTTCCTAGAGACTTGTTGAATGGCTTTGACCAAAGCCTGTTAGTGATATGCACAATAAGGTCCAGGCTGAGGTGGTTTAGATGGAGATGAGGAACTTGTTGGAACTGGAGCAAAGGGTTAGGGTTAGGGTTTAGCAAAGAAATGGGTGGCATTTTGCCCCTGCACTAGAGATTTGTGGAATTTTGAACTTGAGAGGGATGATTTAGAGAATCTGGTGGAAGAAATTTCTAAGCAGCAGAGCACAAAGCATTCAAGAGTGACCGAGTGCCATTAAAGGCATTCAGTTTTTTTTTTGTTTTTTTTTTTTTTTTGAGATGAAGTGTCGCTCTTTTCCCCCTGGCTGGAGTGCAATGGCGCGATCTCAACTCACTGCAGCCTCTGCCTCCTGGGTTCAAGCGATTCTCCTGCCTCAGCCTCCCGAGAAGCTGAGATTACAGGCGCCTACCACCACGCCTGGCTAATTTTTGTATTTTTAGTAGAGACGGGGTTTCACCATCTTGGCTAGGCTGGTATCAAACTCCTGACCTCAGGTGATCTGCCCGCCTTGGCCTCCCAAAGGTGCTGGGATTACAGGCGTGAGCCACCGCGCCCAGCCAGGCATTCAGTTTTGTAAGGGAAGCAGAGCATTAAAGTTTGGAAGATATGCAGCCTGACAGTGTGACAGAAAAGAAAAACCCAATTTCTGAGGAGAAATTCTTGCCGGCTGCAGAAATTTGCATAAGTAACGAGGAGCCTTGGCAGCTTCCATTTGGTGTTGAGCCTCAGGGTACACAGAAGTCAAGACTTGGGGTTTGGGAACCTCTGCCTAGATTTCAGAAGATGTGTGGAAATGCCTGAATGTCCAGTCAGAAGACGTGTGGAAACGCCTGGACGTCCAGTCAGAAGACGTGTAGAAACGCCTGGACGTCCAGTCGGAAGACGTGTGGAAACGCCTGGACGTCCAGTCGGAAGACGCGTGGAAACGCCTGGCCTGGATGTCCAGTCGGAAGATGCGTGGAAACGCCTGGACGTCCAGTCGGAAGACGCGTGGAAACGCCTGGACGTCCAGTCGGAAGATGGGTGGAAACGCCTGGACGTCCAGTCGGAAGATGCGTGGAAACGCCTGGCCTGGACGTCCAGTCGGAAGATGCGTGGAAACGCCTGGACGTCCAGTCGGAAGATGCGTGGAAACGCCTGGACGTCCAGTCGGAAGATGCGTGGAAACGCCTGGCCTGGACGTCCAGTCGGAAGATGCGTGGAAACGCCTGGCCTGGACGTCCAGTCGGAAGATGCGTGGAAACGCCTGGCCTGGACGTCCAGTCGGAAGATGCGTGGAAACGCCTGGCCTGGACGTCCAGTCGGAAGATGCGTGGAAACGCCTGGCCTGGACGCCCAGTCGGAAGATGCGTGGAAACGCCTGGACGCCCAGTCGGAAGATGCGTGGAAACGCCTGGACGCCCAGTCGGAAGATGCGTGGAAACGCCTGGACGCCCAGTCGGAAGATGCGTGGAAATGCCTGAATGTCCAGTCAGAAGTTTGCTGCAGGGGCTGGGCGCTCATGGAGAACCACTGCTAGGGCCGTGCTGAAGGGAAATGTCGGGTCGGAGCCCCCACACAGAGTTCCTACTGGGGTACTGCCTAGTGGAGCTGTGAGAAGAGGGCCACAATCCTCCAGACCCCAGAATGGTAGATCCACCAACAGCTTGCAGTGTTTGCCTGGAAGAGCTACAGGCACTCAATACCAGCCCGTGAAAGCAGCTGGGAGGGAGGCTGTACCCTGCAAAGCCACGGGGGTGGAGCTGCCCAAGACCGTGGGAACCCACCTCTTGCATCAGCGTGACCTGGATATGAGACCTGGATTCAAAGGAGAGCATTTTGGAGCCCTAATATTTGACTGCCACGCTGGATTTCAGACTTGCTTGGGCCCTGTAACCCCTTTGTTTTGGCCAGTTTCTCCCATTTGGAACGGCTGTATTTACCCAATACCCACACCCTCATTGTATCTAGGAAGTGACTAGCTTGCTTTTGATTTTACAGGCTCATAGGTGGAAGGGACTTGCCTTGTATCAGATGAGACTTTGGACTGTGGACTTTTGGGTTAATGCTGAAATGATTTAAGACTTTAGGGGACTGTTAGGAGGGCATGATTGGTTTTGAAATGTGAGGCCATGAGATTTGGAGGGGCCAGGGGTGCAATGATGTGGTTTGGCTCTGTGTCCCCACCCAAATCTTATCTTAAATTGTACTCCCATAATTTCCATGTATTGTGGTAGGGACCTGGTGGGAGATAATTTGAATCCTAGGGGCATTTCCCCCACACTGTTCTTGTGTTGAATGAGTCTCACAAGATCTGATGGTTTTATCAGGGTTTCTGCTTTTGCATCTTCCTATTTTCTCTGGCCACCGCCATGTAAGAAGTGCCTTTCAACTCCCACCATGATTCTGAGGCCTCCCCAGCCATGTGGAACTGTGAGTCCAGTTAAACCTCTTTTTCTTCCCAGTCTCGGGTATGTCTTTATCAGCAGCGTGAAAACAGACTAATACATGCAGGGAGCACAGGCCCAGGACTGCAGTCCTGGCCACCTCATCCACTTCCTTCAGCAGCCCCGCAGTAGGCTTTCTGCAGTGGAGGTAAGAGTACTCCTGGTGACCCACCCCACTCACCCCCGTCCCTGGTGTGGACACCACCTAGCAGAGGCCTGTTGAATTGTGTGGCTTGGGGGGCAGGGGCAGAACCTACCACTCTTTATCTCCACCCAGAGCTGCGGGCTCTGGTCACACTCATGAGCACAGCTTTTCACTCATGGAATTACTAAAAGATTATTTCATTTTTTAAAAATGCCCTGAAAAGCAGCCACCTGCCAGCAATGAAGGGACAAGTGTAGAAACGCAGTGGCTTCTACTGAGAGATTAGGGCTTGTGGTTCAGCTGCAGGAAGGCTGAATCTGCCAGCAGCTCAGGCCCACAGTGTGAGCCCAAAACAGGCTTACTATTCTGTGCTATTACAATTCCACACATGCAAGAGGTCTCCCTTTACTGTGCTTGCAACTTTAGGTTTTTGAGAAGGGCTCGGCAGCCATCCCTGTGGATGCCTGTGAGATGCCGAACCCATCTCTGGGCCTGGGGGAGAACAAACAGCTTGGTGAGCAAGTTGAGCGAGTGAATTACTCCCATTGGCTGGGGTCTTACTCGCTCACCAGGGTCTATGTTGAGCACAGTACATGTGTTCATATTAGATTCTCACCACAACACTGGGATGAATGTTTTTATTTATTTTATGAAGGAGGAACAGGATCAGAGAAGTTTAATAAATTATCCAGAGTTACACAGCCAGTACAGGTGAGGATTGGAACCCAGGTGTGTCCACTCAGAGCCTGGCTCTTTGCAGCTTTGCTATGTTGTCTGTCTGTATTTGTACAATTCCAGTGACCCAGCCTGTATCCCCTCAGCCGCTCCCAGTGGGCAGCACAGCTCGGATGCAGAACTGCCTAATTCCTCCATGTATCATGAGCTCACATTGGAATGGGACCCCACTTTCTTCCACAGGCTGGAGTTTGAGGCTTCTGCCTAAGTGAATTTACCTTTCAGGAAAGTCTTGTGAAGGCAGGGACAGATGAGCAGCCTGTGCTCATGCCTCACACACTTGGGCCCAGGCCAACCCCCAGCACCTTTCCCCTGGCCCTACCTCTCAGCACTAGAGTCTCCTGAGCCCTTAGTTGCTTCTGGAGTAGCCCTGGCCCGTTCATCCCACTCCCTTGCTGATGGGCCATCCTTGTCCGTTCCCTCCATGAGGGGCATCCCCTCCCACCTGGGGTGTTCCTTCTCACAAAGGGCACCCCTTGTCCCTGACCTTCCGTTTGGAATTCTCTCTCCCATCATTGTAGCTCTTTAGGTCTTTTCCAAATTCCCTTTTTGAATTCAGCCTCAGGTCCTTCATTTACTAGCCTTGTGACTATGGGCAGGTTATTAAACCCCTCTAGGTTTCGTCTCCTGGTTTGTAAAGTGGGAACAGTGACACCTCCCTAGGGTTGCCATCAGGATTAAAGAGAGCATGCACACAAAGCTTGGCAGAGACTCTGACTTCTCTCCTGTGTGGTAAATCCCTTCTGGACGGAGACCATGTTCATAGACCTCTATGTCCTCCACTGCTACCCCTCCCCCACTCACTCCTACATGTAGCAGTGCTGGGTGCGTCGGTGCAGAACACATGCATGAACCAGAATGGCAGGCCCTCTGCGGGGACTGTCTGTGCTCAGAGGGGCCACAGGGTACAGTGGGTTTCGCCGTCACCCTGAACAATCTGGCATGATGCTCGTCTGGGCAGTTCTGCGAGTGCCAACGGCTGCACCATCATCACTCTGGATCTTGGGTGGACAACACCTAGGCAGGCGCCAGGCTCCACCTCATCTGACTCATAGATATGTGGCCCGATTTTAAACCGTCCCAACGTGTCAGCCCAGGAAGTCATTCCATAGCAAACTACTGCTGAGTCCCACGCTCCAACAGGTTCCTCATTAGGATGGCCGCCTGTATTTCTTTAAGACCTGTTGCACTCTCTTTTCCTACATGGAGTTCTTTCTGTGTTTCTTAGTTTCCTAAGGGCACAGATGTGCACATGTGCTCCCTGGCTTGAAGGTCCGAGGCGGCTCATGTTTGCCATGCACACGCGTGAGATCCTTTACAGCTGGATGGTAGGCCAGCATCGCCATCCCCTCCCAACAGACCCTGCTCTAGGCCAGGGGCTCTGACAGTCTAAGGCGAGTCTCAGCCTCTGCCAGTGAATGGTTTAGAGCTGGGCATGTGACCCCACCCTGACAGTGAGACTTGAGGGTCTTCTTCCTCTGAAGTGGTGACACTGTGACCCTATGACTCACCTGGATGTATGGGGGAATGTGGGAGACACCTGAAGGCCCCCAGCACGTCCTGGAGCCAACTCCCTGTGTCAACACTTCCTTGGAGCATCTCAGACACACACAGTACTGCGTGCCTGGCTGCCCACGCTGCCCTCCTCGTTCCTGGGGCTGCCCAGGCTCCTTTGGTTGTGCCGTGGGATGAAATGCTCTCTGTCCTCACACTTCACCCAGTTATTTCCACTCCTTATTCGCTCAGTTTAAATTAGGGCCTGTGTTTTACAGTCTTCATTTGCATCTCTCAGAGTTTGCAATTACATATTTGCATGTTTGGATTACTGTCTAACTTCTGGCTCGAGCAAACCATCAGCTGCACGAAGACAGGTCAGTTGTACAACCTTTAATGTGCACATGAGCCCTGACTCTCGTGAGACTGCAGATTTGGACTCCAGGTGTGGTGTAGAGCATCTCCAGCTGGCTCCAGGGAATGCTTCTGGTTCAAGGAACATCCTCAAGGAGCAGGAGCTAGAACTTTCTGAAATGACCTTGCGTGGGCCCAGCCCAGAGGTCCTGACTTCCTTGACCTGAGGGGGCTCCTGGCTCAGACAGGATTCCCAGCCCAGGGGCCTTGCCCGTCTGCTCTGTGTTGTGCCAAGGTAATTTCTGACCTAACTGGGACCTTGCTGCAGATTCGGTGTTGTGTTTTTAAATTTACTATATTGTAAAGGCTTCCTTGAGCCCTTAAATCCTTTTCAAATACCACTTCTGGCCAAGTGTGGTGGCTCACACCTGTAATCCCAGCACTTTGGGAGACCGAGGTGGGTGGGTCACAAGGTCAGGAGTTCAAGACCAGCCTGGCCAACATGGTGAAACCCCATCTCTACTAAAAATACAAAAAATTAGCCGAGTGTGGTGGCGTGCACCTGTATTCCCAGCTACTTGGGAGGCTGAGGCAGGAGAATCGCTTGAACCCAGGAGGTGGAGGTTATGGTGAGCCGAGATCACATCACTGCACTCCAGCCTGGGTGACAGAGTGAGACTCCGTCTTCTAAAATAAAATAAAATAAGTCCCACTTCAGTTAGCGTCATCATATCTCGACCTGGAAATGTGCTTTCATGTGTTTGATGCACTTACTGTTTCCATTTGTCACACTTGTAAGTATTTTGATGAGCATTTCCTGTGGGAATCTGTCTCTGTTTCTGATCACCTGCAGTTGTTCACTCTTCTCACCTGTAGGCCTGGGGTGGGGGCCTTAGATGGGAGGCAGGCCCCTGAGGGTGTGAGGCAGGTCCTTGGCGGAGAGGGGCCTTAGATGTGAGGTGCAGTCTGTGGGCAGGGGATGGGGCCTCAGTGGGCAGGGCCTTAGGTGGGAGGCACAGTCTGTGGATGGGGGCGGGGCTTCAGGGCTGCATCTTAGGAGGTGCAGTCTGTGGGCCTGGGGGCCAAGACCCTGTGGTGTCTGGGACCTTAGATGAGAGACAGTCTGCGCGCCTTGGGGCAGGTCTGGGGTGGGCGGGCCTTGTTGGGGTGGGGACCCCTTGCAGACAACATGAGCTGTAGGGGCACTTGGTGCCTGCGACTCACCCAGCAGAGCTGGTTGAGGAGGCTGGGGGTCAATGTAGAGGGGCCTGGGGTGGCCTTGTGCATGTGACCTGTGTTCCCCAGGACTGTGTGTCCGGGAGCTCTCCTCCCCTCTGCTCACCTCCCCATGGCGGCCTCTGCAGTTTTCACTTGGGGTCTCTCTGCTCGCTGCCGTCTCCCCCGTGGGATGCGACTTCCTGAGCGCTAGGTCGGGCCCTTTTCCTGCTGTGCTCAGAGGCCTTGAAACCACTCCTCGGATGAACAGTGGGGCCTGCCGCACGCTGGTCACCTGTCGTTTAGTAAATGTTTTTAGGATCTACTGTATACTAAGCTCTCTTGGGGATAAAATGGAGACCACATTTTTCTTTTACTGTTCAGCCCAGCACAGGAAAATATGGGTTCAATGAGTAAGTTTCTACCTGGCTCAAAGAAGTGAGTTCAAATAGAACGGCCACTCAAGAGAACACTTCTGTGAACCTCCTGGCCTTTCTGAAGCCCTGGTGGTCTGGTGGTTCCCGGGGTTGCCCTTTCATGAATGGCCTGGAGCCCTGGTGGCCGGTGGTTCCCAGGGTTGCCCTCTCGTGAATGGTCTGAAGCCCTGGTGGCCAGGTGGTTCCCGGGGTTGCCCTCTCGTGAATGGTCTGAAGCCCTGGTGGCCGGGTGGTTCCTGGGGTTGCCCTCTCGTGAATGGTCTGAAGCCCTGGTGGCCAGGTGGTTCCCGGGGTTGCCCTCTCGTGAATGGTCTGAAGCCCTGGTGGCCGGGTGGTTCCCGGGGTTGCTGTCTCATGAATGGGGTTTCTCAAACCTCCTGGCCTTTCTGAAGCCTTGGTGGCCTGGTGGTTCCCGGGGTTGCCCTCTCATGAATGGCCTGAAGCCCTGGTGGCCAGGTGGTTCCTGGGGTTGCCCTCTCATGAATGGCCTGAAGCCCTGGTGGCCGGTGGTTCCCAGGGTTGCCCTCTTGTGAATGGTCTGAAGCCCTGGTGTCCGGGTGGTTCCCGGGGTTGCCGTCTCGTGAATGGCCTGAAGCCCTGGTGTCCGGGTGGTTCCCAGGGTTGCCCTCTCGTGAATGGTCTGAAGCCCTGGTGTCCGGGTGGTTCCCAGGGTTGCCCTCTCGTGAATGGTCTGAAGCCCTGGTGGCCGGGTGGTTCCCGGGGTTGCCGTCTCGTGAATGGGGTTTCTCAAACCTCCTGGCCTTTCTGAAGCCCTGGTGGCCAGGTGGTTCCCGGGGTTGCCCTCTCATGAATGGCCTGAAGCCGTGGTGTCCGGGTGGTTCCTGGGGTTGCCCTCTCGTGAATGGTCTGAAGCCCTGGTGGCCGGGTGGTTCCTGGGGTTGCCCTCTCGTGAATGGTCTGAAGCCCTGGTGTCCGGGTGGTTCCCGGGGTTGCCGTCTCGTGAATGGGGTTTCTCAAACCTCCTGGCCTTTCTGAAGCCCTGGTGGCCAGGTGGTTCCCGGGGTTGCCCTCTCATGAATGGTCTGAAGCCCTGGTGGCCGGGTGGTTCCTGGGGTTGCCCTCTCGTGAATGGTCTGAAGCCCTGGTGGCCAGGTGGTTCCCGGGGTTGCCCTCTCGTGAATGGTCTGAAGCCCTGGTGGCCGGGTGGTTCCCGGGGTTGCTGTCTCATGAATGGGGTTTCTCAAACCTCCTGGCCTTTCTGAAGCCTTGGTGGCCTGGTGGTTCCCGGGGTTGCCCTCTCATGAATGGCCTGAAGCCCTGGTGGCCAGGTGGTTCCTGGGGTTGCCCTCTCATGAATGGCCTGAAGCCCTGGTGGCCGGTGGTTCCCAGGGTTGCCCTCTCGTGAATGGTCTGAAGCCCTGGTGGCCGGGTGGTTCCCGGGGTTGCCGTCTCGTGAATGGGGTTTCTCAAACCTCCTGGCCTTTCTGAAGCCCTGGTGGTCTGGTGGTTCCCGGGGTTGCCCTCTCGTGAATGGGGTTTCTCAGATGATCTTCTCTTTCTAGGGTCTGTTCTGCTGAAGGGAAGGATGTGGGATGGGGAGTGGCTGGGAAGTCCTCAGACTCTCAGGAGAATCCACCGGCCTGCAAGAGACACAGTGCCTGCCTTGCAGTCACCAGTGTGGAACACTACCCGGTGTGTGTGACCCAGTGGCTGCCACTCAAGTTTGACCAGAAGAAGGGAGCTGGTCAGAGCAATTCAGTGCTTCCTTCTTGAGTCATTTGGAAGCAAAGCCTTTTGCAAGAAAACACAGCCTTGCCTCTTGTCACCCGTGTGCAAGTATTTGAAACATTGCCTCCCGGTTTTTGTTGCTTGAAAACATCTTCACCCGCATGCTGACATTTGGCTCCAGATGGGGGAGGATTATGGCAAATGTAATGTCCACAGGGCTGGACTGGTGGGACTCGTTGCTCTATAAGGGACATGGAACACATTTCATGACTTTGTGCTCAAACCTTGTCCTGTCTTTCTGTTTTGTGACATTGTCAGCCAATGTCAATTTAATAAAATTCTAGAGTTTTACTTTAAAACTGGTCAAGCCAGGCCATGCCTGTCATCCTAGCAATTTGGGAGGCTGAGGCAGGAGGATCACTGGACCCCAGGAATTCAAGACCAGCCCTAGCTACATGGTGAGACTGTCTCTACAAATACATATATATATATATTTTAATTAGCTGGGTGTGGTGGTTGTGAGCTTATAGTTCTAGCTACTGGAGAGGCTGAGGTGGGAGGATTGCTAGAGCCTGGGAGGTTGAGACTGCAGTGAGCCACACTGCACTGCAGCCTGGGCAACAGAATAAGACCCTGTCTCCAAAAAGCAAATAAACAAAAACACTGGTCAACAGGTTTAATTCATTAATTCAGTGAAGATTCAAGTGCCTGCTATGTGATTGTTGTCAGTGGTAAGCCGCAGCAGTTTCCTGCCACTCATAATATGGCAATTAAAAATTTTAAATTTGTGGCTGCTTGGGGTCTGGGAGGTGACCTGTTCCTCAGCAAATTTTGACTGACAAAGTAATGCCTGGGTCTTCAGCCTGGTTCTTTGCTGGCCAGTGTGACAACAGTCTGTCACGTCTCTGGGGGCACATTATAATCAACAGATGTAATCTTTCTCCAGTTCAGGGTCATCTGTGAATCAGGGGTACTGCCCCAGTAGAACTAGGAACATCCAGCAAAAGACTGTTTTCAAAATATACCAATTAAGTGAAAAAAGCATGAAGTAGACCAGTGTGGGTAGTGTGCTACCATTGTTTAGAAAAGAGGGAGATAGAGACAATTCACTTTTTTTGCCTTCGTATGCATAAGATATCTCTAGAAGGGCACATTAAAAGCTAATTCTCAAGCCTGTAATCCCAGCCCTTTGGGAGGCCAAGGCAGGCGGATCACCTGAGGTCGGGAGTTTGAGACCAGCCTGACCAACATGGAGGACCCCCCGTCTCTACTACAAATGCAAAATTAGCTGGGCGTGGTGGTGCATGCCTGTAATCCCAGCTACTCGGGAGGCTGAGGCAGGAGAATCGCCTGAACCCAGGAGGCGGAGGTTGTGGTGAGCCAAGATCGCACTATTGCACTCCAGCCTGTGCAACAAAAAGAGAAACTCTGTCTAAAAAAAAAAAAAAAAAAAAAAAAAACTGAAGTCATTGGTTACCTGTGGGGAGGGGGCTGGGTAGCTGGAGATTTCACTAAATACCTTTTGAATGTTGAGCTATGTGGTTACATAGCCCTATTCAAACCATAAAGAAAAATATAAGTGTATGATCCTAATTTTTAAAAACTATACATGTTAAAGAAGCCTGGAAGAATGTCTTCCTACACATTAGAGTGGTTTTCTTTGTGGTGGGGTGATGTGCAGAGTTAGACATCCGTGTGTGGGGCCCTCGTGAGCCGGCCCAGAGATGACTAGGTGTGCTCTGATCTTCTTGTCCTCTGGCAGCACCTTGGGTGTCACACTAGACCTGGACTTTCCTCTTTGTATGTGTTGTACATGTGGGAGGGGGCATCTACGTTGAAACTTGCTGGTTTCCCCAGAATGGCTACTTTCCCAAGCTTCTCTGACTACTTCAGGCAACACTACCATGATTTGAGTGCAAAAGAGAAAAAGAATGCTTTTAAAAAACAGCAAGAGTATTTTGAGGAAATGACAACGGACAATAGAAATGCAGTGTCAGAAACATTTGCCCTTCAAGTTTAATTTTGCTTTTTTGTGAAAACCAGCCTGAAGGGGGAGGTGAGCTGGGAGGGAATCGAGCCAGGCACTGTGGCAGAGAGTGAGCAGGATAACTGTGAAGGGGACATTCAGTTGTCTGCCTCTATAAAGGGGACGCTACATCTCCCAAGTGGCTTAAAGATTAAAAATCATATCTGTGCATCTCATGCCCCAAGCAGCTGTGAGAACTTTACCATGGCCTGGGCCTTTGCATGAGTGATGGAAATGGCCAGGAGCTCCCCTCCCTTTGGTTTGTTGAAGAACAGCACATGGGTCCAGGCCCTAAGGGTCCTCCCTAGTGTGAAAGGACCTAGGTGACAAGAAAACACTGTTAAAATTCTCCTCTTCATTATTTTGGACCCTTCGTAAAGGAAAAGCAGACATGAGTCCAACATGCGGGTGATGGCTGCTTCGTGTGTAGACTGAGAAATGGTGCCGCAGTTCCTTGGGGATGGTTCTGAGCCAGAGCTGCACCTCGATCAGCAAAAGCGTGACATCCTAAAGTTTTTTAGTCAGTAGTAGCTGACTGAGTTTGAGATGAAACCAGCAGGGGACTGTGTTTTCAGTGGTGGGAAGAATGCACAGTTGGAGCACTGGGCAGAGTCAGGGAATACGAGTCTTATTTCCAGCCTGGAATCAAGTTTCTCTGTAGCTTTTGGGCAAGTCTCTCACCCTCTCTGAGCCTTCAATGCAGGGGCTTGGACCGTCACTTTCTTTTTTTTTTTTTTGAAACGGAGTCTCGCTCTGTCAACCAGGCTGGAGTGCAGTGGCGCGTTCTTGGCTCACTGCAACCTCCGCCTCCTGGGTTCACGCCATTCTCCTGCCTCAGCCTCCCAAGTAGCTGGGACTACAGGTGCCCACCATAACGCCCAGCTAATTTTTTGTATTTTTAGTAGAGATGGGGTTTCACCGTATTAGCCAGGTTGGTCTTGATCTCCTGACCTCATGATCCGCCCACCTCGGCCTCTCAAAGTGCTGGGATTACAGGCGTGAGCCACCGCACCCGGCCTTGGACGGTCACTTTCAATTGGGAAGCTTATGATTTAATTCAGGGCATGAAGACAGATATCCAGCTTTGAAGTACACACCAAACATGAGCCCTGTTTGTGCCGACAGTGAGAGAACCTCACACGATCAGGAGGTTTGTCCAGAACATACCGAATCAGGACCCAGGCAATCAGGCAGGCCAAAAGGATTTTGGATTTCTGTTTTAGACAGAAACAGAGTTTTATACCTTCTAGAGTCATTCATGCTCTGATTTGTTTAAACGTATGGTAAATTTAGATAGACCTCTTAGGTATCAAGAAAATTTTTTGTTTGTAGTATCTTTTAACCTGGAAGGTAAGACGTAATCGTGTTAATGGTGATGAGTTATCCTTCAGTATAGAGGTTGAATAATGAAAATAGGTTTATATTGCCAGAGCCCTGTGACTCCAGAAATATCATTCATATACAATTTTGGTTTCTGAATTACAGAAGAAGGACCGAGGACTTTTGTAGTTTGGGGTCAGTGTGGAGACGGGCATGTGAGGGAAGGCAAGTTCTACCCTGTTCGGAGTGCCTGCCCTCTGTCCTCCTTACCCAGCCAACACTGTTGGGTCCATTTTAACTGGAAAAGCCAGCCCTGCCGGCTGGGTTGGACCAAACCTCATATCCTGTGCCTCCTCTGTAAGGCCCAGCAGTGATGAGGCATGAGCCTTCCCTGAGTTCTTAACTCTTCATCTTCTAAATGGATTGTGTGCTTACAGCAGATGCTGGCGTCCTTTGGTCCCTTGGAACATCCTGTTTGCCTGGAGCAAAAGCACAGTCTCCACTGAGTGCCTGCTGGTCCCGTCCTCGGGGTTTTCATGTTTCTGAACATGGCTTCTAGTTAGCCTTCGATTGCTGGGTCACATGGTAACTCAACATTTTAAAGAACTGCCAGACTGTTTACAAAATCATTTGCACCATTTTACATTCCTAACAAAAATGTGTGAGGGTTCAGATTCCTATGCATTCTTATCAGCATGTTATCTTTTTTATTACAGCCAGCCTGGTGAGTCCGAAGTAGTGACTCCTATGCTTTTGATTTGCATTTCTGTAGTGACTAAGGAGGTTGAGCATCTTTTCATGTGTTTTTTGGTCATCTGTGTATCTTTTTTGGAGAATGTGTATTCAAGTTATTTGACCATTTTTAATGGAGTTGTCTTTTATTATAGAGTTTTAAGAGTTTTCTTTTAATATGCCTTATCAGAGGCACAAGTCCCTTATCAGAGATCTGATTTGCAAATATTTTCTGTCATTCTATAGATTACCTTTTCACTTACTTCATGATGTTCCTTGAAGCACAAAGGTTTTCAAGTTTAATGAAATCCAGTTTATCTTTTTTTCTTTTGTTGTTTCTGCTTTTGGCATCATATTTAAGAAATTATTGCCTAACTCCAGTAATGAAAATTTAATTCTATGTATTTGTCTAATAGTTTTATAATTTTAGCTCACATTTAGTCTGTAATCCAATGTAAGTTACTTTTTATATATGGCATGAGGTAGGGGTCCAGCTATATTGTTTTGCCTGTGAATATGCAGTTGTCCCAGCACCATTTGTTGAAAAGACTGTTTTTTCCTCATTGAATTGTCTTAACATTCTTGTCAAAAATTGATTACCAGCTGCAGTAGCCCATGCCTGTAATCCCAGCACTTTGGGAGGCTGAGGCAGGTGGATTGCTTGAGTCCAGGAGCTCAAGACCAGCCTGGGCAATATGGTGAAACACTGTCTCTACAAAAAAAATACAAAAATTAGCCAGATGTGGCGGCATGCGCCTGTAGTCCCAGCTACTTGGGAGGCTAAGATGAGAGGATTGCTTGAGCCCAGGAGATGGACGTTTTAGTGAGCCAAGATCATGCCACTGCACTCTAGCCTAGGTGACAGAGCAAGACCCTGTCTTAAAAAATGAATAAATAAATAAATTGATGACAAATGTAAGGTTTTTTTCTGTACTCTCAATTCTGTTCCCCTGGTCATTTATATGTCTGTATGTTAGTACTATGTGTAAGTTTTGAAATTGGGAAGTGTGAGTTCTTCAACTATGTTTTTCGTTTTCAAGATTCTTCTGGATATAGTGAGAACTTTGAATTTAGGATCAGCTTGCTGATTACTACAGAAGATGCAGCTAACATTCTGATGGGGTTGTATTGAATCTGTAGATCGATTTGGGGAGTATTGCTGTCTTAACAATATTAAGTCTTGCGGTGGGGTGCCATGGCTCATGCTTATAGTCCCAACACTTTGGGAGGCCAAGGCAGGAGGATCACTTGAGCCTAGGAGTTCGAGACCAGCCTGGGTAACATAGGAATGACTCCATCTCTACAAAATTAAAAAAAAAAATTAGCCAGGTGTGGCGGCGCATGCCTGTAGTTCCAGCTACTTGGCAGGCTGATGCGGGAAGATCACTTGAGCCCAGGAGGTTGAGGCTGCAGTGAGCTGTGATTGCACCGCTGCACTCCAGCCTGGGTGACAGAGCAAGACTTCATTTTAAAAAAAAAGAAAAAAGAAAAAAATTAAGTTTTCTAATCCATGAGCATGAAATGTCTTTCCATTAATTTAGATCTTCTTTATTTTTTCAACAATATTCTGTAGTTTTCAATGTATAAATCTTTCACTTATTTTGTTTATTCCTATTTTGTCCTTTGTAATGCTATTGTTCATGGAATTTTCTTAATTTTTAGATTGGTCATTGCTACTGTTTAGAAATACAGTTTATTTTTGTGTGTGGGTATTGTATACTAAAACCATGCTGAACTCAGTTATTAACTCTAATAAGGTTTTTTTAATGGATTCCTTAGGATTTTCTATATACAAATGCATATCATCTGTGAATAGAGATATTTTAACTTCTTCCATTCCAATCTGATGTCTTTTATTTTCTTGCCTGTCCTGGGTCGAAACTATAGTACAGTGTTAAATAGATGATGTGAAAGTAGACATTCTTGTTTTGTTGTTGATCTCGGGGAAAATCATTGTCTTTTAACTATTAAGTATGATGTTAGCTGTGAGTTTTCATAGATATTCTCTGTGTAGGATGAAGAAGTCTCTCTATTCCTAGTTTGTTGAGTGTTTTTAATCATAAAAGGGTGTTAGATTTTGTCAAATGCTCTTTTTGTATCCATTTACATGATCATATGGCTTTTGTCCTTTTAATATTGTTTATTACATTGACTGATTTTGGAATGTTAAACCAACCTTTCATTCATGTGATAAATCTCACAGGTCATGGTGTGTGGTCCTTTTTATATGTTGCTAGATATGGTTTGCTAGTATTCTCTTGAGGATTTTTGTGTCTCTATTCATAACAGATATTGGACTGTAGTTTTCTTTTCCTGTAATGTCTTTTTCTGGTTTTGATATGAGGTGAAAGCTGACCTCATAACATAAATTGGCATCCCTCTTATTTTTTGGAAGAATTTGTGAAGGTTTGATTTTGATTTTGTGAACACTTTGTATAATTGGCCAGTGAAACCATCTGGGTCTGGACTAAGAAAAGTCCAGACCCAGATAATTCAGTTAAACAAGAGATAATTCAATATCTTGTTATAAATTTATTCAGATTTTCTGCTTTTTGAGTCAGTTTTGGTAGTTTGTATCTTTTTCTAGGAATCAGTCCATTTCATCTAGGTTATCCAATTTGTTGGCATACAGTTACTCATAGTATTCCTCTATGATCCCTTTTTACGATAAAATTTTATTTTAGAAAAGTTTTAGGAGGCTGAGACAGATCACTGAAGGTCAGGAGTTCAAGACCAGCCTGGACAACATGGTAAAACTCTATCTCTACTAAAAATACAAAAATTAGCCAGACATGGTTGCGTGCACCTGTAATGCCAGCTACTTGGGAGGTTGAGGCATGAGAATCACTGCAACCTGGGAGGTGGAGGTTGCAGTGAACCAAGATTATGCCACTGCACTCCAGCCTGGGTGACAGAGAGAGACTTTGTCTTAAAAAAAAAAAAAAAAAAAAAAAGCAAAGATTGCAGAGAGTTCCCATATACACCATACCCAGTTTCTTTATTATTAACAACTAACATTAATATAGTATATTTGTTATAATTAATAAACCAATACTGATATATTATTATTAAGTGAAGTTCATACTTTATTCAGATTTCCTTAGTTTTACCTAATGTCCCTTTTAACTTAATGATCCAAGATCCCATCCAGGATAATACATTGCATTTAATTTTGATGTCTCCTGATATGGTTTGGCTGTGTCCCCACCCAAGTTTCATCTTGACTTGTAGTCCCCATAATCCCCGTGTGCTGTGGGAGAGACCCAGTGGGAGGTAATTGAATCATGGGGGCAGTTACCTCTATGCTGTTTTTGTGATAGTGAGTGAGTTCTCACACGAGCTGATGGTTTTATAAGGGGGCTTTCCCCCAACTTTGCTATGCTCTTCTCCTTGGTGCTGCCATGTGAGGAAGGACATGTTTGCTTCCCCTTCCACCATGAATTGTAAGTTTCCTAAGGCCTCCCCAGCCTTGCAGAACTGTGAGTCAATCAAACCTTTTTCCTTTATAAATTACTCAGTCTTGGGCATGTTCTTATAGCAGTGTGAGAACAGACTAATACAGTAAATTGGTACCACAGAGAGTGAGGTGCTGCTATAAGGATACCCCAAAATGTGGAAGTGACTTTGGAACTGGGTAACAGGAAGAGGTTGGAACAGTTTGGAGGGCTCAGAAGAAGATAGAGAAATGTGGGAAAGTTTGGAACTTTCTAGAGACTTGAAGAGCTCAGAAGACAGGAAGATGTGGGGAAATTTGGAACTTCCTAGAGACTTGTTGAATGGCTTTAACCAAAATGCTGATAGTGATATGCACAATACAGTCAGGCTGGTCTCAGATGGAGATTAGGAACTTGTTGGGAACTGGAGTAAAGGTCACTCTTGCTATGCAAAGAGACTGGTGGCATTTTGTCCCTGCCCTAGAAATCTGTGGAACTTTGAACTTGAGAGATGATTTAGGATGGTATCTCGTGGAAATTCCTAAGTGGCAAAGCATTCAAGAGGAACCAGAGCATAAAAGTTTGGAAAATTTGCAGCCTGATGATGTGATAAAAAGAAACCCCAGCCGGGCCCGGTGGCTCACGCCTGTAATCCCAGCACTTTGGGAGGCTGAGGCAGGTGGATCACCTGAGGTCAGGAGTTTGAGACCAGCCTAGCCAACATGGTGAAACCACGTCTCTACTAAAAAATACAAAAATTAGCTGGGCATGGTGGCAGGCACCTGTAATCCTAGCTACTCAGGAGGCTGAGGCAGGAGAATCCCTTGAACCCGGGAGGCAGAGGTTGCCGTGAGCTGAGATCACATCACTGCACTCCAGCCTGGGACAAGAGCAAGACTTCATCTCAAACAAACAAACAAACCCTATTATCTGGGGAAAAATTCAAGCCTACTGCAGAAATTTGCATAAGCAACAAGGAGCCAAATGTTAATCACCAAGACAATGGGGAAAATGTCTCCAGGGCATGTCAGAGGTCTTCACGACAGCCCCCTCTCATCACAGGCCTGGAGGCCTAGAAGAGAAAAGTGGTTTCCTGGGCCAGGTCCAGGGCTACCCTGCTGTGTGCAGTCTTGGCACTTGGTGACCTGTGTCTCAGCCACTCCAGCCGTGGCTAAAAGGGGCCAACATACAGCTCAGGTGGTTGCTTCAGATGGTGCAGTCCCCAAGCCTTGGCAGCTTCCATGTGGTGTTGGGCCTGAGGGTGTGCAGAAGTCAATAATTGAGGTTTGGGAACCTCCGCCTAGATTTCAGAGGATGTGTGAAAAGGCCTGGATGTTCAGGCAGAAGTCTGCTGCAGGGGCAGAGACCTCATAGAGAACCTCTGCTACAGTAGTGCGGAAGGGAAATGTGAGATCACAGCCGCCACATAGAGTCCCCACTGGGGCACTGCCTAGTGGAGCTGTGATAAGAGGGCCACTATCCTCCAGACCCCAAAATGGTAGATCTACCGACAGCTTGCACTGTGTACCTGGAAAAGCCACAGACACTCAATGCCAGCCCATGAAAGCAACCAGGGGGGGAGCTGTACCCGGCAAAGCCACAGGGGCAGAGCTGCCCAAGGCCATGGGAGCCTACCTCTTGCATCAGTGTGACCTAAATGTGAGACATGGAGTCAAAGGAGATCATTTTGGAACTTTGAGTTTAGTGACTGCCCTGTCAGATTTCAGACTTGCATGGGGCCTGTAGCCCTTTTGTTTTGGCCAATTTCACCCATTTGGAATGGGTGTATTTACCCAGTGCCTGTACCTCCATTATATCTTGGATGTAACTAACTTAATTCTGATTTTACAGGCTCATAGGCAGAAGGGACTTGGCTTGTCTCAGATGAGACTTTGGGCTTGGACTTTTGAGTTAATGCTGGAATGAGTTAAGACTTTGGGGGACTGTTGGAAGGGTATGATTGTGTTTAGAAATGTGAGGACATGAGATTTTGGAGGGGCCAGGGTGGAATGATATGGTGTGGCTGTGTCCCCACCCAAATCTCATCTTGAATTGTAGTTCCTATAATCCCCATGTGTCATGAGAGGGATCTGGTGGGAGGTAATTGAATCATGAGAGCAGTTACCTCCATAACTGAATCATGGGAGCAGTTACCTCCATGCTATTCTTGTGACAGTGAGTGAATTCTCATGAGTTTGATGGTTTTGTAAGGGGCTCTCCCCGCCTTCACTCTGCACTTCTCCTTGCTTCCACCATGTGAAGAAGGATGTGTTTGCTTCCCCTTCCACCATGATTGTAAGTTTCCTGAGGCCTCCCAGCCCTGCAGAACTGTGAGTCAATTAAACCTCTTCTTTTATAAATTACCCAGTCTCAGGTATGTCCTTATAGCAGCATGAGAACGGACTAATACATCTCCTTAGGCTCCTTTTAGCTGTGATAATTTCTCAGACTTTTCTTGTTTTTGGTGACCTTGATAGTTTTGAGGAGTACTCTTCAGACATTTTGTAGAACGTCCCTCAATTGAGATTTGTCTGTTATGTTTCTCATTATTATACTGGGATTATGGGTTTGGGGGAAGAAGACGACAGTGGTAAAGTGGTATCTTGAACACATCATATCAAGATACATGCTATCAACATTACTTATTACTGTGGATGTTGATCTTGGTTACCTGGCTGAGAGTGTTTGCCAGGTTTCTCCACTGTAGAGTTACTCTTTCTTCCCCCTTTTTATACTGTAGGTTTTGGAATGAACACATTCTATGTGCCTTACACATAAGAGGTGGAAAGTTATGCTCTACATCCTTGAGGGTGGTGTATCTAGTTGGTAATAAATTATTTGGTATTCTCCTGTATGGTAGACCTGTCTACTCTCCCTCATTTATTTACTCAGTCATTTACATCATTGTGGAGTCATGGATTTTATTTGTACTTTGAATTATAATCTAATACTACTTGCTCAAATTGTTCCAGCTTTGGTCATTGGGAGCTTTTTCTGTTGGTTTCTATTTCCCTTTGACATACCCACATGATTATGGGCTTTGTTTTGTTTTTTGGCACTTCTTTACTTTCTGGTATTATAAAATACCCAAGGCACATCATGTATATTTCCTGTACCAGCCCTTCAATCAGTCATTTCTCCAAGGAGTCTTGGTTCCTTGCATGCTAGGTGTGATCATTGCTACTAGAATGCTTATAATCCTTGATTCCTTAAGGCCCATAGCAATGTCCCCTTCACCATTACTGATTTTAGTAGTTTGAATCTTCTCTCATTATTTTCTTGGTTAGTTTACCTAAAGATTTGTCAATATTGTTAATATTTTCAAATAACCAACTTTTGATTTTGTCACTTTCTCTGTTTTTTGAGTCTTCTGTTTGTTTCCACCCTAATCGCTATTATTTTCTACTTTCTGCTTGCTTTAGATTAAGTTTGCATTTCCTTTTTCATTTCTAATGGTGGAAGTTTCTATTATTGAATTGAAATCTTTCTTTTTAAATATAGGTGTTTACAGCTGTACGTTTCCTTTTCAACACTGCCTTAGCTGCATACCATAAATTTTGGTGTGGTGTATTTTCATTTTCATTAATCTCTACATATTTTCTAATTTCCCCTGTGATTTCTTTTTAATTCCATAGGTTATTTAGGGGTATGTTTAATTAGCACTTATTTGTGAATTCTTCACATTTTCTTCTTTTATTGATTTCTAATTTCGTTTTATTGTGGTTAGAAGACATACTTCGTATGATTTCAGTCCTTTTAAGCTTATTGAGACTTGTTTTAGGGCCTAAGTATGGTCTATCCTAGAGAATGTTTCATGTGTACTTGAAGAATATATATTGTGCAGTTGTTGGGTGCAGTATTATACAGATGTCTGCCAGGTCTAGTTGGTTCATAGTGTTGTTTAAGTCTTCTATTTTTGTTGATCTTCTGCCTAGTTCTATTCATTATAAAAAATGGGATATTAAAGTCTCCAGCGTTTATTGTTGAACTGTTTATTTATTGTTGAACTATTTATTTCTCTTTTTAAGTTAGTGTTTGTTCATTTATTTTGGAGCTCTGTTGTCACATGTATAGATGTTTATAGTTGTTATGTCTTCCTGATAGATTTACCCTTGTATTTTAAAATATCTTTTTCTCTTGCATTAAAGTCTATTTTGTCTGCTGTTTATATAGCCACTTCAGCTGTCTTTTAGGTACTGTTTGCATGGTATATTTATTTCCATCCCCTTTCTTTCAACCTGTTTGTTTCCCTAAATGTAAAGCATGTCTCCTCATATAATTGGAGAATGATTGTTGTTTCTATTTGTGTTTTGTGTTTTAATCCATTTTGCCAATTTCTGTCTTTTTCTATTAGAATGTTGAATTCATTTACATTTAATTACTGATATAGTAGGATTTGTGCCTGTCATTTTGCTGTTTATTTTCTGTCTCATCATTTTGCTCTCCATTATTGCTTTCTTTTCTATTAAATATTTTTATGTGCTGTTTTATTTCTTTGTTGTTTCTTTTACTCTATTTTCTTAGTGATGGCTTTTCAATTAACATTTAATTTCAGTTAACATCTTAATTTAAAACAATCTAGCTCAGATTAATACCAACTTAATTTCAATTATATACAAAAATTTTGCTCCAATATAACTCTATTCCCATCCCTATTATTTGTGGTATTGTCATCATACAAATTACATTTTCATATAACATTGTCAAAACATTTTTATAGTTATTGTCTTCTGCAGTCGTCCTTTTAAATCAAAAGAATGAGTTACAAGCAAACAAAAATACATTTATACTACCATTTTTATATACCTATGTAGTTACTTTTAACAGTGCTCTTTATTTCTTCTTGTAGATTCAAGTTATGTGTAATGTTCTTTTATTTCAGCCTGAAAGAGGAGGCCCTTTAGTATTTCTTATAAGGCAGATCTACTAATAACAGATTATCTCAGTGTTATTTATTATTAATTTGGGAATATCTCATTTTTCCTTCACTTTTTATTTTCCTTCTCCTTCATTTTTGGAAGGATAGTGTAGCCGGATATAGAATTATCCCCACTGCCTTCCCCAAACTTGAAGTATGTCATTCCACAGCATTTTAGTCTCCATGGATTTTTTTTTTTTTTTAACAAGAAGCCAGCTGTTAATCTTACTGATGATCTCTTATACAAGAGGAATGGTTTTTCTCTTGCTGCTTTCAGGATTCTCTCTCTCTTTTTTTGGCAGTTTGCATGTGATGTGTCTAGGTATGGACCTCTTTAACAAACTGCAAGTAGGATACACTTAAACTTTTAAAAATATATAGATTAATTTTTCATCAAATGAAAAGTTTAATGGAAAATTTTGGCTGTTATTTCTCCAAATAGCCTTTCTGCCTTTTTTTTCCTCTTTCTCTCCTCTGGGACCTCCAGATTTGTTTGATGGTATCCCACAGACCTCTGAGGCTCTGTTCATTTTTCTTTATTCTTTTTTCTTTCTGCTCCTCTGATTGGATAATCTCAATGTACCTATCATCAAATTTGCTGATTCTTTCTTTTGCCATCTCTAATCTGCTGTTGAGTGCCTCTACTGAATTTTGTATTTCAGTTTTGTAATTTTCAACTCTAGCATTTCTACTTGGGTCTAATTTTATAATTGTTATCTCTTCATTGGTATTCTCTATTTGGTGAGATATCATTCTTTTTTTTTTTTTCGAAACGTAGTCTCGCTGTGTTGCCCAGGCTGGAGTACAGTAGTACGATCTCAGCTCACTGCAAGATCCGCCTCCCGGGTTCATGCCGTTCTCCCACCTCAGCCTCCAGAGTAGCTGAGACTACAGGCACCCACCCCCACACCTGGCTAATTTTTTGTTTTTATGTTTTTAGTAGAGACAGGGTTTCACCACATTGGCCAGGCTGGTCATGAACTCCTGACATCTCATGATCCACTCGCCTCAGCCTCCCAAAGTGCTGGGATGACAGGCATGAGCCACCGCACCTGTCCGGTATCATTCTTATACATTCCTTTAGTTCTTTAGAAATGGTTTCCTTTAGTTCTTTGAACATATTAATAATAGCTAATTTAAAATATTTGCCTAGGAAGTACAACATCTGGGCCCCCTTCATGGACAGTTTCTACTGACTGCTTTATTTTCCACTGCATGGGCTTTTTATTTCTGTTTCTTTGTGTATCTCTTAGTTTTGCTCAAAACTGAACTTTTTTTTTTTTTTTTTTTGAGACGGAGTCTCACTCTCGGAGTGCAGTGGCATGACCTCAGCTCATTACAAGCTCTGCCTTCTGGATTCATGCCATTCTCCTGCCTCAGCCTCCCGAGTAGCTGGGACTACAGACACCCGCCACCACGCCTGCTTAATTTTTTGTATTTTTAGTAGAGGCGGGGTTTCACCGTGTTAGCCAGGATGGTCTTGATCTCCTGACCTCATGATCCGCCCGCCTCGACCTCCCAAAGTGCTGGGATTACAGGCGTGAGCTACTGCACCTGGCCAAAACTGAACATTTTAAAGAATAGGACCCTTCCTTCTCGAGGGTTTTGTTGTTGTTGCTGTTGGATTCTTTAGTGACTTTCCTGGACTAATTCTATGAAGTCTGTATTCTTTGTCATGTGTGACTTTCAATCTTTGCTTAGTGTGCTGAGTGGTCAGCTAATGATTAGATAGAGATTTCCTTAAATGCCTTGAACCTATAAGTCTCCCAGCCTTTGCAGAGTGGCTCTATATCTGTTGGGACACAGCTTCAACACTCTGGTAGTCCAAGTCTGCTTTAGCTTTCGCTTTCTGATTGCACAGAACCCCAGAGTCAGATGTGAAAGATCACAGGTGCCTCAGGTCTTTCATGGCCACACACAAAGCCCTGCCACTGTGTGGCTGTCTAGATCTCTGGAATGTATCAGAGCTTTTCAAAGCCTTCTTTGAATAGCTCACTCCCCAGGATTTCTTTTTTTCGTTTTTAAAAATTGTGGTAAAATACACATAAACTTCATCATCTTAACCATTTTTATGTGTGCAGTTCAGTAGTATTAAGTCCAGTAAGTCCTCACTTATCATCCATAGGTTCTTGGAAACTGTGACTTTAAGCAAAACCACTGGTAATAAAACCAATTTACCATGGGCTGATTGATATAAACAAGAGTTAAGTTCCTGCAACATATTTCTCATCACAAAAACATCACCAAACTTCTAAATAAGGACCCCAAATATTTATTATATTAAACATTTGAAATAAATGTGAGCTATACATTTAAGAAAGATTGATAAAAACAAGATAATTTTTTTTTGAGATGGAGTCTCGCTCTGTTGCCCAGGCTGGAGTGCCGTGGCACAATCTCGGCTCACTGCAACCTCTGCCTCGCGGGTTCAAGTGATTCTCCTGCCTCAGCCTCCTGAGTAGCTGGGATTACAGGCATGTGCCACCACACCCAGCTAATTTTTGTATTTTTTAGTACAGATGGGGTTTCACCATGTTGGTCAGGCTGGTCTCGATCTCCTGACCTCATCATCCGCCCGCCTCGGCCTCCCAAAGTGCTGGGATTACAGGCTTGAGCCACCACACCCGGCCAAAACAAGATAATTATTTACCCAATTTTTGGTGAATCAGTGACTGACAGCGGTTGTAGTGTTGGTGGATTAAATCAAGGAATAACTGTTTGCAAAGTGAAAATTGTAATGAGCACCTCCACCACCGTGCAGTTTGGCTGGCACTTTCCTACTGCAGCGTTTATCGCAGCCATTCTCGCCATATATTTGTGTGATTACAGATTTTTATTTTACAATAATTTGTATTTATTCATTCACTCGTTTTCCAACCTGTTTATTCCAGTTCGTGGTTATGAGTGACTAGGGCCTATCCCAGCAGCTCAGGGAACGAGGCAGGAAACAACCATGGACAGGACAGCATTCCATCACAGGTTACACTCACATACACACCCACAAGGACTTGGACAGTTTAGACTCATCAATTAACCTAATGTGCACATCTTTGGGATGTGGGAGGAGACTGGAGTAACTGGAGAGTGTGGAAATGTGAGGACTAATGTGCACGTCTTTGGGATGGGGGAGGAGACTGGAGTAACTGGAGAGTGTGGAAATGGGAGGAGAACATGCAGACTCCACACAGACAGTGACCCTGGCTGGGAATCGATTTTTTTTATCAGTATTGTAGTGAAATAACATCGAATGAAACATTATTTGAGGACCTGCTGTATATTCATATTGTTATGCAGCCATCACCCATTTCCAGAACTCTTTTCATCTTGCAAAACTCAAACTCTGCATTCAAACTCCTCATTCCTCCTCCCTCAAGCCCCTGGCACCCACCATACTACTTTCCGTCTCTGTGATAAAATTTCGAGTACTCTATTTACCTCATATAAGTGGAATCATACAGTATTTGTCCTTCTGTGACCAGCTTATTTCACTCAGCATAATGTCTTCAAGGTTCGTCCATGTTGTAGCACGTCAGAATTTCCTTCCTTTTGAAGGTGGAATAATAGTCCATTGTATGTATATGTCACATTTTGCCTATTCATCCATTGATGGACACTTAGGTTTTTACATTCCAGCTATTGTGAATGATGCTGCTATGGACATGGATATACAAATATCTCCTCCAGATTCCACCTTCAGTTATTTTAGTTATATACCCAGAGGTAGAATGCTGGATCGTATGGTAATTCTATTTGTAATGTTTTTAAGGAACTGCCATATTGTTTTTCACAGCAGCTGCACTGCTTTACATTATCACCAGTAGTGCACAAGGATTCCAATTTCTCCACATCTTTGTCAACACTTACTATTTTGGTTTTTCGATAGTAGCCATCCTAATGGGTATGCGTCCCAGCATTGTCTTTTAAATGTGTTTGTCCAATTCCTGTTTGCCCCAATGGTAACCATTCCTCAGGCACTTTCACGGTGATCTCTATACTATAGTGCAGCAATCTTCAAGTATCACATATCCTCTAAAAGAATTTTAAGAACAAGTGTAAAGGAGATAATATATTTTTTAATTGGCATCTAATTTTTATCATAAGAAATATAAATAGCTGCAGAGGATCTAATTTCCAGCATGTTGTAAAATTTTCACTTAAAAGTAAACCTAAAAATACAGATGGCTTTTCAAAAAAAAAGAAAAAAAAAGAAAAAAACTGCTACTGGGTCCCTTTCACAAAGGACCTTTTACTAAGTGACTAAGAAACTCAATCAACTAGTTTGAACTAAATGTGAATAGTTTCATTTGTCTGTTAGCAGATAATATTTTAACAGAGGCCTTCAATGTATTGACTCAAAGGAATGACTAATAACGTGTGTTTGGGGATGGGGGATGGGGAGGTTTTGCCAGTCATATCACATAAGCAGCTGCTTTGAAAATATCCCCACTTTCCGTGGTTTTAGTCAAGTAACTCGTTGTAAGCTCATTAAAGTAAATGCTTTGTATCTGGCAAGAGATGTAAAATTGGCAGGGAGTATGCAATAATTATTTGTTTATAATTAGTCGTTCCCTTTGTAGATAACCTATTTTGGTCCTACTAACAAAATAAACTTGGCCTATGGAAAAAAACTTTTTTTTAAACTTTGATCATATTATCTTTAAATGTTAAATCAGCTGATGCTGATTGTTTTCAGCAAATGCCCTGGGGACAAGGCTTTTCCCACTGAGCTTGACCCAATGAGTAGGGCTTTTCCTGGAGCTGCAAGACAGGTCTGACGATGACAGTCCTGAGTGTGGGCTTTGGGGAACTTCCAGACTGGTTCTGCTCCCTCCCAGGCTGTGAGGCTGCTGGATTTCACAGTTGAGGAGAGGTGGATAGGAAGTGAAAGCACCACAAAGCTTGCTGCTCTTACTGAGATTCAGCTGCTTTTCTAGAATAAACACTCCTTGCATTGTTGCAAGCCATTGATTAATTTCCACGGTTCTCTAAAAGTTGGTTTTGACAGTTTTTCCCAGTATTCTTTCTTTAATGGATAAGCAGAGATTTGCAAGTCCTAGTCTTCCATTCTGGAAGTGCTTGGAGATTAACTTAAAACAGCACTGTCCTGTCATCTTTCCTGTCATGCTTCCCAGGCTCCTAGCTGTCTTTTTCCATCATCTTTTTGTCTCCTTGCTTATTGACCAAGAACTGTATGGAACATTACTTTTATCGCAACTGGCTCCAAGGTATTATTCATTCAACAAGCACTTCTCGAGCTCTATCCCTTCTTCTGGAAGGAAAAGGGTCAAAATTATGATAAGAAGTTAGAGTTGGGGGAATAGATATATATGATTAATAGAGAGAGATTGATATGATATAGGTGGATAGATGGACATTTCTTATTTTCTATTTATAGTAGTATCATTGAATACATTTTAAAGAAAATGAAAATGACTTGTATTTAGAAGCTTTTGATACACTTTGTATTTTTTGAGACAGGGTCTTACTCTGTCATCTAGGCTGGAGTGCAATGGTGCAGTGTCAGTTCACTGCAGCCTCCACATCCCAGGTTCAAACGATCCTCCTGCCTCTGCCTCCCAAGTAATTGAGACTACAGGTGTGTGCCACCATGCCTGGCTAATTTTTGTACTTTTTTGTAGAGACATGGTTTCCCCATGTTGCCAAGGCTGGTATCAAACTCCTAGACTCAAACGATCCACCTGCCTTGGCCTCCCAAAGTCCTGGGATTACAGGTGTGAGCCACCACACCTAGCCAGACACCGATACACTTTTGCTTATTGATCTTGGTATTTTGTATTTGAGATAATTTTTAATAATTTTAAAAGATGAAATCTCCCCCAACCCCATTTTTTACTATCCTGTTGTAGGAATAATAGTTGGGGTCAACTACAAAATAGAATAATCATTATCTAAATAATGAATGAGGGTTCATTTAGCTAGAAGCATTGAAGAATAAGAATTTGCACACCTGTGTATTTCCCAATAACAAATAATCTTATTCTTTAAAAATAAACATGGGATTCATAGGCTTACATACATTTCTTGCCATATACCTGGAATTAGCCATTTTGCCTCGGAACTATGGTTCTTTTTAAGGGGAAATGATACAGCTCATAGTGTCAGGGTACTGGTGAGGGAAAGGTGGTGTTTTTTTGTTTGTTTGTTTTCTTCTTTCGAGATGGAGTCTCACTCTGTCGCCCAAGCTGGAGTGCAGTGGTGCAATCTTGGCTCACTGCAACCTCTGCCTCCTATGTTCAAGCAATTCTCCTGGAGCACCCTCCCAAGTAGCTGGGACTACAAGCTTGTGCCACCACGCCTGCCTGAGTTTTTCTGTGTTTTTAGTAGAGATGGGATTTCACTATGTTGGCCAGACTGGTCTCGGACTCTGCCTTGGCCTCCCAAAGTGCTGAGATAGGGCATCAGCCATCGCTGGCCACTGTGGACTTTTGATGGGTCATCTATTAACTTGCCGCTAGCCTAGGCCAGGTGCAGCAATGCAATCTTTTTTAGGAAATTTGATTTTTTTTTTTTAACATAAACAAGGTCTTGCTATGTTGCCCAGGCTGACCTAGAACTCCTGGACTCAAGTGATCCTCCTGCCTCAGCCTCCAAGTAGCTGGGACTACAGGTGTATACCACCATGCCTGGCTTGCGTATTGATCTTTCATTGAAATTGGTCACTGGTTTGGAGTGAGGAGATGACCTCCCAGGATAGGATGGCTCCCTTCGAGGCATTTTATGCGCGGGATAGTAGGTGAATGACCGAAGCCCAGCAGATGTTGAAGCAGCCATCCTGTTGTAAGCCCTGCTATATGAACAAACACCCACGTGAAAAACAATGAAAATATTAGGGAGTGCCAAGTCTCTTGCTAACCTTTAATGGTGGTTTAGGCATTTTCATAGTGATCTCTGAACTCTAATGTAGTGGTCTTCAAATGTCACATGAAGCCTAAAAGAATTTTGAAAAACTACCACTACAAAAGGGGATGATATACTTTTAAGTTGGCACCTGAATTTTTTTTGGTAAATATAAATAGTTTGCAAAGGATATAATTTACAGCATGCTGTAAATATTCCATTTAAAAATAAAGCTTTTGGTGCATGATCTTCTAAATACAGCCAATGAAATCTGAGTGCTATAGTGATTTGATACCCTGTCATGCATTTTAAAATAGGATAAACAGACTCTTATTTTTGCCACTTTTCTGACTCTGAAGAGCTCTTTTCTAATCAGAAATTATACATGGTTTCTTTTTCTCTTTGATTTCTTCTTCCCATTACTCCCTCAAGAGATTTTTGTCCTAATATTTTATTCTAAGAACTTAATGCTTCGTTACCCTGTTACTCTTTTCTGCAACAAAAAAATATGTATATACATTGAAGTTCAAATATTTTTCTCTTGTGGTCCTGGGGCTCTATTTGTTAAAAATATTTTTAAGTTGTTTCCTAGTATAGGGTTCTAGTTTGCAAGATGAAAAGCAATCTAGAGAGTGGGTGCATAACAGTGTGAATGTACACTCCTGAACTGTACACTTAAAAAGGGCTAAGACGGTAAATTTTATGTGTGTTTTACCACAATTATAAATGAAATAGATTGTTATAGTAAATTTCTAGATTGAGTTATTAACAAGTATTATCAAATGGTGATTGGAACATAGTTGTGCAATTTGATAATCACTAGCCATCCAAAGTAAACATTTGAAGAATCTTTCATTTACTGTTAAGTATTTATTGATAAATGAGGTAGGCTGGCACCAATTGTTTTGCAATTTTTATTGTTGGGTGTCAACACTGTGAAGCTTCCTTTGCACACTCAGGTAGATGAGAGTGAAGGCCCCTAAGCACGCTCAGTTCTTTGAACTCTCCACAGGTTGTGTGACAAAAATAATAGGGTGGTCTCTCAAAATTATTTTGATAATTAGCTGACAGTTCAGTTAGGACAACTTTATATTTTGTCAAAAGCAAGTAATTGGAAACTACTTGCCTTGCAAGGTTTATTGCCTGGTCATTAGAGCCATTCACTGTTTCAGTTTCTGGTAAGTATACTGAAAGGACTTTACCAAAAAGTATGTGACAATGAATTACACCTGCTAATTCCTTCATTTAGAGGACTCTTGTTTAATCTGATGTGATGGAGAAATAAAAATATTTAGTACCCAATACCAATATGATTTTTAAATAAAATGCTTTTATCATGTCACATTTCACATCTCTTTTTGTCAAAACTTTGGAGCTCATTCAACATATGAAGCATGTTTACCATATAGCTGGGTTGGCAAAGTCAGCCTCATCATTAAACACAAATCAGCCTTGTTTTCTCTCAGGAAACAGTCTGAATTTATTTTTCATTTCAAGTTAACATGCTAAGACATATTTTGAGAAAATTATTGAACGTACTGAGAAACTGAGAGGTGTTTTAGGTTAGTTGCTAAATAAAGTTAAGACTGAAACATTGTAGAACTAACATTTAGCCTGTGCTATTTCAGGGAGTCCTGGCGTTCCTGAGGGGAAAGTGAGCTGTATCCCCTTGCGGGGATACTGAAGTGAGAATTACATATAAAATTCAAAAACACTCTTACTAGTTCCATTGGACATGATTAAATTATCTTATGTATTTAGTTAAACGAAAGCCATATAGTGATACAAGGAAATTGCTTTGGAAGTTGGTATATGTATTAGTCCATTCTCACATAGCTGTAAAGAAATACTGGAGACTGGGTGGTTTATAAAGAAAAGAGGTTTAATTGGCTCATGGTTCCACAGGCTGTACAGGAAGCATGGCAGCATCTGCTTCTGGGGAGGCCTCAGGAAACTTAAAATCATAGCAGAAGGGGAAGGAGTCTTACATGGCAGGACAGGACCAAAAGAGCGGGGAGGTACCCTACACTTTTAAATGAACAGATCTCATGAGAACTCACTCATTATCACGAGAACAGCACTGAGGGGATGGTGCTAAACCATTCATGAGAACTCTGCCCCCATGATCCAACAGTCACCTCCTACTGGGCCCCTCCTCCAACACTGGGGATTACAACTTGACATGAGATTTGGATGGGAACACAGATTCAAAGCATATCATTCTGTCCCTGGCCACTCGCAAATCCCATGTGCTTCTCGCATTTCAACATACAGTCATGCCTTCCCCACAGTCCCCCAGAGTCTTAACTCATTCCAGCATTATCTCAAAAGTCCAAAGTTTCATCTGAGACAAGGCTAGTCCCTTCCACCTATAAGCTTGTAAAATACAAAAACAAGTTAGTTACTTCCAAGATACGATGGGGGCACAGGCCTTGGGTAAGTGTCCTGTCTCAAAATGGAGAAATTAGCCAAAAGGAAGGGGCTACAGGCCCCATGCAAGTCCAAAACCCAATAGGGCAGTCATTAAATCTTAAAGCTCCAAAATAATCTCCTTTGATTCCATGTCCCACATCCAGGGCACACTGGTTTGCGGGATGGGCTCCCAAGGCCTTGGGCAGCTCTGCCCCTGTGGCTTTGCAGTGTTCAGCCCCCTCAGCTGCACTCAAGGGCTGGTGTTGAGTGCCTGTGGCTTTTTCAGGCACATGGTGCAAACTGTCAGTGGATCTACCATTCCGGGGTCTGGAGGGTGTGGTCCTCTTCTCACAGTTCCACCATGCAGTGCCCTATTGGGGACTCTGTAGGGGGGCTCCAACCCCACATTTCTTCTTCGCACTGCCCTAGTAGAGGTTATCCATGAGGGCTCTGCCCCTGCAGCAGACTTCTGCCTGGGCATCCAGGTGTTTCCATACATTCCCTGAAATGTAGGCGGAGGCTTCCAAGCCTCAAATCTTGCATTTTGTACACCCGCAGGCTTAACACTATGTGGAAGCTGCCAAATTTTATGGCTTGTGCTCCCTGAAGCAGTGTCACTCTGTCCCTGGGCCCATTTGAGCCATAGGCCAGCATGCAGGGAGCAATGTCCCAAGGCTGCACAGGGCAGTGGGGCCCTGGGTCAGCCCAAGAAAGCCATTCAACCCTCCTAAGCCTCTGGGCCTGTGTTGGGGAGGGGCTGCCATCGTGGTCTCTGAAATGCCTTTGAGGTCATCTTCCCATTGTCTTAGCTATCAGCATTTGCCTTCCTTTTAGTTGTGGAAATTTCTGCAGCCTGCTTGAATTCCTCCCCTGAAAATGGTCTTTTCTTTTCTACCACGTGGTCAGGCTGCAAATTTTCTGAACTTTTATGCTCTGCTTCCCTTTTAAACATAAGTTCCAGCTTTAGGTTATTTCTTGGCTCACACATATGAGCACAAGTTGTTAGAAACAGCCAGCCACATCTTGAATGCTTTCCCATTTAGAAATTTCTTCCACCAGATACACACTCTCAACTTCAGAGTTCCACAGATCCCTTAGAGCAGGGGCACAAAATGCAGCCAGGATCTTTGCTAAAGCATAGCAAAAGTGACTGTGTTAGTATTAGTCAGGGTTCTCTTAGAGGGACAGAACTAATAGGAGATATATATGTAAAAAATTTTTATAAAATATATTTTATATAATTATATAAAATGATATTAATATATAAATTATATTAAATAAATGAATTATATAAAATAAATTTTATATATTTTATATATTTATATAAAAATATATATATAAACTCATATATATACAGGAGTTTATATATATAGGAGAGTTTATTAAGTGTTAACTTTCTTGATCACAAGGTCCAACAATAGGCTTTCTGCAAGCTGAGGAGCAAGGAGAGCCAGTCCAAGTCCCGAAACTGAAGAACTTGGAGTGTGATGTTGTAGGGCAGGAAGCATCCAGCACAGGAAAAAGATGTAGGCTGGGAGGCTAGGCCTAGCTCTCCTTTTCAGGTTTTTCTTCCTGCCATTTTTTTTTTTTTTTTTTTTTGAGACAGAGTCTTGCTCCCAGGCTGGAGTACAGTGGCGCGATCTGGGCTCACTGCAAGCTCTGCCTCCTGGGTTCACGCCATTCTCCTGCCTCAGCCTCCCAAGTAGCTGGGACTACAGGCGCCCGCCAACACGCCCAGCTAATTTTTTTGTATTTTTAGTAGAGACGGGGTTTCACCGTGTTAGCCAGGATGGTCTCGATCTCCTGACCTCATGATCCGCCTGCCTCGGCCTCCCAAAGTGCTGGGATTACAGGCATGAGTCACCGCGCCCTGCCCTTTCTTCCTCCTTTTTATTTGCTGGAAGCTGATTGGATTGTATCCACCAGGTTAAGGATGGATCTGCCTTCCCCAGCCCACTAACTCAAATGTTAATCTCTTTTGGCAACACCCACAAAGACACATCCAGGATTAATACTTTGTATCCCTCAATCTAATCAAGTTGACACTCATTATTAACCATCACAGTGACCTTTACTCTAGTTCCCAATGAGTTCCTCATTTCCATCTGAGACCTCCTCAACCTGGACTTCATTGTCCATATCACTATCAGCATTTTGGTCACAACCATTCAACAATCTCTAGGGAATTCCAGATTTTCCCTCATCTCCCTGTCTTCTTCTGAGCCCTCCATACTCTTCCATCCTCTGCCTGCTTACCCACTTCCACATATTCGAGTATCTTTATAGCGATGCCCGACTCCTTGCCACCAATTTTCTGTATTAGTCCTTCTTGCATTGCTATAAAGACATGCTTGAGACTGGGTAATTTATAAAGAAAAGAGACTTAATTGGCTCACGGTTCCACAGGCTGCACAGGAAGCATAGTGGCAATCTGCTCCTGGGAAGGCCTCAGGGAGGTTTTACTCATGGCAGAAGGCAAGATGGGGGTAGGCATCCTACATGGCAGGAGCAGGACTAAAAGAGGGGGAGGGTGCTACACACTTTTAAAACAACCAGATCTCGTGATCACTCACTCACTCACCATCACAAGAACAGCACCTGGAGTTGGGCTTAACCATTCATAAGAGCTCCGCCCTCATCCAGTCACCTCCACCAGGCCCCTCCTCCAGCACTGGGGATTACAATTCACCATGAGATCTGGGTAGGGACACAGATGCAAACCGTGTGAGTATATATGAGCTATGTGAGATGGGAAAGACAAGGATTGATGTTAGTGAAATAAATGCTTTGTGATCTGAAAGATACTGCATAAAACTTACGTTGTAGGCTTTACATGTGTGTCTTAAAGTTTTGGAGCCCCTGTGTGTGAAAGAATCTGCATCGCCTACATGCTGTGCCAGCGCCATCCTTGGGTGAACGTTTCCCTTTGAATAACGGGGAGGGATTTCAAGGGTTTGCTCTGCTCTGCACTTCTGACAATAGCAGGAGATAGAGGAGAGCCCTTTCCTCTGCCCCTTCCAGGGTGCAGCCGTGTTCAGAGCATGTAACTGTCCAGATACCAAGTTCTGGGGTCCCACTTCTTCTCTTACTGAGTATGTAGACAGTAGGTTAGAGGGGCTTTGATTAGTCATTGAAAGTGGCTTTTCCCGAACCATTATTATTATTATTATTATTATTATTATTATTATTATTATTATTATTAAGATTGAATCTCACTCTTTTGCCCAGGCTGGAGTGCGGTGGTGTGATCTTGGCTCACTGCAACCTCCGCCTCCCAGGTTCAAGCGATTCTCCTGCCTCAGACTCCTGAGATGCTGGGATTACTGGTGTGTGCCACCATGCCTGGCTCTTTTTTTTGTACTTTAGTAGAGATGGGGTTTCACCATGTTGGCCAGGCTGGTCTTGAACTCCTGACCTCAAGTAATCTGCCTGCCTTGGCCTCCCAAACTGCTGGGATTACAGGCGTGAGCCACCGTGCCTGCCCCAAGCCAGTATTTTGAATTGTCCCATTGTTGTAAGCCCTGGAGATTTTTTTTTTTAATTGCTGAGGGCAGTGCACGATGGGTGAGAGGTTTGTTTTGCTTTTGGTAACCTGGGGGAAGTGCTTTTTGAAAGGGAGGTAGAAAAGGAGATTTGTTCTTGAGCAGTTCAGTTTCACAGAGAATCTGTGGAGGTTAAGGTCTCGTGGCTGATTCCCGTAAAACCAGTGGTTCTCTGTGTGTGGCCCCAGATCAATGGCGTCAGCTCTTTCAGGAACTTGTTAAAAATGCAGATTCTTAGGCTGTACCGAGGTTAGGGTCTCGTGGCTGATTCCCGTAAAACCAGTGGTTCTCTGTGTGTGGCCCCAGATCAATAGCATCAGCTCTTTCAGGAACTTGTTAAAAATGCAGATTCTTAGGCTGTACCTCAGCACAGTCAAATCCAGAACTCTGGGGGGCCTCCAGGTGATCCTGGCGCAAACACATCTGATCTTAGACGATTTTCCCTGACTCATTCATATAATGTCTAGATGATATAATGACTAGTTTTCCATAAACATTACTTTATTTGTGTATATTTTGGAACCAATATAATTAGTTTTCAACTGTATATGTACCACCTGATGAATAAAGGTCCCTAATTGCCAAGTGAGGAATGACAGGAGCCAGAACCCTTGGGCATGACCCTAACCTCGTGTCCCCCTGGGGTCCTCTCTTGGAGGGTATCCTGGAGCTCTGCGGGCAGCTCTTGGGCATCTGAGCCAGGGTTAGGGTCTACTGGAAAAGAGCTTAGTTCCTAGATGTTTCCCAAACCTGGACCACCTAATGACAGCTCCTGAGGGGGGTGTACATGCCGCCTTTAGGAAAGAGACCAGACCATCATCTTGTCTCCCTTGGACTTGTATGATTTTAACCAGGTTCCTTTATTCTTGCAATTTCACCTCTACTTCTGATCTTCTGATCCTTTTGAAATGTAACCATTACTAAAATACAAATCAAATGAAGACACTTCCTAGCTTAAAATTAAGACCCGTAAGGTCTTAATGGTCTTTTGCCTTTGGAAACAGTCCTGAGGTTTCATCCGGCCTTGCGTCCTCTCCTGCCTCTGAGTTTCCTAAGCCCTGCCCAAGCTGTGCAGATGCCCCTCAGCAACCACAGATGAGGCAAGGGACCTTGCTGAGGAAAGGTTCTCCTTTCATGCCACCCAAAAAATTTACATTAATGTTGATGTTGCTTTTTCCTACAACATGAGCTACACAGCCTGTCCTATCCTGTCCTCAGGATATTCATCTGTGTTGATGACTGAGCTGTCCCTCGGTCAGTGTGGACGAGAGGGCCGTCCTGAGTCACTGTGGATGAGAGAGCTGCTGCCTGAGTCACTACTGCTTTTAGTTGTTTAGGGTCCCTCTTCCTGTGTTATAATTTCTTATTTAGTCACTGTGAGCTCTGTGAGAACTGAGCTGTTTGTCACTATCTCCCCAGGCCCTTGTGGAGAATTAATAAATACTTTTCCTTTTATTTTTTTAATACAACATTTTAAATTCATCAGCCTCTGTAGCAAACAGTATGAGATATCTCAGAGAACTGAAAATACAGTTACCATTGGATCCAGCAGTCTTACTATTGTGTTTCTACCCAAAGGAAGAGAAATCGTATTAAAAGCATTTGTAGCTTCATTCCAGCACTATTCATAATAGCAAAGATGAAATCAACTTACGTGTCTATCAGTGGATGATTGATTAAAGAAAATGTGGAATATAAATACTTGTTTGTTAAGTACACTAACCACACCTTATTTCTGGATATTTCTATGGTATTTATTAATGCCTTCCCCCCATCCCACCCCTGTCTCTTGCATTGTAGTTTGGGGCGGAATTCCGAAGGTTCTCTCTGGACCGTCATAAGCCTGGGAAGTTTGAAGATTTCTACAAGCTGGTTGTGCACACCCACCATATCTCCAACAGTGATGTAACTATTGGCTATGCAGATGTGCACGGAGACCTGCTGCCCATCAACAATGATGACAACTTCTGCAAGGCGGTTTCTAGTGCAAATCCCCTGCTCAGGGTCTTCATCCAGAAACGAGGTACTGAAGTGGTTGAGTGGCTGGCTGGTCTTGTTGAGCAATCATTTTTAAAATATAGTTTTCAATTTTTTCTGTCATTACAGGACTATGTGGTTCTGTTTTCTAACCTGTAGTAGGAGATTAAAGAAATTAAAAATTGTTTGATCAACATTAATAGACAAAATACTAAACTGTGTTTTCTACTTTAAATGGTATTGACTTCTGACTTTTAAATATTGAAGAAAGAATAATATTGATATTTCCAGTCGTTTAACTAGAAGCGAAATAACTCAGTGATAAGGAAGCTTGAGTCGGTGGCCTCAGAATGAAACTTGGCATTATGGTGCATGCTTCCCATCATCTCGTTAGGAGGAGGGAGCATGTTAGCTTTCGATGATAACTTCGGTTAACTTTTACCTCTGAGGCCCAGTTTCGCTATAACTAATAATATCATTTTATGTTAAAATAAATTACTAACATAGGTTAATGGCTGAAAGGGAAGGGGTGCCCTGCTGCTGACGTATTGTGGGACCTCATACTGCTCACGTCTCTGAACTGCATTTAGATTTTTTTTCCATCTCCAAACTTCGGAGAACTTTGTTGTTTCAAAATAATACGCTGAAAGAAAGAAGCACCTGCAGGTGAGGCTTGATATTGGGAAATGGCATTTTTATAACTGACTGCCTTTCCTTTGGGCGGCCCCACGGTGCACGTGGTGAACACTGACCACCTTGAGGAACCAAGCAGCCAGTGGTGACACTTGCAAAGTGAGGTTGCAGTGTGCCCTGTCTGCCCTCATGGATCTGCTGCCAGAGTCTCTGGGACAGCTAGGAGAGGTTTCCCGGAGGAAAGCCTGAGCTGAGACTAGAGGAAGCAGCAGCAGGGTGCTGGGCGGGAGGCAGGCTGGGCGAGTTCTCAGACGAGGCCTCCTTCACCTCAGCGTCCTGCTTTGCAAAATGAGGGTCCTCATAGTAGCCCCCATCCAGTTTCTGTGAGGGTGATGCTGAGCAGCGTGCCGCCAGCTCCTCGTCCCTGCTCTGTAAATACTAGCTATGGCTGTTATTCCCATTTGTGGTGATGAAGGGAACGGCAGGAGACTCGTTGACCTCACTTCAGACAGATTCTCTGGCACAAGATCAGAACACTCTGCATCTGCAGTTCTCGCTGGGCCTGGGTATCCTGCCGATGGTGCTGAGAAGTCAACACAGCTGTCACTTCCTCACAGTGGCCTGGGGGACGGGCTGAGCTTCAGCTTCCGCATCAGTCCCTCGGGGTTGCTGGGGGCAAGGACCCTCGCTGTCTGCATGGCTCTGTAGTGCCTCCAGCATGCCACACCTCGGTCCTCTGTATGCTGCCCTCTGCAGTGGCTACCTGCTGCGTGGCTGGTCCTGGAATGGAGGCCTGTGCCCCCTGCCCCCTGCCCTGGAACTCTCTACCCCTTCACGTTGCCTGGGTGTCTTTATCTGTTCACAGGCTGCCTTCTCCTGGTCTCAGCTGCTTCATCTGATGAGCCCGTGTTCCCCTCTGCCTGTCGTCCTCTGTCCTCTTACTTGGCTTCCTCTGTGCTCTGTCCATTGCTCCCAGAGCTGGTTTGCCGTCTATCTCCACCCGACCAGGAGCGTAGGGTGGGGGTGTGTTCCTGGCTGTGCCCCTGCCATCCCAGGTCACAGCATTTGTTCACATGGTGTGGGGTGAGCAATGGTGTGAAGAAGGTGTGGTGTAAACTGCAGATGTGCGCACAGGCTTTGTTGCCCATTGCGCAGGAAACAAGTCTTTTTGTCCTGCTGACTGTGGAGCTGGGGTGAAGGCCAGCAGAAGGCACTGTGCCCTTTGGAGGTGGGCCCCAGGTGTCTTGGCACCCTCTACTGGGGATGCACCAAAGCTGGGATGGGACCAGAAAGTGGGCTTATGTGTTGCCCATGGGAATGTGCTAACCTCCAGCAGCGGCTCGGACGCTCTGCCTCTTTCCAGCTTGCTGGCTGGGGCCCTGTGTTCAGTCTTCATCATTCATTTTTCCTTCTTCCTCTGCCCTCAGAGTAGTAGCCCAGTTTAACTAGCTGGCTCAGGGTTTCTAAGTCTCTCATGGTTATAGCGTGAGCGTGTCGCCAGCAGCCCCTGCCTTTCTCTGTCATGTTACAGTGTGGAGCTAGGGAGACCTGAACTCAGACCCCACCTTCTCCCTGACTTTGTGACACAAACACACGCCTTGTCCCGCAGAGCTCTACTGTCCTCATCTGTGGTACGGGTGGCAGTGCCTGTCTCTGGGGTTGTTGTCAGAGCTTAATAGCGAAATCTGCTGATGACAAGCCCTTCACTGGCCCCTCGGTCCTGTCTTTGGGAAAATCAGAGCTGCCTCTCGCTGTCCTCAGTGGATTTGACTGTAAAGATGACGACATTCCAGGTGGCAGTCAGGGCAGTTGTATCCGGTGCACAGTCAGGCACCCTCCCTGCATAGTAATCTGTGCTGATGTTTAATAATCTGTGTGTTTGCGTTTGGGGCAGAGCTGAGGCCCCTGAGAGGCAACACTCAATCCCACAGCCTTTTTACTGCAGCAGGGGTGTCGAGGGGTCAGTCATGGTCATGCTATTTTCAAGATCCTACTGCAGCCGTACCCACTCTGTCATTTACTTAATAACTTTCTGCACACGGACGTATTTTATTTAAATATATTTTAAGAGGGAATTTACTATCACAGAGGAAAAGTCAGCATTCTCCTAATACATGTTGAAATAAACCCACAATTATGTTTTAAAAAATTAATCTGTTGCTCAGCCAGGTGTGGTGGCTCACACCTGTAATCCCAGCACTTTGGGAGGCTGAGGTGGGTGGATCACTTGAGGTCAGGAGTTCGAGACAAGCCTGGCTAACATGATGAAACCCTATCTCTACTAAAAAATACATAAATTATCCAGGTGTAGTGGCATGTGCCTGTAGTCCCAGCTACTCATGAGGCTGAGGCAGGAGAATCACTTGAACCCAAGAGGCAGAGGTTGCAGTGAGCCACGATTGCACCACTGCCCTCCAGCCTGGGTGACAGAGCGAAACTCCATCCCAGAAAAAAAGAAAAATTAATCTGTTGCTTAAAATAATCTCTTCCTCCAAACCATACAAAGACACAGTGATAAACTACAGAACAGCATTCCTTTATGAATGTAGATGTAAAAACCCTTCAGCAAAATACTAGCACATGGAAAAATGCACCCACACAAAAAGTCCACGAATGTTCATAGTAACATTATTCACAATATCCGTAAGGCGAGAACAACCCACACGTCCATCAGCTGATGAATGGATAAAAAAGTGTGCACATGCGCATGTGTGTCTAGTCATGCAGTGGAATGTTATCGAGCCATAAAAAATGATGCGCTGACACATGCTACAGATGGATGAACCTCAGAAACCTTATGTTTAAGAGTGAGAGAAGCCGGACATAAAAGTTCCCATATTGTATGATGACTTTTGAAGTTGATTCTCATTATTCAAGGACTGTGTATTGATGAAAATGTTGTGACCAGAGGCTCACGGGAACCTAACCCTGTATTACCCCGGAAGCAGTGGTTCCGTGCTCAGTAATTCAGTGGCCATGTCAATTTTAGAGAACAAACTACTACACGTGACAAGAATCCTCTGTAATGTGAAAAGTCCAGAATGGGCAAATCCATAGACGCATGGTTGCCAGGGGCTGAGAGGTAGGGAGAATTGGGAGGGAGGGGGTTTCTTTCTGGGGTGATAGAAATGTTCTAGAACTAGAGATTTGTGTAAATACCAACAACCATTGAATTCTACACTTTAAATAGGTGAAGTTTATGTGAATTATTTCGGAATAAAGCTGTTAAAAATGGAAAGGACTGTCCACCTTACCAGGGCAGACAGGCTGATGAGCAGACCCCTGGATCTGAGCCATGGCCCTGGGTAAGGTTTTCTGGGTTTATCTCCAGCCTTTATTTCCAAAATTCAGCCATCCTCCATATGTGAATACTTTGACTTTTTAATAAACATATTCGTTCAAAACTTTAAAAAAAATCCTCTCTTCCCCTGGTAATAGGAAACTTCCTGTGCTTCTCTGAGAGGGCTCCAAGCCTGGCGAGTGCCCCAGGTGGGCACAGGAGTGTGGTATCCTCAGCTGCCTCCCTGTCCTCACTGGGAAGGCACACAGCACAGCCCAATGGGACTAGCTGGGCCTGTCACTTTGTTACCAATAGAAATGACAGATATTTTCATATCCTGTGGTAGTTGCATTCCAATATCCTAAATATCATTTACAGTAATCATTACTTAAAAACAACGGTACATATTGTTATTTAATGCATGAATAAGAAAAGTAATGTGCCACACATTTGTTTTACTATTCTGATAATTGTCTTCAAAATAATTTCCTCTATAATCCCCAGTGCTTTATTTTATGCCTTAGGAATGTTATTTTGAGAAAGGTGTTCCCTAGCATCATCAGATTGCTAAAGGGCTCTTGGCTTATACCAGGTTAAGAGCCCCACTTTGCAGAGAGGCTGCATTTGGGGCTCAGACGACAGGCCAGGAATGACTTGGCTTTCATTCTCCTGGGATGATCTAGATGTCTCTCGATGACTACATGGCATTTGGGGGCAAAAGGACCCAGCCTTAGGCCTTCACTGCCTTTCTTCTTTATTTGCTAGGGTTCTGCTGCATCTGGCCGGGACTGTGAAAAGCCGTGGGCTTTTCCCTTGGACAAATAACAGCTGTCTTTGCCCTTCTCTGTATCGCTGTGCCCATTTAAGTAAGAAGAACAGCAGTTACCAGATTGGATTGGCCACGATGCAAGGGTCTGGACTTGAGTCTGCATATTTAGGTTGCAAATACAGAGTGTGTTAAGGACCCGCTTCTCTGTTCCCTGCCTCCCCAGGGTGCAGGAATGTTTTGGGAAAAGCTGGCCCTTGCCAGAGAATGTACAACCAAGTCGATACTTGGAGCATCTCTTTCTATTTTTAGCAGGATAAACAGGAAGTGCAAACAGTAACTTTTCCCTGCTTATCCATCAAATAAACTCTGCAAATGCTAGCATACCCTGTAGTGTGGTTACTCACCTCCAGGCACAGCCCAGGACTTGGTAGGGTGTGTCAGTAGCTCCTCCTCGGGAATGTGATATTCAGTACAGAGCACTCTGAACTCCTTACTTTTAAAGCTAAGATCAGTGTTGCACATTTGCATATACCTGTTAACTATTCTTGGCATTCTGGGCATTCTTTTGGGTTCCTAGAATGAGGAGAACACAGTTGTAAACTATTTGATTTATCAGAATTTGCCCGATGGGGGGTGTATTTTGCTATGATTTCACTTAAGTGAGTTACTAGAAAAAGGAAGGGGTGTTCTTCAAAGTAAAACATGGAATGATTGAGAATCTTGTTGTGGACACTGGCAGGATTTTCAAGTATCAAGCATAGAAATCCTGCTTATAATTGTTTTTCTTGGATTCTTAGGGAAATAGCTAGAGGTATGTTTGGTTTTTAAATTGAAGGTTCACTGCTCATCAGGAAGCCCTCAGTTAAGCCGTCAGAATTCAATTTCTGCATTCCACGCCCCATTGTAGTCTCTTTCCTCGGACGCCGCCTAGGGGCTTGAGGTTTTGTGTCTTGGGGGCAGGGAAGAGGTATATTTTTGCTGAATTAGCCTCACTGTGTGCATGTGCTTATGGGAACAGACAGAACATGGGCTTTGCCCTCTGGGGTAGGAGGTTTTCCATGAGACATGTTTGCTGCTTTAATTGCCACAGATTCCTGGAAGTTTGTGTGTTTGGAGGATTTTCTTTTTTCTTTTTTTTTAAATAAAAGAAAAAAGTCTCCCACTCCACTGTGGGAATGTGGAGAAGATGAAATTCCTGCAGCCGCGTTCACGCTAGAGTAGGAGTGTGTTGAGGGAGGAGAAAATGTGCTGATGTAGCTTGTCAAAAAGAAACAGAGCCAGAGGCCCCCCCTCCAGAAGAATCCAGGGTTGTCCTCCAGGGCACCCACATGAAGCCGAGCCCTGCAGGCGCTGTGAGCAGCTGCCCTGCTCTCTGCCTTGATTCTCTTCCAGTTGAGACAATGGGAACAGAGAGGGAAACAGATGACTAACTTGTATTCTCCTGTAGTCCCAGCAAAACACCTTGTATGTAAATAGTGAGAGTTTATATTGCTTGGAGTCTGTGATTTTCTTACTTTTCTTAACATTTAAACCCATAATGTATTTATAATGTGGATTATCTTTAAAGACCTAACATATCATAAGCATATCCTATCATTAAATTCTTCATAAAACTTTGTTGTTTTTAAAAAAGCTCTTCTGTTTAAAACATATTTGTAAAACAAGATTCAGATGACATGGAAGCAATCCCACCACCCCGAGGCAATGACTTTTGCATTTTGGCAAAATCATTCCAGGCCTCTCGCTGTAGATGCGGTTAGTTGGACGTAGTTTTACACAAACAGGGTCATAATATACATGGCATAGCAATTATTTTAACCTACCACCATATTTTTTGTCTTTTTGTAGATGTATGTAGATACACATCAATGGTGGACATATCAGTTACATGACTCTAACAAAGTGTAACCAAGTCCTTATTAATTGTTATTTAAATTGTTACAATTTTATTATAAACTATGTTGTATATTTTAAAATACTTGTGAGGTTCTGTCTTTAACGAAAACTGGTGGAAATGTTCTTGCTGGGTTAAAAGGTATGAGTATTTTGAACTAAAATATATATATTGCCAGGGGACCACTCTTTTGTAGAGTAACGTTTGAATTGGTTCTTTTTACTTAAAAAAAAGTTTACTTTTTTTTTTCTTGAGATGGAGTCTCGCTCTGTTGCCCAGGCTGGAGTGCACTGGTGCCGTCTCGGCTCACTGACACGGCCACCTCCCAGGTTCAAGCGGTTCTCCTGCCTCAGCCTCCTGAGTAGCTGGGGTTAGAGGCACGCGCCACCACGCCTGGCTGATTTTTTTGTATTTTTAGTAGAGACGGGGTTTCACCATTTTGGCCAGTCTGGAACTCCTGACCTCAGGTGATCCGTCAACCTCTGCCTCCCAAAGTGCTGAGATTATGGAGCCATCACACCTGGCCAGAAAAAAAAAATGTATATATGTATATCTCTCTCTCTCTTTGAAGATTCTTATTGTGTGGGACAGGAACTCCTGATCTTTGAATTTTTCCTCTTGAATGCTGCACTGAAGGCCAGCAAGGGTCTGGCCTGAGGTGCCAGGGGAGGCTGCTTTCCTGCCAGAATAGCACCGAGTGGGGCCAGGTGCATGGCTGCCCGCCCTGGGAACAGGGATTCCCGCCTACTCCAAATACCTGGCATTTTGTATTCATGGACGCTCCTGTCAGCCTGGCCTCGGTGAATGAGGAGCGGTAGGTCTGAAGAGTTCAAGTTTAGCAAAAAGGATGCTGCCCGTGAGCAGATTGTACCTGTCAGTTGGCCAGAGTGTTGTGTGGTAAAAATGGCCATGTCATTGTTTCTGTCATGTCAGAGTGGCTTGTGTGATGATTAACACATTTGTGTGGGTGCAGTTTGATGGAAATGAGGCCAAGCGTGGAGGAACAGGTTGGGGCTTTCTTTTCATATTAGGCCAATGATCATCTCGAGCCCAAGTGATTCGTAGTCCAGGGGTGGGACTCTGGCTGGCAGAGCTGGTTTCCTGTCCCCTCCTCTTCCTGCTGTTTTATTCCCCAGCCACACAGCGAGACGCAACAGCGGCACTGCTGTTCTCTAGCAGTCGGCCCAGGAGGGTTGTCTCTAGTCACGTCTCTGCTGCAGGACACCATCCCCTCGGAGGGGCTCACTTGAGCCCCTCGTCTCCTTATGCTGACACCTCACACGCGGGTTTCTCTGTTCCCATGGGTATCATTTCCCCCCTCAATTATGTTCATCTCTTTTCTAGTTCACATCCTTTACTTCCTAAAATTCACCTCTGTTACCATTGTTACTTCAGGAACCCTTAGAAATAATTCCCCACGTGGCCTAGGGTCCTCCTGCACTAGTATTTTGGAGCCAGGATTATGAAATATGCAAAGTCCAGAGCTCTCCCCTACCCCACAGAACTAAGATCTCGGGCGGGTGAATGTCCATGGCTCATGCACGTTGACGTTTATGAACCTCTGCCTGAGAACATTCAGAATGTTCTCAGACACACGTAATGTTTTACTGCTAACCAAGGATTTTTAAAATTATCGTGTGACTCTCACAATAAACCAAGTTGTATAAGTTTCCTCCTTTTATACATGATGACACTGAGGCTTCAAGAGAGCTCAAACATTGTGAATATAGTTCTCAGCTAAAGTTTGAAATTTAGTTCATGTATCCACGAGTTAGGGCCCATTTGGCACCTTTATTTAGGTAGAGGATGCAGAGGTAGTGACAGGCACGCATCTCACAGTAGTGGATTCACATTTCGCTTGCTAGTGCTCAGCACCAAGGATTGATTGAGTGGCGCTGTCACATTAAGGCCGTGTTGTTTTCTGTGGCCAGGAGGATCCCTGTTCAATATACATTAATGAAAAGTAGCTCGTTGTAGAAATGATATACCTATATTAGTTTGGAGTCCAGAGACATAAAAATTTCCACTGTGAACTTTTTTCTTTTCCAGAAACGTAAGCAAGATTTGGATTTCCTCTTGCACAGCAGTTTCTTTTCCTGTTTTTGCCCCATATCTCTGTACTTTCCATCCCCTCCTGTTGGAAAATGATTCAGCCTGGAGGTTACCATGTGCAGCACATCCCACCTGCACTCAGGCTCCCAGAAATCCCGACTGTTTTTGTGGCACTTGACACACACAGGCAGAGTTGGGGTGAGAGGTGCCGTTGGAGTTGGAGCCGTTTACTCCTCATGGTGTGTGGGGCAGGGATGCTGGGCATTCCCACCTTCCTCAGCAGGTCCACTCGGAGCCACATGCTGGCTGGAGCAAAGTGTGAACACCAAGACATTAACCAGTATCAAAGATTAATGACTTACCTTCTATACTGGTAAAATATATGTAATATAGAATGTACTCTTTTAACGATCTTTAGGTGTATAGTTTAGGGGCATTAAGTACATTAGGTACATTGTACAAACATCACCATCATCTGTCTCCAGAATGTTTTAATCTTCCCAAACTGAAACTCTGTACCCATTAAAGCGTTTTGTATTTTTGTTGCATTGAAGCCAAACTCCAAAAAACAGCTCTGTACCTTTAAGTATAAATTTCTACAAAATGTCCTTGGGGCATGTTTATAACTGACATATCTATCATCTTGCTAGAAATTTCAAATCAAAGGGTGAGGGTTTACACTTTTTCAGAAAGCATGAAAGAATTTTCCCTTGCTGATGGAGTTTGTTGAGTCTCTGGGGGGCTCCTGGACCCTTCCCCAGGCCATGTGCACTGACCACACCCCAGGCCAGAGGCTCCTAGGACCTGGAGTGGGGAGGACGTCGGGGTCAGGAGCGAGCCTTCTGTGATACTGGCATCAGTGCTGAGGAGGGGCTGTGCCTCTTGGGCTTCAGGTGGGTCTCTGAGTTAAATTACCCTAGGAAAGAGTACAGCTCAGAGGTCTAAGCCACCATCTGCTTGGGGCCTTTCTGAACTAGGAAGCAAGTTCTGTCTCGAGATGTCAGTCTTCTGTGGTGTGTTGACATGTTGGCAGCAGGGGCCAGGAGGACTTGGACACATCGGTGCTTCATCCACCAGAAGTTGCTGCCGAGCAGCTCTCCTGCAGACACCTCTCCTCCGCCCTCCACACAGGAGTGAGGGGAGGACTGACAGCTCAGCTTCCACGGCCGGCGAGCCAGGAGGGTCGCTGCCCACAGTGTGGGGACTGTGAGGAGGAGATAATGAACAGTGGAGATTTGGGACTGGTTGACCCTCATCTCCAGGCCAGGTGTGCTTTTCTTTCACTCTTATCCTTCTTCCCTCCTTGTCTTTGGTGTTCTGGACCACCGTGAGGCTCAGAAAGTACGGTGTACCCTTCAGTGTGTCATGACAGCCCCACACAGGTCCCTGGGGCTGCCTTGGCAATTGTAGAGCTTCAGGCTCCCACCGTGGCATCTGCTCTCCCCCGTCACCTGGGCTCCCACTGGGCGGTGGCTTCAGTTAGGGTTGGCATTCAGTTGAGGCCTCACCTAAGGGCTCCAAAACAGATCTGCTCCCAAGTGGCAGCTAAACAAGACCCCCTTGAGCTGGAGCTGAGGCCAGAAGACCCCTCTGCCTGCACTGCACCCCACCTCGGGGTCAGACTCGGAGACCACCAAAGGAGAGTGTTCATTGATGTTCTTGCTTCTCAGGAATGAACAAAGGGGCCACTGTCATATCGTGTCTCATAGAGAATGCGCAGTCTGGTCTTGTGACCCCAACACCTACTAGGGTTTTTAGTGACTCCTTAATGATCAAATGGAAACTCTTCTTGTGGTTAACGCTGACGTTCTTGTACATGGAAAACATGAAAATACACATTTTTGATGTTCAGAATCATCAAGGTGGAGTTAGATACCTTTGACCAATTTTAGATTTGGCTTTGGAGCCTGGTTTGTCAGCACTAGGAAATAAATCCCTATCTTGGAACAAGTCTTTTCTAACCTAAACAGTTTTCCCAACAAACGATTCTTTCTAGCTACCCTCATTATCACACGTATACATCTAAGCACATTTAGTTAATAAACATTGAGTCTCCTGCTGTATCAAAATCATAGGAATTTGAAATTGAAGGAGTTGTAAAGGTCGCCCAGTCTAGCTTTCTTCTTTTCAGGCGAGGAACCAAAAACCCAGCTGGGCCAAGTCCAAGGCTCCCACATAGGTGTCTGACAAATATATTTAAATTGTGGCATAGGCCCTTGTAGACTTGGTTTTCTTATAGACCAAAACCTAAATGATTTAAACATTTTTCAAGAAAATTTCTTGTGAGCAGATAAAAGAACCAGTAGAAATTCATATGTCTGAGCTGCCTGCGTCTGTCGTCTGCGGCAGAAAATTTATGTCCATCTCATTGCCCGGGACACACGTGGGGCTCCTGGTGGCGAGCTGTGGTCGGCACTCAGAGTGTTTTGAGTAACGACTCCATCCCAGTCTGAGCGGCGTTTTCCTCTAGGTTGATAAAGCCCAAAGAACCATGCAGAGCAGAGGAAAAAAAAGAAAGATGAGAATTTTACAAAGGCATCGCCTCGTGTAGCTCTGCTAGGCCTGGGCTGTGGCCACGCATCTGGGCAGCTGCTGTCCCGACATTTTCTTCTGCAGGTCCTAGGGAGGTGGCCAGTTTGAGGTTAACAGGTGCTCAGCTCTGGATCCTCTAGAGTTACCTGGAATATGCTGCTGAAACCCTTGAACAAGCCTTCACTGACCTTCCTGCCTATTGCCAGGCACTTCTGAGATTAAAATAACTTCTGCTTTACCCTTTGTTACTGTTAAAATGCTCATCCACCCGGTGTTACGGAGCCAGTGAATTCTCCCACCTGGCAGTGCCACGGTTGTTTTACTGTCGGATGAGAGGAGTAGAATGGAGCCTCCAGAACATCTGGCCCCTGGTGGGTCGTTCCCAGGGCTGTAGGTGGAGGGAGATGCAGAAACCCTGCACATTTCACAGAGAATTTGAGCAAATAGGTTCTGGATCTGTTGTTTCAGGCTGGGATTTAATGAGCTCTGTTTCCTGCTCATGGATGGTGATTTTGTTGATTGCCTGGAGACCAAGAAAGAGTTCCAGGGGCTGCAGGGCCTCACAGAGGAGTCAGAGGCGTTCTCTCTGTAGGCCTCCTAAGCCCACCTTCTACCAATGGCTGCCCACCTGCCCTGCACTCCTCCAATCCATGGTCTCCAATACCTCCTCTCAGAGGTAGGGGTGGCTGCCTTTTTTATATAGGACAGAACTGAATCCTGGAGAGGCTGAGCCACATGGCCATCAGGTGACAGACCAGGATCTGTGTCTGGGTCTGCTTCCTGCCTCCTCCCCACAGCTGGACTTACAGGTGGAGAAGCAGCTGTGTGCCAGGCGGTCATGGGTGGAATCATGGGCCTGTGCACATCAGGCCCATTATACAGGTCAGAGGCCTAAAGGGACACCTCCTTGGACTGCAGAGTGCCCACTGGGAACAGACTCTGGACGAGAGGCAGTGTACACAGAAGCCCTCTCAGGCCTGCCAGAGTTTGCCCATCTGGGGAGGCTCTGCCCTCAGGACCCTCCCCTGGCCTCTGGTGGGTTCATCCACCTGAGCCCAGATTGTTGCCGGTACACTGGACAGCTTCTTAGAAATGGCCAGAAGGTGGCTTGGGTCGTTTCTTTTTTAAAATCCAGGCTCTTGACGATATTAAGCAGAAAACATGGGGTAGAATGGTGTATATGATACATGACCCTTATAATAAAAAGAGAGAATAAGAATCTGTGCTCACTTTTGCTTGTAAATTGTATGAATAGACCCTGGAATAATCTGTGAACCTATTGAAAGTCATATCCTTGGGATGGGGAGTGACTAATGGGTTTGGGGTTTCTTTTTGGGGTGATGAAATGTTCCAGAATTAGGCAGTGGTGGTGGTTGCACAACCCTGAATATACTAAAAAAACACTGAATTGAACACTTTATGAGAATGAGCTCTTTGGTAGATAAATCATATCCTACATGGTATTTCAAACTAGCTGTTTAAAAATTCTTCTGACAGCAGTATTTCATTTGCCTTTGAGCCTCTATCTAGGTGTTTAAAAACGGATCGAGTTCTGCTTGGTGCTTGACCTTCTCTCTGGAAGGAGAGGTCTGGTCTCATCTGGGAGATGAAAGAACAGCCTCAACGATGGATGGGGGACTCCCAGGGGATGCGCTTGAAGCTGTTTTTGTCCAGAGGGTCTGTGCGCCAGGCAGGGAGGACTGTGGGGCCAGGGTGACCTGCCTGGCCTGGTGGGCTCCTGACGTGGTGTTAGTGGGTAAGAGAAGACATCTGGAGTTAGCTGTCCTCGTGGTAGACTCAGAGGAAAAAGGGTGTTTTGCCCATTGGTATTTCATGCTGGCCCCTTGAGGAGCCCCAGGAGCAACTGCCTAGCATCCTCTGCTGGAAAGCCTTACTGTTGTGTTTGTGTTGGACTCCGCTTATCATCCAGAGATACGGTCCCACAGCTAGGGTGGGGCAGTGGCCCGTGGTTGAGTTAGGAAGGAACCATTGGCCAGTCCAATGAGGACCACGTTGACATGCCCCAGGCCTCTTTGTTGGGCTTCTGTGATCTCCTTTGAAAAGAAAGAAGAAAACGGTTGGTTTGACGTGTTGGCAAAATTTGGCCTTGAATGCTGGCCATGGGAATTGCTGAAGGAGGTCTGCTCTAAATATGGGCTTTTCTGCCAACGGTTATTTCTGGTTGTTTCAATTACAGTTGTGCTGTCTGGTAACTGCTGTAGTGTTGTATAAATACAGGGTGAATCACAACCAGGCCATGAAGCCAGATCTGGGCTGGAAGTGACACGTGGGCAGCCCCTAGAACTGGGTTCTCTGCCCCAGAGTGTGTCAGGCAGCCCGGGCCGGGCAACGCCTGCCTTGCTGCCTCTGCTGGGAGGAGCACTACTCTTCCCATGTCTGCACTCACCCCCGAGGTCACTCTTGTGTTCAGACGCCCCAGCAAGTCCACACCTCCCTCACGAACGTGGGGAAACGGTAGGGATTGCACCCGCCTGAGTTCCCCGCAAGCCCATCTTGTGGGCTCGTCTCTCCCACATCCCTGTCACTTGCTGTACCCCGGCCATCCCAGGCCAGGGCGACTGGCCAAGAGCTGCCCATCTTCTGAGATGCAGACCCCTGAGAAGCCGTGTGAACTCTGCCCTGCATCTGTGTGGGAAATTAGGGGCCCATGTTTCCTTTCTTTTTCCTTCATCATAAAAACTCAAGAGCAATAGGTGGGGAAATGGAGAGACCCTTCCTCTGGCGAACTGGGCATCCGAGGAGGGCTGGGATGGTTGTGCTGGCACAGTTGGGTCGAGGCGCCTGTACTGGGTGATTCCTGCCAGGTTTTGGGCCGTCAGAACTTGGGGCAGGGCAACTTCTGCCCAGGACGGGGACTGCAGGTGGAAGGCACCGTGAGGAGGTGCCTAGGTCCTTGGAACTGCATCTGTGCTCCTCGAGAAAGTATTCTTGCTGGAAGAGACACCAGCACTGGAATCCAAGTCTCTGTTCCCCAAGACACCCATGGAGGTTCAGTCTTTGAATCTGAGTCCCTGACGCAGGCAGTGAGATCAGGCCACCTCCAGGCCCTTAGGGAGAGGCCAAGTGGGGCCAGCCATGGTACCCAAGAAGGGCCACATAATTAAACAAAATTGTATCTAATTAAACTGTAGCAGAGACTGAGGAGGGTTAGAAATAGTGTAAAATGAGAGGGATATTACTGTGTCCAAGGCATCTTCTAATATTGAGTACAGTCACGCACCACGTAACATCAAATATTGAGCACAGTCACGCACCATGTAACATCTACTGTTGAGCACAGTCACGTGCCACGTAACATCTACTATTGAGCACAGTCACGCACCACATAGCATTTCAGTCAATGATGGAGCACATATGCAGCAGTCCCATAAGATTTTATTTTTTCTGCACCTTATCTATGTTTAGAAGTATTTAGATACACAGATACTCACCATTGTGTCACAGTTGCCTAGTGTATTCAGCACAGTAACAAGTTGTGTGGGTGTGTAGCCCCAGAGCAATGGGCTACTCCACGTAGCCTGGGCATCCAGTGAGCTACACCCTCCAGGTTGTGTGAGTGCGCTCGAGGATGTTTGCATGATGACCAGTCGCCAAATGATGCGTTTCTCAGAACTATGGCAATCTCTCTGAACCGTGCCTGACCCTGCAAAGCATCAGGTCAGCAGTGGTCGTCCCTGGGCCAGGGTGGAGCCCACAAGTGAAGACACGTGCCGCTCCCATAGTAGGTGCTGTGGGTACTGCACAGGGGAGCCAGGAGGTGGATGGGGGGCCCGTTCACACCAAGAGGGAAGGGGCTAGGGTCTCCTTTGTTCCTCGTGACCCTCCCACAATGCCTGAATTGCGATGATTCACAACTAAATCTAACCGGAGCAGCCCAGCCGCACTGAGGGCTGCTTTGAGGATGCTGCGTGTCCCCCTTGCTGAAGCTCGCAGTGGTTACACGTGTCCACGGTGGGTAGAATCCTTCTCACACACACGCCTCGTGTCTAGCCTGAGGGACACAGCTCTGTCTACTCTGAAGCAAAATGTGAGAAACAGTTAAGCCCGGTGTTCCAAGTACATTTCTCACTAGGAGGGAGTCAGCTGTGCAGAGCCTGACAGCACCCACCTATGCGTGCCATCCCCTCAGCCAGGCAGAGCAGGACACTGACCTTCCAGGGCCAGAGAACAGGTTGGAGCAGGCAGCCCCATGTCCTTAGGAGCAGCCCCACTGGTGTCAGGCCATTAGAGTAACCCTTAGTGGATTCTTCCTTGATTTCCTTTTTTTTTTTTTTTTTGAGACAGAGTCTTGCTCTGTCATCAAGGCTGGAGTGCAGTGGCACAATCTCGGCTCACTGCAAGCTCCGCCTCCCGGGTTCACGCCATTCTCCTGCCTCAGCCTACTGAGTAGCTGGGACTACAGTTACCCGCCACCACACCTGGCTAATTTCTTTGTATTTTTAGTAGAGACGGGGTTTCACCCTGTTAGCCAGGATGGTCTCGATCTCCTGACCTCAAGATCCACCCGCCTCGGCCTTCCAAAGTGCTGGGATTACAGGCGTGAGCCACCCCGCCCAGCCCTTCCTTGATTTCTTAAGGTGGTTCTGAAGACCAGAAAAGATGAGAAGATACTGATTAGCAGGCAGATTTGGGGGGCCGAGGGTAAAATTTTATGTTACTTTTAAAACTGGAGGAATAGCAGCTACAGACGAAATGCTGATTAGCACTTGCTTGCGTATCACATGTGATTATATGTAGCCCTCAATTATCACATCGAGAGCAGCAGCTATGAGTGCACGTGTGCACAGGGATGTGTGTGTGCATCCTTTGGGGGTGTGTGCAAGGGCTGTGTGTGTGCATGTGTGTGAGGGTGCATGCGCGTGTGTGGGTGCATGTGTGAGGGTGTGAGGGCGTATGTGTGAGGGTGCATGCATGAGGGTGTGCGCATGTGTGAGGGTGCATATGTATGTGAGGGTGTGTGAGCCTTGAGGGTGTATGCATGTGTGGGTGTGCAAGCATATGTGAGGGTATATGCGTGTGTGAGGGTGCATGCATGTGTGAGGGTGCATGCGTGCATGACGGTGTGCGAGCCTGTGTGAGGGTGTATGCATGTGTGGGTGTGCAAGCATATGTGAGGGTATATGCGTGTGTGAGGGTGCATGCATGTGTGAGGGTGCGTGCGTGCATGATGGTGTGCGAGCCTGTGTGAGGGTGTATGCATGTGTGGGTGCATGCATGTGTGAGGGTGTGCAAGCATATGTGACTGTATATGCGAGTGTGAGGGTGCATGTGTAGGTGCATGCGTGTGTGAGGGTGTGCGAACATGTGTGAGGGTGTATGCATGTGTGAGTACATGTGTGTGAGGGTGCGTGCATGAGGGTGTGCGAGCATGTGTGGGTGCATGCGTGTGTGAGGGTGTGCGAGCATGTCTGAGGGTATATGCATGTGTGAGGGTGCATGTGTGGGTGCATGTGTGTGAGGGTGTATGCATGTGTGAGGGTGTGCAAGCATATATGAGGGTATATACATGTGTGAGGGTGCATGTGTGTGTGGGTGTGGGAGCATGTGCGTGTCCCTTGTGTTCCAGGGCTGTTGGTCATGTGCCTAGAATAATTTCATCTAGGTCGTGTGACATTCAGGTAATGTTGGCTCCAAATTTAACTAGATAGGAAAGACAACAAAAGTTAATTTCATTAATATTTTAAAATTACTTCTTAATACATTAAAAATTAGACGGGTGTGGTGGTGCATGCCTGTAGTCCCAGCTACTCAGAAGGCTGAGGCAGGAGGATGGCTTGAGCCCAGGAGTTCACATCTAGCCTGGGCAACAGAGCAAGACTTCGCCTCTTAAAAAAAAACTAAATCACCTTCTGAGGATACGTGAGAGACCCTGTGAGTGTGTCACCTGTATGCTCGAGGGAATGACCCACTCCTCCTAGCAAGGCACATCACACCAGATTCTACTATCCAAGGATAGAGCAAGGGGTGTGCTGGTAACTCCCCTTAGATTGTATGGGAAAGGTACAAACTTTCAGATTGTAATTCATTAATGTCGATTTTAGTCCAATTTGGTGAAGGAGAGTAGATTAAAAGCAGAGAAAAGGTTAGGCTCTCTCACAAATCTCTCTCTTAAACAGCATTCAAGGTTGCAACAACTAGGAGGGTAAGTTCATGGGACTAGCAGTTAGGTTCCCGCAAAGCTGGAAGGAGCCACCTTATTTTTTAGCTTTATTGAGACCTAATTCAGCATCCAACCATTTAAGTTGTCCAATCCAGTGTTTTTTAGTGTGTTCACAGAGTTGTGCAGCCAATGCCATAGTCAGTTTTAGAACATTTTCATCACCCCAAAACAAGTCTCTGTGCCTGTTAAGTAGTCTCTCCCCGCTCCCCAACCCCTAACCCTGGAACCTCTAACCTGCTTTCTGTCTCTCTGGATTTCCCTGTTCTGGAAATTTCACGTGAAAGGAATCATACGGTGCATGGTCTGGGTGCCTGGCTTCTGTCACTCAGCGTGATGGTGCTTTGGTGGCGTGTCCGTGGGGTCATCCATGGTGTGGCTTGTCTGTGTCATGGCCTGTTTCAGCGCCTTGCTCCCGCTGCGGGTTTCGGCGCCTTGCTCCCGCTGTGGCTGAGACCCCACTGCATGAACAGGTCACACTGTTCATCCGTTGGTTCATCAGTTGATGGACATCGGGGTTGTTTCCACCTCCTGGCCACTGTGAATGATGCCACTGTGAATGCTCACATACGAGTTTCTGTGAGGTCATCTGGATTCACTGCAGCCCGGCAGTTCCTCAGAGGCGTCAACATGGAGTTCCCGTAGGACCATCAGTGCCGAGGCTAAAAAGGGATAAGAGCGGACACCCTCGTCTTGTTCCTGACCTTAGGGGGAGGTGCCCAGTGTTCTGCATTGAATGTGACCTTAGCTGTGGGTTTTCCTAAATGCCCCTCATCTGGTTGAAGCCCTGGTGTTTCTCTCACATCAGAGGCAAATGCATTGGGGTGGGTTCTTAATTTCCTCTGGTTTGGACAATAAATTTCCTCTGGTTTGGACCAAGAAAAACAGAGTTCTTTGACCGCTAACATATATGTAAAAAGAAAGTTTGTAAAAACAAGAGTTAAAATGCTTTTAACAGTGTGGCCATCACTGTGCACAGGACACTGGAATTGTAATTCGGGGTTGTGTCTGTCCATGTGGTTTTGTTGTATGTCATGTGCTCTCAGCTCAGACAGAGACATCCAATTGACTTCTGACTTGGGGAATTTAAACTTTATACGACAGCTTTATTTAGAGGACTTATTTATTGTATTTTCCACTGTTTTTATTTAAAAGTTGTATAAAAATTGTTAGGGCTGGTTTTGATATAGAAAAATCATTGTGACTGGTTTTGCTAAGTCCATACACCTTTGTGGTCTGGGGAGCGGTGAGTGCTGAAGCAGAGGAATGTCTGCAGAAACAAACAAGGGGGTTCTCTCAGCTTCAGAGACTGATGAAGCAGGATGAAGTGGGCTCCCGGGCAGAGAGTACTTGCAGAGAGAGTGGCCGCACAGTGCTCGAGCTGGGGCTGTGTGTACAACCGGCAGGATCATGTGCCAAGCCTTGGGGGACTCCGCTGGGACCATTAGAAGCTCTGGGGTCTGCTCCACCCATTCTGACTGGTGCTGCCCTCAGGAAACCATCTCTGCCTGAAACCCATTAGGGCCAGGGAGAGTTGTCTGGCTGGAAAGGAAGAAGACGGATGCTGGTGGTTTTTTGTCTTTTGCTTGTTGTTTTAGAGCCACTGAGAAGATCAGAGTACTTTTCCACTCTGCCTGTATGCGGCTTTGCTCTTCTCCATGCCCATCTGTGGCTTGTTTTGCAGAAGTCTCTCTGGCTTTCTCTCTCCCACCCTTTCACATTGCAAGGCCCTCCACTTCTTCACTAATTTTCCTGCAGATGACGGAGCCCTGCGACCAGGAACCTGACTCTTCAGATCAAATCTTGGTTTGAAAGGGGGACTTCTCTGTGCCCCTGTTGTCGGCATGCCGTGGTAGAGAACGGTGGCCCCTCATGAGACCCCGGCCATCTCATTCCACTGGGAGCCACGTCAGGAGGAAGGAGGGCTGGGAGGGGCGTCTGGCTGCGTGGTGTGGGGCCTGCAGTGTTGTGGCACACGCAGCTTCAGCCAAACATCTAGCCATCTAGCCCTGTACCTAGAACTAAGAAATAAAACTATAACATCAGATTTAAAAGTTCTCCAGGAACATTTGTCCTGCCCGAAATAGTAAATTGTCATTTTTAAAAGAATAAAACAGAGCTTTGATAAGCCCTGTGGATGCACCTGACACGAGAGAATCAATGATGCGGGTGGATTTGGGCTCAAGGTGGTTTTCAACACCCAGGTGATGTCTAGGTGACTGGAAAGGGTGTCTGTTGGACTTGCATCTTTTTTCCCTGTGGAAGCTATTTTTATGCAGTTTTGTATTTGTTCTCAGAACAAATTGGCCAAAAACACTACCTTAAAGTGTGACTTGATTTTTAGTGTACATTTTCAGATGTTATGGGAAATGCATTCACAGTTGAGGTGTCAAAGCAGGGGAAGATGGCTTCCTTGGCAATAACAAGCAAAGGCAAACGTATTCATTTTTGTATCTGTAAAAGCTGGTTGCTCTGTAAGTGTAGTTCCAGCATCTAAAGTGGACACAGAACCTGTTCTTCGGGGCCTGTCACACCCTCACTGTCCATGTGAGTTTGTCCCTCCTTGTGGATACTGGGGGCAGGAGCTGCCTTCATGCACACAGGCATCAGCTGCCACCCTTCAGGGAGGGCTGGGGGCCAGTGGGCAAGTGGCTGCTGTTCCTCTGAGCATCTCATCAAAGGCAGCCCAGTTGGTCACAGGCATTTTAGGAGACAGAAGTTCAAGGTCAAAGACAAGGTCGCAGTTGTGGAAGTGGGAGGGGCCCAGAGCACTGTGGGTGAGCAGCCGGGGAGCTTGGGGTGAGACTCTGCTGGGCCCTACCCAGCTGTGTTGCTTCCCTGCTTTCTGCCTCAGTTTCTCGCATAACAAAAGCAGGTGGCAAGATGAGGAGTCGAACATGAGGCCTACGAGAGCTCTGAACTCTGCAAAGGGCTTCTCCACTGGAAGTGTGTTGTGTGCTGCAGCCCTGGGTCTGACTGAAATGCAGGTTCTATCAGCGGGGCCAGGCTGCTTCCCTCCCAGGGACAGGTCTACCGGGCAGCCTTGGGCAGTGGATCTCTGAGGTGCTTCATCCAGCTGCCTGTCCCCACACATGCTCTGCACAGGGGGAGAGGACACGAGGAACGGGGAGTCGACGCCCATCAGGAAGGCCAGGAGCTGAAAGCAGCTTCCAGCCAGGAAGGAGGGGAAGGGCCAGGCTCCAGGTTGGCAGCAGAGAGAAGCTCTTCCCCAAGCAGGAGGCAGGCACACAGTCGCTGATGAGGGAGGATGGGGAGGAGACCCTCCTTGTTGGGAGAGGGGAGGTAGATCCGATCTGCTGAGTTTAGGGGAAGGGCATGCCTACCAGACTTTGGAAGCAGAGATGTAGGGTTGCTCCCTCCCTTTGAGACCTGTCACCAGCTGGCCGCAGCACTGTGTGGAGATGAGGCCTTCTTGAGAGCTTACGTGGCATGTCACCGTGTCCCTGGTGGCCTGGGTGTGTAATGCACCCAAGCACGCAGGGTCCCCCGGCACCCCGAGCGTGATGCCTGCCTTGGTGTGTGTGGCATCAGGACCACAGCTTCCGCAGACATCCCAGCTGGGGACATCGGCTGACTTGGCTGAGGGACCAGGGGACAGACACCACCTCTCCTATCCCCCAGGGGCGCGTGACCTGGGGTCACTGGCATGCTTGGCGCACACACCAGTCTATGTCAGGGTACGCAGGGCTTGTCTGTGGGTGTCGTTGCCATACAGACTGAGCCTTCAGGGTGACGCCCCTTCCTGGCCCACCCCCGCAAGGCTGCTTCTCCGGTCGCAGCCCATGTTCTAATGTCGAGATCGCGTATGAGATTCCGGCCTTTGAACAGCCTGACTGTAGGAGCCGCCTTCCAACCTGCTGGAAATGTGCGTGTGAGGCCAGGGTTCTTACCCTCAGCACTGCTGACGTTCTGGGCTGGACATTTCTTTGCTGTGGGGCGTCTGCACATGGAGAGCTATCGGTGCCCCTGGCCTCTGCCATCTAGATACCAGGAGCTTCCCCCCAACTTGTGCCAACGAGAATGTCTCCAGACATCACCACATGTCTGCTGGGAGCAGAACCACGAGGCTCTCTGTTGTGATGAGGAAGGGCTGGGCCTGCAGGTGGACGTCTGGCCCCCTGACAAAGCTTGTATGAGGGGGACCCAAGAGCCTGTGGTGCCTATGCCAAGCTCACTGGCGGGAACTGGGGGGTCAGGCTCATTTCCTCCAGGCAGTGGCGAGCTGCCCTGCCATTTGTGGTGCCATATAGAGACAGTTAAGCTTGAGAATGTGATTGCCGTTCTGAAAACACCCAGAGGCCGCAGTGTGCCCGGCAGAGAGCAAGGACCCCTGACCACCGGCTGGGTTGGTCCTGGGAGGGCCCCCGTGATGCCTGGGGGGTGTACACCATGGAGCAGAGCCTCCTCCAGTGTAGCCTGGGAGCCTCTGTGAGGCCACAGCCCCCAGGAAGAGCAGTGCTGCATTCCCAGGTGCTGCCGGCTGCACCCCTCCCAACTGCGTGTCCTCACCTGCCGGCCCCAGCTGTCGCTGCCCACGCCCTGCCTGCCTCTCCTGCCAGGAACTTCCCGAGCAGAGGCCTCAGGTAGCAGGCGCTCCTTGTCCCCTCTGCCACCTGGGCTGCTGAGGGTGTATCACCAGGAGTGAGCTCAGGACCTGGACACCCAAGCCCAGGTGAGCAGCTGACACACCAATGGCCATTCCCGTCCCGGGCCCTGGTTCACCCAGCCAGGTCTCTGTGCCACTTTTCCATGGGACATTCAGCTTCTTCCCCTTCCTCTCCTCTCTGCAGACCACTGAACTTTCATTCTGAGGCACAATGGGGCGTTCTTGTCAGGCTCTGCCTCCCTAGACAGAGGCGAGACCAGCTGCAGCATAGCTCCTGGCAGCTGGGTGCCCCTCTGAGGTGGGCCAGGCAGCACGCTCATGGCACCTTCGTGTGGCTTCAATTCTTTGGCCATTGCATTCCTAACCAAAATACAAACTTCAGGATCATTTTGGATTTTGCATTACCCAAACCATTTGCTTTTGATAATAATAGCGTCTTGGCAGAGTTCTTGCTCTTGGACTTCGTGTGGTGATGGTGACCACCATGCATGGAACCCATGGCATGGGCATCCGCCACTGTGCTTGTTAACTGAGGAGGAGGTGCAGTCGCTGCCCGAAAGGCACAGGCAGTGGCCAGGGGCAGCAGTGAGACCACACCGTTGTGAAACCCATGCTCCTAACAGCTCACCTGCACCTCTCCTCTTGGCTCTGCAAGTCTTTGCATGGAACAGCTGATTTAACGTGGGCCCAGGGCAGTAGGGGACCCTAAAGCAAGCCTCCTGGGTGGGGGGAGGCAGTGGCATGTCACAGGGACTCCCCTGTCCTGTTGGCCTTCTGTGGTGGATTTGGGGGCCAGTGGCCCGCTGAGGGCAGGACACGCCCTGGCAAGGGAGCGGGTGTGGGCGGGAGGGCATGTTGCTGCAGTCTGGGGCATGTGAGCTTGGCCTCCAGAGATGAGCTCATCCTCCCTGGGCCTTGCTGAGTGTCTGAGGCTTCTTCACCGAGGTGCACCTGAGTGACTTCAGCGCCGGGGGTTTACCAAGGAAAAACGTTCCCCTCCAGTTTGAAAAAAAAAAAAAAATGCAGCCAGCCCTCAGGCCCTTCCTGTGAAGGCGCTGTGGGCCACCACGTGGGCTTGGCTGTGGGCACTGGGCCGGCTTCTGGTGCTCACCAGCTGATGCGTCGGGAGGTGTTGGGGGCAGTGAGTTCCCATTGGTGCTTTGTGACAGGCTCCTCCTCTTCGTGGCCTCGGAAAAAATATATGAAATGGGAAATTGTCAGTGGTGGTTAGTGCTCTCCCTGGGCTCTGGCGTGTCCTTCTCTGTCTCCCTGCAGGTCGCCACCCGCCCAGTGAGTTCTTCTGCCTGTCTCCTGCTCTTCCTTCCTCACTACCTCCCCAGAAGAGGAGCCACTGGCTTGACACCTTCACGCTGTTTTGGGTGGACCTGCTCCTACACATGGGAGGAAGTGATGGGGCAGGGCAAAGGAGGGGACCTTGCCATGCTGTCGGCATGTGTCCATCTGCCCAGATTTGTGGACCTCTGTTTTCTGCCTCGTGTGTTCTGTAAAGACACTTGTGCCATGTGAAGGTGGCACTCCTTCAAACTGTGGGCTCCACCCTCCCATCCTGGCAGGAACCGTCTGGGGTGAGAGTCGGCATCGGCATCGCTAGGGAGACTGGTGGCTAGGACATGGTTTTACCAAAGTGCCATGGTCGGAGGCATTCCTAAAGCAAAATGATCAGAAAGCCAGGTTGGGCACTGGAAATGGGCTTGAGGGAAGATGGCTGCAAGCTGGGATTCTCCAGGGATGCTCCTCTCTATGGGTTCTCAGCATGCAGGCACAGGAGGCTGCAGGATTCTCCCTTTCTTGAGAGGAGACCCTGTTGGAAGGGCAGGTGCAGCCAGGAGCAGGAGTCGGTGGTGAAGGAGTGGGGTTCCCCTCAGCCCAGCAGCAGCGGACACTGAGCTCGGAGGAATCTGGCTGGAAGACCTAAGTTTACAAAGCCTGGACCAGAGGCATCTCCTTAAGGAGTCAGACCCATTCTCCTCCTAGAGTGCAGCACTGAACCTACCGGGAGCGGGTGGTTGAGATTTTTATAGAGATCACTGCAGCTTTTCCAGTGATATCTCCACTGGGACAGACATGGGGATGCAATCCAGGTCTCCCCATCTCACATGTGCTGGGTGGGTCTTAGGAGCAAACCACAGCTGTATCTGGAAGAATCAAGCACAGAAAAGAAAGTTTCTTGTCTAAGGCAATATGTGGTCTTGCTGGACCATGATTATCCCATGCCTCTGTGTGTGTGTGTGTGTGTGTGTGTGTGTGTGTGCACATGCTTCCCATTTGGACTGTGATTATCTTGTGCACGTGTGTGTGTGTGGGCTTCCCATTTGGGCTATTTATACTGTGGTGTGTGTGTGTGTGTGCACGCTTGCATGCTTCTCATTTGGGCTGTGATTTATCCCGTGTGCGTGTGTTTGTGTGTGCACTTCCCATCTGGACTGTGATTTATCCTGTGTGTGTGTGTGTGCGTGCTTCCCGTCTGGACTGTGATTTATCCTGTGTGTGTGTGCGTGCTTCCCGTCTGGACTGTGATTTATCCTGTGTGTGTGTGTGTGCGTGCTTCCCATCTGGACTGTGATTTATCCTGTGTGTGTGTGCGTGCTTCCCGTCTGGACTGTGACTTATCCCGCACATGTGTGTGTGTCCTGTTTGTTTTCTAAGCATCGTGAAGGGCTGTTTACATAGATCATGTTTTGCCTGTGGCTGCCACGGCACCAGGGAGGAGCATTTCTCCACTTTAGTGAGCTGTTTGCCCTGTCGGGAGCTCGGCCTTCTCCACAGCAGGCAACAACGGGGGAGGCTGTCTTCAAGGCTGACTTGTACTTTCATTCTTTCCCATATTTCCCTTCCAGTCCCGCACAGAAATGTTTGCCGCACCCTCTTCCATAGCAAGCTGTGGCCAACATTAACTGTCGCCTGCCTTTCTCTTGAGGCTGAGACCTGAGTGGGAGCTGAGACTCAGGACCAGCTGCTGTGTGGTGGCTCCGGGGCCTTTGTTCTGTTTTTAATGTTGAAGGCAGTAGGAAGTATATATTGTAAGTTGGCATTTACTTGGGCATTAGGTCTGGAGTTGAAATAAAGAGGTACTGGTTTTGAAAAACAGGTATATATTCTGAGTGTAAAGTAAACGTGGGATGTGTCCATCAGTCTTTTCTTAGCGGGTTGAGTTCTTTCCGGTAGAGACACAAGGAACAACTTGATTAAAAGCGCATGTGCATATTTAAACCTGATCAAGTTATCTGCTCCAATTCCTACATTATAATGTTGTTCCCTCCTCTTTAATGTGCTTCTCTGTATCACTGATACTTTCCAGGAAAAAATGTGAATTTCTGTTTCAAGATGTATCAGTTGCTCTCTCCTCCTCCACCTCTGGGTCACCACCCACAGACCCTCCGGGTATAGCCAGCCTCTTCTCCCTTTTGGAAGCCACCTCCTCCAGGAAACCCCTCAGAACTTGCCACGCTCTTACCAGCATGACATCCCAGCAGGCACTCACCTCCAATGTGACTGGAGCTGGTGGACATTTGGAGTTTTGGGATTTAGAGGTACCCCCTGCAGAATCTCAGAGAAACAAGCCTGAGGGTGTCTCTCAGAAAACACTAACACAAAACACAGCAGTCGTGCATCTAGGAAGTGACCACCCTAGATGCTCAGCGGCGGGTCTGTGTGGTTGTTCACTGTGGTGTTTTTTTGTGATGGTGAACATTTGGCAAAAGCCTGAACACCTAACATCCTTGCAGTGGTGGAACGAGGGATGTGCCCTGACAGAGAATGTGACTCAGATACACTCAGCAAGAGAACAATTACAGAACAGTGTGCGTAGTGCACTGAATCGATCACGTCACCCCAGGTTCTTATGTCGAAGTCCTAGCACTCAGTATGGCTGTATCTGGAGACAGGGTCTTTAGGGGGCGATGAAGGTTAAATAAGATCGTAAGGATGAAGCCCTGACCTAATCAGATTGTGTCATAAGCAGAGGAGGAGGCACCAGAGATCTCGGTCTCCCTGCCACGTGGGGATACAGGAAGAAGGCAGCTGTCTGTAAGCTGGGAATAGAGCCCTCCCCAGAAACTGTTACAAGTCAGACCTTGATACGGGACTTTCCAGCCTCCAGAACTGTGAGAAATAAATGTGCATAGTTTAAGCTGCACCATCTGTGGCATTTTGTTATGGCCGCTGGAGCTAAGACACACATTATGTTCACACTTCTGCAGCAAAACAATTATTAAAGTGTTAATGTGTTTCCCATCTAGCATGTGTTTAGTTGCACTAAATAGTCTGGGGAAGTGTGTACTAGACTGTTAGGAAGAAGGATTATGGGGCATTTTCTTTCTGCTTTGTTTAATCCATTTTCTCCAGTCTGTTTAGTCTTCTGATCCCAGCCTGGCCTATGTTGGGTGCTCTCCCTGAGCATTGGTTAGGAATGAACAGACAAATGCATGAGAGATCATGTTTTTTTACAATGAACATTTTTGTTTTATTTTTTGAGACGGAGTCTGGCTCTGTCGCCCAGGCTGGAGTGCAGTGGTGCAATCTCGGCTCACTCTCTGCCTCCCGGGTTCATGCCATTCTCCTGCCTCAGCCTCCCAAGTAGCTGGGACTACAGGCACCCGCCACCAAGCCCGGCTAATTTTTTTGTATTTTTAGTAGAGACGAGGTTTCACCGTGTTAGCCAGGGTGGTCTCAATCTCCTGACCTCGTGATCTGCCCGCCTCAGCCTCCCAGAGTGCTGGGATTACAGGCGTGAGCCACTGCACCCAGCCTACAATGAACATTTTTTACTTTGGCAAAGGGGTATGGGTTTTGGGAGGTTATCCTCCTGCATCACCCAGTGCTGGAGTCGGAGCACCTGGGTAATGCTGTTACCCCGAGTGTGAACTAAATGTGGGCTGCATCCATCAGTCTTTTCTCAGTGCACTGAGTTCTTCCAGGTGGACATAGTGGAAAACATGATTAAAAGCACTTGTGGGTAGGTGCAGTGGTTCACGCCTGTAATCCCAGCACTTTGGGAGGCTGAGGTGAGAGGATTGCTTGAGCCCAGGAGTTGTCTGTCACCCTGCTGTCACCTAGCGGCCTCCAGCCTCAGTTCCCCTCTCTGTCAAAGGAAGTCGTCATTGGCCTCAAGGTCTGGGAAGACCAAGGAGGAAATAGGTGGGAACGTTTTATGGAGCCTCTAGGACTTTCCTGAGAGGTGGGAGTTCAGCCTCCACGTCAGCCCTTGGTTCATGGACCTGGAGGGGATACAGGCCCTGGAAAGAACAGGCTTGGCTGTGAACTTGCCGCAGTACAAAAGGTGAGGGCTCTAGGCACAGCCTTGGGGTTTTACAGGAGCTCTGTGGGAGTGAAGGTGGTACATCCCATTTTATAGATGTTAACACGGGGCTCAGCACTGGTCCAGGCAGTGGGTGGTGGCCCTGGGATGGGGCAAAGCTTCCCTAACTCTACAGACTGAATGCCTTTCCCCGTATCCTGAAGCCACAAAGCCAAGGAAATTCGGGCATTAGTGACCTGTTGTGACCTGGAAACTGCCCCAGGACTAATAACTCAGTGGCTTCTGTGAGGCAGTAGCCATGCGCTTTGAAGGAGGCTTAGCAAACTTACAGGGGAGCAGTTCCAGAGCCACCTCCAACTGAGGCACCATTTCCTTTTGGCAGAGAAAAGTGTGTCTGAGTTCGCTTTATTTTTACTTTGAGGGGTTTTTAGGAAAGAGCCATTGTTTCCTAACTGTGTTTACCTTCTTCCCCTTCCCATCAGTGTTTACCTTCTTCCCCTTCCCAGGTGGGGTCTCCCCAGGGTTTGCCCCCTTTTTTTTTTAGACGAAGTCTTGCTCTGTCACCCAGATTGGAGTGCAGTGGCACAATCTCGGCTCACTGCAACCTCCACCTCCTGGGTTCAAGCGATTTTCCTCCCTCAGCCTCCCGAGTAGCTGGGATTACAGGCGCGTGCCACCACGCCTGGCTAATTTTTGCATTTTTAGTAGAGATGAGGTCTCACCATGTTGGCCGAGCTGCTCTCAAACGCCTGACCTCAAATGATCCACTCACTTCGGCCTCCCAAAGTGCTGGGATTACAGGCGTGAGCCACCGCGCACGGACACGTTTGCCCCTTTCCAAGCAGGTTGGGTTGGTGTCCAGCTGTTACCCCTGCCCTTGTAGTTCTGAGTCTTGTCTTTGTCCTCCACGACAAACTTTTTCCATAGCCCCAAGCAACATGCTTCCTAGTGTGCATCACACTCTCATGATGTTGGAAACCCAGTGGCTGAACATGGTGGTACTTAATTACTTAATAAGGACTTTCTACATTGGGTAGTTGGTTTGTTCATTTTTATATCATGCTGGTTCCAGACAGCTAATAATGCCTGATATTCAGGGCTCACTTCTCCAAGGCCAATGGAAATGTTCTCCTAAGCCTGGGCCCAAGCATATGGTGACATTTATGTTTCTGGTTTTTTGTGTGCTTGTTTTTACCAGAGCAACAGATAATGTTATTTGCTACTTTACTTAGAATGGCACAGGGATGTGACTTTGAATTAGGCAATGATTTCTTAAATATAACAACAAAAGCACAAGCAAAAAAGAAAAATTAGATAAATTGGACTTCATCAAAATTAAAACCTGCTGTATGTCAATGGACGCTATTGAGAAAACAGAACCCCTCACAAAATGGACAAAAGCATTTGTAAGTCATGTTTCTTAGAAGAGACTCTTATTCGGAATATGTAAAGAATACTCACTTCAACAGAAAAGACAACCCAGCTGGGCATGGTGGTAATCCCAGCACTTTGGGAGAACGAGGCAGGCAGATCACTTGAGGTCAGGAGTTCAAGACCAGCCTGGCCAACGTGGCAAAACCGTCTCTACTAAAAATGCAAAAATTAGCCAGGCATGGTAGTGGGCACCTGTAATTCCAACTACTTGGGAGGTTGAGGCACTCAGCCTCAGAAATGGCCTGAGCCTGGGAAGCAGAGGTTGCAGTGAGCTGAGATCACCTCACTGCATTCCAGCCTGGGCAACAGACTGAAATTCTGTCTCAAAAAAAAAAAAAAAAAAAAAGACATACAACCCAACCCAGTTGAAAATGGGCAAAGGATCTGAATAGACATCTCTCCAAAAAAGATATTCAAGTGGTCAATAAGCACATGAAAAGATGCTTAGCATCACCAGTCATCAGGGAAATGCAAACCACAGTGAGACACCACTTCACACCCACTGTGATGGCTGATAATGATGGACAGAAACAAGTATTGTCAAGAATGTGGAGAAATCATAACCCTCAGAACTGCTGGTGGGAATAGAAAATGTTTCAACCGCTGTAGAAAACAGTCTGGCAGTTCCTCAAAAAGTTCCACAGAGTTCCCATATGACCCAGCAGTTCCACCCCTAGGTGTATATCCAGCAGAAAGGAAAACGTGTCCACACAAAAACTTCGTTCTGCTTCTCTGGAAAGCCCAGACTAAACATCCAAACCAAAAGAGCAACATGCTGTCCTTCTTCCCCCTTTTCAACTGAACATTTGATATAACACTTATCAAATGTACATAAATGTTCACAACAGCATTATTCACAATAGCCCGAAACTAGAAACAACCCAAATTAAATTAATGGATGAGTAAATGTGGTATATCAACACAATGGAATACTGAACTCCTTATACAATGTGGATGACCTTGAACACATGATGCTAAGTGAAAGAAAGCCAGACACAGGCCACGTGTTGTAAGATTCCATTTATATGAAGTGTCCAGGGCAGGAAAATCCATAGAGACAGAAAGTAGATTAATGGTTGTCGGGCTGAGGAGAGGAAGGCATTGGGAGATACGGATTTTTTTTTTTAGGGTGATGGGAATGTGCTGTAATTAGTGGTAATGGTTCCACTACATTGTGAATATGCTAAAGCTACTGAGTTGTACACTTTGAAGTGGTTAAAATGGTTAATTTTATGGTATGTAAATTTTCTCTCAAAAATTTTAAACAAAATGCACAGGGAATGAGCGTGAGCCAGTGATGTCGGCAACCAGGTGCCTGTTGCTGGACTGTTGTGGCGCCCCTTGCTGGCTCCACGTGAATTCGGGGCGGGATGGGGCCTGGATGCTCCTGTGTCTCCTCTTGCTTTCTGTTCCAGAGACTTCCCAGGAGGGTGGAGACCCCCACCCAGAGTGACTTCTCAAAAGGCAGCACTACCCGACCAGGGACGCCACAGGAGGAGGGGCTTGGAGGGAGGGCAGTGGGTACGGTAGAGTCTTCTTTCCTGAGGTGACCCCAGCTTGTTGGACGAGACATAGCAAATGCTGACTACAGTAATAGAAGAGTGAGTTACAGTTTCAGGGATTTTTTTAATTATTACTTTTACATCCAGTTTTTCTATAGTGAGTACAGATTACTTGGGGTGGTATTTTTAATAGAGAACCAGGACCAAGATGAGATGTTTCTTAAATACTTCCAATGAAAATTTAAGCTCAAGTCTGCTCATTCCTTTCCCGTCTCTCCTCCTGGGTCAGGGCCAGGAATAGCCTCCTTTCCTTGCCTGCAGCCTTCTCCAGCAAAACTGGGGAAAGGGCGTTGGCAGAACATTCCAGAGGCAAGTGCACAGATTGGACCTGGCTACACTTGAGTCCACTGAGTCCAGAAACAGGAACCTAAAGTAAGTTAAGAATTATGCACCACAGGGTTCCTTTTTCCCCATATCTGTGGAAATCAAACGTTGCTTAAAGTTCCAGAAACACTTCTTAGATGGAAACTAGGACTTTGTGTGTGGTGTTTTCGTTGGTTGAGGCTGCCCCTCACTGCAAGGGTGCAGGGCCCACCTGGGCAGTGCTGTGTGTGTTGCTCAGGCCCTGGCCTCTGGCACGTGCCTTGCAGGCTGCCTGTTGCAGTGCACACAGGTCCTGGGGCAGGTACCGTCACCTCCCTCATCAGAATGTGCTGGTCGCCTCCAACCATCAACCTGGGTGTCCTCGGTGACTGACAGCCGACAGTCCTGGTCTTGGTGGAAAATAGATTTTCTCTGGCAGATGGGGGTAGACGGTGATCTTGAGCTGTTCTGTGCTGGGGATCGTGGCCAGGTGAGCCTGGAAGAATCCCCTGAGGATGCATGCTGTAGACCAAGCCTGTGGAGATGCCACAAGGAGATAGGTCTTGGGGTTCGAAGACAGAGTTTTCTGGAAAAGATAAAACTGCCAAGGAGTTCTGAGACTAATCAGTACACAACACGTTTTGTTTTTCACCTTCTGTGGCAGGCTTTTTAAATGTTGACATTTATGTTGTCTTTTAAAATGAAATATTGTTCTGGCATGTGTTTTGACCCAGTGGTGTAGTTCTTCTGTGGTATTTTTGTATGTGTCTATATGCTGTTTAATTATGGGGAGGGAATTTGGTCTTAACCACCCTTGGACAAGCTGGGACTGGACGAGGCCTTAATAGGCCGTGCTGATCTGGCAGCTGAAGTCTCCGACGTGGTGCGTCGTGATGGCGTCATTGAGGGACTGAGACGTGCTCTCCCTTCCGGCTTCCTCCCTCCTTCCTTCCTTTCTTTACTAATTTCTTACCGTTTAAGCTGGCAGCTGCTTTGCCCGTGAGCAGCCACTCATCCCCTGAAATCAAGTGTGGCGGATGCGTGAGCTCTGACTCCTCCTCTCCATGGTGACCTAAACCCGTCGTTGATCCTGAGAGGGAAAGAAAGGAGCTGTATCTCTCACGTTAGGTAATGAAAAGTTGAATCGGAAGCAGTGAAGCGAGTGGTTTGAGAACAAGGAACAGTGTGAGCCAGGAAACTCGGAAGATCAGGAATTGGAAGATCAGGAGTGGCTGTGAAGAGGACCCCACACTCTGGCGCCCGAGGGCACCATCTCCCGTCCAGGCCTGATGTATCAGATTCTGAAGAAAAAGCAGAGGGGCCGCTGAGGGGGTGTCTGTGTCCTGGTGGAGCGCCTTGAGGCAGAGGGTTCCCCGCAATTCCGAGTCCTTCTGCAGCCCTGTGCTGCCAAGGGAGGCAAAGCAGTGCTGCCGTGCCTAAATTTCAGCATCTGTCTGGTGCTTCCCTTGTTGAGCGCTCGCAGGAATCAAATGCAATGTTGAGCGTGGGCCTGGTGCGTTCTGCAAATGCCCGTGAGTTGTCGTTACTTCTGCAGCTGCCACCATGAAGATGACTGGGCGCTCCAGGCATCCAGCCAGGCTGGTAGGGAGGCGTGGGCAGAGGGCGTGTCTCGGGACCATGGCTACCTCCACCTGGGCGCAAGCCCTCAGGCATGCACAGCCACCTTCCTGAGTGACCGGAGCGTGAAGGCGACGCCTTCCTGTTTCTCTCCCTTCCCCAGAGTGCAGTTGGACAGGCTCCATCCGAGAGAAGGACCCTGGAACCCTCTGGAAGAGGCCCCTTCAGCAGTTACCACCCTTCCTCACCAGAGTCAGGATAGTTTTAATAAATCAGGTCAAGCCTTTATGTAACAGAAGGGGTTGTTTGTAAGAAAATATTTCTTAGAAAATCTTTAGTTTGAAAACTTGTAACCATGAGAGCTTCATAGGACCAGACTTCAATTTCCCCTCTTGTTACGGATACTTCAAAATAGAAATGGAAGAAGAAAATATAATTTAATTTGACGGCTGGGTGTGGTGGTTCACATTTGTAATCCTAGCTACTCAGGAGGCTGAAGCATGAGAATTGCTTGAACCTGGGAGGTGGAGGCTGTAGTGAGCTGAGACTGTGCCATTGCACTCCAGCCTGGGTGACAAAGCGAGACTGTCTCCAAAAAAAAAAAGTTTATACATAAACACACACACACACACACACACACACACACACACACACACAAAACGTAATTTGACTAAAAACAGTATATGGGGAGAGAGGGTGGTTAGACAGTTGCCTAAAAAATGTGACTCCTTGAATTGTTTACTTTGTGGAAAATACCAGATTTAACATATTGCTTGAAAAAGAAGCAGTGACAATTTTTTTCTCGTAAAAAGGTATTTTAGAAATCAAAGTTGGAATTTTAGAAATGGGGTATTCTTTAAAACAAATTTTATTTCTAAGAAAGTTTGGAATTTTTCACTAATGAAGTCCATATGCAATGGTTCACATTTAAAGAGATGGAGAAATGGATTTTTGTCTGAAATTCAGTCACCTCGTCCCCATGCCACCGCAGCTGCACCTCCCACTGCAGAGGCAGAGGTTGTGTGTTCTCTCACCCCAGCCGCAGCTCACTGGAAGCGGGCGGGGTGGTTGGCACCAAACGCACCCTGGGCCGTTGGATGCTGGGAAGGGGGTTCAGGGTGCAGACCATGGCCAGCCCATCTCTTCAAGAGTTCAGGAAGAACCAGAGTTGCATGCACTTGCTGGTCCTCCTCCAAGTGGGGTGTCGGCCCGTTTCCTCCACTGAGCTGCTTGCTCTTTTGCCCCCTGCCTATGAACGTGTTCATCTTTCAGCTCACACAGCCATTTGACAGTGATAGACATTACTTAGCTCATCAGCCTCCTGTTATTCAGAATTAGTTTATGAACCCATGGCATCGACCTCACCTGAGTGTCCTCGAGCTGCACCCCAGGCCCAGGGGTTCAGAACCTGCCTTTGTACAGGGTGGTCTGTGTGCCTGCTGCTGAGACGTGCTGCACCATGAGGGGATACATTCCCTGCTGCTCAAAACCCCCGGGCATTCATCTTAGGCCGTGTTCCCATGATCGTCCTCCCTACGCAGCTCAGAGCATCAGAGACGCTGGGGGAGGAAGAGAGGACAGGCCTGGGCACATCTCATGGCCCCAGCTCCACCCTCTGCAGCGCCTCCTCCCAGGACCCCAAGTCTGTCTGGAAACATGGTGAAGCGTTGCTGCTGCCCTGCCTGTCATGGGGGTTACACAAAAGACCTTCCCTGTCCAGGCCATTCCGGGGCCCTGAATCCCTGAGCCTGTGTCCCCAGGAGTACCTGCTCCAAGCTTGCTGCCCTGAGTGAGCTACTGCATGAAGAGCCGTGCCCTGTCCTCAGCACTGCCCGTGTGTTATCCTGCACACATGTCCCCACGCAACACTGCCCATGTGTTATCCTGCAACACGTCCACACGCAACACTGCCCATGTGTTATCCTGCAACACGTCCACACGCAACACTGCCCATGTGTTATCCTGCAACACGTCCACACGCAACACTGCCCATGTGTTATCCTGCACACACGTCCACACGCAACATGATGCTCTCAGGCAGGAACCACAACAGAGGACCCACAGCGGGGGTGTGGCCCGTGAGGCCCAGTGGGTGTCACTTGTTAACTTTCACTGTTTTGATTGGCCAGAGTCTTGCACTGAAAAGTGGTAATTATTCCATATGGTGACACCGAGCCCTGCACCTTTACATACGCTGAAACTCCCTTGGAGCACAGGGCCAAGGCCAGAGGGGTCAGCGTGGGATGTTAGGGTCTGGCCAGCACGACCGAGGTCAAAGGGGGCTCCGGTTTGTTGGATCCTCAAGTGTTTGCAGTTGTGGGGCCCCAAAAGAGGTGGCTGTGGTGTGGAGAAGGGGCCCTGAAGGGACTTCTGTGAGAACAGTCCCCCTACGGTGGGGGGAGGATCAGACCTTCCTGGTCTGCAGGGAGGGCTAGTGCACTCCCCTGAAGTTCCCTGGGAAGGTGGAAATGGGGAGTGAGCAGCCTGTGGACTGTCTCGTGCTCTGAGGATGTAAGGAGTCAGGACAGGGTGAAACGGGCACGCACCTCCCCTGCTTGTCTGACGCTCTCTACAGAGGACATTTACCAGAAAATTGAAAATGCTACTGCAAAAAAGCTGCCACTGAGCTGTTGTGTTTCCTATGGGACGACTAGATCTGACCATTGAGGAGGTTGTAATTGATCGTTTTCAATGAACTTGTTAACGCCTTTAGATTCTAAGGGAGGTGGAAACTTTCCACTGAGATAAGGCGTCCTGATGCCCCCATGACCAAGGGTCACACCAGCAGTGTCTGCCATGGCACACGTGCCCCAGACTGTGTTGCCTGCTTGGCAGAATACAGTGGGGCCTTCCAGCACCCAGGTGGGGCTGCCAAGAGAGACGCTAACAGCCCTGCATCTGGGCCTTTGTTCTGCTTGGGGTGCGTTGGAGAGGAGGAACACACTAATGATTGGGGTGGTGTGCTGTGTTGGTGCCGACCTGACCATATGATGTCTGTGAGCTGAGGCTGTGTGCCACTGACATGCCTGCCTTCATCTCAGAAGGAAAAATACAGGGGAACAGTCACATTTGTTTACAGGTCCAAATGGTGACAAAGTGGTAGCTATGTTAGGAAATAAGTGGAAATGATAATTTTTTTTTTTTTTTTTGAGATGGAGTTTTGCTCTTGTTGCCCAGGTTGGAGTGCAATGGCACAATCTCAGCTCACTGCAACCTCCGCTGTCCGGATTCAAGCGATTCTCCTGCCTCAGTCTCCCTACTAGCTGGGATTACAGGTGGATGCCACAACACCCAGCTAATTTTTGTATTTTTAGTAGAGACGGGGTTTCACCATGTTGGTCAGGCTGGTTTTGAACTCCTGACCTCAGGTGATCCACCCACCTTGGCCTTCCAAAGTGCTGGGATTACAGGTATGAGCCAGCGCACCCAGTGGAAATGATAAATTATAATGTTTTCTGGCAACTTCCTGGAGGTTAACAGTTCAACATCATGTTTTTTAAAAACAAACCTTTACTAAAGTTTTAGAGGCAAAGACATATCTGTTGCAGGAAGTCAGGGAGCCCGAACGGAGGGACCGGCTGGAACCACAGCAGAGGAACATAAATTGTGAAGATTTCTTGGACATTTATCAGTTCTCAAATAATACTTTTATAATTTCTTATGCCTGTCTTTAATCTCTTAATCCTGTTATCTTCGTAAGCTGAGGATGTACGTCACCTCAGGAGCACTGTGATAATTGTGTTAACTGTACAAATTGTAAAACGTGTGTTTGAACAATATGATATCAGTGCACCTTGAAAAAGAACAGAATAACAGCTATTTTTAGGGAACAGGGGAAGACAACCATAAGGTCTGACTGCCTGCAGGGTCAGGCAAAAAGAGCCATATTTTTCTTCTTGCAGAGAGCCTATAAATGGACGTGGAAGCAGGAGAGAGGTCACTCAATTCTTTTCTTAGCAAGGAATATTAATACTGGGAAAGGAATGCATTCCTAGGGGGAGGTCTATAAACGGCCACTCGGGGACTGTCTGTCTTATGTGGTTGAGATAAGGACTGAGATACGCCCTGGTCTCCTGCAGAACCTTCAGGCTTACTAGGGTGGGGAAAAACTCTGCCCTGGTAAATTTGTGGTCAGACCGGTTCTCTGCTCTCGAACCCTGTTTTCTGTTGTTGAAGATGTTTATCAAGACAATACGTGCACCGCTGAACATAGACCCTTATCAGTGGTTCTGCTTTTGCCCTTTGCCTTGTGTTTGTTGGATGCTTATCAGTGGTTCTGCTTTTTCCTTTTGTCCTGTTCCCTCAGAAGCATGTGATCTTTGTTAGACCCTTATTAGTACTTCTGCTTTTTGCCTTTTGAAGCATGTGATCTTTGTACCTACTCCCTGTTTTACACTGCCTCCCCTTTTGACACCCTTAATAAAAAACTTGCTGGTTTGAGGCTCAGGTGGGCATCACAGTCCTACTGATAGGTGATGTCATCCCTGGTGGCCCAGCTGTAAAATTCCTCTCTTTGTACTCTTTCTCTTTCTCAGCTGGCCGACATTTATGGAAAATAGAAAGAACCAACGTTGAAATATTGGGGGCAGGTTCCCCATTACATATTTTCAAAAGGTTTAATTTGAGGTTGGCTAGGATTATATTTTACATTATTGTTAGGTGGGTAAACAAGGCTCCCTCTGCTCAAGTCCTTGAAGGCCCAGGACCCCCCCGTTTCATCCTCTTACTATGGGCATGACATTCAGTTGTGATGTGAAGAGCAGTGTGGACCCAGTGGAAACACCCAACCATGAAAGTTAAAAGCTGGAGCCTTTTAGACATATGGAGAGCCATCACAGAGGCAACGCCCCTCACGGGTTGGAGGGTTTGGAGTGCAGGGAAGGGATTTGCAGTAGTTGGGACTTGGCCGGGAGGAGGAGCTGTTAGGATGGCCCCTAAGTGTTTTGAGGGAGGAGAGGCCCACTCAAGACTGTGGGGCCCATGGACAAAAGACAAAGGCCAGGTCCTCACTCCCTGCTTAGTCTCTCTAGCACCAGAGCCAGGGGCTGTTGGGCACCCATTCTAGCCTTCAGGAGGTGAAGCTCCAGGCTGTGTGTGTGGGCTGCAGCAGGTGGGGTAGTTATTGTCCACACGTGTTCCATCCTTTTAGGCTGCCTCTTTCTGATCTTTGTACAGACAGAGCAGACTTTTGATGGGGCTTTTTGGTATATGCCTGTTGGTGCATCCAGGTTGCTGGTGCCTTCAGCTCCAGGTCTGGGATGACGAGGCTAAAAGAAAACCCAAGGAGCTGCTGCCATGTTGCTTCTCCGGTCCTGAGGCCCTAGCTAGTGCGACTTCTCTCCTGTGTCATCTTATATTTGTTTTGTGTGTAACATCCAGGGTTTTCATTGAACTTAGGAGGGATAGGAAGAACTACGTGACTTCTGGGAAGCAGAGGTCCGCACACTTGCTTTTATTGGTGCAGGGAACCCTGGTCTACCTAAGTGATTTATAAGCCCCTTACAAGGAGGGGCCTGGCCCGTTGTGCCCTTCTCTGTATCCTACAGTTCTGGGCTTGAGCCTCAATCCAGTCCACCGTGCACCGCGGCCAGAGCACTTGCTGCCCTGTGGGGATGGCTGAGATGCTTCCACCTGGCCCTTGTGACGCAGACAGGTTTGTGGTTTTGGTGGAAGGGAATGCACCATGCGGAACAGGGGTGGGGCTCCCGGGATGGGTGGCCGTGAACTGGGACTTGAAGACAAGCGGCTCTCACAGGGAGGTGAAATTGAATCTGAAACTCTGTGAGTCAGTGGTAGAAAGAAGATGCTTGGAACAGTAGGTGTCACCTCTCCCAGGCCAAGCCTCACTGTACTCTGCCCGTGTGTGGGACAGGCGGCCAGGCTGTTTCACATATGGACATGCACCATTTCTTACTCCCCTACCCTCAGCATCTCAGGCCTCACCTGCCCTGCATAAAACCTCAGTCTCTTCTCCTGGGCCCTGCTGCTCATGGCCCTGAGCCAGGGCCTGTCCCCAAGGAGGAGCATGTGGATGGCCACCTGCACCACAATGTTCTTGCAGGCATGAGTTTGCCAGAGGGGTTGCCTTCTTGAAAGTGCATAGATTTGTCATCCAAGGAGACCCCTTGGGAAGAGCCCATATCATGGAAACCAGGCAGAGCACTGTACCTCGGACACTGCCACACACTTCCATCTGCGGCCCCGTGGATCCACAGTCCCTCCCACTTAGAATGAGCACATCATGAGGCAGATGCCTTCGTTGAGGTTTAGCTTTTAGTCCAGGGAGAGCCCACTCTGTCCCAGGCCCTTGGTTAATCCAAACCTGCGGCAACAGCCAGACCAGATGGACTCTCCAGGTACAGTCTCTCCTCATCATGGGAAGAGGAGCTCTGTGCCCCTCACCCTCTGGCGTCTTCTCTTTCTGTTGTTGATCCCCACACCCCGGGCAGCACCTCCCTAGATGCCCCGCACCGTTCCCATCATATCCTGTGCACATCCAGTCTCACGGTGCTCTCCGCGTGGCTGTATGTAAAATTCAGTCTGTATCTCTCCCACTCGCTTCAGGGTTAGGGACTTTATCCACTCATCTGTATCCCTGAAGTCACCGAGTAAGCATCTGCAGAGTCTGTGAGGTGCAGAGAGGCCAGGTGCTGGCCAGGAACTGAGATCCCATTTCTATAAAACAAGCACAACCATATCCATGTGTACGTGTGAGTGTGCAGGAAAGGACTCGATAGACATGCACACCCAGCCCCGGTGGTCGCAGCTGGGAGGAAGTATTACAAGTGTAATTTTTTTTTTATTTTTGTGGGTACATATTAGGTATATATATTTATGGGTTATGTGAGATTTTGATACAGGCATACAATGCATAATAATCACATCAGGGTAAACAGGGTTTACAGGTATAGTCTTTAAAAGTCATCTTATTTCAAAAGTCCTTCCAGACCTTACTGTGTCAGTGGGTAATAAATTATGCTGATAACTGATTGACGATGGATGGGTTCCGTCACTGAGCAGCATGTGTTGAGTGCTGGCCAGGATGCCAGCTCCCAGGAAGACAGTCCTCATGCTGGGGCATCCCAGCTCCAGGGTGCATTAACCCTGCTGTCTGGAGCATGTTGCAGAGCCTGTGCTAGGGCCTTCTCGTTGTCTAGGCAGCTATGGGCTCTGCTGGGTTGAGAGATGTGATGCCTGAGCATTGGCCTCCTCTCCAAGCTGCCTGAAAGTTGCCTCCATGGTGGAAGTAATTTGTCTTCGAGTCCTTTCCAGAACTGTCAACCAGCATTCCCCATCTCCAAAGCAAGTCATAATGGGCCCTGCCTGCTCACCGAAATGCAGAAGCCAGACTGACCCCTGGAGCCTGGAGGTCTCTGCTCTGAGGAGCGCCTGTTTATGGCGTTGCTGCTGCCTGGACTCCCGGTCCTCCTGGCTTTCACTGGCAAAGCAAAGCAGTGAGCCTCCCCAGCCCAAAGAGCAGGCTGCTGTGGATGCCGCCAACGCCACAGGACCAAGCCTCACAGAGCAAGCCCTTCCCTCTGCTCCCCGAGACGCCTGTCTTACAGAGTCTTGTGTGTCGAGAACAAAAGAGGCTTCATATAAAAATTAAAGTAATAAAACAAGATTTTTTTTTCTTACATGAGGAAAATGCATTGTTCAGAGTTTCCAAATGCCACCAGTCTCTTCACTTAAAATTTTTACTTCAGACTAAGCTCCTTACAACGTTTCTGCTTGATTAATTCAGTGGGCTTTCATTTTATTTTGCAGTAGCCCAACTTTAGGGTAAAGTTTCCACACTGCCACAAATGTGTCATGCCCAGGCGGATCCCACAGGGTCCCTGGGAGACCTGAGGAAGGGAGCTGTGCAGCCCCCAGGTGAGGCTGGGCATGTTGGTGAGCCTTGAGGCTTCATCTACCTACAAACAGCACTGACTGTGCGGGACCTCACAGAAGGGAAGCAGCCATCCTCTGCTCCCACTCCTTCCTCTACTTATCTCCCCTCATCAGCTGCTAACCAAAAATGCAGGGAAATGCTCACACGCCCGACTGAGCGACACCTTCAGGGGCCTTGAATGCTGGCTAGCAGACACTGTGGGGCTTGCACATAGAAAAGAAAAAAGCAGGAAAGGTCTCTCTTAGTTGTAATTAACCTTAGAAAAAAAGAAACGAGCCTCCGTCTTACAGTTGAGAGAAGGAAATATGGGAGAATGGGCAGAGCTTAAGAAGTCCCCAGTCCAGCCTGCTGCCTCCCAGAAGGCTGAGGCACTCGCCAGCCCTCCAGGCCCCAAACCCTCTACTGCTCTGATTCTCTCTGCTGCAGGTGCCTGCTAGCACCTTATAATCTCTAAGTCCTTTGGTTTGGTGCCTGTGGAGCCGTAGGAGAGCGCTAGAGAGTTAATTTTAGGGGACTGCACTTGAGCTTGCCTGATTTCAGCTCAGCCTGCAGGTCTGGAATGCTCCTGTGCACCCTCGGTGCTTCGGCGTCACGCAGATGGAACAGCAGTGCCAGGTGTATGACGGCCGAGGGCTCAGGCGGGGCTCGGTTGTGTGTCCGCTCTAACTGTCCCCTCTCCCGCAGAGGAGGCCGAGCGTGGCAGCCTCGGCGCGGGCTCGCTGTGCAGGCGCAGGCGGGCGCTGGGCGCGCTGCGTGACGAAGGACCCCGGCGGCGTGCACACCTGGACATCGGCCTCCCGCGCGACTTCCGCCCCGTATCGTCCATCATCGATGTGGACCTGGTCCCCGAGACGCACCGGCGAGTGCGGCTGCACCGGCACGGCTGCGAGAAGCCGCTGGGCTTCTACATCCGCGATGGCGCCAGCGTGCGCGTGACCCCGCACGGGCTGGAGAAGGTGCCCGGCATCTTCATCTCGCGCATGGTACCCGGGGGCCTGGCGGAGAGCACCGGGCTGCTGGCTGTGAATGACGAGGTCCTGGAGGTGAACGGCATTGAGGTGGCCGGGAAGACGCTGGACCAGGTCACGGACATGATGATCGCCAACAGCCACAACCTCATCGTCACCGTCAAGCCCGCCAACCAGCGCAACAACGTGGTGCGTGGCGGCCGCGCGTTGGGCAGCTCGGGACCGCCCTCGGACGGCACCGCGGGCCTCGTGGGTCCCCCCGCCCCGCGCGTCCTGCAGAACTTCCACCCCGACGAGGCGGAGAGCGATGAGGACAACGACGTCGTCATCGAGGGCACACTGGAGCCTGCACGTCCCCCCCAGACCCCGGGCGCGCCCGCAGGCAGCCTCTCCCGGGTCAATGGCGCGGGCCTGGCGCAGCGGCTGCAGCGGGACCTGGCCCTGGACGGCGGCCTCCAGCGGCTGCTCAGCTCCCTGCGGGCCGACCCACGTCACAGTCTGGCGCTGCCGCCAGGCGGCGTGGAGGAGCACGGGCCCGCGGTCACGCTCTAGACTCTGGAGAGGCCCCCAAATCCTAGCTCCAGTTCCCCGGTAAGGACAGGGACAGGACCTGCAGACTGCATCCCCTCATTTTTTCTTGTTTTTGTGACCACAAAAACAACCCTGCTCTTTGTTTCAACTTCTGGATATAAAAACACAAATATTGCCTATTTTTATAGAATTTCGCCACAGAACTTAAAATGAACGCCTGTAGACACACTCTATACCAGGCCTGAGAGCAGGTCTTGGCGCCTTTGCAAAGTGATAGAAAAGATCTGACCAAGTGCAAAAAAGCTTTTTAAAATTTTTACAAATACTTTGTTTTTAAAGTGAAGCTTTAAAATTACTTTTTAAAAATAGTCAAATTCATGTTTTTAAGTTGGCCCATGCAATATGTCTCAGCATTCTTGCTGTGCTCTCTGCTGACTTGTAGGCGAGGCCGACTGTGCTGATGTATGTGACAAGAGGCTGGTTTTTAATAAGGAATGCAGCCAGGTGCGGTGGCTCACGCCTGTAATCCCAGCACTTTGGGAGGCCTACGTGGGCGGATCACGAGGTTAGGAGGTCGAGACCAGCATGGCCAACATGGTGAAACCCCGTCTCTACTAAAAGTATAAAAATTAGCCAGGTGTGGTGGCAGGCGCCTGTAATCCCAGCTACTTGGGAGGCTGAGGCAGGAGAATCGCTTGAACCCGGGAGGCAGAGGTTGCAGTGAGCTGAGATCGCACCACTGCACTCCAGCCTGGGTGACAGAGCAAGACTCTGTCTCGGAAAAAAAAAAGAAGAAGAAATACACCCAAACCTGTCCATGTACAACCATGGAGATGAATTCCAGATTTTCACACTGTTCATAGTCATAATTCGCTTGGGACAGGAGAGCTCCCACCAGCACACTTATGGCACCCGCAGCTGTGGAATTGTTCCGGGGCTGTTTTTTTTGTTTTGTTTTGAGACACAGAGTCTTGTTCTGTCATCCAGGCTGGAGGGATCTCAGCTCACTGCAACCTCCGCCTCCTGGGTTCAAGTGATTCTCCTGCCTCAGCCTCCCAAGGAGCTGGGACAGGCACATGCCACCATACCCAGCTAATTTTTGTATTTTTAGTAGAGATGGGATTTCACCACGTTGGTCAGGCTGGTCTTGAACTCCTGACCTCAGGTGATCCGTCCCACCTCAGCCTCCAAAAATGCTAGGATTATAGGCGTGAGCCACCGCACCGCACCAGGGGCTATTTTTGTGACCCACATAGGTGGCCCATTCAGCCTCAAGGGGAAATCCAGGGTAGGAAGCAGCAGTTCTGCTGGACTGGGCTCAGCAGTCCCATTTGGGATGTAAGCCTCTAAGATGACCCTTTTCCTGTGGGTTGACAGACTCTGAGGGAGATTTCTGAAATGTTTTCAGCAGAAATGAAGGATAAGCATCGCACACATCCAGCAATGGCTTTGAGAACGCAGTCATTTGTGTGTGAGTTCTCATCTTTGTTTTTTGAAACAGACGTTTCTTTTTGTAAGTCACAATACATGCTAATTTTCATTTCTAGAATGGTCACTGTTAGTTCTCACTTTTAACTATAAGAAGTCATGTGGAACTTAGTGATTTTTAACAAATACTAAATTCATCCTCACTTTATGTTGATCTTCCAGCAACATCTATATATTTAGTAATTTTAAAAATTCCTATTTGAGACAATTAAATTTTATATAATGTGTTTTGCTTGACTAAAATGTTACATTTATACTTTGAGAACTCTGACCAAATCTTTCATACAGATACAGGTAAAGAAATATTTTCTAGGTTGTCGGAGCTGCGTACCTCCCGCTGCTTCTCCTTGTGGTCCAGCACCACCTGCTGGTCAGTGGCAGAACTGTCCTGACTTCGTGAACATGGGACTGCTAAGAGGGAAAACTGCATCTCAGCATTTTCATTTTTTCTGAATATAAAGTGAAAAGCAAGTTCTATTTGTAAGAAATAGCTTTTGCTGAGGAGTTGTGAATTCCTGCACCTGTGTTTGATGTTATTTGTATGCAATGAATTGCTGGCCCTTTGTTCCTAAGCACAGAGAAGACCAAAGATGCTTCCCCACGACCTCTCCGGTGAGGATCCGCCCCCCGACTTGCTCTCTGATGAAGGGCATGTCGTTCAGTGCCCCAGCAGTCAGAAGCGGTTTTTGTGGAACTAAAACTAATAATGTTACTCTCACAAAGGAAATGTTCTTTTACTAAGTTATTGCTGATTCCTGAATGTCTGTTATATAACTGGGTTGGCTATCAAGAAGGAAGGTTATATTTCTTATCACATTTTAAGTTGTTAAGCAAATGTGAGTTTTTTAAAGAAATGAGGCTTTCACTGAGATTTGTGTGCTATTCATACTTTTAGGAATTACTGCTTAGAACAGCTGCTTGAGTGTATTTTTCTACACAGGTCTGTACTTCTGCCACTTTCTCCTTTTAAAAAAACAAAACTATGTCATATTATGTATTAAAGTTTTCTTGGTTTTATATATCAGAGAATAAAAACTTTTTTGACTTTTGAGTAAACAAAACGCATGAATATTTCAGCTGTGTTTTAAGTGGAAGAGAATACCAGAGATAAAGTAATCCCTCAAAAAGAGAATGACAGATTTATCAAGTGCCTATCATGTGCCATCTTTCACTGAATCTGCACACATTCTCTGAGGAAAGTAGATGAAAAAATGGGCCCAAGCTCAGACAGATGACAGTCCAGAACCCTCTCTCGAAGTCTTTTTGAAAAAGCTTTTCTGAATATTTATACAGCATACAGCCCTTCCTAAATATGCCCTGGTTGGTGCGGTTTTCATTAACACTGTCGTTCTGGCAGCCATCAAGATTCAAATTACAATTACAAATTCATTTACTCAGCAAATTACAGATGTGATCACATTGAGCACCAGCATCCTGGAAGCAGCACAGGTACCCCACTAGGAGCTTCACAAGTACTCCCCACCTGCTGAGTCCCCACAGCAACTGTGGACTGTTGGCGGCTGGACAGTTGACCCCCCCCAGTCTGATGAGGCAGGAGTCAAGTGCCAACACTGGGTACACTCTCCAAAACTAATGTCCGGTTTCAGCAGGATGAGATACGAGGCTTAAGTGTGAGCAGAGGCCACATGTGCCCCTGGCTGCCAGCTGGGTGTGGCCTCAGGCTTGGGTTTCCCTGACCTGGTAGTCCACATCATATGGCAAATTTATTCACAATTCAGTGAGGGTATTTAATATTTTATGGTTTCACATAAAATGATCAGAGAGAGTGAGAGTTTTGTGGCAAGGTGCAAAGGTATCTAAAAAAATGCCATGATTGTTGTGAAATCTATTTTAGTGAAAATCTAAATTTTCCAACAGAAGGACATGTTACCTGCACCTCTGTGGAATGTTTTTAAAGGATGCAAGTATGAACCAAGTGTGGTAGGCTCAACTGTTGATCCTTGCATTTTAAAAGTATGAAGTTTTTTATGGCAGCACTAAAACTCACACAGTCTGAATAGTTTATTAAAATGGTGTAAGGCTGCACTAATGGCCAGTTCCCAAATGCACTAAGTTACTTAATGTGTGCCATTCCTACTGAAAGTATGAACCTACTTAGCTGATTTCCAGCTTGCCCTTTTCTGGAAAGGTAAGCTGCTCAGCGTGAGCTCAAGGACCTCCTGTTTCAAACAAACCAGAGGGTGAACCCTCATCCCCTCGAACAGCTTGTTTAAAGAGCGCCTGCTGGCCAGGCACAGTGGCGCATACCTGTATTCCCAGCACTTTGGGAGGCCAAGGCGGGCAGATTGCCTGAAGTCAGGAGTTTGAGACCAGCCTGGCCAAGATGGCGAAATGCCGGCTCTACTAAAAATACAAAAAAATAGCTGGGCACGGTGGCGTGCACCTGTAATCCCAGCTACTCTGGAGGCTGGGGCAGGTGAATCACTGGAACCCGGGAGGCTGAGGTTGCAGTTAGCCAAGATCACACCACTGCACTCCAGCCTGGGCAGCAGAGCAAACTCCGTCTCAAAAAAACAACACAAATAAAAGAGTGCCTGGATTACCCCAGAGGCTCAGATTTAAGGAACTTGAGTGGGGTTTGAGAATTTTCATTTCTAACAAGTTCCCAGTAGATGCTGATGCTGCTGGTGCAGGAATCACATTTGAGAACCATTGGCTAATCCCCCAAGCTTACAGGACTTGCCTATAAACTTGGACTTGATGACCAAGACCCTACCCAACAAGCACATAGGATTTCCCTCTAGGATGTTATGTGCTGGTATCAATATTGTAATTTCACATCAGGTAACCTGCAAAAGTATTTCCTAAGTGCACAAATACTATTTTTTGAATTATCTCCCACCACCACCATTCTGGTGCCACATCTATACATCTAGTCTTCTTAACGTTGTCCTTTCTGCTTTGAACATCTTCTATTTATTCCTGAAGACACTCCAAATCAATATACAAATTCTTTTTTCTCTCTTACCTTTCCTCATTTATCTTGTGTTTTATTCTCCTTTATCCTCATGGGGAAAAAACAACAACTTGAGGGTATTGAGAATGTTTTCAATACTGAGCCATGTTCCCAAGGAGAGACATAAACTCTATAACAGTAATAAAAAGCAAACAACATGATTCATCATTGGTCTTGCAACCCAGAAAATGAGTGCCATTTTCCAAATTTGCTTTCCCAGGGAGCTTTGAAGATAAACACATTATTTCTTGACTTGAGTCCCCTTGCTCTCAAGACAAAGTGCCAGGCAAGAGCTCTTTTACAAGAATTGTACTTCCAGCAGACTGTCAAGTGAGCTATTAAGCAACATGGCCGTGATGACAGAAAAGTCTGTCTTACCACTTCAGAGCCAAATTACACACCCTATGTGAAACCCATCTGAGGCCAGACTGCAGAGACTCAAACGTACAGATGAGAGGATCAGAGTATGGAACCTAAACGTACAGATGAGAGGATCAGAGTATGGAACCTCCTTTCTCATAATAAGACTGCAGCATAAGAAGGGCACAGTGCCATATGATGGGACTGCAGAATGCCAGATGCATGACAGGATCAGAATCCAAAATCGACTTCCACATAGACCACAGGGAGCACCACACACGAATGAGGATAATATCCAAAATCAACTTCGAATTAATGAGACTCCAAAGACCAGCACACACTGATGAGAGAATCAGAGACGGAAAACCACCTCCACAGAACTGGGCCAGAGACTACCAGTCCTAAAGAGAGAACTGCACAGAACCAGACTGCAGAGGGCGCCACATACATGGATGACAGGATCTGAGCCCCAAATCTACTTTCAGTAACTGGGCTGCAGAGGGCACCTCACAAACTAATAAGAGTACCTGAGTCCCAAATCTACTTCTGTGTAATGGGTGGTAACAGGCAACAGGCGAAACACTGAAACCCCGACTTCATGCCTTCTGCTTGCCACGACGGTTTTGCATTTGTTTCCCATGCCAGCATAAGCTCTTTATTCAGAGGCTGTCATATTCTCCCTGATGTTCAGTTACTAACGATTACTAACAATCCTACTTAGTGTGGATGAGTAAACCAATGTTTCCTTGGAGTTCATGCTTCAGAAACAGGCAACAAACAAAAGACAACACATAATTCATTTATCAATAAATGACAAGAAAAACAGCCAGAAGGAGGATATTGTAAATTTTTACCATTTACCATTACTTTTCAGATGAGAAAATGAAGGCACACTAATATTTCTAATATCACACAAATACTTTTCAGAGCCATAATTTGCACCTGTGTGTTCTGGTGTCAGTGTTTTTCTCACCCCATCTATCAGTTCTAGAAATGCAGGCTGGGTGCAGTGGTTCGTGCCTGTAATCTTATCACTCTGGGAGGCCAAGGTGGATCTCTTGAGCTCAGGGGTTCAAGACCAGCCTGGGCAACACAGACTTGTCTCTACAAAAAAATGTTTTTATAATTAGCCAAGTACATTCTCTTTGCCTAAAATAAAAAAAGTAGTCCCAGCTACTCAGGTGGCTGAGGTGGGAAGATCGCTTGATCCTAGGAGGTCAAGGCTGCAGTGAGCTATGACTGCACCACTGCACTCCAGCCTGGGCGACAGAGTGAGACCCTGTCTCAAAAAAAATAAATAGAAATGCAATGTTTATCCACACAGTCTGGCTAAGGAAAGACACCATCCACCACCTTTGATGTATTTGGCAATGCACCTTCACTGTCTATTCAGACCAGCAATAGGCAGACTCTGTCATCCAGTGTAAGTGACTTCATTCCTCGGTCAAACTTTGGAATTAGGCTGGGTGCGGTGGCTTATGCCTGTAATCCCAGCACTTTGGGAGGCTGAGGCAGGTGGATCACCTGAGGTTGGGAGTTCGAGACCAGCCTGACCAACATGGAGAAACCCCGTCTCTACTAAAAATACAAAACTAGCCGGGCGTGGTGGCACATGCCTGTAATCCCAGCACTTTGGGAGGCCGAGGCGGGCGGATCACAAGGTCTGGAGATCAAGACCATCCTGGCTAACACAGTGAAACCCCGTCTCAATTAAAAATGCAAGAAAAATTAGCCGGGCATGGTGGTGTGTGCCTGTAGTCCCAGCTACTCGGGAGGCTGAGGCAGGAGAACGGCATGAACCTGGGAGGTGGAGCTTGCAGTGAGCTGAGATCGCGCCACTGCACTCCAGCCTGGGCAACAGAGCGACACTCCATCTCAAAAAAACAAACAAACAAAAATTTGGAATTAAAAGTCTGCTTATAAGTAAAGGGTCACTCAAGTTGCTGTTGAAAATATTAAAGGGAATATTCCCTGCTCAGCACCACTGACCCATAGAAAGACCATCAGTGAGAAACGGGCAATCCTTTCTCTGAGCATCCTGTTTCTTCACTTTCTTGGAATCATGATTTTTGTATATGAAAGTATTTTGGACAAAGAATGTCTTAGGTGAATGCTACTACAATAGTAATCTAAGTAGAAATCTTACAGTCATCCTTACTAGTAACCATTTTTTTATTTGTATAAATCCGTGGGGTACAAGTATAGTTTTGGATACGCTATTCAGCATGCATACACTAACAATAGCTGATGATCTTTTAAAAAAAAAAAAAAAAAAAAAAGTCCGTGCCTAATTGGATATATGCATACAACGTGTGCTGGTCAAGTGAGGGCTTTTAGGGTATCGTCACCCAAATAACATACATTGTACTCCTTAAGTTCTCATCACCCACCCACCTCCTACCCTCTCACCCTTCCAAGTCTCCAATTCCACTCTCTACATCCATGTGCACACGTAAAATTAGCTACCACTCATGAGTGAGAACACATGATATTTGTCTTTTGGGATCTGACCTGTTTAAGATACCGACCTCCAATCTATGCATGTTGTCACTAAAGACATTATTTTATTCTCTGTTAGGACTGGATAGTATTCCACTGTGTATATATATATACCATATTTTCTTTATCCAGTCATCCACTGATGGACACTCAGGCTAATTTCTGTATCTTTGCTATTGTGAATAGTACTGCGATAAACATAAGAGTGCATGTATCTTTTTGATATATTGATTTCTTTTCTTTTAGGTAGATACACAGTAGGAAGATTGCTGGATCAAATGGTAGTTCTATTTTTTGTTCTTTGAGAAATCTCCACAGTTTTCCATAGAGGTTGTACTACTTTACATTCCCACAGTGTATTAAGAGTTCCCTTTTCTCTGCATCCTTGTCAACATCTGTTTTGGGACTTTTTGAATAACAGCCATTCTGACAAGGGCAAGATGAGATATCTTGTGGTTTAATTTGCATTTCTCTGATGATTAGTGATGTTGAACATTTTTACATATACCTGTTGGCCATATGTATGTCTTCTTTTGAAAAATGTCTATTCATGTTCTTTGCCCACTTTTTAATAAGATTATCATGAAAATTATGCATGGACTTTTTTTTTTTTTTTAGCTCATCAGCTATTACTAGTGTTAGTGTATTTTATGTGTGGCCCAAGACAATTATTCTTCCACTGTGGCCCAGAGAAGCCAAAAAAGTTGGACACAGTAGCATGAGTGTTTTGCACACAGTAGCATGAGTGTTTTGCACACAGTAGCATGAGTGTTTTGCACACAGTAGCATGAGTGTTTTGCACACAGTAGCATGAGTGTTTTGGACACAGTAGCATGAGTGTTTTGCACACAGTAGCATGAGTGTTTTGCACACAGTAGCATGAGTGTTTTGCACACAGTAGCATGAGCGTTTTGCACACTTAGAAACATGCATCACCTGCACCCTTTTGTCCAGACAATTTCTGGACAATTCATACAAATGATGTGACTTACAATGAACCCCCAATTTTCTTCCAGGGTTCTGTAGCCTCCTGTGTGCCTATGGGACCAATCTCCCAAACCACACACAGGACTCAGGCTCAGGCAAGCATCCTGGTAGACAGCACCTCACACATCATCACAGCTCACTGCTGGAGGAGTCAGGAGCATCCCGCCTGACTGCCCTAGAAGAGGATGCTCACAGCTCACACAGGCTTCCTGCAGCCTTTGCCTTGTGCCTTTTCCCCTTACAGTATCCCCTTAGGAAGACTGCAGCCATGAGCAGAATGACTTCTGAAGCCTGTGAGTTCTTTCTGAAACTCACTAAACCTGAGGGTGGTGTTGGAGATGATCTTTCTCTCTCTCTCACATACAAACATACATGTGCACACACACATTTACATCTCTATTGATTCTTCCTTTCCTTGTTTGTAAGAAACCTGCTCCCATTATCCTCAATATACTTGTGTGCTGATCAGTCCCCTGAATGTAACCACCAACCTCCCGTCACCACCACCACCCTCTTCCCCACACAGGTGCCCTCCCCCATCTCCAGGCCCGATGCCCCTTCACAGCTACCTCTCAGCCTCCCAGTCCCACTCACACTGACAGGGGCCATTTTCACCTTCCCCAGGGGACCCTTCCTCACCACCCTGCTTGGCTCCACAGCCAACTCCAAGCACCACCAGTTCTTCCTCTGCCAGTTGGAGCCCTCTTCACTCTGCCTCAGTTTAGGGCTGAGAGGGGAGGAAGAGGATGAGGAGAGGAGAAAGGACGGCTTCTGAAGCTTCTGCACCTGTACTGCTGCACTGTCTTACCACATTTATTTATTTACTAGAATTATTTCAAGAACCTTTAAACTTATCAGACTCTGATCCCAGGTCCTGAACTTAACCCTGAAGTCCAATTCTGTGCCCTAAACTCTTCAATGCCCCTCAAACGAGCTGTGCCTCTCGTATGTCTGTGTCTCAAAGGTATTTTGTGCTGTTGCTTGGCCTGAAAGGGACTGCTCCGCACTTCCCCTGCAGCTTCCCTTCACACTCGAGGTTGGCTGTGCTGCCTCCCTCTGTGAAGCCTTCTCTGCTCCTCCCGGAACATCCGCCTTCCCCCTTCCTCCTGTGTATTGATGGAGCACAGGATCATGGCTTTAGAGCTGGGAGCTCTTTGAGGGGTAACTCCATTTCATTCATGTTTTGTCCCCAGCATTGGGCAAGATCTGATGGACATATAGAGACTAAGCCACTGATGGTATCAGAACTAGTTTCAGGAAAGAGGAAGGAGAAATGATGGCTCACCATCCCATCTCTGCAGGCATAATGGCGGTCACTGGTCAGCCATGGGACCAAGGTAATCAGAGAACTCTATTAAAACTTGCTACGTGTGGTGTTAAGGCTTTTTTCTTCAACAATTATTAAATATGAGTCTACACACAGGAAAAATAATACTTGTTTGCTCTCTCCTGGCCCCTTGCCTGCCCCAATGCAGTCTCCTCACCTCAGGGTGCTGGTGCCAGGGCAGCATCACCTCCGTGAACCACTCCTGTGGGGTACACACCCCAACACTTTCTGCTTAGCAAATGCAAGTGGTAGAGAAGAAAAAGCAAACTTCAAGAACATTGTTATGAGGACAGGGTGGAGGAGTTGTCCCTGTCCTGCACACTTTTTGTTAATTCCTTGCCCTTATGTTTCAAAAGTAACAAAAACATTAATTGCCTAGAACTTTGCTGTTGCAGTGATCAACAACCAATCAGATGACCCACTTTTTTTGAACTTTGATACTTGCACAATCTAGCAGCACCTAATTTCAACAATGACAGCAACAACTTTATATACAATAAATTAATGGGTAAATGGGGTTAATCACTTTTTCCAACTGGTAGCACTGTTAAGTGGGACACCACTTATATTTTGAGGACTAAATGCACATTCATTTTTAAAATTTAAAATATAAAAACACAACAAAATCACTCCTCGTCTCACCACCCACATAAATACTTTATACTTGGGTCCTCCTGGCACCCCATACATTCCAAATATTAATTAAAAGCAAATCAGTACTCACTTCTGGGTGTAAGCACTCTAGAAATATATTTTGGGCTCTTAGTTGACCTGTTTACCGAGATTCCTGGGCACAATCATTCTTTTGCACACACACACTGTCCTGTTTACCTATGATTTGAAAACGCCTTATGACCAGAATATGTGTAACAATAAATCATTTTGGAGGTCTGTGTTTGAATGGACCTTAAAAGATTGCATGGTTTGATACCGTCTGCTGACCACACCCAGGGAGCATTAATTTCTCACCATGAATGAGGCTGGTTCCTAGTTGAAAACGGAAATGACTAGAGTGTTCCAATGGGAGGGAGAGGGCAATAAGGTCTGAGTGACAAGCAAGCGTGGATATGAAATTTAATATCCAAAAGAAAGGCACAGAATAAAAAGTCCCAGGCAGAAGGCAACAAGCCTTTCCAGGTAAGACGGGACCTGTGCTGATGGGACCTCAGAAGGGCTTAAAGAACGAGACTGACACTGCGCCTGGAGACAAACGGAGCTGGTGCAACGGGAGCAGAAGTCTCAGCTCTCACCTGGCACCTCAGGAGAGGCACAGCAGCCATCACGGGGTCCCGGCACCCCTGAGCCAGGAAGGGCTGGCTCTTCTTCCGTCCTCTGTCCTGGGGGCCCAGAGGCCTTGAGCTGGGGGAGGGAGAGGTTCGCGCTGCCATGGCTTGGATGGGCTTAGAGATGTAAACTTGGAGTGAGTCTGAAATAATGTACGTGTGAACGCAGGCGTGGCTGAAGGCCGCGTGCTCCAGAACCACTGGCGTCCTCTTACCCGAAATTCAGTCCCCACCCTTTCTGACCTCTTTCAGCAGCAGTTCCCCATTCCGGGGCCACCGTGCGATTCTGCAATCACTTCTGCAGCAGCTTTCAAACTGGATCTTGTAATTCATTTGGGCTTCAAGACTGCACCTACTTTGAAATGATCTCATTTCTTAACTCTCCTTACCTTTCTTTAATTTTCTACCCTTCCCAGATTGAAGAACATTGCTGGAGAATGTGAAAGTCAAATACGAGTTGAATCACTGCCTGGTTTCTGTCACCTGTGGAAATCACAGCCACGTTTCACTCCCGGAGTGAGGGCAGCACCAGTGCGGCTCAGCTTCTCCCATCTGGGATCGTTGGGGAGTTCTGTGGGGAGCACTGAGTCTCCTCAGGAGCATCCCCTTTCCTTTCTAGGAGAGTTGTTATCACACGGTTAAACATTTTATAGCATTTTCATCTCCATCCTGAGGTAGCAGATGCTAGGAACGGAGTCCAGATCCCCAGCCTAATCTGCCTCTCCCAGCAATGGCCTCGCGTCCTAAGAAAAGCCCTTTACCCTGAGGCCACAAGTACTCACCCTGAGGAGATGCAGCCTGATCTGCCTCCAGTACAGGACTCAGAATGATGCAAGGCTGGTGAGCCCCCAAACTGGACTTAGCCTCGGAGGGCTCCTGGCTTTTCCCAGAAAGATTTCTTCCCCGCTGCTCGTGGGCGGCAGCTTCTAGTCCCGCTGAAGCGCAGGAGCAACCACAGTGACCCCAAAGGCAGTGCGCCCAGGGCAGCAGCTGACAGGACAGGGCTGCACTCACATTTATACCCACTGTTAATTACATGCAAACTGACAGATTTTGCAGAGATTTCTGGAATAAGTGCGGTAACTTTCGGCCGTCAGGGTGTTGCCATGGAAAGAGGGCGGCAACTTCCGGGTGTTGCCATGGCAATGGTAAACTGACAGGGCAAGGGTGGGCGGGTCTTACGGAAAGCTGCTTCCCGCGTCCCGCCTCTACCTCAATAGCGGAATCAAAAGATGAGCACCCCCTCAAGTGCCAAACATGCAAGATACATCATCTTAGAAACAATATTCTGTTGAAACATCAAAAGCATCACGCATTTCTCACTGAAACTCGCCTTGTTGAAAGAAGCCTCATCCGCCGTCCAGCCACAGCGCAGTCCTGTCCGCTCTCCTCCCTCGGCCGCCTTGTCCCAGGGAGGCAGAGAGATGCGTTCGGAGGCGGCGGCCCCTGCCCAGGCCGGACGTCCAGGGGGCCCGGGCCGAGCTGCGGCCGTGAGCTCGGGGGTGGCCAAGGCCGCGTGGCTGCCGGTTGCGCTGCCATTGTAGACGTTTCCAACACGCTTTAAAACGCACGCACACAGGCACCACAGCGCGGAGCTCCACTCTTCCTGTCGGGCTTCACAAATGACACGAACGAAACACAAAACCCACCAGATTTATCGAGTTGAATTGATGATTACTTCTACTTAGCAACTTATACCAACTAAGAAACAAGCATCCTATAGGATACTCAGTTGGCCAGGCACAGTGCCTCACGCGTGTAGTCCCAGCACTTCGAAAGGCCGAGCCCGGAGGAGCGCTTGAGCCCGAGAGGCGGAGGCTACGGTGAGCCGAGATCACACACACCACTGCACTCCAGCCTGGGCGACAGAGTGAGACCCTGTCTCAAGAAAAAAATTTAATGAAATTATCAAGTTAATAACGAATGCTATTCTTTGCAGAGTTCTTAAAAACTGTTAAAGATTCTATTCATAAATGCACCAACTTAGTTAATCCTATTTATTACAAATCAAAGCTTTAGACAGGAGTCTTGACTTTCTAACTAGAATTAGAATTGATGAGTTTTGGGGGATGTTAGATAAGGTATGTTTGGTTTATATCTCTAATACTGCTGTAATTTAAACACTAAGATGCAGCAATGAAGTTGCCAAGATACTTGGATTTTTAATTGGTCTATTCAAATATCCAGATGCCAACTGAATTCACAGCAGAAAAAAAGCTATTTGATTTACTCTATTTTCATTTTGGGTTATGATTGTGTCCATTAGCGCCTGGCAAGTAAATATTAGAATTTAAATCTCTAGGGCAGTTCAGGCTTTTGGTCAACAGCTATGTAACACCAACTCACATAGGGGCTGTAGATAAAATGGGACGAAATCAACAGAAAGGGCTTGGAAGCAATCTAAACAGATTCAAGCCTGCCATACCCCCAAGAGCCCACAGTGATGACAGATTAATCCACCTGAACTCTTCTGGTCCAGCGTTAATGACTGATTTCAACAAATTTTAGAAACCTATATATATGAAAGTAGTAATGAAGATCACATTTTACCCAAAATGATGTAGAGTCAGAGTAACATGCTTTAATCTCACCCTTTATTCTTAGGTTTTAGATTTGTGGTACTCCCCTGATCTCGTAAATGAAAGGGTACTGTACACCTCTGCTAAGGCCACTGAAACAAAGCAGACACACAGGGTCAACTTGGAAAGATTCAAATGAACTCAATACAAAAAAATCACAAGGGACATAACCAGCTCAGCAGCTACTTCACTGTGTTCAACAGTTGAAGCACCTCATCGTGTAATTTTATCAGGCCGCAAGTTGCCCTTTATATTTCATTAGCATCTTTCTACTACTGGAAATGTTATCTAAAGTCAATATAAACTTTAATAGGAGATAAATGTATGTGGTAATATAACCAGGGAAATTTGGTCCAAGATACTTTACTGCTTTAGGAAGAAAGGTCTGCAGTATTAGCCCTATGGTAAAATATTTATACTATTGCTGATCGAGTATGTATACTCTATAATCTTAAGTTATATGCACAAACGTTTTAACAGTGAGAAAACACTGTTGGAAGCATATAACATTGCCAAATGTAGGTGGCAGCTTAACCTTTAAGTTAATGGATGGTAGATTTTAAATAAAAGCAATCATTCTGGCACGTTCTTCCTGGTGATCTCTTCTGCACATCACTTCTCCGGAGGGCTACCATAGGCAGAAAGACCTTGTTACAGAGAGATGTAAAGAGGGCAAACTTATCAAGACAGTTACGCTAATCTCCGAAGTCTGAGTTCAAATGATCTGGACTTTATATTAGAAAGCAAAAAGACATCTAGTCCCGCTCAGGAATACGCTGTTTTCTGAACTCTGAATCTGCCTGTCCAGTCTTTACCTGCAGCCACCATGACAACCCTTCAGGAGAGCAGGGTGTGGCATCAATGAATTTGCAGATCACTGCAGGTAAGCAGCTTGCTAATTAACTGTTCAGGAAATGGCAAAGATCCAGTCCCCACTTCTAGCACATGGAAAATAAACATGATTATACTGAAAACATCTTTTAAGAAACACAGAAGGAATCATCCTACTGCTCCCACCCCCACTTTTTGTAAACGGAAAAGCAGGCCAAGGGAGCAAGAACTTGGCATGGGTTCTCAGATGTAGAAGCTTATGTAGTCATAGTCACAACTTCTTTAGTGTTGAGAAATTAGACGGAGGATATTGTTAAATTTTACCAAGTCCTTCAGACATTATGGGTAAGTATTTTGACCCTGGAAACTAGAAGTTTAATTTAGACAAATCCATGTGCATTCTAAAAACGTTTTTAAGGATTTCTAAGGACTCAAATAGGTAAGAACTGATGGACATGGTGATGTCCCTAGACAGTCTAACTTTATTACTAACCAGATTTCATACTGAACTTTGTTTTTCATAAGATACTGAACTGAAACCATGTTTAGCATCTTAGTAGCAACACATCTATTTTTAGTATCTCAACTTTTACCCTAATTTATCAAACCAGTTAAACATGGAATATTATATCAAAGCAAAAAACAAAAACAAAAACCGATGCTATAAATAGCTAGGAAATGGCTGGAAAATGTACAGCACTGGGTGTTGATCTATATGTATTCTGCTCACTTCTCAATTAGGAGCTTATTAGACAAAGATGATCACTACTATCACCTATGAATAAAAAAATGAAGTCAGAAGTGAAGTCGTTTGTGACTAGGAAACGGGGTACAGAGAACCACTGTAAATACAATGTGCAGTTCTGGGATGAGGTTATCAATTTTCTAACAACATGTGAGACATAACCAGAGGAGTGCCAGCCTTAGAACCAACACAATTAGACACCCAAGCTGCTTCATCCCAAAGGGGTCGTGGGGCTGGAACAGAGCAGGGCTGAACTTGGAATTCCCAAGTGCATTCCAAAAATCCTTGCCCTCCCCTTCAATTCTGTCCTCTCCTTTCGTGTAGTCTTATTGATATATTTAATCACTTGAAAGCACATATAAAACCTAGAAAAATGTTTTAATAGCCAAAAATGACCTTCTCTAAAAAATCCTTAATCTCTTTAAAATGACCTCTTATAAATTCCCAGTTATTTTCATAAGTTGTTTTCCACAATATAATAACAAACAGTGGATGAATCTCCCATCCTTTTTAGGACCAAAGATCACTTTCCTTGTTGTAATGAGACCTCCAATCTGGACCTACACAGGGACTCTTCCAAGCATTTGTAGCTTATAAGAGTCCAAATTTGGGATCCTAATTACATATATGTGATGCTTGGAGTTTGAATTGTTTTTATTTTCAGCAAACTATCTTGTGTGGTTTTTCCATATATTCAGTCTTCCCATTCTAAACAAGCTGCTTGGTAGCAGGCCAGGAAGTCCAACGAGTGAATGCATCTGTGACTCTCACAGGACGTTTTTATGAATTTTATGACTCTTTCAAGATATACATACATCTAACACAGAAAGATTACTGTCAGAAAAACCACTGAACCACTAAAGCCTTATGATTCATTGCTAATGTTCTATTTTTTTAGTACACTTTTAGGTGAATGACAAATTATTTAACATTAAACTTTCCATATCATGGGTTCAAAACTGTAGGAAACTACACAATTTCTGGAAAAAAAATACATTGATTCATTGCAATTAATTCTGAATTTGTATTTGAAAGTATGACCTCACAGCTTAGTTTGCATACAGCAAACATGTCTATGTGGCTGCCAAAGTTTAGTTTACACTTTAAATATCTTAAATTCTTATCGGAAAGTTGCCTTCTGAAAAGGATTTCATGTATTTTCTTTTTTAAAAGAAATAATGTTTAGTTCAGAGATGAGAAGGCAAAAAAAAAGAAATCATGTTGCTGGTGATGAGCAAAATGAAGATAAGTGGGTCCGGAGCACCCTCTTTAAAAGGCCATGAAGAACAACACTAGCTACTGTTTAGCAACCTTACATATATTTTTCCTCTCAAAATGCACAGCTGAATCATTTGCGTGAATGACTGGTATTAGTATTTGTTTTGAACTGGACACCATGATGGGCCTAAAGATCCCTTTCAGACACCACAGGCTCTGGCATTTAATCTACTTTAAAGGTGGTCTCCTAGACAGCAGTCCCCATATAAGCATAGGTCTTTGAGGTTGGTAGTGTAAGTACATTCTCATTTTAACTCTCTATTATGAAAAATCTGATAATATTCTAGACTTTAACATTTTTCCAACCTTCTAGGTCACATATTTACACTTTTTACCCAAGGGAGTTCATGGATCATAAATTAAGAAACTCCTGAGTTTAGGATCTGAAGAACGTGAAGTGCTGGGTAATGTATTTTTAGGCACATTCACAAAATGTGAAGACAGCTTCCCTACATAACCTCTATAGTGCTAAAATGATATTTAAACTTGTAGTTAATATTAAAGACTTAGTACTTAGGACAAATGATCAAAAATCAGAATTCTAAAGCTGTGATGTAGCATCTGCACAACAGAAAGCCGAACTTGCAGAGAAGCCTAAGTTAGCAGGTGTGCTACAAAGTAAGCCCTTATCATCAGAAACATTTCACATTTACTTTCACCACCTATGAAAAGAAATTAGCTTGAAGAAACTGGACACTTAATAGCCGTAAGAGAAATTTCCAGCAGTACTTCATAGATGGCAATTTTGTTCCTTAGTTCATGAAAATTCAGCAGAGAGAATCTAAACAGCAAAACTACATGCGTTTTTTATCGTTTTTTCACTAACTCAGGACTATCATTCTTCGTCACTAATATATTGTCACTATCAAATTTAACATGCAAAATGTTTAGAATGGCACCTGGCACATAGGAACTGCTCTGGTAACCATCTCTATGTTGTTATTGTTGACAGCACCACCAGAAAAAGGATGTCTAGGATCAGGATGCCCTATTCACCCTGATACCCAAAGGGCAATGTACAGGTCTAATGATAATATTGTACCACTGATAAGCAACATGTCTTCCTGGGCAAACTGAAATTTGAGTGGAGTGACGAGCTTGTCCCCTCTGCCTAAGAGGTTCCTTTTTAGCACTGAAGTCTAGAGAAATCACTCAAGTTCTTGGCAAACTGGAACAGCTAGCCAACTCTGCCTCTGAGCTTGTTTCTTCCTCTGTAAAACACAGACAACTTAATACCTATAGGGTTATTGCGAGATTTAAATGGGATAATACATGTTAGAAGCCACTCAGCTATCACTCTAGCACTGTCCACCCTCACAGGCCTCCACCTCAGGCAAGTCATTTACCTCCATGCCTCAATTTCCTCAGGTGTGAGAGGAGACTACCACTCACTCTGTAGGACTAAACGTGAGAACGCATGCTGATGGCCATGCCACAGGCACAGGAGGCAGCAAGGATGACTATCATCAAGTATGCAGCCCCTTTCCTAGCAATATCAAGCAGTTAGTACATGTGTGCTATTTTCTAAAAAGACCTTGAAAATTAGGACAGTTCTGGGGCTAAGTTTTCTTAATTAATGCTTAATTAACGCTTAATTAACTGCTGCTTTGTTTAGTGAATCTAAGACACTGCACACAACAGTCATCAGACTAAAATAGCTGCTAAAAAAGGGTAACAGAGGCCCAGCCTGGTGGCTCATGCCTGTAATCCCAGCACTTTGGGAGGCTGAGGGGTGGCAGCATGGCTTGAGGCCAAGAGTTCAAGCCCAGCCTGGGCGACACAGCAAAACTCCATCACTACAAAAACTGTTTAAAATAATCTGGGCATGATGGGTAGGCACCTCAGCTACTTAGAAGGCTGAGGCAGGAGGATAGCTTGAGGCCAGGAGTTCGAGACTGCAGTGAGCTATGATCACACCACTGTATTCCAGCATGGGCACCACTCAAGATTCTGTCTACAATAAAAAATTTTTGGCCAGGCATGGTGGCTCATGCCTGTAATCCCAACACTTTGGGAGGCCTAGGCGGGCATATCACTTGAGGTCAGGAGTTAAAGACCAGCCTGGCCAACATGGTGAAACCCCGTCTACAATAATTAGCCAGGCGTGGTGGCATGAGCGCCTATAATCCCAGCTACTCGGGAGGCTGAGGTGGAAGAATCGCTTGAACCCAGGAGGCAGAGGTTGCAGTGAACCGAGATCATGCCACTGCACTCCAGCCTGGGAAAAAGAGCGAGACTCTGTCTCAAAAAAAAAAAGAACAGCAACAAAATTCAGAGAAGCTAAAATGGTATGCTATATTTAAATCTGTTTTACCTGAATAGATTTCAAGTGTGTAGTATTTTTAAAGCTGCTGCTACATGCGTAGATTAAATATTTTAAAGTACACAATTTTTTGTATTTAAAAAACTCCTTCCTTCTAAATTTAGTAAGTTTAAACTTTGTTCACAACTATTAATCTGTTACTCATTTTTTTCATTTTCAAATAATAAATTTCTTACATTTGCAAGAACTCCCACATGTGCTTTTTGAAGCTCAGCTTCTATCAAATTTTAATCTCTAATCCTAAAAAACTAGTAACCAGCAACTAGCATAACATTAAAGACAGCATGAACAGTTCTACCACAGCTAAACTGCACCAAGAAATCAGCTCTTTTACCAGGGTTCTGACAAGGAGATTCTGCCCCCCAGGGACCACCTGGCAATGACATTTTTGGTGGCCACAATGGGGAGAGAGTAGGGACATGGGTGCTACTAGTGTCTAACGACACTGCTCAACATCCTACAGTGACAGAACAGCCACCCACCACAAAGAATTACCTGACCCAAAATGTCAGCAGTGCTGAGGCTGGGAAACCCTAACGTACACAACAAAAGAAAGGTGAGGATTCAACCACGCCAGACGGCAGCTGCCTCCTGATCAGCACCTCCTCCACACTGACCCTGAACACAGCCACAGTGAAGGAAACTTCACAACACCGACACCCCAGTTACATACCTTCTTTGGCACTTGGGGGGCTACCAGTATAGAATCATCAGGAATCTGTAGTTACACCTATTTTGTGACCCCAGTAATTAGGCCTTTTGGGTTATGTTCTTATTTTCACAAAAATGACAGGTAAGTTTTTTTTAGAAAATAAATGTGGTATCTATTCCCATATAGAGGTTATTCCTATGATTCACAACATTTTAACTTTTAAAAGAATTAAACAGTTCTATTTGCAGCGGTGTAACAAATTTTAATTCAAAATAGACACTCTGAAAACAATAGGTAAAAAAAAAAATAAAGTTCAACAAGCTCTCTTTGAATTTACAACAGAGTACACCAACAATCACAAACCAGTTTCACAACTGCCTCAAATATGCACATTATAGCAATTACATGCAAGTATTATATTTTTTAAAATCCACATAGTAACGTTATGTTTCTCAGAGGCTGTCACATCCTCCAAATATTTCTACCTAAAGATAGAGTGAAGGGGTTCCTCTGCTGTGTACCACCAGAAATATGACTTACCATCTAAACTGGCTGGTCTCCATGACTGGTTCTGGTGCTTTAAGTTTTAATATCGTGTGGGGAAAAAAACGAGGTTTAACATCCACAGAACAGTGACAACAATGGAGATTCTTTAACAATATGCCATCCCATCCACCCGGACACAGCTTCCAGCCTAAACCAGCTAGAGAAGAGCCCGTTTCCCCACTAAACATGACCTTCAGAAAATGTGGTCAAAGACTTACTGTACCAACCATGGAGACTTAGATCTCAGTCTGTAAACTTCGCCATGTCCCCTGAAACCCTATGCTGAAATTTAAGTTAGTTTCCACACTCAGGGGCAATAATCTTATTCCTGAGTATCATAGTCCTTCCCTTTCACTAGTTTATGAGTAGTTAAGTTAGGAGAAGAGTTTTGGGGTGTATTCTTTCAATGTTTATTCTAAAGGCACTAAAAATTTATTGTTTTACCTCTGAACGCAGAAATGACTTCGCATATCAAAAGAAAGGGAAAATCTACACTGAAAAATATTTCTGCATCTACAGAATAAATTTATTTGTAAAATAACTCTTGATTTATGAGCTACATACCAGCATACCAGATGTCATATTCAGTCTACTTTTAACAAATAAAAACATTTGATTTTCTATGAGTTATGGTTAAAAAAAAAAAACAGCTATTGGAATAAACCTAAAAAAATACAGATCAAAATTATAATCTATAAGCAAAGATCTTACAAAGAAATCAGCGTAAGTTAATGCAGTGCATCCTCAAGGAGCCTTATACATACATCACAGGGTTTGCACCCATTATCTCTGAACACTCACTGTACCATGTGCTGCTACAGGGAAAGCTGAAGGAGATCGATGCTTCCACTCACAGTTAAATCAAGTATTCTGAAAAAGGCTAAAATGTCCTTAATGAAAAAGCAAATTATTTATAGATTTCAGTTTCTTATCATACGATACTGACACTACTGGGAAAACAAGGCGTGCATGAAATATCAAAACATTTCATTTACATGACAGAGAAAAAAACCTGAAAACTGTTACAAATCAAACTGCAGGAAACAATAGATGTGAAATAACTACTGGCTTCCTGGTAACAGGGGTCTCTCCAGCACCTGAAGTAACTCTGCAGAGCAGCACAGTGACCACTGAGGTTGATTCACCAACACAGTGAGGACAACACTGTGAAATTTCAACTGAAAAAAATCTATCTACTACTTTAGAGTTACTTTTTTTTTTTTTTGCAAGTTTTATGGTTCATATTCAAAGTTCAATCTATGTTTCACATTTTTAAGTTCAGACATATCAAAGCCTAAAAGTACAGAAGGCTTGTGATTTTTTATTGCTTTCATGCAAATATACCTTCTTTTTCCAAAAAATGAAGCCACATCAATTTTCCACACCCAAAAGAGTGAGGACAACAGTTCTATTTCCTTTTTACTAGGATATGGTTTCTTATGGAAATAATCTTTAAGAAATTGCTTCTTTTCTTCATAAGAACGGCCTTCATATTTTTTAGGATCTAATGCTAAAATCTGAAGAGCCTCATCCTTGACAATAGGTCCCTCTGTTCTGCTTTCATTCCTTTGTCTTTTAAAAGGCACAACACTCGTCACCTTTTCTGGACCTGGGGCTGCATCGGCATTTAGGATGGGAGGCTGCTCCTCCCCATGCCGCTGGTCTTCGGCCCCTAAGTGGCCATCAGGCAGCTTTCTCTTAACAGAAAAACTGGAATCATGTATCACTTCACCATTGACTAAAAGCAGTTCACTGTTCTGAATAAAATCCGGCTGGACTTGTAGGCCTGAGCTGCTGTCCTTAGGAGCACTTCTGCAGCGCACCAAATGGACGGCGATGGCAGCCAGGGTCATATTTCCAGTGTAGACCCCACAGCAGTGGATGCACTTGAAGGCAGGAGACTTCAGGACCGTGTGGACTGTGGGCATGATGTGGTGCCTCTCCTTCAAATGCAGCTCGTAGGCCTCAGTTGTCACAAAGGGGCCAAAGCAAAAGGGGCAGGTGGACACTCGCTTGCCGGTGCTCCCGGGGGTGCCCTCAGCCTGAGGCCTCACCTTCACATACACAGGCACCAGTGACTTGGAGTGTATCCCAGCCAGGATTGCCAAGTAGACTTCCCGCTCCCCAAGCTTCTCCTTTGGCAATATGGTAATGAAATCAAGGTGGGGAAAGAGCAGGTTGCCATTGGCATCGACATCCAATTGAAAACCTCTGTTGCTATAATCCATAGGCAACTTCTTCTTCCCCAGGTGCCTATTCCTGCTGTGCTCTGAAAGACCTTTGATATCATGGAAGGTGCATGGACAGAACAAGCACCCCAAGCCATGCATCAGCAAGTGGTGTATAAGCTCCTCCTCAGACACCAAGCACTTACAAGACAGACATCGCACCGTTTTCTCTCTCATCCACTTTAGAAATGGTGCACACGCTGCCAGTTTTTCAGGCTCAAGTTTCTCGCCAGACTTGGACTCGCTGTGCTTATGCGCTACCTCCATGTGGACCTGGTAGACATTGGACGGAAAGAGCTCATTGCAGACGGGGCAGGTCTTCCACTGCTTGGCCTGTTTGAGCACCTGGTTTGTGTCTGCTGCAGAGGAGGAGGCCTGAACAAACACGCTCTGAGCAGCATTCACCAGCACTGGAGGAGAGGGCATGCCGGGCATGGAACTGGCCACTGGTGCAGCTGCACCTGACGGCAGGAGCTGGATGGGCATCTGGGGCGGAGCGACAGTCGCAAGGCCTCCGGGGGGAACTGGCAGAGTGACAGACACGGGGGCCAAAGTGTAGGTTGGAATCCCATTCACTTGTTTCCCTGTAGGGATGAGCTGTCTGAGAATAGAGCCTGATGTTAGGAAGGTGGTGTTCTGCGAAGCACCAGGTCTCACTGGCTGATTCACAGGCAGAATGTTGGTGCCCACAGTCTGGTTGAGTTGCAAGACCCCAGGCCTCACTGGCTGGCCCACAGGAAGAACTCCCGACACAACAGGCTGACTAAGCTGCAGAACCCCAGAATTCACACCCTGGTTTACAGGCACAACAGCTGAGGAGGAGACTGTCTGGTTGGGAGAAAGAAGCCCAGACGGGACCACCTGGCCTGCAGAGAGAACCCTCAATGGGGCTGTCTGGCCAGGGGGAAGAACCCGTGATGGAGCTGTCTGGCCCACAGGGAGAACTCCTGACTGGACCATCTGGCCAGTAGGAAGAACCCCAGAAGTTGCTGTTTGCCCAGGGATAACCCCTGCAGGAGTCATCTGGCCTGCAGGAAGGACTCCAGACGGGACCGCCCGACTCACAGAAAGCACCCCTGGCGAGACAGCCTGCAGGACCCCGGGGGTGACAGAGGGGCTAACAGGAAGAACACCAGGCCCAACAGGTCTGTTTATGGGTCCCACAGGCTGGGTGAGGGGTAAAACCCCAGGGCGAACAGTCTGATTTATGGGGAGGACACTAGTTCCAACAGACTTATTGACAGGTCCGACTGGCTGACTCAAGGGCAACACAGGAGGATTCACAGACTGATGAAGTGGAACCCCATGAGAAAGAAAGACAGGCTGAGGTGCTGGGGGCTGCAGGGTGAGGCTGTTCTGGCCCACAGGCAGAGGGCTGGAGACCAGAGTCATGTGGGATTGGCCAGCAGCAGTGGGGGAATGAGTGAGGCTTCCAGGGGCACCCTGGGCCACAGTCACTGGCTGTCCTGCGGCTGGGCTTGGACTGTTCTGTGGCAAAGCAAGATGGAAGCAAGGAGGCGGCGCTGCAGCGCTTGGAGCATTGCCATTTGCTGGTGCAGCCAAATGTGCCGCTGGTTTTGGAGCAATGTGCGTTTGCTTCAAGAGTCCAGTCCTCTTAATATGTTCTGAAATCACAGATCTAAGCTTATTCTCCAAATCTCTGTGTATGTCTGAAGTCAAAATGTGATACATTAACGCATCCTGGCTGCTGGCATTGGCGTTGCACTTTTTACAGTAATATTTGTCAGGTGGTGGGATCTTCTCTATAGAAACAGTATCGTTAGTTTTCAGTTGCTCACCCATTTCCTCAGTTCTCAGGCCAAAGTAGGAGTTAATTAAGTAGTGAAAATGGGCTACCAGCACATGCTTCTTCATGCTGTAGTACAAAGTGTTTGAAAAGTTACATTTTAGACACGTGAAACTTATCACATCACTCCTAGATGATTTAGTTTCACCTAAAATATTCACTGTGTAGTTCTGGACTTTCCGGACAGGCGCATGGAACATTCTGAAGTGCCTTCCCACAACTTTGGGCTGAGATGCAAATACACAGTTTGGGCAAGGGATCACCAGCTCTTGGTCAATTTCATCTTCATGGTAACGATGTAAATGATTCTTGAATGAAGTAAGCACCTTTGTAGAGTATTTACAGAGGCCACAACAGTATGGCTTTGTTCGATATCTCTGTTAAAAGAAAAGAAAGCCTTAAGCATAATTGAGTAAACTGTCAGATGCTAACCTTCCACAGTCCCTGAGGACTTGATCCCTTTTCTTCTAATGTGCTAGGCATTTAATCTGAGTTAGTGTTTTCTAACCCAGGGGTTGGCAAACTTTTTCTGTGAAGGGCCAGAAAATGATTATGTTAGGATTGTGGGCCATACAGTACAGTCTCTGTGGCAATTACTCAGCACTGCCATTGTTGCACAAAAGTCCCCAAAATAATTTGTAATTTATGTTCTAATAAAACTTTATTTACAAACACCAATTTGAATTTCATATACTTTTCACATGTCACAAAATAGTATTGTCATTTTTTTCTTAAACATTTAAAAGCTTAACAACTATTCCTAGCTCATGGCTCACGGGCTAATTCATACAAATACAGGATTTGGCTCACAACTCATAGTTTGCTGACCCCTGTTCTAAGTCATCCACTAAAACCACAAATATAATTACTTAGTCCTGTACTTTGAATTATTAGTAACAGCATCAATTTTAAAAGCTTCATTAATTTTCTACAAGAGAAAGTTATTTTCTCCCCCTCATCCCATTTCTCTTAATTCCAGTGTTGTTTTTGCTCCAAATTCTAAAACCTCTGGAATTTATCCACAACTAACCTAGCTTTCAAACTGTTAAACCCATCATTACTATCTTTCTACTTCCCCTATTTCTAGAGAAGGTAGGAGCCAAATGGACAGTGTTTGGCCCATGCAGGTACCCAATAAACTATCTGATAAACAGTAAAGACAGTGAGACTAAGCCTAAACTCACACTATGGATGACCCTAAGATAAGGGTAAGGCCACAGAACGCAACACTGACCATATGGAATTTCTATTTAAAGCACATTTTGGGGAATTTAACAAGTTCAGGGCCTAAAAACATATTCATACAACAGGATGCAATCTGTTCTAACATCTAGTAAGATTTGCTGGTTTGCAATAACTTGAGAGCACAGTGAAATCTTTGGTCTCATGACAGAGTCTCGAGAACCCAGCGCTGGTGAAACACAAAACACCTGCTCCCCAGTTCCACAAACAAGGAAGCTAAGACCTAGCTTCATCTAAAGCCCCAGAGCTGGCTGTGGCACTACCACAGTGATCAAGGGTTAATTCTCATCCTTTCCTAAATCTGTGTGCTCATCATCACTCTCTCTCTCACACACATACACACACACTCTTCCATTCTTCAGTATTTTGTTTTTTGTTTTTTTGACAGTCTCACTCTGTTACTGAGGCTGGAGTGCAGTGGCATGATCTCAGCTCACTGCAACCTACGCCATCCCGGTTCAAGCGATTCTCCTGCCTCAGCCTCCTGAGTAACTGGAGTTACATTACAAGATATTTTAAGAATTTGGATGAGAAAAATCAATGGGGCTTGATATTCATGAAGTCAAGATCTGCTAAATGAGGCATCCTGTAGTAGTCACAAGCTGTGCTCAGGTGGAGGAGAACTAAATCACAGTGGTTTCAAGGAATCTTGCATCTCATAGTAGAGATGAGAGTGTCGGGTCAGAGACTGAAAAATGGGTCTCAACAAACCTCTACAAAAAATAAAAATAAAAATAATTAGCTGGGCACGGTGGCATGCACCTGTAGTCTCAGCTACTCAGGAGGCTGAAGTGGAAAGACACTTTGAACCCAGGAGGTCAAGGCTGCAGTGAGCTAAGACTACACCACTGGACTCCAGCCCAGGCAACAGTGAGACCCTGTCCCCCACAAAAAAAAAAAAAAAAATTCTGACAACGACTAATTACTGAAATATGTTAAAGCCCAAATTCCCAAGGCCAGCATGACTTTGACAACAGAAGCTGGTGAGAGGGGACAGCCAAGTCTGGGATGAACTGAGTCTGATACCGAGGAAGGTGCTAACAACTGGTGGCAGAAAAGGTGTCCCAGAAAACATTTTAATGAGAATTCAGCAGTCTGGCTCATGTTTTAGCCTGAATTTGCTTAAAAGTTTGAGGTTTCTAATTACTTAAAATGTTCCTTGATTCAGAGGTCTACATTTTTATTTCAGTTTCTGAAACCAGGATGTACATTCACTGTATGCACTTAATGTAGTGGCATTTTGTTTTACTCAGAACAATTATTAAATCAAACGTCCTTCTTACAGCAATGATATCTTATAATCAAGGACAAACAATAGTTTCACTGCATCACTGTATCAACTCTGCACACAGAAAACTTTCAGAGCATCAGTAACCCTGCCTGACCACACACTATACTTGGTTTCTTGCCACTTCTCTGAAAGGTTGCATTATTCCTCCTCCCCACTCACCAGCAACCCCAATACATGTGATGTTCTTTACACCACATTTACATTCACTGCTCACTTTTGAGGAAACATGAAAAACAAATACAAAAAATACATACCACTTTCTTTCCAGAAGGTTCCCAGAGAGAAACATCTCCCCATGATGTGTTATGAAAGTATTTCTCTCCCGGATCAAAGCCTTTAAGGTCCTTTTAAAAAGGGAGAAAAAAACAGATTATGTAAATTCAGAAGATAAAGAAATATTTAGTTAGAACCTGATGAAATTATAAGGCCGGGCACAGTGGTTCATGCTTGTAATCCCAGCACTTGGGGAGGCTGAGGAGGGTGGATCACTTGAGGCCAAGAGGTCAAGACCAGCCTGGCCAACATGGCGAAACTCCATCTCTTCCAAAAAATACAAAAATTAGCTGGGTGTGGTGGCACACGCCTGTACTCCAAGCTACTCGGAAGGCTGAGGCAGGAGAATTGCTTGAACCCGGGAGGTGGAGGTTGCAGTGAGCTGCACTTAAGCCTGGGAGACAAAGCAGGACACCGTCGAAAAAGAAAAGAAAAAAGAAAGAGAGAGAGAGAGAGAGAGAGAGACAGAAAGAGGGAGAGGGGAGGGAAGAGGGGAGGGGAGAGGGGAGAGGAGAGGGGAGGGGAGAGGGGAGAGAGTGAGAAAGAGAGAGAGAAAAAGAGAGAAAAAAGAGAGAGAAAGAGAAAAGAGGAAGGAAGGAAGGAAGGAAGGAAGGAAAAAGAATAAACCTGATGAGATTACTTGGTACCTAAGAAACCTACAGGGGAAAAGAGAAATGAAAGTATAGTCATCCCTCGGTATCCACAGGGGACTGGTTCCAGAACCACCTGGAGGCACCAAATCCAAGATTGCTCAAGTCTCTTATGTTAAATCGTGCAGTTACTTGCATGTAACCTATGCACATCTTCCTACTTACCTTGTTTAGAGAACAATGACAAGAAAACAAGTCTGTACATGTTCAGTACAGATGCAACCATCCATTTTCTCTCCCAAATATTTTCAACAGACAGTTGGTTTAATCAACAAACGCAGAACCCCTGGATACAGAGGACAGACTATAAAGCTCTCAGCAAGTTTTGACGGAGTACCCTTTAGGTATGAAATCAGAGGAAAAGGTTGAAATAATCCAAGTCAAAATTACAGATTCATAAGAAATAAACAGAGGAGACCTCCCAACAAATAACTATCTACATCCTTTATATGTATGCAAAGCCTAAACTTAAGGATTCTAAAACTCATGTAGCTTCATGAGTACATATAAAGAAACAACAAAGTACTTCAAAGTAAAAGAATCTTCATCTGGGTTGGTTCCAAGTCTTTGCTATTGTGAACAGTGCCGCAATAAACATACGTGTGCATGTATCTTTATAGTAGCACGATTTATAACTCTTCATTTACATTAGTTATTTCTCCTAATGCTACCCCTCCCCCTGCTCCCCACCCCATGACAGGCCCGGGTGTGTGATGTTCCCCACCCTGTGTCCAAGTGAGTTCTCACTGTTCAATTCCCATCTATGAGTGAGAACATGCAGTGTTTGGTTTTCTGTCTTTGCAACAGTTTGCTCAGAATGATGGTTTCCAGCTTCATCCATGTCCCTGCAAAGGACATGAACTCATCCTTTTTTATGGCTGCATAGTATTGGTACATGTATACATATGTAACAAACCTGCATGTTGTGCACATGTACCCTAGAACTTAAAGTATAATTTAATTAAAAAAAAAAAGAATCTTCATCTTGAACACCCTCTTTTAAACTATACCTTACCGCTATTGTTCAATCCATTTGTCTTAGGGAATGAAAGAAAAGTGTATTTTTATCTTACTCTTTAAATATTTTTCAAAGCAGTTAAACAAAGACCTAGAACGTATAGAGGGTTTTTTTCTCAGATGGAATCAATCATTTTTCACTCAAAAAGTTACACTTGCTACAGTGAGAAAATTATGCAAAAGACCTATAGTGTAGACAAGGGTGTCAGGAAAACCTCACAATCAGCTGAAAGAGGCAGTAGTGTGAGAAACACAATGCGTATTGGAGACTCTCAGGGGCAGGTGAACATGGAGAGAAGAGGAGCACGTAGGTCCCAGAAAGGGGTCCAGAGGCCAGATATGCATGAGCCGAGACCTCCCACAGCAGCAGCATCCTCAGAGCAGGGGTTCAACGGCTGACTTCCAAAGCCTGCTGGCAGCAGGTAGGGGAGGGAGGGAAGGTAGAAGGAAGGCCTCCACCTTGCACGCAGGTAAAATGGCCTAAGACAAAATAATTACAAGCTCCACAGAACAGTAATCTACCTCATCCTTTTGTAGTCATCACTAATTCAACTCTCAAATATTTCCTTTTGGACTCTGGGAACCCAACCATGAATAAGACAGATGGGATCCCAACCTCACAGAGTTTCACAATTGAGAAACACAGATATTTTGTAAAATTTTTTTTCACAAGAAACTACTGTCTTTCATGGGTGGTAGGTGCTATGAATAATGACTGTGAAGTGGTAAAGGAGTATAAAGCAGAGAGCTCCAACTATGTCTGCCTGACCTGATGTGGGCGGGGTGGCTGGGGTGGCTAACATGACAGGGAAGGGACAGGAGAGAGAGAAACAACAAGGCCTGGGGCAGAATCCTGATTAAGTGCAGGGCAGCAGAGGGTTTTAAATTAAACTGCTTCAAAAAGTGAAAATCAGACACTAAGTGAGAAGGTGTACAAGAAAAACATTTTCCATTTCTCTCTAAAATTTTAAAGTCCATGTGGCACAAGATTACTTTTCTTCTTTTTCTCTGAGTTGAAAGAAGTAAAAATCTACTCCTGTTTTGCTCTCAGCTACTTCCCAAAGCGTGTAGAAAGTGTACTCATACAAAACACTTGCTTTACCTGTGCAGCATAGCTCACTTATTTAAAAGTGCAAACTGTATTAAGAAGTGAGCATAAAGACGTATCAAGTCCATAATCGCGTGGTATGGACAGTCCTGTGAGGTAACAGGGCATTCAGAATTAGCTCACGACGCCAACTTCAGAACCTACAGAAAAGTACAAGTACAAATGCTCAAAGACAAATGAGACAAATGCTCAAAGAATGGGCCCATCCTCACAGGCCCTTTAGGGGAGGGGTCATGACAAAAGCACCAGGAGCACCTGGATGTTGTAACATTTGAGCATCAGGAAGACAAATGGCTGTAGAGACCCAAACACACGAAGTCACAGGAGAGCCACAGAAGTGCTTAAGAAAGTCAGAAAAAAAGGCATTTCACGAATCACCATTTGGAAAGGTTAACTAACTACTCACTTTGAAAAGTCACAGCTCAAAGGAAAGGATAAAACTATCCTGCCTTTCCCAGATGCACTATATTTCAGAGAAACCAAACAGTCCCAACTGCTGAGTAAAACAAGAGTTTACAGAAGAATGTCTGCTAACAATCTACATGTGACAGAATCAGAAAGACCTCATTCACAGCAAGCCCCCCAATAAAACTACCATCTAGGACCAGGATTATCAACAGGTGTTAAATGCACTGCATTCCAGTCCACAGAAAGAATGTAATGCACACAAAGACCAGACTGCCATCTATTGTATTGAAGCAACAAAATATGACTGGGGTCCCTGAAGTGACACAAGAAGCATAGAACATCATATATATTCTAGCCCAAAATGTTTAACTTGAATCAACTGGGCCTTTCAGTAGAGCTTCTCATTTAAAAGAAGCTCAGGGGACAGGAAACTAAGCTGAAACAACACTACAAGAAAGTACCACACAGATCTGGAAGGAGGGGCATCTCTGCAGGACAAGAGGCTGGTCTGGCCAACAGTCAGGGAAAGCACTGCAAACCCAACCACTAGATGTGACAGGGTCCACAACAAATCCTGGCTTACATAAACCGAGTGTAAAAAATGTTCTGGGGGTCGGGTGTGGTGGCTCACGCTTGTAATCCCAGCACCTTGGGAGACTGAGGTGACTGGATCATCTGAGGTCTGGAGTTTGAGACCAGCCTCGCCACATGGTGAAACCCCGTCTCTACTAAAAATACAAAAACTAGCTGGGCGTGGTGGCAGGTGCTCGTAATCCCAGCTACGTGGGAGGCTGAGGCAGGAGAATTGCTTGAACCAGGGAGGCGGAGCTTGCAGTGAGCCGGGATCTCACCACTGCACTCCAGCCTGGGAGACAGACCGAGACTCCATCTCAAAAAAAAAAAAAAAAAGTTCTGGGTAAAACTGAAGAAATCTGAGTATGGACTGCAAATTAAATAAGGTGACTACGTAATACATAACAAGACAGAACAGAGAAAAGTGAAAAAAGCAAGTGATAAAATAGCTAATCAATACAATCTCATGGTAAGAACAACACACACACAGAAAGAAACAGCTAACAATACGATGTTAATGGTGGCAACTTCTGAATGACAGAAATGTGGCATTTTAAATTTCATTTTCTAATTAGAAACGGTTACCTGCATTTTCAAACATGCACAGATTACAGTATTATTTTTATAACAATGATTACTTTTAAAAAAAGCTACAGAAAAATAGTTAATACAATTACCTTTAACTCTACGCTAGTAGGTGGCTTACCAAGTCAATTCAGAACTAACAAGAAAAAGACAAGTTATTACAAATATTTCTTTATTTTTATTTTTTTATTTTTTTGAGACGGAGTCTTGCTCTGTCGCCCAGGCTGGAGTGCAGTGGTGCAATCCCGGCTCACTGCCGCCTCCACCTCCCGTGTTCAAGCAATTCTCCTGCCTAAGCCTCCCGACTAGCTGGGACTACAGGCACATGCCAGGACGCAGGGCTAATTTTTGTATTTTTAGTAGAGACGGGGTTTCACCATGTTGGCCAGGCTAGTCTTGATCTCCTGACCTCGTGATCCACCCACCTCAGCCCCCCAAAGTGCTGGGGTTACAGGTATGAGCCACCACACCTGGCCAAGTTATTACAAAGATTTCTACTGAAAATTAGGTTATTTTCAGAACTATCTTAAAAGATGAAGTATACAACACACAGGTCCTTTATTCTGATTCCAACAAAGAGCAAACATATCTGAAACAAAGAGAAATAAGCATAAACACTAGGAAACACAAAGGAACTGTAAGTACATCTTAAAAACCAGCACACACAAGAATCTAAGCCCAATTAAAAGATGCTGCTAGAGCAGCAGAAATGAATAAAGAAGGCTAGAATTAACAAGAGCCCCACAGTAATTATGAAATCATTATCACCTGATAGAAAGCAAGAATTCACTATTTCAAAATAGACAAAAGAAGTAAGCTACTATTAAAAAGGGGCATCCCGCCATACTGACCTTGTGATAAATTTGCACAGGGTCTCCCGAAGATTTTTTCTGAGCACTGAGGCTCTCATGTGTGAGAAAACCAGTGGGACTTTTCCACTGGCTCACTAGTGGGTACTAGTGAAAGGAGAAGGTAAAACAACTGTCAAAATGCCAGAGAGTCCACCAGGAGAGGGGAATGACCCCTTAATACAGTGACGTGAGTCAAGCCTTCACAGCAAGGTCTGTCTCCACAGTCCCAGGCTGTCCAGACCCACTCTAGCAATGCTTAAAAATTCCAAGTGCCTTAAACATGTTCTAGAACAAAGCCCAAATATATTTAAAGGAAGCAACAAACTCTAACACCCATAAACACAATGTCCAGTGTGTAGTCAAAAACTGCCAGTCAAAAAACAAAAAACAAAAACTGCCAGTCATACAAAGCAGCAGAAAAATATGACCCCAAACCAGGAGAACAACAAATTACAGAAAACATGAATGCAATGAGAGAAGTGAAGGAAAGTGAAAGATGGACGGTAAATTGCACTTCCACGAATGAAAAATGCACTAACGTGAAAAATACACTGCATGGGATTAAGAGCAGATTAGATGCTGCCGCAGAGAAGACTGGTAAATCTGAAGATAACGCAAGAGAAATACACAAAATGAAAGAGGGAATGGTTAAAAAAAAAAAAAACTGAAAAAACCCCAACAACAGCATCAGTGAGCTATGGGACAGTATCAAGGAGCCTAATATACAGGAGTCCCCCCTTATCTGCACAGGACATGTTCCAAGACCCCAGCAGATGCTGACACTGTGGACAGTGCCAAACACTACATACACTACGTTTTTTCCTATACAGACATACCTACAATAAAATACAACTTATAAATTAGATTTGGTACACGAAGTTGGTACACGAAGATATTAACAACAATAATAAAATAGAACAATTGTAACAACATACAGTAATAAAAGTTATGTGAATGTGGTCTCTCCAAGTATCTTACATACTGTGCCCACCGTTCTTGTGGTGATGTGCGATGACACGACGCCTGTACGGCGCCTCACGTGACAAGATGAACTGAGGTGAGAGGCAGAGCTCAGTGGTGCGATATTTGATCACACTACTCAGAATGCCATGCAACTTAAAACATATGAATTATTTCTGGAATTTTCCATATAATATTTTCAAACCATGGTTGACTGTAGAAAGCAAAACTGAGGATACGGGGGAACTACTCTATGTGTAATTGAGTATCAGGGACAAAGGGGTGAGGGGAAGAAAAACTAGTTGAAGAAATGATGCCACAAAATTTTCCAAATCTGATGAAAACTATAAACCCATAAAATCAAGAAGCTCACCAGACTCTAAGCAAAAGAAACACAAAGAAAACCAAACCAAGGCACATTATAGTCAAAGTATTAAAAATACAGAGAGGAACAAAAATGACAGAAAACATATTGCTGGAAAAAATGCCAGCCAGAAGACAATAGACTGAAATCTTTAAAATATAAAAAGGGGGAAAAAATAGCATTCCACACCTAGCAAAAATCTCTTCCTTCCTAAAAGACTTTTTTTAGAGAGAAAGTATAGTGAGTTAATTAAGCACATCAGCACTACAAAATATGAAGTCATTCAGGAGGCAGAGGAAATGACTTGAGATGGAAATACACATCTACACAAACGGATGAAGAGTATCATCAATGACATGTAGATCAATATAATTTTTTTTCTTTTTTACAGTTTAAAGTAACAGTAACAACATATTGTAAGATTTCTAACATGTGGAAGAAAAATGTATAACAACAACAGAACGAAGGCTGGAAGAAGAAATTAAAGCATACTACTCTAAGGTTCTTATACTATAGATGAAGTAGTAGTATATTAACAAAGTCAGAGAAAGATGTATAGCTAATAAGCCAATAATAGAGATAAAATGGAATAAAAATATTCAATCCAAAAGAGAGCAGAAAAAGAGTGAAAAATAAAGAACAGATGAGACAAGTAAAAATACAAACACCGAGATGGGAAATTTAAAACCAACCATATCAATAATCACATTAAATGAGCAGAAAAAGAGTGAAAAATAAAGAACAGATGAGACAAGTAAAAATACAAACACCAAGATGGGAGATTTAAAACCAACCATATCAATAATCACATTAAATAAAAAGGACTGGCAAACTTCTTCTGTAAAGGACAGGTTAATAAACAGTTTAGGCTTTGCTGCCTGTAGAGTCTCTGATACAATTACTCAATCCTGCCACACTGTGCACAAAAGCAGCCTTGGACAATATATTAAACTAATGAGAATAGCTATTTCAATAAACTTTTTTTAATTAAAAAAATTTTTTTGAGACAGGGTCTCACTTTGTCACCCCAGCTGGAGTGCAGTGGTGTAATCACGGCTCATTGCAGCCTTGAACTCCTGGGCTCAAGGTATCCTCCCACCTCAGCCTCCCGAGTAGCTGAGACTACCAGCACACACCACCACACCTGGCTTTTATTTATTTATTTATTTATTTATTTATTTATTTATTTATTTATTTATTTTGAGACGGAGCCTCGCTCTGTCGCCCAGGCTGGAGTGCAGTCGCACATTCTCGGCTCACTGCAAGCTCCGCCTCCCAGGTTCACGCCATTCTCCTGCCTCAGCCTCCTGAGTAGCTGTGACTACAGGCGCCCGCCACCAAGCCTGGCTAATTTTTTGTATTTTTAGTAGAGATGGGGTTGCACCATGTTAGCCAGAATGGTCTCGATCTCCTGACCTCATGATCCGCCCACCTCGGCCTCCCAAAGTGCTGGGATTACAGGTGTGAGCCACCACACCCAGCCTATTTATTATTTTAAAGACAGAGTCTTGCTATGTTGTCCCAGCTGGTCTAAAACTCCTGGCCTCAAGCAATCCTCCCACTTCAGCCTCCCAAAGTGCTGGGATTACCATTGCACCTGGCGCCAATAAACTGTATTTACAAAAACAGCAAGCCCAACTTGATCCACGGGCTATAGTTTGCCAACCCCTGGGTCCAGATACTCAAAAGGCATAGGCTAACAGGTTGGGTAACAAAGCAAGACCAATTACATGCTGCCTATTAAAACTTTAAATATAAAGTCATTATGGATTAAAGGTTTAAAAATAGAAAAATATATGCCATGTATGATATTCTGAAATATACATTTGGTCTTCATCCCTATTTCCTGACATACAACTCCTAAAACCCTTGGAATCTCCCAAGTCAGATTAACTTGTAGTTGGGCCTATATATTATGAAATTTTTGAAAATTCAAGCAATATATTAGTTTTTATAGAAAAATTAGAAAACAGACACAGAAACAAGAAGACTCACGCATAAACCATTACACTGAAATATCCAGAATTAACAGTTATGTTAATTTTTGTCTTTTTGTGTGCTAATGAGATAACTGGTGGTTGGCAGCCCCTAGGTAGCTTCAGGATGGGGACTTATCACCAAGGCAAGTTTAGAGGGTGGGGGACTTTCAGCTAACTTCCAGGGAAGGGAGCAGGGCTGAAGGTTAAGATGATTTAATCAATCATGCCTGCATAATAAAGCCACCACAAAAACCCAACAGGATTGGGTTTGGTGGTCTTCTGGATAGATGGACTCATGGAGGTTCCTGGAGGGTTGAGTACCCGCGGAGGGCCTGGAAGCTCTGGTCCCTTCCCCTATACCTTGCCCTATGTATCTCTTTCACTGTGATTCTTTATAACATCCTTTCTTTGTCATAAACCAGTAAATGTAAGTAAGTATTTCCTTGAGTTTGGTATGCCACTCTGACAAAGTAATCAAATCCAAGGAGGGAGTTGTGGGAACACCAGTTTATAGCCAGTCAGTCAGAAACACAGGTAAAACAACCTGGGGCTAGAGCTGCCATAAAGAATGATTCATTCCATCTCAGGAAAAATGAGACAGAGAGACATTACTAGGAACAATTGTATGTGAACAAACAAAATTAACTTAATGAAATGGACAAATTCCTAGAAAGACACTAATTACCTAAAACTGATTCATACTCATGAAGAAATAGAAAAATTTCAAATTTCTGTAACAAGAGACTGAATTCATCATCAAAAACTTCCTAACAAAGAAAAGTCCAGGTACAGGTGGCTTCACTGGTGAATCCTAAACAATACTTAAAGGCTAAGCGTGCTGGCTCATGCCTGTAATCCCAGCTCTTCGGGACGCCGAGGTGGGTAAATCATTTGAGGTCAGGAGTCCGAGACCAGCCTGGCCAACATGGTGAAACCCCACCTCTACTAAAAATACAAAAATTAGCCAGGCGTGGTGATGCACGCCTGTACTCCCAGCTACTCGGGAGGCTGAGGCAGGAGAATTGCTTGAACCTGGGAGGCGGAGGTTGCAGTGAGCTGAGATCACACCACTGCACTCCAGCCTGGGCGACAGAGCAAGACTCTGTCTCCAAAAAAAGAAAAAAAAATTAAAGAAAGAACTAACACCAATTTTTCTCAAACTCTCCACAGAAAAACAGAAGAGGAGGGGCCAGGCGCGGTGGCTCAGGCCTGTAATCCCAGCACTTTAGGAGGCCGAGGCAGGCAGATCACCTGAGGTCGGGAGTTCGAGACCAGCCTGACCAACAAGGAGAAACCCATCTCTACTAAAACTAGAAAACTTAGCTGGGTGTGGTGGCGCATACCTGAATCTCAGCTACTCGGGAGGCTGAGGCAGGAGAATTGCTTGGCCTGTGAGGCGGAGGTTGCGGTGAGCCGAGATTGCGCCATTGCACTCCAGCCTGGGCAATAAGAACGCAACTCCCTCTCAAAAAACAAAACAAAAAAAAAAGAGGAGGGAACAACTTCTAACTCATTCTTGAAGCCAGTATTTCCCTGATACCAGGGCCAAATAAAAACATTACAAGAAAATTACAAACCAATATTCCTTATGAACACAGATGAAAAATCCTTAACAACATACTAGCAAACCAAATTCAACAGTGTATTAAAACAATTATACACCACGATCAAGTGAGTGCATTCCATCCCAAGAATGCAAGGGGGCTTCAACATAAGAAAATATATCAACGTAATTCACCACATTAGTAGAATGAAGCACGGGGAAAAAAAAATCACATGGTTATCACAATTGGCACAAAGAAGGGATCTGATAAAATCCAACACCTTTTCAAGATTAAAAAAAAAAAATCACTCAGAAAACTAGGAATTGAAGGGACTCTCCTCAACAAGATAAAGCGCTCCTTTACCAAAACAAGTTTTGGTAAAAGACCAAAAACTCTCCTCCTAATATCAGGAACAAAACAAGGACCCCCACCTTCATCACTGTCACAAGATATTGTACTGGACGTTCTAAACAGAGCAATGAGGCAAAAAATAAAAGGCATCCTAACTGAAAAATAGAAGTAAAGCCTTATTTGCAGAATGCATGATTCTACATATAGAAAATCCCAAAGAATCTACAAGAAACTACCAGAGCTAATGACAAATTCAGCAAAGTTGCATGACTCAAGATCAATACACAAAAATCAGTTGTTTCTATACATCTGCACTGAAAATCTGAACAGGAAATTAAGAACACAATCCCACTTATAACAAAATACCTATGAGTTTATTGTATGAATTTAACCAAAGAAGTGAAAGACTTACACGATGAAACTACAAAGCACTGTCGAAAGAAATTAAAGGCCTACAATAGGAAGACAATGTTGTTAAGATGTCAATAATCCCCAAAGTAATGTCAAACACAATCCTTATCAAAGTTCTAACAGTCTTCTTTGCAGAAATGGAAAAGTCTATCCTCATATTCATATGAAATTACAAGGGGCCCCAAAAAGCCAGAACAATACGGAAATAAAGAATACAGTTGGAAGACTCACACTTTCCAATTTCAAAACTTATTATAAAACTTACTATTTGCTTAAATCAAAACAGGATAGGTGCCGGACACAGTGGCTCACGTCTGTAATCCTAGCACTTCGGGAGGCTGAGGTGGGTGGATCACTTGAGGTTGGGAGTTCAAGATCAGCCTGGCCAACATGACAAAACCCCGTCTCTACTAAAAATACAAAAATTAGCCAGACGTGGTGGTAGGCACCTGTAATCTCAGCTACTCGAGAGGCTGAGGCAGGAGAATCATTTCTTGAACCCGGGAGGCGGAGGTTGCAGTGAGCCAAGATCATGCCACTGCACTCCAACCTGGGTGACAGAGCAAGACTCAGTCTCAAAAAAAAAAAAAAAAAACCAGTATAGGATTGGTATAAGGACAGACATATAGATCAATGGAATAGAACTGAGAGTACGGAAATAAACCCATATATCCAGGACCAACTGATTTTCAATAATGGTGCCAAGTCCATTCAATAGGGAACAAACAGTCTTTAGAAGAAATGGTGCTGAAACAACTGAATTTCTATCTACATGTAAGAGAATGAAACCGGACTCCTACTTATACAATATATAAGAATTAACTCAAAATAGATCAGCGACCTAACATGAGAACCACAACCATTAAACTCTTAGGAAAACACAGGAGCAAATGTTCATGGCCTTGGACTTGGCAATGGATTCTCAGATATGAAATGAAACACCAACAACAAAAGAAAAAATAGATAAATTGGACTTCATTAAAATTAACAACTTTTGTGCATCAAAAGATGTTATCAAGAAAGTAAAAAGACAACCTGTAGAAGAAAATATATGCGAATCACGTATTTGATAACGGTTTAATACCCAGAATAAGGAAATCACTGTATTTCAACAACATAAAGACAAACAATCCAATTAAAAAACAGGCAAAGAACCTGCCAACAGGCATTTTTCCAAAGAAGATATACAAATGGCTTATAAGCACATGACAAGATGCTGAAACTCATTTGTCTACGGAAATGCAAATTGAAACCACCATGAGATTCCACTTTACACTATTAGGATGGCAAGTGAGGGAGGGAGAAAGGAAAAGGAAGAGGGACAGAAGGAAGGAAGCAGAGAGGGAGAAAGGAAGGGAAGGGAGGAAGGAGAAAAAAGTAAGTGTTGGTAATGATGTGAACAGATTTAATTCTTGTACACTTCTGGTAGGAACGTAAGATGGTGCACTTTCACTGTGAAAAGTTTGGCAGTTCTTTAAAAAAGTAAACAGAATAACTATATGACCCAAAAAATCCACTCCTAGGTATATATACCCAAAATAACTGAAAACAGTGACTCAAACAAATACTTGTGCACCAATGTTCACTGCAGCATTATTCACAAGAGCCAAAAGGTGGAATCAATCCAAATGTCCACCAACAGATTGAGACCATCCTGGCCAACATGGTGAAACCCCGTCTCTACTAAAAATACAAAAATTAGCTGGACGTGGTGGTACATGCCTGTAATCCCAGCTACTCAGGAGGCGGAGGCAGGAGAATCACTTGAACCCGGGAGTCGGAGGTTGCAGTGAGCCAGAGATCGCACCACTGCACTCCAGCCTGGCGACAGAGTGAGACTCCATCTCAAAAAAAAATAAATGAATAAAAGAAAATACCAGTCATGGGCCAGGTGCAGTGGCTCACACATATAATCCCAGCACTCTGGAAGGCCAAGGCAAGAGGATCACTTGAGCCCAGGAGTTCAAGACCAGCCTGAGCAACATGGTGAAACCTCGACTCAATAAAAAATACAAAAAAAAATTACCCAGGTGTGGTGGTACGCACCTATAGGGCCAGCTACTCAGAAAGCTGAGTTGGGAGGATCATCTGAGCCCAGGAAATCGAGGCTGCAGGGAGCAGTGATTGTACCACTGCACTCCAGCCTGGGTAAAAGAGCGAGACCCTGACTCAAAAAAAAAAAAAAAAAAAAAAAGAATATACCAGTCAGGGCCAGCTCCATGGGCATGCAACTAGCACAGCTGCACAAAGCCTGTGCTCAAGGGATTTAATGCTCAGTGGTAACCATCGTGAATTCTTAACAATCTATCTTTGAATTTGTGTTTTATATTATAAAAGTGAACTCTGATGGGACATGGAGCATATGCCAAGGGCTTGGAGCCTCAGCTCACACACGGTCTGCCTCCTTTACCCTTTCCAGAGCCACGTCTGATACTGCTCTCTGCCTTGCCCTCACCCCAAAGCCCACCTGGCCTCAGCCTCCCTCCCAGTCCCCAACCCTATAACCACTCTCTCACTCACATCTTCCACCTGGGACCATACCAAGTTGTCAAGAAGTCCACATTCCACTGTAGCCCCAAATTGGGGACCGGGATAGATTGGGGGTTGGGAGGAGGTGGCTGAATACACTTGCTGTGGCATCTCAGTGTGCAGCAAGGTGGCAACCATCCCTGTCCTGTACTGGCAGCACCAAGGTATGTTTGGCAGGCAACTTGACAAGGGTCCCTCGCCCATTCCAGATCCAATGTTAATTTCTGATCAGATGTTAATTTTTATAAAAAACAACCCCTGAAGAGTTTCTATGTGTAGCAGGGTTTAGATATAGTTTAGAAAATATTAGATTCGTGGAAGAGTCTACCTTTCCTAGGGCTTACTTTTCTCAGCCAGTCTATTGACAAGAACAGCCTCCTATTGGAGGTGTTAACTCTTGCTAAGATTGAAGTCACATATGCTGTGTAAATCTTACAAGAAAGCAGAGCGACATACCACTCTGAAATCTGAAATACAGAGCAAGGCAGCAGTGAGGACAATGGACAGGTAGTTCCCTTGGTTCTTTCTCTTTACAGGGTTGGTTCTCCAGTCCGCTTGGATTTTTTTTTTTTTTTTTTTTTTTTTTTTTTTGAGATGGAGTCTGTCACTCTGTTGCTCAGGCTGGAGTGCAGTGGTGCCATCTCAGCTCACTGCAAGCTCTGCCTCCTGGGTACACGCCATTCTCCTGCCTAAGCCCCCCAAGAGGCTTCCAATAAATCTCTTTTTGTGTAAATTGGTCAGATTGGTTTCTGCTGCTTGAAAATAAAGAACTCTAATTGCTGTGGTGGATTAAGAATAAATACACTTGACATGGAAAAAGGTTCTTACTACGCAGTTCAGTGAAAAAGAAACAACAGCTGGTACAGTATCTTATACAATTTGATTATATCCTTTTAAGAAAAAAAAATGTGAATATATCCCGTTTTTAAAAATCTATAGATATATAACAACGTTAATGCTGGATATTTCAGGGTAATGGTTTACGTGTGAGACTTACTGTCTTGTTTCTGTGTCTGTTTTCTAATTTTTCTATAAAAAACTTCTGTATTACTTGAATTTTCAAAAATTTCATAATATATAGGCCCAATTACAAATAAAATTTTCTCCCCAAAATAGTTTTACTAATTCAACAGTTAATCTAACTAACAGTTTTAAGCCATTCAAATCTCTTAATTTTCCCTTGTGAAGTACCATATCTCTGCATCAGTAAAGTCTTGGGAAAAAAAAGTAAACAGCCGTGAAGAAATTCAGATGAGTAAACACAATCTCAGGCTAAGGAAGCAAAAGTTCACGAGCAATGTTCAGTTCCAGTCAAGTCAAAAACAAAGGACTCTAGGATGAGAAACTTTCGTTGTTACTGACATGTTACTTAAAAATAAAACGAATTTCCTAACAGAATTCCACCTTAGAAGACTGAATTGACCTCAAAAGGAGACTAAAGAGACATGACAACCAAATACATACCTGATCCTAGACTAGATTTATTAATGAAGGGGAAAGCAAGGCTATAAATGATTAGACGAGACAAAAATATCATTACCAATGACTACAAGGATATATAAGAACTCTTTTGTTTGTTTGTTTGTTTTTTTGAGACAGAGTCTCACTCACTCTGTCACCCAGGCTGGAGTGCAGTGGTGCTATCTCGGCTCACTGCAACTTCTGCCACTCAGGTTCAAGCAATTCTTGTGCCTCAGCCTCCAGTAGCTGCAACTACAGGCGCCTGCCACCACACCCAGCCAATTTTTGTATTTTCAGTAGAGACAGGGTTTCACCATGTTGTTGGCCAGGATGGTCTCAAACTCCTGACCTCAAGTGATCCATCCACCTCAGCCTCCCAAAGTGCTGAGATTACAGGCGTGAGCCACTATGCCCGGCCAGGATATACAACAACTTTTATTTAACATTGTTTAAAACTATATATGCCAACTATATATTCTCAATGTTATAAGGACAGACAAAATTTTAGGAAAACTTTTCTGAGATCACATATATAAACTACACAAATCAGGATTACAAAAAAAACCCTATCATTTCATTTATGCATGCCCATTTGTTGATTGCTCTAACAATACTGGGAAATTAAGTTAGTTTTCTTTTGCTAAAATAACAAATAAATCACATTTCCCTCAAACATCAAAAACAATTTTTTAATAACTAATGACTAGAAAAATCCCCTCCTTAAAGTAGCTGAAAAACCTGAACAGCTTACATAGCTCACTTTATGTCATAAAGACATAAATAAGTACCAATGAGGCTTTCACACAGCCATCTGAAGTATAACAGCAATTTCCATTTTGAGGAATCTTACCCACTCTTCAAAAACCCGAGTTCAAATGTCACCTCCAGATTTCAATTGGCTACTTATGTCCTCTTACCTTCAGTAACTCCTTGCAGCTGTCAAGCCCAATATCCACAAGAATACCTTTCACCTTTTTTCGCACCTTTCTGATGTTGTCAAGATTTTCCACAGGAATTTGAAACATTTTTGAAATTTTCCTTAAAAGGAAAGAAAACAAAACTGTAATAAGTACGTGTATATAATACACAAAAATACATTTTTGACAGGGTTGGTAAAACACTAGGAATACAGTATAATTTTCAACAAATTGTTGTAGAACGAGTGAACATTCCTATGCAAATGAATGAGATTGACCTCTTCCTTACACCATATACAAAAATTAACTCAAAAGTGGATCACACACCTATATGTAAGACCTAAAACTATAAAACTCTTATAAGAAAACATAAGGATAAACATTGATGACTTTAGATTCAGCAAGGAATTCCTAGATAGGACACCAAAAAGCACCAGTAATGAAAGAAAAAATAGGTATGATGGACTTTACCAAAATTAAAAATTTTTATGCTTCAAAGGACACCATCAAAAAAGCAAAAAACCCACAAAACGGGAGAAAATATTTGCAAGCCATTATTTCTTTCTAATAAGGAACTTATATGCAGAATACAGATAACTCTTGTATCTCAATAATTAAAACACAGATAACCCAGTTTACAAATGGGCAAAGGATCACAGACACTTCTCCAAAGAAAAATGTCCATTAAGGTACATGCAAAGATGCTCAGGCAGGGAACAGTGGCTCACGCCTGTAATTCCAGCACCTTAGGAGGCTGAGGTACGCAGATCAGGCAGACTGTTTGAGCTCAGGAGTTGAAGACCAGCCAGGGCAACATGGTGAAACCCTGCCTCTACAAAAAATACAAAAATTAGCCGGGCATCCTGGTGCGCACCTGTAGTCCCAGCTATCCAGGAGGCTGAGGTGAGGGGATCACCTGAGCCCAGGAGGTCAAGGCTGCAGTGAGTCTGATCATGCCACTATATTCCAGCCTGAGCAACAGAGACCCTGTCTTACAACAAAACAAAACAAAAAAAGTGCTCAATATCATTAGCCATTTGGAGAAATGCAAATCAAAACCACAAAGAGATACTGTGCCCACCAGGATATCTATAAAGAAAAAAAAAGGAAACGTGTTGGCAAGGACATGGAGAAATTGGAACTCTCGTACATTCCTAATAGTAATGTAAACCAGTGCAGCCAGTCTTGGTGTGTGCCTGAAAACATTCTGGCTGTCCCACAAAAGATTAAAAATACAGGTAACATATGAACCAGCAATTCCACTCAAGAGAAAAGCATACATCCACACAAAAACTTATATAAGGATGTTCATGACAACACTATTCAGTCACCAAAATGTGTAAACAAACCAAATGCCCCTGCATTGGGGCATTTGATAAATAAACTGATGACTGGATAAATAAAATGTGACACATCCATATAATAGATTATTTGGCCATAAAATAAATGAAGTACATACATGCTACAATACGGACAAATTTTGGAAATATGCTAAGTAAAAGAAGCCAGACACAAGCATCACATATTGTATGATTCTATTTATGTGAAGTGTCCAGAACAGGCAAATCCACAGAAAGCACAACAGTGGGCCGAGTGCAGTGGCTCACACCTGTAATCCCAGCACTTTGGGAGGCCAAGGTGGGTGGATTACCTGAGGTCAGGAGTTCAAGACTAGCCTGGCCAACATGGTGAAGCCCTGTCTCTACTAAAAGTACAAAAAATTAGCTGGGCGCCTGTAATCTCAGCTACTTGGGAGTGGCTAAGGCAGGAGAATCACTTGACCCTGGGAGACAGAGGTTGCAGTGAGCCGAGGTCGCGCCACTGCACTCCAGCCTGAGCAATAAGAGCCGAACTCCCGTCCCCAGAAAAAAAAAAGCACAACAGTGGCTGCCAGGGCTGGGAGAACTGGGAAGTGATGGAAGCAGGGCTTCTTGGTTCTGAACTCAACTGTGGTGATGTATGTGCGATGTCAGTGAGCTCACAGCCATTCACTGTACACTTCAAATTGGTGAATTGTGTGGTACGTAAATTATATCTCAAGCTGTTTAAAACAGTATCTAAAAAGGCATAAAATTAAAATGAACCCTATAGTACTTGACCAGACTAGGGGTTACTGAAGTGAACTCATTGTTTTCAACACACAGATATAAGAATAGAGATAGTTTGAGAGTGTGTGTCCACATACACACATACATTCATAGCTCTGCCCACTGAGAGTGCCTGGATGCAGTTATACACCCCAGTAGCAATGGGCACAACTAGGGCTGAAACTTGAATTCCTAAATACCGCTTTCCTTTAAAAAGAACCCTAGGAAAAATGGCTGGAGCATGGTAAAGACAAGATGAGCCTAGAACATCCTGTGCCAGAATATAAAGCAGTCGCTCAATGAGACATGTCAACAGAACACAAAAGTAACCAGCTTGAAAGGGCTCCTATAGGCCAGATACGAGACAATGTGGGCATATATCAAGTAACAGATATAACCTGTGGCAAAGTGAATTTTCCAAACACATAATACCTTCCAACCCACATGCTCTTACAATATGGCCCTAACACTCCTCCCGAAAGTGGCGGCATCTATGCCCCCTCCTCTTGACCTTTGGGCAGAACTTTGTGGCTGCCTTAACCAATCAAGTATGGAGGAAATAATGCCATGAGAATTCCAAGACTAGATCATAAAAATGCCACATACCTCTCTCAGGATGATCATGCTCAGAATCTAGATACCACATGTGTAGAAAGTGCCAACTAGCCCACAGAGACACCACGTAGAGGTGTCTCACATCAACTACCAGCATGTGAGCGAAGATGCCTCTTGAGGATTCCAGCCCTAGCTGTCAAGTCACCCCCCCTGCCTTTGAGTCTTCCCAGATGAGGCCCCAGACGCTGTGGGCCAGAAACAAACCATCTCCCTTCCCTGTCTGAATAGAACTGACCCAGAGAACTGATGATCTTTTTAAATAAAATGTCTTACTCCAGTAAGTTTGGGGTGGTTTGGTATACAGTGATAATCTATATAGTTACATAGACTATAACCCGCTTGAATGTAGTGATTTCCTGATTTTGATGGTTTTGTTATGGATACGTAGGAGAATGTTCTTGTTTGTAGTATTTAGGGTAATGTGGCAACTTTTTTGGCAACTTATTCTCAAGTAATTCAGGGAAAAAAGTTATTTGTACTATACTTGTAACTTTCCTAAAAATCTGCAACTATTCCAAAAAACATTTAAATGTGTAGGCTATAAAAGCTAAAATATATATTAGTCAAATTCAAGTGGCAAATATTTGGTTATTCAACTTCATTAATAATAATTAAAGAAATGCCATTTAAAATGTCAAATTTTTACTATCAAAACAATAACTATTAAGATTACTAACATCAGGTGGTAGTAAAAGTAGAAAAATTTTAATTTTTATGCTTTTACAGGGTAATTTGGCAATACCTCTCAAGATCTTTTTTTTTTTTTTTTTTTGAGACAGGGTCTTGCTCTTTCACCCAGGCTGGAGTGTAGTGGCTTGATTACAGCTCACTGAAGCCTCAACCTCCCAGGCTCAAGTAATCCTCCTGCCTCAGCCTCCTGAGTAGCTTGGACTACCGGTGTATGCCACCACACCTGGCTAACCTTTTTTATTTTTTGTAGAGACAGGGTCTCCCTATGTTACCCAGGCTGGTCTTGAACTCCTGAGCTCAAGCAATCCTCCCCCTCAGCCTCTCAAAGTACGGGGATTACAGGCATGAACCACCATGCCCGGCTCTCTCATGATTTTTAAGGACAATTTCTGAGTAAGTAATTCTACTTCTACATTCCTCTCTTGCATCCCCGACCCAAGGACAGGCTTAGTGATCCCTCCTAGGACTTAGCACAATAACCACATACCACTCCACTGCACTCAACTCACCATGTTGCAATTATCTACTTATATATCCATTTCTCCTATTGGGCTGAACTACTCCAGGGCAGAAATCATGTTATATTTGCTTGAGAGGGTCCCATCACAGAGCATAGTACGTAGCAAATGTTCATTAAATGAACAAAAGATGTAAAATAAAACAAGATAAGAACCGTAAGATATGCAGAAAGTGCTAGGAGATTCTAAAGAGGAAATAGCTATGGAAAGCTGGTGCCCAACACATACAAGGTGAATAAGTTAGCATCAAAAAATTATTGAGGTAAAGGAGGAAAAGTCTGAATTTATTTGGCAAAAGTAAAACCAAAAAGGTGGACTGGAATCAAACTGGGAAACGAGTGGGAGGCAGAAAGGGTTAACATATAATAGGGAGAAATTTTTGGTGGGTAACAAGCAAACACCAAGTTTTTGAGAAGCTGTTTTGGAGCGGATAAATTTCTTTTCAAAGTTATCTATGTGAAAAATGTACCCTGATCTCAGCAAAAGGAGAGATTTAAGGATCATTAGCATTGTAGAACTGGGAGGATATAAAATTTAAAAATTTTCTTTATAAAATTTTCAGTTTAAAAATTTTCTTTAACAAAATGCACTGATTTGGGTTCTAGCCTTCAAAAGCTTACACTCCCACAAAAGAGCTGCCATAACCTCATTATGCATTTCTAAACACTAAGCTCAAGGTCACTTTCTGGCCCAGTCCAGCTTCTTTGGTCAGAGCAAAACTCAACGAAAATTTTGTTAGCTGCTTTCCACGGACTCTATCAGACTTGATTTCATTTACTCCTTAAAGTTCCACTATTCTCTCTATCCTCTGGGGTTCTTCTCCAAAAGCTGGCTGACAAACAGTATTGTCTAAAGGAGGGACCATCACCCCACATGTATCTGAAACAGGGAAGCTAAATTTACTGCTTCCAAGAAAATCTCAACTCACACAGCAAGAGCTGATCTTATCACAGAGTTTTGAGAAGCCTGGGATACAAAGACTGGTGGACTTTTAAAAGCAGAGTGGGGATTGGCTGATTCATGTAAGCATGGTTGTACATACATGAACCTCAGAAAGCGGTTACTAAAATGAGGCTCTCAGAGATTGGGCAGGGGTCTGTGGTTACTTGTTCAAGGCTTGGGACTAGGGCCAAGGAGTTGTCACTTTTTTATTTTTTTTCCCTTGAATTTCAAAAATAGGAACTTTTTATTCTCAAATGAAAGTGCTTCCATTCCTTCATCGTTATTGCGGCCCTTCTAAACAAAACAAAACACAAGCACACAAATACCTTTTCATTTAAAAAAAGGCGGGGGGAGAAGTTTCCCTTTTTTTTTTTTTTTTTTTTTTTTAGCAGTTTCCTAACTGCTTTAGGGAAACCAACAAAGGATAAAAAATAAAATGCAAGTAAATTACAGGTTTCATAACTGTTGCCAACCACTTTGGGGATGGGAAGCTGACTTTTACTCATAATTTATCCATTCTAAGCTACCACAATTTATTCATTCTTAGATCCATTCTTATAGCATAATTTATCAATCCTAAGATAAAATATTCCATATAAAATGCCCAGTGGATGAATAAACTAGGAAATAGTTCAATGTTTTCATATTTATAGATCCTCTATAGATACTGTTCTCCATAGATTCTTAGAGCTCAGTAAAATCTGTATTTTCACTATTAGAAAATAGGCTAACCAGGGTGGCCAACTGTTTCCATATCATGCACTAACCTATATATCATGCACTAACCTATCAATTTCAAATCAAAATAAATCTCAATTCCTAATGTTTGCGGTAGGCATGGAACTACCATAAAATTCCACTGATATGGACAAGAAAATATTATTTCCCAAAAGGGTACATAAAGGATTTCTCTGGGGATTTTTTAGTATAATGATCTCTTAAGGATATTCTATTATAGAAAAAAAATACATTCTAAAAAAAAATGTTGGCCGGGTGCAGTGGCTCACACCTGTAATCCCAGCACTTTGGGAGGTTCAGGCAGGCGGATCACCTGAGGTCAGGAGTTGGAGACCAGCCTGACCAATATGGTGAAACCCTGTCTCTACTAAAAATTACAAAAAAATTAGCCGGGTCCTACTCGGGACGCTGAGGCAGGAGAATCGCTTGAACCCGGGAGGCAGAGGTTGCAGTGAGCCAAGATCACACCACTGCACTCCAGCCTGGGCGGCAGAGCAAAGCTCCGTCTCAAAAAAAAAAAAAAAAAAAAAAAAAAAGGTCATTCAGGTAATACAGTAATAAACAATACTTTTTAAGCCACAGAACTTTTTTTTAGTTCCTGTGAAATCGCACAAAACGATGGTCACCAAAAAGGATTCTGGAGTTGTGTGCCTGGGTTTACATCAGCTCCACTGTTTATGAGCTGTGTAATCTTCAGGAAATCACCTACTCTCTCCAGGCCTCAGCTGGCTCTTCTGTAAAACAGGGCGAGTACGACCTAATTCACAGAGTAGCTATGAGGATAAATTAGTTAATACATGCAAAACAGCACATAAGCACTGAGTTTGCTATTAATTAACTCCAAAAAACTAAATGAAATGTCCCAACTATTGGAATACAGGACTTTTTAAAAAGCAACTTTAAAAACACAGAATACTTGGATCATATATTCAGCAGATCTGGGTTCAAATCACTGGGAGATACCTGTTTCCACCTATGTAACACATTGCCCTAACAGGTCTAGGATAGCCAGAGGGTGAAGGGCAGGGCAGAAACCAAGTTTGCAATATGCTGTTGGTGAACTTATGAGGGCAATCATAAATTAACCAACAGCATATTGCAAACTTGGGTTCAAATTAAAAAGGTGTCTCCCAAATCCCAGAATCTCTTCAGTTAAAAATCTTAGCATAGCTGTCATCTTCCCCCATAAACAGTGATCAACTCCTTTCAGACATGTCCTAACCCTCACTGTTCCTCCCGTCAACTAGAGGGCCGGTAGGACAACCTCTTGTCTCATCTCCACTCTTGTACTTCCTTTCTTAACACATATCTGTCACTTCATGTTTAAGGACGACGGGCTCAATGCTGTCTTCACAGTGAAGTCCTAACTCCAACCGAAATTTAACCGAAATATTAATACACACTCATATATGGCCAACTCTCCAGGAACATCTTTAAATAAGTTACACATACATTACCGACTTCCAAACACAGCTGAACATGTACTTTACACAACTCTTTCTACATGTAGTATTCTCTCCCACTAATGCTCCTCACCCCCACAAATGGTACCCAGACTCCAAACCCCCTCTTCTGATAAAGGCTCTGCGTGGCAGATGCCCACAGTACTCTACAAATTGCTGCCCCACTTGCCAATCTGCATTGTCAGTTACCTGCTTACCAGTTTCTCCTCCCCCACCCCACTCCTCCACAGCCAGTATATTCCTCAAGATCCCAAGAGGCAGTGATTACCCGTGCAAATAGAGTAAGTTTTAAGCACTCAGGCAAGTCTCCTGTTCAAATAAACTACTTAAAATACTTAATTATTTCTCATTCTGCATCTGTACAATATTTAAAAAGGCAGTTAAAATTAACATTCCAAAGCCAACTGTGGTAGAAATTTTGTAAACGGAATCTATTTCAACGCAACCAGCAACGGCAGATGAAAAGTAATGTTACAAGTCAACATCTGCATATCAATTATTGATATTCGCATCAAAAGCTCAACGATGAAGAAACAGGGCCCCGTTATCAGCTGTTCTTCAAATCTTTCTAGGGGAAAAAAAACCTGGGCAGATTTAGGTGTCACCGTCAGCTCCTGCCCTACATTTGCCGTCACTCAAGGCTCCTCCAGAGAGAAGCTTCCAGGAGAACCCGGTCTCGGGGATGCGGCGGGCGGGCCAGCGGGCGGGGCGTTTCTGGGGTCCTTACGGGGGTCGCCACAGCTCCTTGCCCTCTCTCTTCTTCTCCATCCCCGTTCCCTCTCCCTCTACTCCTCGCTCCCTTCACCAGACCCCTCTCTCCCTCGGTCCCCGTCCTCGTCTTTCCCCTTTTCCTACTCTCCCCTCAGGTCCCCATCCCCTTCTCCGCCCTCCCGGGGCGGCCCCCGCTCCCACGTGACCGGCGGCAGGCGGGGCGGGCCGCGGGCGCGTCGGGGGTCGACGGGCGCCGTTCGGGCCGCGAACCCGCGCCCTGAGAACGTCCCGGGATTCCCGAGGCGGCCACGGGCGGCGCCAGGGCAGGCGGCGGGCGTGGGTGTGGGCTGGGTACCGGCGGGGGCGGGGCTCGGAGGGGGCCAGACTGGGGCGGGGGCCAGGACCGGGGCAGGGGGCGTCGCCGCGCGGGCCCGCGCCGGGCCGGGCCGTACCTACCGCTTGGCGCCCGAGGAGCACCGCGTCTCCGCTGCTGCCTCTCGCAGGGCTGCCGCGTCTTCCGCCGAGCGCAGCCGCGTCCCGTGGGGCCGCCTGCGCCCGCCCGCGCCTCCGCCCCGCGCGGCGGGACCCCCGCCTCAGCGCGCGCCCACCCCCGGCGCGACTGGTCCCCTCCTCCCGCGCAGCCAGAAAGAGAAAATGGCGCTCGATTGGCCTCAGGAAGTGACGTTGGCCCTCATTTGCATGTAGGCGCAGCCAGCCAATGAGAGCAGAGTGTGCTTGGGGGCCCCTGGCACTTCCCACTGGCCCCCCGGGGCCCCTGGCTAAAGCTGGACTGGAGGCTCTGGGGTGGCAGTGGGGGGCCCCCGTTGGGCCCCCTGACTCCCTTCTGTCCCAGGGAACTGCCCTGCCAGCTCCTTTCCACATCTGTGCAAACTCTCGTGAGAGTTTGAGTGGACAATGACGTCACTAAAGGGGTGGGGAGAGTGTGTCATCAACCATGTGACTAATCACGTGGACTCACCACAGCTTTGACTTCATTTGCATGGAATGGGGTGGAGCTAGTGGCAGCTCCAGGAGTGGTGACCCCGCCCACATCTCAGAGCCAATGGGAGCCCAACTGTGATAATGCTGCCTTGCCATTGGAAGACAAAACTTTGGCTCCCAGAACTGGGACAAGTGTGCCATGATTGGCATATCCTGGTGAACCGACTAGCTGGGGTCTCCTGACTTCATCATTCTTGTGGGAAAGTGATCACACTTTTCTTGAGAATTCTGATTTTTAGATCTACTACAAGTTGTGTGGGGAGAGGGTTAATTGCATACATTTGTATAAACTCTTAACCTAAAAGTTCATTTTTGCACAGGTTTTTATCAATTGTGTAGCAATAATAATTTATTCCTCAAAATTACTGGAAACATGGAGTGGGGCTTTCAAAATGGCTCTAGGTCTTCGTTCCGTGGAGTCCCCAGGCCTCTGGCGGATGCCCTCGTGCCCCAGAGCACGTGGGAGTAACCACGAGGGCAGCGCAGGCCTCCCCCAGTGCCCCTAACCCTAACCCTAATTCTGACCCTGCATCTGAACCTCACCCTAGCACTAACCCTGACTCTGACCCTAACTCCCCTCCAGTGTTCCTTCCCCTAACCCTAACTCAGCCGCGCCCTCAGTGGCTGTTCCAGGCAGTTCCTTCTTGGCGAAGCCCTCTGCAGGACACGTGCCCCTTTCAGCATACCGCCACGTCTCCTTCCAGAGCGCCGAGCCCCTGCAACCTGCCGCCAGCCTCCAACCCTGAGGCCCACTCCAGCCGCCGCGGGGCAGAGGCCGTGCCCAGGCTGGGCCTTCTGCCCACAGCCCTCTCCAGAGCCTCCTTGTCACCATCCGCTCATCCATAATTTCAGCTTTTCCCTCTCAATGGGAGCCTTCTGCTCAGTTTAGCCCAGTGACTAAACACATAATAGGCACTAAATTAATGTCCATATTCGTTTTAAAACTGTGTTAAATGGTGGGCCGATATGACCTGACCACAATTTGCTTTTTTCCTACGTGAATACAAGTCATAATTGAAGTAGAGTTTGCCCTTTATGTTTGCTGACGAGTTAAGATTTTATTTTGAGTTACAGTGGTAAATGGGTGTGATGTCCCTATATATCTTCCTTGCAAAATTATGCGTGGGATGAAAAGTGTAGTTAAAGCCTGCAGTCTCCCATTGATCCTCTAGTGACCTCTCATTTTATCACATTTCTCAAAACAGCAGTCTCTGTGTCTGTTTCCTCAGCCCCCTGCATGCCTCTCACCTCCACCCTCACCACTCTGCAGAAACGCCTTGGTCACCAGCGCCCTCCTAATTGTTGAGCCGAAAACAGATTTTAGGCCTCGTCTTTCTGTATCTATCTTCCATTTGTTACTACAGACCAATCCCCCTTTCCTACAGACCTCCCCCCACAAAGCCGCCCCCCCTACTACTCCCCAAACGGGCTCTTTAATCTCCAAACTCAGGAACTGTTTCCTAATCTACGGATCTCCCCCCACAAAGCCGCCCCCCCCCCCCCACTACTCCCCAAACGGGCTCTTTCATCTCCATACTCAGAACTGTTTCCTCATCTTCGCCTGCATCTCTTCCCGGCCCATCCTTGAACACGGTGTTCTCTGGGATCCTGCTGGCTTTTTCCTTCACGGTGCAGCACATATGCGCCACTCGCTTCCTGTGTGCCAGGCACCGTGCTGGGTATTGGAACTCCCACGCCTTTCATTTTTTTCTGCATTTTCTCCCTTGTTAATTTCGACCACAGATTCAAACCACCTTATGTCAATTCCAAACCAGTATCTCCATCTCTTTCCTAGGTTTCAGTTTTATTTTTCTGCTGCCAAAGGGGGCAGCTCCACTTCAGAGTCCCACAGGCAACTCAGATTCAAAACGTTCAAATCTGAGCCCATCATTCTCTCCTCAACAGCCTCTCCTACAGCAAGCGGTGTGTTCCCCATCTCCAGTTTTCCAATTTTATATCCCAAATATTCGTCAGATCTCTTCCCTCATCTGCAGCCCCACTACCACTGCCTGCATTCAGGTCGTCTCCTGCCTGTAACACCTGCACAGGCTCCCACCACCTTACCTCCAGCTTGGTGCCTCAGGTACTTTCCCCAGTCAGCCCTTTTAGAGAGTGAACCTGACTGTCCTTCCCTTCTTGCTGCAATCACTCAAAATCCCCCAGGAATCAAGCCCAGCTGGTCAGCACGACACACAAATTCTCCAAAGCTGACCAGTTAGTCCCCAGCCTGTAAACACCACACGGTGTTTGTTCATGGGATTCCTGTCCCAACCCCTGAGCTAATTTTCATTCCATTGCCATTCAAGGCTGAACTCTACTGGCCTCTCTCCCAGAAAGATCTCCCTGAACACACACACACACACACACACACACACACACACAAACACACACACACACACACACGTCAAAATATGGTAGGTACTTCTTGACATTCCCAAAACATTGTGTGTGTCTCCTGCTGCCCTCACCACGTTGTTTGCTGTTATCTGCTCACTGCTTGTCTCTCTACGGGGCGCCAGTAAGGACCGTGTCTCATTCATCATTGTATCCCTGATGCCTACATTACTTTAATAAATACAATATCAACATTTTCATAAATATAAATTTAATAAATATAAATATAATAAAATTTAAATGTTGAATGATTTTTTTTCCCCTTGCATTTTGCTATGAAAATGTTGAATGTACTGAAAAGCTGAAATAATTGTTCAGGGAACACCATCATCTAGCTCTTCCAGTTAACATTTGCTTACTTGCTTTATCGCATATGTATTCAAATATTCATCTCTTGACTTTTTTTTTTTTTTTTTAGCAAACATCAGTACACCACCCTTAAACACTTCAGCATGGATATCTGATGAATACAGTTTAAAACCACCATCCACAGCATTGAGATAAAAAGGGCTCTCCCTCCCACCACAGAAGGAATGAGCAATATGACCTGGGGACTTGTCAAGATTATTTTCATAGACTCAGGAAAGTGCACAACACTGAAGTCATCAAACCAAAGACACAAGCTGGACGTCAGGACTTATCTACCAGGCGAGTCACAGCTCATGCAGGTTTATTCTGCACACCCGCTCCTGAATAACAAGAAGACCACAGACTTGGTGGCAGTATGAGTAGATTCCTCGACCCCGGTTGTTCAGTTAGGTTTGAAAGTGAAGATGGCCCATGTGGAAGCTTCCCACTCTCTCATCTAGGTCCCCCTATAACCAGCATCGGCATTTGTAAGATAGTTGTTCAGAACAAAGGGAGCCCCAGAGTTGACTGTGGCAGCCACACGCACCATTGTGTGAATTAGAAAAGCAGGGGCCCTCTGAGTGTGTTGCTGTCCTCCGGGACCTGGCTGGTCAAGATGAAGGTGCCTTGATATGCTTTTCAGTATCACTTCCTCTGCCTGTGTGCAGACCCAGCGTCGCAGCAGGGCACAGACCTATGTGAACAGAGTGAGCTGGATTTCAGCTCCCACTTCCCGCTCCACTCACTCTGTGTAAAGACAAGTGTGAACAACTGTAGTCAGCAGCCCGACTGGTCTATGCACAGAGACGACTGTGCACATGCAAGTGTACAAAGAAACTGCAGAGTTCATCTAAAATCAGTGAGCCACAGAAGAGAGCTTTGAGAACAACTTACATGTACTCTTTCTCTACTTTGTTTTTTGAGGTTTCTTTTTTTCTCTTAGAGACAGGGTCAAACTCTTAAGAGACAGGCTGCGGTGATAGGCTCATAGCTCATTGCAGCCTCGTCCTCCTGGGCTCAAGGGATCCTCCCACCTCTGCCTCTCAAGTAGCTGGGACTACAGGTGTGGACCACCATGACTGGCTAAGTTCTTTGGTTTTGTTAGAGAAAGGATCTCACTATGTTATCCAGACTGGTGTCAAACTCCTGGACTCAAGAAATCCTCCTGCCTCAGTTTCACAAAGTGCTGGAATGAGAGGCGTAAACCACCGCACCAGGTTATTTCTCCCCTTTATTCTGCATACGCTCTGTGTAGGTCCAGTGGGCACCAAAAATACAGTGCTGAGCAGACTCCATCCTTGCTCTTCTGGAGCTTAAGCTAATGGAGGAGAAAAGCATCCGTGAAATAACTACACAATGAAAATATAATTATAAGCCTTGGTCAATGCTCCTGAGAAAGGAAATCTCCATATACAGCTGTGACCCAGAAACCTGATGTAGACCAGCAGTCTCCAAGAAGCAGGGTCTGGGATCAGAGGATAAGTAGACACTGGCAAAGCAAAGCTGTGAGAGGCAGAGAAGAGAGGTCTATGAGAGGCCCCAAAGAAGGCCTGCACCCGAGGGAGCCTGGCACAGCCAGACCACAGCAGTCAAAGTGCAGGCCAGCCAGACTAGGAAGCTGTTTGGGTCTTATTAAGACCAAGGAGAAGCCAGAGAAGCGGTTTCAGTGACTGGGTTGATAGGATCAGATTTGCATTTGAAACCTACAGCAGGGCTTGTCCTGTGGAGAAAGGAATGTTGATTGAGGAAGGGAAGATGAGGCTTAAGAGGAGGGTGTGGGAGCAGTCCTGGTGAAAAACGACGACAGCTGGGAACTTACATGAGGGTGATAGCAGTGAAGATGAAAAGAAGTGGCCAGCCTTGAGAGAAACTTCGGAGAGAGGGAACCTGCAGTTGTTGGCATGGAGAGCTGGAGGCAGGCCCCAGAGGTGGACGCTTGTTTTTGTGGACTTACTGGCTTTGGAAATATGCTTGGCTTTCTCTAGTTGGTTCTGAGTTGGAAGTGGAAACAATAAAAGCATGGAAAACTGGCAGTCATTGACTAAGTCCTGGCCATTCTGATCTGATTGCTGCAGAGGCATAGGTCAGAGATCGTCTTATACGGTCAGACCATTGTCTGTTGGCACATTCAGTTTGGTCTCCCTTCCCCTTTTGGTCATTCTCTCATTGGAGAGTTTGGACAGCTCAGGGGAGGCTAGAGATCCAGAACTTCACAGCTTGGGGGTTGTCTGGTTGCCTCCATAGGCAATCATTTCATGAGAATTCTTTTCTTTGTGTTGTTGTAGCATCATTGAGATCATCTGATGACAGAGCAGCTGCACAGAAGCATTGCAGACTCTGCAGAGGATGCAACCAACAGCATCATGACCACTGTGACAAAACAAGACTAATAGTTCTCATAAGATGCTTCTGAACTGGGAACACCAGTTTCCCATCCCAGGACAAGAGAACAAATCCCACAGGCCATGAGGATCAGCCTTAAAGAGACAAACAGTTTTTTCCTTATGGCATTGTATAGTCTCTTCCACTTTGCCTGTTTCGTTCATCCAAGTACAGCAAGAAGTATTAGCAGCAGCACAGATGCCATGACTAGCCAACAAGAAATCTAGAGCAATGGGCTTGTTCATCACCATGTATACCAGTGAGTTGAGACTGGCCTGTGTTCCATCCAGGGCACAGGAGGTGGTGTTCACACTTCTGCCAGAGTGAGTAGTAATTTTCTCAAAGTCTCCTCTACTTGTATGATTCCCACCTCTGGGAACACTGCTCTGGTTGTTCGTATAAACAATGAGTCAGTAATTTCTCCAGGAATAGTGTCTGAATGATCAGCCGTATTTCTAGCCTTGGTGATTTCTAAAATTAGAGTCTCTATGTACAGACAAGTCTCAGAATTCTATTCCTAAAGTGCAAGGTGGCTCATGCCTGTAATCCCAGCACTTTGGGAGGCCAAGGTGGGCAGATTATCTGAGGTCAGGAGTTCAAGACTAGCCTTGCCAACATGGCAAAATCTCATCTTACTAAAAATACAAAAATTAGCTGGGCGTGGTGGTTGGTGCCTGTAATCCCAGCTACTGAGGAGGCTGAGGCTGGAGAATCATTTGAACCCAGGAGGCAGAAGTTGCAGTTAGCCAAGATTGCACCACTGCACTCCAGCCTGGAAGACAGAGCAAGATTCTGTCTCAATAAATAAATAAATAAATAAAAATAAAAAATAAAGTTCATGAGAGCAATCAGCTCCGGACCCAAAGAAAGTAGTATCCAATAGGGGTGCATGGAGATCCAGGAAAAAAGGGATTTGTCTATGACACTAGGTTGGAACCAAGGTTTTACATTAGCTGGATTATGCTAACTGGGTCTCTATTGGTATCTTTAAGGTGGCAAATATTGGTCTATCACTCTATGAAGGCTGTTGAATGCAAATTTAGTTTTAGGTTTTATTGTTCATGTAGATGCAAGTGGACACGCTATCAGCTGTGATCTGCTATGTCTCATTTAATAAAACTAGAATTGCCTAGAGGTTTTCATCATTGGAATGTGGTGATTGATGGCATGTCCTGTAGTCAGTAAGACTGAGGGCACTGACTGTCTGGGATAATCTGAGAATGGTGTTAGACTATTTTCTGATCTAACTATTATAAAAAGGGAAGAAAAGAGAAAAAAGGGGTCATTATGAGTGGACAGCAACAAGAGGCCTATAGAAAATTAGAAGAATGATCATAGGCAAAAGATGAAAACTAAAACAGGAATCACAGTCTTGAATGTCTTAAGCAGAAACTTTCCACTGTTTGAGCTTGTTCTAAAGGTCTTGAGTCAGCTTCCTGCTTCCTAAGATGGGCTCCTTCTGGGGAATCTCTAAAGCTTGAGGTCTGCTCTTGGAAGAGGCTTCCAATTGTGTGGGATTCTGGATTGCTTCTTTAGCAAGTTGTGAAATGTTACTGGAGTTTCACTGCTGTGGTTGTTGTTAATGTAGATGGTAAGTCCCTTCCAACACAATTTAAAAGCAATTTTCTGACATCTCTTCTAACAGACAAAATCTCCAGTTTGAAGATCATGAAGAAGCTATTTAGGAAGATGTTGTAAGAAGGGGGCTGTTGAATATTGAACGTCACCAGTATTTTGCTCATCTGGGTGCAGCAGGGCAGAGGCTGGTATCAGAGATGAAATCCTAAATGCATTACAAGTTGTCTTAGTCCATTCAGGCTGCTATAACAAAATACCAGACTGAGTGGCTTATAAACAACAGACATTTATTTCTCACAGTTCAGGAGGCTGGGAAGTCCAAGATCAAGGCAGTGATCGGATTCAGTGTCTGGTGAGGTCCTAGGTCATAATCGAAGGCCATCTTCTCACTATCACCTCAAATGGTAGAAGAAGTTATGGGGCTCCACTGGGCCTCTGTTTATAAGGGCACTAACCCCATCTGTGAGGGCTTCACCATCATAACTTACTCACCTCCCAAAGAACCCACTCTTAATAAATCACATTGGGGGTTAGGATTTCAACATACGAGTTTTGGTGAGACACTCAGTCTATAGCACCAGTTCAGAGGGTAATTGATGTCACCCTGAAGGAGGGAACCATATGGCCAGAAGGGGAGTAGGACTACCTTTGGCCAAAGGAGCTCCAGGGTTTCTGAAATTTTTCCTACCTTTAATTTAAGGATGCCATTGGTTCTCTCAATCTATTCAGAATATATGGGTAGTGAAGGCAGTGTGATTTGGGGGTAGGAGGTAACACTATATAGGATCCTCTTATAATGGCTCCATAGTGTGTGTGCCTTGGTCACTTGATGTGAAAGCTGAGATGCTCCAGGTTAGAAACATGAAAGCAAGTAGCTTTTTAGGAACTGTAAGGGCTGTGGCTTTTTGGTAAGGAAATATTTTAACCCACCCTGAAAATAGACATGCAATAACAAACATCCTTAACTCTCATGGAGGGCAGAAGCAGGTAAAATCCACCTGTATTAGTCTGTTTTCACATCGCTGATAAAGACATACATAAGACTGGACAATTTACAAAAGAAAGAGGTTTATTGGACTTACAGTTCCACGTGACTGGGGAGGCCTCGAAATCATGGCAGAAGGTGAAAGGCACGTCTCATGTGCTGGAAGCAAAAGAGAGGAGAGCCAAGTGGAATGGTTTCCCCTTATCAAACCATCAGATCTTGTGAGACTTATTCACTACCATGAGAACAGCATGGGGGAACCGCCCCTATGATTCAGTTCTCTCCCACTGGGTCCCTCCCGCAACCCGTGGGAATTATGGAAGTACAATTCAAAATGAGATCTGGGTGGGGACACAGAGCCAAACCATATCACCATCTGAAGATGCTCACGGGGCTCTTGAGATTTTAATCCCTGGCCATGTTCCATCTTTACAGATTTTTCCATGATTATATTGTCGACAGGTCATAACACGTGCCTAAAATAATCTCAACTATCTTTTTAAAGTTCTCCCACCAATATTGATTTAAGATAGTAACCAATTTGTCTGTACCATGAGCAGTAGTTTCACTGAGAAATTTAGCCAATATTCATCTGAAATCATCTAGTACCACCAACAGGCCTTCTTGGAAGTGCCAGAGATTATCTGAGTAATGGTACAACCGGGCTTCTTCCATAACAGTGGATATCTTATAATGGCTTCTTTGAATCCCTCCAGGAGTTTATTCTTTAGGGGTTTAGATTAGGATCACAGCCTTTGTTAAAACTGTTTGGCATGAGGACCAAGTATTTCCTTTAGTTTCCATGGTGTCTCTTCTTGCCTAGGCCTCAACCTTAATAGAAGGGAAAGGCCTCACCTCTTTAGGAAGTAGGAGTCCAGCTAAAGCTTCTGAACTTATCCATTTTGGATGGGGGTCCCAGTAGAAGTGAGAAGCCTCCTCTGTTTCCAAAGCTTCCCACAGTTGTGTGCTGCTCCCAAAGCCCACCTGCTGCCTCTGTGTGCAGCCAGTCTGGACTCTGACTGTCTGACACTCTCTAGTAAGCGCAGTGAGCTTGGCCATCAGGGTTGATTTTACGTCGGGAGAGGATGATATCCTTAACAAAGAATAGAAGGTGGTGATAGCACATCCTACCTGATCACCTCCAGCTTCACTTTTGAGCTACAATCCATTCACAAATAGCATTAAGTCAGGGTTCTCCATCGAGGTCTCCAGTGAACCTGAAAAGTTACAGAAGGCTCCCTGGCTGAGGTAACACTCCCCTGAGGCTCCCTTTCCTTGGCAGGGGCATGAGAGCAGGAGGATTCAGGGCATTGCAGCGTGAACAGTAAGCGGAGAGGAACAGAATCTCCTAAAATGCTAATTGGCTGGCTGGGAAGTATGCATTCTCAGACAGCAGCAATGTCTGCATGGAAGCAGGAACAAGGAAGTCAAATGGGGAGACGAGAACTGTGATATGGTGTAGCTCTGTGTCCCCACCCAAATCTCATCTCGAATTGTAATCCTCATGTGTCAGGGGAGGAACCTGGTGGGGAGTGGTTGGATCATGGGGGTGGTTTCCCATGTTGTTCTTCTGATACTGAGGGAGTTCTCACTATTTGTTGGTTTAAAAGTGGCAGTTTCCACTGAGTTCTCTCTCTCTCTCTCCTGCCACCATATTGGAGGTGCCTTGCTTCTCCTTCACCTTCTGCCACAATTGTAAGCTTCCTGAGACCTCCCCAGCCATGTGGAACTGTGAGTCAATTAAACCTCTTTATAAATCACCAGTCTCAGGTAGTATCTTTATAGCAGTGTGAAAATGGACTAATACGCCGGGTGCGGTGACTCACGCCTGTAATCCCAGCACTTTGGGAGGCCAAGGTGGGCAGATCACGAGGTCAGGAGATCGAGACCACAGTGAAACCCCACCTCTCCTAAAAATACAAAAAATTAGCCAGGCACAGTGGCAGGAGCCTGTAGTACCAGCTACTCAGGAGGCTGAGGCAGGAGAATGGCATGAACCTGGGAGGCGGATCTTGCAGTGAGCCGAGATTGCGCCACTGCACTCCAGCCTGGGTGACACAGCAAGGCTCCGTCTCAAAAAAATAAAAAAATAAAAAAATAAAAAAATAAAATGGACTAATACAAACTGGTTCATCAGAAGCCTCAAAAAGTTTTCAGCATCAGCTATTGTCCTAAGACAAGGAGAATAAGCCTCTGCACCCAGGTCAAGGGTAAAGCCATAGTGAGTCCAGGGTCTTTGATGGTTCCCAGGAAGTTGAGTAAAAACCCCAAGCACTGGCCGGGCACGGTGGCTCACGCCTGTAATCCCAGCACTTTGGGAGGCCGAGGAGGGCAGATCATGAGGTCAGGAGATTGAGAGCATCCTGGCTAACATGGTGAAACCCCATCTCTACTAAAAATACAAAAAATTAGCTGGGCATGGTGGTGGGTGCCTGTACTCCCAGCTACTTGGGAGGCTGAGCAGGAAAATGGTGTGAACCCGGGAGGCGGAGCTGGCAGTGAGCGGAGATCACGCCACTGCACTCCAGCCTGGGCGACAGAGCGAGACTCCGTCTCAAAAACAAAACAAAACGAAAACAAAACAAAAAAAAAACAAAGAAAAAAACCCCCAAGCACTTGTGCAGATTGCTCCTGCAAAACAGACCATGGGAACCTTTGCAGTTAGGGATGCTAAGGGAAGGGGCCGTTGAAGAGCCTTCTTCAGGTTCCAGAGGCCTGTGCATGTTTATGCTCCCAAAGCAAACTGAGTCCTTAGTCAATTCACAAAAAAAGTGTAGCAATTTTAGAAAAATTTGGCACTTATTGCAGTATCCAATTAAACTTAGAAATCCTCTCAATTCTCATTCTGTGAGAGATCTGGAATAAACTTGGGTAGTCTATCAGAAGAGAATGCTTTTTCCTCCTTAGATAGGGCATGTCCTAAATAATAAACTATGTTTTTGCAAAATGGTAATGTGTCTTCTGAAACATTGTCCCTTTTCTACCAAGGCTGAGAGAAAGTCAGTGGAATCTTTTTCACAGGCTTCTTTGCTCTCTGAGAAAAGTAGATCATCTATATATAATATCAGAACCAAATCCATAGAAATTTAGATCTTTTATGTTTTGTTTCATTTTGTTGTTGTTGTTGTTGTTGTTATTTTTGAGACAGGTTCTCACTCTGTCACCCTGATTATTTCAGGCTGGAATGCAGTGGTGCAGTCATAGCTCACTGCAGCCTCAACCTCCTGGACTCAAGTGATCCTCCCACCTGAGCCTCTCAAAGTGCTGGGATTACAAGCATGAGCCATTGCATGTGGCCATCTTTTAAGTCTTGATTGAGGACCTGCAAAAAATAGGAGGGAGCTTCCTTGAGACTCTAAGGCATAACTATCCAGGTATGCTCTTGTCCTACCCAGGTGAGGACGAAGGGTACTGGATGTCTCTATGCGGGGGCACACTGAAAAAGATGAAGAATCTCTATCCTGATGGCAAGTGGCTTCAGGAGGAGTTGATAGCAGGAAGGGGTTTGGGTTAGGAGCCACTGGGAAGCGAGAGATAACAATTTTGTTGATGGCCTTGAGACCTTGAAAAATCGACATCCTCATCCATTTGGTTTCTTTTTTTTTTTTTTTAGACGGAGTCTCGCTCTGTCGTCCAGGGTGGAGTGCAGTGGCGCGATCTCGGCTCACTGCAAGCTCCGCCTCCCAGGTTCACACCATTCTCCTGCCTCAGCCTCCTGAGTAGCTGGGACTACAGGCGCCCACCACCACGCCCGGCTAATTTTTTTGTATTTTTAGTAGAGACGGGGTTTCACCATGTTCACCAGGATGGTCTCGATCTCCTGACCTCGTGATCTGCCCGCCTCAGCCTCCCAAAGTGCTGGGATTACAGGTGTGGGCCACCATGCCTGGCCCATTTGGTTTCTTTACTGGTAGGACAAGAGTGATAAAGGCTAGTGAAGTGCATGAGAAGGACTTTGGATCCAAGGCCTTCAATGATTGGTGTCAGCCTTTTGTTTCCGGCTTCAAGGAATATGGGGGAAGTTTAGGTTACAGTGTGGTAGGAGAATTGTTGGGAAAAGGTAGGGCATGTGGACACGGGGGAAAGGAGGAAGCAGTTGATGGAGGTGTGGAAGGAGAGAAACAGGAAAGGACAAGGGGGAGGAGGAGGGCTAGACACAGAGGGACACGGAGGGCAGGCAGGTGAGGGGCGGTTTGTCAAGTCAGTCATTAGCATTGGCCAAACAGTCTCTTAGCGAAATACTTTTTTATTCAGAAATTCATTTGGAGGCCTCTGCATTTAGGCCTGGGGAATCTTACTCATTTTCTTCTCTAAAGAATCTCTTAAATGAACAATTTTTCAAGCCAAATGTTCCCAGAGTTGCCACCGAAAACCCAAATCACCCTTGGTGAATTTTGGCCATGTAGAAAGATCAGCATGAGAATTAGGACCATGAGAAGCATAAGTCTTTCCTGGTAGAGCAGAGGATTCAGCCGTGGATGCCCCTGCGAGCTGGTGATGGGCGGCAGGTGCATCACGCCAGTGCACAGTGTCTCAGGCCCCCAGCCTATGGGCTGGCCTCCTCCAAACACAGACCCAGCACCCTGCACCAGACCCCCACCCCCAAGCAGAAAACCAGAGAGAATGTTCTAAAAGCCAAGTTCTCAGGACAAAACTCCTGGACAGCAGAACTTCACCCAATTTCCCTGGTGATCCACAGCCAAGTTCGTGGATGTGAACAAGGGTCTGGTAAGAGCTACAGACTCACCTGTCTGTGAGGCTGATCCACGTGCCCCTCATGCTTCTTATTATGATGAACACCACATTTAGAAAGCACAGCACAAAAGAGTAAAGGAAGGAACTAATTCCCCTGTGATGGAGCAAATGGGAAGCAGGAATGAGGCCCCGGCACCAAACTGAGAAGTCCAGGAATGTGCCAGCGAGGGGCTCAGACCAGGCCTCAGTCACCAGCCAGGTGCCCTGTGGGCTGCAGCAGTAAGGCCAGGGTGCCTAGTGGGGTCTGGACGACAGGCAGCGCAGACAGTGTCTTGGAGGAGCCTTCACAGTAACCGTGGACATCAGCGAGGATGGCAGAGGCTGCTCACTCGAAGCTGTAGCCAAGAAGGCTACACTGTCACTGCGCGTGGCAGAGCCTTGAAGGTGGGTGGGGAGGGGAAGCTTCCCATTAGAAGACGGGAAGGCTCTGGTTGGGTATCCCTGGGTGGAGGCTGTTGTCAGGGGGAAGCTGGGGGTGGGCCACCTGGCAGCGGGCATCCTATGAGGTTGGTTTGGGGAGAATATTTGACTTTCTTAGTTGGAAGCAGAGCTAGAAAATAGGGAAGCTGCAGTCGCTTCCCAGACCTGAGTCTGGCCAGAGGCCACACAGGATGTGCTTTGGCCTCTAGGTTGGAGGTCCAAGTTTTGCCTTCATAGACGGTCTGCCCATTGTTCATTTGTATATTCACCCTCTCAGTGGTGATCCACAGCTATTGCTAAAAGCAATTTCACAGACAGACAGGCCTCTGCACCAGATGTGGCACAGAGAAGACCTTGAGTGGCGTGTGCAGGGGGCTTAGGATATGTCAAACAAAAAGCTGTGTGCAGTCTCATCTGCCTCCCCTGCTCTGCCTCTCCGAGGCCCACAAGCCTAGGGTCCCCTCCTCAGCCACAGTGTGTCCCGCTTGCTCCTGCCCTCCGCTGGCGTCCGGTCTGTGCTCAGGTCAAGATGTGTGCGTGAGAGTTTCCTCAGGAGATTCAGGTGCTGGCTGGCGATGCTCCTCTTGGAGGGCCTGTTCTTTCAAGGGGCTCCGGAGTCTTTCAGGTGCAAGGGAATGAAGTGGTAATGGCGGGCTCATGGGGAGGGGCCGAAATAATTATCTCCAGATTTTGTATGAAAATGAAACGAGATGTCAGGTGTGCATAGCTGAGCAAAGTGGTGGGACTCGGCCAGCAATGGGGAAATGTGTCTCTCTCTCCACTTTCAGATGTGCTTCTGTGTCAGCTAAATGCTGCCATAAACGCTATTGCTAGAACAAGAATAGAAACATCAAAGACAGGTTGTGATTGTCCATTACTGATAGGAAAATAGCAAGAGTCCCAATAACTCACTTTGTTACTGGACCTTACAAGATTGATTATACAGGTAGAGAAGGGGAAAACGAGGGAACAAATAGCAATGCATCATGGCAATATTTAGTTATGGCTAATAAATATCAGACAAATTATAATTTTGAGTAAAAATGATTAGATGAAGACAGAGGCTGTGCTATAATCTTTTGAGGTGAAACAGAACATACAAGTTATCATTTTAAAGTGTACAATTCAGTGGCATTTAGCACATTCAAAGGAGGTGCAACCATCCCCTCTCTTCTAGTTTCAAAACCTTTTCATTGTTGCAGAACACTTCATACCCATAAAGTAATCACTCCCCATTCCCCTTCCCCCAGTCCCTGAAAACCACAAATATTTCTGTCAGTATTTGCCTATTCTGGACATTTCACGTAAAAGGGATTATACAATATATGATCTTTTGGGTCTGGCAGCTTACACTTAGCAAAATGTCTTTGAGGTTCATCCAGTTATAACATGTATCAGTACTTAAGTCTTTTCTAAGGCTGAATATCATCCCATTGTATGTGTAAGCCACACTTTATTTATCCAATCATTTATTGATGAACATATTTCTGTGTTGTATTAGGCCATGCTTGCATTGCTATAAAGAAATACCTGAGACTGGGTAATTTATAAAGAGAAGAGGTTTAATTGGCTCATGATCCTGCAGGCTGTACATGAAGCATGGTGCTGGTATTTGCTAAACTTCTAGGGAGGCCTCAGGAAGCTTACAATCGTGGCAGAAGGCAAAGGGGGAGCAGGCATGTCACATGGCAAAAGCAGAGGCAAGTGGGGGAGGTCCTACATGCTTTTAAATGACCAGATCTCATGAGAACTCACTCACTATTGTGAAAACAGCACCAAGCCATGAAGTATGTGCTTCTATGCCCCAAACACTTCCCACCAGTCCCCACCTCTAGTATTGAGGATTACAGTTCAACATGGGATTTGGGTGGGAACAAATACCCAAACTGTATCATATATTTTTACTCTTACGAATAATGCTATTTAAGTTTCTGTAAGGAAATATGTTATTTCATGTGTGTCTGTGTGTCTGTGTGTGTATGTGTGTGTAATTGCTGCATTATATGGTAGTTTTGTGTTTAATTTTTTGAGGAAATACCAAACTGTTTTCCACAGGGTCTACACCATTTTTGAATTTCCACCAGCAATGTATGAGAGTTCCTAATTCCACATCCTGGTGAATCTTTGCTATTTTTTATTATAGTTACTACTATCTTAGTATGAACTGGTATCCTACTGCGGTTTCAATTTGCATTCCTTAATGACCAGGGATGTGGAACATCTTTTCATGTATGTATTGGTCATTTATATACCTTCTTTAGAGAAATGCCTATTCAGATCTTTGCCCATTTTTAAATTGGGTTGTTTATCTTTTTGTTGTTGAGTTGTAAGAGTTCTTTTTATATATTTTGGATTCTAAATACTTATGACGATATGATTTGCAAATATCTTCTCCAATTCTGTACGGCATGTCTTTTTTTTTTTTTTTTTTTTTTGACAGAGTCTCAGTCTGTCACCCAGGCTGGAGTGCACTGGCACAATCACAGCTCACTGCAGCCTTGACCACCTGGGATAAGGTGATCCTCCCACCTCAGCCTTCCAGGCAGCTGGAACTACATGCATATGCCACCACGCTTGGCGAATGTTTTGTATTTTTTGTAGAGACTGGGTGTCTCCACGTTGCCCAGGCTCAGTAGAGAGAGCTCAGTGGAAACTGACACTTTTAAATCATCAGATCTTGTGAGAACTCCCTCACTATCATGAACTCCTCGAGCCCAGGAGGTCTCGAACTCCTGGACTCAAGTGATCTGCCCACCTTGGCCTCCCAAAGTGCTGGGATTATAGGCATTAGCCACCATGCCTGGCCCTTGATAATGTTCTTCATGTAGAAAAGTTTTTAATTTAACGAAGGCCAATTTATTTATCTTTTCTTTGCTGCTTATGTTTTAGTGTCAAATCTAAGAATCCATTTCCAAATCCAAAGTCATAGAGTTTACCACTATGTTTTCTTCTAAGAGTTTTTTGGTTTTAGCTCTTGTATTTAAGTGATGGATCCATTTCGAGTTATTTCTGTATACTGAGTGATGTAGGAACCAAGTTTATTCTTTTCCATGTGGCTATCCAGTTGTTCCAGCATCATTTGTTGAACAGACAGTTCTTTCTCACATTGAATGGTCTGGCACTCTTGTCAATTGGCCATAAATGTATGGTTTATTTCTGAACTCTCAATTCTATTCATTGGTCCATATGTCCATATGCCAGTACCACACTGTTTTCATTACTGATGTTTGCAGTGGTTTTGAAATTGAGAAGTATGGATCTTCCAAATCTGTTTTTCTTCTTCAATATTGTTTTGACCATTTGGAGCCCCTTATAATTCTATATGAATTTGAGTATCAGCCTTTCCATTTCTGCAAAAGAGATCATTGGAATTTTGATATGGATTGTATTGAATATGTAGATCACTTGGAGAGTATTGCTCTGAAAAATATTGTCTTTTGGCTGTGCGCCGTGGCTCACACCTGTAATCCCACCACTTTGGGAGGTTGAGGTGGTGGATCACGAGGTCAGGAGTTCAAGACGAGCCTGACCAACATGGTGAAACCCCATCTCTACTAAAAATACAAAAAGTAGCCGAGCATGGTGGCACACACCTGTAATCCCAGGTACTCAGGAGGCTGAGGCAGGAGAATTGCTTGAACCCAGGAGGTGGAGGTTGCAGTGAGCCAAGATCGCGCCACTGCACTCCAGCCTGGGTAACAGAGTGAGACTCTGTCTCTTTCTCTCTCTCTCTCTCTCTCTCTCTCTCTCTCTCTCTCTCTATATATATATATATATATATATATATATATTCTTTCAATTTGGGGTATCTTTCCATTTATTTAGGTGTTTATATTATTTCAGCAATATTTTGTTGTTTTCAGGATACAAGTCTTTCCCCTCCTTGGTTAAATTTATTCTTAGGCATCCTTTTTTCTTGGGTACTATTATAAATAGAATTGTTTCTTAATTTTCTTTTTGATTGTTCACTGCTGATGTATAGAAACACAACTGCTTTGTGTACATTAATCTTGTACTTTATAACTTTGCTAAATTTTTTATTAGCTACTTGTTTTTTGTGGGTTATTTGGAATTTTCTATATGTAGAACCCTCTGCAAACAGAGATAGTTTTACATCTTTCTGTCCAATTTGGATGGGTTTTATTTCTTTTTCTTGACTAATTGCTCTGGATAGGACTTCCAGTACAATGTTAAACGGAAGTGATGAAAGTGAGTATCCTTGCCTTCTTTCTGATCCTTAGGGTAAAGCTTTCAGTCTTTCACCATTGTTTATGATTTTAGTTGTGGGTTTTTCACAAATGTCCTTTATGACGTTAAGGAAGTTAGCTTCTATTTCTAGTTTGCTGGGTGTTTTTTTAATCATGAAAAAGTGTTAAATTTTGCCAAGTGCATTCTCTACATATATTGAGATAATCATGTGTGGTTTTCCCTCTCCATTTTATTAATAGGATATATTACACTAATTGATTTGGTCTGTAATTTTATTTTTTGTGCTATATTTGTCTGACTTTGGTCTCAAGTGATGCTGGCCTCACAGAATGTGTTAGAAGTATTCCTTCCTCTTCTATATTTTGGAAGAGTTTGGTAGAATTTGTGTTAAGTTTTATTTAAATGTTTGTTAGAATTCATCAGTGAAGGTAGCTAGTCTTGGGCTTTTCTTTAGGAGAAGGTTTTTGATAATTGGTTCAATCTATACTTGCTATTGGTTGATTGAGATTTTTCCATTTCTTCTTGAGTCAGTATTGTTAATCTGTGAGTTTCTAGGAATTTGTAAACTTCATCTAGGTTATCTAATGTGTTGGCATATAACTGTTCATAGTAGCCTTTTCTAATCCTTTTTATTTCTGATGGTTGGTAGTAATGTCCTCTCTTTAATTTCTGATTTTATGTATGCCTTCTTTCTTTTTTCTTAGGTAGTCTAGTTAAAGGCTTGACAATTTTGTGGATCTTCTCAAAAAATCAACTTTTAATTTTCTATATTCTATTGTTTTTCTGTTCTCTATTTCATTTATTTCTGCTCTAATTTTTATTTTTTTTCATCCTTCTGTTAGCTTTAGGTTTAGTTTGTTCTCTCTCTAGTTCCCAAGGTATAAAGTTAAGTTGTTGATATGAAATCTCTATTTTTTGTACTGTACCATTTACAAAAATAAATTCCCTCCTGAACACTACTTTTACTGCATCCCATACGTTTTGGTATGCTGTGGTTTTTGTTTGAGACCAGTATCTTGCTTTGTCACCCAGGCTGGAGTGCAGTGGCATGATCATGGCTCACTACAGCCTTGACCTCCCTGGGCTCAAGCAATCCTCCCACCTTAGCCTCCCACTCCTCCTGCCAAGTAGCTGGGACTACAGATGTGTACCATCACATCTGAAAAATCTGTATTTTTTGTGGAGACAGGGTTTCACCACATTGCCCAAGCTGGTCTTGAACTCCTGGACTCAAGCAATCTGCCCATCTCAGCTTCCCAAAGTTCTGGGATTACAGGCATGAACCACTGTGCCCAGCCTGGTTTTGTTTCCATTTATCTCAAAGTATTTTCTAATTTTCTGAGTGATTTTTTTCTTTGACCCATTAGTTGTTTAGCAGTGTTGTTTAATTTTCATGTATTTGTGAATTTTCTGAATTCCCTGTGTTATTCATTTCTAGATTCATTCTACTATTGGAGGAAATACTTTGCATGATTTTAGTCTTTTAAAATTTATTTAAAATTATTTTATGGCTTACCATATGTCCTATTCTTCAAATAGTCTCTACACAGACAACTTTACCCTTCGACAAGAAACATCACCAATTCCTGGGAAAGAGGGAGAATCTGATTTTTTAAATTAGCACATTACAATATTCAAAACTTCCAGTTCTCAACAAAAATATACAAAGTATGCAAAGAAACAAAAAAGTATGGCCCATTCACAGGGGCAATAATCAACAGTAAATATACACAAGGAAGACAAGACAAAGATTTTAAACTAACTGTCTTAACTGTGCTCAAGATGCTGAAGGAAACCATGGACAGAGAACTAAGGGCAGTCAGGAGAATGATGCATGAACTGTAGGGAATATTAATAATAGATATAAATAGATAATAAATATTAATAAATAGATAGTTGTATGCCAAGCACAAACAACCAAATAAAAGTTCTGAAGCCAAAAAGTACAATCATGGAAATGAAAAATTCAACAGAGAGGCACAGCAGCAGATTTGATTAAGCAGATGAAAGGATCAGCAAACTTGAATATAGGGCAATTGAAATTATCCAGTCAGAGGAGCAAAAAGAAAACAGAATAAAGAAAAATGAGGCCAGGTGCAGTGGCTCATGCCTATAATTTCAGCATTTTAGGAGGCCAAGGTAGGAGGATCATTTGAGGCCTGGAGTTTGAGACTACCCAGAGCAACAGAGCAAGGCCCTATCTCTACCAAAAATTAAAAAGTAAATTAGCTGGGCATGGTGGCATGCAGCTATAGTCCTAGCTATTCAGGAAGCTGAGGTGGGTGGATCACTTGAGCTCAGGAGTCTGAGGTTACAGTGAGCTATGATTGTGCCACTGCACTCCAGCATGGACAACAGAGCAATACCCTGTCTCTACAAAGAAAAGAAAAAAATTGGGGCCAGGCACGGTGGCTCATGCCTCTAATCTCAGCACTTTGGGAGGCTGAGGCGGGCAGATCACACGGTCAGGAGATCAAGACCATCCTGGCTAACATGGTGAAACCCCATCTCTACTAAAAATACAAAAAATTAGCCAGGCATGGTGGCGGTCACCTGTAGTCCTAGCTACTCGGGAGGCTGAGGCAGGAGAATGGTGTGAACCCAGAGGAGGAGCTTCCAGTGAGCCGAGATTACACCACTGCACTCCACCCGGGGTGACAGAGCAAGACTCCATCTCAAAAAAAAAAAAAAAAAGAGAAAAGAAAAAAGAAAAAAAGGCCAAAAACTTCTCAAATTTGATGAAAGACATGAATCTACATATCCAAGAATCTCAATGAACTCCAAACAGGATAAACTCAAAGAGATTCACAATGAGACACATTATAATCAAAATACCAAAAGCCAAAGATAAGGAGAAAATCTTGAATGCAGCCAGAGAAAAGCAACTTGTAACATACAAGTGATCTTTAATAAGATTAACAGCCAACTTATCACCAGAAACTATGGAGGCCAGAGCAGTGGGATATGTTTTACATTACTGAAAGAAAAAAAACTGTCAAGTAGCAATTTTATATCTGGTAAAACTATTCTTCAAAAATGAAGGAGAACTCAAGATATTCCCAGACAAACAAAAGCTAATGGAATTCATCACTAGTATACCTTAGCTACAAAAAATGTTAAAGGAAACACAAGGTGAAACAAAAGAAATCTAGATGGCAATTCAATGTTACACAAAGAAATAAAGATCTCTAGTAAAAGTAAATATGTAAGTAAATATAAAAGCTAGTATTATTGTATTGTTGGATTGGAACTCCAATTTTTGTTTCCTATGTGATTCAAAGGACAAATGCATAAAACAATTATTATAAATCCATCTACGCTAATGGTCACACACATATAAATACGTAATTAATGGCAGCAACAATGTAAAGTGGGGGATGAAGCTGGATAGAAGTAGAATTAATGTATGCTGTTGAAGCTATGTTTGTATCAATTTAAACTAGATTGGTATAAATTTAGGATTTAACTCTAATCCTAATAATAATCACAAAGAAAATAACTATATGCAAAAGAAAAAAAGGGGCATTCAAAATTGTTCAAGCACAAAAGGAGGCAATATTGGAGGAATTAAGGAATACAATTAAGGAAATATAGAAAACAAATAGCAAAATGGCAGAAGTAAATTTTTCATTATCAGTAATCACATTAAATGTAAATGGATTAAATTCACCAATTAAAGGGCAGAGCCAGCAATATAAATTTAAAAACATGATCCAAGTATATGCTGCCTACAGGAGACTCACTTTAGACCCAAGACAAAAGTTAAAAGTGAAATGATGGAAAAAATTCCACACAAAGAGCAACCAAAAGAGCTCGAATGGCTATACAAATATCATAGCAAATAGATTTAAGTAAAAAATAGTTATGAGAGAAAATAGGACGTTATATATTGATAAAAGGGCCAAGTCATCAATAAAATATAACAATTACAAATATAAGCATATATGCACCAAACAATGGAGCTCCAAAACATATGAGGCAAACATTGACAGAATTGAAGGGAGAAACAGTTCTACAATAATAATTAGAAATTTCAATACCCCATTTCAATAATGAGTGGAATATCTAGACAATCAATAAAAAAATAGAATTTAAACACTATAAACTAATTAGACCTAACAGACACATAAAGAATACTCCATCCAACAACAGAACATAAATTATTCTCAAGTACAGATTGATCATTAAATTTTTAATAAATAATGAATATTCTTTAGATCAGTTGGCCACTGGTAAAAAATATATATATAATGATTCATTTGGGCCTTTGAATCTACATGCTGACTTTATTTCTAATATTTCTAATGTACTTTGCACTCAGAATTCAGTACAGTGTCAAGCACAAACAAGCATTTCCTTGCAGCTACAGTTTCTCCATGTGCACTGAAGTCCATGTAGAATGACTGTCAATAAGGAAAAAATTGTATTTAAACTAAACTTATGCTGTTGCTTCCCCACTTGCTAATTTTTTGACGGAGGGAAATACTGCTCATATGAGAGATTGGGAAAGTGAGACTTTGATCAGTCCACTGTTTCTACCAATGCTGGCAAGTTTATTATAGAAATTAAATATGGTAATAGAAAAGAAGCTACATTACTTTTACATTGCTCATAAAATTTTTCTACTCTACAGAGCAAATTCAAATTTTGATATGATTGTCTTTACGCTGAGGCTACATTACTATAAATTAGGTCAGAGTAGGAAAGCAGATTAGAAAATTTAAAATGGATCAAAATAGAAACTTTCTCTTTCATTTATTTTCTTTTTATCCCCTTTGCAGTAATACTTGTTTATTAGCTCCTAACAAATTATGTAATCTTTCAGATAGTTTATATCTGAACATTTCATCCAAATAGTAAAGTGAAACAAAAACAATGCCTTTTATGCTGACTTGTTCACCTTTTTGTAATAGAGATTTTGTCACATCTTGTTACGCATTCAACTCACAATTATTGAGCATCACTGCTCCTTGTTATAGAGAAGGCAGTCAGTGAGAAGGACAGACAAGAGAATTCATGCTGACAACAAGCAACAGATGTTTATACTGGATCTTCTAGGAGAAGCAGGATGGGGAGGGGAAAAAAATATAGGAAAACTTTTCCTAGAGAAGATGAGACCAAACTTGAATCTTGAAAAAGAAATAGGGTTTTAAACCATCAGACTAGCATAAATGCCTTCAAGGCAAAGGGTTAGCATATGTAAAGACAGGTATGCTGCTGTCTATGGCTACACACACACATTCCTTAGATTTGCTGGCAGTTCACTTGCATCTCAAAGAAATGTTTTTTTTTCTTCATTTCATGTGTGCAGAGAAGCTTTGCTGCCTTGTAGTTACACATGAAATGAGTCACCTTTCTCCAGAGCTCTTCGTACTCAATCAGGAAGCACTAACTAGGCTTAGCTCTGGAATGCTGGATCAGGGATGCTCACCAGAGAACCATCTGCAGGCTGGGGCTGGGGAGGTGTCAAATTGGGCATGTGCAGCAGTAGTCCTTTATGAAGCAGAAGTGGTTTATATGAGTTCTGCAAGGATACTAGTGCTCCCTTCATTAATATGTGTGTTAGTCTGTTCTCATATTGCTATAAAGAACTACCTGAAACTGGGTAGTTTATAAAGAAAAAAGGTTAATTGGCTCACAGTTCCACAGGCTGTACAGGAGGCATGGCTGGGGTGGGGGGCCTCAGGAAAGTTACAATCATGACAGAAGGCGAAGGGGAAGCAAGCTTGTCATCACATGACAACAGGAGGAAGAGCAAAGAAGGAAACCCTACACATTTTTAAACAACCAGCTCTCGTGAGAACTCACTCACTATCATGAGAACGGCAAGGGGGACATCTGCCCTCATGATCCAATCACCTCCACCAGGTCCCTCCCCTAACACTGGGGATTACAATGCAACATGAAATTTGGGTGGGGACACACAGCCAAACCATATCAGTATGTTTCTGCATGCTTCCATAAAGATGGTGCTCAATACTCCCTTAGCAGAACCTAGTGAGAAGATGCTTGAGCAGGACTCACTTGATAAATCAACATCATTTCTATCTCCTTAAGCCTTTAAATTCTTTCCTGTACATTAAATCAAGTTATGGATCTCAACTTCATTTAATGTGACCACAAACTACTCCAGCTATATTTTTCTAAAAGAATTCTAATTTGCATGTTTGTAGTCTGTTCTAGAGAGTGAGTGAGGGCCTGACCCGTTGCTTTTCCTAAGCAATGGATGGATGGGAACTCCTACTCCCAGGTGGGGTCCTAAGTGCTCAATGCTCTTTAGGAGCAGTGCTGCCAAGAACAAAGGATGCCAGTGCCAGGTGTATTAGTCCTTTCTCACATTGCTCTAAAGAAATACCTGAGACTGGATAATTTATAAAGAAAATAAGTTTAATTGGCTCATCATTCTGCAGGCTGTACAGGAAGCACAATGCTGGCATTTGCTTGGCTTCTGGGGAGGCCTCAGAAAACTTACAATCATGGCAGAAGGTGAAGGGGGAGCAGGAACGTCTTACAGAGCAGGAGCAAGAGAGAGAGCAAGGGGGAGGTGCTATACACTTTTAAACAACAAGATCTCGTGAGTACTCACCATCATGAGTACAGTGCCGAGGGGATGGTGCTAAACCATTCATGAGAAATCCAGTCACCTCCCACCAGGCCCCACCTCCAACATTTGGGATTAAAATTCAACATGAGATTTGGGCAGAAACATAGATCCAAACCACATCTCCAGGCCCATCAACTAACTAAGCAAACACAGTCTTCCCAGCTACTCACACTAACATATGGAGTCCAGAATATCTGCCAAGAACACGTGTATCAATAAATTCAGCCCAATCTAGCAGTTTTCCTCCTTCTCTAATACCAATCAAATTCATTTTTACACACTTTACTAATGTTTCTACTGATAACTAGGAAGAATCTTTTTTTTTGTTTTTGTTTTTTGAGACAGGGTCTTGCTCTGTCACCCAGGCTGGAGTGCAGTGGCATGATCGTGGCTCACTGCAGCCTCAACCTCCTGGGCTCAGGCAATCCTCCTGCCTCAGCCTCCTGAGTAGCCGGAACCACAGGTGTGCACCACCACACCTGACTAATTTTTAAATTACATGTAGAGATGGGATCTCCCTTTGTTCCTCTGGCTTGTCTTTAATTTCTGGGCCCAAGCAATCTTCCCCCTTAGCCTTCCAAAGTGCTAGGATTATAGGCATGAGTCAATGCACCTGGCCAGGAAAAAATGTTGTATAAGCCTCCTTCCCCCAGTCAGATTTTGCATTCATCCCCCTTGGTGTGCAGGGATCTGACTGGGTCTGGAGGCAGCAAGAGGTTTTGGGTTTGCTTTGAGAATGACCTGCTCTTACAAGCTAATTGCCTCAATGAGAACATTACGAAGTCTTCCACAAGGGGAGGCTGATCCACTCAGGTGGGAAAAGAGCACTGGCTTCCAACAGCAAAAGGAAGATGATGTGGAATTTGAGGTTCCAGTTTCTCATCTGCATCACAATCCACCCAATGATTGCCGTTCCAATTCTTAGGGCCCTGCTCTTTTCCAATCAATGTCCTAACTTCCCAGTAAAATGCCTGGAAAGGCTGTGATATCAATTTGTGTTGTTCTTCAACAACCAGAAGGATAAAATTTGGGTCTAGAAGACAGAGAAATGGCTTTGCAGCGTGGGGCCTAGCCTGCTTGCCTTTCACGCTAAATCAGAACGCTAAATATGAAAGTTCCACTGACCTAGCAGGCATCCTTAGGACTCTGCACACAGGAAATCCCTGCCTAGGGACTTTCAGGTAAAGGACATTGAGTCATTTCCCCATCAGCACTTCCAAGGTTCCAGTCTCTCTAGGGCACTTTTCTAGTTCCATTTTAGGCCCCTTTCCCTGCTCTTATTACTCTCAAGAAAGTTTCTAGCTGGGCATGGTGGCATGCAGTTATAATCCCAGCTACTCAGGAGTCCGAGGTAGGAGGATCGCTTGAGCCCAGGAGTTTGAGGCTGCAGTGAGCCATGATCATGCCACTGCACTCCAGCCTGGGTGACAGAGCAAGACCCTGTCTCTTTTAAGAAAAAGTAAGAATGTGGTCGGGCACGGTGGCTCACGCCTGTAATCTCAGCACTTTGGGACGCTGAGGCAGGTGGATCATGAGGTCAGGAGATCGAGACCATCCTGGCTAACACAGTGAAACTCCGTCTCTACTAAAAATACAAAAAATTAGCCGGGCGTGGTGGCAGGTGCCTGTAGTCCCAGCTACTCAGGAGGCTGAGGCAGGAGAACGACGTGAACCTGGGAGGCGGAGCTTGCAGTGAGCGGAGATCGCGCCACTGCACTCCAGCCTGGGCGACAGAGTGAGACTCCCTCTCAAAAAAAAAAAAAAAGAAAAGAAAAAGTAAGAATGTTTCTAGCTTTGAGCTCTCCTTTCTGGATCCTTCACCTCATTTATGTTCCCATTACCATTTTCTGTTTCCATTCTATGGGGAGTTATCTGGACAACCCCAAAGGGCCCCTCATCCCTCAGGGGATCTTCATGGGGCTTCTCTTGGAGATTTGCAATGAGTTTCCCTTAGAAACTCAGAGAAGTTCTGTAATCTTTTAAAAACACCTTTTAACATGTCAATTCATATTTTGTTTGATGTAGCACTTTTTTTTTTTTTTTTTTTTTTTTTTTGAGATACAGTGTTGCTTTGCTTTGTCGCCCAGGCTGGAGTGCAAGGGCACGATCTCGGCTCACTGCAAGCTCCGCCCCCTGGGTTCACGCCATTCTCCTGCCTCAGCCTCCCGAGTAGCTGGGACTACAGGCGCCCACCACCATGCCCGGCTACTTTGTTTTTTTGTATTTTTTAGTACAGATGGGGTTTCACTGTGTTAGCCAGGGTGGTCTCGATCTCCTGACCTCGTGATCCACCTGCCACGGCCTCCCAAAGTGCTGGGATTACAGGCGTGAGCCACCGCACCTGGCTTGATTTAGTACTTTCAAAGCCAGTATAAAGATCTGATCCTTTTTAGAAAGGTAGTAAAATGAAGAGACCCTATGCGAACAAATTAGACAGTGGGAAAGACATAATCATTGCTGTACTTATCCCTTTCAAAGGGGAAGTACAGAGTCAGAGAACAGGGGACAGAGAAAGGTTCCAAAACCGTCTGGTGTTTCAGAAAGCAGTACTGATGGCTTAGATGGGAGAAGCTAACTGCAGGCGGGACATTCACAGCCTAGAAACACCAAGGTGGTAATTCACACCTACATCATGAATAGCAGCTGAGTGTAGAGTAGAAACAGGCTGGGACAGGCTCGAGGTCAAGAGAACAAACAGATTTAGAAAAGCAGAGCTCAGTCAGTGTTGCCTGTGCAGGCTTACCTTAGTAGGAGTGTTTTGCTTGCAAAAGGAGAGTAAAAACAGGTTGTTCTCCAAACAGCTTGTTGCCAGTAAGACAGTGAGCGCTCCTCTCCCCTCGACTGCCTGGGCTCCCCAGCCAGCATCTCAGATGCAGCACGCGCTCTCGTGCCCAAGAGGATTCGTCAAGTCAGTGGTTGTCTGGAAACTTCACACCCTTTGATAATAACAGCTCATCTTTGAGTGTGCCGCACCTGCCTGCACGGTGCCGCCCCAGAGTCAGCCACAGGCCACGGGCCTGGCTGAGGTCACATAGGTGACGTTCCACCATTTCATTTCAGCTCATGCCACCACCAAGTGCTCTTTTCACGGCCCACATAGCGCCATATTCTTCACACTTCTGTGTTTTTTCTTAATGATTTTGCTGTTTAAAATGACCCCAAGCCCAGTACTGACGTACTGTCTAGCGTCCTAAGAGCAAGAGGCTGTGATGTGCCTCACAGAGAAATGTGCGTAAGATAGCTTTACTCAGGTGTGAGTTCCAGTGCTGTTGGCCATGGACTCAGTGTTAATGGGATCACCAATGTCTATTCAAAAAGGTGTCTTTAAACAGGAACATGCATAAGCAAGGTTATGTACTGATTGGTTGATGAAAATGTGACCAGAGGATCGCAGGAACCTAGCCCTGTATTTCTCCAGAAGCAAGGGTTCTATATCCACAAATTCAGTGTTCAGGTGACTTTATATAACTAACTGTGGCAAATCACGAGAATCAACTGCATCTGCCTCCATTTTGCTCCACAAAGAAGCAAAGTGACAAGGAGGGCACACAGAAAACAGCCAGCGCCCTCCAGTCGCACACAACCTGGTGTCCAGGGGCAGAGCGGCCTGTGCTACGCCTCATCCCAGCTACACTCAGATTTCCTTCCTGTTTCTGGTGATTCCTTCCTGTTTTCTCTGGTTGTCCGGAATAAAGTCTTCTAAGTTGTTTTAATCAGATTCATTCCTACCTTGACAAAGAATTAGTGAAACATTTGAGATTGCTGACCTCCTAGTGGTCTTTAAATTTTTTTTTAAGGTGAATACACCTGTAGGCTCAGCATTTTGGGAGGCCAAGGAAGGGGGATTTCTCAGCATTTTGGGAGGCCAAGGAAGGGGGATTTCTTGAGTCCAGCAGTTTGAGACTAGCCTGGGCAACATAGCAAGACCTCACCTCTACCACAAAACAAAACAACAAAACATTTTGAGCCAAAAAAAAAAAGTCATTGTTTAAATTGACTCACACATACTATAACCCAGATTCCCAAATTTAAAAAAGACAATTCACATTTTTCATATGAGGTAGAGAAGGGGAATTAATATTTCATTCTCACACTGTACGGTCAATTGAACAATTTGCCTCTGTGGTCCTGTAGGTCCAGGTCTTCAGCTGAGGCCCCTGGCAGCCTGCAAACCTTCCAGCCACCAGGCTCTGAAGCAGCACAATCCACTGTCTGAGACTCCTGAACACTGCTCCTGTCAGCAACCCTGATGGTGGATGGTGTGATGCCAACACAAAATGGCTGTTTGTGGAAACACATTAGCTGCAATTACCAATTGTCACAGGTCTTTCTTTGAAAGGAATCTTTTTTCACAAAAATCCAACATTAACATCAGCCTCTCCTTGGTTTCCAACATGCTCAGGTTAACCACAGTGATCCCAACTTCTGTTTCATGTCACCTCTTGGCATACACACCCAAAATGTCGACTCCTATGGGAACGAACACAAAGCGAAGTGCGAGACCGTGGGAGGCGTTCATCGCAAGACGGCGGACTCCAATTTTGGCTGAATGTGTGGTGCAATTTGGAAATAATGCCTCCAATTCCCTTTTACTGCGTATGTCAGAACAATTTCCTGTTAACTAATATGATGTTCTCACTTTAGTTTTAGTACAAATATCTAGGAACAAATTCTTCAATTGAACAATCTGAGAAACAAATTGCTCAACTGATCCAAGATCTGTCATTGTCTCATTCTACAGATGAGGAAATCGCAGCTCAGAGAGACGAAGGAGATTGGGAGACAGGGGTCTTACTCTACGAGTGCCACAGCCTTCCAACACCAGACTTCAGCACCAAAACAGGGCCCGGCGTGGCCAGGCATGGCAGAGCGAAAACCAGGCTCCTGACAAACTCACACACAAACTGGAGGAGGGATTTGGAGGGGCAGTTAAGACCCAAACTCCAATTTCAGCAGTCTGTATCACAGTTTTACAATCTCATCTTTGACCTTTTTCTTCCTTCATATCTAATTTATCTTCATTTTCTGGGTTTTGTACAAGTTCTCAGCCATCATTAAATCACATTACAACTTCACCTACCACGTCTTCTCTCCTTCCTTCCTCCTTCGAGATACTCTCTTCCCTTCCTGTCATATAGACTTCTGACACCATGAAACTCTTCCCAAGTTGCCCGCTGTGATTAAAATAACTTTTAACTCCTTGGACACTATCTCTCTGCTGCTCACTTTTTGCTGTTCTCTTCCAGGAAGTGCTGGTTCCAAGCACCAAAAACAAACTCACATTCAGAAGTAAATTTTGTTCATTAATATACAAGGACACTCTTCCATTTGAGTTTGTTTTCTAAAAGACCACATAAGACCTGCTTTCTGAATTGTTTAAGGGGAAGGTTTACAACTGCATTTTAAAATAAAATAAAATGAGGCTCACACTGAGAACTCACACTCTGAGGCTCCGCTGGGTAGGCGGCTCCCGCACGGCAGGAATGCGTTCAACACACACAGGCCACGCACGGCCACAGCTGCATTTGTGTTCATCGTCCACAGAATGCACTGCCAACAAAGATGAACGTGAAATGAGGGCCGGGAACTTTTGAAGCTAGTAATTCACAAAAATTCAAACTATATATTTTGCATGGAAAACAAGGCAAAACTGTATAATACCTAATTCAGAACTTTTCCCTTATCATAATTGTCATATTTTTAATAAATTTTACTCCTTTTCCTAAAAAAGCAGAATGCTTGCCATTTTTCAAACACGCACTTCACTTTTAAGATAGAAACAGCTTCCCCGTACCTCTCTCCACCCTCATGTATTTTATGCGCAGCCTCATTTGTGTGATGCAATGTGAGGTTTCTCTTATGTGGACTCTCACTTCTTTTCACTTCCTCAGTGATTTTCTCCTATCCTTCTCTTTGGTTTTACTGTTCTTTAATGCTAAGTTATAAAGTTAGAAGCAAAAGTGTTGTCCGGCCTTGCCCTGGTACACTGCTAGTGCTCACCAATAAGTATAAACCGACTCCGTTTTCTCCGTGTGTGGTTTTGGGTCAGGGCTACTCTTTACCCATTCTGGGATCAGCTGTCCCTTGATAGCTGCCTGAGGGGCTGGGGAACACTCTGAAGGGTGTGGTGCAAAGAGCAGCCCACGGTTGAGAATGAATCCCTATTTCTGTGTCAGCTCTGATACCTGCTGGGCCAGCGGACCACATCAGACCAAAATCATGGGCTTTCTTCCTCTCTCCAGCTAAGTAAATGATAACCATGCATCCAAGTGTCCACTTAAAAACCCCAGAGCCTTGCTCTCGCTGTTGAAAGAGCTGATTGTGCTCTTGGGCATTAGCTGCCTTCACTCTCAAGGTACAGAGGAAATCGGTGAGGCCAGCCTTGGAAGACCCCCTGGTGGGGTGCAGTGTGGGTGCCTTCCTCTCGGCTCAGCCCCTCCTTCCTTCCTTCTCCACTTCGCCAACTCTTTCACAGCCAGCAAGGGCCCCTGTACTCAATTTCTTTGTCCTGTCCTAGTAAGTCCACTGTTCAACAACTCCATTGTTTTTATTTTCTGGTGTTCTACATCCTGTTTTTACTGTTCTGTGGCAGATCCCCAACGTAGAACATAATTGCAAGTACTCGGTGGTGCAAAAGAGCAGTTAGTGCCTAAGTACAGATGGGAAACACGATTCTTTCGTTTTAAGTAAAAACTTAAACATTGCTCAGGTCCTACAAGCATCGAGACTCTAGGTCTGAGTAGCGGAGTGCCCCTCCCGTGGGCTCACAAGGACCCCTGAGCTCCCGCCCTGCGGTGATCAAGATATGGAACCGGAGCCACAGTTGGATCACGAGACGTCCCTTTTCTAGAGCCTTTCCCGGCCCTTTACAGGCAGGATCCAGCAGCAAAAAGATGATTGGAATTTCTCAAAGGTCAATGGTCTGCACAGTTGAGGATTGTGTGGTTCTCTTGGTTCCCTTGGTGTCTAGAGGAGGCCGGGGCCCTTAGATGACCTTTCAGCTCCTCACACAGGACCAGCATGAGGGGCCCCCAGGCCTCTGAGGACGCCAACCCAGCGCCCTGGAAGAAGCCCTTGTCTCCTCGTCTTTACAGGTCTTTCCCCAACAGCCGAGGGTGCCGTGTACGTGATGTGAGCTGCTCTGAGCCCAGGCTGCACCATCGTCTGCCACACCGTGTGGAATGAGTGGGAGGTGCAGCTACGGTGGTGGTCCAGCTCCCACCACGGGCTCTTGGCATCCGGGAGCTCGCCCTTGGCTGAATTCTTCATGATGGGGTCGGCAGCCGGTAGGTGATGGTGCCCTGCATAGAGACGCTGAAGCCCTGGGGCCCTGGAGCCCATCAGACTTGGTGACCTTCACCAGGCAGTGTCCCAGGCCTCAGAACTCGGCTCTGTGCCCAACTTCCCAACATCGGCTGCCAGGCGGGTCTGGCGAAATCCAGGGGGTACAGGAAGCAAAGGAATGTGGCACCGGCCGCCGGAGGCCAGGCTGCCCACCAGGTACCTCCAGAGCCGCGTGTGCCTGTCCATGCCCCCAGGGAACAGCTCACAAGTGAGCCAGTGAAAGAATCCTTGATCCCTAGTAACCAAGAACCAGGGACATCCAGGCCACTCAAAGGAAGCACAAAGCCCCGGGAACACCATGCCAGAAAAATCAGGAAAATCTCCCCTCATGACAAAAGGAGAAGGTCTGAGGTCGCCAGGAAAAACCATGAAAATCAACGAAAAGCTAAACATTTCAGGCTTTTTGTTTGTTTTTTAGAGACAGGGTTGTTGTCGCCCAGGCCAGAGTGCAGTGGCGCAATCACAGCTCACTGCTGCCTCGAACTCTGGGACTCAAGCAATTCTCCTGCCTCAGCCTCCCAAATAGCTGGGACTATAGGCACCTGCCACCAGGCCCAGCTAATTTTTTTTTTTTTTTTGGAGATTGGGTTTTGCTATGTTGCCTCGGCTGGTGGCCAACTCCTGACCTCAAGCAATCCTCTGCCTCAGCCTCCCAAAGTGCTCGGATTACAGGCATGAGCCACCACACCAGGCCCTTCAGTTTTCTTTAAGAGGTATATTCCAAATAAACATATTAGAATATTTCAAAAGTAATGGTTTGTGTCAAAATCATTTTTCGTTTTTTCAGAACACATTCTATAAGCAATAAAAAGACAAATGCCGCTATGGTCCGAATGTCTCCCCAAATTCATGTGTTGAAACATGATTGGCAATGTGATAGTATTAAGAGGTGGGGCCCTTAGGGGTGACTGAGTCACAAGGGCAGAGCCTTCAGGAATGGGATTTGTGACTTTATGAAAGGGCTGGCGGGAACTAGGCAGGCCCTATTTCCCTTCCACCTTCCACCATGTGAGGACACAGCGTCCCTTCCCCACGAAGGACACAGCAACAAGGGGCCATCTTGGAGGCAGAGAGCAGCCCTCCCCAGACCTCAGAGCTGCAGGGCCCTGATCTTGGTCTTCCAGCCTCCAGAACTGTGAGAAATAAATTGATGTTGTTTATAAATTATCCAGTCTTAGATATTTTATTATAACAGCATAAACAGACCGAGACAGAAGCCCAAGTATGATCAACTCAACCTTGGAGTCCTTTCTATTGACATTCTTACTACCAAGCTTTCACATGTAAAGTCACAGTCACATGAAGGCCAGGCTGCAGGACCGAGGAAGACAGGGAGGAGCCTCCAGAGCAGTGGGCCCCAGACTCTTTGGCACCAGAGATGGGTTTTGTGGAAGACAATTTTTCCACCGACAGCAGGGGCAGGGGGACGGTTTTGGGGTGATTCAAGTGCATTACATTTATTGTACACTTTATTTCTTTATTACATTATAATATATAATAAAATAATTATACAACTCACCATTACGTAGAATCAGTGGGACCCGTGAACTTGTTTTCCTGAAACTAGATGGTCCCATCTTGGGGTGATGGGAGACAGTGACAGATCATCAAGCATTAGATTCTCATAAGGAGTGTGCAACCTAGATCCTCGCAGGCACAGTACACGATAGGATTCGTGCTCCTCTGAGAATCTACTGCACCACAGATATGACAGGAGGCAGAGCTCAGGCAGTATCACCAGCGAAGGGGAGTGGCTGTAAATACAGAGGAAGCTTTGCTCACTCTCCCGCTGCTCACCTCCTGCTGTGCAGCCCGGTTCCTAAGAGGCCATGGACAGGTAGCTGTCCTCAGTTAGGGACCCCTGCTGTAGAGCATTCCATCAGAAAAGGAGGGAGGCAGCCGCTGCTCGACAAAGCAGAGGAGGAGCGCAGTGCTCTGAGACCCCGTGCTCTGGGACCCTGGGCTCTGGGACCCTGGGCTCTGGGACCCTGGGCTCTGGGACCCTGGGCTCTGGGACCCTGTGCTCTGGGACCCTGGGCTCTGGGACCCTGTGCTCTGGGACTCTGGGCTCTGGGACCCTGTGCTCTGGGACCCTCTGCTCTGGGACCCTGTGCTCTGGGACCCTGTGCTCTGGGACTCTGTGCTCTGGGACCCTGTGCTCTGGGACTCTGTGCTCTGGGACTCTGGGCTCTGGGACCCTGGGCTCTGGGACTCTGGGCTCTGGGACCCTGTGCTCTGGGACCCTCTGCTCTGGGACCCTGGGCTCTGGGACCCTGGGCTCTGGGACCCTGGGCTCTGGGACTCTGTGCTCTGGGACCCTGTGCTCTGGGACCCTGTGCTCTGGGACTGTGTGCTCTGGGACCCTGTGCTCTGGGACCCTGTGCTCTGGGACTCTGGAATCACACACAGCAGAGTGGACCCAGAACTGAGGACATAGCACAGCACACAGGCCCGACTGACAACGGCCTGACTCACAATGGGTTAACTTTATGAGAGTGTGAAAGCCATCTGCATTCAGTAATGCCTGAATAGACACCATCATAAGTGGAGGAGCATCTGTGTAGTTCAAAGACGTTTCCACTCAGGAATGCTAACCAAAAGCTGTGGTAGGCTGCAGTGCGTTACTGGGAGATACTCATGACAATGTCCTTGTTTACACAGAGTCTACATCACAAAACGCCTAATTTTAGTGATACTCTCCCCAAACAGTCAGACACAAAACTTCCACACATACTTACTTCATTCCAGTAATGATCTTAATGAACAAGTTTTCACTGAGAAATATCAGAGCACAGCCCTCACGTAATGCTCACTTGGGAATCCCTAGGCAACGCTCTACATTTGGGACTACTTCAAAATAAAGAACACCTATGTACAAAATCCCCCACACTTCTGTGACAACAGACATCAGCCTCCAATGCCGAGAAAATTACATGAGCTACCGTTTCCCTTTCAGCCCATCTTAAAGGAGACAGGAGCTGTGTATTCCCGTCAGCAGCAGCTCCAGGCTGGGAGCCACGGCTCACTCCTGTAGTCCCAGTGCTTTGGGAGGCCGAAGTGGGAGGATCACTTGAGGCCAGGAGTTGGAGACCAGCCTGGGCAACACAGCAAGACCCCATTTCTTTAAAAAAAAAAAAAAAAAAGTTGGCCAGGCATGGTGGTGCGCACCTGTAGTCCCAGCTACTTGGGAGGCTGAGGTGAGAGGACTAATTGAGCCCAGGAGGTCAAAGCTGCAGTGAGCCATGATTGCACCACTGCACTTCAACCCGGGCGACAGAGCCAGACGCTGTCTTGAACAACAACGAAAGTACCAGCTCCAATCCCTGTCTTGGGTTTTTTCCCATTTTACTCTGAGAGACTAGCTGGCAGCAATGGTGATCCCACAGCACCCTGGCCATCCCTGCTGGCACCCAGGTCCTCCTGGACAGGTCCACAGGATCTTTCTCATGTGCACAGAGCCTCACTCGTGCCAAAGGTGAGGCACACAGGCCCCAGGCTCTCCTTACACTCGGAAACTAGCCAGCTTCAGGGCCACTTGGGATTACTTTCTGTACAAAGAAAGGGTGGCTATGATGTAAGGCTACTCCCAGCCCTGAAAGTTAGTTTCAACTTTGGGGAGGCAGTATTTAATGTGTTTCGAAACCTTAAAGCCAGTCCACAAAAAGATCCAACTGGATCCATAAATGGGACATCTGTCATTGGATCACAAACTTCTTAACAGCCCAGAGTCTGCAGAACATCCCTCGAATCTGTCGGCAAGCAGAATAGTACTCAGGGTAGGTGAGCAGGGTCTTGCTGCTGGGCGCCGGCCTGCAGGTTTGCACAGTGGTGTAGGCAGCACAGCAGCCAGGGCAGCACAGTGAGCCCTCCCGGGTGCAACCAGCAGGTGTGCACGTGAGCCCTCCCGGGTGCGACCAGCAGGTGTGCACGGTGAACTCTCCCGGGGGTGACCAGCAGCTGTGCACAGGGAACCCTCCTGGGGGCAACCAGCAGCTGTGCACAGGGAACCCTCCTGGGGGCAACCAGCAGCTGTGCACAGGAAACCCTCCTGGGGGCGACCAGCAGGTGTGCACAGTGAGCCCTCCCTGGGTGGGTAGGGGGCGACCAGCAGCTGTGCACAGGGAACCCTCCCAGGGGCGACCAGCAGGTGTGCACAGCGAACCCTCCCAGGGGCGACCAGCAGGTGTGCACAGTGGCCCAGGCAGCACCGTGCACCCTCCTGGGAGTGACCACCTGAGGCTGGTGTCGCAGCGATGAACACAAATGCAGGCTTCGTCCATGACCGGCTGCCCCCTCACCTCAAGATCAAAGCTGCAAACCCTGGATCCATCTACAGTGGTGCTGTTGTTGGTGATATATTCAGAGCTTTCAGTCCAGACTTCTTGCTTTCCCATGTAAATATAAGGCTTTGTATTGTAATACCTTGGGTATCCCAAGGTTTAGTCTTGTGAAATTCTACCTTCTCTAGAGCTGTCCTTTTGAAGTATTTGAGTTATAAGAAAAAAGACAACAAAGTTTATATATTTAACACAATAGTGGGTTTAGCACAATGTGATGCCAATAGAGAAACATTATACAGCAACTCTCTTTACTCCAATATCTAACATGAAAAATATACTTTGTGTCAGCCAATATTCCACAGATATTCTGAGCACAACTACAAAAATAACTTGATTAGAAGTCCGTGTCTTGCCAACTAATTTTTCACTGAACACAAAATGGGGGCCTTCCAAAAAGAAAATTTGGTTTCCAAATAGGACATTTCTTTTTTAAAATTAATTAATTTGTTTATTTTTATTTATTTATTTTTTTGAGACAGAGTCTCACTCTGTTACCCAGGCTAGAGTGCAGTGGCATGATCTTGGCTCACTGCAACCTCCGCCTCCCGGGTTCAAACAATTCTCCTGCCTCAGCCTCCTGAGTAGCTGGGATTACAGGCACCCACCACCACGCCTGGCTAATTTTTATATTTTTAGTAGAGACGGGGTTTCACCATGTTGGTCAGGCTGGTCTCGAACCCCTGACCTCGTGATCTGCCCACCTCAGCCTCCCACAGTGCTGGGATTTCAGACGTGAGCCACCACGCCGGACCTAAAAATAGGACATTTCTTTAGAGGTTTCAATAATTTTACATTATCATGGGTTCACAGAAAAACTATTCCAAATTATCTAATGTACTGCTATATTTTATGATACTCTTGATAATTTTTTAAAAAGTCATCTTAAGATGTTTATTTCTATAGAAGTATTTTGCTCACTTCTAGTTACTATTTATTCCATGTTGAGTTTTATTTTATACAATCATCCATTTTCCTTTATCAAACCATTCCCAAGCAAAATCAAAGAAAAACCCAGCGTAGGCTTAAGTCAAACCAAGCTGTTAAGGCAAAGAGTCGATATACGAATAGTCCAAAGTACTCACTAAAAATTATGCGAAGCCATTCTAAAAATACAATGAGTGCAAATCCCATTGTTATTCACATTCTTGAGAAAAATAACTGGTGAACTTCAATGATCAGGTCTTCATCCACCTTGAAAGAGAAAAAGAGAAAGGAATTTACCCATGGTATTTACAAATGCCACCCTAACCTAGCATTCAAAATAAAAGAGACAGGCTGGGTGCGGTGGCTCACGCCTGTAATCCCAGCACTTTGAGAGGCTGAGGCGGGTGGATTGCTTAAAGCCAGGAATGGAAGATCAGCCTGGGCAACACAGAGAGACCCTGCCTCTAATAAAAACAATAGTTATAAAAATAAAAATGAAAATAAAATAAAAGAGGTATGACCAGAATGCTGTTTGGCCCCCTTACAGATTTTTCATTCCATTTACGTTTTGCTTTGCAATTTGAGAATAGAAGGATCTGCCCATTTAAGAAAAACATGCCATTCTGATGTTTAAAAGGCTCTGAAAGAAATCTCCTGTACTGGGTCTATCTAGCTTAGCGGGACACAACTAAGTTCATACTGGGCACGCAGAGAATTCAGCCCTTAGTAGATATTCGCTCTTATTAATATTATTATTCCAGCCCTGATTCTCTGAAGTTACAGAGTATTCATATTGATTTTAATATTTTAGAATTTTGTTTAAAAGGCTCATCTTCACAATACTGCTTTGGTTACAACCGTGACTTTTCCTCATTCCCAGTGTTCCCGCAGAGAATAGTGTGCAGGGTAGGTCCCCACAAGGGTACGGCTGGGTCAAAGGGCGAATGTGTTTGGGATTCCAGCAGACACCGAGGGCCACTCCCCTAGGGAGGGCACCCCACCTGCCAGCAATGCAGAAGGGCATGTCACAACAACGCTGCTTTCAAACATGTTATTTGTCACCTCTCCAATAGCAGACAAATAACTCCTTTTCCTTTGCTTTCACTGTGTACCTTTCTGGAGCCCTTGCTAGTTAGGACCACGTCCAGTACTTGCACCCTGGGGTTCATGAGCTCCCCGTCCTAACTGAGCCTCATTCTGAGCTGCCGGCGAGGCTGCCAAAAATTTCAAGCAGAAGAGAGGATTTCGGTTGGTGCCAGAGAAACAGGAGCGGCTGCTCATTCCACAGATCCAGGGCAGGGCCATCCCAACAGGCACCAGTGAACCCGGAGGGTAAATCTGACTTGGCCAAGGGCATGGGGATTAGAGCCTAATGCAGTAAGACAGTGGCCACTTCTGTGATCGAGAAGCATCAGGGAGAATGATGCTAATAACTAAGAAAATGAAAGAAAAGCAGGGATTAGAAACTATATTTGCCACATGTAACTTTTATAGTGATGCTACGTCCACATTTCAACGTCTCACCCTCATTCTACCAGGAGCCGTACTGAGGACGGAGTTCTTGGGAGATAGAATAATATGGTGGATTTTTTGGAATGGCATATTCTAATAAGAGGAGGAAAATATTTAAATTTTTGAGTTTTAATTAAATGAATATGTATTTAATTTAATAACTAATGCCTAAGACTGCACACCTGTCAGATCTACTTACTCTCCTCAATATGGAATCTTTTTTACATTATAAAAACAGTACCTTTCTTGAAAAATTCACACTACATATAAGTATATAAGGTAGCACCTGAACCTCCTCAATCCTACAACCTCCATAATCTCATCCTCAGGGAGGGTTCTGTGCTCCTCCTAGACCTTTGTATGTGCAACAAAAACAGCCAAAGCCCAACAGGTACATCTCAGCTGGGCCCTCCAGGCCTGTCCGTTTGCCAATGGGTGCATCTGAGCTGAGACCCCTCCAGGCCTGTCCGTTTGCCAATGGGCGCATCTCAGCTGGGCACCTCCAGACCTGTCCGTTTGCCAATGGGTGCATCTGAGCTGAGACCCCTCCAGGCCTGTCCGTTTGCCAACGGGCGCATCTGAGCTGGGCCCTCCAGGCCTGTCCGTTTGCCAACGGGCGCATCTGAGCTGGCCCCCTCCAGGCCTGTCCGTTTGCCAATGGGTGCATCTGAGCTGAGACCCCTCCAGGCCTGTCCGTTTGCCAACAGGCGCATCTCAGCTGGGCCCTCCAGGCCTGTCCATTTGCCAACGGGCGCATCTCAGCTGGGCACCTCCAGGCCTGTCCGTTTGCCAACGGGCGCATCTGAGCTGGGCCCTCCAGGCCTGTCCGTTTGCCAACGGGCGCATCTGAGCTGGGCCCTCCAGGCCTGTCCATTTGCTCTTACCCTTTGGAGACTACATTGCCATCCCCAGTTCACAGAGGAACGGACCCCCATCCACCCAGCTTTCACCTCCAGGTAGATTTTGACCCACTTAACTGTAGCATATTTAAGTTGTGCAATAGAAGAAAACAGAGAAGCTGTTATACTTCTCTTCCAAGATATCCAGGGTTCTTATTTCCAGATCCTATACTACACTAAGTCAAGAGTTCAAAAAAAACAATAAAAGGGAAGTATTTCTCATTATAAGATTATGTTTATATAATAGTCTTTAAATGGTCGACTTTCAGAATTGCAGCAAGAACAGAACTGGACACCCAACAGGTCTTGTTTGTTCCCACACAATTGCCAAGCTTGAAGGACGGCCCTGGAGGGGGGCTGCCTACCTTGGTGGGCCTCATAATCTTCCAGGCATACTGGTCTGCAGGCCCCTGAGCAGGACCTCTGGGGCCCCCACTCCAGGTCATCGTCTTGCCCTGGCCGCCCTTCTCAGCTCAACTCTCCCCTTCCTGCCATGCTTGCCAGCTCCAGGGGTGGTGTCCTCTGCAGCCCCCAACTCCTCCCATCTCCCCTTTCTCCAGGCCCCAGCCCTTCCACTCCCGGGAACACCTCCTTGTCTTTTCACTGGCCACTTTCTGCATGGCGTGGAACCTCAGCAGACAGCCTTCGGCGCCCCACACGCTCACCGTGTGCAGTTTCTGCTTCTGTCCTGCTCTGAGCCCCCAACTGAGTTCTGGGGCAGGAACGTGTGCGCACCCAGGCCCCAGCACCTCCTCACCCAGGCCTGGGCAGGTGAGCAGCCCCAACAGGTGTTGTGATTCTCAATCACAGCTGCAGCCTTCAGTGCCTACGCCTCTCTGTCTTCTCTCCATTTTCCAAAACTATAGAGGACCATCAGAAAACATCCAAAAACAAAAAGATCAACTAAAGCTCTCTCCCAACACTTCCCAGCCTTACCTGGGTGCTTTCTTCGAGGCAAAGGTCCTATACCGGCCTCTCCTCCCTCCAACACCTTCCTCTGCCTGCCTGTAGGGCTCTTAGCCTCACACCCTAAATTCACACGCAAAGCTTAGTTCCCTTCGAGCCACCTCGTGTTCTCCCTGCCATCAGCTCTGCATATCTTGACTAATCGCCAGGAGCTGCTGAGATTTGTGAATTAATTCATTAAGAAGCTAAGTCCCTGTAGCTGCTCCCTATCTCTAAAAACACAGCCTCAGCTCTCATGTCCCTTGGGGAGCAATTTGCCCAGACTACAGCAGGGAAGCATAAAGTTGTACAAGCAATGAAGAAACTCTCCCTGCTGAGAAAGCCCAGCTTGAGGGGAGCTTCAGCACCACAGGCAGGACAGGAATCAACAGCAGAACCCTCCTCGCCTTGCAAGAGATGGAGCGGAGAGAAGAGAACCCAGACGGCATGCACCCCTCATCTCCTCAGCACCCACAGACACATCCTCAGGGCCCTCAAACCTCTTGTGGGTCCAGGGATGGCCCCACCCCATTCACTCCCATCTCCAGGACCTTCTTCACCAAGGCTCACAGTTGGATGCTGCCCTGGAGATATGGTTAATTTTAAACACATCACTGTATTAGAAATCTCATCTTGGGTACAGGCGAAACACAGAACCGAATGCCCTGAAAAGAATCAAGTCCTCCAGAAACTTACTTTTCTGCTGACTGAAACTCAGGTCCGAGCTCATCCCTGTACAAGGCCTCACCAGATACAACCAGAGGGGCACACACCGCATGGGCTTCCACGAGCTCACATGGCGAGGCCGAAGGCTGCTGGATGTAGCCTCGGAAGCAGAGCTGGCCCTGACCCGGGCCTCCCCATCTTGGTCAGCAGAGCTCTCCACCCTCCCACCCTGTGGGTGCCCTCATCGGGGTCCTGCTGCCCCACAAGACACATGTGGAGCCCACCCAGGACCCTGCACACTCACTCCCGGGCCTCCTGACCACTGTCCTGTGGGGCAGACAAGCGGGTGCGAATGTCAAGGGCCAGACTGCGCTCCCTGCTGCCCCCAAATCCTCTTGGCTGGCCCCAGCCCACGACCTCTGATCTCCCTCACTGCAGCCCAGGGACCTCCGAGGCTCTGGTCTGGCCAGGGTGACCTCTGACTTCTGGTCCTGCCAGGGTGACCCTGATGCCGGCCCTGCCAGGAGCACCCTCGGAAGAGCACAGGTCGCAGGGGAGCTGAGGCTCCACCCGGGCTCTGAGACCGGCTGGTCCCACAGCCTTTTTTAGGGTGAAGAACAGGATGGGGAAGGTAAAGACAGATGCAGGAGGTGATGCCACAATATTACCCAGATCTGATTAGAAAACGCTGGAAGTTTTAAAAAGCATGCATTGGGGAGAAACCACTCAAGTTGAGAACTGGCTTACTTCCCGCCTGTGTGTGTTTTCATTTCACCAGGGGAGAGTTTCCTGAGTACCAGTGCCCAGAAAGCTTTAAGAAGAAGCCTTCTGGACAAGCAAAACTCACAGTAATGCCCCCGTCAGAGTTCTAGAAGATTAAACCACAAGGAACAGGGAAGGCTCCCAGAGCAGGGAGCAGATGTGTGAAAAACGTGCCTTCCTCATTCCTGTTTTCTGTGCACGATGGGTTTTTATCGACTGTACTTACTTCAATGCCTAACGTCAAAAATTAAAATTAAAAAAATTGTATTATTAATTTATTAATGTATTTATTATTTGTAATTTATTATATTATTTATAATGTGTTGTTTATAACTTACTATTAAGTTAATTAAAAAGTAGCCTGGGCCCAGTGGCTCACACCTGTAATCCCAGCACTTTGGGAGGCTGAGGCAGGTGGATCATGAGGTCCGGGGTTCAAGACCAGCCTGGCCAAGATGGTGAAACTCTGTCTCTAGTGAAAAAACAAAAGTTAGCCGGGTGCGGTGGCAGGTGCCTGTAATCCCAGCTACTCAGGAGGCGAGGCAGGAGAATCACTTGAACCTGGGAGGCAGAGGTTGCAGTGAGCCGAGATCGCGCCACTGCACTCTAGCCTGGGTGACAGAGCAAGACTCCGTCTCAAAATAAAATAAAATAAAATAAAAAATAAAAAAAATAAGCAAGTTAGCCATGATGACCCCTTAAAGGGAAGTGGTCAACGCGCACCTCTCTGCAGTCATGCAGTATTTCATCAGATGCCTCAAGCTCTGTGCTCATGAAACAGGAATGTCTAAGGGAGACGAATCCTATTCCTTCATCCCCTTAGAAAAACACAAAATCCAAACATTCACACACAGACACTAATACCTATACTTGGCGCAATCTAAAAGCAAAGGTGTGGTTTATAACGTTTGGAGTGATCCTATTTTGTAAATATCCTTCCCATTACAGATCAAGTACACTAAGTCCACAAAAACCCAAATCAAATTTGTGATGTGTGCTGGTCAATAGGGAGAAGAAAAACATGATCCACAGGCAAAGCAGCACCTGCGTGGAGAGAAGGCCACCATTTCCCGCCGACATCCTAGTGGTGACGACAGAGACGGGCAACACTCGCCGAGGCCCAGCCACCTCCCACCCAGTGCTGTTGAGAAAGCAAAGACAGCTTTACAGACTTGATGCCAAGGACCCAGGACATTAACTGTGGCGTGACAGTCCCCACAGGCTACTTCAGGGCAGATGTCCGTGGCCTGAACCCTAGAGGCCAGGTGGTAAGTCCAGGCCACAGTGCCCAGCAAGGAGCAGGTGTCCCTGAGAACCCAGACACCCCGGAGTGGATGTGGGAACCACCACGGACAGTGGGACTCCCATAAGCCTGCTGTTCAAGATGCCCCAGCAAACCGGTCGGTTATAAACATTGCTGCAGGTCCCTGAAAAAAAAACAAAACCGGATGAGGTTTCCCTCTTGTCTTGTATGTCCTTGGGAGCTTGAACTTGTAACCATGTGGCTGTGCTTTCTTTTTTCACAATGGCGGCCCGGGTTTCGGGCCCAATTCCTGTCTTAGGGGATGAATCCTTCGTCTTCTATTTATATGTGTTGTATGTGTAATATAAAAGAATTTTGATTAATTGGTTTAATTACAATAACAGCTTAAATCAAATATTTTGTCAGAAAAGTAAATAGCGTAATAACTTTTATTTAGCTCATGTGACTTAAGTAATCTTTGGGAAATAAAAAGTTTTAAAGATTATTGGTAAAATAAAGACATTTGGTCTAAATTATGCAGGTCAGATATTAAGTTTACTCAATGCTTTAAGGTCATAAACTGCTTATTTGACTTTTGAAAATTGTTCAATTTACCTACCTTGGGGACATTAGATTCTAGATAAGGCCTGGGGACATGTGGAGAGCCACACCCTAGCTGTGCTGGAGGGTCCGCCCTTATCTATACTTCTGTCTGGTGGGTCCCAGGCTAGGCTCCACACCTGGTACATAATTAAAAATCCCTTACTTACCAAGATTTTCACCAAAAGCAAAAGGTGCTAAGAGTTAACACTGTATTTGAGACTACTCAAGAAATAGTCCTACACCCAGGGCGAAAAGGAAAGTAGAATATACTTTTGGTAAAAAGATTATAAGAAGTCATGGGAACGTGGATGCTTCTGCCTAGATTAAAGGGTTAAAGAATTGTTTTAAGTTAGGATCAAGCTAAAGGTTTGAACAAGTTGTGGAAGGTTTGTAAAAAATTAATTGTAAAAGAAATTCTGTGTATGGACATTGGCTAAAGTTAAAGGGGTATTATTCAGTTTTCCTGTAAATTAAACATTGGAATAACAACACAACAGGTTTTTCTTAAAGCAAAATCCTGCTTATAATCTGCTCTTTAACAAAAAAAAATTGTAAAGGGTCATAAAAGGTATAAGAATCTTACCTTAGGGGCCGGGCGTGGTGGCTCATGCCTGTAAGCCCAGCACTTTGGGAGGCCCAGGCAGGTGGATCACCTGAGGTCTGGAGTTCAAGAACAGCCTGGTCAACATGGTGAAACCCTGTCTCTACTAAAAATACAAAAATTAGCTGGGCGTGGTGGTGGGCACCTGTAATTCCAGCTATTCAGGAGACTGAGGCAGGAGAATTGCTTGAACCCAGGAGGCAGAGGTTGCACTAAGCCGAGATTGTGCCAGTGCACTCCAGTCTGGGTAACAGGAGCAAAACTCTGTCTCAAAAAAAGAATCTTGCCTTATGGTCAAACTGATTAAGATTAAATACATTTGTCTATAAGGTTTTATTAAGATTTGGGTTTAACATTAATAGTACACTAATGTAAAGGTGAAATTTGGCTTATTTGGTATAAAAATCATACAGGAAGCATTGTCAAATATGAAATAATGTTTGGCTAACTTTGGGCTGTATTTGTATAAATATGTTATTGGTATGTGTTCCAAAATTATAAGAAAGTCCTATAATTCTGATATGACTTAGTGTATGTTATTAATAGTTAAAATTGTTATGTAACATTGTTATATGCCACAGAAATAACCAAATTTCATTATCAATTGTGACTTTAATAGTGGCTGTCCTAAGACTTTCGTCATCCACAGACAATTGTCTTGTTTTGGTCCTCTTTAAAAGGTGGTTTTATAATCAACCATAGGATTTTGACAGGTGCACTTAAATGCAGGTTTCCAACAGCTTTGGAAATTGTGACATTAGAATAGAGGAAAAACTTTCGGGACTCATGGAAAGCTAAAATGTTCATGAATATCAAGCAGAACTGGAGTTAACTGCGTGGACTAAACTGAAGTAATCTTTTTAACTTTGCTTAAAATGTTGCTGATCCTTTGTTTTCTTTTTCAGAGTCAAGGAAACTTAAGCTATTTGCAGCTTTTAACAATTGAGTAGGCCGGGCACGGTGGCTCATGCCTGTAATCCCAGCACTTTGGGAGGCCGAGGCGGGCCGATCACGAGGTCAGGAGAATGAGACCATCCTGGCTAACACAGTGAAACCCCGTCTCTACTAAAAAAAAAAAAAAAAAAAAAAAATTGGCCGGGTGTGGTGGTGGGTGCCTGTAGTCCCAGCTACTCGGGAGGCTGAGGCAGGAGAATGGCGTGAACCCGGGAGGCAGAGCTTTCAGTGAGCGGAGATCGCGCCACTGCACTCCAGCCTGGGCAACAGAGCGAGACTCCATCTCAAAAAAAAAAAAAAAAAAAAAAAATTGAGTAAAGCACACATCTGTGAACAAAATTTTGAGTATATTTGTTTCTCCATAATTTGGAAACTATTTGTGAGTATTCTTAATTTATGGCAATACAGTTGTTTGCATAAGTGCAATAAGAATCTGTCTTCATTTGTAACAGGACACGATTGGAGAAACTGGTTATTTTACCAAGGCTTTGACTGGAATGGTGTGTTTTCCTTTAAGGAATCCACCTTGACTTGTACAGTCAATAAAAGCCCCTCAGGAAAACATACCTTGTCTATATAGTCCCTGTAGAGGGGGCCTGACCTGTGGTAAGTGAAAAATGTCACTTTATGACATGCTCAGGAGCCACAAGTTATCTTGCGACCTCATGAGGAGAGGAATTTACCTAACTCATAGGTTATTTTAGGGCACAAAGCCATGACTAGGCTCGGCTTTTTAAAAAAAGTCTTATCCATTTATGCAGCCAACAGACACATGAAAAAATGCTCATCATCACTGGTCAATAGATAAATGCAAATCAAAACCACAATGAGATACTGTCTCACACTAGTTAGAACGGCGATCATTAAAAAGTCAGGAAACAACAGATGCTGGAGAGGATGTGGAGAAACAGGAACACTTTTACACTGTTGGTGGGACTGTAAACTAGTTCAACCATTGTGGAAGTCAGTGTGGCGATTCCTCAAGGATCTAGAGCTAGAAATACCATTTGACCCAGCCATCCCATTACTGGGTATATACCCAAAGGATTATAAATCATATTGCTATAAAGACACATACACATGTATGTTTACTGTGGCACTATTCACAATAGCAAAGACTCGGAACCAACCCAAATGTCCACCAATGATAGACTGGATTAAGAAAATGTGGCACATATACACCATGGAATACTATGCAGCCATAAAAAAGGATGAGTTCATGTCCTTTGCAGGGACATGGATGAAGCTGGAAACCATCATTCTGAGCAAACTATCCCAAGGACAGAAAAACCAAACACCACATGTTCTCACTTATAGGTGGGAACTGAACAATGAGAACACTTGGACACAGGAAGGGGAACATCACACACGGGTGCCTGTCATGGGGTGGGGATAGGGGGTAGGGATAGCATTAGGAGAAATACCTAATGTAAATGATGAGTTAATGGGTGCAGCACACCAACATGGCACATGTATACCTATGTAACAAACCTGCACACTGTGCACAGGTACCCTAGAACTTAAAGTATAATAATAAAAAATAATAATAATAAAAAAAGAAAAAAGTCTTATCTGAGATTCCTTCTATGGAACACAGTTCCATCAAATCCAATTTTAAAAGTCTATGTGAAAAATAATTATTCTTGCTGCACTTTATACAAATAATCAGGCCAAGTATAATAAAGCAAATCAGTCTTACAATGATTTGTCCCTAGTGAAAATAGGGTACTGAAGAGAGAGAAGTTATGTTTCAAAAACTACAGTACACCTATTTTTAAATTCTGTTCTCATCAGTTATTTTTAAGAATTTTTTCCTGCAATTTAGACTGACCCTGCTTATTCCTGTGAACCAACCAGTGAACTCTGGCTGCTGCTCAGAAGAAACAAAAGGGATGGGTAATGTAAAAATCTGAATCAATATTCTAATTCTAGGCACACTGGAATCAGCTAGCGACCCCGTCAGCTTGGTTCCAGCAGTTGCCTAGTTCATGGAAAGCCTTCTGATTTAGTTTACTTGGGATAATTTTACTTATTTTGCCTTACTGTTGAGGAATATATCACTGTTGTGCTCTGGGTAGGATTGCGGGATAAGCTTATAGAACGTTTTCTTAAATTTCTTAAATTCTTAAATTTGCCAGAACTTGGAGTTATGAATGGCTCTCGCTACACTGGAGCTTTCTGACTAAGCTCCTGTCTACTCTGAATGTGAGAGACCTAATAGGCAGGAATATCATCACCTCTATTCAGCCTGAAGAAGTTACAGAAGATGGATCTTTGTCCCTCTCCAACCCTTAGGATTAAGGGTTCTCTTGTAAAAGGGAGGGGGAAATGTCAGAGGCATTTGAACCAGAGCATTTACATCTTAAATAGGCGTTTCCATATAGGAAGTTACCCTGTATGGTCTACAAAGGAAAGGCATGAATAATCCACTCTGTTTAGCAAATAATCGAGAAATAACCATAAAAACGGGCAACCAGCAGCCCTTGGGGCTGTTCTGTCTATGGAGTAGCCATTCTTTATTCCTTTACTTTCCTAATAAACTCGCTTTCACTTTACCCTATGGACTTGCCCTGAATTCTTTCTTGCATGAGATCCAAGAACCCTTAGGGTCTGGATCAGGACCCCTTTCCTGTAACACATTCACTTAAAAATAAGACACTGGGTTTGCTGACACTTAGAGTAACGGCTGTATCTATGCTGCCCAATGCTGAGTAAGCACCATGAAACACAAATAATAAAGATAAATTATAATACTTAACTCTAAAACACATCTCAAATCACCACCCTCTCTCCTGCCTGCAGCCAGGGGGCCCCCAGCCGCCTGCAGAAACGGGGCCCCTCTGCCCCCTCTTCCTGCAGGACACCCTTTATGCAGACCAGACATCCATGAACGTTTATCTCTGGCTGTTTGTCAGAAGCTGCACATTAGAAGCATATTCTTAGAAACACTGCCAAGTGAATAAAAAACATTGCAAATACCACTTGAACAGCTGGCTGAAAGAGAAACCGACATTCTCACAGTGGGTTCGTTTCTCCCTTTCCCCTTAGGCCACATCTAAGAATTTCTAAAATCCCAGAAAACCTGAATCATCCATGGTCTGGCCCTCCGCACTGCGCGCCTGGGGAAGCTGGGAAGAAGCTGAGCCCCCAAGGGCAGCCCTGAGCCTCCCAGGAAAGGCCCTGAGTGCCTCGGGAGGGTGGGGTGCAGGCCCTGGGGGGATTCCAGGGGGCAAGGTGGCTTTCTTTCTTGTTTTGGTGGTGTCGTGCTTTGGGTGTGGATAAAGCTGTGGTTTTGGCAAATGCAAGTGCACTGGAGAAGGTGAAGATGATTTCCTATAAAACGTAGGTCACACACCGCAGGGGTCCACACATGGGGCCGAGGGCTGGGGGTCTGCTCTGCAGAGCCAGGGGGCTGGGCTCAGTGAGCTGCGACCCCCACACTCTGGGATCTGGCACTGAGAACACTGGAGAGGCTGGTGACCCACCCCACCTCAAGACTCCCCCCCAAGGAGGGATGCCCGGTCTTCCTGTCCCCGTCTCTGGGGCCCCACCCACGCACCTGTGGAGAGGTGGGCACGAGTGCTGTTTTAGAAACACAGGGATGTGTGCAGACGCTTGCATTTCCTCCTCACCCACACAACACCCAGTCCCCGGCCACGATGGTGTTCCCTCCTGGGAAGGGCAGGGCCCCCTTCCACACTGGCCCCTGTGGGACGAGGGCTCTTGGGCACCTGGCGCTGAAAATACTGGGGTCCTGGTGGTGGTTTTACCACAGGAGAGGCAAGCCAAGAAGACCTCAGGCTACTGCCCGCCCCCCACCCCCAATCTCAACTCCTCGGTGGGTGATGATGGGTGTCACCCAAAAGGAAGCTTGCCAGGGTTCCCTCCTCACCACCCACCAAGCTCCAGGGATTGTGCCTGGAGGGAGCAGGCTGTAAAACAGATAACCCTGAATCTCTTCCCAAAGGAGCTGATTTCACTGAAACAAAGTATGGGGAGGTGCAAGCCTAAGGGTGCTCTCAAAAACAGTGAAGGTGACGGCTGAAGTGAAAGGGCAGATGCAGGCTTGGCTGCAGACCTGCTAGTTTGCCCAAGAGAAGTGGTAAAAGAGACAGCTCCGAGGAGCCTGCCGAAGTCAGAACAAATCTCAAACACAGGCCTCAGGAACTACCCTTCAAAGGATCCTGAATTTGATTCTTTAGGATGTGGAGTGATTTATGCTCCAGAGTGTTGTTAAAACAATAGAGCGATTAGTGGATTAGACAGCTGGCTATGGCCAGGAAAAGAGAGTCAAAGTGAGCCATGCCCTGATCAAAGGAGCGTTCCTACTAAATCCCAGGGTGACTGTGGACACAGCCAAGGCTGAGTTTCCTGAGGAACAACATTAGATACTTAACACTAGGAATCTGGGGTTGGGCATAGGTAGACTCCAGTAAAATAAGCCAGCCAGTTACTAAACAAATAAACAACAAAATTACAATAATAAGCCTAGAGAGAAGGGTCTGTGCCCAGAGTTGCTACATACATCATCTAAAACAGCAGTACCCAACCTTTTGGGCACCAGGGACTGGTTTCATGGAAGACAATTTTTTCCCACAGACCGGGAAGGGGTTGGGGGATGCTTTTGGAATGAAACTGTTCCACCTCAGATCATCAGGCATTAGATTCTCATAAGGAGCATGCAACCTAGGTCCCTCCCATGCACAGTTTACAATAGGATTCGTGCTCCTATAAGAACCTAATGCTGCCACTGATCAGACAGGAGGCGGAGCGCTCAGGCAGTAATGCTGGCTCACCTGCCAATCACCTCCTGCAGTGCTGCCCCGTTCCTAACAGGCCACAGATGGGTACCAGTCCACAACCCAGGGGTTGAGGACTCCTGATCTAAAATATCCAGTTTCCAAAAAGATCACAGCACATACAAAGAAACAGGAAAGCATGACCTATAAACCAGAAATAAAGCAGACAACAGAAACTCTCTGTGAGAGTGACCAGATGTCAGACTTAATAGAAAAAGCCTTCAAAGTAGCCATTACAATTTGTTGAATGAAATAAAAGAAATCAGGATAAAAGAAGATATGATTACAACACTGAATCAAATACAGAATACCAATAAAGACACAGAAATTATAAAACAGGACCAAATGGAAAGTCTGGAGATGGAAGTTATAATAGCCTAAGCAAAACTTCACTTGAACAGCTCAACGATACATTTCACCTGGCCAAGGAAAGAATTAGCAAATTTGGAAATAGATAAGGCCAGGCATGGTGGCTCATGCCTGTAATCCCAGCATTTTGGGAGGCAAGGTGGGAGGATCACTTCAGGCCAGGAGTTCAAGACCAGTCTGGGCAACAACACAGCTGTATTAGTCCATTCTCACACTGCTATAAAGAAATACCCAAGACCGGGTAACTTATAAAGAAAAGAGGTCTAGTTGACTCACAGTTCCACACGGCAGGGGAGGCCTCAGGAAACTTACAATCATGGCAGAAGGCACCTCTTCACAGGGCAGCAGGAGACAGAATGAGAACCGAGCAAAGAAGGAAGCCCCTTATAAAACCATCAGATCTCGTGAGAACTCACTATCACAAGAACAGTACGGGAGAAACCACCCCCATGATTCAATTATCTCCACCTTGTCCTGTCCCTTGACATGTGGAGATTATTACAATTCAAGGTGAGATTTGGGTGGGGACACAGAACCAAACCACATTAATAGCAAAACTCTGTCTCAGCAAAAAATTAAAAAGTTATTCAGGCGTGGTGGTGCATGCCTGTAGTCTCAGCTACTTTGGATACTGAGGCAGGAAGGTCACTTGAGCCCATGAGATTGAGGTTGTGGTACGCTATGATCATGCCACTGTACTCCAGCCTGGGTGACAGAGACCCTGTGTTTAAATAAATACATAAAATAAAAAAGAAAATAGATCAATGGAGATTATGCAATCAGAAGAATAGAAAAATGAATGATGTCTCAGAGAAATGTGGGACATGATTAAATACACCAGCATACACATGACGGAAAGGAGAGGAAAGAGAAAGGAGAAGAGAAATATTCAAAGAAACGATGGCCTAAAATTTCCCAAAATTAACAATAAAAACTCAATAATCTACACAAATCTACACACCATGAAAAACTCCAAAAGACACATCATAACAAAAATGCCAAAAGGCAAAGACAAGGAGAAAGTCTTGAAAACAGCAAGAGAAAAATAAGGCAGGAACCCTCAACAAGATTAACAGCTGACTTCTCAGCAGAAATAATGGAGGCCAGAAGGCAGTGGGATAACATAGTCACAGTGCTCAAAGAAAAAACAACTGTCATTCAAGAATCCTACATTCAGCAAAGCTATTTTTCAAAAACAGAAGTGAAATAAAGACTTTCCTAGATAAACAAAAACTGAAAGATTCACTGCTAGCAGACCTGCCTTACAAAAAATACTAAAGGAAGCTCTTTAGGCTAAAAGAGGGCTGGGGGTCCACCCTAGAGATGAAAATCTGAGACCACACAAAGAGCACCAGTAAAGGTAATCATGTAATTATAAAATACAGTATAAATTCATATTCTTCTATCACATAACTGATTTAAAATGCAATTGTACAAAACAATGTATTTATAATGTATCATTGAGCCTATAATGTATAGAAATGCAACATACTTGACAATTTAATGGTACAAAGAAAAAGTGTGTGAGCAAAGGTGTACTGGGCTAAGGAAATGACTCCATATGGTAACTCGAAGGACATTCTCTGCTGATATTGAGACTCAGGATATAATGCAAAGTGCAAAGAGCAGCGTTCAGAACAATATGCATGTGCTGCATCATAAGAAGGAAATATAAACACGTACACATATTTGCTTATATTTCCAAAAACAACAACACTCACAAACCAGTGTGAGTTTAGCTCACACTGATAAGTGAGAACATGGCTGTTTCTGCCTCCAGTTACATCCATGTTGCTGCAAAAAACATTTCATTCTTATAGTATTCAATGGTATATGTGTGTGTGTATACATATATCCTAAATTTTTTAGTATTTCTATATAAATCACATTTCATTTATCCAGTCATCAGTTGAGGGATACCTAACTTGACCCCATGACTTTGTTATTGTGATAGTGCTGCAGTAAACACACGAATGCAACTGTCTTTTTAATACAGTGATTTCTTTTCCTTTGGGTAGTAGTGGGATTGCTGGCTTGAATGGTAATTCTATTTTTAGTTCTTTGAGAAATCTCCATACTGTTTTCCATAGAGGTTGTACTAATTTTACATTTCCATCAACAGATTATAAGCATTCCCTTTTCTCCACATCCTCACCAACATCGGTTGCTTCCTGACTTTTTAATAGTAGCCATTCTGACTGGTATAAGATGGCATATCATTGTGGTATTAATTTGCATTTCTCTATTAATTAGTGAGGTTGAGCCTTATTTTCATATTTTGTTGGCTGCTTGTATGTTGAAAAACTTCTGTTCATGTCATTTGCCCACTATTTAATGAGGTTATTTGGTTTTCTTCTTGCTGAGCTCCCTATAAATTCTGAATGTTAGTCCTTTGTCAGATGCACAGTTTGCAAATATTTTCTCCCATTCCACAGGTTGTCTGTTTACCCCACTGAGTATTTCTTTTGCTGTGCAAAAGCTTTTTAGAGTCCCATTTGTCCATTTTTGTTTTTGCTGCATTTGCTTTTGAGGTCTTAGTCATAAATTTTTGCCTAGACCAATGACCAAAAGAATTTTTCCTAGGATTTCTTCTACAATTTTTATAGTTTGAGGTCTTACATTTGTCTTTAATACATCTTGATTTAATTTTTTTATATGGTGAGAGATAGGGTCCAGTTTCATTCTTCTACACGACTATCCAATTTTCCCAGCATCATTTACTGAATAGAGTGTCCTTTCCCTAGTATATATTTTTGTCAACTTTGTCAAAGATCAGTTGGTTGTAGGTATGTGGCTTTATCTGGGTTCTTTATTGTGTTCCATTGATCTGTTTCCATTTTTATACCAGTACCATGCTGTTTTGGTTACTGTAGCCTTGTAGTATAATTTGAAGTCAGGTAATGCGATGCCTCCTGCTTTGTTCTTTTTGCTTAGGATGTTTTGGCTATTTGGGCTCTTTTATGGTTCCATATGAATTTTAGGATTTTTTTTCTAATTCTGTGAAAAATGACATTGGTAATTTGATAGGAATTGCACTGTATCTGTAGATTCCTTTAGGCAGTATGGTCATTTTAACGATACTGATTTTTCCAAGCCATGGGCATGAGATGTTTTTCCATTTGTTTGTGTCATCTATGATTTCTTTCATCAGTGTTTTGAAGTTCTCCTTGTAAAGGTCTTTCACTTCCTTGGTCAAATGTATTCCTAGGATTTTGTTTGTTTGTATTTATTGTAAATGGAATTGAGCTCTTGATTTGGTTCTCAGCTTGATCATTATTGGTGTATAGAAATGCTACTTATTTTTGTTCATTGATTTTCTATCCTGAAACTTTACTGAAATAATTTATTAAATCTAGGAGTCCTTTGGAAGAGTCTTCAGGGTTTTCTAGATATAAGATCGTATCATCAGCAAACAGATAATTTAACTTTCTCTTTTCCAATTTGGATTTTGTGTCTTTTTTTGTTTTTTCTTTTTTTTTTTTTTTTGAGACAGGTCTTGCTTTGTCAATCAGGCTGGAGTGTAGTAGCACACTCATGGCTCACTGCAGCCTCAACCTCCCGGGCTCAAGCGAGCTTCCCACCTCAGCCACCCGAGTAGCTGGGACTACAGGCACATGCCACCACGCCCGACTAATTTTTATATTTTTTTGTACAGACAGGGTTTCATCATGTTGCCCAGGTTGGTCTCAAACTCCTGGGCTCAAGTAATCCACCCACCTCAGCCTCCCAAAGTGCTGGGATGACAGGCATGAGCCACTGTGCCTGGCTAGATGCCTTTTATTTCTTTTTCTTGCCTGGCTGCTCTAACTAGAACTTCCAAAACTATGTTCAATAAGAGTGGTCAAAATGGGCATCCCTGTCTTGTTCCAGTTCTAGGGAGAATGCTTTCAACTTTTCCCCATTCAGTATGATGTTGGCTATGGGTTTGTTGTATATGGCTTTTATTATTTTGAGGTATGTTTCTTCTATGTCTAGTTTGTTGAGGGTTTTTATCATGAAGGGCAATTCGGCATCATTTGAGATGATCAAATGGTTTTTGTTTGTTTGTTGTTTGTTTTGACAGTCTTGCTCTGTCACCCAGGCTGGAGTGCAGCAGCATGATCTCGGCTCACTGCAACCTCCGCCTCCCGAGTTCAAGCGATTCTCCTGCCTCAGCCTCCCGAGTAGCTGGGATTACAGGCATGCGCCACCACGCCCAGCTAATTTTTGCATTTTTAGTAGAGACGGGGTTTCCCCATGTTGGCCAGGCTGGTCTCATACTCCTGACCACAGGTGATCCACCCGCCTCGGCCTCCCAAAGTGCTGGGATTACAGGTGTGAGCCACTGCGCCCGGCCATGGTTTTTGTTTTTAATTGTGCATGTGGTGAATCACATTTATTCATTTGTGTATGTTAAACCATCCTTACATCCCTGAAAAAGAAAACGCACTTGATTGTGGTGTGTTATCTTTTTGATGTGCTGTTGGATTTGGTTTGCTAGTATTTCACTCAGGATTTCTGCACCTATGTTCATCAGGGACATTGGCTTATAGTTGTTGTTTTGGCTGTGTGCCTAGCTTTGGTATCAGGGTGATACTGGCTTTGCAGGCTGAGTTAGGGAGGATTTCCTCCTCCTTGATTTTTTGGAACAGTTTCGGTAGGATTGGTACTGGTTCTTCTTTGCATGTCCAGTAGAACTTGGCTGTGAATCTGTCTGGCCCTGGACTTTCCTGTTGTTGGGAGATTCTTTTTCTTACTGATTCAAACTCACCAGTCACTATTGGTCTGTTCACGATTTCTGCTTCTTCCTGGTCCAACCTTAGGAGTCTGTATGTTTCCAAGAGTTATCCATTTCCTCTAGGTTTTCTAGTTTGTGAACATAAAGGTATTCACAGTAGTCTCTGAGGATCTTTTGCATTTCTGTGGTGTTAGTTGTACTGCCTCCATTTTAATTTCTGACTGTGTTTATTTGCATCTTCTCTTTTGTTTCTTGGTTAATCTAGCTACCAGTCTATCAATTTTGTTTACTTTTTCAAAAAACCAACTTTTCATTTCATTGATCCTTTGTATTTTTCTTTTGGTCTCAACTTCATTTAGTTCTGCCCTCATATTTGTTATTTCTTCTGCTAGCTTTGACTTTGATTTGTTCTTATTTTTCTAGTTCCTTGAGGTGCAATGTTAGGTTGTTAATTTGTGATCTTTTGTATGTTTGAAGTAGGCATTTAATGGTATAAACTTCCTTTTTAGCACTGCTTTTATCATATCCCAGAGGTTTTGGTGTCTTGTGTCTCTGTTTTCATTTGTTTCAAAAAGTAAATACTTCAGAGTAAGTTCACAGGGAGAAGCCCAACAGACACCCTTTTCTTCAGCTCATCATTGTGGACATCACCAGGAACATGCAACCTAACACTGACAGCACAGCATCACTGCTGTGATGTTCCTGCCAAAAAAGCAAGTCCTAAATGTGATCATGAGGAAACACCAGACAAGCCCAAACTGAGGAATACTCCACAAAATAACGGCTGCACTCCTCAAAATTACGGCCACGAAGCCTCAAGGAAGCCCAAGAGCTGCTCCAGGGCATGGGATTGAGGGTGACAGGTAAACATAACAAGTGCCTCCGGAACAGGCTCTTTGCCATAAAGGACATCCCCAGGGCAAATGGCACACCTCAAAGAGGCCTGAGGATTAACCGACAACAGGGCTGGCTTCCCAGGTGTGCTACCCATGTGGGCATGGGGGCCTCATGCTCGGTTAACATTCTGATGTTACCATCTTTTTTTTGAGACAGGGCCTCACTCTGTCGCCCAGGATGGAGTGCAGTGACTATTCACAGGTGCAATCAATGTACTTGCAGCCTCAAACTCCCAGACTCCAGTGATCCTCCTGCCTCAGTCTCCTGAGTACTAACAGCGCGTACCACCGCACCTGACGCTACACCAAAATTTAACAGTGGGTGTCTCTGGGAGCTGAGACTACATGGGGCTTTTGTTTCCTCCATTCTATTGGTATCTGTTTTACATTTTTCAACAAAGAATATATATTCCTTCTGTAAAAAGAAAGTAGGAAACTATTTTTAGAAATACAGAATTAATTTATTTCAGTATCTTGCCAGCATCCACAGCATTTATGATCTGAGTCTACAGTAGAGCAGCAGCACAGAAGGGTGACTATAGTCAATAATAATTTAATTGCACATTTAAAAATAACTAAAAGAATATAATTGGATTGTTTGTGACACAAAGGATAAACACTTGAGGGGATGAGTGCCCCAGTCTCCACGATGTGCTTTTTCACACTGCATGTCTGTATCAAAACATCTCATGTACCCCACAAATATATACACCTACTATGTGCCCATGATAATTTAAAATAAAAATAAATTTAAAAAATTTTAATCAGGAAACACTGATCATGACCTGTCCTCCCCAGTTCCCTCCCTTCCTGTGTCACAAGCCAGGAACCGAAAGGTCTCTGCTGCCTTTACTCTGGCCTGGGTGGCATAGGCCTGTCCTTCCTCTAGCTCTGTCCCTTCTCCCTACCCCGTTGTCCCCTCATTCTTCTCCCAAAATACACTCAAGCCCTCTCTCCTTCAAGGTAGCTGGCAAATTTTCAAAGCACCTCAAGTTTCTGATGTAAAACCAGGTTTTCCTTCTGGACAAATGGAGTGGGGAAGAAAACTGGACTTTTATTCCTGAGAGAGGGTCTCAGGCCCTTAGAGGAGGTAGAGATTCTGTACTAAAGATAACACTGGAAAAAAATCAACCCAGGGAAGTCACCTGTAGAGCAGAGGTTCTAATGCTGGCCTCATACTCAGACCACCAAGGTGGCTCTGGCCCATGTCCAGGCCCAGGTGTCTTCAAACAGCAGGTGTTTCAGATGCCCAGCCAAGGCTGACAGGCATTGTGCTGGATGTTGGGTCCAGTCTTCTGGGAGCCTACAAGGGGTGATTAAGTTCCCCTGTCTACCTCAAAATGTTCTAATGTTTGTAGAGTTGCTTACTGGGCCATCTGCACTACCAAGGAACAGCGAACCAGAAGGTTGAAGTGGCTGACAGTCTGGTTTTATGAGCCCCAAGGGGATGTGCCCTGAACTTTGAGAACCATTGACCTATACTAACAAGGTAAGAGACAGTGACACAGGAGAGCTTATCAGATTGAAAACCTGTGAAGTCATTTCACATTTCATCAGCAGTTTAACAGTGACAGGTGCTTGGAAAAAGCTCACAAGGTTGATCTGAGGACTTCACTGGATAAGTGCCTCCTTAAATTCTGGGTGTTTAGTGTGCGTGCACATCATCCGGGGAGCTGCGGAAAATCCCCAGGAGTGGATCATCCAGGGAAAGCTGTGGAAATCCCCGGGAGTGGACCCATTCAGAAGGGGGTGAGCTTCCGTGTCCCTAACCTGCTCCCAGGGAAGGCCGCGGAAATCCCCAGGAGTGGACCCATTCAGAAGGGGGTGAGCTTTCATGTCCCTAACCCGCTCCCAGGGAAGGCCACGCCAGAAACAGGGAGGCCTAAGCCAGTTTCCTCTGAAACGTACCCACACTCCACTTTCTAGGAGGCACTGAGCCGGCGCCTGGTTGGATCCCCTACAAACGTGCCCACACCACTTTCTAGGAGGCACTGAGCTGACGCCTGGTTGGAACCCCTGCAAACATGCCCACACTCCACTTTCTAGGAGGCACTGAGCTGACGCCTGGTTGAATCCCCTGCAAACATGCCCACACTCCACTTTCTAGGAGGCACTGAGCTGACGCCTGGTTGGATCCCCTGCAAACGTGCCCACACTCCTCTTTCTAGGAGGCACTGAGCTGATGCCTGGTTGGATCCCCTGCAGGCACTTCACCTCTCCCTGGGCCTCAGTTTCCTTATCTGAAAAATGAGAACAACTTTGCGAGACTGCTATGGATGCCAACACCACATCCGGCACAGGCGTGGAGGTCAGGGCAGCAGCCTGGGGCTCTCTGGCCCTAACTCTACCTTCCATTCCCTCTGCCCACTCCTTCTTGTCCCTTCTGGTCTCTGTCCTCATGGCTCTAGACACTAGTCCCTGTCAGATGTGCTAGAAGGGACCTGAGACAAATTGATGGCAGCAACCTGTTTTGTAACAATAAATTGCTAGAACAATAAAACACAGCCTGGGCACATCAGATGCTTGCAAAGGTGTGTATGCAAAGGACACACCATTGAGGGCATTCTCTCCTTCTTTAACACCTTTCCCAAGTTGGGGGGCGGGGAGCAGGTTAACACAAAGCACTCAGAGCAGTGCCTGACCTGCGAAGCACTCCTGCACGGCAGACTCTGTCTTCACCCTGCTGTGGCCCCCTCCAGCGCTGGCGCAAGCACTGGGCCTGTTCGCAGCCCAGCAGTGCTGCGGAGGTACCTGCAAAGCTGGCGTCCTGCTGTTTTCTCATGGAGTCATCACGGTCAAGTACTAGAGCCTTGTAACCTGAAGTTACCTCGCTAGGGAAATACAAAAACGTTTTTTAGGATGTTGCACTCGTAAATCATCAGCATGCATTTCCTACATCAGGACGGGGAGGTCTCTTGTACATAAATGAATTCACATAGCCGTGTTCAGTAACACCAGATACAAAAGGCCTTGGCCTGACCTCAGCCCATGATGGTCCCCTAGCAAGAGTAAGAAGCAAACTGGTTGTTGTAAGCCAGGGAGATGTGCCGTGTGTCACTGCAGCATCAACTCATTATCCTGTGACCTATATGATGATTAACCACAGACACGTACACCCCTTCACTGGACACCCCGCGACTGGCTACCAGAAACCCTAAAGATTTGGCTCACGGTGTAATAGAGGCATCAGCCTTTATGTGTGGTGTACACTTTGTAGCCTAATTTCTGGCTCCGTTTTTTTCTCTCTCTGCTACTCATACCATCATGTGGGGTTTTATCTATCCTTACAAATTGTCTTAAATTCTTCCTTCTTAGTTTAACTGGCCTGAGGCAGTGGCCTCTCCATCCTGATACAGGAAATAAGAGTGTGGAGTATAAACAAATAATTTCCTAGATCTGAAAAGAAAAATCTTGCTTCTGCCATTTGATGACTTATACACAGCTTAGTCCCAGAGCACAAATGAAAAGAAAAACAAGGGAGTCAGCATCTTGCAGCAGCATCTCCTACAGTCCTTACCCCACACAGCGTACATGCAGCTTTCTGGGTAGTGGCCTCATCACTCACCCACAGCCACTGTCTGCAGCACGTGGCCTGGATCCAGTGGTCAGCACAGCAGGCTGCTCAGTGCTGCGGGTCTGCTATCCCTTGGACATTTCTCCTTTTGCAGGAGGAGGTGGCAGGGCACAGCAACTAGACACTGCTGCTTCCACAGATTCTGCTCCCGCACCGTGGGCACCTATCACGTGCAAATGCTGGGACAGATGCCTTCCCTGTGCCATCTTGATTCTCACAGCCCTGCTGCTCCGGCAGAAAGCCAGGGCTTGGAGGGATGACACCGACTCGTAGTGCAGAACCTGACAGAATTGAGAATTCTGAATTTAGAACCTGACAGCTGACAGGGGCTGGGGCATTAAGGGGGAAGCCGAACTAAATAGTAGCTGACAAGGTATGGAATCTGTGTTTTCTCTTCTGATAAACAGCAAAACGAATCTTTGTGTCGGAGGTGACACAAAGAATTCAGTATGACTCAGAGTCGCACACTCTTCAGAAGGCAAAGACCAAGTTTGTTTCACCTCTGGACGGATTAGAAAATACACTAGGTGGCCACAGGCACCAAGGGAAAAGTGTTACTACTTCAGGCGTGATGGAACCACGGTCAGAGCCAGGGTCGCCCAGGAAGCCCCAGCAAACCCAACTCACTTTCTGCCCAACCTTGGCCTGAACCAGAAGGTGGAACCTGCTGCACAAAGCTGTGCTGAAGAGGCCAGTCAGGGACAAAGCCCCCGGTGCCACGTGCCGACTCAGCAGCCCCAGGGACGAAGCCCCCGGTGCCACGTGCCGACTCAGCAGCTCCAGGGACGAAGCCCCCGGTGCCACGTGCCAACTCAGCAGCTCCAGGGACGAAGCCCCCAGTGCCATGTGCCTACTCAGCAGCTACAGGGGGTCGGGAGGCCCTGGGGACCCTCTGCTCTCCCCAGGTTTGCAGGTTCAGTTCTCACCCCAGCCACTGCTGTGGCCTGACCCCTCTTGCCAAGCACTCACTGGCACCTGGCAGGGCTCTGCAGGTGGAGGTGGCCATGCCAGCATCTCAGAGACACTATTTTACCATTTTCTTTTTGTGAGAATCTGTGGTAAGATGGCCATTTAATTTTTAAATTACACACAGTGTATGGGAAAAAAACAGTGACTTGTGTAGCAAATTGTGTTTAGATACACAGAAAAGCTAGAAAATGCTGAAGTAGCAGAAGAGCAGATGGTTTTAACTCCATCAACTGCCTCAATGAAGCCACATGCTGCGTCGCGTGCCAATGCTTTTCCCTGCAAACATGGGATGGGCAGAGCTGACGCCTCTCCATCTACTCCCTGCTTGCTCCGCAGCTGTGGCCATCCTCTGTTCTGCCACCTCCTCTCTCTGCCTCCAGCTCCTCTGTGTCCGGGGCGTAGTATTCATACTCCGGGGCACCAACCAGGTCCAGGTCATCTTCAACCTCCTCGCCCGACAGGTAACTCTTGAGGGAGCTGTCCTGCTCCAGGCGGGGCTTGGCCCTCTTCCTTCCCTTTTTCATCTGCGTTGTCAGCTCAGCCACCTGCCCCTGCCACACCAGGCCCCCAAGCCCTTTATCTTTCCTCCTTTTGTACTCCATAATCTTCTTGTTGAGCGCCTCATGATCGATCCCACACAGACTGGAGCTTGTGGCCGGCTCTGTGGTGCCACAGGGTTGTGGGGCATCAGGGTCCCTGGGAAGGAAGAAGAGGAGGCTTCACACCAAGCACAAACCAAGCCCCCAGTCCACAGTGTCGTCACCACAACACAACAGCACATCACACTTCCTACATCTACTCGACTGAGAACCCTCCCAAACGTCTATCTGAGGGTAACTGGAGACAGGAGTGAAGGAAGGTGGGCTTTGGTTTCCGCCTTCTCCAGCGTCAGAAGCATTCGGCCAGCACAGTCCAGGTGCACCGTCCTGTATGCAATAAATGCATTTGCGCCGGGCACGGTGGCTCACATCTGTAATCCCAGCACTTTGGGAGGCTGAGGCGGGCGGATCACGAGGTCAGGAGTTCAAGACCAGCCTGGCCAACATGGTGAAACCCTGTCTCTACTAAAAATACAAAAATTAGCTGGGCATGGTGGCGCTCGCCTGTAATCCCAGCTACTCAGGAGGCTGAGGCAGGAGAATCACCTGAACCCAAGAGGCAGACATTGCAGTGAGCCAAGATCACGCCGCTGCACTCCAGCCTGGGCGACAGAGTGAGACTCTGCCTCAAAAAAAAAAAAAAAAAAAAAAAAAAAGAAAGCATTTGCAACTTTTTTCTCTAAGCATGGCCAGTGCCTCGGGCCAGTTAAACTAGCAGAATCGCAGGTGAGGTCTATCAGATCTGCCACTCATTTGCCTTCATGAAGAGTCTATTCTTGGTGAACAGCACCTAATCAAGGCCATGTCACAGCCCCTGTATCCTCCAAGGCTCCACTTTGGAAAGTTTCCAAACCCTGGGCTCAGCATCCTGACCTGCTGCCCCCACACTGCCCCTTGCTGACCCGGTCAGGCCAGGCCTGCTACAGCGTGGAGCTTTGCTTCCAGCTCAGGGATGCACCCGGCAGGCTGGTTAAACCTGACGCTGGCAGGTGCCGGGCGATGTCGACACTGCTGTCTAAGGCCCCCAGGCAAGGCCTGCTCTAGCAGCTGTGGGCTTGGAATGGGGCCCCCTACAAACACCCCAAGACCCGCAGGCTCTGTCAGGCACTACATGTTTGGAAAAGATGTGTATGTGTGTGTACATGCACAGGCCAAACTTCCACGCCCCCGATCTGCTCTCCCAAGCCCCACCTCCCTCTACTCTCCTCCTCACACCCATCTGTGATGTTTACTGCTTCCTGTCGGCCTCCCCTAGTGAAATGCAGGTTCCAAAGACAGCTGCATCCTAAGTGCTAGACCAGGGCTTGGCACACAGTTAGCACTCAATAACAATGTGTTGAATGAATGAAGAGGACAAGAGGCCCTCTCCTCACTGCAGGAGTTATGGCAGACACCTCTGGTGGCCCCTGAGGCCCTCACTGTGTAAACGTGGCCAGGCCACAGCACAGGCCTGTGAATGTGGACTGCCGGCCCTGGGGGCAAGTGCCACGGGGACCATGCAGGCTACCAGGGATGTGGAGCTGGGCAGCTGCTGTGGAAAACAGCGATTCCATACCCAGGAATCTACCCCAGGGAATCAAAACATATGTCCACATGCGTCACCTGAAATCATTTTGTACAAAGTTGTCTCTTTCATCCCGGGGTCCAAAGTCTGCGATTGCCAGTAACTGATCAAGCTACAGAGGAACACAGAGGGTAAACCAGTTAGCTACATCCCCACTGCCGTACTTACAGCCGGGCTCCGTGTAACACCAGCATTGTTAACTGCAGAGCTTTTGATCAGACTTTGCACAATTCCTTCTATTGACTCTTCCCAAATACTAGGACCTGTTCAGTAGCCTGTGCTTTCAAATACCTTACTGTTACTTTAACATATTTTCTCTGATAACAAAGTGAGGCTTTTTAAAAACTACATTTTAGACCTGTTAGTCAAATTTATGAAGAAATCAGTTAAGCGTTAGTTGAATTAACTAATCATTAACTGGTTTCTAAGGTAGTTTTGCAAAATGCTTCAATTTTGCCACAGAATTTGTGTGCTTGGGGGGACAAAAGCCTCCCGGCAAGACAAGGTAAAAGATGATGGGGACAGTCCACAAAGCTGGGAGCCTAAACTACAAGAGAAAACTGCTCCTCAGCCAGGCTCATGGGATGCCATCCACACCACGGCAATGGCCCACAAGCCCTGCTGGACAATGCATTCCATCCGCACCCTGGCCTGCCTATCCCCTGCCTCCGGGGGTGTCCTCATCCTGCTCCAAGCATAGCATGCACTCTCCCCTGTCCAGTGACTGTTCTGGAACCCACACCACCTGATGGGACCTCCCTCCCCAGAGACAGGAGCCTGGGGTGCTGAGCTCAGACAGGGAGACTGGCACGTCCTCCCCGGGGAATGCCTTGCTCATGCCCTCACAGCACACTGCCATGACCCAAACTGTCCTTGATTCCTTACAGCAGGGACTATAACTTCACTCCTTTGTTTCTTTTTCTAGCAAGGGGAATCACATATCTGTCAAGCTTATTACTTGTACAATGTTTTTAGTGTTACCTACACACTGATTAACGAAAACCAAAAATGTCAAACTGGATCTTTTTCTTCTGTGGGTCCAAATGCTGTCTGGTCCTATACTGACTAACAGTTACCTATAATACTGCAAACGCTATTGGCTGATTTTTGACTGACTTTTTGAAGGTATAACATATCTTAATAACTGCCAGGTAACCACCACCCAGGGAAGTATATATTTACATGTTTTTAATCTTTATAGCTAACCCATCTCTAAAGCAAGGAAAATGATGATAAAAGCACTTATGGTTACAGGACAACCTAAGTCTCATAAGCCCCAATAGTGTGAAACGAAAGTGGACTGATCCATGTCGAGAGGTGGGAGAGGGAGACAGGCGTGGGAGGGCAACTCTGGCCATGTCGAGTTCATACCGTAGTTAGAGCTACAGTGATAAGCATAAAAAAATTAAAACCAGAAACAGCAATTACTTCTGGGGACCTGGGCTGGGAACAGGGGCACAGGAGCAAGGGAGAGCCTTTTCATTTGCACCCTTCTTTCATTACTTTTCATTTGTTCCCTTCTCAGTGGTTTCTTCTTTTTTTTTTTTTTTTGACACGGAGCCTCTCACTCTGTCGCCCAGGCTGGAATGCAGTGGCACAATCTCGGCTCACTGCAACCTCCGCCTCCCCGGTTCAACTGATTCTTCTGCCTCAGCCTCCCGAGCAGCTGAGACTACAGGCGCGCGCCACCACACCCGGCTAATTTTTTTTGTATTTTTAGTAAAGACAGGGTTTCACCATATTGGCCAGGCTAGCCTCGAACTCCTGACCTTGTGATCCACCTGCCTCGGCCTCCCAAAGTGCTGGGATTACAGGCTTGAGCCACTGCACCTGGCCTCTTCTCTTTTTTAACTGTGCATTATCTTTTCAGGATTTAAAACTTAAATTTAAAACTGTATTCATATAAGCGTTTATGTTATAAAAAGTTAATTATTACCTGGGCCCGGTGGCTCACACCTATAAATCCCAGCACTTTGGGAGGCCGAGGCAGAAGGATCCCTTGAGGCCAGGAGTCCAAGACTAGCCTGGACAATATAGCAAGACTCTGTCTCTAATTAAAAAAATAAAAATTTTAAAATTTTAAAAAGTTTTTTTGAAAACCTTACCTCAGCTAGAGCTGCATTTCCCTTGTCTTGAACAAACACTATCGGTGGCACATTCCTCAGGGTCTGCTGGGACATCAAAAGGTGCCTAGGAGAGAGAATGCACAGACCCTCACAGCTGTGCCGTCACACTCAGTGGAGAGGTGTGACAGTGCTGAACATAAGATTCAAGATGTCACTAAGAGGCAGAAGTGAGAGGCCGGGCGCGGTGGCTCACGCCTGTAATCCCAGCACTTTGGGAGGCCGAGGCAGGTGGATCATGAGGTCAGGAGATCGAGACCATCCTGGCTAACACGGTGAAACCCCGTCTCTACTAAAAATACAAAAAATTAGCCGGGTGTGGTGGCGGGCACCTGTAGTCCCAGCTACTTGGGAGGCTGAGGCAGGAGAATGGCCTGAACCTGGGAGGTGGAACTTGCAGTGAGCCGAGATAGCGCCACTGCACTCCGGCCTGGGTGAAAGAGCAAGACTGCGTCTCAAAAAAAAAAAAAAAAAAAAAAAAAAGAGGCAGGAGTGAGATTTATTGTATTACTCAAAAATGAAAATCTCAGCCCAGAATAGTCATCTTTAGTCAACTACCACATCAAAAAAGTGATGCAAAATGCATCATAACTGCAATTGCCTTGACTTTTCTCAACACAACTTGTGAGATCTGTATAAATAACCTCATCTGAACTCATCACCGTGGCCTTGGGCTCCAGGGTCTGTGCACTAACAGCCTGTCCTCCTGCGCTCAGTGGACACGCCCTGGCACGACACGACCCTCAGGTTCCCAGATATTAGACACAGAAGTGATATTTGTATCATGCACATCACATAATACAGACCTAGGGCCAATGTAGGCACGGCACATATAACCAGCGAAAGCCGTGACCACAGATCTTTGGTACACAGCTATGGAAAACGCTGACCCTAAATCTTGGGTGACCACAGGAGTTGGGAAGAGGGACATTCAGCTCAACTGAATTTTCTGATACCTAAAAATCGGAAAACAATGCTGTTTCAACACTTGTCAATAATCTCTCATTTTCTTGCTTTTGTTAAACAGTAAGAAATGAGCGTTCTCTGATATGCAGTTTCACAAACCCCTGGGCATCATCGTGCATGGTAATGACGCAGGGAAGACAGGCAGGGTGCCTGCAACAAAACCCACACATGGCCACCTTTTCTACGTCTGTCCCCACCCTAAACATGGGGCATGATGAGAAGGGAGGCAGAAAGGAGGAATTCCAGTTCTGAGAGAGCTGGTCAGTGAGCTGGATTTTCTGCATTTTTTAAAACTGAGGAGGAAACTGAATAATTTCTTTATTATCATCCAGCTCAGCAATTCCCAAAATTGTTGGTCCCAGGATCCTTTACATTCTTAAAAATTATTGAAGATCCCAAAGAGCATTTGTTTATGTGGGTTCTATCTATCAATATTTACTATACTACAAACTAAAACTGAGAACTCCAAAAGCTATGTCTTTTTAAAGTCACTTAAAAACCCACTAAATGCTTACAGATATTTTTAACAAAAAAATATATATATATTCCCCCCGCAAAATCAATGAGAAGCATGGCATTGTTTACTTATTTGCAAATTCTCCAAGGCCAGCTTCATGGAAGACAGCTGGGATCTCATCGCTGCTTCTGCACTCTGTCCTTCCTCTCACTGAAATACAAGAAGAGCCAGCGCAGTAGCTCATGCCTGTAATCTCAACACTTTGGGAGGCTCAGGCCAGAGAATCGCTTAAGCCCAGAAGTTGGAGACCAGCCTAGGCAACATAGGGAGACCTTATCTCTACAAAAAATACAAAATTAGCCAAGTGTGGTGGCATGCACCTGTGCTTCCAGCTGTATGGGAGGCTGAGGCAGGAAGATCACTTGAGCCTGGGAGGTTGAGGCTGCAGTGAGCCAAGATTGTGTCTCTGCACTCCAGCCTGGGAGACAGAATGAGATCCTGTCTCAAAAAAAAAAAAAAAATCAGGCCTCCCAGTTATGTGTTGGGAAAGACAGAATTTAACAGCCATGAGAAAATTATGGATCTTCTTTGTCACAAAAATTCAACAAACGTACTTTATCAAAGGTCAGTTGTCCCAGCCTGGCCAATATAGTGAAACCTCATCTCTACTAAAAATACAAAAATTAGCTGGGCATGGTGGCGGGCATCTGTAACCCCAGCTACTCAGGAGGCTGAGGCATGAGAATCACTTGAACCCGGGAGGCAGAGGTTGCAGTGAGCCAATATCACTCCACTGCCCTCCAGCCTGGGCGACAGAGCAAGACTCCATCTCAAATAAATAAATATATAAATAGTTGCAATGAGGAATCTGAAACCACACCAACCAACCTGTCACACTCTGCTACATTAAAACTCACCATCTGGCTCACACTTCGAATTGATCTTCTCTCAGTGTATGGTTTTGTAACCTCATGCACCGGTCATTGGAAAACAACAGCTCACCTAGTTATGCAGATTTTAAAAGCGTTGACACAGTTTATCATACAACAGCACGTTTGTTAAGGTCGCTGCCAATCTCGTCAGTAGAATCTCAAGTACCTAGAAGTTGTGAAGCTCACAGTGGTGAATACAAGTTTCCTAAAATTCTGATTTTCACTTGAAAGCTTAAATTTTATCACTGGCAACAGATATGGTCCGTTGTTTGCTCTAGAGTGGTAGGTTCACTCACTCATTTTTGAAAGAATGTCTGCCAAACACCCAAACCTGAACAGTCTGCTCACTGATGCTTTTCTGTTCAGCATTCTCCAGACAGCAGGTGATTTACATGTACTTCCCATTACAAAAAACATGAAAAAGACATGCTCAAGGGTCAAGATTTAATACAATTAATAATTTTTGATAAACTGTCTCGGATTTTTTAATTTTTCTTTGAGAAACAGGGTCTTGCTCCATTGCCCAGGCTGGAATGGAGGTACATTATCACAGCTCACTGCCATCTCAAATTCCTGGGCTGATAGGAATCCAGGGGATACCTCCCACCTCAGCCTCCTGAGTAGGTGGGACTACATGCGTGTGCTGCCACTGTGCCTGATTAATTTTTTAATTTTTTGTAGAGACGGGGTCTCGCCATCTTGCCCAGACTGGTCCTGAACTCCTGGCCTCAAGTGATCCTCCCGCCTCGGCATCCCGAGTTGTGGGGATTACAGGTGAGAGGCACCATGTCCAGCCTCATCTAGGATATTCTTAAGTAAAAGTGACATTGTCTTTTACTCTAGGCATGTGGCATGGTGCCCCTACAGCACTGGCCGGCAGCATGGCACCAGCAGTCTTCCCTCATGGTTTCTGTACCCTCAGTGCAAATGTCAAAACAGCAGGAGGCGTGAAATAACGTCTTACCCTAATGAACTCCCTGACAGGATCTCCAGATCCCTAGGGATCCTGGCACACTTTGAGAAATGCTAACCTACATTATAGCTTATACAAAAATGCAAATTATACTATGAACTTCAAGAAAATGCTTTCAATACCCAAAGGAAATAAAATCACCACTTACTAAAAAAGAAAAAGAAAATGCTTCCAAAATTTTCTTTAAAAGCAAAAATACTCAATGAGAAGTTAAAGTCCACCTACAGTGAAACAGCTGAGAAATTTAGGGTGTGAGCAAAAAGCAAGTACATTCAGAAAGCAAAGGGCATCACCTCATGTGCGCGGCACTTCTCTGCAGGACAGCCTCCATGTGTGCGTTCTGCTCAGCAGAGAGCGTTGTCTTCCAGTACACTCGGCAGGCTGAGAAGTCTGGAGTCAGGGAAACCTGAGATCCCGCCCTCCCACAGGTCACTTTTTAGTTTACATGGGTTTTCAAGACAAACAACATCCAGGAGATGAAAACGACAGCTGCAGACGCCCCTCCCACCCAAGCCAGGGCTCTGGCATGCTGCTGGAGGCCACGGCCTGCTGCCGCACCACGCCCCCAGGTGAAGTAGGGCCCCAGAAACCAAAACCTCCCTCTCCTCTTCACCAGGACCCGCAAACCAAACCACCTGGTTTGCAGAACCAAAGCGGAATCCTGACCCCACGCTTGCCTCACAGCCACTTGCCCTGAGAAGCTAATCAAAAATGCTCGATGCTGCCTTTTCTCCTTACAATTCACTGAGTGGGTCAGAGGAAGTCATTTCCTGTACCTCTGTACTGAGGTACATGCAGATGCATCCTGTTCCCACGGCAGGTTTAGACCTTCTACTACCTGACAATGTGCCAGGTGCTGTTTGGTCACAGGACTCCCGCCTTGCAGTGAGACACGTGCCTCTGCACAGCACAGACACCCACCATCTGTCTTCAGGGCTCCAGTGACCAGACTGAGCATCATTTCTATTTCTGCAACCCAGAACTAAGAGTTTATAAGTGCTAAAGTGACTTTTTTTTTTTTGAGACGGAGTCTCGCTCTGTCACCCAGGCTGGAGTGCAGAGGCGCGGTCTCAGCTCACTGCAACCTCCGCCTCCCAGGTTCAAGCGATTCTCCTGCCTCAGCCTCCTGAGTAGCTGGGACTACAGGCGCCCTCCACTACGCTCGGCTAAGTTTTTGTATTTTTAGTAGAGATGGGGTTTCACTGTGTTAGCCAGGATCATCTCAATCTCCTGACCTCGTGATCCACCCGCCTCAGCCTCCCAAAGTGCTGGGATTACAGGCGTGAGCCACCGCGCCCAATCTAAAGCGTCTTTTTTTAATTGTCAGGCAAGACTGGGCCAGGTAAAGTAAGTGCCAGGCCTGCTGTCTCAACCCATTTCTTCTCTTTGGCCACACAGCCTACCTTGGAGAGCTCCACGTTAAGGTCATACAGCTCCTGACTCACTTCAGGGGTACACAGCAGGTCTGTCAGTGCCTTATAGAGGAGGCCGTTCAGGGCCCTCAGGCGTGCATGGTCTTCCTTCCTGGTTTTCTTTGAGGTGCTCCTCATGAGGAATTCCAAGTTGGATGGTTTGTAAGTCTCCATCAAGAAAAAGAGCACACCCCAAGGGCAGCATTACAACTCCAAACTCACCAAGTCACACAACAGGGGCTGGGGGAGGGCTGGATGGGCAACCACATCAACAGCAGCTATCACTCTCAGCTGCCTCAGCTTTCATTAAGATAAAGTTTTATAAACCGGGATCCTTTTAGATTTTACCTGGTAACCCTCCAAGATTAAAAGTACTGCAAGTAAATATTTTCTCAAAAAAAGTTTTTGTTGAGATATAATTCACATACCATAAAGTTCACCCTGCTAAAGGGAATAATTCAGTAATTTTTAGTATATGTGATGTATTTATTTTTCAGAATGGGAGCCATATATTGTATAAACTTTTACGGTACACACACACTAAAAACTGAAAGGATATTACCATATTATAATTTGATAAAAGATATGACTTTCCAGAAAACATTAATGTCAGTACATTTTTTTTTGAAAAGGTCAAAACTCCATATTGCCAATGGCATCCAGTCGCATCCACACAGACACTGTCCCCACCAATACAGAAATGGAAAGATCTACAGGTAAGAGTTTTGCCAACTTTTAAACCCTCACTCCCATCAGGATTATAAAATGGCTCATGGCTTGTACTCACCGAGTGAGAACCCAAGGAAGGACTTTCATACCAAACCTTTTTTCTTTGGGGAGAAAATAAGCATTATGTTAATGATGGCAAAGTCAAAAAGTTACATAAGCTAATTTAAGAGGTTATGATACCATAACTGTTTATAAGGGGCTAAACTTAGATGTTACGTTACTGGCCATCTTAAAAAATTTCAGAATTTAACTGATAACATGGGTTGTGGTGAAGAGGCTGAATATGGTTTTAACTCAACCTCATAATTTTTACCTAAATTCTACTTCTAGTCCCAAGGTTAGAGAGAGGATCTTAAAAAGACACCTACCAAACTGCACAGAAACACTATACTCTTAATTAATAAAGATGTTTCCCATGGAAGTTCAGGTAAAGGATTCGGATACTGTTACAGGCATAGACTGAGACTGAACAATTAAGCAAATGGATGGTGGGAGCCACGCTCACCACTGGAGTGCGACTTACAGATAAGCAAGGAGAGGAGGCTAGAATGATCCACACAGTACGTCTGGAGTTGGAGACAGATGGCTATACACAGAAATGTTTATAGGTGCATATTTACACCAGGGTTAGTAGAAACACATATATCCTTTCATCAGATGAGATGGCCCAAAAGACAGACACCCCAGAAGCAATGAACACACCCAGCACCCACGGTTTCTAATCTCTCTCTCCAATAAAAGGAACGAAGGCTCCTTGGAGAAATGGCTGATTTTAGGGCTGCGGTACGAAACACACAAGATGAGCCTGGAGTATCTTGTAGTGCCAGAAAGTAGGAAAGTGTTTAACACACACAAAACCCAGCAAAATCCCATAATGACAGGGTATGCAAACAGGACATAGGAGCTTAGTGAGCTCCTGAAGGCCTGAGCTGGAAACATTTGAACAAAACTAAGTAACACGGGATTATAACCCATGAGTTCTTGGTGATATGAATGAATTAATAAATGGGGTGAAGAGACACATCCCCTGTGCAGAATGCAAATAACTTATGAGCAAAATTCCCCACTCCTTAGGCGTGGGCTGCACACAGCGACTTCCTCCCAGAGTACAGTAAGGAAAGGGGGCAAAAAGTAACTTTAAGGTAGAGAAACCTGGCAAGCACCTCATGCAGGGGATCACGGCCAACGTGGACCCTGGATACGCTGCGATGAGAACGGCCTTTACCTCTGTAGTCTTCCTCCCCAAAAGCCATAATCCACGTCTAAGCATTAAAAAAACAGGCACATTCCAACAGAGAGGCATCCTGCAAAGCACCTGACCAGTACCCCTCAAAACTGGCACAGCCATCAAAAACAGGGACAGTCTGGGACACTACCCCAGCCTAAGGAAACAAGACAATTCAATGTAACGTGGACCTCGGGTGGGGACCTGGGACAGGAAGGGACAGCAGGCAGAACCAACGAAAAGTGAATAAAGTATGAGCTTCAGTTAGCAACACTCTTATCAATATCGGCTCATTAACTGGAACACGCTGGAAGCTAAAGTCCGACGCTAATACAGGGGGAGCTGGGTGCCAGGACACAGGAACGCGGCACTATTTTTGCAATTTTTCTGCAGGGTCTAAAACTGTCTTTAAAAGTAGTTTATTAAAGTAGAAAACATACAACCACCTACCATACTTAGAAGAACTAAAAGCAGTGTGAAAAGTCAATGTATTTTATTGTACTTATCTTTCATCATTTAAAAACACTAATTATCATGACAAGCTTTAGTCTTCAAATTAACTCCACACAGAAAGTCAACATTAGCAAGGAAATTCTTATATTTTTTCATTTTTCCTCATTTTCTGAAACTAATCTCCTGAAAAATACGTCTGGTGACAAGAATCAAAATAAACACACATTGTCACTTTGTGTTTTTTAACCCGACACACGTCCACGAACACAAAAACTGCAAATGTTGACAGTGAGGGCTGGAACTGCTGCAGACCCCAGGAGGCAGGAACTGGCGAGCCAGGCCGCGTGGGCCCAAGAACGCGGCTGAGCGGACACCGCAACCCGGGGACACCGCCCCCTAGGGACTACCGCGCCCAGGGACACCGCCCCCCTCCGCATTACTTGGTTTTCGATGCAAACTTCTTGAGCCAGTTCTTGCAGGAGACAGCAGAGCAGTGCAGTCCCCGCTCGCAGCCCGGAAATAGCGCAGCATCGCGGCTACGGAACAGGGCCCGGAGACCAGCGCGGGAGCGCCACAACCCGCCCGCCGCAGCCCACATGGCGCAGCCCCGGGACCCGCAGCTAGCAGGGAGACAACGGGCGCAGGCGCGGAGCGACTACTGGCGCGAGAGTGGCGGCGTGTGGGCGGGGCGATGGTGCAGGGCGGGGCGAGGCCAGGCGCGAAGATGGCGGCGTGTGGGCGGGCCCACGGCGCGGGGCGGGGCGAAGACGTGATGCAAGGCGGGCGGGGCAACGACGGCGGAGGGGCGAAGGCCCCAGGCGGGCGGTAGGTGGGCGGGGCGAAGACTACGCGAGGCGGACGGCGTGTGGACGGGGCGACGGCGCGGGGCGGGGCGAAGACTGGGCGCAAGAAGGGGCGGGGCGACAACGGCGGAGGGGCGAAGGCGCGAGGCGGGCGGCGAGTGGGCGGGGTGAAGACTGACGCGAAGCGGGCGGTGGGTAGGCGGGGTGAAGACTGACGCGAGGCGGGCGGTGAATGGGCGGGGCGAAGACTGACGCGAGGTGGGCGGTGGGCGGTGGGTGGTGGGTGGGCAGGGCGAAGACTGAAGCGAGAAGGGCAGCGCGAGGTGGGCAACTACCAGAGCGAGGCGAGCGGCGTGTAGGCGGGGTGAAGACAACGCCACGTGGGCAGTGTGCGGGCGCGGGGGCGGCAACGGGGGCGGGGCGAAGGACAACGCGAGGCGGGGCCGGCGGGAGCTGGGCGTGGGGCGGCCGCGTGGGCTGCGTGGGTTGTGTGCCGCTCGGGGAAGCGCGGGAACCGCCTGGTTGCCTGGCACTGCGTAGCTGGGGAACACGTTTGGTTCAAATGCTGGGAACTGATGTAGGCGGGTGCGCTGCACAAAGCAACGAAGGCATCGAAGCCTGGAGACTTGGGCAGGGCCGCTGTCGGCGGGAGGCTGCGAGGGGTCCGTCTGTTTCCGCCACTGGGTCTTCGAGGTCTTTGCTCCTGCGCCGCCTCCTCCCCGGGCGCCTAGAGAAAGACCCCAGATTGGGCGTCCTCCCCAGAAGTGGTCTCACCCCTCCCGCCTCCCCGGAGTCAGCCTGGCCCAGCGGAGAAGCTGCTCCCCCGGGTGCGGAAAGAGAAGTGAGCGCGACCGCAGTGTTGGGGATGCGTGGGCTGTGACTCCCCCGAGGCGGCTGCTGTGGTGTGAGACACGTCTGTGTGTATCTGTGGGCGCGTGTGGATGTGTACATGTGTATGTGTGCCTATGTATATACGTGTGTGCATGTGTGTGGACATGTATATGTGTGCATGTGCGTGCGCGTATATATGTGTATGTGTCTGTACGTGTATGTATGTGTGTATATATTGTCAATCGAAGAGAACGACGAGACAAGTCTCTAATCATTTTAGGAAATGTATTTGCCAAAGTTAAGTACGTACCCAGGAGACAGGTCTATGCCTTTCTCCAAAGATGATTTTGAGGGCTCCAGATTTGAAGGGGAAAGGGCGGAGTATTGAGAAGCATAGAGTTTTTACAAACAGGGGCAGAGGAAAAACGTGGGGAATCTGCATTTTACATAAGATAACGCAGACAAAATGTGGTAGGGGAGCAATTAGATGGGCTAGGGTGACTGCACCTGTAAAGATAAGCTATCAATTTGCATTGCCATGGTTTTTACTTTTTTGAAATGGAGTCTCGCTCTGCCGCCCAGGCTGGAGGGCACTGGCGTGATCTCGGCTCACTGCAACCTCCACCTTCCAGGTTCAAACAATTCTCCCGCCTCAGCCTCTCATGTAGCTGGGATTACAGCTGTGTGCCACAACACCCAGCTACTTTTTGTATTTTTAGTAGAGACGGGGTTTCCCCATGTTGGCCAAGCTGATCTCAAACTCCTGACCTCAAGTGATCCGCCCGCCTCGGCCTTCCAAAATGCTGGGATTACAGGCGTGAGCCACCGCGCCTGGCCACCATGGTGAAATTTGAGCAGCTCACCAGGAATCTCCTTGTGGGCAAAATATGGGGGAGGCGTGTAGCCTTTCATCTTGTAGCCATCTTATTTAAGAACCAAAAGGGGGAGACAGGTTTGCGTGACCCAGTTCCCAGCTTGACTTTTCCCTTTGGCTAAATGAGTTTGGCCTCCCAAAGTTTAATTTCCTTTCACATTTCCGCGTTTTTTTTTCTTTAAAATCTTTTGGAGAAAAGCATTTTAAAAAGGAATGTGGGTTCCTGGCCTCAGGGTGCTGCTTCCTCCTTTCTTCCCACCTGCTAGTTTGTTGTTGCTGGGATGGTTTATTCCTAGAAGTTCAAGTCCTTCGTCACGAGGAATGCTCATTCCTAGGAGATCATGTCCCACGAAGATAAAAAATAGGGAGGAAAGGAAAAAAGAAAGAGGAAAAAAAGAAAAATGTATAGGGACCTAGGCCAGACTTATAGCAACAAAAGGAGGGCAAAACTGGAAGCTAGGTCTGGCTACATTACTGCCTCCTCAATTAGAGCAATTCTTTGGGCAGTCATTACCCTAGCCCTTTCAGTTACACATGGACTTATTTGCAAACATATACCATAACAACATTATAAGCAAAAACAGGACAAATCGGAAATTATTCTTATTATAAGCACTAGCTTTTGCCACCAAGTTCCCCAGAATCCAAACCAACTGCTCAACCAATCAGTGAGGGTTTTGGGTCTGACAGGTTGATTATCTGGGTTTTCATATCAGTCATAAGCCGCGTTATGTTCTTCATTTTCTGGAATATACACACAACATTCATTTGTTCTGGCGCAGATGCCCCCTTGTGCTGCCGTCAGTGTATCTAAAGCCATATGATTTTGCAGCACAGCTTTCCTCATAAGCATGACCCCACCGTTTGGCAGAGATAACTCATGTAGCCATCATTCAGGGCCTTTTGGGTGTAATTTGTTAAGGCTTCTATATCCCATATAGCATCTTCAATAGCTATCTGTGGTACAAAGATTGAAGTTAAATGATCATATCATTGGAATACTGAACGTGTCCAATGAGATTGTAAATGAAAAAGGTTTGCTGTTTTTGGCAGGGTCTGAATTACTGTCCTTGTGCCCAAGCATAACCTCGGGAGGGAGCATTGTCTCAACCACGCTGGAGGTGACCACAGCCGTAAGTTAGTGCCACATAGCCAATATGTCCCATTTGGAGCTAGCCAATAAATACTTGATCACTGCACCCAGTCTGTGGCATGCCAGTCAGTGTCTCATAATACGATAATGTGGTCACAACATTCTCCAGGTGTCCACCCCATATACCTTCCTACTGTTTGGCCACAGGTCCTGGGTGTAATTTCTTTGCTCCCAGCACAAAGGAGCGTTTTGGCTGAGTTGACCAAATGAAGGGGTGAACCAGATAAATCCATCCCAAGTTTGCATTATTCCATTGTGAAAACGGGCCATTGTTTGGGGCTTGGTCACCACTTTTAGTTGGGGGGAAATGCTGAAGTGAGAGCTAATGAGCTGGTCCTTTCCACTGAAAAACGTCTCCCATGTCCCTTGTTCTTAAGAGTGTTTTTATTTATTCATTTATTTTGACATGGAATCTTACTCCATCGCCCAGGCTGGAGTGCAGTGGCATGTTCTCAGCTCACTGCAACCTCCAACTCCCAGGTTCAAGCAATTCTCCTGCCTCAGCCTGCCAAGTAGCTGGGATTACAGGCATACACCACCACACCTGGCTAATTTTTGCATTTTTAGTAGAGACGGGGTTTCACCATGTTGGCCAGGCCTGGTCTGAAACTCCTGATCTCAAATGATCCACCCGCCTCGGCCTCCTAAAGTGCTGGGATTACAGGCATGAGCCACCATTCCTGGCCAAGAGTGTTTTTAATGGGCCAACTATATATATTGTCTTTTGTTATGCCAGCACGAAGGATACCAAACTGTTTCTGTGATGTAATAAATTTTTGGTGTTCTATCCAGTCCTGACCTTAGAAGGAGGATACCCACCATGGGAGGCTGGAGCCACTGGAAAGAGGTGTGAGTCCGCATATCAAGCAGGTGTTCTTACGTAATCTGTCTGCATAATCCTGAGCCCATTGTAGAAACAGGTTTGTTTCATGAGCATCAGTGGATGGCAGTGGCAAGAAGGTGAAGGGATACATGATTAATAATAGCAAGGTTGTGAAATTCATCTTAGTTACTAAAGGGTGTTAAATCAGACAAGGCAAGTGCCCTGTTCTTTATTAGACAGCAGATGACAGTATATCTAGGACAATAATTGTAATGGTTATTGTACAGTAAACATAGGCATTTCTTTGTGTACAGGCCTGGTCCTGTGTCTTGGGTTTAAGCAGTCCACAACAGCTGTTGTCTGCTTCTAATCCTGGGTTGGAGGTCAATGTTTAGTGAACTGGAGGCAAAGGTCTTTGGTGGGAGTTACAGTCCACTCAGGAGGTTGTGCCTCAAGATGAGAGAGATGAATCCATGAGTCTACACCTTCTAATTTTATGGGACATAGATTAGTCAATAGTACCTGGTGTGGGCCCTTCCATTGGGGTTGAAGGGAATTATTTATTAGATGTCTTTTCCAATAGACAAAATCTCTGGATTGCAGATTGTGACCAGGCACCTTATCTTCATGGGGCACACTATGAAAGGAATTCTTTACCAAATCTTGGCTTTTTTTTAAGGCGATTAAGTCCCTCACAATATTGCAATATATCTCCCTTGAGAAAAGTTGGGTTGATTATGTTTGTTCCCATACACATGGGCCTCGGTTATTATTTCTTGAGGACACAGTTGTTTTCCAAAAGGGGTGGATTGGAGTTTAAGCAGCACTAGGGGGAGTGCTTTGGGCCAGGGGAGGTGAAATGCCTGGAGGTGAATTTAGCCAGTTGTGCCTCTCCACTAGGCCTGAGGATTGGGGATGGTAGGCACAATGGAAATGTGAAAATATGGGCCAAATTTTACAAATATTTTGAATAACCTGGCCAGTAAAGTGAGTTCCCCTGTCGCTGTGATGTTCACCTGGGACTCGCCGCAGTAGGATAATTTTTTCTAGTAGGATTTTTCCAACGGCCATGGCTGTTGCTTGCCTGCAGGGAAAGCTTTAACCCAATGGGAAAACATGCAGAGCATTAGTAAAACATACTTTTAATCTTGAGATGATAGCAGTTGAATAAAATCAAGCTGCTATACCTCAGAAGGTCCAGCTGGAAGGGGAAAATGACCCTGGGTGGCTTTCCTTTATATTTGGGACAAATAACACATCAAGACTAAAACTTGTGCCACTGTGAAGGATGGTTTCCAGTAATATTGTTTATGCCAGGATATCATTTTATCTGGGTTACAGTGGGTTAGATTATGGACATATTCCATAAGGGGCACCTGGCATCCCCCTGGAGTAATGGTTGTTAGATCCACACCATATTTCAGTTTCGGGAGAAAAGTGTCTCCCTGACTGTTTCTAGGTAGATTTCTCTTTTGCAGGAGCTCTGCTCTGGGTTTCTTTCAACATGTTTCTAAGTGTTTCGGGTTTTATGGCCGTTTCCTGGATTGGGGCTGGTGGCTCGGGTGCTGCTCTTTTAGCGGTGGCATCAGCTAATTGGTTACCATTTCCGTAGTGTCTAATTTTGAGTGACTGGGATTTTTATAATTGCCAAACATGTGAGTTTTAGAATAGCTTCTAACAGCTCTGATATATGTTGTACATTTTTTATGGGTTGCCCTGAGGAGGCTAAATATCCTCCATCTTTCCATAGCATCCCAAAGTCATGCAAACCCCAAAAGCATAGCAGCTGTCAGTGTAAATGTTTTCAGCCTTGTATTTTGCCAGTTGACAACCACGGGTCAGGGCAATCAACTCGGCCACTTGAGATGATCTGGCTTCGGGAAGAGGACCGGGTTTAATTACCTCTGATAAGGAAACCACAGCATATCCTGCTCCAAAATTTCCATCCTCTCCTCTTAAATAAGACCCATCTGTATACCATTCTATTTTAGCATGATCCAGTGGCATCTCTTGTAGGTCTGTCCTGGGGGTGAGAAGTCAGTCAGTCATCAGAACACAGTCACGAGGGGTCTTGTCAGAAGGGCCTGGTAAGAGAGTAGCCAGATTAAGATTATTATACTGGAAGTAGTAATATTGGAAGATGGTACAAGCAAAATTTGATAAGAGGCTAACCGGTTGACAGACACACGTTGAGTATGATGAGAGTTTAGAAGGGTCTCAGGAGAATGTGGCACAGGAATGGTTAAGGGGAGAACACATAATTATTTCTTCAACAGACTTGTACAGAAGGGCCATGGTTGCTATTGCTCTCACACAAGGAGGCAACCCTCAAGCCACCAGGTCCAGGTATTGGCTAAAATAGCCTATAGGTCTCTGATGATCACCATGTTTCTGGATCAGTACCCTGGATGCAGTACCTCCAGTTTCGTGTATGGAAAGGGAGAAAGACAGTTTGTAGTTTGGGTGCCCTAAGGCTGGGGCATTAGTTAGAATTTCCTTTATTTGTTGTACAGCTGCTTGTCCCTCAAGACTCCACAAGATGGGATCAGGTTGTTCATTTTTTAACTATGCCTACAGAGTTTGAGTCATAAAGAAGAATTTGGTATCCAGTTTCTACAATAGCCAGCCAGGACCCAAAATCCTCTAAATTGTTTATTAGTGACAGGCATTGGGAAAGCTAAAATTCCTCTCACTCTGTTAGGGTTAATACTCAGTACTTTGACTGAGATAATATGCCTCCAAATGCTTAACTTGCAGCAAGCATAGCTGAAGTTTGTCTTTGGACACTTTGTGTCCCTTGGTGGCTGTTTGAGTAAATATAGACTATCTTCCTGGGAGGAAGATAGTGTGTCTGAACAAAGGAGAAGGTCATCTACATACTGAATGAGTGTTGAGCCCTGGGGAAACATTAAATCCTCTAAATCAGCTTTTAATATTTGGGACTTTGTGTATAAGTGAGACTTTGTTTATACCCTTGAGGCATTACTGTCCACATATATTGCCCTTCTTTCCAAGTAAAGGTAAACAAATACCGGCTGTCTGGATCTACAGGAATACTAAAGAAGGCACTGCAGAGATCTGCAACTGAGAAATACTGGCTGATAGTGGGTGTAGCTGATAGGATATGTGGGTTGGGGATTATTGGGTGTGTAGGTATTGCGATATTATTTATTGCCCTCAAGTCCTGTACAAATCTCCAACCCCTCCCACTTGGTTTCTTTACTGGGAATATAGGGCTGTTGCAGGGGCTTGTGCAGGGAATAGTGAGTCCCCTTTTCAGGTAATCTTCTATGATAGGGGCGATTCCATCTATGGCTTCCTCTACAATATCAGAGACGATACTGTTTAAGGTTGAGTAGGTGTTTCTTAGGGTTTATCTCTACCTTTATGAGAATGGCTGAGAATATTTTCCCTATATCTGTATTTGACTGAGACCGTAAGTGGAACGGACATCCTTGAGCAAGCGTTCTGCTTCTGGTTTAAACAGGAAAATTGGGGAAGATAAGAGGAGTTTTATCATTTCCTATTCTTTATTCCAATGTCTTCTCTTCTCCCCTAATATTTCCTCTTCTCTCTCCATTTCATTTTCTTGGTCACAAGATGATGTTTTAACATTACTGGTAGTAAATTGTGGTACATTGTCAGGACATTTTTTTAATTTGGTATTTTTGGTCATCTGGTTCCAATTCTTAAAAAAGTTCACCTTTTGATGAAAAAGATATATCGGCATTATGGATGTTGAGGAGATCATGGCCCAAAAGATTGACAAGGGCCGCAAGGCATATAAGAAACATGTGGGACCTGCTGAGCACGTCACACTTAGAGCCTGCGGTGGGGGAGCTGAACCCAATGAAACGGGAAGGTAAAGGTTTGTACTTAAAACGTAAGATTGTTTTATTAGACATACCCACCATGTTAACTTTTTTATTACTCCGAGGAATGGGGTTTCTAAATAAGCTGAGATTTGTCAGAGATATAATCATGCCTGTGTTGTCGGCTCATGGCTATTATATTAATCTCCCCCAATTTTTTTGTCAGGGTAGAATATTTGGAGACATGAAACTCCTGTACTTTCTCGGAGCACCCCTAGTTTTCCTGAGTTGCATTTTCCTGCCCTTTCTTTCATTTCAGCCTAAGGCAATCCCTTTTAAGGGGTCCCGGACTTTTACCATAGCAACAGACTGGGAGGGAAGGGTTCTCAGACCTAGAGAGCTTAAAAATCTTTCTGGGGCTGATAGGTTTGGAAGTTAATTGCTTTAGCTGTACATGCATAACCCCAGCAATCTTCTGTTTTTCCTTTTTTATCGTACTGTGGGGTAATTGGTCAGCTAAGTTAACTAGTTCATTAGTTCTGTCTATGGCCCAGTTTATCATGTAGCATTTTACAAGGGTGGCTAAATATCACCTAGTCCATTTAATAAATTTGCCTTTAATAATGTATCATTTTTATTTTCAAAGCAATCAGCTGTCATCTCACAATGTTGTCTAAAAGTTATATCAAGATGTGTGAAATAATCTAAAACTAATGCATTTGGGTTCTGGCAGCATTGCTGGGTTTTTCTGCAATCCACAGCCCTTTGGAACACTGGAGGAATAGTATTTAACAGTCATTGCTCACTCCTGTGCATCTTTACACCTATCTTCTGGATTTGGGGGGGCTGGTTGTTGTGGCTCTACTGGGCCTTCAGGGGTCAAATCTGTTATAGGGTCTGACCATTGTGCTTTTTCTAGCTGTTCCTTAGCTTTAGCTTCTGAGACGAACATGTGGACCAGCTGATAAAGGTCTGAGTGACCTGGGTCATAGGTTCTGATACTGAGCTGAAATTCTTGGGCAAACCTGATTGGGTCTTTATGGGGGCCAGGAAATTCTTTAACTATGACTCACAATTCAGCCTTTGACCAAGGTTGGTAGACAATCGCTGGGGCTCCCCTACCTGTTACCAGTTGTTCCCAAAATGGGGTGGTCATAAGAGAAGTCCCCGTAGGATCCCCCTTTTCTACATCTTCCAGAAGAGACGCTGCCATTGGGGCTGTCGGGGAATCAGCAGCAGCTGGAGTCTTTGAAGTCCTATTCCTGCCTTTTGTTGAGCGAGTGTTAAACGTGAAGGAGAAAAGTGGGACAGATCTGGTCTGGGGAAGTTCAGAGAGGTTAGGGTAGAGTGGGAGTGTAGGTGGAGTTGCCAAGTGGGAATAAGGGATTTCAAGGATTTCTTTAAGAGAGGTAAAAGATTAGAGAGTTCTTGATTAGCATTTCTAAGTTGCTTGTTTGCCTCCTATAGGGAGATGAGGCAGTCTTCACCCCTTTTGCTACTCTCCAGGTACCACTGAAAATAACTCTCCCATTCTGGTTGCTTATTTGTTGCGCCTGCATTTTCCATCCTGGTTCTCAGGTACACTAATTCGGGCATCTCAAAAGATCCCCATTTAGGTCATTGTAACTTAGAATCTGCTTTACTTATAGTGGTCCACTTGTTTAAATATTTGCATGATGATTTGTGATTTGCCATAAGTACTTTGCATATAGCCAGCCAGAGTTTCTAAAGGGGAATTTTGTGTTCTGCAGCTGCTGGGGTCTTAGAGGACTTGTTCCCCATAATTTAGAGCTCCTCTTTGGATTTGATGAAGTCGGGACGTATGTCCGACCCAAAATGTGCTGCTTGCAGACCTGGCTTTTCAGGGCCGTTACCTCCTGAACCGGTTTGGTCTACCCGTGTCACAGCTATCTGGCACAAGTGTGTCAGGGGCTCAAGTTGCAGGAGGGGTTGGTTCCTCAGACCTGCCGGCTGAGATGAGACCTAAATATGTTCTTCTGAAAGAGGAAACCTATTTGGAGCTGCTGCACATCTTAGGGAGTGTTTCTCCCAGACACCCTCAGGTGATTCTCAGTTGCCCAAGAATGCCCCGAAAGGCTGAGGGAAGCAAGGTGCTCTATTTCTCCAGCATGGAAGATTCCACACTCATGAGCTAGAGGGTTCAGAGTTGGTCAGATCTGATTGGGGAAAGGACCGAAACGTATACACATACACACACACACAAAGCAGAGACAAGCAACAAAAACAGTTAAGCAAAACTAACAATGATCACACAAAATATACGATTTCTAAGCACTCCAAGTGTAAGCAGGAAGTTAGCACCAGCTGGTTGTTAGTGCTAATTTTAGTCATTTAAAGAATTTACAAGACAGAATTCCAAACCAGTTTCTTACCTAGGAATGGGGCCCAAGCTGGAGACTGCTCTCTGCCAATGCAGAAGCAGACAAACTCACCTTCCATGATGGAAACCAGTGGAAAAACTCCCAAAAAAAGGGAGTTTTTCTTTTTTAACAGCGAATAAACCTCAGACCCCCCCAACTGAGAAACATTGGAAGATCAGGGATCCCTGGAGGAAAGAGGTCCCAGACTTCAGTAGATTGTCCTGTTGGTTCAGGCTACAGGGTGCCCGAGCCAGTACCAAGCACTGAAAGGCAAACTGCCCCAGGCCAGGCTACTTTCACTCAGGATCCCTTCGTGGTTACCAGATGTCAATCAAAGAAAGTGACAAGACAAATCTCCATCATTTTAGAAAATTTATTTGCCAAAGTTGAGGACGTGCCCAGGAGACAGGCCTATGCTTTTCTTCAAAGATGACTTTGAGGGCTTCAAATTTAAAGGGGAAAGGGTGGGATATTGAGAAGCACAGAATGCTGAGATCTTGCTGGGTAAAGTTAGTCAGTGTCTTAGTAATCAGGAATGTAATTCAAAAAGTTACTGTTTTTGTCACTTCCTAGAAGCAGGGAATTCAATATTTTAGTCTAAATTTTTACCTAGTAAGGTCCCTTCTATCTCTCAATAATAAATATTCATGGTAACATATGGGAGGATATTTCACCCTGAGTGAATATCCTCCTCTCCATTTGGTTCTTTTTTCCTTCATATAAAAGTTCAGCATTGTTCAATAAATTTAAACAGTTCCTTTATAAGACAAGTTAATTTTCTTATGCTGGTTGCATGGGGGGCGGGGGGCATGCTATGGGGACATCCTATCAAACCCCAAACCTCTCTAACTTTTGCCTGAAAAGAATTTGGAGTCAGAGTTTTTACACAACATTTGCAACCCTACGGCACCACCTAGTGGAATAGGATTTTTCTCCATGGGGAGCCCCGTCAGCCCTCTTCCCCAAACTTCTAGTTTCCTAATTCTTTTTCCTTTTATGTCCCTCTATCAGTGATCAGGCAACATGTCCTATTTGTAAACAAAAAAACTCCACTTTCAACAGCCAGGAGGAAGCTATCCTAATAAAACAGGTCTTAGCTTCAATACCATCCCCATCAAAGGAAGGGCAGCCATTCAATTCTTATGTTCTTTTAAGGCACCTGTTCTGCATTCAACGACATTGGGATTTAAACAAAAAAAGAATTTTGTGTTTGAAAGTTAATCAGTTCCATTCTGTGGGATTCCAATTTTTCACTGGGGCCATAGCAGGGGAAGCCAAATATGGTATTAAAATACCCTCCATTAAAGAGTCTTGCCCAAGTCCAACTACTACATAATCTCTCCCAGGCCTATTGGGTACCTGGGGAGCCTTTGGGCTGAGTGGGTCTAAGCATCCAACAGGGTGGAAAGCTAGGGTCTTGCACAGGTAAGTGTGACTAGTCCTGCCTACTACCTCCTCTGGATCCATGAGTAAAGGTCACACTTGTATCCATGGGGTGGCACCTATAATGGTTGCCAGGACCCAGAGAAGAGAAGAAAAGAGGAGAAGGGCAAAAGGGCAACACCTTTTCTCTCTTTCCTTCCACCCTTGGTCACGCCAAAGCAAGGAAGGGGACTAAGGAGTGCCTTGTCTCCCACTCTCTAGATGGGTAACAGACCATCTGCATTCTGTACATCCCTTGAGTGCATTCAAAATCACTGGAACTCCTTTAACCCTACGACTCTAAAGAGAAAGTGGCGTATATTCTGTTACACAAGGGCGTGGCCTTATGACCATCTTGGGAACAAACGAACCTGGCCTGAGGAAAGTCTTGATTTCTATACTATTCAACAACTAAAACTTTTTTGTAGGCAAAAGGGCAAATGGTCCAAGGTTCCCAGTGTACAGGTTTTCTTTGCCTTGCAAGATAACCTAAATCTTTGTAAGCATCGTACAGTTAACCCCACCCTTTTGGCAGCCACGTCAGGCAAGCCTGCAAAGGATGGTTCCCCAGAGTCAAGAAAAAAACCCTTGGGGAACCCTGGAAAAAACTTCTGGGTGCCCTACCTGCCCCACAATAGCCAGATCATTAGCTCCTCTGGTAGTGCCCCTCAAGAAATTCCCAACTTCGCTGTTGCCCCTGCAGGAAATGCCCAATGGTGCTACTAGGGCTCAAGTTTCCTGCTCATTGCAAGACCTTAAACAAGTAAAGGGGGACCTGGGCAGGTTCTCTAATTACCCTAATAAATATATAGAGGCTTTCCAAAATTTAATCCAAGTGTTTAATCTAACTTAAGAGATGCTATGCTACTTCTAAGCCAAACCCTATTGCAAAAAAAAAAAAAAAAAAAAAAGATATTCTAGCCCATATGGGAGCCACTATCCTTATGGCTCCAGAACAAACTCTTTGTCCTCCCCTTATTAAAAACCAATATTAACCCAGAAGTGTGGACAAGTCAAGGGAAAATTGGCCAGGCTACAACTGTTTACTGGTTCAAATTCACTTAAAAATTCCACCTTCTTCCGTAACCAAAAGCAGTACCCACTAAAGCCAAAAGCTGAAAAACAAAACAAAACAAAAACCTAAAACCCATTATGAATAAATTAAAAGCACAAAACCTTCTCAAGCCTTGCAACACCCCAATATTAGGGGTACAGAAACCCAGTGGGAAATGGAGGCTAGTTCAGAACCTCCATCTTGTTAATAAAGCTATAGTTCCAATCCATCCAGTGGTTCCTAATCCTTATACTTTGCTAACTCAAATACCTGAGGGAACTAAATGATTCAGTTTTAAACCTAACAAATGCCTTTTTCTGCATACCATTGCACCCTAACTCCCAATACTTGTTTGCTTTAAAAAAGTCCCTCCAACCGGCCAGGGGCAGTGGCTCACGCCTGTAATCCCAGCACTTTGGGAGGCTGAGGTGGGCGGATCATGAGGTCAGGAGATCAAGACCATCCTGGCTAACACAGTGAAACCCCATCTCTACTAAAAAATACAAAAAATTAGCCAGGCGTGGTGACGGGTGCCCGTAGTCCCAGCTACTCGGGAGGCTGAGGCAGGAGAATGGCATGAACTCGGGAGGTGGAGCTTGCAGTGAGCTGAGATCATGCCACTGTACTCCAACCTGGGCGACAGAGCAAGACTCCATCTCAAAAAAAAAAAAAAAAAAGATCCCTCCAACCAGGCTAACTAGTTAACCTGTACAGTGCTGCCTCAGGGAGTCCAAAACAGTGCCCACCTGTCTGGGCAAGCATTATCAAAAAATCTCTCTGAGTTTTCTCATCCTCAGGTTAAAGTTTTACAATATGTAGATAATATTATCCTCTGTGCCCCAACTGAGGGGGTTTCTCGAGAAGGCACTAACGCTCTTTATTTTCTAGCAGGTAGAGGATATAAAGTTTCCAAATCTAACGCTCAGCTCTGTCAAACTTCAGTGAGGTACCTTGGTCTAGTCTTGTCAGAAAGAACCAAAACATTAAGTGAGAAGATAATTAAGACTATTTCTCCATTTCCCCTCCCTGGAACACTCAAACAGCTAAGAGGATTTTTGGGCATTACAGGTTTTTGTAAATTGTAAATACCTGGGTACAGTAAAATGGCTTGCTCTTTATACTGCCTTATAAAATAAACTCAAGCAGCTATAAACTCACTCCCTAACTTAAAAACCTGAGGCTCAGAAGGCCTTTAATCAGCTAAAGCCTGACTTAAAGCACCTATGCTCAGTATTCCCATAGCGAAGGCATTTAATCTTTATGTCTCAAAAAGAAAGAGAATAGCCTTGGGAGTTTTAACTTAGGCTGAAGGTCCAGCCCAGCAGTCATATGGTTACCTAAGCAAAAACCTTAACTTGGTGGCTAAAAAATGGCCAGCTTGCCTCTGAGCAGTTGCAGTTGCATGGCTGAGTTAGCCATGAGGAATAACTTAACTGTTTACATACCCCATAGTGTAGCAGCACTGCTATCCTCTAAAGGAAGTCTCTGGCTAACACAGAATCACCTCCTCAAATATCAAGCTTTGCTGCTGGAAAAACCTGCAGTTCAGTTAAAGACCTGTCCTGGCCTGAACCCAATCACTTTCCTCCCAGAGGAAACTGGAGAGCCTCAACAGGAGTGTAAACAAATGGTGGTACAAATCTATGCAGCCAAAAAAACCTCAAGGAAATAAGGAGGAAGAAGTCACATCTTACGTGGATGGTGGCGGGCAAAGAGAGAGACTGTGCTGGCAAACTCCCGTTTTTAAAGCCATCAGATTTCCTGAGACTCATTCACTATCATGAGAACAGTGCAGGAAAGACCCGCCCCCACAATTCAATCACCTTTCACCAGGTTCCTCCCACAACACAAGGGAATTGTGGGAGTTACAATTCAAGATGAGATTTGGGTGGGGACACAGCCAAACCATATCACTATCTTGGGGTTCCCTCTGCTGGCTTTACTTTTAACCATTAAAAATGGATATAAATAAAACATGGTATGGGAGCATTTTTAACACTACCCAAAAAAACACACACCCTGAGGGTAAGACTTACTCCTTTAGACTAAGTAAAGTTAATAAGATAGCAGATGCCTTCTTCTGCTTTAAAAGCAGAGGAAAAGAACCATACTTGGGAAACCTTTAAATATTCCAAAAGTATGCTCATAATTGCTAAGAGTACAAAGATCTGGAGACTAAGAAGGAACAAGGGTGACACCAAACTGGGAGAGACTATAGAAAAATTTTAATCTAGCCAGACCTCCTAGGTGGAATTCCCAATGGGAATAGCTATCCCTGGGCAGAAATGCCACCCCTTGCCAACCTTAATATCAGGTAATAACACATGGTCCTTGATATGGTTTGGCTGTGTCCCCACCAAAATCTCAACTTGAATTGTATCTCCCAGAATTCCCATGTGTTGTGGGAGGGACCCAGGGGGAAGTACTTGAATCATGGGAGCCAGTCTTTCCTGTGCTATTCTCATGATAAATTCTCTTGAGATCTGATGGGTTTATCAGGGGTTTTTGCTTTTGCTTCTTCCTCATTTTCTCTTGCTGCTGCCAAGTAAGAAGTGCCTTTTGCCTCCCACCATGATTTTGAGACCTCCCCAGCCATTTGGAAGTCCAGTTAAACCTTTTCATGGTCCTAGTTTCAGGTATGTCTTTATCAGCAGCATGAAAACAAACTAATGCAGTAAATTGGTACCAGTAGAGTCGGGTGTTGCTGAGAAGATATCCAAAAATGCAGAAGTGACTTTGGAACTAGGTAACAGGCAGAAGTTGGAAAAGTTTGAAGGGCTCAAGAGAAGACAGGAAAGTGTAGGAAAGTTTGGAACTTCCTAGAGGCTTGTTGAATGGATTTGTCCAACATTTTGATAGTGATATGGACAATAAAATTCTAGCTGAGGTAATTTCAGATGAAGATGAGGAATTTGTTGGGAACTGGAGCAAAGGTGACTCTTGTTATGTTTTAGTAAAGAGACTGGTGGCATTTTGCCCCTGCCCTAGAGAACTGTGGAACTTTTAACTCGAGAGAGATGATTTAGGGTATCTGGCGGAAGAAATTTCTAAGCAGCAAAGCACTCAAAAAGTGACGGGTGCTGTTAAAAGCATTTTGTTTTAAAAGGGAAACAGAGCATAAAAGTTCAGAAAATTTGCAGCCTGATCAATGAAGTAGAAAAGAAAAGTCCATTTTTTTTTAGGAGAAATTCAAGCTGGCTGTAGAAATCTGCATAAGTAACAAGGAGCCAAATGTTAGTCCCCAAGACAATGGGGAAAATGTCTCCAGGGCACGTCATAGGTCTTCATGGCGGCCTCTGCCATCACAGACCCAGAAGCCAAGGAGGAAAAAATGGTTTTGTGGGCTGGGCCCAGGGTCCCCTTGCTGTGTGCAGCCTAGGGACTTGGTGCCCTGTGTCCCAGCCACTCCAGCTGTGGCAGAAAGGGGCCAACATACAGCTTGGGCTGTGACTTCAGAGGCTGGAAGCCACAAACCTTGGCAGTTTCCATGTGGTGTTGAGCCTGTGAGCACACAGAAGTCAAGAACTGAAGTTTGGGAACCTCTGCCTAGATTTCAGAAGATGTGTGGAAACGCCTGGACGTCCAGTCAGAAGATGTGTGGAAACGCCTGGACGTCCAGTCAGAAGATGATGTGTGGAAACGCCTGGACGTCCAGTCAGAAGATGATGTGTGGAAACGCCTGGACGTCCAGTCAGAAGATGATGTGTGGAAACGCCTGGACGTCCAGTCAGAAGATGATGTGTGGAAACGCCTGGACGTCCAGTCAGAAGATGATGTGTGGAAACGCCTGGACGTCCAGTCAGAAGATGATGTGTGGAAACGCCTGGACGTCCAGTCAGAAGATGTGTGGAAACGCCTGGACGTCCAGTCAGAAGATGCGTGGAAACGCCTGGACGTCCAGTCAGAAGATGTGTGGAAACGCCTGGATGTCCAGTCAGAAGTTTGCTGCAGGGGCTGGGCGCTCATGGAGAACCTCTGCTAGGGCCGTGCAGATGGGAAATGTGGGGTCAGAGCCCCCACACAGAGTCCCTACTGGGGTACTGCCTAGTGGAACTGTGAGAAGAGGGCCACAATCCTCCAGACCCGAGAATGGTAGATCCACTGACAGTTTGCACCATGCACCTGGAAAACTAAACATGGCATGTAGCAGACACTCAACGCCAGCCCATAAAAGCAGCCTGGAGGGAGGCTGTACCCTGCAAAGCCACCAGGGTGGAGCTGCCCAAGACCATGGGAACCCACCTCTTGCATCAGTGTGACCTGGATGTGAGACCCGAAGTCAAAGGAGATCATTTTGGAGCCTTAATATTTGACTGCCCCACTGGATTTCAGACTTGCCTGGGCCCTGTAACCCCTTTGTTTTGGCCAGTTTCTCCCATTTGGAACGGCTGTATTTACCCAATACCTGTACCCTCATTGTGTATAGGAAGTAACTAGCTTGTTTTGATTTTACAGGCTCATAGGTAGAAAGGACTTGCCGTGTCTCTGAAGAGACTTTGGACTACAGACTTTTGGGGTAATTCTGAAATGAGTTAAGACTTTGGGGGACTGTTGGGAAGGCATGATTGGTTTTGAAATGTGAGGATATGAGATTTGGAGGGGCTGGGGAAGAATGATATGGCTTGGCTGTGTCCCCACCGAAATCTCAACATGAATTGTATCTCCCAGAATTCCTACATGTTGTGGGAGGGACCCAGGGGGAGGTAATTGAATCATGGGGGCTGGTCTTTCCTCTGCTAGTCTCAGGATAGTGAATAAGTCTCTTGAGAGCTGATGGGTTTATCAGGGCCTTCTGCTTTTGCTTCTTCCTCATTTTGTCTTGCTGCCACCATGTAAGAAGTGCCTTTCACCTCCCTGCCTGTTTCTGAGACCCGCCCCAGCTATGTGGAAATGTAAGTCTAATTAAGCCTTTTTGTTGTTGTTGTTCCTAGTTTCAGATACGTCTTTATCAGCAGCATGAAAACGAACTAATACAGTCCTTCCCAAAGATGCCCACACATGAAATCCCGGACCCTTGTATAATATTAAACAGTAGGCTGGGTGCAGTGGCTCACGCCTGTAATCCCAACACTTTGGGAGGCTGAGGTGGGTGGATCACGAGGTGAGGAGTTCGAGACCAGCCTGACCAAAATGGTGAAACCCCGTCTCTACTATAAATACAAAAAAAATAAAAAATTAGCCGGGCGTGGTGGCGCATGCCTATAATCCCAGCTTCTTGGGAGGCTGAGGCAGGAGAATCGCTTGAACCTGGGAGGTGGAGGTTGCAGTGAGTTGAGATCGCGCCACTGCACTCCAGCCTGGGTGACAGAGTGAGACTCCGTCTCAAAAATAATAATAATAAAATATTTAACGGGGCCAGGCGTGGTGGCTCACGCCTGTAATCCCAGCACTTTGAGAGGCCGAGGCGGGCGGATCATGAGGTCAGGAGATCGAGACCATCCTGGCTAACATGATGAAACCCCGTCTCTACTAAAAATACAAAAAATTAGCCGGGCATGGTGGCAGGCACCTATAGTCCCAGCTACTCAGGAGATTGAGGCAGGAGAATGGCGTGAACCCGGGAGGCGGAGCTTGCAGTGAGCCAAGATCGCGCACCACTGCGCTCCAGCCCGGGGGACAGAGCCAGACTCCATCTCAAAAAAAAAAAATTTAATGGAAGTAATCTGCAAATTTGTGGACTAACGGGATGTCTAAACCAATAGACCCTGTAAAGAGGGTTGTCTAAGATACTGGCCAGGACCTACTGTGTCTCTAATTTTTCAAAACTCTATTTGCCAGAAAGATTCTTCCTACGCAGCATGTAAAGTTCCAAATGGTACTGTGGATAACTAGACTATGTATGGATATCCTTATCCTAAAGATATTACCATTAGATACAGGGAAGGCAACCTTATAAGGCCTGGACTAAATCTAGCTGAAACCCTCATAAACCACAACATAAAACCATCCCTTCAGGCAACAGGGCTTTACTTTCTCTATCGCTCCTGGGTACACTTAATCCTCCCCAGGCACTGGAGGGGAGCAGGCACTATAGTGGCGGTGGTGCCCAATGTGTTATTTTTAAACCCTACTGACACGGTAGCATTGTCAGGTAACATCCCTAATGTGGCCTCTTTTCTGGAAAGTGCATTCTCTCACACACCAAAACGGAAGGTCGCTTATCTCTATGCCATTATATGGAGATTTAACAGAAAAAACTTAAAAGGACATGCACACGAGAATCCTATATTAGAAAAACCAGGAATAGGACATGCAGTAGCCAAAGGCCTGTCTTGGTTTGGCGGTGTCCCCTTCTTAAGAAAATCAGTGCTTAATGTTTCTATCAGAAAGGCCGGGCGTGGTGGCTCACGCCTGTAATCCCAGCACTTTGGGAGGTCGAGGCGGGCGTATCACGAGGTCAGGAGATTGAGACCATCCTGACTAACATGGTGAAACCCCGTCTCTACTAAAAATACAAAAAAAAAATTAGCCAGGGGTGATGGCGGGCGCCTGTAGTCCCAGCTACTCTGGAGGCTGAGGCAGGAGAATCCCTTGAACCCGGGAGGCGGAGCTTGCAGTGAGCTGAGGTCGCGCCATTGCACTCCAGCCTGGGCGACAGAGCGAGACTCCGTCTCAAAAAAAAAAAAAATATATATATATATATATATATGTATTTCTATCAGAATTGTTGGGGAAACCAGCCCCACACTACCTGGTGGGTACCCCGAGTCCAGCAGAGACAAAGGAGTTAGAAAGAGACAGAGTAAGAGTTTAAAAGGCGGGTCCAGAGCTCTTTAGCTCCACCTAATTTATTGGTTTACAAGCTCTTTGTTCTTAGGGCAGATGGGAGGGGGAGGAAGGGATGAGGAAAAGGATTAATCAGTGAAGGAGAACTTGTTAGTCACTCAATAAGATGTTTAGCAGTCTCGGGTTCTGTGAATTTCCTCGAGCAAAGGCGTGTGTCTAAACTACTTAAGATCTTTAACTTATCGGGACTGAAATAGGTGGGTGTGGGTTTCAGGAGGAGCCAAGATGTTTGATTATACTCCATTGCTTCAAGGGAGTGTTATCTCCCTGAGCCACCTGTGGAATGCCGCTGAGCGGTTGTGCTCTCCGGGCATAAAGACATGAAGGCAATAAGGAGACTTTTCTCCTCAGAGGCCGCCCATGGCTCCCCATGGGTGTCTCACACAGGGGAGACCAACTCATCTGGCGCCCCAGAAACTCTTTCCCACAATATTGCAGCAAGGGTGGAAGGCAACTGTTGCAGCCATAAAGGCACGACAATCCAAAATTCTGTAGCCTCAGTAGTGATGCAAAATAAACTCTCAATGTCCTTACAGCTGAAGTAGTGGGCGCCTGCGCACTCTTAAATAAAACATGCTGTTTCTGGATCAACACTTCCAGTCAGGTAGAGAAAAATTTACGAGTCCTTAAAAACCAAATTAAAATCACTAACAGATTAAGGGAAAATGCAAACTCCAGTCCTAGTTGGCTACAATCCCTTTTCAATAAATTCGAGTCTTGGTTTTGGACCTGGTTAGCTCCCCTACGAAAACCTCTTTTCCCTATATGTTTTATATTAGTGTTTGGCTCTTGCATACTCAATGCTGTAACCCAAATTGTTTCCTTTCCCGAGGAGCTAACAAGCACCAAATGGTAATGCAAATAAAACCACACATGGATGTGCCTTTCTTCCCAGGACCCTTAAACCAACCCCAGGAGGAACCCTAGCTGTTCTTCCCCCACACAATGCCCCTTTCCAGCAGGAAGTAGCCAAAAAAAAAAAGCAATGCCCAACCTCGAGTCCCTGGAGAGCCCCCCAGCCTAAGGGTCAGAGCCTCATCCCCACATAAAATAGAAAGCAGCCTAGGGTGGGGGGAAATCAGGCTGCAGGAACCAATAAGGGAACTAGCACGTGGCGTTGTTCCTGGAGACATGCCCATGGCTACACAGATCGAAAAACCTCCACTTGGATAAAATCTTGCACAAACCTCCAACTCACTCAAATAAGGGAACAACGCTGGGCATAAAAATGCCTTCGTCCTTTGTATAGACAGTGGGCTCCCAGGAAGATGTTTCTTCTCGTTTTGGGGCATGAGCACAGTGGGCTTCGGTGGGTTCCAGTGGACACTCTCCTTTCCTTTGTTTGGACTGTACGTCTGCCCTCTATGAATCATCACTTCAGCCTCTGGTTGGTCCCAGGCTGGGCTGTCACTTCAGCTCCTAATAGGTCCTGGGCCAGGCTAAGCAGCCTCTGTGAATCATCGCTTCATCTTCTAATTGGTGCCGGGCCAAGCTTTCCAACAGGTCCTGGGCCAAGGTCCTGGGCCAAGCTGAGTCACGTGTTCTCGAAGACAGCCTGCAGACTAAGCACCTTTCTTCCCCTTTCCAGTGCATAGAGAACCCAGAACGGGACTCATAGTGGCCACCCCATTCAGGACCCCCTCTCTGCTGGCAGAGAGCTTTCTTCTTTCGCTTATTAAACCTTCGCCCCAACTTCACCTTTGTGTCTGTACTCCTTAATCTTCTTGAAGGTAAAACAAAAGTCCAGTTATTATCTCAAACAACAAAAACTGTTACATCTTGGTGCATTGTGTAATAACTGGTCACAGCAGGAGCCAGGCAGAGGCCATCTCCCAAACAGACAGAAAATACCTGAAGCTGGTGATCAGCAGCCTGCTGATAAGACCTCAGGGGTTGGGTGAGTGGGCTCACGCATGGCACCAAGAGGCAAAATGGTGGAGTTTAACTGGTGTATGACCTTCCTCCAGGAACACTCAACTGATAAGGGAAAAATGCCTCAAGTGAGCATGCGTACAATTTCAGTAAACACTGTGCACACAGCCCCTCCCAAGCTCTGGCAGGACACCATGCAAGTGGACAGCCGGCTCCAAGGGAAGAATCAAGGGAGAAGAAACACAAAACCCCATAAAATGCCAAATCAAGGGTCAGACGGGACACTGATCTCTCAAGTTGCCTAGCGGGCCCTCTTCCAAGTGTACTTTACTTTCTTTCATTCTTGCTCTAAAACTTTGTAATAAACTCTCACTCTTGCTCTAAATCTGGCCTTGGTCTCTATCTCTGCCTTAAAACTACTTCTTCCCCTCAGCCAAATTCTTTACTCCAAGGAGGCAAGAATAAAGTTGCTGCAGACCCATAAAAACTTGCCACTGATAACGGCCCTGTTGGTGTCCTGTCCTGACAAACTTGAGAGGATCCACAGGCAGGGGCCTCCCAACAACAGGAGTGCACAGCTGAGCAGGTGTGTCATTAACCACCTGAATCTTGTGAAGTCGGAGGATAAACACCCCATGAAATATGGAAAAGTCGAAATGTTTACAGCTTTGCTTTTGCCCAACAGAGCGATAACTCAGGCACTGATGTTTCCTGACTGCTGTCTGCATTTTCCTCCTACCATTCCATCTGAGCTGCTAAAACAGTGAAAGGCATTTTCTTCTTGTAAGATGATTGCTTAATTTACCAAAAAAAAAGAGTATTACTTTCATTGAAATTGCCTTCAACAGACTCAAGGCTCTAAATACAGGATTGTCTTCCTTTAAAGCCCCTGGAAAATTGAGACCTAGAAAGAAAAATAAAGTAGGCCAGGCGCGGTGGCTTACACCTGTAATCCCAGCACTTTGGGAGGCTGAGGAGGGCGGATCACGAGGTCTAGGAGCTGGAGACCAGCCTGGCCAATATGGTGACACCTCGTCTCTACTAAAAATACAAAAATTAGCCGGGCGTGGTGGCTCGTGCCTGTAATCCCGGCTACTTGGGAGGCTGAGGCAGAAGAATCGCTTGAACGCAGGAGGCGGAGGTTGCAGTGAGCCAAGATCGTGCCACTGCACTCCAGCCTGGGGGATAGAGCAAGAATCCATCTCAAAAGAAAGAAAGAAAGAAGAATAAAGTAGAATGAACTTCCAACTGCTTCTTTCAAAGGAAAGTGAGACAGACTCATACAGTCCCAGGAGATGGATGTGACACCTCTGTACCACTCAGAATTGCCCGAAGTGGGGTGGGGTGGGGGAGAATGGGGGGAAGCACTCAGGTAAAAACACAAAGAGGGTGAACTTAATGCGGAGAAGACAGGAAGGGGGAGAGGAAGGGAACGTCATGAATATTAAAAACGGAACATAAAAACAATGCAACCAATTAAAATATTGTTTAGAGACAGACAAAAAGAGATACAATAAAGATGGGGTGAGAGAAGAAAAGATGACAAAAAGAGAGGACCAGGCATGAGAAGAGGAAGAGGAGAGTGCGGAGGAGGCTGCTTGCCTGCTGTGGGATGGATGGCAGGGGCACTTCCCCAGACTCACTTTTCTCAAATGTAAAACTAACCAGCCTTGTGCCACGGATGTGAAGATAGCCCCATAGAACTTAAAGAGCAGACCATAACTTCCAATGAATGAGAGCTACTAACATTTACATCTGAAAAACAATTTGGATATTTACCCAAGTCTCCAACGAACAAAGTCACACTGAAGCTGGAGAGCACATTCATAACACCCGGAAAAACTTTTTTTTTTTGAGACTCCATCTCCCAGGCTGGAGTGCAGAGGTGCAGTCATGGCTCATTACAACCCAGACTCCTGGGTTCAAGCGATCCTCCTGTCTCAGCCCCTCTGAGTAGCTGGGACCACAGGCATGTGCTGCCACACCCGGCTGATTTTGTATTTTTTGTACAGATGGGGGTCTTACTATGTTGCCCAGGCTGTGAGGAGGGCAAAAATCACCTGGTGACCATTGAACAGGCCCCAGAGACAAATCTTCTTACCTGGGCAATTCAGAAGGGAGCAGAGACCACCTGGTGACCATCAAACAGGCCATCTGGAGGCAAAACTCCTTATCTGGGGAATTTAGAAGTAATCAAACTTCCCTAGTATCTAAAGACGGCATCTGATTATGATACAGGAACTAAAAAGAAATCATTTAGGCAGTTGGTGAGGGTGAGGGAAGAGAGACACCCTCTCATATTGTTTATTTAGGCCGTTAGTGAGGGTGAGGGAAGAGAGAGACCCTCTCATATTGTTTTATATTGTTTTATACTCAGTACCTGTTTAAAAAAAAAACCAAGGAAGTGAAATCAAAGACAGGCAGCCCGGCGCCAGGCCCAAAACCAGGCCTGGGCCTGCCTGGCCTAAACCTAGTAGTTAAAAATCAACTCTTGACTTAGAACCCGATGTTACCCATAGATTTCAGGCATTGTACAGAAGAACACTGTGAAACTCCCTGCTCTGTTCTGTTTCTCTCCGACTCTCTCTGCATGACACCCCTGTTACGTATACCCTAGATTGCTCAATCAATCACGATCCTTTCATATGAAATCTCTAGTGTTGTGAGCCCTTAAAAAGGACAGAAATTGTGCATTCGGGGACCTCGGATTTTGAGACAGTAGCTTGCCGATGCTCCCAGCTGAATAAAGCGCTTCCTTCTACAACTCGGTGTCTGAGAGGTTTTGTCTGCGGCTCGTCCTGCTACAAGGGTAAGAGAGTCCTCAGTAAGGCTTTCCTTTTAACAAAAAGCAGCCCCCAAATTATTTCTTTTCTAACAAAGAGCAGCTCATAAAATCGAGCTGCAGACACAGATAAGCCAGCTGGAAGCCTGCATAGGTGAATGCCGGCAGCTGTGCCAATAGAAAAGGGATACCTGGAAGCCAAGTATGTTCAACATGGAGGTTCCCCTTCCTAAAAAAGCAGGCAACGTGGGGCCTGGCAGGTAGAGACCTCATTTGCATAAAAAGATTTGCATAATAAAAGGATGAGTTGGCCGCTTCTTCCAGTGCTATGTAAATGCCACACCTGGTCCAACCAATCCTCTGTGCCTATGTAAATCAGACACCGCCTTCTCAAGCTCATCTATAAAACCATCTCGTTGCGAAGGGGGAAATCCTCTCAGAACCCCCCTCACTCTGCACAAGGGAACTTTTCTCTTTTGCCTATTAAACTCCCGCTCTGAAACTCACTCGTTGTGTGTCTACGTCCTCAATTTCCTTGACGTGAGGCAACAAAACTCAGGTATTACCCCAGACAAATGACACCACTTCAATTCCAGGCCTCTTTCAACTTTTATAAGTAAATAAAATTTCTAAACATCTCTGGAGTGCCACGCTGAAACTCAGTTTACAACCCTGAGCTCCAGCCTTAAGGTCCATAAATGCTCCTACGGAAAATCCACCACTGGGCACTCAGTCCTCTCTCTGAGGCGCCCCACTGCACTCTGTTGCAGCATTCTTCCTAATAAACTTTCCTTTTTTTTTTGAGACAGAGTCTCACTCTGTCACCCAGGCTGGAGTGCAATGGCATGATCTTGGCTCACTGCAACCTCTGCCTCCTGGGTTCAAGCGATTCTCCTGCTTCAGCCTCCCAAGTAGCTAGGACTACAGGCACCTGCCACCACACCCGGCTAATTTTCATATTTTTAGTAGAGACGGGGTTTCACCATATTGGCCAGGCTGGTCTCGAACTCCTGATCTCGTGATCCGCCCGCCTCAGCCTCCCAAAGTGCTGGGATTACAGGCATGAGCCACCATGCCCAGCCTTGTTTATTTTTTAGAGACAAGGTCTATGTTGCCCAGGCTGGCCTCAAACCCCCAAGGTCAAGCGGTCCTCTTGCCTCAGCCTCCTGAGTACTTGGGACTACAAAATTGTGTCCCCACACTAGATAAAGCTGTTTTTGGAAAGTGCTTCTTCCTAGATATTTTTTCTTATTCTTTTTCTTTTTTCTTTTTTGAAACAGAGTCTTGCTCTGTCATCCAGGCTGGAGTGCAGTGGTGCAATCTTGGCTAACTGCAACCTCTGCCTCCCGGTTCAAGCAATTCTCCTGCCTCAGCCTCCCAAGTAGCTGGGATTACAGGCACGCACCATCATGCTGGCTAATTCTTGTACTTTTAGTAGAGACAGGGTTTTGCCATGTTGGCCAGGCTGGTCTTGAACTTCTGACCTCAAGTGATCTGCCCGCCTCAGCCTCCCAAAGTGTTGGGATTACAGATGTGAGCCACTGTGCGTGGCCAACATTTTTCAATATGGAGTTAAATAGCAAATAACACTGAGAAGCCCTGCTGTAAGCTCCCAGGAAAACTATTTTCCATATTCATTTATCCAGTAGGATTCTCTGTTACTAGGACAGAGAATGTATATTATTATTTTATTCCTGAAAAACATATCCTAAAATAAAGGGTGCACATGTAGACATTTTAAATAATACAAAATGCATACCTACATAGGCACTGCCCACCCTAAGAAAGACAGCATAAGCAGCTGAGACACTCTTAACCTCTAATTCAATGGCTGTCATCTGGGGGCAATTTTTCTTCCCCCAGGGGAACTTGCCAAGTCTACAGACAGCCTGGTTGTCATCACAGGGACGGGCCACCACTGGCTTCTGGTGGGTGGCGGCCAGGGCCGCTGCTCAACACCCTTTGAGTCCAGAATGCCCCACTGGCCTCAGGTGTCACCAGGGCCTTCCCACTGCGTGCTGGTCCCCCAGGAGATCATCACAATCTCACGAGACTCTCGTGTTAACCAGCCCTTGCCCTTCCTCACAGTTCTACTGCACGTCTGTGTCTCTAGGTCACGTTTGGCTTTGCCTGTGTTTGAACTTCACACAAGTGGGCTCATTCAGTCCAGCCCTCTTAGCACTGCAGCTCTTTAGCTATGTCTAACCTTTTTAGCCAATTCATCCTGTTTCTAATGTTAGTTATCCTGATTTTCATTTCTGGGAGTTTCCCTGGCTTCTGTTCTGGACTCTTCAATAATTCTGATGCTTTCTCCTCCTCACTGCTTTGCACTCCTTTAAACACAGACGCACTCCTACTCTGGGTCTGATCATCTCAGGACCAGCAGCCGCTGTGCACTCGATGTTTTGTTTGTGGTTTCTTGGGACTCTGCTCAAGGCTCGTTTTCTCTGGTGATTTTCTCATGAGTTCTCAGAGCGTGCACATTCACTTCTGCATGGGTCAAAGCTAAAGTTCTAAATTCAATGTGTACACAGAGGAGTTCCATTGACCTGCCCACCCACCCCTTTCACGAAGCCGAGGGCCTGGCACTTACTTTCCTCTTCAACCAGCAAAGTAACTCAGAGCTCCTGCTGCAAGGAAGTGCGAATCCCCCGCCCAGATCGCTGGGATTTCTCAGGAACATGTCTCTGCCCTTCCACCCAGGCTCAGACAGGGAGCACTCAGTGCCTGCTTCAGGTTTCTGGCTTGAGAGATGCAGCCCCCTTCCTACCCACAGGTAAGGTGGGAGAGGCACCCACCTCTACCTACCTTTCTCTGAAGGGAGGGTTTCCCTGAGTTCATGCACTGAGAGCCACGCTCCCAGAGTCCAGGCTTTGGGTGGTGGTGTCAGGCCTCAGGCTGCCCTCAGGGCAGGCACATCAAACACCTGGCAGGCAACAGCCCTGGGGGAAACATAAGCCTTAGGGAATCCCTCTACTTACCTGCCAACCCTGCCCCCAAGGAATCCCTTAACTTTCCTGCCATGAGTCACTTAAGCCCCTTTCCTTTATGAATTACCTATTCTCAGGTGTTTCTTCATAGTGACATGAGAATGAACGAATACACCGTCTCCAATAAAATAATGCTTCTTAAAAGTAACTTTTAAAATATTTCTCCTGCTGTCCTAGAAATCACTGACCATGTAATCAGCCAGGTTCTGGAAACAGAAATTCCTAGCAGTTAATATTAACAACAACAAAAAATTATAACTGAAGAGACAAGGAAAAGGAAAGAGAAAGAAGCTGTGGAAGGAAAATAGAATTTCAAGACCCCAAACTCACAATTCCAAAGGAAAACCAAGCTTGGGAACTAAGTCATGCAAAAACTGCTTCTCCTTTTGTTCCCAAAGAGACAGCTGTGATTTCACATGCTTGCCCTCCGGGTCCAGGCAGCAGGCACACACCCTGAAGTCACCTGGTGGGGTGTCACACTGCACAGGACCTTTGCTGGACACACCTTGAAGTACCCCTCAGGCCATTGCTGGGCCCATGGGCTCTTGAGGATGTAGCCAGCTGGATGGACATCCTAGGCCTATCCCAGCCACCCAGCGCTGGACCTGAGGAAATGTCCTCCACAGAGGATGAAATATGATGATGACCACCCAGGGGCCAAGACAGCAGAGAAAGCTGCACTCAGTGCGTGAGCCTAGCCAGGCTGAAGCTGGACAGACATGCCCATCTCCCAGGACAGCTCAAGGGTGACCAACTGGACAACAGGCCCCCTTCCCAGCAGTGGGCGTTCCTACTTGGACTCACCTGAGGACATCCTGGCCTCCCTCCCTGCCATCTTCCTGTCCCTCACCTGTTGCTGGAGGGTTCAAGAGGGTCTACCAATGCCTGTGAGATGCCAGCCACAGCTGGTGTCCAGGTTTTTGGCACCATAGTGAGAAAGAATTCAGGGCCGAGTCAATGAAGTGAAAAGCCAGGAGCTTTTATTGCAAAGCGAAAGCACACACTTAGGACGGAAGCCGTGCACAAAGGAGTTTGGGTTTCTAACTTTATGTGCCCTTCTAATTAGGGGGTGGAATAATCATGTGGTTTTCTAGGGAAAAGGCGGAGATTTCCTAGAATGGGGGTGCCATCCATTTTCATATTAATATGGGCATGCTCAGAGCTGCCATACGCCCAGCCTCATTTTAAAAATTGGTTCTTCTTACTCTGCAAAATTAATGGCTGAGTAATCATTCTTGGCAATCTCAATACCAGATTTGTTGGTGACAATGAAAGCCTTGAGGGACAAGGCCTTTTCTACATGAGTTTGGACTCTATAGGCAACTCTTCAGTGGCTTTTTGTTTTTAGCATTTTACTCACATCCTTACTTGGTGAACTGAACTGTAGATTGTGCCATACTTAACCCCTCTGCTTTCCCATTACCCTAGGAGGGCAGCCTGGATTTGGTGGAAAGTATTCTTATCAGCATGCACCTAGACACGAGGACCTAACAGATTAAGATGTGCCACAGGGCTTGCAGATTCCTTGACCATCTGTTTGCTGGTTCAGGACTGTTGAAATCTGTACTGTTTGCGTGTTTTGTGAGGCTTCTCCAGTCGCATGGTAGCAGGCAAGAGAGAATGAGAGCTACATGAAAGGGTTTCCCGTTATAAACCATCAGATCTTGTGAGATTTGTTCACTACCAGGAGAAAAGTACGGCGAAAAACTGCCCCCATGATTCAATTATCTCCCTCCAGATCCCTCCCAAAACACATGGAAATTATGAAAGCTATAATTCAAGATGAGATTTGGGTGGGGACACAGCCAAACAATACCATTCCATCCCTGGCCCCTCCCAAATCTCATGTCCTCATATTTCAAAAGCAATAATGCCTTCCCAACAGTGCCCCAAAGTCCTTTTAGCATTAACTCAAAAGTTCACAGTCCAAACTCTTATCTGAGACACAGCAAGTCCCTTCTGCCTATGAGCCTGTAAAATCAAAAGTAAGTTAGTTACTTCCTAGATACAATGGGGGTATAGTCATTGAGTAAATACAGCCATTCGAAATTAGAGAAATTAGCCAAAACGAAGGGACTAAAGGCCCATGCAAGCCTGAAATCCAGTGGGGCAGTCATTAAACCTTAAAGTTCCAAAATGACCTCCTTTGACACCATGTCTCATATCCAGGTCACACTAATGCAAAAGGTGGGCTTCCATGGCCTTGGGCAGCTCTGCCCTGTGGCTTTGCAGGGTATACCCCACTCTTGGCTGCTTTCATGGGCTGGAGTTGAGTGTCTGTGGCTCTTCCAGGGCCACAGAGCAAGCTGTTGATGGATCTACCAGTCTGGGGTTTGGAGGACAGTGGCCCTCTTCTCACAACTCCACTAGGCAGTGCCCTAGTGAGGACTCTGTGTGGGGGCTTCAACCTCACATTTTTCTTCTGCACTGCCCTAGCAGAGGTTCTCCATAAGGGCCCCAGCCCTGCAGCAAACTCCTGCCTGGACATCCATGCATTTCCATACATCCTCTGAAATCTAGGCAGAGGTTCCCAAACCTCAATTCTTGACTTCTGTGCACCCACAGGCTCCACATCACGTGGAAGCTGCCAAGGCTTAGAGCTTCCATTCTTTGAAGCCACAACCCAAGCTGTACCTTGGCCCCTTTTAGCCATGGCTGGAGTGGCTGGGACACAGGGCACCAAGTCCCTACTAGACTGCACACAGCAGGGGGCCCCTGGGCCAGGCACAAAAAACATTTTTTCCTACTAGGCCTCCAGGCCTGTGATGGGAGGGCTGCCATGAATGTCTCTGACATGCCCTGGAGACATTTTCGCATTGTCTTGGTGACTAACATTTGGCTCCTTGCTCACGCCTGTAATTCCAGCACTTTGGGAGGCCAAGGCAGGCAGATCACTTGAGATCAGGAGTTCGAGATCAGCCTGGCCAACATGGTGAAACCCCGTCTCTACTAAAAATACAAAAATTAGCTGGGAGTGGAGTCAGGCACTTGTAATCCCAGCCACTCAGGAGGCTGAGGCAGGAGAATCACTTGAACCCAAGAAGGGTGGTTGCGGTGAGCCGAGATCATGCCACTGCACTCCAGCCTAGGTGACAGAGGGAGACTCCGTCTCAAAAAAACAAAACAAACAAACAAAAAATTTGGCTCCTCATTACTTATGCAAATTTCTGCAACTGGCTTGAATTTCTCCACAGAAAATGGGTTTTCCTTTTCTATCTCATCGTTAGACTGCACATTTTCTGGACTTTTATGCTCTGTTTCCCTTCAAAAACTTAATCCTTTTAACAGCACCCAAGCCACCTCTTGAATGCTTTTCTTTACTTAGAAATTTCCTGCCAGATACCTAAATCATCTCCCTCAAGTTCAAAGTTTCACAGATGTCTAGGACAGGGGCAAAATGCCACCAGTCTCTTTGCTAAAACATAGCAAGAATCACCTTTATTCTAGTTCCCAACAAGTTCCTTCTCTCCATCTGAGACCACCTCAGCCTGGATTTCATTGTCCGTATCATTATCAGCATTTTGGTCAAATCCATTCAACAAGTCTTTAGGGAGTTCCAAACTTTCCCACATGTTCCTGTCTTCTTCTGAGCCCTCCAAACTGTTCCGACCTCTACCTGTTACCCAGTTCCAAAGTTACTTCCACATTTTTGGGTGTCTTTACAACACCACCCCACTCTACTGGTACCAAATTACTGTATTACTCCGTTTTCACACTACTGATAAAGACACACCCAAGACTGGGTAATTTATTAAGAAAAAGAGGTTTAATGGGCTCACAGTTTCACATGGCTGGGGAGGCCTCACAATCATGGTGGAAGGGGAAAGGAATATCTTACATGGCAGCAAGCAAGAGAGAATGGGAGCCAAGCAATAGGGATTTCCCCTTATAAAGTCATCAGATCTCATGAGACTTACTCACTACCATGAGAACAGCATGAGGGAAACTGCCCCCCATAATTCAATTATCTCCCACTGGGTCCCTCCCACAACATGTGAGAATTATGGGAGCTACAATTTAAGATAAGATTTGGGTGGGGACACAGCCAAACCATATCATATGTTTTTAAGTGTTTTGGGTTTTATGGTCATTTTCTGGATTGGGGCTGGTTCAAATGCTGCTCTTTTAGCTGTGGCGTCAGCCAGTTGGTTACCCTGAACTTCTGTGGTGTTTAATTTACAGTGCCCTGGGATTTTTATGGTTGCCAACTATTTTGGTTGTAGAATAGCTTTTTTTTTTTTTTTTTTTGAGATGGAGTCTCACTCTTGTCACCCAGGGTGGAGTGCAGTGGCGCAATCTCGGCTCACTGTAACCTCCACCTCCCAGGTTCAAGCAATTCTCCTGCCTCAACCTCCCAAGTAGCTGGGATTACAGGCACCCGCCACCATGCCTGGCTAATTTTTGTATTTTTAGTAGAGACGGGGTTTCACCATGTCGGCCAGGTTGGTCTTGAACTCCTGACCTCATGTGATCCACCTGCCTCAGCCTCCCAAAGTGCTGGGATTACAGGCGTGAGTCACTGCACCCGGCCTAGAATAGCTTCTAACAGCTCTGATACTTGTTGTACATTTTTTATGGGTTGCCCTGAGGAGGCTAAATATCCTCTGTCTTTCCATAGCATCCCAAAGTCATGCAAACCCCAAAAGCATAGCAGCTGTCAGTATAAATGTTTGCAGCCTTGTATTTTGCCAATTGACAAGCTCGGGTCAGGGCAATCAACTCGGCCACTTGAGATGATCTGGCTTCGGGAACAGGACCGGGTTTAATTACCTCTAGTAAGGAAACCATAGCATATCCTGCTCCAAAATTTCCAACCTCTCCTCTTAAATAAGACCCATCTGTATACCATTCTATTTTAGCACGATCCAGTGGCATCTCTTGTAGGTCTGTCCTGGGGTGAGAAGTCAGTCAGTCATCAGAACACAGTCCCGAGGGGTCCTGTTGGAAGGGCCTGGCAACAGAGTAGCCAGATTAAGATTATTATACTGGAAGTAGTAATATTGGAAGATGGTACAAGCAAAATTTGATAAGAGGCTAACCGGTTGACAGACACACGTTGAGTATGATGAGAGTTTAGAAGGGTCTCAGGAGAATGTGGCACAGAAATGGTTAAGGGGGGAACCCATAATTATTTCTTCAACAGACTTGTACAGAAGGGCCATGGTTGCTATTGCTCTCACACAAGGAGGCAGCCCGTGTGCCACAGGGTCCAGGTGTTGGCTAAAATAGCCTATAGGTCTCTGATGATCACCGTGTTTCTGGATCAGTACCCTGGATGCAGTACCTCCAGTTCTGTGTATGGAAAGGGAGAAAAGCAGTTTGTAGTTTGGGTGCCCTAAGGCTGGGGCATTAGTTAGAATTTCCTTTATTTGTTGTACAGCTGATTGTCCCTCAGGACTCCACAAGGCAGGATCAGGTTGTTCATTTTTTAGGTATGCATAGAGAAGTTGAGCCATAAGGAAGAAATTTGGTATCCAGTTTCTTTTTTTTTTTTTTTTGAGACAGAGTCTCGCTCTGTCGTTCAGGCTGGAGTGCAGTGGTGCGATCTCGGCTCACTGCAAGCTCTGCCTCCCGGGTCCACACCATTCTCCTGCCTCAGCCTCCAGAGTAGCTGGGACTACAGGCGCTGCCACCACACCTGGCTAATTTTTTTGTATTTTTAGTAGAGAGGGGGTTTCACCGTGTTAGCCAGGATGGTTTCGATCTTCTGCCATCGTGATCCTCCCGCCTCAGCCTCCCAAAGTGCTGGGATTACAGGCCTGAGCCACCGCGCCTGTCCACTGGTATCCAGTTTCTACAATAGCCAGCCAGGACCCAAAATCCTCTAAATTGTTTATTAGTGACAGACATTAGGAAAGCTAAAATTCCTCTCACTCTGTCAGGGTTAATACTCAGTACTTTGACTGAGATAATATGCCTCCAAATGCTTAACTTGCAGCAAGCATAGCTGAAGTTTGTCTTTGGACACTTTGTGTCCCTTGGTGGCTGTTTGAGTAAATATAGACTATCTTCCTGGGAGGAAGATAGTGTGTCTGAACAAAGGAGAAGGTCATCTACATACTGAATGAGTGTTGAGCCCTGGGGAAACATTAAATCCTCTAAATCAGCTTTTAATATTTGGGACTTTGTGTATAAGTGGGACTTTGTGTATACCCTTGAGGCATTACTGTCCACATATATTGCCCTTCTTTCCAAGTAAAGGTAAACAAATACCGGCTGTCTGGATCTACAGGAATACTAAAGAAGGCACTGCAGAGATCTGCAACTGAGAAATACTGGCTGATAGTGGGTGTAGTTGATACAAGGATATGTGGGTTGGGGATTATTGGGTGTCTGGGTATTGCGATATTATTTATTGCCCTCAAGTCCTGTACAAATCTCCATCCCCTCCTGCTTTTTTGTTTTTGTTTTTGTTTTACAAGGAATATGGGGCTGTTGCAGGGGCTCGTGCAGGGAATAGTTGAGCCCCTTTTTCAGTTAATCTTGTATGACAGGGGCGATTCCATCTGTAGCTTCCTGTCGGAGAGGATACTGTTTGAGGTTGGGTAGGGGGTTCTTCAGGTTTATCTCTACCTTTATTGGAGTAGCTGAGAATATTTTCCCTATATCTGTATTTGACTGAGACTATAAGTGGGAAGGGACATCCTTAAGCAAATGCTCCACTTCTGGAGTTAACAGGAAGACTGGGGAAGCTAAAAGGAGTTTTACTGTTTTCTGCTCTTTATTCCAATGTTCTCTCTTCTCTTCTAGTATTTCCTTTTCTGTCTCATTTCCCTTCCCCAGTCACAAAATGGTGTCTTAACATTACTAGTACTAAATTGTGGTACATTGTCAGGACTTGTTTTTTCTTTGTGAGATGGAGTCTCCCTCTGTCGCCCAGGCTGGAGTGCAGTGGCACAGTCTTGGCTCACTGCAACCTCCACCTCCTGGGTTCAAGTGATTTTCCTGCCTCAGCCTCCCAAGTAGCTGGGATTACAGGCATGCGCTACCACGCCCGGCTAATTTTTGTATTTTTACTAGAGACGAGGTTTCACCATGTTGGCCTGGCTGATCTCCAACTCCTAACTTCAAGTGAGCCACCTGCCTCGGCCTCCCAAAGTGCTGGGATTACAGGCATGAGTGACTGCGTCTGGCTGTCAGGATGTTTTCTAAGTTGATATTGTTGGTCCCTGGCTCCAATTCTAGAAGAAGTTCACCTTTCGATGAAAAAGATATGAGCATTATGCATGTTGAGATCACAGCCCAAAAGATTGACAGGGCTGCAGGGCACATTAGAAATACATGGGACCAACAGAGCATGTCACACTTAGAGCCCATGGTGGGGCATCTGAACCCAAAGAAATGTTAAGGTATAGGTTTAGACTTAAAACATGAGATAGTTTTATTAGACATACCCACCATGTTAATTCTTTCATTACTCTGAAGTATGGGGTTTCTAAATTAGGTGGGATTTATAACAGATATAGCCACTCCTGTGTCAAATTCAGGCAGTTGTAAGCTCATGGTTTATCATTATATCAATCTCTCTCAATTTGTCAGGATAGAATATTTGGAGCAGTGAAACCCTGTGCTTTCTCAGAGCACCCTAGTCTTCCTGAGCTGCATTTTCTTGTCTTTTCTTTCATTTCAGCCTAATGCAATCCCTCTTAAGGTGTCCTGGCCGTTTTTTTTTGTTTGTTTGTTTGTTTTTTTTGAGTCAGCGTTTCGCTCTGTCGCCCAGGCTGGAGTGCCGTGGCGCGACCTGGGCTCACTGCAAGCTCCGCCAACTAGGTTCACGCCATTCTCCTGCCTCAGCCTCCCAAGTAGCTGGGACTACAGGCGCCCGACACCATGCCCGGCTAATTTTTTTTGCGTTTTTAGTAGAGAAGGGGTTTCACCGTGTTAGCCAGGATGGTCTCGATCTCCTGACCTCCTGATCCGCCCGCCTCAGCCTCCCAAAGTTCTGGGATTACAGGCGTGAGCCACCGCGCCCGGCCAGTGTCCTGGTCTTTTACACTAGTAACAGACCGGGAGGGAAGAGTCCTCAGACCTAAGAGCTTAAAATCTTTCTGGGGCTGAGAGGTTTGAAAAGTTAATTGCTTTAACTGTAAATGCATAACTTGGGCAATCTTCTGTTTTTCCTTTTTATCACAGTGCAGGATAATTGGTCAGCTAACTATTTCATTAGTTCTGGCTGTGGCCCAATTTATCATGTGGCATTTTCTAAGGGTGGGTAAATCATCACCTAGTCTAATAAATTTGCATTTAATAATGTAGCATTTTTATTGTTTTCATAGCAATCAGCTCACATCCTGCAATATTGTCTAAAAGTTTTATCAAAACATGTGAAATAATCTAAAACCGATTCCTTTGTGCTCTGGCAGCATTGTTGGATTTTACTCCAATCCACAACCCTTTGGGACACTGAAGGAATGCTATTTAACAGAACAGTCATTCGTTCACGAGCATCTTTGCATCTGTCTTCAGGATTTGGGGCTGGCTGATTTAGCCTTCCTGGGCCTTTAGAGATCAGGTCTGCTACAATGTCTGACCACTGTGCCTTTTCTAGCCACTTAGCTTTAGCTTCTGAGACCAGTATGTGGACCAGCTGATAAAGGTCTGAATGACCCGGGTCATAGGTTCTGATAATGAGCTCAAACTCTTGGGCAAACCCAATTGGATCTTTATGGGAGGCAGGAAATTCTTTATGCCTCGCAACTCAGCGGTTAACCAGGGTTGACAGACAATCACAGGGGTTCCCCTCACTGTTAACAGTTGTTCCCGAAACGGGTTCATCATGAGAGAAGTCCCTATGGTGTCCCCCTTTTCCACGTCTTCCAGATGAAAGGCTGCCACTGGGGTTACCAGAGAAACGGCAGGAAGCAGGGTCTTGGAAGTTAGATTCCCTACGGCCTTCGGTTCAGTGAGTGGCAGGCAAGGAGGAGAAGAGGGTAGATTGGAACCTGAAGGAAAAGGAGGGGAGAGGTCTGGTCCAGGAAGTCCAGAGGGGTCAGGGTAGAGTGGGGGTGTAGGTGGAGGTAGGGGAGGCACTAAGGGGGAAGTAAGGGATTTGGAGGATTTCTTTAAGAGAGATAAAAGATTAGAGAGTTCTGGACTGGCAGTTCTAAGTTGTTTGTTGGCTTCCTGTAGGGAGGTAAGGTGACCTTTCCCCCGGGGAGGATTTCTTTAAGAGAGATAAAAGATTAGAGAGTTCTCGACTGGCAGTTCTAAGTTGTTTGTTGGCTTCCTGTAGGGAGATGAGGTGATCTTTCCCCGGCTCGCTACTCTCCAGGTACCATGAAAGTAGCTCTCCCATTCCGGTTTCTTAGTTTTTGTGCCCACATTTTCCATTCTGGTTCGCGGGTACACTAAATTGGGCATCTCAAAAGATCCCCATTTAGGCCATTGTAACTTAGAACCTACTTTGGTTATAGTGGTCCACTTGGTTAAATATTTGCATGACGATTTGCCTTAAGTATTTTGCATGTACCTGGCTGGAGTTTCTAAAGGTGGAACTTTATGTTCCTCAGCTGCTGGGGTTTTAGCTAATTTAGAGGCCTCATTCCCCATAATTTAAGGTTCCCCTTCGGATTCAACCAAGTTGGGATGTGTGTGAGACCCAAAGTGTGCTGCCTGGGGACCTGGCTCTTCAGGGCCATTATTCCTTGAACCACTTCAGTCCATCCTTGTCGTGGTCACCTGGTAAAGTGTGTCAGGGGCTCCAGGTGTGGGAAGGGTCAGCTCCTTATATGCACCCACCAGATGAGATTAGACCTTAAGTATGTTCTTCTGGGGAGAAAACCAGCTCAGAGCTGCTGTACATCTTAAGGAGCTTTCCTCCCAGACACCCTCACGTGATTCTCAGTTGCCTAAGAATGCCCCGAAAGGCTGAGGGGAGTAAAGTGCTCTTATTTCTTTAGAGAATTCCACACTCATAAGCTAGAGGGTTTGAAGTTGGTCAAATCCGGTAGCTGAAAGGACTGAAACACACACACAATCCAAGAAGACGGAAACAACAAACAGCTAGGCAAAACTAACAGTGATCATGCAAATTATATGATTTCTGAGCACTCAAGTGTAAGCAGAAATTAACACCAGCGGGTTGTTCATGCTAACTTTAGTCATTTAAAAAGAATTTGCAAGACAAAATCCCAAACCAGTTCCTTACCTAGTGATAGGAGCCCAAGCTGAAGAGTGCTCTCCACAGATGCAGAAGCAGACAGGCTGCCTTCCTTGATGGAAGCGAGTGGAAAATCCAGGAAAAAAGGAGATTTTTTTTTTTTAAACAGCAAATAAACCTCTGACCCCCAACTGAAAAACACTGGAAGATCAGGGATCCCTGGAAAAAAGAGGTCCAAGACTTCAGCAAATTGTCCTACTGGTTTGGGCTACAAGGTGCCCAGACCAGTACCAAGCACCAATAGGAGAGCTGCTGCAGGCTGGGCCACCTTCACCCAGGTTCCCTTAGTGGTTACCACATGTCAGTCGACAAAAATGATGAGACCAGTCTCGATCATTCCAGGAGGCTTATCTGCCAAAGGTAAGGACTCGTGCCTGGGAGACAGGTCTACGCCTTTTTCCAAAGATTATTTCGAGGGCTCCAAATTTAAAGGGGAAAGGGTGGGATATTGAGAAGTACACAAATTTCACATAAGAGGAGGGTAGGGAAAAAGTCATTCGTGCCTTTGGTTCAGTGAATTTGCATTTTTTTTTTTTTTTTTTTTTTACATAAGATGACATAGACAAATGGGGCAGAGGAATCTGCATTATTACATAAGGTAACAAACAAAACATAACAAAAGGGCAGGGGAACAATCAGATATGCATTTGTATCTGGTAGGCAGGGGGGTGACTGCATCTGTAAAGACAAGCTATCGATTTACATAACCATGGCGAAATTTTAACAGGAACACCTTAGGGTAGAAATCTTGGAGCTCACCAGGAATTTCCTTGTGGGCAAAATATGGGGGAGGCGTGTAGGTTTTCATCTTGCAGCCCTCTTATTTAGGAACCAAAAGGGGAGGCAGGTTTGCCCGACCCAGTTCCCAGCTTAACTTTTCCCTTTGGCTTAATGAGTTTGGGGTCGCAAGATTTATTTTCCTTTCACAGTATGTAAGCCCTGGGTCTGGGGGTGATGGTTGGGAATCCACCATCTTGTCTCACCACTGCCAGAGACACAGGTGTGGCTTCCGTTCATAAGTCCCTATTAAATGTTTCTGTCTAAAGAACTAGATTTGCCAGTCCCTTTCTTTGACGTCTCAGCTTCCTCTGACTTTGGGGCAGATTTGTATAAGCCTGGCCACTGAGGAACAATCACTAACCATTAGGAAAATGCAAATCAAAACCACAATATCATTTTATACCTACCAGTATGACCATAATACAAGGCTGTGAAAGGAAAGTATCTTGGGTCCCTTCAACCTGCCTCCCCTTCTAGTCAGTCATCCCTCTGCTCACTGAGACAGATGCACAGCTGACTGTCTCCTTTGGAAAGGCTGATCAGAAACTCACAAGAATGCAACTGTTCATCTCTCACATATCTGTGACCTGGAAGCCCCCTTCCCGCTGTGAGTCTTCCCGCCCTTGCTTCAATTGTCCCGCCTTTCCAGACTGAACCGATGTTCTTCTTACATATATTGATTGATGTCTCATGCCTCCCCAAAATGTATAAAACTAAGCTGTGCCCCGACCACCTCGGGCACATATCATCAGGACCTCCTGAGGCAGTGTCACGGATGCGTCCTCAACCTTGGAAAAATAAACTTTCTAAATTAATTGAGACCTGTCTCAGATTTTTGGGGTTCACGAGGCACATAAATAACAAGTATGGGCAAGAATGTGGAAAAATTGAAACCCTCACACATTCCTGGTGAGAATGTAAAATGGTGTAGCCAATTTGGAAAACAATTTAGCAATACTTAAAAATGTTAAACAGTTACCACATGAAAACTTAAGTCCACACAAAAGCTTGTACATGAATGTTCATAGCAGCATTACTCATAATAGTCAAAAAATGCAAACAACCCAAATGTCAATCAACTGATGGATAAAATGTAGTATATCCATATAAAGGAATAGTTTTAAATTTTATTTAATGAAATATTCATCAGCAATTAAAAAGAACTAGCTGCTGATGTCTGCTGTAATATGGACCTTGAGAACATTATGTTAAATGAAAGCAGTCACAAAAGACTCCATATTTTGTGTTTCCATGTATATGAAATGTCTAGAACAGGTAAATCTATAAAGGCAGAAAATAGTGATTGCCAGGGGCTGAGGGAATGGGAGGGAAATGGGAAATGAATGTTAATGGGTACAGGGTTTCTTTTTGGGGTGATAACATTCTCCTAAAATTAGATTGTGGTATTGGTTCCACAACACTGAAAAACCATCTCACCTTAAATTGGTGAATTTTATAGTACATGGATCAGATCTCAACAAAAGTTTTTATTAAAGAAAAGATTTATCTGGAGATGGATAGTGGTGATGGTTGCATAATATGAATGTACTTAATGTCCTTAAAAATTAAGGCGATAAATCTTGTTATAAGTAACACAATAAAAAATGAGTTTCAATAAATTATTTGGGGACATTTGAGTCTTATGCCTTAGCTTGGAACAACTCTCCTGTGAATAAAATGCTTGCGATGTGTTAAGCAACTGTGTTTGTATCTGAAATGAGTGACTACCAAAATGACGGTAAGGAATTTTTTGGAAGGCAAAAGCCTGACCTTAGTAAGGGCTCAGATTTCTCCAGTGTGTACCTTGTGCCAATGAAGTACAGGAGATTTTGTTTTATCATCCCATCTCACGGATGAGGAAACTGAAGTTTGTTGAGATAACTTATGCAAGGCACAGATGAACCTGAACACACTTTTATGTAACTAAAACCCTCACTGTTAACCACTATGCTTATATTCTGTGCCTCTCTGCTTTATTCAATTATAAAATGAAAGAGATTTAGATGATCTCTAATATCCTACCAACCTGAAATTCTTGTTTCATTACAATAAAGCATTTCGTATATAATTGGGAAATAATTCTGTATTATGTAAAAAGCTTAATCTGGCAGTGAGCTGCACTTGTGATTCTAATATTTAAATTGTGGGTGCATATTATCAAAGCACCTTATGGTGCTGTGTCCCAGAGGAAACCAAACTGGAACCCATTTCAATCCCCATGCCAGCAGGCTCCTCAGACTGTAGTTCTCACCATGCCACAGCCCATCTGAGAGACACCACAGCATCTGCACACTGATTTGTTGTTGTTTTTGAGATGGAGTCTCACTCTGTCACCCAGGCTGGAGTGAAGTGGTGCGATCTCAGCTCACTGCAACCTCCACCCCCTGGGTTCAAGCGATTCTCCTGCCTCAGCCTCCCGAGTAGCTGGGATTATAGGCGGGCGCCACCATGCCCAGGTAATTTTTTTTATTTTTAGTAGAGACGGGGTTTCACCATGTTGGCCAGACTGGTCTTGAACTCCCGACCACAGGCGATCCGCCGGTCTCGGCCTCCCAAAGTGCTGGGATTACAGGCGTGAGCCACCGCGCCCGGGCGTGATTTGTTTTAAATTTGTCATCCAAAGGATCACCAGGATAGCTAGATAGTAGACAAGAGTTTTACTATCAATATCAGTTTGCAAACCAGGGAGTCTCTAGCATGAACCCAAAGTGCTCTCAGAAGAACAGAGGTTAGAGATTTTATTTTAAAAAGAGAAATATTAACTTATTTCTCTTTGAGAAAGTTCATTGGCACTAGTAAGGGTTTGGGGAGCTCTGACTGGTGAGCGAAGCCAGGGGGCCAGATAAGTCCTGGAGGTGGAAGTTATGCTGAAGCTATGGAATAAAACTGGCTTCAGGTCGGGCGCGGTGGCTTCTTCCCGTAATTTCAGCGCTTTGGGAGGCCGAGGCGGGCGGATCACTTGAGGTCAGGAGTTCAAGACCAGCCTGGCCAACATGGTGAAACCCCGTCTCTACTAAGTACAAAAAAACACTAGCCGGGCTGAAGCCTGTAGTCCCAGCTTATGGGGAGGCTGAAGCAGGAGGAGCGCTTGAACCCGGGAGGCGGAGGCTGCAGTGGGCCAAGATCACGTCACTGCACGTCTCAAAAAAACAAAAATTTTTTTTCTTTATAAAAAGACAAATAAAAAAACCTGGTTTCAGGTTACAACAGGCAGCTCAGCAGCCGGCCGGATGGTGACATTCCTCAAGGACGGCCTGCCCAGTGCTTCCTCCCTACCCCGCCGCTCGACTCTGCTGTGGTTGGGTATGGCAACAACGACACATTTTTATGATCAAGTTTCACAAACGACACACATGAACTGTCTTAGTAACACACAGAAACAAGCACCAGAAAGGAAGAAAACGAGCCGCAGTGCCGGGCATTCCGGGCCTTTCTGGACGTCCCCATCCGTGGCTGGAGGACAGCCCGGGCGGCGGCGGGCGGCCTCGGGGCGGGTGCGTGGGGGCAGGGCACGGCCAGCCCGGGGCTTCTCAGGACCACCAGGCCGCCTGGACGCTGGGGAGGAACCCCCACTCCGACGGCTGCTAAGACGAAACCAACCGCGCTCCACGGTGGCCAGGTCGCCGCCGCTCCACCCGGCCAACTACACGCTCGCGCGGCGCCTATACGCACATGCCGTCAGCACGCACGGCGCTAGCGCGCGCATGCTGTCAGCACGCACGGCGTCGGTGCGTGCGCGCCGAGACGTTCCGCCGGGTGGCAGTCCCCTCGGAGTTTGCGGGTGCGGGCGGGACCGGGTTTCGTCCGCGGGCCCGGGGGCGGCGGGGGCCGCGGAGTGAGGGGCCGGCTGAGCCCACCTCGCTGGGCCCTCCCTGGCGCCCCGCGTTGGGCGGCGGCGAGCGCGCGGGCCGCCATGTCGTACATGCTCCCGCACCTGCACAACGGCTGGCAGGTGGACCAGGCCATCCTCTCGGAGGAGGACCGCGTGGTCGTCATCCGCTTCGGCCACGACTGGGACCCTACGTGCATGAAGATGGACGAGGTCCTGTACAGCATCGCCGAGAAGGTAGCGCGCCGGACCCTCCCGCCCTGCTGGCTGTGCTTCCGCAGCTGCCCCGCGCCTCTGCCCTGCCGGCGTCGCCTGGGGGCGCGAGCCGTTCCCCGAGGAGGGGCCGCGGCGCAGTCGTTCAGCCGATTCCTGCCCTCGCTGCGGGCGAGCGCTCTCGGGGACTGTGCCGGCGTTTCATGCCTTTTTCTGCGGGGAGCTCTTGTAGTTTTTCATATTTTAAAGGGTTTATGATCCCCCTCCTCTCAAATGAATTAATTATTTCTGTTGATAAGGCGTTTTTTCCAAACTTACAGTTCAGTGAACAAAATACACTTGCAGGTTTTATTGAGAGCGCGGATCCTTAATTTAAAAGGATGTCTTTTTTTGGTACTTTATTTATTTGTTGTATGCATAAAGCAGGACTTTCATGTTAATAGCATAAGAAATCCTGTTTTTCTGTGGGTATTGTTTTCTTTATCCCACCACGCTTTTTGTAAGTCATGCGGTTTACAGCTTAGAGTGATTAAGATGCAGTAAACATCAGGAGAAAACAGAAATATGCTTTGTTAGAACTAGTTTTCTGAATTTCTAATAGTACACTGAGTGGTCTTGGCATTTATTTGCTGACAATAAAAGTTGTAGGACACTATTTTATAACCAGGTTTCATTCTTTTTTTGTGGTTCCTCATAGCAATTTTAAGATGACTTTTATTTGGGTTTTGCAGCTGTAGCAATAGGGCACAGGGCACAAATACTAGGGTGTTAATAAAATATTTGCCATATTAATTTTCCGTAAGTAATTTGAGAGGTTATTCCTTTTAATGAAGAGTAAAAGTAACATTGAAGTTATCTTTTCTTTCACAGATGCTAAAGTAGGCCTGGGTTAAAATAACTCCTTTGAGTAAAGAATAACAGATGTAAGGACATATTTTATATTCAGGAAAGGAAAGACTATCTGGCCTGCCATTTATTAATTTTTGCTATTTCTTATTTAGTAGGAGAGGCATGAAGTTAGGAAATGTTGTTATATTTTAGTTATTACAAGAATCCCTTGGAGTGCTTACTAGAATGCATCTGTGATTCTGATTCTATGGGTATGGGGTGAAGTCCAGCAATGGCTTTTTAAAGAAGCCCCTCAGGGAATTCTGATGTGACTTGTGTCACCTTCCATGGGGTCAGGGACAGGTGGAGTAGCTTTAGTACCAGCCATCTCGCAGCCTCTTCCTCCTGGACACCAGGACACTGAGGACTTGAGGAGGTACCTAGGGAATTCAGGGGAGCAGCAGTTCTCTCCCACACTGGGGGTTCTGCCAGCCAGGGATTAGCGATGAGAGAGGCAGTGCCAACACATCAGTTTGTTATTGCTTGAGCTGTAGTGGACAAGGGCAGATACTGGAAATCCAGCGAAGAATTGACTGAGAGCAGTTTCCCAATAAGTAAATCACTGCTGTATTGACTTTGAGTTATGAATTCTAGAATCTTTCACTGTTCTACATTGCAGGTGGTGGCATAAACATCAGGTGGTGTTCAGATCCTGCTGCCGGCAGCTCGAGGCTAGGATGGCTGGAGATGTGAGGGCCTTTGTCTCATCACATCCGAGCAGAGCTCAGCAAGATGCTCTTAGCTAGGAAACAGATTTTATGTGTTAATGTAAGTGTTTAGGGTCTTTGCCAGATTTGCTTTTTTTTTTCCAATTCCTTTATGTCCAATTTCTTTGTTATTACAGAATGAATCACTGTATCACTAGTGGACACACATAGTGGACACACACTTAAGGACAGTTGAAATGGGCTCACTTTGGGGCATTTTTTTGGTCTTTTAAAATAGTCTGATTTTTGTTTTTGTCCACAAATTTAGATAGCTTTATTAATAAACTTTTAATGCAAATATTATAATATAGTTATTAAAAGTGCAAACCTAGGCCAGGCGCAGTAGTTCACGTCAGTAGTTCAGTAAAGCACTTTGGGAGGCCATTGTAGGCAGATCACTTGAGCCCAGGAATTCGAGACCAGCCTGGACAATATGGTGAAACCTCTTCTCTACTAAAAGTACAAATGCCGGGCGTGGTGGCACGTGCCTGTAGTCCCAGCTACTTGGGAGGCTGAGGTGGGAGAATCACCTGAGCCCGGGAAGTCAAGACTGCAGTGAGCCATGATTACACCACTGAACTCCAGCTTGGGCAACAGGAGTGAGACCCTGTCTCGAAAAAAAAAGTGCACACCTGAAATGCATTGAAAGAATATTCATGTTTTATTTTCTTCTTAGTCTATGGGCAAATATGACTTCCTAATTTTGGAAGCCCTTTTTGGAGAAGCTCAACAGAAATTTTTGAAATATAAGGTTTTAGTATAAAGAACAATATAACTATTTAAAAATTTTCCTGTGCAGAAATGGCAGATAATGGGGACTCTTCCTTATCTTGTTCTGAGTCCTGTCTGGATATCCCAGCTGTTTTAAAGTAAGAAACAGTTGCAAATGTTCAGGCTGGACTTGATATGATTTTTCCTAGATGTGTTGTATAGATTTGCTGTTTCCACAGGGCTCACTTGACTTCATGCGGGATTAGAACTGAGCTGTAAACTTCAGGAAGAAAATCAGTCTGGAAACAGCTATGCTTAAAAGATTTCACAGATGCCTAGAGTTTGCTAATAAGTGTGGGGCAATTCATTTGATAAAGTGATAATAATAAATAAAGTGTTCATCAGGCCCTGTATCCCACGCCTGTGGGAGGCCGAGGTGGGTGGTTCCCTTGAGCCCAGGAGTTCGAGAACAGCCCGGGTAACATGGTGAAACCTTGTCTATACAAAAAATGAAAACATTAGCTGGGCGTTGTGGCATGCGCCTGTGGTCCCAGCTACTCGGTAGGCCGAGGTGGGAGGATATGAGTCCAGGAGTTCAAGGCTGCGACAAGCTATGATTGCGCCACTGCATGCCAGCCTGGGTGACAGAGTGAGACCGTGTCTCAAAAACAAAAAAAGTTTTCTATTTAGCAGCTGATTTTATGCAGTTTTGAAGCGAGATAATTTCATGTACCTTTGAGCTGTCTCTCCATTTTGTAGGAACACCGTCACAGGAGACAATTTCATGTACCTTTGAGCTGTCTCTCCATTTTGTAGGAACACTGTCACGGGCGACAATTTCATGTACCTTTGAGCTGTCTCTCCATTTTGTAGGAACACTGTCACGGGCGACAATTTCATGTACCTTTGAGCTGTCTCTCCATTTTGTAGGAACACTGTCACGGGCGACAATTTCATGGACCTTTGAGCTGTCTTTCCGTTTCGTAGGAACACCGTCACAGGAGACAATTTCATGGACCTTTGAGCTGTCTCTCCATTTTGTAGGAACACCGTCACGGGAGACAATTTCATGGACCTTTGAGCTGTCTTTCCATTTTGTAGGAACACCGTCACGGGAGACAATTTCATGGACCTTTGAGCTGTCTCTCCATTTTGTAGGAACACCGTCACGGGAGACAATTTCATGGACCTTTGAGCTGTCTCTCCATTTTGTAGGAACACCGTCACGGGAGACAATTTCATGGACCTTTGAGCTGTCTCTCCATTTTGTAGGAACACCGTCACGGGAGACAATTTCATGGACCTTTGAGCTGTCTTTCCATTTTGTAGGAACACTCTCACGGGAGACAATTTCATGGACCTTTGAGCGTCTTTCCATTTTGTAGGAACACCGTCACGGGAGACAATTTCATGGACCTTTGAGCTGTCTTTCCATTTTGTAGGAACACCGTCACGGGAGACAATTTCATGGACCTTTGAGCTGTCTTTCCGTTTTGTAGGAACACTGTCACGGGCGACAATTTCATGTACCTTTGAGCTGTCTTTCCGTTTCGTAGGAACACTGTCACGGGCGACAATTTCATGTACCTTTGAGCTGCCTTTCCGTTTTGTAGGAGCACTGTCACAGGAGACAATTTCATGTACCTTTGAGCTGTCTGTCCATTTTGTAGGAGCACTGTCACAGGAGACGATTTCATGTACCTTTGAGCTGTCTTTCCATTTTGTAGGAACACTCAAACAGCAGTGCTGGGGGTTCACTGTTACCTGAATCCCATGATGGGTGAGAAGACTGAATGGGACTTACTTTTTGTGTTAAAAAGCCCACGCAGATAGAGTTTAAAATAGCCTCAGTGAGCTGGGCATTGTGGCACATGCCTGTAACCCCAGCTACTCAGGAGGCTAAGACGGAAGATGAGCTCAGGAGGTCAAGGCTGCAGTAAGCTATCATTGTGCCATTGCACTCCACCCTGGGTGACAGAGTGAGACCCCATCTCTAAAAACAAAAAAATTCCTCAGTAGTATTATTGACTCATGATAGCACATTTTTTGTTTGTTTGTTTGAGACAAGAGTCTTCTTGTGTTGTCCAGGCTGGAGTGCAGTGACATGATCTTGGCTCACTGCAACCTCAGCCTCCCGAGTAGCTGGGACTACAGGCCTGTACCACCACCACACCCTGCTAATTTTTGTATTTTTGGTAGAGATGGGGTTTTGCCATATTGGCCAGGCTGGTCTCAAACTCCTGTCCTCAAGTGAGCCAATCACCTCAGCCTCCCAAAATTCTGGGATTACAAGTGTAAGCCACCATGCCTGGCCCATGATAGTACATTCTAATAAATTGTGTATAAGGCAGATACATATTTATGGAACTTCATAGCAGCCATATTAGGGGGTGTATCTTAAGTATCACATTAAGGATCACAGAACGCCCATCGAACCGGTGAGAGTCAACACTAAGCTAGATGAGGAATCTTGTAGAAACAAACAATGGATATTTTTGGTGTTTCCTCTGGATTTTTGTCTCTGCATAAAAAACAGCCTTGTAGCTAGCCACAAGGTATGAGGGGTGGTGTTGAGTGGTGGTTGAGGGCGCAGACTCTAGCTAGGCTCTTGGCACTTCATTAATGCATGAGCGTTACGAACTTGGCCCTGTGCGTCATCTTACCTGTAAAAAGGGGATACTTGTGCCTAACTCGTAGGGCTGTAGTGGGATTAATAAAGGTTTCTAGAGCACTCCTGTCACATAGGCAGTAATGCCACTGTTGTAACTGTGATTACTTCTCTCACATTACTAAGTTTGCAAGTTATTGTGAGAGCTGATTAAGGCAAACATTAATTTTAGAAAGTCAGGTTGTTCCGTTTTTTTTATGGCTTTGACATGAATTACCTAAAAATGTAAAAATCAACACTTCAGAAATTTGTTGTGCTAATCAACTTCCCAGAACACTTTTTCCGGAATTTTAGGTGTTTTCTTAGCTGGTTGAGGGACTCCATACAAAAGTGTAGAACAGTGGTTGGTATCATGTGCCAGCCTTTGGCCATGTGTTTTGCAGAGTTATTTCATTGTAACTTGGCAGGTGGACTTAGAGGCATGTGGAAGAACTGCTGAGCACTGTAATTGCTGACTTGCCTAAAGGAAAAGCATGCTTATGAGGTGTGTCGGCAACAGAGTTGGAAAAGATACTTACAATTGTAGGCAATCGAAGAATTTAAAAACAATTTGAGGCCAGCGGGTGGCTTACACCTGTAATCCCAGCAGTTTGGGAAGCCGAGGTGGGCGGATCGTCTGAGGTCAGGAGTTCAAGACCAGCTTGGCCAACATGGTGAAACCCCATCTCTACTGAAAATACAAAACTTAGCCAGATGTGGTGGTGGGCGCCTGTAATCCCAGCTACTTGGGAGGCTGAGGTGGGAGGATCTCTTGAGGCTGAGAGACAGAGGTTGCAGTGAGCCGAGATCACGCCACTGCACTCCAGCCTAGGTGACAAAGTAAGATCCCATCTAAAAAAGAAAAGAAAAAGCTGCCTTTGTTGAGGAAGTCACGGGATGACTTGGCAGAGCAGTGTGGCCGCACTCACCCAGCTCCTCCTCCAAGCGCTTGGTTACCGTGGAAATGTCGCCACCAGCAGATGCTGCTGGATGTTTGCTGATGTTTGCCCTCAGCTCGTGCTCCTCCAGTCACCCCACAGATGCCATTTCACCAAGAAAAGAGGGGGGTGGGAGACTGGGGAGCTCCCCTCTGCCTGCCCCTTCCAGCCTCTCCTATCTCAACTCCCAAGTCCCATAGTAACTTCCCTCTCTCTCCATAGCCTCGACTTTTGAAAGTTGTCCACACTGAGGTCCTCTGTTCCTCAGTCCTTCAGCCCCTGCAGTGTCCCCGTCCGATATCGTCCCCTCTGGCAGCCTCTCTGAGGCACTCGGCACAGCTCCCCGGAGTCTCCTGCCTTGGTTTCTGAGACTGCCTCCTTGGCGTCCCTTTCCTGCCCCCAACTCTACAGTGGGCTTCTGCGCTCACTCCCAAGCCTTTCCTGGCACCTGCCACCCTGGCTGGGGTCACTGCTGGATGTAGGTGGCGGCGGTAAGGTAGCTCTCTCCAGCCCAGACTCCATTGTATGCTCCAGGCCAGTCACTACCTGGAGGGCCTTTTTCTCTGGATGTCCCTTAGTTTTCTCAAACTCAGTATGTACAAAACTGAACTCTTCAATTCTTGCTTTCTTAGAAATAAATACATGGCCCAGACTCTCAAGCGGAAAAGGTCCTCTGTGGGCCAGTCCACTTGCGCGTCCGTCCCCACCATCCTGCACCTCTGCTTCCTTGCCCTGATGCTGGATCTGAGACCTGGCTGCTGTTCTTGTGTCTTTCTCTTTACACATGGAATTCTCTAAGGACATATTTTTCCCTGCCACCCCATGACCACGCCACCGCCCCTGTCTCCTGTGGGTAGGCTGATTCTGTCATCCAGAGTTCCGGCTTTGGAGCCAGACAGAGTGCATCTCCGCCGTGCCCCTTCCCCGTGCGGCTGGGCATCACTCACGTGACCTTTCCGAGCCTGAATTCCATCACCTAAAACATCAGTGACATCTATTTAGAGGTGTTGAAAGAATTAGAATCCATGAGAGAGAAGTGCCTCATACCTAGTACATTCTCAAATGTTCGTGAAACTTGCCTGTGGTGAAATCAGAGGATGTTTAAGTTCTCGTGGCACGTGAGCTTTATGTGGTAGTTTGCTTCTGTTAGCATTCACGGGGTTAGATGCAGTGGGCCGGAGCTTGAAGGCAAAAGGAGAGTCACATTTGTATCTTTACAGTTACTCAGTTGCCCTCTGATTATTGTTGCTGTTGTTACTTTGAGAAGGAGCCTTGCTCTGTCCTTCAGGCTGGAGTGCAGTGGCATAATCTCAGCTCACTGCAATCTCCACATCCTGGGTTCAAGTGATTCTCCTGCCTCAGCCTCCCAAGTAGCTGGGATTACAGGCGTGCACCGCCACACCCAGCTAATTTTTGTGTTTTTAGTAGAGACACGGTTGCACCACATTGGCCAGGTTGGTCTCGAACTCCTGACCTCAAGTGATCCGCCCGCCTCAGCCTCCCAAAGTGCTGGGATTACAGGCGTGAGCCACCTCTCCCAACCACAGATGGTTATAATATTTACTATTTTTTACATGCAAGAAAAGAGATGATAAAAAGTTGTTGTGACCTTTCTTTTTTCTTAAATACACAATTTACAACCCTGTCCAAATGATATTTCAAGTAATTTATTATTTGCATGGTGATTCCGTAAGTTAATATAATGTTACCGGTATTTATTGTATCTGTCCCTGAGCAAGGCATTGAAGGGATAATAATGAAATATTATTTTGACTTTCCTAATGCCTGTGACCATTTATTTTGTTGGTGTATTTATTTTAGCTTCTGTAGGGAAGTATTTTGTGTTTAAGTCAAATCAAAAGACAGTTTATTAGTTTACCATGAAAATGAAGCTGGATTCTGGCAACCTGACCAACACATTCTCACTGTGGACACTGCAGGAAACTAGAGTTTCAGAAATGGGCGTTGTCAGAGTGACCGGACTCAGAGGGGCCCATGTGTAACGCAGGCATCACTTTGGGGTTTTGAAAGCACATGGATGGCGAGGCGCACGCTCCTGCAGTGGGCCCTGTGCTGGAGTTCTGATACGGTTTTCTTCACCAAAGCTGAAGGGCAGTGGAGTCTTTGTGAAGTGTGGGCTTTTCCACTCCCCCTCTCCCCGCCCTGCTCCATGGTTTACATTTCCATCTTAATTTTTTAAAAATATTTCCCAAAGTAGAGAATATAGTGAACCCCTCTGTTCCTATTGTTCCACTTCAACAATTGTTGGTATTTTGCTGGTCTTGTGTTATCTAACCCCTCATTTTTTTAGGCTGTGTGTTTCATGCAAATCCAAGATATCATTATTTCACCTGTAAGTTACAGTCAGGTTGTAAAGATTTAGTTTTATATGAAGAAATGTTGTGCCTATCCCATTGATTTCCCGTGACTGCTGTGAGAGGACACTGCAAGCTGAGGGGCTTAAAACAACAGAAACTTCTCTCACAATTCTGGATACCAGAAGTCCAGAATCGAGGTGTTTTCCAGGCTGGGCTCTCTCTGAAACCTGCCAAGGAGAGTCCTCATGCTTCTCCCAGCTTCTGGTGCTGCCAGCAGCCTCTTGGAGCTCCTAGGCCTGTAGACACCTCTGCAGTCCTTGGTGCCCCCAGAGCCTCCTGTCGCTGTGTCTTCATGTGGCCATTTTCCTGTAAGGACACCAGTCACACCAGATTAGGGGCCCACCTACTCCAGTATGACCTCATCTTACCTTAACTAATTACGCCTGCAGTACTGTTTCCAAATAAGCTGTGCTGTCAGTTTGGGGGTTTAGGACTTCAACTGTTTTGGGGACACAGTTTAACTCGTAACACACAGAAGTGGCTACAGGCTTCTAAAGGGCATTGAGTTAGTATTTATAAAGAGCCTTTAAAATGTCATATCCTTTGTTCCAGAATTTTAGGAATTTGTCCTTAGGGAATAATGAAGTATGTATACAAATTTAAGGGGGAAAATGTTCACAGATGAATAATATTAATGAACAATCAGAGAGTAACGGAAGAATGGTGTAGGAGGCTCTTCTCGCATTGCTATAAAGAAATACATGAGACCGGGTAACTTATGAGAAAATAGGTTTAATTGACTCACAGTTCTGCAGGCTGTACAGGAAGTGTGGTACTGGCTTTGCTTCTGGGGAGGCCTCAGGACCTTCCAATCATGGCAGAAGGCAAAGGGGAACAGGCATGTCACACGGTGAAAGCTGGGGCGGAGTGTCACACACTTGAACAACCTCAGCTCACTACCCTGAGGACAGCACCAAGAGGATGACGCTCAACTATTGATGAGAAATTCACCCCATAATCCAGTCGCCTCCCCCCAGGCCCCACCTGCAACACTGGGAGTTAGTTTCAACCTGAGATTTGGGCAGGGACAAATATCCAAACTGTATCAAATGGTAAAGTAATGGCATAGCCATTTGATGAATCACGCAGCCGTAGAAGTTTGCCATTTTTGGAAAGTAGGTAATGTGTGTAAAAGAATGCTCATAACTGGCCGGCGTGGTGGCTCACGCCTGTAATCCCAGCACTTTGGGAGGCCGAGGTGGGTGGATCACCTGAGGTCAGGAGTTTGAGATCAGCCTGGCCAATATGGTGAAACCTTGTCTCTACTAAAAATAAAAAAATTAGCCAGATGCGGTGGCACACACCTGTAATCCCAGCTACACGAGAGGCTGAGGCTGGAGAATAGCTTGAACCTGGGAGGTGGAGGTTGCAGTGAGCCAAGATCGTGCCACTGCACTCCAGACCGGGCGACAGATCGAGACTCCATTTCAAAAAAAAAGAAAAGAATGCTCATAATTAAAGCAGGATACAAAATATTGTAGTACGATCACAATATGACCATATTTTGCTATGTCTGAACAGAAATAGTATGAACAAATTAAAAAATATATATCTATAAGAAAGAGGGGAAAGAATATAGTAAAAGTATTGCCAGGCGTGGTGGCTCACGCCTGTAATCGCAGCACTTTGGGAGGCCAAGGCAGGCGTATCACTTGAGTCCAGGCGTTCAAGACCAGCCCGGGCAACATGGCAAAACCCTGTCTCTACAAAAAATACAAAAATTAGCCAGGTATGATGGTACGTGCCTGTAGTCCCAGCTGCTTGGGAGGCTGATATGGGGGGATCGCTTGAGCTCAGGAGGCAGAGGTTGCAGTGGCCAAGATCTTGTCACTGCACTCCAGCCTGGGCAGCGGAACCAGACCCTGTCTCCGGAAAAAAGGTAACAGCAGTCACCCCTGGGTGTTGGGGGTGTTGGGATTGGAGGTGATCTTATTTTCTTTTTATTTTTCTGACTTTTCTAAATCTCTGATAAACTTGCAATTAAAGAAAAAATAACAGAAAATGTGTTACCTGCAGTATTATTGGGGGTACTATTAGTATTTGCAAGTGTTCAGACCTAATTGCGGGGAAATGATGGCGGGATTCTACAGGCATATTTTAGAGCAGTTGTGAGATGCATGTAACTATTTGTAAAGGTTCATATAGATGATTACTAGATCAGCATAAATAATATGTCTGTGGACGTTTTCTGCAGGACTTTCATAACTTGTTACCTGAGTGAAATTTAATTCCTAGGCGATTCTGGGAGATGGTAAAGTGAGGCGGAAGGATCCAGTGGCCAATTCCTGAACTATTCTGGGAAACGGTGGCGTGAGGCGGAAGGAACTGGTGGCCAAGGTCCCAGTAGTGTCACATGATCTTCCCACGTGCCCGCTGCATGGGGAAAAAACGTTGAAGAATTAGTTTGAAAATTGCCCTGTTGGCCGGGAGTGATGGCTCACTCCTGTAATCCCAGCACTTTGGGAGGCTGAGGTGGGAGGATAGCTTGAGCCTGGGAGGTCGAGGCTGCAGTGAGCTGATTGCACCATTGCACTCTGGTCTGGATGACAGAGTGAGACCCTGTCTCAAAAAAAAAAAACAAAAATTGCCCTAATCCACACAAATTCTTGGTTTTGTTTTTATAAATGTGCTTCTATAAAGTGAAAACCAAAGTGTTCTGTTATTTCAGTTTTTTTTTTAATCTCCTTTTAGGTTAAAAATTTTGCAGTTATTTATCTTGTGGATATTACAGAAGTACCTGACTTCAACAAAATGTATGAGTTATACGATCCATGTACTGTCATGTTTTTCTTCAGGTATGTTATCTTAAAGTTGTTATTGAAATTGAATATTGTCAGTTTGGAAGCTTAATGTAATCAAGATCTCTTTAGATTATTTTATTTTGAAGGAAGTTGGTTGTACAGTCATGTCCCAAAATCGTTTGTATCACCAGGCAATCAGTGTGAATCTTTTAAATAATTTTCAAAGTAACAATTCTAGTTTTAGCATTTACTCAATAACAAATTACCCTTTTGAAATAACTTTGCGGGGAAACCTAGGTGAAGTGTAATTCAATGAAAGACGTTGTTACTGATATTTTAGATACCTGGAACTATAATCTGTTCATCAAAAATGTGTTGTAAAATCACAAATTTAGGCCGGGCATGGTGGCTCAAAGTGCCTGTAATCCCAGCACTTTGGGAGGCTGAGGTGGGTGGATCACAAGGTCAGGAGTTCGAGACCAGCTGGGCTAAGATGGTGAAACTGAGTCTCTACTAAAAATACAAAATTAGCCGGGCGTGGTGGTGCATGCCTGTAATCCCAGCTACTGGGAGGCTGAGGCAGGAGAATCGCTTGAACCCAGGAGGTGGAGGTTGCAGTGAGCTGAGATCATGCCATTGCACTCCAGCCTAGGCAACAAGAGCAAAACTCCGTCTCAAAAAAAAAAAACCAAAAACCTAATTTATTAAATATGTTATCATCAACTTCGGTGTCCTTTTTTATATCCAAGAGGAACACCTGAACTGAATTACTTTGCTTATAAATACAAGATTATTTTATCAGCTCAAAGATTTCATTATGGAAATTTAATGGGGAAAGAAATCACCATCTGATGCTGTTTTTACTTGTTTAGTTACCATAGAGGTTGGTGAATTAGCTACATGAGCATTAGACCATTCTCCAAAAGTGGAGCCTCCTACTTGGTAAGGAAGGTCAGGTGGGTTGTATAGGGTATGTATTAGTTTTATATTCTTTGTAACAAATTAGCACACATTGAGCAGCTTAAATCACCCCGCTTTTCTGAGCTCACAGCTCTGTAAGTCAGACATCCAGGCAGGGCCCGCTGGATTCCTGCTCAGGGTCTCACAAGGTCTGAACCATGGGCTGGGTGCTTATCTGGAGTGTTTGAGGGGCTTGTTTGGGTTGTGGGCTGAGTCCGGCTCTTTGTGGTGGTGGATCTGAGATCTGCTTCCTTGCTGCTGTTACCTGAGGCCACTCTGCTGCTAGAGACCCCGTCACCCTCAAAGCCAGCACTGGCATGCCGGCACATTGAGATCTTTTCACACAGGTTCTCTGACTTCCTGAAAAGTTCTGCCTGAGAAAATGCTCTGGTTTTAGAGGACTGTGATTAGATTAGACTTGCCCAAATAATCCAGGATAATCACCTTGTTTTATTTATTTATTGAGATGGAGTCTCACTCTCACCCAGGGTGGAGTGCAGTGGCACCATCACAGCAACCTTGAACTCCTGGCTTTGAGCCATCCTCCTGCCTCAGGCTGCCAACGCGTGAGGCACTGCCGCGGTTCTGGGCGTCGGGATACGCTCCCCTGGACATACCCTTGGCTTCCTAGGTGCCTCCTGTTAGGTCGAGAAGATCTATGAGGTGCACCCTGCATTTCTTGTGAAACTTTTGATCTTTCCTAGGTTTCAGCAAAGATTGCGGGGCTGACCTTCATCCTTTTCTCTACTGTGCGTTCAGCAGCCATTTCTGAATTTCAGCACCTTTGGCCATCCGGAGAGGCTAAAGAATTTATTCCTTTTGTTAACAGTTCTTAACACTAATTTGCCTCTTTCCTCTCTTGAAGGCAGCACCTCCGAGACTTTGCTTGGAAGTTTCCGCAGCTAAATATCCCAAGTGTGTTGCTTTTGAGCTCTGATTTCCTATAACTGCGGACCCCGTGTCACTGTTCCTCGGCCACTCTGTAACGGGGTCCCCTTTTCTCCGTTTCCCAGTAACACACTCCTCACTTCCTTCCAGGCCCACACCAGGCATTCCTGAAGTCCATATTTCTGTGAATAGCCTGTTCGAGGCAATAGAGGCCTTTTCTATTTTGCCCCTCAAAATTCTTCAGGTGAGAACAGGGAGGGCCGTCTTAGGTCTCTGTCCCCTACAGTGTGCAGCGGAGGCCAGCCTGGGGCTGGAGATGCTGTGAGGGGCAAGGAGGCTGCAGGCAACAGCCTTGGGTGGTGGCAGTAGCCTACTTAGTGTAGTTTGATATTTTTAGGACTGATGCTGTACTCAGAAAAGGAGATGAAACTTCCTTCTGCTGTTTCTGTGATTTAGAATTTTAAGACAAACGGTACTTCAGTTAACTTATGCACCAAACATGTATCAGGTTTGTGGTCTAGTGGTGGGGTCTAATGTCAGATAAGACAGGATTCCCACTCTCATAGGACGTTGTCTGATAGAAACAGCTGAGTAAATTAGCAGGGGGTACTGAAGAAGTGAAAGGAGGCAGGTGTTTATGAGATGTAAATACCGAAGAAGTACACCCAAGTCAGATAGGGCTGCGGGGAGGGTGCTACGGGCAGCCCCCAGTCAGCGTAGAAGGAGCTTGGTGCATGCTGCATGCTGCAGCATGGAAAATGAGAGGGCGGCCAGAGGTGGGCTCCAGACCCTGATCAGATTTGCCTCTCCTGAACCAGAGACTTCACGGGGAATACTTTCTACGGAATAGTAGGTGGAAGCCAAATGCATGATCTTGTGGAAGTGAACGTTAAAAAACAGTCTTCAGGTGGGGCATGCCTGCAGCCCAGCCACTCTGCAGGCCGGAGTGGGACTGGAGCCAGGGGTTCGAGTCTGGCCTTAGCAACATAGATCGCATCTCTAAGAAAAGTAATCAGGCTGGCACAGTGGCTCACGTTTGTAATCCCAGCACTTTGGGAGGCCGAGGTGGGAGGATCACTTGAGGCCATGAGTTTGAGACCAGCCTGGCCAAGATGGGGACATCCCATCTCTACGAAAAACTAGAAATTTATCTGGGTGTGGTGGCTGATGCCTGTGGTCCCAGTTACTTAGAGGGCTGAGGTGCGAGGATCATCTGGGCCAGGAGGTTGATTTTGCCGCTATGCCGTAGCCCAGATGACAGTGAGACCCCGTCTCAAAAAGAAACTTCAACAAACCAGGATAAATTTATGCCAGCACAACAAAGGGTTAATATCATTATCTTGTAAAGTGCACATAAGTATTCATGAGGAAAAGAACTAGTCTCTTGAAAGATAAGTAAAGAATTGTCTACTTCCCTAACCATAAACATGCAAAATGTCATTTTCATTTCATAGTTGAAGGGCTTTTCATACAATTTATGTCATTGCTCATAAGAGCACCATGAAAAACTTACACATTGCTTTTATCAGGTAAATTAGTACAAATTAGACGGGGGTCTTGTTTTGTTATCCATGTTGATCTCGGACTCTGGGCCTCAAGTGATCCTCCTGCCTCGGCCTCCCAAAGAGTTGGGATTACAGGCATGAGCCACTGCGCCTGCCCTCCTTTGACCTTTTAATTTCCCCTTAGAATAATTGTCCTAAATAAATACAGAAAAATGCAGGAAAGAACGTGGTGGACAATGCATTGCATTTTTAAAAACACATTTAGGTGCTTCCTGTATTCGCCTGCATCATGGCTACACTCTCGATTTTACGCGTTCTTCAGTGACGTTAACAAGAGCTTGTAACAGTGGGAAAAATACGGCATTGTTTTCAAGGAATTCTTTTTTAAAGAGACTTTTATGAGAATGGATGCCCTTGTTTCTCTTTGCAGGAACAAGCACATCATGATTGACTTGGGGACTGGCAACAACAACAAGATTAACTGGGCCATGGAGGACAAGCAGGAGATGGTGGACATCATCGAGACCGTGTACCGCGGGGCCCGCAAAGGCCGCGGCCTGGTGGTGTCCCCCAAGGACTACTCCACCAAGTACCGCTACTGAGGCGCCCTCAGTCTGCGCGGATAGATGTCATGGAGCCCTTTTTGTGTGGAAACGTTTTAAGCTATTTAAAGCCTTTGGAAAATACAGGAAGCTCCAGGGCTGGAGGACCTCTGAGATGGAATTGATTACATGGTCTTAACTCACCGAAATAAACAAGCACGTGGTGAGAGGAGCAGGCCTACTTGTTTGTTCTCAGGAAACTTAATGAATAGGTTACTGATTTTCCTAGTCAAAGTTAATTCTTATCCTTGGAGTAAAACGAAGGTGTTTATCCTGTGAGGTTGTGCATTTTGCATACTTGATTAGTTTGCTGGGGCTGCGGTGACAGCATGGCACGAGCTGGGCCTTAACAGAGATGTATGCTCTCATAGCTTTGCAGGCAGGGGGTCCGAGATCAGGACGTCCGTCGCAGGGTGGGTTACTACTGAGGCCGTGAGGGGAATCCGCTCAGGCCTCTCCCTGGCTTCTGGGGGCTGCTGGTAGTCTTTTCAGTTCCTTGTTGTGTGGATGCTTCGCCCCATCTCTGCCTTCACCTGTGTCCTCCCTGTGTGGGTGCTGGTGTCCAAAATTTCCCCTTTTCGTAATGACACCATCTGTGTTGGATTCGGGCCCACCCTGCTCCAGCATGGCCTAATCTTAACTAATTACATTTGCAAGGATCTTGTGTCCACAAAAGTCACAGTCTGAGGTGCTGGGGGTTAGGACTTCAATATATAAATTTTGCGGTTACACAGTTCAATCCATGACAGAATCCAAAGGCTTACTCTTACTCTGGTTATAAAAACAGTACAATAAAATATTGTTTATAGCCTTCTCTGTAAGGAATAGGAGAGCTATTTTTTATTCTTCCCAAGATTGTATTTGATGTAAACATATTTTCTGTAGAAGCCATGGCCCTTCAGTTCATATAGTTAGAAAATTTCCTTATTGGCCAGGCACGATGGCTCACACCTGTAATCCCAACACTTTGGGAGGCCACGACGGGCAGATCAGGAAGTCAGGAGTTCGAGACCAGCCTGGCCAACATGGTGAAATCCCGTCTCTACTAAAAATACAAAAATTAGCTGGGCATGGTGGCGCGTGCCTGTAATCCCAGCTACTTGGAAGGCTGAGGCAGGAGAATTGCTTGAACCCGGGAGGTGGAGGTTTCAGTGAGCCAAGATTGCACCACTGCACGCCAGCCTGGGCAACAGAGCAAGACTCCGTCTCAAAAAAAGAAAAGAAAGAAAATGTCCTTATTACAGTCTCAGGTTTCTCTAGCCCTCTCTCATCCTAGCAGTGTGGATGATTGGTTGGGATCTTCGTGTCCCATCTCAGCACACTCACGCTCTGAAGTGAAATTGAGGAAGGGCAGGGATGGGGGCACCTGAGCACACCCTGGGCCCTCTGACCTCAGACCCTGGCTCTGCCCCACCAAGTGACCTTGGGCAGGGTACCTTCTCTGAGCTTCCGTTTCCTCCTTGGTAAAGGCGGATAATAGTGTCTGCCCTGCAGAGATTTGAACTTGGAAGCACATGGTGCCTACTGGGCACAGGAGTGGTGCACAGGGCTCACTGCTGTCGGGAGATTGATTGCTGTTGTGGAAACAGGAGGGTACTTACAGAATGAAGCACATTTTTTACATACACTACAAATGAGTGTGTGCTTTTTAAATGGATTTAAAATTCAAATGCAAATCTGCAGTTTAATCTCCCAAGTGCTGATTTTTCCATCTATAAAGTAGGAGAGTGTAACACCGCATCAGAGTGAGGGGCTAGGGAGAGTGTGTATGGGACCTCGAGTACCTGGCATGTAACAGACACTCAGTGTTACACTCCTGATATTTCTCCGGAGCAGGTGAAACAGACGGCCAGGAAGCACACGAAAAGACACTCAACATCACTGCTTGTTAAGGAAATGCAAATCAAAACCACAGTGAGACGCCACTTCACACCCACGAGTTCGGCTAGATACAAAAAGTAGATCACAACAAGCGTCTGCAAGGATGTGGAGAAATTGGAACCCTCACATACTGCTGGTGGCAAAGTGGTAACACAGGCAGGCAGGTCGTCAAAAAGTTAAACATGGGCCGGGTGCAGGTGTCTCAAGCCTGTAATCCCAGCACTTTGGAAGGCTGAGACAGGCAGATTGCTTGAGCCCAGGAGTTCACGACCAGCCTGGGCAACCTGGTGAGACCCTGTCTCTACAAGAAATACAGAACAATTAGCTGGGCATGGTGGTGCGTGCCTGTGGGCCCAGCTACTCGGGGGGCTGAGGCAGGAGGATCACTTAAGCCCCGGAGGTCAAGGCTGCAGTGAGCCATGGCTGTGCCACTGAGCTGCAGCCTGGGCAACTGAGCAAGACCCTGTCTCAAAAAAAAGAAAAGATAAACATGGTGTTACCGTTTGACCCAGCAGTTTCATACCCAGGAGAATTGAACGCATATGTCCACATAGAAACTATACACAGAAGCCAAAATGTGGAAACCCACGTGTCCATCAACAGATGAATGGTTAAACAAAATGTCCATCCATAGAATGGAATATTATTCAGTCATAAACAGAATGAAGTACTGACACATGCCACAACGCGGGTGAACGTTGAAATCAGTAGGTTAAGTGAAAAGCCGGTTACCACATACTGTGCAATTCCATTTATACGGAATTTCTAGAATAGGCACATCCATAGAGACAGATTAGTGGTTGCTTAAGACTGGGAGGAAGGGGGAAATAGGAGGTGACAGCTAATGGGCAGTTTTGTTTTTGACGTAATGAAAATGTGCTTACATAAGCTGAGCAGGCATAAAAAGAAAAAGTGCCCTAAGATTGTGATAATCGTACAATTCTGTCAATTGCATCATTGGTGGATGATGTGTGAATTATGTCTCTTACGATAACAGCTTTACTGGCGTTACCAGAAAAAGATAAAACAATTACATTCCACATTTGTAAGTTTATTGTATTTATTGTAAATGTGTTGCATATTGTATTAGTCTGCCCAGGACTGCCATAACAAAATACTTCAGATTGGGTGGTTTAAACAACAGAAACTTGTCTTTTCACAGTTGTCTTTTCTGGAAGTCCCAGATCAAGGTGCTGGTCCGTGTGATTTCTGGGGAGGGCTCTCCTTGGCTTGCTGATGGCCCCCTTCTCTGATGCAGGCGCGGGGGAGAGCAGGCGAGCCCTTGGCGTCTCTTCTCAGAAGGACGAATCCTGCTGGATGAGGGCCCCACCCTCAGGACCCATGTAACCTTAATGACTTCTGTAGAGGCCCCATCTCCAAATACAGACATGCTGCAGTTAGGTCTTCAGCTATTTAGGGAGACATAAACGTTCAGGCCGTAACTCCTATCAGGTGTATTAAGTATGTTCACCCCTGATTTTAATAACGTTCTCACTGGTGCTTTGTGGCTGCAGTACAGTTGAAATCATAATGATTTAGACTCTGTATTTCAAGTTTATCTCATTATGTACCTACCGTCTACCTTGCCCTGACCTAAGTGCTTCTTTGCAATTTTCTCACATCCTTACAACCACTTACCAGGTAGATATTTGGCAGAGAAGAAAACTAAAGCTTAGATTTCCCCAGGTTACAGCCAGCAACAGAGGATAAGATTTGAAACCAAGGCCTGCATGGCTGCCAAGCCTTGCCTCGTCTGTGGCACTCTGGTGCTTTAATCAAGTTGGATTAACTAGTGGCTCTCTGGGTACCTAGTGAATTCTATTTCCCATCTTCCCAGGATGGCTTCTAGGCAAAGTCCAGAAATTACTTGTGGCAGCTAATGCAGGCGACAAGCCCCTAGGTACAGAATAACCAAGTCCCCTAGAGAAACTGGCAACGTGTACACAAAGAAGTAGACAAAAATAGTGCAGCATTGTTTGGAAACAATATTAGTCAAATATAAAGTAAATCATCAAGACTATTAGGGAGCAGTTAGCGACTGACCTAAAGCCACACGTGTCGACATGAATCTCAGTACTGAACAAAAAAGCAAGGGGCAGAAGGCTCCAATAGAGTATGGGGCCACTGACACACTGCTGTAAGACTTTCAGAATAAACATCTGAAGGTTATGATGCCAGTGTGTCTGCAGGAAACTTGGTTAGGTGTCTGGGGGAAGACTGCCTCTGCTCTGAGCTCACGCAGAGAAGGGATGAGGACTTCAGTCCACCAGCAGAATCGGAGCACTGCCACCTCTGCCTACCTGAACGGACCACACCCAAAAATTACAATGCAGGGTGAATTCATGGCTCACCAGCTTTCTGACCTGGAGGTTCAGAGGATCCCTGGGGAGGCATCCGCATGGACGCAGGTGGGAGGACCTGCTCAACGTGGGCGCTATTCTGCATTGTTTTTTCTTTTTTTCTTTTTTTTTTTTAAGACGTTGTCTCGCTCTGTCGCCCAGGCCGGAGTGCCGTGGCGCAATCTCAGCTCACTGCAAGCTCCGCCTCCCGGCTTCAGGGCATTCTCCCGCCTCAGCCTCCCGAGTAGCTGGGACCACAGGTGCCTGCCACCACGCCCGGGTAATTTTTTTTTTTTTTTGTATTTTTAGTAGAGACGGGGTTTCACCATTCACAGGATGGTCTCGATCTCCTGACCTCGTGATCCGCCCGCCTCAGCCTCCCAAAGTGCTGGGATTACAGGCTGAGCCACCGTGCCTGGCCTCTGAATCATTTTTTCTATGTCATTTTTACTAATGGCCTTAAACATGCCTCTGATCCTAGCATTCTTTTGTGGCATGTTTACATTCAGCATCAGAAGCTGTGAGAATGCCTACAGTACCCTGATGAGGTTCGGGTGGCACTGGGTGGCCTGAGATACCCTGCAGAGGAGGCACTTTGGGAGGCCGAGGCGGGCGGATCACGAGGTCAGGAGTTCGAGACCAGCCTGGCCAACAAGGTGAAACTCTCTACTAAAAATACAAAAATTAGCTGGGTGTGGCCGGGCGTGGTGGCTCACGCCTGTAATCCCAGCACTGGGAGGCCAAGGTGGGTGGATCACCTGAGGTTGGGAGTTTGAGACCAGCCTGGCCAACACAGTGAAACCTCATCTGTACTAAAAATACAAAAATTAGCTGGACGTGGTGGTGCATGTCTGTAGTCCCAGCTACCTGGGAGGCTGAGGCAGGAGAATGGCTTGAACTCGGGAGGTGGAGTTTGCAGTGAGCCAAGATCATGCCATTGCACTCCAGCCTGGGCAACAGAGCAAGACTCCACCTCAAAAAAAGAAATGAGCATTTGGAAATTTATTCTCCTGAGCAGTTTTCATGCAGCACAGAGGCAGCAGTTCCCATAGTGAACAAATATGGGATTGTATGTTTCAAGAGGAAAGCGGTCAAAAGATATGCAAACGGTTGACATAGTTTCCTAATAACCTTACCATTTGTTCTTTAATAGAATTTTCAATGCCAGCTTGCACCATTAAGTCATTGACATTCTTCTGTAAGTCCTCAATGCGATTTCCCATTTCTTCCAGTACAGCGTTAAGGAGCTCTGCGTAGAGCTGGAGTCCAGAGCCGCCGGAGCACAGCCAGGATGTCCTCAGAGACCCCACCTCCCATGGCACCTGCCATCACCGTGCTCATGGCAAAGCCATGGCAGATGCAACTTTTGAAAAGAGGGAACCAACGACAGGCCTAGTGTCCATGCAAATCAGCTTCTTTCCCTGAGTTTTCCTCAGTGTGTCCCTTTAACCTTTAAACCGTGAGCTTAGAAAACGTGGCTCCCCTTGCTTGGACATGGATTTGGGGACAGGAGATTGTCTGGTATATTTTAGTCAAACTCTGGGTGTGTAAAAATAAATATAATGGAAATTAACTCTTTTTTGTTTGTTCGTAGGGTCTTGCTCTTCCCCCAGGCTGGAGTGCAGCGGTGTGATCACAGCTCACTGCAGCCCTGAACTCCTGGGCTCAAGCCATCCTTCTGCCTCAGCCTCTTGAGTAGGTGGGACTATAGACTACCACCCAGCTGAAATTAACTCTTTAAAAAACTAACATTCGTATGGTTTAATTTTATGTTTAAGACTCATTTTTGTTCTGTGGGAGCCCATTTACAAAATCAAAAGTTGCAAGCACACAGTATTTAAGGAATATATTTAATTGTGTAGCATGAGCTCAAATTGGGCAAGTCTTGGGGCAGTTGTGACCCTTATCTAGATTTGCTCCAACTCCAAAAAAAATTCTATTCTCATTCTGTTTGATTTCATGTTTCTAAGACAAAACAGTGAGTTGATGAAGTTAAACTAAACAAAACAAAGTTTGGGAGAGCCGTATCTCGGATCCTGTGCTTCAGTGTTATGTTCTGTGGGGTCTATGGTCTAGGGTGCACTGTCCGGTTGGGGACTGATGGAAGCCCCACTGGGAAGTGTTACATGTTTGTGTTTTTGTCTTTTATACTTGCTGCACAAGACATCCTGTGTTGCCAGTCAAGCAAGAGGTAGAGCTTTTTTTTTTTCTTTGAGACGGACTCTCGCTCTGTCACCCAGGCTGGAGTGCAGTGGCGCGATCTCGGCTCACTGCAAGCTCCGCCTCCCGGGTTCACGCCATTCTCCTGCCTCAGCCTCCTGAGTAGTTGGGACTACAGGCACCAGCCACCACGCCTGCCACATTTTTTGTATTTTTAGTAGAGACGGGGTTTCACTGTGCTAGCCAGGATGGTCTCAATCTCCTGACCTTGTGATCCGCCCGCCTTGGCCTCCCAAAGTGCTGGATTACAGGCGTGAGCCACTGTGCCCAGCAGGAGGTAGAGCTTTTGCTACAGGTGAGGGGTAATTAACACATCAGGAAGCCACATAAAAGCACAGAAGTAAATACTGGGAAATCCTAAGTAAATTATTACCTACTACTAGCAGACAACAAAAAGATACTCCATGATAATCTACCAGTCCGAAAGAATCATAGCATTTGTTAAAGGTAGAAAAGGATATTTCTGAGGTTTAATGTTGCGGTCAGAGCTTGAAAATGTTCCTGAAGTTCCTGAAATAGATTTTCTGCCTGAAAAAATAAACCGTAAGACAATTGAATAAATATTTACTGTTGGCATATGAGTTGTTTTTTTTTTTTTCTGAGACGAAGTGTTCCTTTGTTGCCCAGGCTGGAATGCAATGGCGCAATCTCAGCTCACTACAACCTCCGCCTCCTGGATTCAAGTGATTCTCCCACCGCAGCCTCCAAGTAGCTGGGATTACAAGCGTGTGCCACCACGCCCAGCTAATTTTTTTACTTTTAGTAGAGACGGAGTTTCACCATGTTGGCCAGGCTGGTCTTGAACTCATGGCCTCAGGTGATCTGCCCACCCTGACCTCCCAAAGTGCTGGGATCACAGGCATGAGCCACCACACCTGGCCCACATATGACATTTTAAATATCATGGGATAAGCCCATCCATAAGTCTGTTGACTTCTGACAAAGGTGCTAAGGCCTTTGGATTCAGAGGGAAAGGAAAGTCTTTTCAACAAGCAGCCCGGGAACCATGAGAGGGCCACGTGCAGACAGGGCAGGGACCCATCCCCCTCCTCACACCACACACCATGAATGCAGGAGGATCACACACCTTGGCCCAGAGCCAAGAGCATAAAGCATGCAGAAGAGGACGCAGGAGAAAATCTCGTGACCCTGCGCTCCTCAAGAATTCTTATGAAATTACTTACCAGGTCATACAGAAATATCACCATTGCTACTGAAAGCGTTTCCTGTTTATATACTGCTTTGTAGTTTACAGACTGACGTCCCACACCATTCATGGTGTAATCTACTCCTTACCCTGCAACTGTGTCCAGGGTGAGATGAGAACAGTGAGGCTGAGAAGCACAAAATTCTCCCAGCTGGGGGTTCAAGATCCCAGTGAGCCCCACGTACCGTGGTGTGAATCTAGAATCCCGTGGACATAGGAAGAGGCCCCGCCTCTGAACCATGCCAGGGCTTTCCACCTTTGTCAGGAAATTTACGTTGGGGCTTGCACAACGCCCAACACATTCCTTCAAATTCCAGGTCTCTTCCTCATAGCCAGTCCTCTTGTGGGCCTGGAACTCTCTTGGCAAGTAGGAAGGGCGGGGGGCGGGAGAATTTCCGGGAAGAGGCCGGAGCCCTGGGCGCTGCGACACTCGTGGGTCCCCTTTCGGGCACCCTTTGGCCCAGCTGTTTCCCCACCGACCTCGACCTCAATGCCCCCCAGTACTGCAGGGCTCCCCCCAGGACCTCAGGGCCCCCCGAGGACCGCAGGGTCCCCCAGGACAGCAGGGTTCCCCCTTGCACCTCAGGCCCCCCCAGGACCGCAGGGTCCCCAGGTCTTCAGGGCCCCCCCAGGACCACAGGCCTCCCAGGCACTCAGGACTCCTCAGGACCACAGGACTCCTCAGGACCGCAGGCCCCCCAGGAGCTCTGGGCCCCACGAAGACCGCAGGGCACCCCCAGCACCGCAGGCTCCCCCCCCAGGACCTCAAAACCCCCCAGAACCGCAGGGGCGCCCCCAGCACCGCAGGCTCCCCCCCAGGACCTCAAAACCCCCCAGAACCGCAGGGGCGCCCCCAGCCAGAGAGAAGCAGGAGTGGGGGAGGGGCTCACCGCGTCCCGCAGCGCGCGCCCGCCGGGGGCTTCAGGGCCCCGCACGTCCATGTGGACCGCGGGCCGGGGGCGTCAGGGGGGGTCCCGTGGGCCGCGCGGACCCGGCGCGAGGTGGCGACAGCTAAGCTCCGCGATTCCTGCGTGGGCCGCCGGGAGGCCTCGGGCGGAGCGCGCTGCGTTCCAGGGCGGAGGCGGAGCCGGAGCCGGAGCAGAGAGGCGGGCGCTGCAGCTGCAGGGACGCGATGTCACTGAGGGGCCGCCTCGGAGGACTGGTCCGCGCCCCCAGGCTGCGTGGCTTCCCGAGCCGAGCCGAGGCCCCGGGACGGCCTCGGCGGAGCCGCCTTACTCAAGAGGGCCTGTGGGCGCCACCGGCCACCTACACCCCCAAAATGCTCCGCACGGGCAATGCATGGGCCTCGGTCACCCCTGCTGCGTTTTTCAGAGACGGGGGCTCGCTCTGTGGCCCAGGCTGGGGTGCGGTGGCGACTATGGCTCCCCGCAGCCTCGACTTCTCGAGCCCAAGCGATCCTCCTGCCTCGGCCAGGCCAGTAGCTGGGACCACGGGCGCGCGCCACCAGGTCCGGCTAATCTTTTTTATTTTTTGTAGAGACCAGATCTTACTATGTTGCCCAGGCTGGTCTCGAATTCCTGGGCACAAGTGATCCTCCTGCCTCGGCCTCCCAAAGTGCTGGGACCGCAGGCCTGGGCCACCATGCCGGGCCTTCCCTGGCCTCTTTCACACACCTGGGTTGTGGCTCGTCACCTTGTGGGTGACCTCCCAGGACGGTGTTTTAGGGTCACCGGTCTTGTTGCCGTGTCTGTACCCCTGTGCAGCGCTGTGGGAACAGGGCTGTGTCTGGTCACCGCAACATCCCTAGGGCACAGCCCAGTGACCACACCTGGAAGCTCTGGTGTCTAAATTGCGGATAAATAAAACACAGCCACCCAGCATCACCGCTGTGGCGTGACGGTTCCCACCAGGTTACTTCAGGGCGGATGCCTGTGGCCTGAACCCCAAAGCCAGGCGGTGAGTCCAGGCCACGGTGCCCAGCGAGGAGGAGCAGGTGTCCCTGAGAACCCAAACAGCCCGGAGGGGATGTGAGAACCAGCACAGAGAGCAGGCCCATCACACAGACGGCGCAAAGAGGCAGAAAATTAGCTCAAAAGCAGCTTAGGGACAGAAGCACGCTCATCTCTAGAGTTGTCCTGCTGCCCACGAGTGCCCCACATGTGAGTCCTAAAAAACTCACCTACTCACCAAGCTGGACTCTGCCCAGTCATTCTTTGGTCTCTCAGCAACTCCCACTTTAGGGTAAGGTTTTAAATGTGATTCTCGGTTTTTCTCATTACAACAGGTCATCAGGAAAACACAAACCAAAACCACAATGAGCTCCCACTGCACCCCACCAGCATGGCTAGAATCAGAGAGACAAACGTTAAGTCCGTGAAGCGTGTGGGGATTGTGGCCGCGCACCCAGCCGGTGGGCTGTGAAAGGCTGCAGTGCTGTGAAAAAGTCGGGTGGGTCCTCAAAAGTGAAGCAGTTTCCACAGGGCCCAGCCGCGCCACCCCTAGGCATATACCGAAAGAAACGAGCGCGAGTGCGCCAATTCTACTGCAGCATCAGTAATGCTCAAAAGGTGGAAACCACCCAAACGTCCACCCCTGATAAGTGGGTAACAACATGCAGATGATAGAGTATTCCTCAGCCACACAAAGGAGTGAGGCGCTGACGCACGCTACGAAGCAGGTGGGCCTCAGGAACAACGCTGGGTGGCAGAGGCCAGGCGTGAAGACCCTGAGTGGTAAGTCCATGCGCGTGGAGAGTGGGAACAAGGTCACGAAAACGGAAAGTTGACTGCTGTTGGTGGGGGCTGCAGGGACGAGGGAGAGTGCGGAGAGACTTAGGAGATCTGGGGTTTCTTTGTGGCGGGACAAAAATGTTCTAAAATTAGATCGTAAGAAGGTTTCACAACCCTGTGAATATACTCAAAACTGTTGAATTATGCCCTTTAAATGGGTGGATTTTGTGGTATGTAAATTACATTTCAATGAAGCTGTTAAAATAATTTTTTAAAAGCATGGCCATTTTGCCACTTTTTGTGTGCTTTTAGCATCCTCCTCTTTTTTTCTGTCTCTGAGAGAGGCTGAGATACAACTTAGTTGTAGGGGCCAGTGTGGACGGCTGAGAAAGACGCGGTGTGGGTGGAAAGTGGCTGCTGTACTGTGGCTCCCGGCCCACTCCCGGGACCATTCTGGCCTAAGGAATCCTGCCGGGCGGCTTCTGGCTTCTCAGGAAAGCCAGTGTGGGTGGCTGCTGAGGAGGAGGAGGCGGGGCCAGAAGATGCCACAGTACAGGATGGATGGCCTGCACCCAGGAAAGCCTGCCTGGCATGGGAGGCAAGGAGTACAAGCCGGTGGTGTTTCCATCAGAAGCACACCTCAGTGTCAAGAACCAGAAGTCGCTCAAGCTAACTTAAGGGAAAAGCAGGAAATCACGCCTGTAGAGAGGAGGCAGACTGGTGTCAGCGGGCTGGTGTCAGCCCCTCCAGGCTCTTCAGAGAGTGCTCATCTCTGGAAGCGGAAGGAGATGGGCAGTGGTGCCCCACGGCAGGGCCACGACAGGGTTCCTCATCAGCCCACAGACAGCTTTCCTAACCACAGAGAGCTAAATGAGCAGGGAGCCAGTCAGACTGCCCTCCTTCCTCCCTTCCAGAAAGTTCTAGAACGTCCACTCTTCCCTTACTCTGCAGGCACTGAGCTCCCAGAAGCTTTACTCCAGGGACAGCCCAGCATCAAGCTCACGGCTTCAGGGGACGGCTCCCTCGTGGTGGGGGCAGGCGCAGACCCAAGGGCTTTCAGTGTCTCCAGGGCGGGGCTGCTCCTTGGCTGCTGCTCCCCCCTTATTCGGGCAGAGCAGGGGCCACAGAGCTCTTGACAGCACTGAGCTCACCAGTGATAAAGTACTTCGGACACCCGTGAAGGCAGACTGGCGTTGGGACTTTGGAGAGCTTGTGGGCACCCCGTGGAACCCGTTATCTCCAGATGTTGACTGGCTGACTCTGGGTGCAGGTTCAAGCTGGGCACCCTGTCCTCACGGGCTATGCGTTCCTAACCACAGACAGCTAAACGAGCAGGGAGCCCCAGCGGCCCACACGAGCCTGGAACTGGCCATGCAGAAGACGAGACGAGCCTGCCTCTGACCTGGGAACGCCTCTCTCCTCTGCAGCCGGCATCGGCCAGGCTCATATTGGGCCGTCCCTCCAGCCCTGGCTGCTTTTTCAGGTCAGGCTTCTGGGACAGCCCGAGTAGGACCACCCAGCATTGCTGCACACAGCAGCCCTAGGCCTCACCGAAATAGGCCGGGTGGTCTGGGGAGATGACAGGACTGTCTTTCTTTTTTTTGGGGGGATTGGGTCTTGCTGTGTTACCCAGGCTGGAGTGCAGTGGTGCAATCATAGCTCACTGTAGCCTTGAACTGGGCTCAAGGGATCCTCCTGCCTCAGCCTCCTGGGTAGGTGGGACTACAGAGGCACACCACCATGCCCGGCTACTATTTTTTATTATTTTTCTAGAGACAGGGATCTCCCTATGTTGCCAGGGCTGGTCTCAAACTCCTGGGCTCAAGTGATCCTCCCACCTCGGCCCCGCAAAACGCTGGACTTACAGGAATGAGGCCACACTGGCCAAGGACGGGCTTTCGAGCAAAGCTCTTCAGCTGGATCTGATGGAGACAACACAGTGAAGGGGTGGGTTGCCCCTCCACACCTGTGGGTGTTTCTCGTTAGGTGGAACGAGAGACTTGGAAAAGAAAGAGACACAAAAGTATAGAGAAACAAAAAGGGGGTCCAGGGGACCGGCGTTCAGCATACAGAGGATCCACGCCGGCACCGGCCTCTGAGTTCCCTTAGTATTTATTGATCATTATCGGGCATGGCAGGATAATAGGATAATAGTGGAGAGAAGGTCAGAAGGTAAATACGTGAACAAATGTCTCTGCATCATAAACAAGGTAAAGAAAAAAGTGCTGTGCTTTTGATGTGCATATACATAAACATCTCAATGCCTTAAGGAGCAGTATTGCTGCCAGCATGTCTCACCTCCATCCCTAAGGCGGTTTTCCCCTATCTCAGTAGATGGAATATACAATCGGCTTTACACCGAGACATTCCATTGCCCAGGGACGAGCAGGAGACAGAAGCCTTCCTCTTATCTCAACTGCAAAGAGACGTTCCTTCCTCTTTTACTAATCCTCCTCAGCAAATACCCTTTACGGGTGTCGGGCTGGGGGACAGTCAGGTCTTTCCCTTCCCACGAGGCCATATTTCAGACTATCACATGGGGAGAAACCTTGGACAATACCTGGCTTTCCTAGGCAGAGGTCCCTGCGGCCTTCCGCAGTGTTTTGTGTCTCTGAGTACTTGAGATTAGGGAGTGGTTTGAGGTTAGGGAGTGGTGATGACTCTTAACAAGCATGCTGCCTTCAAGCATTTGTTTAACAAAGCATACCCTGCACAGCCCTTAATCCATTTAACCCTGAGTTGACACAGCACGTGTTTCAGGGAGCACAGAGTTGGCGGTAGGGTTACAGATTAACTGCATCTCAAGACAGAAGAATTTTTCTTAGTACAGAACAAAATGGCCCTCTGCTCAAATTCTAGAATGCCAGTATGGACTGCGGGTCTTCAAAGTGGTCTCCTCTACCTTAGGAACACAGCAAGAAAATGACGTGCATTCTTGATTTGACAGCTACTGGAGGAGTCATTGGCCAGATCGGCCTAGCAGTTGTTTCTTTTTGACCCGATAAAATTATTTTTAGAATAGCTCTCAGTTTTCCTGCTCATGTTTGGCTTAGGATAAATATAGAAATTGTGCCTTCCTCAGCATATGCTGCCTGGGTGGCGCATGAACTGACAAAAGAGAAACTGCTGAGCACTAGCCCAGGATGAATAATTGACCATGGGAATCTAAATATTAAAGAATATTAATATGTATTCTGAAGTTACAGAAATTAGCCAGTGTTTCCCTGGTGTGAGGACAGACAATTGGGAAGAAAACAGTCTGGGTAAGACTGAAATAGCTAATTACGAGAGCAAAGATGCAGACCACAAGAGCAGAATGTAGATATGAAACAAAGCTTTAAATTAGAAAACCAAAGTTTTATTTTGGATAGTTGAAAACATCCCAGTTCAACCAAGTGTAGGATGCAGCTGTCTTTATGAAGCATGGGTGCCCATGGAGGTGCCCAGTTGCCCCTCGGATCCAGTGTGAATGGCCTTGTTTCTAAGGCCTTAAATCTAAGATGCTGCTGATTTTAGGGTGCACTGTTATTACCAAGAAAGGGAGAAATGCTGCCAATTAAACTGTTAAGTTCAGTTTTTATTTTACACTGATTGAAAGAGCTCTTTTATAATTATTGATGCTGGTTGATGGATACATGCGTTTCATTGTGTTACTCTCTTTTGTGTTTGAAAAGTTGTATTTAAAAACTATATAAAAGGAGTTCTTTTGGGTATAGATTTGGGTATACAGATCTGAGTAAAGACTGTTGCTCCTTTCTTTTTTTGAGACAGGGTCTTGCTCTGTTGCCCAGGCTGGAGTGCAATGGCACAATTACGACTCACTGCAGCCTTGACCTCCTGGGCTCAGGTGATCCTCCCACCTCAGACCCCTGAGTAGCTGGGACTACAGATGCACACCACTGTTCCCCACTAATTTTTGTATTTTTAGTAGAGATGGGGGTCTCACTATGTTGACCAGGCTGGTCTTGAACTCCTGAGCTCAAGGGATCCACCCACCTGAGCCTCCCAAAGTCTTGGGATTATAGGTGTGAGCCACCACACCTGGCCCGCTCTGTTTTATTTATTCTAAAATAATTGCAGTATTTTCATAAGTTTAATTTTCATTGTTAATGCAATATCAACCAACTATTTTCTAATTCCACTAATTATTTACTATGCAATTCTGGCCGTGTTTGAGTAAGTGGTCTTTCCAAGAAGTCATGATTGTGGGTAATGAGGACCTCCTGGACTGTGTAGCTTTTGTGGGTGTGAATTTTAAAACAGTGGCTCTCAAATATGGCTACACATCAGAACTTCTGGGGAAGGCTTAGAAGGCTTACCTGACTGGCACAGTCCCCTTTATCAGTGCTCTGCGGGTGGGCCTGTGCACTTGAGCATTTGTGGTTTTAAAGCCGCCCAGAGGTTTCAGTGTGTGACCAAGTGGCTTAAGCTGTGGAATGTAATAGTTTTAGACCAGTGGTGGGGAGGGCAGCACAATGGAGGTATTTTACATCAGAAAAGTCCCGGCTCCTCCCACTGTCCCTTGTGACATTTTGTCCACAAGTTGTAATCACCCAGTACATTGTTACTTTATGGCTTTAAACAGTCGTCTTTAGACCAATTAAGAATAACGAGGTGGTTCACGCCTATAATCCCAGCACTCTGCAAGACTGAGATGGGTGGATTACCTGAGGACAGGAGTTCGAGACCAGCCCGGCGAACATGGCGAAACCCCGTCTCTACTAAAAATACAAAAAATTATAGGCCGGGCGCGGTGGCTCACGTCTGTAATCCCAGCATTTTGGAAGGCCAAGGTGGGCGGATCACGAGGTCAGGAGATCGAGACCATCCTGGCTAACACGGTGAAACCCCATCTCTACTAAAAATACAAAAAATTAGCCGGGCGTGGTGGCGGGCGCCTGTAGTTCCAGCTACCTGGGAGGCTGAGGCAGGAGAATGGCGTGAACCGAGGAGGCGGATCTTGCAGTGAGCTGATATTGTGCCACTGCACTCCAGCCTGGGCGACAGAGTGAGACTCCATCTCAAAAAAAAAAAAAAAAAAATTAGCTGGGCATGGTGGCATGTCCTTGTAAGCCAAGCTATTCAGGAAGCTGAGGCAGAATTGCTTGACCCGGGAGGCGGAGGTTGCAGTGAGCTGAGATTGCGCCATTGCACTCCAGCGTGGGCAACAAGAGCAAAACTCGTCTCAAAAAAAAAAAAAAGAAAAGAAAAACAAGAGACATTAATTCTCTTCATTTATTCTGCCTCTGATGCTTTTCCTTTCCTGATGTAGATCTAAGCTTCTGACCTGTATCATCTTCCTTGTCTCTTCTCTAACATTTCTCACAGGGCAGGTCTACTGGCAATACATTCCCTCAGTTTTTGTTTTTCTGAAAAAGTCTTTATTTTTCCTGCACCTTAAGGATACTTTTGCTATATGGAATTCTAGGTGGGCAGATTTTTTTTTTTCAATTGCAACACTTTAAGGATTTCACGGCCAGGCGCGGTGGCTCACGCCTATAATCCCAGCACTTTGGGAGGCCGAGGCAGGCAGATCATGAGGTCAGGAGATCGAGACCATCCTGGCTAACACTGTGAAACCCCATCTCTACTAAAAATACAAAAAAATTAGCCGGATGTGGTGGCGGGTGCCTGTAGTCCCAGCTACTCGGGAGGCTGAGGCAGGAGAATGGTGTGAACCTGGGAGGCAGAGCTTGTAGTGAGCCGAGATTGCGCCACTACACTCCAGCCTGAACAACAGAGCGAGACTCTGTCTAAAAAAAAAAAAAAAAAAGATTTCACTCCACCCTTTTCTTATCTGCATGATTTCTAACAAGAAGTCCACTGTCATTTTTATTCATATTCCTCTTGTTAACTTAAAAAATCACACAACACTGCATTTAGAAAAGGAGACATCCCACAAGACCAGACACAGGCCCTTCAGAGGAGGAGAGGGTGGGGCAGGAGCTTTATGCTGACTTGGTTGGCTAAACATACTTAACAGGTTACACGATGAGCTATGAATATTCATGAAGGGGGTCTTGCCATATGTATCATATGACCCGTGTTCACTTTGGGGTGGAGGTGTAACATTTAAATGTATTACAGTTAGTCCTTATACATCAAAAGGTCTTTCTAAGACCCAAAGGCACTTGGTGCACAGAGTTTGTAAACCAGCCGGGACCAGCCATGGTCAGTGGTCTCTTACCAAGAGTTACTGAAATCTGTCTCGTCTTGTCAGAGGTGTAGCTGTGGCTGGTGGACGAGGGTTCAGTCAGGCAGGTTTATTCAGTTTGAATGTGACAAGCCTAGGTGTGGTTTTTGTTTTGTTTTGCTTTATGTTTTTTGTTATTTGTCCCGATGGATGTTCTGTATGTTTCCTGGATCTATGGTTTGGTGTCTGTCATTAATTTGGGGACATTCTTGCCATTCCACCATTTCTCCTGCCCCTTCTTCTCTTTCCTCCTTCTGATTCTCCCATTGTACCAATCATATCCTTTGATGTTGTTCTCGGATGGTGTCTTCTGTTGGTGTATTAGGCTGTTCTTGCATTGCTATAAAGAAATACCTGAGACAGAGTAATTTATAAAGAGAAGAGGTTTAATTGGCTCACAGTTCTTGCAGGCCATACCAGCATGGCACCAGCATCTGCTCAGCTTCTTGGGGGCCTCAGGGAACTTTTACTCATGGCGGAAGGCAAAGTGGGAGCAGGCATTTCACATGGTAAAAGCAGGAGCCAGAGAGAGAGAGTGAGGGGGTGGGTAGGTGCCAGACACTTTAAAGAAAAACAGATCTCGGGCAGGCGCGGTGGCTCATGCCTATAATCGCAGCACTTTGGGAGGCCGAGGTGGGTGGATCACAAGGTCAGGAGTTTGAGACCATCCTGGTCAACATGTTGAAACCCCATCTCTACTAAAAATACAATAAATTAGACAGGCATAGTGGCGCAAGCCTGTAATCCCAGCTACTTGGGAGACTGAGGCACAAGAATCACTTAAACCCAGGAGGTTGCAGTGAGCTGAGACTGTGCTGTGCCACTGCACTCCAGTCTGGGCAACAGAACGAGACTCCGTCTCAAAACAAAAACAAAAACAGATCTCACGTGAACTCAGAGTGAGAGCTTACTCATCACAAGGGGATGAAGGGATGGCGTAAGCCATTCATGAGGGACCCGCCCCCATGATCCAAACACCCCCTGCCAAGCCCCACCTCCAAAACTGGTGATTATAACTCAACATGAGATTTGGTGGGGACACACCCTCAAACTAGATCAGTTGATTTTTTTTTCATCCCCTTTTCTCCTTGCATTTCAGTTTGGGAAGTTTCTGTTGACTTATCTTCATATTCACTGATTATTTCCTTCATTCTGTCTAGTCAACTAATGAGCATTCTTTATTTCCATTGTGTGTTTTTGACTTCTAGCATTTTTTTTTATTATTGTTTCCATCTCTGCTGACATTACCTATCTGGTCTTGCATGTTGTCTAATTTTTCTGCTAAAGCCAGTTTATCCAGGAGTTTCTGCTGTGGGTGAGCAGCTCTCAGGTGCTGTCTCTCCCTGGATGTGCCTGTCTCTTCAGAGCAGGGTGCCAGTTTGTCTGGCAGCCTTAGTTCTCTGATAGGCCCATGAAAGGCTGCTGGTTTGCCGTGTGCCCTGCTATTCTTTGCTGTAAGGATGGGGGTGGTGACTGCCAAGCATGTCACATGACACCAGTTGAACTTGCAGAACTTCTGAGCCAGGCTCCTTAAGTGAGACTTCCAATCCACCTTCTGTATAGGTTTCCTTAAAAAATGGGGTGCGCGACCAGCAAGGTGGCTCACTCCTGTAATCCCAGCACTTTGGGAGGCCTAGGTGAGAGGATCATTTGAAGCCAGGAGTTCAAAGACCAAACTGGCCAACATAGTGAGTCCCCCGTCTCTATAAAATAAATAAATAAAAAAAAAAAAGAAATAGGCTGAGTGAGAAACAGTGGCTCCAGTCTTCCTCTGATGTCCCAGCTCTCAGAACAAAGTTGCTTTGTTTGCTTTTCCTTTTATAAGCACCATGTGTTAGGCAACTTCTTAAGTGGTTCCCCGGGTATTCATGCTCCTACGTGACACCCTAATCTGCACTGGGCCAGCCCAGTGACCTGTTTCTCATGAGCAGAGCCTGGAAAGCATGAGGCACAGCTCTGCTTCCTCTGTGTCACAGCTCTGATCTTGTCAGTCACTCATTGGCTCCTGCAACAAATGACCACAGCTAAGTGGCTTTTACAACAGCAGAAGTTTATTCCTTCACAGCTCTGGAGGCCAGAAGTCCAAAATCACTTTTAATGTGCTGAAATCAAGGCATTGGCAGGGCCAGGCTCCCTCGCATGGCTCCTGGGGAGAATCTGCTCCTGGTTTCTGGAGCCTCTGGTGGCTCCGGCGTTACTTGGCTTGTGACTGCATCACGCCCACTTTCAAGGCCCCATCTTCATCTCTGCTCCATCTTCCCATGGCCCTTTCTTCTGTGTGGCACCAAATTTCCTTCTGCCTCCCTCTTACAAAGATGCATGTGGCCAGGCACGCTGGCTCATGCCTGTCATCCCAGCACTTTGAGAGGCCAAGGCGGGAGGATCGCTTGAGGCCAGGAGTTCAAGACCAGCCTGGCCAACACAGAGACCCTGTCTCTGTTGTATTTATTTATTTTTGAGATAGGGTCTCACTTTGTCACCTAGGCTAGAGTGCAGTGGTGCGATCCTGGCTCACTGCTGCCTCAACCTCCTGGCCTCAAGCAATCCTTCCACCTCAGGAGTAGCTGGGACTACAGGTGCACACTACCATGCCCAGATAATTTTTCTATCTTTTGTAGAGACGAGGTCTCGCCATGTTGCTCAGGCTGGTCTCGAACTCCTGGGCTCAAGAGATTTACCCACCTCAGGCTCCCAAAGTGCTGGGATTACAGGTGTGAGCCACAGTGTTTAGGGCCCACCTGGATGATCCAGAACAATCTCTCTATCTTAAGATCCTTAATGACATTCGAAAAAAAAATTGTTTTCCCATACGAGGTAATATTTACAGGTTGCCTGGATTAGGACTTGATGGCTTTAGAAGGGCCATTTTCCAGCTGTGCATGGCTTGGTCGGCTTCTCGTTTGCAGGAAGCTATGTGACAAGCGCAGCACCTGCAATGAGCTGTGATTGGCTGATGTAGACTGGGGGTGGGAGCTCGGACCCCCGGCAGGTGGTGTTCGAAAAGATACAAACTCACTCTGCGGTCACCAACTCACCTTTCGGGGTGCCTCTGAGGTGTGAGGCCTGTGGGGTGAGGTCCGAGCATGCCGGATTTTGTCCACTGAGCCGGGCTCCTGGAGGTTCCAGGCTGCTGGCACAATTTGCCCCATATGTCTCCACAGCCTCTGGATTTAAGATAACCGAGGCTAGCGTCTGGGACCCCAGTGCTCCAGTGAGGGTCAAGGAAGCCCGGAGCTTACTCCAACCTCCAGGGCAGAGAGGACAGAAGATCCCAAAGGCTGCTGGGCTCAGGATAGGGCGCGGCTGAGCAGGGGCAGCTGCTTTTTTTCTCCCGGGCTTCCTGCTGTGCCTTTTACTCACCTCTACGGTCCTGGTGCTGGGGCTCCTCAGCGCTGGCTTAAAGAAGTCCCAACGTCAGCCTGGGGGCGCAAGGCAGGAGCACCCTGTTTCCTCGATTGTTGCGGATTTGCTCCTAGTTAGGTGGTGACTGTCCTTATGATCCCCCATAAAACCAGTCGGGCAGGGGGCAGGGGGCCGGGCTCGTGGAGAAGAGGCCGCGGCTGGCGGGGAAGCAACCCTCAGCGTGGACCCCTCAACCTCGCGGCTCGCGCCTTACCCGTGCACCCCTCACCTCACGTCCCCGCGCCCCTCACCCGCCCGCCCCTCACCCTACACACACCCGCCCGCCCCTCACCCTACACACACCCGCCCGTCACTCACACACCCTTCACCCCTCACCCCTCACCCGCGCGCCCATCACCCCTCACCCACGCACCCCTCACCCCTCACTCGCGCGTTCCTCACTCTTCACCCGCGCGCCCCTCATCCACGCGCCCCCCGCCCTCAGTCCTCACACGCGCGGGCCAAGAGGGTCCTGGGCAAGGGCAGCTCCCCGCGGGCGGGTGCGGGGCTCGGAGTTGGCTTGGCCTGCGAGGCCGGCAGCAGGGCCCGGGCTCCACGCACGCCTGGCTCCCGAGTCTGTCTTGAGGCTCAGGAGCTGCCTTTTCTGCAAATAGGCGCCCAACGGGTCAGCCCGGAGAACTGCACGGGGATGGGGAGAGGCCGCCCCGCGTTTCTGCAGCGACAGCGACCACGGCCCGGTGGTGACGGGCCACGGTGACGGCCCCGGCGCATCTGCTCGTGGGGCGCTTGCATCGGAGCGGAGACCCGCGGGGGTCGCTCCGTTTCCCGAGACCCCGGCCGCCTCCGGGCGCTGCAAACTCCGAGCCGGGTCCCCGGGTCTCCTGGGTCAGGACAGAGCTGGATGAGACTCGCCCCCGGGCGCCCCGGGCGCCACACATTCAGGACACGCGTGAGCGGGGCTTCCGGACCCTGCGCCCCCAGCCCTCCAGGACGACGCCCTCCGCTTGGATGGCCGCGCGCCGGGACAGCTGGAGACGGGTTAACGTGGGCGCCAGGCCTGAGGGGCCGGCCCCGCCGGGCTGGTATTTCCCGACCGGGCGGGAGCAGGCACTCGCCCCCGCCGCCCGGACAGCCCCGCCTCGGCCCGCCCGGCCCCGCCTCGGCCCGCCCGGCCCCGCCTCGGCCCGCCCGGCCCCGCCTCGGCCCGCCCGGCCCCGCCTCGGCCCGCCCGGCCCCGCCTCGGCCCGCCCGGCCCCGCGCGCTCTAGGACCCTGCGGCGCCGCCCCACAGCTCGGGCGTGGGCGGGGCCCGGCATTGTGACGTCACGGGGCGGGGTTTCCCGGCGCCTGAGCGGACGGACGCTGAGACGCGGGCTGGTAAGCGGCGCGGGGACGCGGGGCGAGGGGCGCGGGGCGCGGGGCTGGGGGCGCAGGTAAGCGGCGCGGGGCGGCCTAGGGCTGCCGATGACGCAGGGCCGGGGCAGTTGGTCGCGGCCTCCAGTCCCCCGGCTTGGTCCTGTGGGGTCCCCGGCCCGGCACCTCCTCCCGCGAGCCGTGCGCCCCCATCCTGGGCCTGCGCCCCCTTCCCCCGAGCCGTGCGCCCCCATGCTAGGCCCCGTGACCCTCCCCCGAACCGTGCGCTCCCATCCTGGGCCCTGCGCCCCCTCCCCCGACCCCATCCCCGACCCGGCGCGTGGACCCCCGCCGGCTAAGCTCACCCGGGCGGTGACCCCAGGGGCTTCGCTCGTCCTCGACCCCGGCCCTGGGACCCCTCCCCAGCCCCCGCCGGGAGCGTCTCGGGACCCCCAGACACCCCCACGTCCCAGGCAGGGGCCGCGCCTCGCGCGCCCCGGGCCCGGGTCGCCCTAGCTCTGCCTCGGGTCCTGCGGCCGGCGCGGGTCAGGTCGGGTCCGTCCGCGCCGCCCCAGCCTCCTTGGGCGGAACTCGAGCAGCTCCCCGCTCCCCGCAGGCCCCGAGGCCGCAGGAGCCCGCGGAGCGGCGATGAGCAGGCGACCGGTGGCCCGCGGGGCGCGGAGCCCGTGACAGCCTCGGCCAGGCGGGCGCTGCGATGGAGGCCGAGGGCCTGGACTGGCTCCTGGTGCCACTGCACCAGCTGGTGTCCTGGGGCGCGGCAGCGGCCATGGTCTTCGGAGGGGTGGTGCCCTACGTCCCGCAGTATCGGGACATTCGCAGGACGCAGAACGCCGACGGCTTCTCTACCTACGTGTGCCTGGTGCTGCTGGTGGCCAACATTTTGCGGATACTCTTCTGGTAAGTTGGGGGCTTGCTTTCCTGGGCTGCGCCCAGAGAAGAGGGTTTCTCCTTTGGGGTTTCTGGTTGAGGCCGGGGGAGCAGCAGGGTCCACACCTCCCGGCTGGGCCAGCGTCCCGCTCTGCCGTGGATGGGGTACGTGGCTGCAGGCGAGTCACTTCTTAGGGTGAGATTATTTTTCCAGAAAAACGGTGGGGTTGGAGCACAGAATCTCAGAGAAAATCTCCAGATCCGCCTCCTCGCATAATGTCCCACATGGGTACTTAGCAGGGACCTCTCAGCTGGGCACTGGCCTAGGCCTGCCTGTGGAGAGGAGCCATTCCTGCCCGCCTTTTTCATATTGTATAGTTTTTCTTTATTGTTTTGAGAGAGGGTCTTGCTCTGTGGTCCAGGCTGAAGTGCATGATGTCATGACAGCTCACTGCAGTCTCCAGGTTCCTGGGCTCAGGTGATCCTCCCATCTCAGCCTCCCGAGTAGCTGGGACCACAGGCGCACCACCACACCCGGCTAATTGTTTTTTGTATTTTTTGTAGAGACGGGGGAGTGGGGCGGGGGGGTGGGTCTCACTTGTTGCCCAGGCTGGTCTCGAACTTCTGGCCTCAAGCATTCCTCCCCACTGGGTCTCTGAAAGGGCTGGGATTACAGGCCGGAGCCACGGCGCCTGGCCTGCCTTATTTAAATAGGAAGTCACTCTCTGGAGACTGTCTTGTTCCTCTCAGACCGACTTCCTCTTTGTATTTGTATTAGGCTAAGGAAATTGAAATTAATTTTAACAGTTGTTGAAGCCAGACGTAATTGGGAGAGTGAGTTTTCAGAGGAAATGAAGAGGTCTCATAGCTGCATTCTAAGGCCAAAAACGTCTGGAATTTTTCTTTCTTCCGGGTGATCCCAGCCTCTCTGTCCGGGCAGATTGGAAGGTGTCTGCTGCTCTTCCTATGAAGAGGGCCTGGTGGAGTGGTGGAGAGAAGGAGTCCAGGCAGCTGGTGTCAAGAACTCTGCTTCTGACTCTGGTCACTGAGTAATCACGTACCTGCTTCTTTGCCTGTTAGTTTTGGTTTTTTTTTTGAGACAGAGTCTCGCTCTGTCGCCAGGCTGGATGGAATGCAGTGGTACAATCTCGGCTCACTGCAGCCTCTGCCTCCTGGGTTCAAGTGATTCTCCTGCCTCAGCCTCCTGAGTAGCTGGGACTGCAGGCACCCGCCACCATACCCAGGTAATTTTTGTATTTTTAGTAGAGACCAGGTTTCACCATGTTGACCGGGATGGTCTCGATCTCTTGACCTCATGATCCACCCGCCTTGACCTCCCAAAGTGCTGGGATTACAGGCGTGAGCCACCGCGCCTGGCCCGCCTGTTAGTTTTTAAGTCAACCTTATTGAGGTGTGATTTGCATTCCATGAAATACACCCCTTTCGTGTCCATTTGATGAGTTCTGATGCTGGGGTGTCCCCTGTGTTCATGAGCTGGGGTGCTCCCTGCTCCGTGGCCTTCATCCCAGCCCTGGCCATGGGCAGCCATTGGTCCGCGTGTCCCTGGGTGTTAGTTTTGCCCCTGCCAGGGATTTTTAGGTGAGCGAGTGGGTTGGCTGCCTCTTCCCCAGAGCTGTCTCCGAGGCAGGGAGGTTTGTCCCCTGCAGCAACCTCGGAGGAGGATTTTGGGTCCGAGTCCTGTCTCGAGGTTTGTCTCTGGGCCAGCATCTGAGGGAGGTTCAGGGGTGCTCATTTTGGAGACTCCTTCCTTCTTTCCCATCTCCTGCTGTGGAGACAGTGGCTGGCGGTGCTGAAGTGGCTTCAGTGAGCGTAAGATTGACTGGAAGTAGGTTTCTAATTGTCTAATGCTGTTGTTTACTTTGAGTGCATGTTGTGGGGGTTGGGGAGACGCTGGTCGGCAGGCCACCTGCTACAGCCCCAGCTCACATGTGTGTGTTGTGAAGGAGCATTGCACTCATCTTTAGGGTTATAGAATAAATTTTCTCCAAAATAATAGAGGAAAATTGCCTGAGAGTGGATAACCATATGGGAAAGAAGTTCCACTTAGAGGTTTCCCTCCCCAGTATGCTCATAGTTCAAAGTTGCTAAAAGAAAATAAATTAAGTTGGGCACGGTGGCCCGCTCCTATAATTCCAGCACTTTTGGAGGCTGGGGTGGGAGGATCACTCGAGGCCAGGAGTTCAAGACCAACCAACGCAACATAGCAAGACCCCGACTCTACAAAAAATTGAAACATTAGCTTAGGTATGGGGGCATTACCTGTAGTCCTAGCTACTTGGGAGGCTGTGAAAGGAGGATCACTTAAGCCCAGGAATTCGAGGCTGCAGTGAGCTGTACTCCAGTCTGGCCAACAGAGAGAGACCCTGTCTCAAAAAAAAGAAAGAAAAGAATCTATCTAATGTCCATCTAAGTATCTGGTTTGGAGAAGTCAGAGATTAACCCAGTTTCCTGGTACCATCTTGTCATTGCCTCATGACCTAACTGGCACTTGACGTGAGGTTTGAAGCTGGGACTGGGAGTTCTTGCTTACAGGCCTTCGAGAGACACTTGAGCTCTTTCTTTGTGGAGCACAGGGCAGCCTTCCAGGGAATTCTGAACTTTGTCCATGGGTCTCTTCATAGAATCAACATCCTGGGCTGTCCTGGTCATGCATGGCTTCTGTGACCACTGAGTGCACACGCAGTTCCCCAGCGTGTTCCAGAAGATGGTGGGATGAAAGTGGGGAGAGCAGAGGGCGCTGGTCCCTGCTGGGCGTCCCTCCAGCCTGAGGATGCGCCATCCCTGCACTCCACACAGCGAAGCCCACCTCCCTACCTACCGCACATCCTCTTGTGCCCACCGGGTCCCCAGGTCCTGCTGTGCAGAGGGGGATGATGACTCCTTCTTTCTCTCTGGGGAGCCTCTTGTGACCCCCACTCCTGGCTTCCCCTCTCCAGGCTTTGTAGGTTCACAGCCTCTTTGATTTCATGGTTTGTAGGGCAGAGGATTTGTGCTTTAGCAGAAGTGACACGCGGGATGCATCACACACGACCCCAGCTCCACGCATGCGCACGCACACTTGGTGTTTGGGTTGGGGGTGGTGGGAGCGGGAGAGCAGAGGTAGGGCTGGGGCAGGCTCCGGTGAGAAGGGGCCGGGATGGGGGCGGAGAGCAGAGGTGGGGCTGGGCTGGGCTCTGGTGAGAAGGGGCCGGAGGGAGAGCAGAGGTGGGGCTGGGGCAGGCTCTGGTGAGAAGGGGCCGGGGTCTGGTCAGAAGGGGCGGGGGGGAGTGGGTGGGGGGGAAAGCAGAGGTGGGGCTGGGCTGGGCTGGATTGGGCTCTGGTGAGAAGGGGTCGGAGGGAGAGCAGAGGTGGGGCTGGGGCAGGCTCTGGTGAGAAGGGGCGGGGGTCTGGTCAGACGGGGCTGGGGGGAGTGGGTGGGGGGGAAAGCAGAGGTGGGGCTGGGCTGGGCTGGGTTGGGCTCTGGTGAGAAGGGGTCGGAGGGAGAGCAGAGGTGGGGCTGGGGCAGGCTCTGGTGAGAAGGGGCCGGGGTCTGGTCAGAAGGGGCCGGGGGGAGTGGGTGGGGGGGAAAGCAGAGGTGGGGCTGGGCTGGGCTGGGCTCTGGTGAGAAGGGGTCGGAGGGAGAGCAGAGGTGGGGCTGGGGCAGGCTCTGGTGAGAAGGGGCCGGGGTCTGGTGAGAAGGGGCCGGGGGGAGTGGGTGGGGGGGAAAGCAGAGATGGGGCTGGGCTGGGCTGGGTTGGGCTCTGGTGAGAAGGGGTCGGAGGGAGAGCAGAGGTGGGGCTGGGGCAGGCTCTGGTGAGAAGGGGCCGGGGTCTGGTGAGAAGGGGCCGGGGGGAGTGGGTGGGGGGGAAAGCAGAGGTGGGGCTGGGGCAGGCTCTGGTGAGAAGGGGCGGGGGTCTGGTCAGAAGGGGCCGGGGGGAGTGGGTGGGGGGGAAAGCAGAGGTGGGGCTGGGCTGGGCTGGGCTCTGGTGAGAAGGGGTCGGAGGGAGAGCAGAGGTGGGGCTGGGGCAGGCTCTGGTGAGAAGGGGCCGGGGTCTGGTGAGAAGGGGCCGGGGGGAGTGGGTGGGGGGGAAAGCAGAGGTGGGGCTGGGGCAGGCTCTGGTGAGAAGGGGCGGGGGTCTGGTCAGAAGGGGCCGGGGGGAGTGGGTGGGGGGGAAAGCAGAGGTGGGGCTGGGCTGGGCTCTGGTGAGAAGGGGCCGGAGGGAGAGCAGAGGTGGGGCTGGGCTGGGCTGGGTTCTGGTGAGAAGGGGCGGGGGGGAGTGGGTGGGGGGAAAGCAGAGGTGGGGCTGGGCTGGGCTGGGCTCTGGTGAGAAGGGCCGGGGTCCGCCAGCATAGTGGTGGAGTTAGTATCTTCATGCTTCCAAAGCTGCTGGGGCATGGTCCTCAGAGCTCCAGTCCCTCTGGGCAGCCCCCCGTTGGGGATTTGGGGTGCATGGCATATGGGGCTCTGCAGTCCTGCAGGGGCTGCTTTAACAGTACAAACCCAGGGATTCTGAAACATAGGTCACTCATGTTTTTGTTTCTTACAGTCCTTACTACCATTTTGCAAAACCAGCATTCAGCAGATCACACTCTGTGGAATGCCAACGTGCAGGATTTGGCAGGTTGGTGCCAGAAGCCAGGAGAAGGGCTAAATGATGCCTCATAGCTGGTGTTTGCTGGCTGTGCGTATGTGGAGGAAAAGCAGAGAGGCCAGGCGGGGATCAGGCCACACTGGGCTGCAGGGCCCTGGGAGCCTCAGCTCCACCCACAATAGCACCCAGGCTGGAGCACTCTTAGATGGAGGAATGAAAACATTGTATCAGAGAGGTCGTAACATTTTGTTACTAAAGGTGATAGCTTTAGTGGTGCCTAAGAGTAGATACAAAGCTACAAAGCTTCTCTTCTGCTGGATTTTTTTTTTTTTTTTTTTTAAGACAAGAGTCTGGCTCTGTTGCCCAGGCTGGAGTGTAGTGGCACAATCTTTGCTCACTGCACCCTCCGCCTCCTGGGTTCAAGCAGTTCCCTGCCTCAGCCTTCCAAATAGCTGGGATTACAGGTGCCCGCTGCCATGCCCAGCTAATTTTTGTATTTTTAGTAGAGACGGGGTTTCACCATATTGGCCAGGCTGGTCTTGAACTCCTGACCTTGTGATCCACCTGCCTCGGCCTCCCAAAGTGCTGGGATTACAGGTGTGAGCCACTGTGCCCAGCCCTGCTTGAGTTTTTCTGTGAGATTTTGGAACATGGAGAAGTTTTTCTGTGGGCCTGGTCAGTTATGGGGCACTCTCTATACTGTCTCTCCCTGTGGATGGGCACCTGGGCATGATCACCTGCAGAGCCCACCTTAGACGAGGTATCTTGGTGCTTCCTGAGGAGCAGGCTCCTGCACCCCACACGTGGGCCGCCTGGCACCTGCCGTGAGAAGAGGCATGGGAGTCACGCCCTCGGGCAGGAGAGGAAACGTGCTCTCCTGAGTTCATGGCCAGCACAGACTGTTATCACTAAAGGAAGAAAAAGTTAAGTTGAGAAGTAAATGTGGCATCTATTTTAATTAGCTTTTAAAATTACTAATGCTGCTGGATTCTGTTTCGTTTTCATTTTGTTCCTTGTGCATCTTTTGTGGAACACTGTGCTTTTTGAGATTTTGTGTTTTTCTTTGTCTTCACCCTAAAATTAGTTTACTCTTCACCTCCGGGCACCCTCTCACTTCATTTTAAAAGGCCTCATTCTTAACTGTGCATATCGAGTTTCTCTAGATTTGATTTTTGATGTGTGGATTATGGGAAAGCTCAAACTTTGATTTGCCCGCCTCCTCCTTCGTCTGGTCATTCACTGCTTCTGTTAAACATTTTAAAAAATGCAGGTGGCCTTTCACACAGAGTGGCCAAAATGGCTCACGTGCAGCCTCATTGCTGGAGGTGAACGTGGTGTGAAGCGGCCTCCGTGTGTCCCAGGGGACTGGCCTATTTTAGATGCCTGCCCAGCGTCACCTCCTCAGCCTCAGGTCTCTGTGGGTGGGTTGACCGGCACCCAGGCCGCTTGGTAGCCAGTGGAGAATGGCCCTGGAAGTGATGGTGAGCTTGGCTGTATCCTCCAGCCTTGGGGGTTGCGATCTGTGCTTTATAGTGCAGAGGCTGAGGCCTGGAGGGGGCCGGTGTGGGGGCTGGAGCCAGCCTGTGGGCAGAGTGCCCGTGCCCCCTGCACTCCTGCTCCTACAGTGTCCTTGCACCTCCGGCCTGTGCCTCAGGCCCAGAAAACCCCGTTCAAGCTGCCTCTTTGCTGCCAGCCGTCCTCTAGGACCGGGCCCATCACCCTCCCTTCCTCTCTTTGCCTCTTAGTCTTGCCTTGTGTGTTTCTCAGAGGCTTCCTAGGGAAGCATCCAGTGAGGCAAGGGGATCGTTCTGGCCCCTGCTGACCTGGGTGATATTCCTGGAGCTACAGCTTGTGTGCCTGCCTGCCTGGCCCCCTGTCCACCCTGGGCCGGTGCTGCTGACCTGGGTGAGATGCAGCTTGTCTGCCTGCCTGCCTGCCTGGCCCCCTGTCCACCCTGGGCCGGTGCTGCTGGCCTGGGTGAGATGCAGCTTGTCTGCCTGCCTGCCTGCCTGGCCCCCTGTCCACCCTGGGCCGTGGCTGCTGACCTGGGTGAGATGCAGCTTGTCTGCCTGCCTGCCTGCCTGGCCCCCTGTCCACCCTGGGCCGGTGCTGCTGGCCTGGGTGAGATGCAGCTTGTCTGCCTGCCTGCCTGCCTGGCCCCCTGTCCACCCTGGGCCGGTGCTGCTGGCCTGGGTGAGATGCAGCTTGTCTGCCTGCCTGCCTGGCCCCCTGTCTGCCCCAGGCCTGGGCTGCTGTTTTCTCTGCCCTTCCCTCTGTTCCCTGAGTCTCTGTGACCTCAGGCAGCCCCTCCCTCTGCTGAAAAGCTCCCAGGAGACAGGGAAGGGCCTTGGCTCTGGAGCCAGCACACAGGGAATCAGCATGGCCACCCTCTGAGGACTGCATCCTGGCTCCCTGTCCTCCCAGGAGAACGTCTGTGGCTTTTTCCTGGTTGCTGTGGGAGCCTCACCTGCAAGTGGAACCTTCTCACCTGCTGAGGGGGCTGCGGGGTTCCCCCTGTTCCTGTTCTGTTGATAAGGGGGGGCTGTGGGGTTCCCCCTGCTTCTGCTCTGTGTTGATAAGGGGGTGCTAAGGGGCCTATGGGGTTCCCCCTCCTGCTCTGAGTTGATAAGGGGGTGCTGAGGGGCCTATGGGGTTCCCCCTCCTGCTCTGAGTTGATAAGGGGGTGCTGAGGGGGCTGCGGAGTTCCCCCTTCTTCTGCTTCGTGTTGTTAAGGGGGTGCTGCGTGGGAGCTGGAGAGAGGTGGGGGCTGTGGTGGTTGTTGCTAGGTCTTCCAGTTTTTCAGAAGTTGAGAAATTAGGCTGTTATGTAGGATCTCCTGACTTTGACATGTTGGTGACCAGTTCAAGTTTTGAAAATTCCCTTCAGGCCAAACTGCAGGCTGAGATTCCCACCCTGGAACAGTCAGGGGTTGGGGCTTTCTATGAGTGCGTTCCACACACAGCCCAGCCTTGGAGGTGGTGGCTCTGCAGGCACGTGTCCCAGCTCTGTGGTGACTCTGGGGAGGCAGAGACCGCAGGGCCTGCCAGTCATTGGCCTGTGGTTCTGCCCTGCAGAGGCTCCTAGCTGAGCTGATGAGATGCTCAACCCTGGTCAAAAGTCAGCAAGAAGGCCTGGGAGCCTGCAGCTAGAGGAGCACGGGGCCGGGGAGGCCTGGGGGTGGGGGTGGTGTAGAGCCTTGGCTGTCTTCTCTTCTGTGGGAGTGTGTGTGCATGTGGAAATTTCGCGTCTGGCCCACCAGCTGCTCTGCACACTGTCCCCACCTTCCCCAGGCAGGAAGCAGGGCTGCTGTGAGCTAGAAACTGGGCTTCTTGCCTGGTGGCAACCCGGAGGCTGCAGGGAGGGCCTGGGGCACCTGGGCTGAGCTGTGGGAGGGGACTCAGGACCACCAGACCCGGGTACCAGTGCCTGGGCCACTGGTTCTGGGGAGCGCCAGATGTGCTGAGGGGTCCCGAGTCAGGCTGTATGGGGGTCTTACGGCCCCTCCCTGGAGCCCCACCCCACCTGGAGTCTGGGAGATGGGCAACAGGTGCCTGGGCACTGTGGTGTTCGCCAACCCCGGGCTCCTTCCCCAGGATGCCGCTTGGGGCCTGGGAGAGGCGGAGTGGGTGGGCAGTCTTTCCTGCTGCAGGTTCAGGACTGGGTGAGGCAGCGTGGGTGGGCCTCCCTTCTGACCCGGGTCTTTCCTGCTGCAGGTTCAGGACTGGGAGAGGCGGCATGGGTGGGCCTCCCTCCTGACACAGGGTCTTTCCTGCTGCAGGTTCGGGACCAGGAGAGGCGGCATGGGTGGGCCTTCCTCCTGACCCAGGTGTCTCCCGCTGCAGGTTCGGGACTGGGAGAGGCGGTGTAGGTGGGCCTGACACAGGGTCTCTCCTGCTGCAGGTTCAGGACTGGGAGGGGCGGCATGGGTGGGCCTCCCTCCTGACCTGGGTCTCTCCCGCTGCAGGTTCAGGACTGGGAGAGGTGGCATGGGTGGACCTCCCTCCTGACACAGCGTCTCTCCCGCAGGTTTGGAAGGCGCTTTGAGTCCCCGCTGCTGTGGCAGAGCGCCATCATGATCCTGACCATGCTGCTGATGCTGAAGCTGTGCACCGAGGTCCGTGTGGCCAACGAGCTCAACGCCAGGCGCCGCTCCTTTGCAGGTTGGTGGCCGGCGCTTTGGAATAAAGTCCCAGGGAATCAGGGCGTAGGTGACTGTGGTGAAACAAAAGCCACTCTAATCTGTCCTGATCCAAGCGGCTTTCATTTCACCAACTGGTGCTGTTAGCGCCAACTGATAGACTTTAGTTAAACAGTTTATGACTTGAAACAATTCAAGATACTGGTTTCTTCACTGGAAGTTGGGTGAGGCCTTAACACATCTTCACGGTTCCTCTTGGCTGTGAGCGCCATCCCAGACGGTTTCTGTGTCAGAACAAGAAGTGCTCATCTGTGCCTGGCCCATCAGGTCAGATGGTGCCAGGTCAGGCGTTTCGTCTCTGTGTGCGTGGCCTGTACACAAAACACACCCTTTCAGTTTTGCTGTGACTCACGGCCTACCTTAGCCAGGGTCTTCCTCACAGACCTTGTTAAACAGACCCAGAGTCACCCCGCAGGGTCAGGCAACCCCTTTATCCGAAGCACACTGCAGGGTTGACAGCTGGGCAGGACCAATTACATGCTTAGCACACACGGCTCCTTAACCTTTGGCAGCTTAGAAAATAGAAAATACTTCTTCCAGTTTTTGCCTATTGCACAGTTTGTTCCAGTCTGAACTCTGTTTGAACATGCAGGCTGGCGGCTTCTTGTGTGCAAGAGGGATAAATCCTTCCTTTTGTTTTTCTTTTAATTACTAAATCTAAGACAGCGCTCACTTTGGCTTTGAGAGAGAGATTGATCTCAGCTATCGCTTGGAGAAGAGTATCTTCCCAGAGGTTGTTTAGTTTGGGGCTTCTGTGGATTTGAGCTCTTGCCGGGGAGTTGTGTCTCTGTGTTTCTATTCCTGACACTATTTCTTCCTGTTGGAGAGGATTCCCACCTCTGCCTTTTTGTCTGCTTCTGTTTCTAGACTGAGGTGAATGTGTGCTGCTTTCAGCCTCTGTAGAAACCAGACCAGCCTCCAGCCAGTGTGACCTGGGCCAGTTAGTGTCATTGTGGCCACAAAGATGAGCGCCAGCGTCTTTTCTGCAGTGTTCTGTTCTTCCTCCCCATTCACACCATTCTCCTCTCCTCTGAGTCTCTGCTCTGTTCCCTTCTATTGTGATTTGGGTTTGAAATTACACCAGAGATAGTGCTGAGGATACCACAGATCTTGCCTAGAAAGCAGGCTTTTAAGAACCGGCCAGATTCCCCGCATGAGGAGCTGCGGTTTTACATTTCTGCTTAGGTGACTCGGTCTTGCTCCCCGCAGGGCTTTGCTCCTTCTCTGGACCTGAGCTCCTCATGGCATGTTCCCTGCCCCTTTGAACCTCAGTATTTAACTTGGAACAAGAATGTTGTCACTGTGGGAGGGCCGGCTGGCCGAGAGAACGGTTTGTGCCTAAGATGCCCAATGCGTTGCTGGGTGTTTCTGCTGTCCTCGGGCTCTGGACATTTGTGCCTAAGATGCCCAGTGCGTTGCTGGGTGTTTCTGCTGTCCTCGGGCTCTGGACATTTGTGCCTAAGATGCCCAGTGCGTTGCTGGGTGTTTCTGCCGTCCTCGGGCTCTGACATGAGGCCAGACCTTGTGACCTTGTTGACGATGGCTTGATGCGAGGTCCCAGAGACGGCACGTTGTGAGTGTCTAGGCAGAGCAGCCAGCGTGGGGTTTAATGTGAGTGTGTGTCGGAACACTGGGATACCCCCAGAAGCGGCATCGTAAGCTCCCCACCCACATTCATTTTACCAGCAGGTGCAGGTTCAGGCTCATCTCATCAGAGGAGCGTTGGATAAGAAGGGAGTGGGATGGTAGATGCCTGGCGTTCTGTGTCACTTCTTCCAAAGGAGTACTTCTCTTCTGGTTACCCAGGATGAGTTAAAAATGTGAGTCCCAGTTTCCAGAGCTAGGCCTGGAATCTGAATTTTAAACACCCTCTGTGGGTGGGCAGAATAATGGCCCCCGGAGACGTCCGTGCCCTGATCCTGGGAACCTGTGACGTGCCACTGTACATGGTAGAGAGACTCTTGAGGGGGCTGGGCCTGGATTGTCCGGTGGCCTAACCTAATCCCAGGAGTCCTCAGACGTGAACAAGGGCTGCACAGGAGATGGTCAGGTGCTGGAGCTGAGGGCCTGGCTCTCTGCCATGGGTCAGCCATCGCTTTACAGGCAGCAGAGCCCCCGACCACAGGGAGCTGAGTTCTGCCCGTACTTGAATGAGTTGGAGACACAGCGTTGGTTTTAGTCCAGGAGACCACTGGGCCTCTGGCCTCCAGAATTAAGATAATCAGCCTGCGTTGTGGCTGCCATGTTTGCGGTACCTTGTTACGGAGGTGATAGGAAGCCGGGGCACCCTTTCCTCAAGGCCTGGAGTATTTGGGAAGCAGTCTCGGGCTGCCGCGAGGGGTTGAGGGCCGGGCTCCTCGGGTCAGCCTGGGTGACCTGTGCCTGCCCTCCCCCGGGGAGGACTGAGAACCAAGCTGCATGACTCCTGGGACCCAAATGACCTCAAGTGGGAAATCCCCTCCTGAGCTCTGTGTCCTGGGGTGTAGCTGTGTGTGTGAAAGAATTCTCAAGATGTACATCTGCAGCACTCTTAATATTGGAGTCCGGTTTGAGTTTATACATGTCCATGTCCCCTTGGTGGACAGGCCCAGGCCTGTTCCTACAGGGCGCCTTGATGAAAGGTGTGGGCTCATGTCCTCTCATCTGCCAGGAGAGGGGAGGCAAGGCAGGAACATCACTGGAGTTCAGACTGAAAGCTCTGGCTTCTGGCCATCCGATCTGTAGCTCCTGCAGCACAGCCGTGCCAAGCAAGGTGGCCAGCCTCGTCTTCCTGTCAGGGGCGTCACCTTGAAGGGAAGGTTGTTGGCTCTGAACATGTTGCGTTTTTTTGTTTGTTTGTTTGTTTGTTTAAGCTTTTAAGTTCAGGGGTACATGTGCAGGTTTGTTATATAGGTAAATTGCTTGTCACAGGGGTTTAGTGTACAGATTATTTCTCTAAGTCCTGAACTCCTGACCTCAAGTGACCCACCCACCTTGGCCTCCCAAAGTGCCGGCATTACAGGCGTGACCCACTGCGCCCGGCCAGTGTACAGATGATTTCATCACCCAGGTGTTAAGCCTAGTACCCATTGGTTATTTTTCCTAGTCCTCTCCCTCCTCCTGCTCTCCACCCCCCGACAGGCCCTAGTGGCTGTTGTTCCCCTCTATGTGTCCATGTGTTCTCATCATTTAGTTCCCACTTATACATGAGAACATGCGGCATTTGGTTTTCTGTTCCTGTGTTAGTTTGCTAAGGATGATGGCCTCCAGCTCCATCCATGTTCCTCTAAAGGATATGATCTTGTTCTCTTTTATGGCTGCATAGTATTCCATGGTGTATACGTACCACATTTTCTTCATCTAGAAGAAAATCTAGATGATTTTCATTGATGGGCATTTAGGTTAATTCCAAGTCTTTGCTCGTGTGAATAGTGCTGCAGTGAACATATGTGTGCATGTGTCTATAGTAGAATGATTTATATTCCTGGGGTTTATACCGAGTAATGGGATTGTTGGGTTGAATGGTATTTCTGGTCTTTGAGGAATCACCACACCGTCTTCTGCAATGGTTGAACTAATTTACACTCCCACCAACAGTATGTAAGTGTTCCTTTTTCTTCACAACCCCACCAGCATCTGTTATTTTTTTTTATTAATAGCCATTCTGACTGGTATGAGATGGCATCTCATTGTGGTTTTGATTTGCGTTTCTCTAATGATCAGTAATGTTGAGCTTTTTTTCATATGCTTGTTGGCCACATGTGTGTCTTCTTTTGAAAAGTGTTCATGTCCTTTGCCCACTTTTTAATGGGATTATTCATTTTTTTCTTGTAAATCTAAGTTCTTTATAGTTGCTGGATACTAGACCTTTGTCAAATGCATAGTTTGCAAAAATTTTCTCCCATCTGTAGGTTGTTTGCTCTGTTGATAGTTTCTTTTGCTATGCAGAAGCTCTTTAGTTTAATTAGATCCCATTTGTCAATTACTGCTTTTGCCAAGCACATTCTTGAGCCTCACCCTGAGGGTGAGGACATGCCAAGGGGGACCATGGGCCTTGAGAGGCACAATTCTTGGCAGACCGATGAGGACATGAAAATAACTTATGAGGAAATGTTTGAATAGCTGCATTTCACTGTGCTCATGGATAGTCAGACGACCTAATAAAATAAAAGCAGAAATGTTTTCCAGCTATCTTTTATAGGGATTTTAAGTTTTGAAGGTCACAAATTCAGTTTGAAAGTTAATATAAAAGAAACATAAGTGGTATTAAGAAAGAGTAGGTTACTTAAAAAATTAGATACATAATTTGTTGTCTGATTATAAAGAACAGTGCATGCTCATTTGGGGAAGACAGAATATAAAGTAAAACAGCTTCTGGCCGGGCGCAGCGGCTCACGCCTGTAATCCCAGCACTTTGAGAGGTTGAGGTGGGCGGATCATGAGGTCGGGAGTTTGAGACCAGCCTGGCCAACAGGTGAAACCCCGTCTCTACTAAAGATACAAAAAATTAGCTGGGCATGATGGCGCATGCCTGTAATCCCAGCTACTCAGAAGGCTGAGGTGGGAGAATCGCTTGAACCCTGAATGTGGAGGTTGCGGTGAACCAAAATTGGGCCATTGCATTCCAGCCTGGGCCACAGGGCGAGACTCCATCTTAAAAAACAAAACAAAACAAAACAAAACAAAAAGGCTTCTGCCCTACCCTCCAGAGGTGACTACTTTGAACGTCGTGGCATGCTTTCCAAGTCTCTTCCTTTTTTCTTCTATAGTCTCCTTTCACAAAATTGGCATAATTTTCAAAATTACCATCAGACTTTAAAAAGAAACCCTCATTCCACTGAGATGTTTTCCCAAGCCCTTGTCGCTGTGAGTCAGGGTCGGGGCCCCTCACTGGAGGGAGATGCCCCACAGGGCCCTGAGTGCCCAGCCTGAGGAAGGCAGGGCTGGCATCAGCACGGTGCCACCCATGGGCAGAGCTGAGCCTCTTCGGCCAGCCCATGGCTGACTGGTTGGGAGTGAGTGCACACCTGTCTCTCGTGTGCTGGGTTATTTCTTTTTACCTTTCACTTTGCATTATGGAGAATTTCAAGTGTTTACCAAGTAGGTAGGGTGGTATAAAGCCCTGAGGGTGATTGGACCCACAGTTGCATTCCGGTCTCCTTCCTGCAGGTTTTTCTTTTTTTTTTTTTTTTTGAGACAGGGTCTCACTCTGTTGCCCAGGCTGGAGTGCGGTGGTGTTATCAAAGCTCATCACTGCCTTGAATTCCTGGGTTCAAGCCGAGCGATCCTCCCACCTCAGCCTCCCAAAGCGTTGGGATTACAGGTGTGAGCCCCTGTGCCTGGCAGTATATACATTTTTGTTGTTTAAAAATCCGTGGGTTCTCCCTTAGCTCCTTTCAACTTTGCCTGTGGTCTGTATTAGCGGCATCAGCGCCACCTGCATTTTAACAAGATTGCTGAGTACTCCTGCAGGCTGAGTTTTGGAAAGCCCTACAGTGGAGATGGCACTCCTGGTGTTTCCTCGTGTCTTTATGTCCTTGGGATGTGGACAAAGACAAGGTGTTCTGTCCTTGGGTCTTTCTATGAAAGAGCATTTTAAAAAGATAGTGGACCCCGAGGCCTGATCGGATCCAGGTTTGGTTCTTGTGTTTCGCAGGATGGTTGCGTCGTTCCATCGGAGGCGCGTGTGGTCAGCGGCCACTGTGGGGCTCATGCTGAGGCCGTCAGCTCATCAGGGGCTGCAGGATGTTTGTTGTCTGTTAGCTGGAGCTCCTCTGCAGAGAAATGGGCGGGTAACCATTGTTCAGCTATCCACAAGTATAATTTATAAAGGAAATGCGGGTCTCTCTCTTTACCAGTTTTCAAAGTTGGTTCCCTAGCATCTTGCAATGACGAGTGCATGTTTCTGAGTCATTCTGAACATGTGAGTTGGATGTTTGGTGTGTTATTGGATTATTACGCTTGTTAACGCTCCAGTTGTTCCCTCTGGCCGGGGAGCTGCGTCAGGTGCTGCTGGGTCCTTTCGACCCAGCATGAGGGGTCTCATTTCTACACAGGATCCTGGTATAACAGGATGCTCATGTGGCGGCTACATCTCCTGCCCCAGACCTAGAATCTGTCATTTCTCCAAGGAGCTCTGGTATCTGGGACACAGTGTTTGGAGACCACAACCTAGGCATGTGTGAGGGTTGGCCTACAGGTTGATTTTTTGGCTTTTTCAGTGGATGGAGCTAGGGAGTTTTTTTGGTGAGGTGAAATACTTCATGAGTGGACACCAATTCCTTCCATTTGACTTCAAACCTCTAGGCTTGGCCGCGTCGCTTAGCCTGAGCTCTGCCTCCCTTCTGTCCCGTAGCAACTCCCTTCCTCAGGGACCCCACAAATAATGGAATGTGGCATCCTCATGCCTCCCTTAACCCTTTCTGTGCACGGCAGTCTGAGGGTCACCATGCTAGCGCCGGCCTCCCGGTCACTGAAAACGTTTGTTTTATTGGGGGTGGGGGTTTATATACTCAGAATTGCACATCCTCAGGACACTTCCCGCTGGGGACGGAGGTCAGGTCGCTGCTGCATGTTACGTCACCAGGAAACAAACGCACCTTGTCAGGGGTACACCAGCAACTGGATACACGGGGTCATTTGTTTCATTTTAAATATTGCTTTTATAAAGTTTAACTTTGTTTTATCAGGTACTTTTTTCCCTTTAAGTTCCTCTTAGGGGTTATTTGAGAAATAATTGTCTGTGGCTCAAAGTCAGGTGGTTGAATTTACTTGAAATTTGTCCCAAATCTCAACACTCAGAGTTCCAAGCTGGAGGCCAGGGAGAGGGAGTGGCTGCTGGTTAGTCAAGGGTTTCTTTTTGGGGTGCTGAAGATGTCCTAAAATTAGATAGTGATGGTGTTTGCACAACTGTGGATATCCTAAAAACCATTGAATTGTACACTTTAAACAGGTGGGTTAGTTATAGCTCAAGAAAGCTGGAAAATGTGTTGTATGTAGGGGTCATGTGCCATCTTGCATGCATTTTCAGGGGTTTATTGAGATTCTTGGACGTCACATTAGGAATCCCTGTATCTGTCTGTGTACCTCCCATTGTGAGCTCGCCTGGGCCACTGTGATTATGTGCTCTTCCCTGGTCCCAGGCTGGCTGGCACCTCCCTGTCACTATCACCCCTGCACTCCCCATACACGCCGTACCGACAGGGTACAGTGCAAACCTTTCTTCATGTGCCAACAGCAGCGGTCTCCAGTGGTGACATGGACCAAAGTCCCAGGAAGCAGGTGATGGCCTTTGTGGCCCAGCCAGCCTCCTTCCTGCTGGCCATGTGGGACCATAACTTGTCCTGTCTCTCTTGTTCCAGTCTCTTTGGCTATTCCACAAGTCACCCTAAATCTTAGGACTTGGAAGGACAACGATTATTTTGCTTGTGAGTGCATTTTGGGCAGAGCTTGGCAAGAACAGCTGGTCTCTGCTGTCCTCAGTAGCATCTGGGGAGGCTCAAAGGCTAGGGCTGCAGCCCTTGAAGCTCATTCTCTTGCTTTTTCTCTCTCTCTCTCTCCCTCACTCGCTCTTTGGCATGGCTGGTGCTGGCCATCTGCTGGGACCTCCATCCAGGCTCTGCAGGGACGCCCACCAAGGCCTCCTCATGCGACCTGGGCTTCCTCACAACATGGCGGCCAGGTCCCAAGGGGGAGCTTCCTGGGAAGGCAGGTGGAAGCTGTATCTTTTTTATGACCTAAGTCTTGGAAATCGCAGCATTGCTTCTGTGGACTGGAGTGGTCACAAGCCCACCCGTGATCAAGGGGAGAAGACACTGACACCACCTCCTGATGCCGAGTGTCGAGGAAAAGGAAAATGTTGCTGGGCCTTTTTTGGATCCTGAGTGCCTGGTCTGGAGGACGTGTTCAGCACAGATTTGTGGAAGTGTGTGACTGTTGAAAATGTTCCTGGCAGCTCTCTCAGCGTCAGAACTCTGCATTCCGTCCTACACAAACGTGGATCTGATCACACTGCTTTCCAGGCAAGGAGCCTCAGGTAGCTTGAGGCTGTGCTCAGGACACAGCCCGGTGTGGGACGTGACTCTGCAGCCTGAACCATGCCTTCTTCCTCAGCCTGCCGGCTGGCTGCCTCCCACCATTGCCTGTTCACAGTCACACCTGGATATGAGAAGGGAAACAGTGTGGACCGAGCAGTCCTGCCTTGGGTGGTCCCTCCCTCCCTCCCAACCCTTGAGGATCTTGGTCTTTAGAAGAGGCACCCGTGGAGAGGGATGTTGTCTAAATCAAAGCAACAGAGAGGACGAGCTGAGGGACCCATAGAATCCAAGAGGGAGTGCTGGGGGAGGCTGGGGGAGGAGAGGAGACTGCACTTTGTATGCTGCATTGGTTTATGAAACCCTCAAATTTGGTAGAAATATTGCAGTTCCTGCCTTGTGAGTGGAACAACACTCTAAGTCCAAGTAGCAGAGGGCAGAGGTCAGAGGTCATCTCATATTTGCTTTTAGCTGTTCACTTGCAAAATTTCCGTTTTGAGTCTACATTGCCTGGGGCAGGCAAACACAACCTTTGATCCTACTTCTGCTTTCTGATCCCAGGACTCATTTGAGTCTCTTGTTTATCAACTGTCTTCAATCCCAAACCCCATGGGCCTTCCCAGGAGCCACCTAGAGGCCACACTGTTTTCCAGGACCTTGGCTGCTGTCTTGTTCTGGGGCTGCGCAGATAGGGAGGTTGGCTTATAACCTGTCATTGCCAGTGCTGGGCCCTGGAGGGTGCTGGGTCCCTGTCACATTGTCCCTGTGTCTGTGTCTGTGCAGAGGTGCTTGTCAAGTGCACGTGTGGAACCAGCTGTCCTTTTACAGCAGAGTGTACTCTGAAAACAGCTTTATCCGGCAGCCTTCTGAAGGGTTTTGACCTGGGGCAGCTATATTGCAACCGAAGCTTGCCTACAGATGAGTTTCTAGGAAAAGGGAAGCAGGATCTGCCTGGCTGCTTCCCATCAGCACAGCACACTTGTGGTGGGCTCCATGCTGCCTTTCTCCTGAGAGATTAAATGGAAATGTGGTAACTTTCAATTTTTGGCTCAATTTTTCTCCCATTCTCCCCATTCACTTTTTTATGATATTGGAAGAGGTTAGGTTTGCAGAAAAATGGTTCAGAAAGTGGGTTTTCTAATGCACAAAAACCAAAATCTTGTGATCTTTCTGTTCTGGTTTTTTTTTTTTAAAGAAATGCAAAAAGTTCTGGGAACACAGCTGTTTACCCATGTTAAAACCAGTCTGTTTCTATCTTTTTCCCCTTTCTGTTTCTGTCTGCCTTTTTAACGTGTAGCTGCAGATAGCAAGGATGAAGAAGTCAAGGTCGCCCCCAGGCGGTCCTTCCTGGGTATGTACCCTGCGCGTGCACTGCCCGCAGCACGTTCCTTTTGCTTCATTCCTGCAGCTGTACTTCCTCCTGTCGTTGCTTCCATCTGTGCATGTGCGTGCATCATCTTTACCAAGCGTGGCCGAGTCTACAGCAAACTAATCAACCCCTAGCTCTGTTGTTTTCAAGCATGAAGTAGTTATTAGAAGCCTGTCCATGCTCTTCTTTGTGTGGGGAGATGGGGGTGGGAAGGGGAAGAGGGAGGGAGACAGGAAGGGAGGAGAAAAATTTAGATGACAAATTTTGGACTTTGTTAAATTTATTCCAAAATATTTTATCCTTTTTGATGCTATTGTAAATGGAATTGTTTTCTTAATTTCAGTTCTGCTTCTTCATTGCTACTTTATAGAAATGTAATTGATCATTGCATGTTGATCTTGTATCATGCAATTCTGCTGAACTGGTTTGTTCTGAGAGTTGTTTAGTAGATTCTCTATATATAATTCTGTCATTTGCAAATAGAGATAGTTTTAATTCTTCCTTACCAATTTAGTTGCTTTTATTTCTTTTTATTGTTTATCCTGGTTATAAGCGGTGAGAGTGGATGTACCTATCTTATTCTTCATTTTAGTGAGAAAGCATTCCATCTTTCATCACTAAGTAGATGTTAGTTAATGGATTTTCCATAGTTGCCCTTCATTAGGTTAAGGCAGTCCCTTTTATTCGAGTTTGTTGGGTGTTTTTATAATAAAAGTTAGAGTTTGCCAAATGCTTTTTGTGTCTGTTGAGATGATCATGTGGGTTTTGTTTTTTATTCTACTATGATGATGTACTACATTGATTGATTTTTCTGTGTTGAACCAACTTTGCATTCTTGGGATAAATCCATGTGGTCATGGTGTCTAACACTTTTTATCTGTTGCTGGATTTTATTTGCTAGTATTGTATTGGGGATTTTTTGTATCTGTATTCGTAAGACATAATGGTCTGTAGTTTTCTTGTGATGACTTTGTCCAGATTTAGTATTAGGATAATACTGGCCTTATAAAATAAGTTGGGAAATGTTTCCCTCCTTTTCTATCTTTTTAGAGTTTGCAGAGGGTTGATACTAATTCCTCTTTAAATATTTTTAAAGTTATCCAGTGAAGCCATCTGGGCTTGGGCTTTTCTTTGTGGGAAGTTTTAAAGTTACGAATTCAATCTCTTGTTATAAGTCTATTCAGATTTTTTGTTTCTTTGTAAGTCAGTTTTGGTAGTTTGTATTGGAATTTTTCCATTTCACCTAAGTTATCTAATTTGTTGACATATACTTTTTCTTAGTATTCCCTTGTAATCCTTTGTATTTCTGGAAAGTCATTAGTAATGGGTCCTCTTTTATTCCTGACTTACTCTAGTAATTTGATCTCATCTTTTCCTTTCTTTTTTTGGTCAGTCTAGCTAAAAATTTGTAAATTTTTTGTTCTGGTCAAATAAACAACTTTTTAAAAGGTGTTTCTTTTTCTTTTCTTTCTTTCTTTTTTTAACACAATACATCCACATTGCCCATCAAAGAACCAATTTTTGGTTTTGTTCATTTTCTTTATTGTTTTTCTATTCTCTGTTTTATTTTCACTCCAATATTCTTTCTTTCCTTATGCTTGCTTTGGGTTTAATTTACTCTTTTTCTTAAGGTGGAGGTTAGATCATTGATTTTCTTTCTTCCTTTTTTAATGTAGTTACTGACAGCCATAATGTCTCTCTAAGCAGGTGCTTTACCTGCATCCTGTACTTTGGTGTGTTGTGTTTTTGTTTTCATGCACCTAAAAGTATTTTAAAATTTACTCCAAGATTTCTTCATTGACCCATTTATTATTTAGGAATGTGTTAACTTCCACATATTTGTGAATATCCCAAAATGTCTTCTGTTAATTGATTTCAAATTTATTTCCATTATAATTGTAGAATATACTCTGTATTATTCCAGTACTTTTATTTATTTTTTTTTAATTTTGGAGACAGAGTCTTGCTCTGTTGGCTGTGGTGTGATCTTGGCTCACTGCAACCTCTGCCTCCTGGGTTCAAGCAATTCCCGTGCCTCAGCCTCCTGAGTAGCTGGGACTACAGGCACATGCCACCGTGCCTGGCCAATTTTTTTTGTATTTTTTGTAGAGACAGGGTTTTCACCATGTTGACCAGGCTGGTCTCGAATTCCTGAGCTCAAGGGACCCACCCACGCAGTCTCCCAAAGAGCTAGGATTACAGGCATGAGCAACCATTCCCAGCCAGATTCCAGTACTTTTAAATAGAGGCATATCTTATGGCCTAGCATATGATCTGTCCTGGAGAATATTCAGTGTGCATTTTGCTGTGGTTGGGTGAAGGTGGAGGGTTGTCTGTTAGGTCAAGTCTACGATTTCTTTATTGTTCTTCTGTGTAGTTGTTACGTCCATTACTAAATGTGGGTGTGGAAGTCTGTAACTATTTTTGAATTATATTTTTCTCTTTTCACTTCTGTCAGTTTTTGCTTGATGTATTTTGGGGCACTGTTGTTTGTTAGGGATGTATATGCACATTTTCTGTTTTGACGTCTGTTTCTTCTGATGTTAGTGTCATCACATGCACGTCTCCTGTGGTTGCCATTTGATATATTCTTTCCATTGTTTTACTTTTAACTTTTTTATATCTTTGAATTTAAAATGAGTCTTCTGTATACATACAATGGATCTTTTTAAAAAATCCATTCTGGCAATTCTGCCCTTTGATTTGATTATTTCATTCACACTTAATGTTATAATATGTTCAGATTTACATCTGCTACTTTACTTTTTGTTTTCTGTATATCCCCTGCCTTTTCCCCTTAGCTGTTGCTCCTTTGCAGCTTTCTTTTGTATTAAGTAAATATTTTCTAATGTAACATTTTATTTCTTTAAATAATGTTTTCTGAATTATTTTCTTAGTAGTTACTTGAAGGCTTACAATATGCATCTTATCAGAATCTACTTCAAATTTATACTAACTTAATTCCAGTGACAGGAACCTTACACCTACATGGTTCGATTTCCTCCTCCCTTTTTAAATGGTATGATTATTATACATATTATGTCTACATCTATTACAACCTAGCAATATATCTTTCTGATTGCTCCTTTATATACATTTTATGTCATTCAAGAACTTGAGAAAAGAAAGGAGAACAAACATATATTATGGAGTTATTATATTAACCTTATTTACCATTTGTGGTTCCTTTCATTTCTTTCTGAGACTGAGTTACCATCTACAGTCATTTTCTTTCTCTAATACAGTTTTGATCCCATCCATCTCATTTGTGCTATTAATATTATTGTCAAATATATTACATTTCTTTGCGTTAAAGGTCCCCAAACAATACGATGCATATTGTTTCATGCAGTTACTTTTTAAGTCAACTAAGAGAGGAAAGGAGAAGACATGTGACTGGTATCATCTTTTATAATAACTTACATCATTGTCTTTACCTGTACTCTTTTTTTATGTGGATTTGAATTGCATCTGATGTTACTTGTTTTCAGCATGAAAAACTTGTTTTCTGTAAGGTGTGCCTACTTAGCAACAGATTTTCTCAGTTCTTGTTTATCTGGGAATCTTTATTTTCCCCTTATTTTTTAAAAAAAGTTTTACTAGATATAAGAATCATGGTTGATGATTTTTTTTTCTTTTCAGTGCTTTGAATATGTTATTCCACTGCCCTCTGGACTCCATTGTTTCTGATGAGAAGTCAGCTGTTAATCTTATTGGGGTTTCCTTGTAAGTGATAAATTATTTTTCTCTTGCTACTTTCAAGATTTTGTCTTTGTTTTTTGGCATTCATCATTTAGACTGTGATGTGTCAGAGTGTGGATCTCTTTATCAGGCTTGCAATTTGTTGAGCTTCTTGGGTATGTGGATTAATATTTTCATCATATTTGGGAAGTTTTCAAAAGTCATTATTTCCTTGAGTGTTTTTTTCTGCTCCCCTCTCTCCTCTCCTCGATCTAACCCATTCTGCATGTGAAGGTGCCCTTTCCTGTCATCCCACCTTTCTTTGAGACTGTGTTCTTTTTTCTTAATTCTATTTTCTGTTTGTTCTTTAGGTTGCATAGTCTTTATTGATCTTTCTTTGAATTCACTGATTCTTCTGCCAGCTCAATCTATTGTTGAGCCCTTATAGTGAGTTTTAAAATTTTAGTTGTGCTTTGCAATGCCAGAATTTCCACTTGGTTCTTTTTTTAGAATTTTTGTCTCTTTATTGATAATCTGTATGTGATCAGTTGTTGTCATCATATTTTCTTTTATTTCTTTATGCATGGATCCCTTTAGTTATTTGAACATATTTATAATAGCTATTTTAAAGTCTTTTTCTACTGAGTCCAACACCTGTGCCTCTTCAAAAGCAGTTTGTGTCCTGCTTATTATTTCTTTCCTGTGTGAACCACACTTTTCTGTTTCTTTGTATAACTCATTTTGTTTTGCTGTTGCAAGCTAGACATTTTAGGTAAACTATAGTAGCAGCTGTGGATACGGATTCCCCCATTGGGGGAAGGATGACTTATTGTTTGCTTGTTTGTTTTGTGATTTGGCTGGACTAGTGCAGTCTCTGGACCTCTTCTCCCTCAGATGTGGTGGTTCTGGCTGGCTGTGACCCTGATCTTCCTGTTAAGCTTCTGGTGGTCAAACCAGCTGTTGGCCTCCACTCATTGGTGGCTGCCGGCTGATTTGATGATGCCCTGGGGGATGTATTCCCCACAGCTGGGCAGGATGGCCATTGAGGCCAGTGTTTGGTGGTGGTTCTGTTCCCAGGAGGGCTCCTCTTGGTTGTCCTTTCTGGTTCTGTTTGATAAACTTTGAGATCATCATGGAGCTTCTAGCTCCTCTTAGTTTCTGGCTGCCGAGGTCTCTGTTGTTTTTGTTAGCATCCTTACACTTGAACTTGTACCTGCTCTAAGTAGGGAGTCCCTCTAGGGAGAGCTACGGAGCTCTCTATCCTGATACCACCATCCCCAGGACAGAACCTCTGGATCTCTGAGGGTGACATCTCTGCTCTGAGTGCTGCACAGGAAGTGAGTTGTTGCCTCTGGTCTTCTTAGTTTGCCCCTTCTTGTGTGGAACCTCTCCCAGTGAGCAAGCTGAGGCAGGGACAAGGGATGCTCAGTGTCCTCTGCCCCTGTGCCATGGGTGGGGGCTGAGTGGAGGAAGGGAGCCTGGGCAGACATGAGCTGAGCAGGCGATGAAGAGCTCGGGTGCCTGCCACTGCTGCAGTGGCACTGGGGGAGAGGGAGCCTGTCTTCTCGGTTGCCTGCTGGGAGTAGAGCTTTTGTCACATGGGGATGGGTAAGCAGGTCGTGGCCCAAGTGTCACAAAGTTGCTGTTCCTGCTGCCACTTAGGTGGTTTTCTTGGATAAGCATTTCTCCATTTGCCGTGTGTCCCTAAGACACGTTAGGGACTTTAAGTGGGTGCTGTTTGTAATGTTCACCACTGGCAGTGATGTTGCTGGAGAGGGTCTGTGGAGAACCTCACACTGCTGTTCTGGAAGAGCCTACTGCCTCTGTTGTTTCTGACCTGGCTGAAACCCTGTTGGCTGGAAGTATGAGGAATGTTTCAGGCTGGGAGAGCAATACTCGTGTGTTTCTGTTCAACGGCTGCATTGAGTAAACGCAGCAGCCAAGCATTCTCCGTGGGGTGTGTCACGGAGGAACTCCTGGAACTGTCCTGAAGTCCTTTTTAGAAGTAGGTAGCCCAAAACTTTCATTTTAAAGTGACTTGGGGAAAACTGTTTATTCCAGTGCCATCTGGGCTGGGGCCTTTCTGGACTGTTTCTGCTGTGTATGATGCTGCGTTTGTGTCCTGATTTTGGGCAGAAGCCGTTCAGGCCAGAGGGCCATGGCTCCCTTGGCTGCGGTGACAGCCCAGCCCCTCACCTCTCTCACCTGTCCGCCGTTGGGTGCCCCACTGAGCAGACTCTGAGCAAATGAGGCGCCCAGAGATGTCAATTAGGAAAAGGGGGGAAAAGGCTCCTGAAAATGAGAGGAGGCTGAGCAAGCAGGCAAGGCCGCCCGATGGGGCCCACCTGGCTCCTCTCTCCCAGGGCCTCCCTGGCTCTGGCTGAGGTGGCTGCAGGAGTGTGAGTCTCAGCAGCTGTTAGGGCAGTGCGGCGGTGAGCGCTTGTCTGTCTGTGCAGCCTTGGGTTGGGACGCGGACGCCTGTCTCAGCAGTTGCTTGATTTGTCCTTGCCGAGTGGGAGGGTGTTTGTTTCCCAGGGTCCTCTTTGGAAGCTGGCACGGCTGCCCTCTCCTGCTCTGGCCCTGGATGTGCTCAGTCCCCACTCAGCCTGTCCCACTCACCCGGGTTGGGGCGGGGGCTCTGTCACTCCCCGAGGGTCTCTGGTGTGGGTCTCTCTGCATTGTCCTCTGGCCCCAGCTGTGTCGTCTGCCTGTCCCTGTTGCCGCCTGCTGCACGGGTGGCAGGATTAGAGGGGTCAGCGAGGCCAGTGCCAGCGTCGAAGGCTAAGGGCATTTATACTCATTCTGCAGCAGGTGGTGTGGCCGTCTTTGTTAAAATCCTGTCGTGTCCCTGATCCTTAGGATAAAGTAAAAGTGGGCCCTGGTGGCTTCGGGGGCCTCCTGTCTGTGCTCTCCCGACTGTAGCCTGTGCCCCTCAGGTCCCTCCAGATGAGTCCCTGTGTGCCCGCCCGGGGTCCTGCTGAGCCCTGCCTGCAGCTCCGGGCCTGGGCAGTGCCTGTTTGTTCCCCTCTCAGGTGGCTGGGCCGTTTCCAAGGACAGGCTCTGCCTGCTCAGCTGCAGTGGGGTGGAGAAGCAGATGCAGCAGGTAGGGCTGGGACCTGCCCTGAAGGGCAGCTTGCAGGAGGCCAGGTGAGCCTGGACCAGGGATTTGAAGCAAGTGGGAAGTTTTTTCATTTTTTCATGGAGAGTCGATTTGTATTTTTAAAAATACTGAAACAGTCACAAAGTTAAAGTGGGATATGATACAGTTTAGCTGCTGGGAATGGCCGTCACTCCAGGGAGCGATAAAGTGCTTAAAAGAACAGTTTCTTTGCCAACACTTGCGGTCAGTAACCTGTAACAGAGCTACAACTAGGAACACTTGCGGTCAGTAACCTGTAACAGAGCTACAACTAGGAACACTTGCGGTCAGTAACCTGTAACAGAGCTACAACTCTACAACTAGGAAAATCAGAGTGCTGGTAGTCACTTATTTAACAAGTCATTCAGGAAAGCAGCTGCACCGTCTGTACCTCTTAAGTAGCAAAGAAGCTGTTATAGTCTTCTGAAAACTATCACTATGAGTGCCATAATTCTGAATGTAATGTCTCTGAATTAGAATTCATACAAGAACCATAAAAAAAAAAAAGAGCAATTTCCTCCCCTCCAGAATGTTCCTGAGCAGTGTGGCCCAGGAGGCTCCATGGCCCGGTGAAAGGCACCCTGTGGCTCTGGGGCGGAGCTTGGCGTTACTGAGATGCCATTCACGTCCTGTGAGCACCCATGGGGTGTGCCATCTGTGGGTCCCGAGGGTGCCTGCAGGGGTCTGATGTGCCCAGGTTCATGCCGCATGGCAGTTCTCCGTTCAGTGTTCGAAACCAGTGCTGTGATGCCCTCCAGCCGTCCCAGTCCCAACAGGAAGCTCTCTGGCATTCTCTGTCTCTCTCACGTTTATTACTGGAAAGGGCTCCCCACCCAGACCCCAGGAAAGGACTCTTGGGTCTCGCATAAGAGAGAATTTGAGGTGAATCCATAAAGTGAAAGCAAGTTTATTAGGGAAGTAAAGGAATAAGAGAATGGCTACTTCATAGGCAGAGGAGCCCCAAAGCTTGCTGGTTGCCCATTTTTATGGTTATTTCTTGATGATATGCTAAACAAGGGGTGGATTATTCATGCCTCCCCTTTTTAGACCATGTAGGGTAACTTCCTGATGTTGTCACAGCATCTGTAAACTGTCACGGTGCTGGTGGAAGTGTAGCAGTGAGGACGACCAGAGGTCACTCTTGTGGCCATCTTGGTTTTGGTGGGTTTTGTCCGGCTTCTTTACTGCAACCTGTTTTATCAGCAAGGTCTTTATGACCTGTATCTTGTGCCGACCTCCTGTCTCATCCTGCGATTAAGAATGCCTGACCGTCTGGGAACACAGCCCAGCGGGCCTCAGCCTCATCTTACCCAGCCCCTATTGACGGTGGAGTTGCTCTTGCTCCAATGCCTTGGACACGTTGGCCATTAGATCCTCTTACACCAGGCTCTCTCATGTGCTCCTGTAGACATGAAAACACGATCTGACGCGAAATTGGATCTTCCTTGCCCATTAGGAGACAGTCTCCTGGTGCACATTCCCCATGTGGTAAAATTGCTTTTTAATCCAGGAGCAGTTGGACTGGAGCTGGTCTGTTCCCACAAGGCTCCCCATGGGGGCTGCTGGAAGAGATCTGTGAGTTGAGGGCAGCCGTGCCCATGCGACGGAAGGTTCTGAGGATCAGCTGTTCTCTGCAGGCAGCTGAGGGTCCCAAGAGCTCAGTGCATGCCAGGGCGGGCCTCTGGTGAGCCCCCCAAGCCTGGAAACATTCGTTCAGCATTAAATGCCTCATTTTCAAGCCTTATCTTTGGTGTCGCTATCTAGAAACACATCTCAGGAAGTCACGGTGTGAGTCTGCACTGCCGACTGTCAGCTGTTCTGTCAGCACCTTGCGTGACCATGGGTGTGAATCCTAATTGCGTTCTTGCCCTTTCCTTCTTGTTCTCAGAGCCCCTCCTCTCCCACAGCCACCTGCCCTCTTGGATTTCTGTCGGGCTCAGCAGTGCGGGGGCCTGGCTGCTTTGGAAAGGGGGGTGCCCTCCCCTCCCAGGTCCCTCGGAATAGGGCCAGCTCTTCTGGGAGGACTGCCAGGAGCCTCTCTCTTCTTTATTTGCTGATTTAAAAAACTATTAATGAAAATCTTCTGACACAGGAATCTCTCAGAAGTGTAGAAAACGTTGTTTTCCACCTGACAGATCAGGAGTCACCATGTCCACCAGGTGTCCCCCGTGTCCTCCGACTTTTCCTGACTGAACTTGAGATCTCATTTCCCGCTGTCTGAGCCACCCCAAGTCAGCCTCAGCCAGTGTTTTCCTTACCCAGCTCCTCCCCGCCACCTGCTCCAATTCCCCAGCACATGTGAGCTGACAGCTAATGGTAGATGGCTGCTAAATTTATTTCAAATTGTTCTGGTTACAAATGACAGCACCTTAATTCCCAAACTTGGAGTTGAAGGAACTATTTTCAACTTCAGCATCAGAAAATGCTGAATAAGTATTTACTAATAAGTAGATGCTTATTAATAAAATAAGTAGATACTTACACCTGCATCTTTTGGTATAAGACAAGTCACATACATTAAAATTTTTTATTTTGTTATGCATTAAAATTAGAGATATACTTTACATAACATAAAATTCACAATTTTATCACCATTTAAAAGTGCACAATTCGGTGGTTTTTAGTATATTTACAGTTGTGCAGCCATCACCATGGTCTCATTAGGGAGCCTTTCATCACCCCCAAAGAAACCCCTTTGAACCAGTTTCCTTCTTTTTCCCAAGTTCCTTCTTCCCCCAGCCCCGACAGCCGCTCGTCTGCTGTCTGTGCACTCGCCTGTGCTGGACACTTCATGGGAACAGACTCATTAGCGTATGGTTCCTGTGTCTGGCTTCTGTCACTTGGTGTCCTGTTTCAGGGTCCATCCGTGTTGTTGCGTGAATCTGCCCTTTCTTCCTTTTTGTGGCTGAGTAATGCTCCACTGTGCACCAGGCCACGTTCTGTTTGGAAATCTGCCCCCATTTGCACCCGCGCATCTCAGCTGCCTCGCCTCGTGCCTCTCACCCTGCTGTCCCTCTGCCGCCCTCAGGAGCCCCTCCGCTGGCCCGTGAGTGGTAAATGCACGAATTGAGGGTGTTTGGGGTGTGCGGTTAAGCTCGCCAGTGCCTTTTTTTTTTTTTTTGAGACCAGGTCCCACTCTGTCACCCAGGCTGGAGTGCAGTGGCATAGCCATGGCTCACTACAGCCTTGAACTCCTGGGCTCAAGGGATCCTCCTGCTTCAGCCTCCCAAGTAGCTGGGTTCACAGGTGTGCACCACCACACCCTGCTAATTTTTAATTTTTTTTTGGTAAAGATGGAATCTCATTATGTTCGAGACCTCCTGGACTCAAGTGATTCTCCCACCTCAACCTCCCAAGGTGCTGGGATGACAGGTGTGAGCCACTGCGCCTGGCCATGTTTTAGATTTTGATGTCCAGTTTATCTTTTATTCTTCTTTTGTTGCCTGTGCTTTTGGTTTTACAGCTAAAAATTCATTGACAAATCCAGTGTCTTGAAGTGTTTCCTCATGTTTTCTTCTGAGAGTTTTAGTTTCAGGTCTTATTTTTAGGTTTTTGATCCGTTTTGAGTTAAATTTCGTATATGGTATAAGGTAAGCGTCCAGGTTCATTCTTTTCTCAGAAACTGTTTAGTGAGGATTTTCTGTTAGTCATTTGCCAATTGACTCCTTCCTGGGGAAACTAAAATAGGTCTCCCAGAGATGGACCTTAGACCTGGTTTTCCCAAGTCCCTTAAACCCTTACCTGGCGTCCTGTGTCCACAGCTCACCCATCCACAGCCTGCCCATCCATGACCCACCCGTCCACAGCCCCCCTGCCTGCCCGTCCACGGCCTGCCCGTCCACCACCCACCCATCCACCACCCACCTGTCCGTAGCCCACCTGTCCACCACCTGCGCATTCACGGCCCCCCGCCTGTCCGTCCACCTGCCCATCCACCACCCACCCATCCACAACCCACCTGTCCACCACCCGCCCGTCCACGGCCCCCTGCCTGCCCGTCCACGGCCTGCCCGTCCACCACCCGCCCGTCCACCACCTGCCCGTCCACCACCCGCCTGTCCACCACCCGCCCGTCCACAGCCCCCTGCCTGTCTGTCCACGGCCTGCCCGTCCACCACCCGCCCGTCCACCACCCGCCCGTCCACAGCCCCCTGCCTGCCCGTCCACGGCCTGCCCGTCCACCACCCGCCCGTCCACAGCCCCCCCATCCACCCTCGCACTGTCCACAGCCCCCCTGTCCACAGCCCATCCTGCTCAGCCCCCCTCACTGCAGCTGGGCTTCTTCATGAAATACACATGAGCCCACGCCCTGCTGTGTTCTGGGAGGTGCCGCATACCATGTCCATCTTTCCTCTGGCCTTGCTTCCTGTGCGGCCCCTTTCCAGCTCGGATGCTGAGCAGCGTCTCACTCAGAGTGAGAGAGGGTAGAGCAGGAAGTGGGGCGCAGATCTAGGGTCCAAGGGGATGGGGAGAAGGTGCACAGTCTGGCCACCCCTGCCCTCACTGCACTGCCAGCCCCACAGGCAGCCAGCCCCCGACACCCCTGGCCTCTCTGCCCTCTGATGCCTGCAAGCCCCCTAACCTCACCACACCCTAACCTCCCCAATCCCTCTATCCTCACCCCTCAGCACCCCCAACCCCCTCAACCTCACCGCCTCCCATCACCCCACCCCTGCTGCTGTAAGGACAGGTCAGGTGCGGGCCTTGCAGGCTTCTTGGCAGGTTTGTTTCGTTCACTTTTCCCTGCCGCTGTGTCCCCTGGACTGCACATGTCCACCTGCCTCCTTTAATTTGCTAATTAATGTCTGAGAGTGCTTATGAGTGTGGTTTCTATGGAATACATCATCTAGCAAATGACATCATGTAGGAGGGATATGGTACGGATTTACTGAGCCTCACCGTGGCCGAGGCGTGTTGTAGAACTCAAGATCAACTCGTTGAATCCCCAGAGTGTCCTAGGAGTGGTTCCTGTGTCTTCCTGGTAACATCTGAGGAACAGGAGACTGTGGTTAACCCAAGGCGGGCTGCGCCCCTAACCCAGGCATCAGATTCCAGTGCAGGGCACTCCCTGCACTGTACGGCTTCTCAGAGATTAAGATTAATTGGAAGGATTTTAGCTTTTTTTTTTTTTTTTTTCAAAGAGACAAGTGTCTCTGTGTTGCCTAAGCTGGCCTCAACTCCTGGGCTCAATCGATCCTCCCTCCTCGGCCCCTGAAGAGCGGGGACTATAGGTGCCCACTGCACCTGGCCTGATGTCAGCGTCTTTTACGTTGAGTTAATATTTGTACCAAGGCTCTTTCAGGGGGGCGTGATCAAGAACACGTAGCTCCTCCTCTGACTCTGACCTCTCGCTGGGGTTCGTCTCTCCCCACTGAGCTTGACTCTCCCTTGGTTCCGTCTCTCCTCCTCTGACTCTGATCCTTACTCGGTTCCCAAGTTCCCGTCTCTCCTCCTCTGACCCTGATGATCCCTTGCTCGGTTCCCGTCTCTCGTCACTGACCCTGACCTGTTAGTTCCCATCTCTGCTCTGAGCTTGACTCCCTCGGTTCCGTCTCTCCTCCTCTGACCCTGATCCCTTGCTTGGTTCCCGTCTCTCGTCACTGAGCTTGACTCCTCACCTGGACCCTAAGCTGTGCTGAGGCTGCTTCTCCCTCTCGCCCTAGACTTCGACCCCCACCACTTCTGGCAGTGGAGCAGCTTCTCGGACTACGTGCAGTGCGTCCTGGCCTTCACGGGCGTGGCGGGCTACGTCACCTACCTGTCCATTGACTCCGCCCTGTTTGTGGAGACCCTGGGCTTCCTGGCCGTGCTGACCGAAGCCATGCTGGGCGTGCCGCAGCTTTACCGCAACCACCGCCACCAGTCCACGGAGGGCATGAGGTAGGCTGGGGATGCCGCCGCGGAAGCACCACTGCTCCAGAGGCACCACGTGGCTGCAGATTTGGTAAAAATCAGACACCTGTGTGTCTGGCTGTGTGTTTCCCATGTTGACCTGTGAAGCTGCCGGTTAAAGAATAGTCAGGTTTATAGGCCTTGGCCCCTCGACCTCGCGTTGGGGCAGATGAGCTCGTGTGGGCCGCTTGAGGGGCAGCCGAGACCCTCTTGCCGGCACACGACCCAGCAGGGGGTTGGGAGCTGCTCCTTCAGGGCCGTTGAGGCGGAACCTTCCAGTGGGAGGGATGTCCGAGTGCCTGGCCAGACGGGGCAGAGCAGGCTCGGCCCACCAAGCCAGGAGGAGTGCAGGGCAGCCAGCCTGGCCCAGGGTCAGGGCGGTCTGGTGGGGCAGGGAAGGTGGTCTGGGGGCTGCCTTGGACACTGTCCTCGGTCTTCCCCACTGGCCCCAGCACGGCCTCCGGCCTCTGAGGTATGTGGTAGAAGGCTGGGCAGGCTGACGATCGGAACCACAGACCATGCCTGGGCGCCCCGCGCCAGTGCGTGCCTGGACGCCCCCGTGACCGCCAGAGGTAGGGCACAACGTGAGCAGCATGATTCCCACGGGCTCAGTCAAGGTCCTGGATGGAAACTGCATTGTAATAAAAACAGATCTGCTCGCTGTGGCAGGGGCAGAAAACTCTAGTCCCTCATATCTTCGACCCCCAGACCTGCTCCTCACTGAGGACCCCCCCGGTGCCCGCTCCTCACTGAGGACCCCCCGGTGCCCGCTCCTCACTGAGGACCCCCCCGGTGCCCGCTCCTCACTGAGGACCCCCCCCCCGGTGCCTGCTCCTCACTGAGGACCCCCCCCCGGTGCCTGCTCCTCACTGAGGACCCCCCCCGGGTGCCCGCTCCTCACTGAGGACCCCCCCCCCGGTGCCCGCTCCTCACTGAGGACCCCCCCCCCGGTGCCCGCTCCTCACTGAGGACCCCCCCGGTGCCCGCTCCTCACTGAGGACCCCCCCCCGGTGCCCGCTTCTCACTGAGGACGCCCTGGGCCCCCACACTTTGCTTGAGTCTGGTCTCCGACACAGATGCTGAGGCTGTGATTTGGAGGGAATGTTATTCTTGGATTTGTTATTTGTGAGAAACAGCCTGGAAGAGAGGGGCTGGCGTGTTTTTGTGTTGGAGAACCGGTGCCCAGGGGCCACAGCACTCCCTTGAGTGCTTCCAGAGACCTCTGAGTATTTGCAGGTTTGGTGTGTGGGCAGAGGTGTGAGGGCCGGGGGTTGTGTGGGGTGTAGGTTCAGTTGCCAGTGATAGGTAAAGGTAGGAGGGCTTGTTGCAGGTGTGGGGTGGTGGTAGGGGGTGAGATGTAGGTACAGGTCAGGGTTATAGATGTGAGTTGCAGGTAGGGGTGTGTGTTGTAGGCACAGGTGTGGGGTGTAGGTACGGGTTGGGGTGTGGGGTATGGGGTGCAGATGTGGGTTGTAGGTATGGGTGTGGGTTGCAGTTATGGGTGTATGGTGTAGGTATGGGTGTGGGACGTAGGTACAGATGTGAAGTGTAGGTATGGGTTGGGGTGTGGGGTATGGAGTGCAGGTGTGGGGTGCTGGCATGGGTGTGAGGTATAGGTACGGGTTGGGGTGTGGGGTACAGATGTGGGTTGTAGGTAGGGATGTGCGTTGTAGGTATGGGTGTGGGGCATGGGTGTGGGTGTGGGGCGTATTAGGTGTGCGTTGTAGGTAGAGGTGTGGGGCCATGGGTCCAGGTGTGGGGTGCTGGCATGGGTGTGAGGTAGGTACAAGTTGGGGTGTGGTGTGGGGTGCAGGTGGGGATTGGGCTGCCCTGGTTGGTGTGATTACAGCGAATCAAGACCACGGGGGTTGCTGGGGTTTCTCAGGCGACGGTGCGTGGAGGCCTGAGAGGGTGTCCATGGCTGGAACAGGCTCCCTCACTGTTGGGTTGGGCAGTGGCAGCCCTGAGGGCTTTGGTGTGGGGCCCGAAAGGCAGGGATGCTCCCAGAGAGAAAGTGGGTCTCAGGGCAGGCGTTGTGTGTGGGCTCCCTGGCTGGATGTGGGCCTCGTCCGGCGGAATGTGGCGTCCCCAGCCACCCCACAGCTGGAGATCCCGTGGGCAGTGCCCGGGTGCCGAGCTTGCGACCTGGAGATCTGTGGGAGGTGCCTGGGTGCCGAGCTTGCGACCTGGAGATCTGTGGGAGGTGCCCGGGTGCCGGGCTTGCGACCTGGAGATCTGTGGGAGGTGCCTGGGTGCCGGGCTTGCGACCTGGAGATCTGTGGGAGGTGCCTGGGTGCCGAGCTTGCGACCTGGAGATCTGTGGGAGGTGCCCGGGTGCCGGGCCTGCGACCTGGAGATCTGTGGGAGGTGCCCGGGTGCCGAGCTTGCGACCTGGAGATCTGTGGGAGGTGCCTGGGTGCCGAGCTTGCGACCTGGAGATCTGTGGGAGGTGCCCGGGTGCCGAGCTTGCGACCTGGAGATCTGTGGGAGGTGCCCGGGTGCCGGGCCTGCGACCTGGAGATCTGTGGGAGGTGCCCGGGTGCCGAGCTTGCGACCTGGAGATCTGTGAGAGGTGCCCGGGTGCCGAGCTTGCGACCTGGAGATCTGTGGGAGGTGCCTGGGTGCCGGGCTTGCGACCTGGAGATCTGTGGGAGGTGCCCGGGTGCCGGGCTTGCGACCTGGAGATCTGTGGGAGGTGCCCGGGTGCCGGGCTTGCGACCTGGAGATCTGTGGGAGGTGCCCGGGTGCCGGGCTTGCGACCTGGAGATCTGTGGGAGGTGCCCGGGTGCCGGGCTTGCGACCTGGAGATCTGTGGGAGGTGCCTGGGTGCCGGGCTTGCGACCTGGAGATCTGTGGGAGGTGCCTGGGTGCCGGGCCTGCGACCTGGAGATCTGTGGGAGGTGCCTGGGTGCCGGGCCTGCGACCTGGAGATCTGTGGGAGGTGCCTGGGTGCCGGGCCTGCGACCTGGAGATCTGTGGGAGGTGCCCGGGTGCCGGGCTTGCGACCTGGAGATCTGTGGGAGGTGCCCGGGTGCCGGGCTTGCGACCTGGAGATCTGTGGGAGGTGCCTGGGTGCCGGGCCTGCGACCTGGAGATCTGTGGGAGGTGCCTGGGTGCCGGGCTTGCGACCTGGAGATCTGTGGGAGGTGCCCGGGTGCCGGGCTTGCGACCTGGAGATCTGTGGGAGGTGCCCGGGTGCCGGGCCTGCGACCTGGAGATCTGTGGGAGGTGCCCGGGTGCCGGGCCTGCGACCTGGAGATCTGTGGGCAGTGCCCGGGTGCCGAGCTTGCGACCTGGAGATCTGTGGGAGGTGCCCGGGTGCCGGGCCTGCGACCTGGAGATCTGTGGGAGGTGCCTGGGTGCCGGGCTTACGACCTGGAGATCTGTGGGCGGTGCCTGGGTGCCGAGCTTGCGACCTGGAGATCTGTGGGAGGTGCCTGGGTGCCGGGCCTGCGACCTGGAGATCTGTGGGAGGTGCCCGGGTGCCGAGCTTGCGACCTGGAGATCTGTGGGAGGTGCCCGGGTGCCGGGCCTGCGACCTGGAGATCTGTGGGAGGTGCCCGGGTGCCGAGCTTGCGACCTGGAGATCTGTGGGAGGTGCCCGGGTGCCGAGCTTGCGACCTGGAGATCTGTGGGAGGTGCCCGGGTGCCGGGCCTGCGACCTGGAGATCTGTGGGAGGTGCCCGGGTGCCGGGCTTGCGACCTGGAGATCTGTGGGAGGTGCCCGGGTGCCGGGCTTGCGACCTGGAGATCTGTGGGAGGTGCCCGGGTGCCGGGCTTGCGACCTGGAGATCTGTGGGAGGTGCCTGGGTGCCGGGCTTGCGACCTGGAGATCTGTGGGAGGTGCCCGGGTGCCGAGCTTGCGACCTGGAGATCTGTGGGAGGTGCCTGGGTGCCGGGCTTGCGACCTGGAGATCTGTGGGAGGTGCCCGGGTGCCGGGCCTGCGACCTGGAGATCTGTGGGAGGTGCCTGGGTGCCGGGCTTGCGACCTGGAGATCTGTGGGAGGTGCCCGGGTGCCGGGCCTGCGACCTGGAGATCTGTGGGAGGTGCCCGGGTGCCGGGCCTGCGACCTGGAGATCTGTGGGAGGTGCCCGGGTGCCGGGCCTGCGACCTGGAGATCTGTGGGAGGTGCCCGGGTGCCGGGCTTGCGACCTGGAGATCTGTGGGAGGTGCCCGGGTGCCGGGCTTGCGACCTGGAGATCTGTGGGAGGTGCCCGGGTGCCGGGCTTGCGACCTGGAGATCCTGTGGGCGGTGCCCGGGTGCCGAGCTTGCGACCTGGAGATCTGTGGGAGGTGCCCGGGTGCCGGGCCTGCGACCTGGAGATCTGTGGGAGGTGCCCGGGTGCCGGGCCTGTGCCCTCCTGAGTGTCACCACAGCCTCATGGTGAGGGTCTAGCAGATCCGGACCCCACATGCCGGCCTCCTGGCCCCTCTCACGAGGAGCTGGCGGTGTGTGGCCTTGGCCTGGTGAGGCCTCTGAGGGGGCTGCTCACAGGGGCCCCGGGCTTGGCGGGAGCCGTTGCTCCCGATTCCAGGGGAGCAGGTTTTGCTGTTCAGCGCAGGCATGTTGTTCAAGGTCTCAGCCCAGGGGCTGCCCCGTCGGCTGGGGGGATGTGGGAATCCTCTTCAAACCCAAGTTTCCAGATGCTGGCCGAGGCGGCCGTGCAGGCAGGCCTGTCTTAGGCCCCGAGGTCTGCCCTTCTCTCACACGGGGAAGGCTCCAGAAATGCCTGTGGAAGGGGGGTCTGTGTGTGGAAGAAACACATTGGACGTGCTTTTCCTGTTCTCACTTCACAACAAGCAGCACACACGGGTGTGCAGCGGTGTGCGGGCTTCTCCCCAGCACCAAGCAGGCAGTCGGTCCTGCGGCGGGCACCGCTGGTTGTCCTGACCCAGAGACAGCGCCAGATGCCACCCACACTTAGACACCCATCACAAGTCTGGGCCTCTGGAACTTCTGGGCCATGTTAGGGTCCCATGACCCCTCCTTGGGCTCTGTCAGCTTGCTGGAGCGGCTCACAGAGCTCTGGGAAACACGGTTACTGATATTTTACAAAGAGCATTTTAAAGGACAGACATAAACCACCGAGTGAGGGGATACACAGAGGGAGCTGTGGAGGGGTCCCCAGGCAGGAGCTCGGTCTCGTGGATAGGGCTGCCGCCCTCCCGGCACACAGATGAGCTCCTATTCACCCTCCTGCCAGCTCCTGCAAATTCAGCTCTCCCCGGAGTCTCCCAAACCCTGTCTACTTGGGAGATCTCATTGGACAGGCGTGATGGACAATGGTGTTGAAATGTGATTGGACCTAAGGGTGCGACGTGAACCCAGCAGGGTCTGTTGAGATTCTTCTGGCCTCTTTGCAGGCTCCTTCCTCCAGGATGTGGGCAAGACCCTCTCTGGAATGAGGGTTAGAGTCCTGCCTGGGCAGGTGAACAGAGGGCAAAGGTCAGAGAGATTCTGTTTTCTGAGGCCTAAAGCACCCCAACGTCATGACAAGAGCTACAGAAGCACTGTGGGTACGGGAGCGCCGCGGGTACGGGAGCGCCGCGGGTACGGGAGCGCCGTGGGTACGGGAGCGCCGCGGGTACAGAAGCACTGTGGGAGTTACCAGCCTGGAACCGTGGATGAAAACCCGTGTGTGTGGGATGCGGATACACGTACACACATGTAAATAGTATCGAGGGTGCTGTGTGGGCGAGATGGGAGCCGGGGTCATGGGCCTTTGCCTGCACACTTCTTGGCTGCGGAACTCGGAATGTGTCTCAGGGATCCCAGGAGGTGCAGGTGTTCTACCTCTGAGTTTGCTCCGCCCCCTGGCTGAGCGCCAAGCCCCTGTGAGATCACCTGGGCTTCCTTCTGCTTTTATAAACCTCAGGCGTGGCTGGGGACAGGATGTCACAGGCACCCCATCTCCCAATCGGGCCGCGGGAGGCTTGGCCTCTGTCCCTGCTGGGAGGGCCAGGCAGAAGACGGGCGACCCACACAGCTGGCATGTTGAGGGCTTGGAGGGGGTCCTGAGGCTGAGGCTGAGGGAGGTGGAGCAGCCTCTGCGGAGCAAGTGGGCAGAGAGGTCAGCCAGCTTCAAGTGCGGGACCGCTGAGACCCTGTGCATCCTCGCTAGGAAGGGGGACCAGGAGCAGCAGCATCCGGTCGGCTGGGAGTGATGGAGTGTGTGGTTGTAGTTACGTTAATGAGCCCTGGGGCAACCCCAGAGAGTCTCTGCTTTGAGGCCCTGGCCTGGCCCCGGGGGGATGGGGAGGGGGTGGGGCTGGCCCCGCCCGTGCTGCTCGCCATCCTGTGGCCCCGTTCATCCGGTCTGCGCTTTTAAGAGTGACCATTGGATTAAGAAAATGTGGCACATATACACCATGGAATACTATGCAGCCATAAAAAATGATGAGTTCACGTCCTTTGTAGGGACATGGATGAAATTGGAAATCATCATTCTCAGTAAACTATCGCAAGAACAAAAAACCAAACACCGCATATTCTCACTCATAGGTGGGAATTGAACAATGAGAACACATGGACACAGGAAGGGGAACATCACACTTCGGGGACCGTTGTGGGGTGGGGGTAGGGGGGAGGGATAGCATTGGGAGATATACCTAATGCTAGATGACGAGTTGGTGGGTGCAGCGCACCACCATGGCACATGTATACATATGTAACTTACCTGCACGTTGCGCACATGTACCATAAAACCTAAAGTATAATAATAATAATAATAATAATAATAAAAGAAAAAAAAAAAAAGAGTGACCATTGAGCGGTTTTCCCACTGGAACACAGAAGGCGTTTGCCGCTAGAACACACAGCCAGCCTGACCCCATGCCTGGCTGGACGAGTCGGGGGTCTTGTGGGGACGTTGCCTCTGCATGGTCTGAAGGAAGGTTTTGGGAGGGTTCTCACTAAACGGGAAAGGGAACAAGACCACTCCAGGCCCAGCCTTTGTGCCGCACGTCCTTATTTCTGCTGCTCTGACGCCGCGTTTCACCTTGGCCCTGGGTTTTAGCATCACCCGAGCATGAATTCTGGAGGCCCAGCAGCTGCCTTCCACAACCTGAGACGCCACGGGGTGTTGGCCCCCCATGTTCCACCTGGCAGCCTGGGGAAGGCAGGGCCTGCAGGACTAGAGCCGGCGACCTGGGGGCTGTTCCTGAGGCTCCCTCTGGGCAGGGCTGAGTCTGGAGCCAGCTCCGCTTGTGCGTCTGAAGCTCCATCTCTTTGGGCCTGTGGGCACAGGGTCTCCACCTCTGCCCCCCTTGCTGTGTGGTCTTCTGGCTTCTCCGCGTGGGTCCAGGCCACCGCTCCGTGGATCTTCAGCCCTCCCCGGCCTGGGTTCCACTCGCTCTCCAGACGCGGCTTGGGCAAGGGGGTGTCTCCCCTTTGCCACTTTCTGGGTGCTCCTGTGGTACCTGCCTGTTCCTCCCGGTCCACGGCAGCCTTGGGGTGGGCTGGAGTGACCCCCCACTTCCTGCTGTCAGACCGCCCCCCGTCTGGAGGCAGGTCAGAGATGTCTCAGGTTCCTGTGTGCTCCGACCTGCCTGATGGGGGCGTCGCGGTACCCCCAGCCCTGTCAGGATTTGTGATTCTTGACGCCATTGTGGGTAGTGGTTTCTGAACGCAGGTTTGATCGATCATGTGTGATTCCTGTATCATCTCCAGGGTCATGTTTAAGATGACGTATTTAAAATGTGCACACACACGTACTTACAGATACCTAAAAAACCAAGACTTTGGGCTGGGCGCGCTGGCTCACGCCTGTAATCCCAGCACTTTGGGAGGCCAGGGCAGGTGGATCACAAGGTTTGGAGTTCAAGACCAGCCTAGCCAAGATGGTGAAACCCCGCCTCTACTAAAAATGCAAAAATTAGCTAGGTGTAGTGGCAGGCGCCTGTAATCCCAGCTACTCAGGAGGCTGAGGCAGGAGAATCACTTGAACCTGGGGGGCGGAGGTTGCAGTGAGCCAAGATCGCGCCACTGCACTCCAGCCTGGGCAAGAGAGACTCCATGAAAAAAAAAAAAAAAACAAGCAATCAAGACTTTGGTGGCGAATGGTGACATGAGCTTGAAACGTGACAGCCTGAACTTCAGCTCCTTTTCTCAGGGACCTGCTAGTGCCACTGCCCTAGGTGAGGGAGGCATAGATGCTGCCTGGAGTCTGCCCTGGGACCCGCAGCCTCAGCTCCACATTAAACCGAAGGTCTCTAGGATGTTTGATAGGAAGCGACTCAAGAACTCCCGAGTTGATCTCATAGCAGCCCTGCTTCTGGAAAGTCCTGCGTCTCATGTACTTGCACACACGTGCACAGGCCGGCATGCACAGTTGCCTCCATGCACACACACACACACACACACACACAGCCATGCACACACGGTTTCTACCTTGGAGCAACTGCCAGAGGCGTTTTTGAACAGTGACTTCCCTTTAGAAAATACTACGTGGTGGTGTAGGTTCTGAACCAGTAATGAGATGTGATAAAGCTTGAGAAACAGCTTTGCTAATTAACACAGCAGGCTCTGAAGGGCGGATTCTCTGAGAGTGTTTGCATTCCTCTTCCTCCAGTTTTTACTGGATTTGAAGACTGTTCCCTAACAAGGATTGGAGGGTGAGGTGGGTGTAGATGATGAGGGCAGTGGGGGTGCGTCGGTGTTGACAGATGGGGAGGAGCCTGAAATGCAGAATACAGACACCGTGGCTGTGGAAGAGCCTGGGCGGGTGCCTGTGCGGACCCCAACAGTGTGTGACCACGGTGACCGAGTGAGGATGGGTGACCAGGCAGGCGTGGCATGGTGCCTGCGGCAGGTGAAGCTGAGGCTCAGGCCGCCCCGCAAGGAGAGGATTTGAACTACGTCAGTCCTCATCCCTTGAGGCTGCCCATGTCCAGCCAGGACATGGGCTGGATCCAGAAGCCGAGCTCTTACCCAAACTCTAGAGCAGGCTGTGTGGGTCCTCAGCCTCTGGGCGTGTGGCATGTCTCCCCTGGGGCCACGTCTTCATGACACTCGGACCCCCCCCCCCACCCACTGTGCCTTTCCTTATGCCTTTGATGCAGAGCAGGCCCCTGCGGTTCCGAGTGGAGTGAGTGCTGCACAGGACGCCTGGGTTAACATGAAGCGAGCTCGGTGCACGCAGGCTGGCCCGTGTGACAGGAGGGTTCAGCGGAGGCTCTGGAACATTACAAAGTGTGACCCGCCTGAGATGTGACTCACATCACAGCATACTCACGGGGCCACCAAGCCAGCACCACGGTCTAATTCCAGAACATTTTCCGCACCCCAGGAAGCAACCCCACGGCCACTGGCAGTCATTCCCACCACCCCAGCCTCCTCACCCCCACCGCCACTCCTCCACTTCCCATCTCCATGGGCCTTTCCAGACACGTCACATCAGTGGTGCCTGGTGACACGTGGCCTGGCGATGATACGTGGCCTTGTGCTTGGCTTCTTTCCCTGCACTTCGTGTTCTCAGGGTTCATCCATGCTGCAGAAGGCGTCAGTGTTTCTTTCCTTTTTGTGGTTGAAAAATGTTCCCTCCATAGATTTGCCACGTTTGCTCTTCCGTTCGTCAGCTGAGGGACATTTGGTTGTTTAATGTTTAGGCTGTTACATGCAGTGGACAACTCATGAACGAGTTTTTATGTGGACATAGTTTTCCCTTCTACCTGGGGGTGGAATCGCCGGTTGGATGTGACCCTGTTTAATAATTTGCAGAGCTGCGAGCCTGTTTCCCATCCCCTCCCTGCTCCCGTCCCCTCCCTGCTCCTCTCCCTGCTCCCTCCCTGCTCCCGTCCCCTCCCTGCTCCCCTTCCTGCTCCTCTCCCTGCTCCCCTCCCTGCTCCTCTCCCTGCTGCCGTCCCCTCCCTGCTCCTGTCCCCTCCCTGCTCCTGTCCCCTCCCTGCTCCTGTCCCCCCGCGCCTGTCCCCTCCCTGCTGCCATCCCCTTCCTGCTCCCGTCCCCTCCCTGCTCCTGTCCCCTCCCTGCTCCCGTCCCTTCCCTGTTCCCGTCCCCTCCCTGCTGCCATCCCCTGCCTGCTCCGTCCCCTCCCTGCTCCCCTGCCCTCTAAATGATGGAGCTAGGGGGGTGGGGGGTGGGGGGTGGCTGGGATTCCAGTCCCCATGCCATGGTGGTGGAGCCATCTTCTCTGACAGAGCGTCCCGGCAGCTGGAATGTCCCCGCAGCCAGCAGAGCCCAGACCAGTGATGGCTCCGTGCCTGCAGTTACCATGCTGCAGAGCGCACCTGTGTGTCAGGGCCCCGGGGACGCTAACAGTGAGGGCGCCGGGTGGTGACCTGGGGACAGGGACAGGTGGTCCTGGGATCAGGCTTCAGCTGCACGTCCTGCCGGCCCCCGTCTGACCAGGGCTGTGTCCCGGCTGGAACTCTGGAGCCCAGCATCTGCCTCTGTCTTTGTTGGTGTGTGCAGGCCTGAGCTCTGCCACTGCGGAATCCTCACGGGGGGTGGCCAGCCGCCTGCCTCCTGGTCTGCCTGGCTCCCTGGGGTTCTGTGTGTTGGAGGCGTCAGCAAGGAAGGGGACGGAAAGGAGGTGTCCAGGTCCCCACTGGCCCCTCAGGGCTAACCAGCCCCCTCCTACGGTGGACTCTGAATGGGCCTGGGGTCTCCCTGTGGTTGGGGCCTCAGGAGTGGCCCGGACCCCTGATTTCCCTCCGGACAGCAAAGCAGCCCAGGCTGTTCCAGGCTCTGCTCCTCCTTCCTGGGGGCCGGGCTCAGGCATCACCTTCCCACTTGTCCCCACCTGAGGCCGTGGTGTGGGTGCTGCAGTGAGCCTCTCAGCCCTTCCCCAGCCATACCTGGCAGCCGGGGGCGTTCCAAGTTGCAGACCACATGGCTTTACCTGATTTTACAATGGGAGCTAAAAGCTGTCTCTCTAGGTTTGGGTTGCTTGCTTTGACTGTTTCACTGAAGATAGTTTGAAAGTTGTTCACAGTTAACTTGTGTGGCCGCTCTGTGAGGAGGGACATTGTCTGTCAAAGCAGCCAAAGCAAACGGGCCCTGGCCTCCTCCGTCTACACTGGAACACGTGCCCTGGCCTCCTCCGTCTACACTGGAACACGCCCAGCCATATGGGAAACCCTGGGCAAAATAGACACAGTCGGCAGATTCTGCAGGGTGCCACGTTTCTCTATTTTACACCTGTGCTTGGTCCTTTATATAGGATTTGTGTAGTTCGTATGGTCTCTTTTAGAATGAGAATGTTAAATTACAGCTTAAACGTGCCTTAAATTACAGCTTAGTTCATTCATGTGTGATGCGAAAAAAATGCTCAAATTTAGAAGACAGTGAACTAGAAAAAGTCTTGTGGTGAGGTGTGGGGAAGGCTGGGGACTCTGGCGAGGTGGTGGGGAAGGTTGGGGACTCTCGTGGCAATGTGGGGAAGGTTGGGGACTCTGTTGATGTTGTGGGGAAGGCTGGGGACTCTGGTGAGGGTGTGGGGAAGGCTGGGGACTCTGGTGAGATGGTGTGGAAGGCTGGGGACTCTGGTGACGGTGTGGGGAAGGTTGGGGACTCTGGTGAGGGTGTGGGGAAGGTTGGGGACTCTGGTGAGATGGTGGGGAAGGTTGGGGACTCCGTGGTGAGATGGTGTGGGGAAGGCTGGGGACTCTGGTGAGGTTGTGGGGAAGGCTGGGGACTCTGGTGAGATGGTGTGGAAGGCTGGGGACTCTGGTGAGGGTGTGTGGAAGGCTGGGGACTCTGTGGTGAGATGGTGTGGAAGGCTGGGGACTCTGGTGAGGGTGTGGGGAAGGTTGGGGACTCTGGTGAGATGGTGGGGAAGGTTGGGGACTCCGTGGTGAGATGGTGTGGGGAAGGCTGGGGACTCTGGTGAGGTTGTGGGGAAGGCTGGGGACTCTGGTGAGATGGTGTGGAAGGCTGGGGACTCTGGTGAGGGTGTGTGGAAGGCTGGGGACTCTGTGGTGAGATGGTGGGGAAGGCTGGGGACTCTGGTGAGGGTGTGGGGAAGGCTGGGGACTCTGGTGAGATGGTGGGGAAGGCTGGGGACTCTGGTGAGATGGTGGGGAAGGCTGGGGACTCTGGTGAGGGTGTGGGGAAGGTTGGGGACTCTGGTACTCTGATGGGGAAGGTTGGGGACTCTGGTACTCTGATGGGGAAGGTTGGGGACTCTGGTGAGGTTGTGGGGAAGGTTGGGGACTCTGTGGTGAGGAAGACTGAGGACACTGTGGTGAAGTTTCTGGACTCACCCTTGAACTGCACATGCATAGATCTGGCCCTAAACTACATCCCAACAGCTTTGTGAACTCAGTGTCGTCCCAGTCTTGTCTCTGAGTGTTGCATATGAAGGACAGATCCAAAGAGCAAAAGGAAGGTTTTGAAATGGAGTTAAATTGAACTGCAGTCCGCCAAAAACAAGTCAGACCTCGCGCCCTGAATCTAACCACGTGAAGTGCTTGGTAGCAGGAAAAGCAACACTGTTGATAGAGCCATGGAAGACTCACATCTCACTGCATAATGTTCAGAATGTCCAAGATAAAAACCAAAGTTATGTATGAAGAGTTAGAGTTTCTCAGCTGCCAATGGAAATGACAGTCAATAGAAACCAACTCGGGCTGACAGATCAGAATTATCCAAGATTTTGAAGTCACTGTTGTAACTGTGCTCTAACGGATAAGAGCAAATGTTCTTGGAATGAGTGGGAAGACTGAACATCTCCACAGAGAAATAGAAGTTTAAAAAAAACCAAATAGATAATTTTAAATTGAAAAATACAATAATCTAAATAATAATGTATTTCACGGCACAACTGTAGAATGGAGATGAGAGGAAATAGTGAAGTTGAAGACAGATCAATAAAAAATGTCCATTCTGAACAGGAAGCAATTGAAAAACTAACAAAAACATGAACAGAGTCGGGGCAAATTCCAAAGGGTCTAATATTCCGTCATCTGAGCCTGGAGGAGAGGAGAAAGAGTGTGGCACAGAGGAAAAATAGCTGAAGAAATAAGAGCTGAAAACACTCAAAATTTGGTGAAAGACAAACATCGATATAAGAAGTTCAGTGAATCCCAGACATATCACATCACAATCAAACTGGTAAGAATCAAAGTCAAATAAAAAATGTCAAAAGCAGTCAGAGGAAAAGGATCCAAATTACTATGAGTTTCTCACCAGAAACGAGGGAGGTCAGAAGGAAGTGGCACATTTTTCAGATGCTGCAAGAAAAGAAAGTTTGACCCAGAATTCTGTATTCAGAAAAAAAAAAAAAAAAAAAAAAATCCTTTAGGAATCAAGGCAAAATAAAGACCTTCTCGAATGAAAGGAAACGAAGCGAAGTCATGGGCAGCAGTGCTACTCGACATGAAATACTGAAAAAAGTTCTTCCGCTGGAAGAGAGCAACTTGGGTCTCCAGGAATGAAGGAAAACCAACAGAAATGGCCAATATCTGGGTAAATATAATATATATATTTTTCTTCTTAAGTTATTTAAAATGTGTGTGAAAGTTAGCAAAAAATATAACATTGTCTGGTGGGGTTTTTAGTGAACGTAGCTATACATGACAAGTACAATGTAAAAGAGGGAGACTATAGTGAACTTGGTGCTAAGACTTCTGCATTCCACTTAAAGTAATATTGATCCTAAGGAGACTTTGACAAGTTAAATATATTATAGTCCCTAGAATAAGATTTTTCAACAGCAGCACTATTGATACTTTGAACTGGAGAATCCCTTATTGTGGGGGACTATCTTGGTATTACAGGATGTTTAACAGCATCCGTGGCTTCTACACACTAGATACCAGCAGTGTTCCTCCAGTTGTGACAACTAAAAATGTCTCCAGAAATTGCCAGATGTTTCCTTGGGCAGGGGTGTGAGGATGGGGTCATAATCACTCCCATTTGGGAACCAATGCCCTAGAGCAGTGAAAGAACTATACAGGCCAGGCACGGTGGCTCACGCCTGTAATCCTAGCACTTTGGGAGGCCGAGGCAGGTGGATTGGCTGAGCTCAGGAGTTTGAGACCAGCCTGGGCCACGTGGTGAAACCCGTCTTTACTAAAATACAAAACATTAGCTGAGCGTGGTGGCGGGCGCCTGTAGTCCCAGCTACTTGGGAGACTGAGGCAGAAGAATTGCTTGAACCGGGGATGCAGAGTTTTCAGTGAGCTGAGATTGCGCCACTGCACTCCAGCCTGGGCGACAGTGAGACTCCTTCTCCCCAAAAAAAAAAAAAAAAAAAAGAGATACAGTGAAAAATCAAATAGATAAATTAAAATGGGATATTTTAAAAATTTCAAATAATCTAAAAGAAGGCAGGAATAAAACAGTAGGGACAAGCTGGGAACAAAAAAAATTAAAATGGTAGACCTAAATTCAAACATGTCAATAATAACATTCAATGTAAATGGCCTAATCATACCAATTAAAGGATAGCAGTGTTCCGATTAATTTAAAAGGAAACGCAAGACTCAGCTACCTACTGTTTACAGCAAACTCACTTTAAGTCTAATTACATCCATGGCGGATGCTGGGGTGCAGGGATGTATTGCCCAGGAGGCCATGTAGTGAGAGATGTATATATGAATCAGAGAAAGCTTGGAGTCGCTGTATTAATATCAGGCAAAGTAAAGGACATTTGCCTTGAATAAAAAAGGATGTTGCATCATGATAAACTGGTGAATTCACCAAGAAGATACAACAGTTCTGAGTGTGTATGCATGGAACCCCAGAGCCTGGAAGTCCATAAGGCCAGAACTGATAGAGAAATGCAAAGACAAATCCGCAGTTGCACTTAGGGACTCCAGCTTTCCTCAGTAACTGATAGAAAAAGTAGACAAAGTTAGCAAGGGTATAGAAAATCTGAACACCATCAACAACCAGGTGAATGTACGCATTCTTTTCAGATGCCCATTGGGCATTCACCAAAACAGACCATATCCTGGGTCATGAGAATTTTTTTAAAAGAACTGAAATTGTCCAAAGTATTTTCTATGAATATAATTAAGCTAGAAATTAATAGCAGAAATAGATCTTAAGTCTCCAAAGATTTAGAAGCTAAACAACACACCTTTAAACAATCTGTTAAAGAGGATGTCGCAAAGCAAACTATTGAAAATATTTTGAACTGAAAAATACACCACCATATCAAAATTCGTGGGATGTAACTAAAGCAATGCTTAGAGTTAAATTTGTAGTATGAAATACTGATTTTAGAAAAGGAAAGTTCTCAAATCATCAGTCTAAGCTTAAGAAACTAGAAAATGAAATGCAAAGTTACCCCAAGCCAGCAGAAGGAAGGAAATAATGGAGCTAACACCAAGCAACAAAAATGAAAACAAAACTTCAGCAAATATAAAAAACCAAACCTAAAGCTGGTTCTTTGGAACAAATCATTAACTGATAAACCAGTGGCCAGAATGACCAAAAAGCACAGATCCCCAGTATTTGGTATGGAAGAGGATATTCTGTAGACCCCACAGTCATCAAAAGAGTACAATGAACAACCTCATGCCCATACATTTGAAAATTTGGATAAAATGGACCAATTCCTTTAACCCAAGAAGAAATAACTTGAATAACTCTTAAATAGATAACCCATATCTATGAAGGAAGTTTTAGATGCATAATCTAAAATCTGAAAAGGCTCTTTTTCAAGAGAAGCCAGAAATTGTGTGTGTCTGTGTGTGTGTGTGTGGGTGTGTGTGTGTTTACACAGAGTTATCAACTGATTAAAAACAAAGTGTTGAAACTCAAGTGTGAGCTGATGCTGCATGCCAAATAAAGCCACGGGCTTTGTGTGGGAAGCAGCCCGTCCCTGAAGCAGGCGTGGTGGCTCTCAGGCCTTGAGTCTTGTTCGCAAGCACATCCTGGGAAATCTCAGCCGTGTGTGAAGGTCAGGCGAGCGCTCTGTTGCCCATCCTGGTGTGAGGGGTCAACCGGAAGCTGTGTGGGGCGAAGGTGACCGACGGCGGGTTCACTGCGCAATGCTCGGGCGCCTGCTGTGTGCATGGCTGGCGCCTTTGCACCGAGGCTGTGGTCCCAGGCTGGGAGCCCCACCCCAAGTCAGCTGTGCAGCCCTGCCCCGGCCTAAAGGAGGCAGGGGGGATTCCGAAGCCTGGGCTGACTGCTGGGGTGTGTGAGAGGCCGAGGGGCCCACACCACCTCCCCGTGGTGCTACCCAGGCACCACCCTGTCTTTTTGTCTGTGGAAGAGACTGGATTTTATGGAGCTGGAGCTGCATCCAGGGGAAGACACATCCCAGAGAATAAAAAATGGGAGGAAAATGTACTCTGTGGGTCACGGGAAAGCCTTGTAATTTAGCTAAACCGACCCAAGTGGAAACAGTCCCAAAGCCTCCTGGTTTTTCCCAGTGGGTGTCATGATAAAGCCAGATTTATGTTCTCAGAGGCCAACAAGACGCTCCAGAGCCGAGCACTGTGGGCTTGGGAGAGAGGAGGGGGTGCAGATGCCGGCTGTCTCCTGCGCGTTCCTAGCTCCAGCCCTGACCCACACACCTGGCCATGGCTGTGCCTGAAGACCCTCATGCAGGGCGGCTGTGGCACCCAGGTGCCCACCCTGGCTTAGCAGGACGGAGGCTCCAGGGTGGGGGACGGCTGTGTCCTGTCCTTTCTGTCCAGGCAGCGCTCCCCACCCAGGCTCTGCCTCTGGCTTCAGGAGCTGTGGAAGGGTCAGCGGCCGCTGATTTAAACATTTCACATGGGAAAGCGCAGCAGCACTCGTGCACTGCTAGGCAAGCCAGAGCATGAACACAGCGGTGGGGGAAGCGGGCTCGGACTAGGATGGTGGGTGGCGGCTACTCCCTGTTCGCTCCAGGAAAGGAAGGTTTGTGCCTATCACCAGGGAGGGAGGCCGGCAGAGACCCAAGAGCAGCTGCTCTGCTCCACTCTGCTGTGTGCCCGGGGGCGCAGATTTGCATCCTCAGCACCCTCCCAGGCCTGGCCCCTCCCAGAATCGCCACCGCCCACCAGGGGCCCTGACCTCAGCTGCTCGCCCTGCTGTCCCCTGTAGCCTCGAGCTGATCTCGCTGTCAGAGGCCCTGACCTCTGCCTCCCGCTGTAGCCTCGAGCTGCTCTCACTGTTCTTGGGCTTGCAGAGCCCCGGCCAGGCGGCAGCTCCTGAGGCCACAGAGAAGGGTGGGGGTTGCGTGGGACAGGCAGGGTCAGGGTGTGTCCTTTGGCCCCCTGGGGTGTCCCTGACCCCTTGGGGTCAGGCAGCACTCCCCACCCAGGCAGGCCCCAACCTCCCAGGGTATCCCCCTGACCCCCTGGGGTGTCCTTGACCCCCTGGGTCGCCCTGCAGACTGCCTGGGTGTCCCCTCAGTCCCCTGGGTGCCCCCTGAGCCCCAGGCCTCCCGGCTGACTCAGCCCCAGGTTGCCGCCCCCACCACTGCTGACAGAGCCCTGGGCCTCCCCGCAGACTGCCTGGGTGACCCCTTAGTCCCCCGGGTGCCCCTGAGCCCCAGGTCTCCCCACTGACTGAGCCCCAGGCCTCTGAGCTAACTGAGCCCCAGGTCGCCGCCCTCCCCACCGCTGACCGCCTGCTTGTGTCTCCACAGCATCAAGATGGTGCTCATGTGGACCAGCGGTGACGCCTTCAAGACGGCCTACTTCCTGCTGAAGGGTGCGCCTCTGCAGTTCTCCGTGTGTGGCCTGCTGCAGGTGCTGGTGGACCTGGCCATCCTGGGGCAGGCCTACGCCTTCGCCCGCCACCCCCAGAAGCCGGTGCCCCACGCCGTGCATCCCGCTGGCACCAAGGCCCTCTGAGAGTGGGGAGGACGAGGATGTGGGACCGCCAGCCGCAGGCACTGGTGGGCTCTGGCCTCCCTGCGGGGAGGGTGGGTGCTGTGGCCCCTGCAGGTGTGGTGGAGACGGGATACGGGTGTTGGGGTCTCCATCAGCCTCTGTGGGGTGTGTCTGGGTGGGCGGTGGGGGTGGGGCTGGGACGCTGTTTGTGCTCAGCGGGGACAGCCAGCGTGGATCTGACCCCGAGGGTTTTGGATGTTTTTAGGGTGATATAAAAAGCAAGTGTTTTTCCCGTTTCCTCTCATGAAACACCGTCTGAGCCCAAGGTACACATAGGGCAGCGGAAGGTGGCCCGCAGGAACCTGCTCCAGGTGGACACGTGGGCCAGCAGCAGCGAACCTTGAAGCTGGGGTGACCTCAGGAGACCCTGCAAGGCCTGTGAGCAGAGCCCTCGACCCCGTGAGACCCTGGCCAGACACCCTGCTTGGACTAGGGTGGCCTCTGCTACCCAGGGGTCCGGCACAGGGGAGGGCCGGGGCTTCCTCTGCCTGGTACACATGGAAAGGAAGCTGTGCAGACGCAGGGTCACCGTGCTCCTGGTTTTCTGACAGTTGGTGTTTCCTGGGCCTTTGGAGCAGCTGCCAGGCCCGAACACCTCGTGGCTCCGCTGTGTCCAGCCCGGCTGAGCATCGCCAGGGCTAGCTCATGCTGCTCTTGTCAGCCTCTGGTTCTCCTCGAGTCCTTGGGGACGTGGCAGATGCCAGCGACCATCAGACAACGTGGAGGCCCTCATGGGCGAAGGCTGAGGGGGCCGGGCTGAGGCTGTGCACACGCAGCCCGCACGCCACTCTTGGGCTCTGCTGGCGGAGATCCCCCTCCTGGGTGCCGACTGCACCTCCGGATGCAGTTTTGATGTCCATCTTCCAGGAGAGAGACAGTCTCGGGTCCAGGGAGTGGAGGGGGCTGCCCCTGCCGTGCAGGTCCTGGCCGATGGCCCCTCACCCTGCTGCCCTGGGCTTTTGGCCTAAAGCAAATTCCTGAGTGGGGGGTGCCAGGGCCTGCCGCATCCTGTCCTGTCCACTGCCCACCCGTGTGCCGGTTCCCACAGTGGTGGCTGCAGTGGGAGCTGCCAGTCTGACCCTTGTCACCCCACGCTCTGCCCCCACCCCGTTTTCAGTTTAGCAAGAGGTCACACCGTGTCAGCAGCCTTGCACTGACTGCAGCCAGCCCCCAGGCCTCAGAGTTCTGGATGCTTCCATGCGGCTCCAACAGGCATCATCTTCCCTTCCGCAGGCGGAGGGGCCGCTTCCTGCAGGCCTCTGAGCTCTATGCCGGGGCTGTGGCTGGGGCTGTGGCCATGGGAAGATGTTCCACGCTGCCTCCTCCTCCTGAGTTTTCCTCGGAAACACTCTTGAATGTCTGAGTGAGGGTCCTGCTTAGCTCTTTGGCCTGTGAGATGCTTTGAAAATTTTTATTTTTTTAAGATGAAGCAAGATGTCTGTAGCGGTAATTGCCTCACATTAAATGTCGCCAATTGCAGGCGCGGTGACTGCTGAATGTACCCTGTGTGGTGACTTGGAATCAATAAACCATTTGTGGATCCCGTGTGCTATGAGTTGGCCCTGGGCAGAGGGAAGGATCTGGCTGTGGTCCTGGCCTCTGCCCAGACACACCCTTGTATCCTGGGCCACCTTAGAAGGCCCCTTTGTGACCCAGGTTCCTCCAGGGCCCCAAACAACAGCCCAGCCCCCTCGACCTGTCACTGGTCTGTGCCTGTGGGCCGGCAGCCCAGGGGTCCTTTTGGCTCCTCACAGACGGGTCTGGCACTGCCTCCGGCTGCCCTGGCCACATCCGCCCTTCTCCCTCCCACCACCGAAGGCTTAGAGCATGGGAAGCGTCTCCTGTAAAGGCCAAGAGAAGTGTTTCCAGATTTGCGATCTTGGAGCAGCACATACAGATGGAGCTGTGTGCACAGCGATTTTTTTCTGTGTAGCTTACATTGAAGGCAAGATGTGAGTTTCTTTGTCCAGTAAAAAACCAGGTGTGTGGGTGCAGGGCAGGATTTGGGTTGAAGGGCCCATCTGGGTACTAGGAGATGGCAGAGGGCACAGGCCACGTCCAGGCAGCAGCCTGGGGGAAGACTGGAGATGAAGGCCAGCGTGTCTGGAACGTCTCAGATGCAAGTCGCCCTCCTCAAGTGCTGGCGGGCGGTGCCAGATGAACCACAGATCTGGCGCAGGGATGGGGTTGTGTGTCTTCAGGGTGTGGAGACAGGCGGTTCTTGGGGACCACTCTGGGCCACCGGGTTTTAACAGGAAATGGGGAGCAAGGTCTCAACTCCGCACTGCGAGGGCCATGGCAGGTGGGAGCAGCGGTGGAAATGGCTGTTTCTGAACTCTCAGGTCACTGCCACCCTGTGATGCCTTCTGATGGTTTTAAGCAACAAGCACCAGGGAAGCAGGAGGCCAAAGAGGGCTCCCAGTGAGGGCCCCTCTGTGGGAGAGAGAGGGTTGTGGGAGCCCGGGAAGTTCACGTTCCCCTCACCCTATGAGGAAACTGAGGCCTGCCCTGAGCCCCAGCCCTGTGCCCTTCCCAGGGGCTTGTGTGAGAGGGTGGCCCACCGGGCACCTGTAGAGTGAAAAGGACGCCCAGGGGCTGGGTGGGCCACTTGCTCAGGAGGAAATTACCCCCACCCCAGTCTCAGCACAACTGCCTGGCACCCCCATCCTGGTGACCCAGGGTGGCCTCTGGTGGGCCCTGGTCCTGGAGGGCTCTGGGATTCCCCTGCCGGACCCTGCAGCCCTGGGTGGGGAGGGGCAGGTCCGAGACCTATCCCCCATCATTCCCCACCTCTGACCTGGCCCTCACCTCTGACCTGACCCTCTGAGGAAAAACAACTTTTGTGTTCATTTCTGGGGGGTCTTTGTGGTGGTCAGCACCTCACCGCACAGGAGGAATCCTTTTGTCTTTGGGGGTCACCAGCAACGCTGGGACAAGCAGCAGAGGGTGGGGGGCACCAGCCTCGGCGTGTAGCCCCTCGGGCTGTCCTCCGCATGGGCCTCTCAGACCAGTCAAGCTCTGCTCATTCCTGAGCAACAGCCAAGGCTGTCACTGTGAGAGGAAGCCCTCAGTGCACAGCCAGTCCCCAGATCCCCCTGCGCTGTGTGCCTGGCGTCCCCAGACCCAGCTGTGTCGTGGGCACCTGGGGCACCAGCTGACCTGCCTGTCGGGGGAGGCGGGTCTGAGCCCCAGGTGGTCCTGGTGGGCTGCTGCCTGCCATGGAGAAGGGGCTGGGGCTTGCACTCAGGCACTCACCGGGGCCATGCACGTCTCCTACCCTTTCTCCACACCTGCATCTCCTACAGACTCCTGCTGCCGTGTAATGGACAGTGGGACCCTCTGGTGAGGTGTCCCCCTCCTGCTTCCGGCTGCGGCCACCATGTCTCAGGTTTTCTGGATGAACTCATTAAAATGAAGGCGTATAGAGCAGCGCGATGTGGAAAGTTCCTTCCAGAAGAAGGAACTGCAGAGAGGCCCAGAAGAACAAGGCCATGCTCTGGGACAGGAGGGTCCCAGGGGAACAAGGCCGTGGAAGGGTTGCAATGCCACACGCAAACCTTGTGCAGAGGGAATGTTAGGAGGCCCCTGTCACTCTCCCGGAGGTCAAGCCTTGAAGATTCCCTAGGGAGGTGGTGTCAGGGGATGGAGGTTAGAGGTCAGGGCTGGAACCCTCTTCCCTGACCCCCGAAAGGGCAGTTGCTGGGGCGGCACTGGGGGTGCTGTGAGCATCGGCTCAAACCTCTGTCCCATCCCTGGGAAGGTGATGTGTCCTTGGGCAGAGGTGGATGTGGAGGGCCTCCTTCCGCAGGGACCTGCCCATTCCGGATGCCATGGGGGCCTGGCAGGGGCCGCGCTCCCTCCTCCCTGGCCGGAGGCAGGAAAAGTCAGAAGGGGGACGAAGTCATCCACAGCAAGCATGGAATTTCTGGGACTTACTAAATTTATTTTTAGCTAGGCATAGAAAATTAAAAATCCAACGAAAGGGGCGGGGCAGGAGGACACAGGCCAGTGACTTCGCCCAGCGCTGCCGCGGGGAGTCAGGCAGGGCTCCGCCAAGTTCTGGGGCTGCTCACGCACGAGGGCCGAGGACGCGGCCGGCAGGAGCCCTTCCCCCGGGCCAGACGCCCCCCACCCCTCGGCGCACCTCGGGGGTCCCGACCCCGCAGCTGGAGGGAGCAGAGGGTCTCCGTGCGGGCGGCGCAGGTGTCAGCGCCCTGCCCGCACCCACAGCGCGTCCGCGGAGTCGTCGGCCAGGCCCGCGCTGTCGGGGCCTTGCGAGCTGTCCTCGGTGGCTGTGGCCGAGCGCGTGCTGTCCTCCCGCAGGGCCGGCTCGGGGCTGGCCGCGCGCTGCTGCTGCTCCTTGAGCTCGGAGTAGGAGCGCGAGAAGGTGTGGAAGATAGAGGTGACCGGGAAGGCCATGAGCAGGATGCCGCTGAGGATGCTGCTGAGCGCCACCACCTGCCCGGGCAGGCTGCGCGGGACCATGTCGCCGTAGCCCACGGTGGTCATGGAGATGACGGCCCACCAGTAGCTGGCAGGCACGCTGGAGAAGTCGCGGCGCGCGCCCAGCTCGCGCTCGGCCAGGTGCACCAGTGGCGCGAAGAGCGCCATGGCCACGCAGAGGAACAGCAGCAGCAGCCCGAACTCGCGCGCGCAGCGGCGCACGGTCAGGCCCAGCGAGCGCAGCCCCAGTGAGTGGCGCGCCAGGCGCATCACGTAGAGCACGCGCAGCGCACGCAGCAGCCGCAGCACCAGCCCCGCGCGCTCCAGGAGCTTGGTCCCGCCCGGGCCCGCCGCCAGCCCCAGCAGCAGCGACACGTAGAACGGCAGGAGCGCCAGGATGTCGATGATGTTGAGCGGCGCGCGCAGGAAGGCGCACTTGCTCTCGGCCTGCAGGGAGCGCAGCAGGAACTCGAAGGAGAACCAGGCCACGCACACGGTCTCCAGCACGAACAGGCTGCGGCACTTGGGGGAGCACTCGCCCTGCGGGGAGAGGGGACGCGGGGTTGGCGCAGGCCTCCTGGAGGGCCGGGGGCGCCTTGCCCTTCCTTTCCCAGGACCAGAGGCATCCCCCAGGCCACCCTTCCCGCCCCAACCCACAGAAGTGGGTGCAAGGGATATTGACAAACAGGCCCAGTTCCTGTTGGAAAAACCCAAAAAACCAGCAAGATTTAATGGTGATCACTTCGGGCTTCAGAGCGGATGCGCTTAGCTGACCCAGGAAACTGGTGAAAATGTTAAAACCCCTGACCTTTTAAAGCCTTGGGAAATGGTCTTAAGAGCAAACAGCAAACGAAGAAACATCTATTTATATGTGAAAATTCTGTAAGAAAGGTGAGCATTTGTGGTATCTGTGTCAAGACTGCATCCTCCTCCTCAGCTTGGCCAGCGGGAGACTCCGCGTGGAATGGCTGCAGCCACGGACACAGCCCCCCACCCCCACCCCCGCCCCATCCACAGCTCCCAGTCGGGGGCTTCTTCCCTAGAAAGGGGCTGACATCAGCATCTCACATTCCGCCCTCAGCTCCTGGGGCTACGTCCTTGGGGAGTTCGGTGGAGGGGTGGGGCTCCCTCCTCCTGCCCAGTCCTCACTCTCGTGGGTGGGAGACTGGCCTTGGGTGTCGTGGGTGGGAGGCTGGCCTTGGGTGTGGCACACTGAGAAGACAGGGCCTGACTGTCCTTGCTGCAGTGATTCCAGGTCAGGAGAGGCCGATCGGGTCTCAGGGTGCTACGCCCCCATCAAGCTCTCAGCTCCTAGAGAGGGAGGGTGTCACTCACACTGAGGCTCGCCATTGTCCCCATCCCCCAAACCCCTGGCTCACTCTCAGCTCCTAGAGAGGGAGGGTATCATTCACACTGAGGCTCGCAGCTGTCCCCATCCCCCAAATCCGTGGCTCAGAGATTCCTGCCTGGAGGGAGATGAAGGAAGTAATCTCTTTTCAAAGGAACTGACTTCATTTGCAACGGAACACGAAGAAGTTTACACCGAAGGGCACTCTCAATGCTCCTGGAGGTGGTGGTGAAGGGAATTAGCAGATTCATGCCTAGACTGCAGGCTGGCTAAGATGCCGGGGAATGAGGGGAGAAGACAGCTGGCAGGAGCCCTCCTGGGGTCAGAACAATGTCAGTCAGGCACTCTCAGAAAGCAATGAGGAGGAGCTGCCATACGAGCAGGTTGTAAAGGAATAACAGAGCTCTCAGCTGGCTACTAGGAGTTTAACTACTGGGTGTGGTCAGTGAGACAGAGAAGAGGTTACTCCCCAAACCCTGTCATCCCAGGGTGACGGTGGCACACGGGTGCTGCTCCGACACAGAGACTGTTGCTGGGGAGGAAGAGGAGCACACAGGCTTCACGACAGTAACCCAGACAGTCACCAAAAGACTAAACCAGTGAATAACAGGCCCAGGATGGGGACTACCCAAAGGGCTAGAATATCTTGTCTAAAATGTCTAGTTTCTAACAAAGAATGACGGGATATGTGGAGGAGGAGGAGGGAAGGAAGAAAAAGAAAAAGAAGGAAAGTATGACTCATACATTAGGAAGAAAGCAACAAAAACTACTGTGAGAGTGACCAAATGTCAAATTTAACAGAATGAGATTTCAAAGCAGCCACTATCAATATGTTCACAAAACTAAAGGACGCATAAATGAACATGCCACAAAAAGAGGCTGTTGGTAAAGAGATGGACATTTAAAAAAATACCCAAACGGAAATTCTGGAATTGAAAAGTGCAATAATTGAAATAAAATAATTTAAAAATCACTAGAAAAGCTTAACAGATTTTAACTGGCAGAAAAAAGAATTAGTAAACATGAAGATAGTTAGACAGGAATTATGTTGAAGAACAGAGAGAAAAAGAATAAAGCAAACAGCGCTTTGGGAAGTGTGGGACACCATTATATGCACCAATATATGCATAATGGGAATACCCAAGGAGAGAAGGGAAAAGAAAAACTATGCAAAGAGATAATGCTGGAAAAAAAAAACAATTTTTTAAAAACAATAACCTACATATCCAGGAAGCTCAATGAATTCCAAGCAGGATAAACACAGAGACCTGCAGGTGGACACATCATAATACAAGTAATGAAGGTCAAAGACAAGGAAAAAGTATTGAAGTGGCAAGAGCAAAATGAAGATCACTTACAAGGGAACTTCACAGATAAACAGCTGACTTATCAGCAGAAACACTGCAAGCCAGAAGGCAGTGGGACAGCATATCCAAAGTGCTCAAAGGAAAAAAACCCTGCCAATCAAGAATCCTATATCCAGTAAAGTTACTGTTGAAAAATGAAAGTAAAAAATAAACACTTTCCCAGGTAAACAAAAATTGAGAGAATTCACTGCTAGCAGACCTGCCTCACAAGAAATACCAAAGAAAGTTCTTCAGGCTGAAAGCAGGTGACCCCAGATGATAATCTGGATCAACACAAAAAGTGTTAGTAAAGGTAATTATGTAATTAGAAAAGACACTATAAATGCGTTTTTTAACGGATTTGAATAGCAACTGTATAAAAATAAGATGTATATAATGTATTAAGCTTGCAGTATATAGAAATGTAATATATGTGCAATGTATTTGCCAATAAAAGCACAAAGGAGATGTGTGGGAGCACAGGTGTAATGGTCTAAGGAGATGACAGATAGTGAAGCAAAAGCAATAATTGTAACAATGTGTATCACAACAATCGCACCAAAAGGGAATACAGCTATATAGGCATAACATCTCCATCTCACTGGAATTACGCACAAACCTGAAGCAGGTTCTGACTATTTGTAGTAAATTCCAAAGCAACCACTAAAAGAAATAACTAAAAAAATTTTTTTTAAATATCATTAGTGGGCTGGGTGTGGTGGCTCATGCCTGTGGTCCCAGCACTTTGGGAGGCCAAGTCAGGTGGATCACCTGAGGTCAGGGGTTTGAGACCAGCCTGGCCAACATGGCAAAACCCAGTCTCTACTAAAAATACAAAAATTAGCTGGGTGTGGTTGCATGTGCCTATAATCCCAGCTACTTGGGAAGCTGAGGCAGGAGAATTGCTTGAACCCGGGAGGTGGAGACTGCAGTGAGCAGAGATTGTGCCACTGCACTCCAACCTGGGCGACAGAGTGAGACTCCATCTCAAAAAAAAAAAAAAATATATATATATATATATATATATATAATTAGTGGAATTAAAATGCTCCATTAAAAAATATTCACGCCATACAAAAGAAAGCAGTTCAGGAAGGATACAGAAACAACGTGCTCCGTGAGGGGCATGAAACAGAAAATAAGATGTGGCAGACACAGACCCAACTATATCAATCATAACATTAGATGTGAATGGAGTGAACAACCCAATCAAAAGCAGACACAGACTCAACTATATTAATTGTAACATTACATGTGAATAGAGTGAACAACCCAATCAAAAGCAGTCACAGACCCAACTGTATCAATTGTTATGAATGGCATGAACAACCCAAAAAAAGCAAACACAGACCCAACTATATCAATCATTATGAATGGAGTGAACAACCCAACCAAAAGGAAACACAGACCCAACTATACAAATCGTTATGAATGGAGTGAACAAAACAATCAAAAGCAGACTCAGACCCAACTATATGAATCATACCATTACATGTGAATGGAGTAAACAACCCAAACAAAAGCAGACATGGACCCATCTATATGAATGATAACATTAGATGTGAATGGAGTGAACAATCCAATTAAAAGCAGACACAGACCCAACTATATGAACCGTAACGTTAGATATGAATAGAGTGAACAACCCAATCAAAAGGAGACACAGACCCAGCTATATCAATCGAACCATTAGATGTGAATGGAGTGAACAACCCAATCAAAAGCGGACACGGACCCAACTATTATCAATCATAACACTAGATGGAAATGCAGTGAACAACCAATCAAAAGCAGACACAGACCCAGCTATATCAATCGTAACATTAGATGTGAATGGACTGAACAACCCAATCAAAAGACGACACAGACGCAACTATATCAATCGTTATGAATAGACTGAACAACCCAATCAAAAGCAGACACAGACCCAACTATATCAATCATTATGAATGGCATCAACAACCCAATCAAAAGCAGACAGAGATCCAACTATATAAATCATAACATTAGATATGAATGCAGTGAACAACCCAATCGAAAGCAGACACAGACCCAGCTATATCAATCATAACATTAGATGTGAATGGAGAAAACCACCCAATCAAAAGCAGACACGGACTCAACTATATCAATCGTAACATTAGATGTCAATGGAGTGAAAAACGAATCAAAAGCAGACACAGACCCAACTATACCAATCGTAACACTAGATGTGAATGCAGTGAGCAACCCAATCAAAAGTAGACACAGACCCAACTATATCAATCATAACATTAGATGTGAAAGGAGTGAACAACCCAATCAAAAGCAGACACAAACCCAACTATATCAATCGTTATTAATGGCATGAACAACCCAATCAAAGGCAAAGACCCAACTATATCAATCGTTATGAATGGAGTGAACAACCCAATCAAAAGCAGACACAAACCCAACTATCCCAATCATAACATTAGATGTGAATGGAGTGAACAACCCAATCCAAAGCAGACACAGACCCAGCTTTATCGATCGTAACATTAGACAAGAATGGAGTGAAAAACACAATCCAAAGCAGACACACACCCAGCTATATCAATCGTAACATTAGACGTGAATGGAGTGAACAACACAATCAAAAGTAGACACAGACCCAACTATATCAATCGTACCATTAGATGTGAATGTCGTGAACAACCCAATCAAAAGCAGACACAGACCCAACTATATCAGTCGTACCATTAGATGTCAATGGAGTGAACAACCCAATCAAAAGCAGACACAGACGCAACTATATCAATCATAATCAGATGTAAATGGAGTGAACAGCCCAATCAAAAGCAGACACAGACCCAACTATATTAATCATATTAGATGTGCATGGAGTGAACAACCCAATACAAAGCAGACACAGACCCAACTATATTAATCATCATATTAGATGTGAACGGAGTGAACAACCCAATAAAAAGCAGACACAGACCCAACTATATTAATAGTAAGATTAGATGTGAATGCAGTGAACAACCCAATCAAATGCAGACACAGACCCAGCTATATCAATGGTAACATTAGATGTGAATGGAGTGAACAACCCAATCAAAAGCAGACACACACATAGCTATATCAATCATAACATTAGATGTGAATGGAGTGAACAACCCAATCAAAAGCAGACATGGACCCAACCAAATCAATCATTATGAATGGTGTGAACCACGCAATCAAAAGCAGACAGAGACCCAACTATATGAATTGTAACATTCGATGTGAATGGAGTGAACAACCCAATCAAAAGCAGACAAGGATCCAACTATATCAATCGTTATTAATGGCATGAACAACCCAATCAAAAGACACAGAACCAACTATATCAATGGTTAACATCAGATATGAATGGAGTGAACAATCCAATCAAAAGCAGACGCAGACTCAACTATATCAATCGTTATTAATGGCATGAACAACCCAATCAAAAGAAGACACAGACCCAACTACATCAATCATCATGAATGGAGTGAACAACCCAATCAAAAGCAGACACAGACCCAACTACATCAATCATTATGAATGGAGTGAACAACCCAATCAAAAGCAGACACAGACCGAACTATATCAATAGTACCATTAGATGTGAATGGAGTGAACAACCCAATCCAAAGCAGACACAGACCCAGCTATATCAATCGTAACATTAGATGTGAATGGAGTGAACAACCCAATCAAAAGCAGACACAGACCCAGCTATATCAATCGTAACATTCGATGTGAATGGAGTGAACAACCCAATCAAAAGCAGACACAGACCCAACTATATCAATAGTACCATTAGATGTGAATGGAGTGAACAACCCAGTCAAAAGCAGACACAGACCCAACTATATTAATCATCATATTAGATGTGAATGGAGTGAACAACTCAATCCAAAGCAGACACAGACCCAACTACATTAATCGTAAGATTAGATGTGAATGGAGTGAACAACCCAATCAAACGCAGACACAGACCCAGCTATATCAATCATAACATTAGATGTGAATGGAGTAAACAACCCAATCAAAAGCAGACAGACACACAGCTATATCAATCATAACATTTGATGTGAATGGAGTGAACAACCCAATCAAAAGCAGACACAGACATAACTATATCAATGGTTATGAATGGTGTGAACCACGCAATCAAAACCACACAGAGACCCAACTATATGAATCGTCACATTAGATGAGAATGGAGTGAACAACCCAATCAAAAGCAGACACGGACCCAACTATATCAATCGTTATGAATGGCGTGAACAACTCAATCAAAAGCAGACCCAGAACTAACTATATCAATGGTTAACATCAGATGTGAATGGAGTGAACAACCCAATCAAAAGCAGACGCAGACCCAACTATATCAATCGTTATTAATGGCATGAACAACCCAATCAAAAGAAGACACAGACCCAACTATATCAATCATTATGAATGGAGTGAACAACCCAATCAAAAGCAGACACAGACCGAACTATATCAATAGTACCATTAGATGTGAATGGAGTGAACAACCCAATCCAAAGCAGACACAGACCCAGCTATATCAATCGTAACATTAGATGTGAATGGAGTGAACAACCCAATAAAAAGCAGAGACCCTGCTATATCAATCGTACCATTAGATGTGAATGGAGTGAACAACCCAATCAAAAGCAGACAGAGCCAACTATATCAATCGTACCATTAGATCTGAATGGAGTGAACAACCAATCAAAAGCAGACACAGGCCCAACTATATCAATCATAACATTAGATGTGAATGGAGTGAACAACCCAATCAAAAGCAGACACAGACCCTGCTATATCAATCGTAACATTAGATGAGAATGTCGTGAACAACCCAAACCAAAGCAGACAGAGCCAACAATATCAATCGTACCATTAGATCTGAATGGAGTGAACAACCCAGTGAAAAGCAGACACAGACCCAACTATATCAATCATAACATTAGATGTGAATGGAGTGAACAACCCAATCAAAAGCAGACACAGACCCAGCTATATCAATCGTAACATTAGATGAGAATGGAGTGAACAACCCAATCAAAAACAGAGACCCTGCTATATCAATCGTATCATTAGATGTGAATGGAGTGAACAACCCAATCAAAAGCAGACACAGACCCAGCTATATCAATCGTACCATTAGATGTGAATGTCGTGAACAACCCAATCAAAAGCAGACACAGACCCAACTGTATCAATCGTACCATTAGATGTCAATGGAGTGAACAACTCAATCAAAAGCAGACAGACGCAACTATATGAATCATAACATTAGATGTAAATGGAGTGAACAACGCAATCAAAAGCAGACACAGACCCAACTATATCAATCATAACATTAGATGTGATTGGAATGAACAACCCAATCAAAAGCAGACACAGACCCAACTATATTAATCATCATATTAGATGTGAATGGAGTGAACAACCCAATCCAAAGCAGACACAGACCCACCAATATCAATCATAACATTAGATGTGAATGGAGTGAACAACCCAATCCAAAGCAGACACAGACATAGCTATATCAATCATAACATTAGATGTGAATGGAGTGAACACCACAATCAAAAGCAGACAGGGACCCAACTATATCAATCGTTATGAATGGCGTGAACAACCCAATCAAAAGCAGACAGAGACCCAACTATATGAATTGTAACATTAGATGTGAATGGAGTGAACAACCCAATCAAAAGCAGACATGGACCCAACTATATCAATCGTTATGAATGGCATGAACAACCCAATCAAAAGCAGACACAGAACGAACTATATCAATGGGTAACATCAGATGTGAATGGAGTGAACAACCCAATCAAAAGCACACACAGACCCAACTATATCAATCGTTATTAATGGCATGAACAACCCGATTAAAAGAAGACACAGACCCAATTATATCAATCATTTTGAATGGAGTGAACAACCCAATCAAAAGCAGACACAGACCCAACTATATCAATAGTACCATTAGATGTGAATAGAGTGAACAACCCAATCAAAAGTCGACACAGACCCAGCTATATCAATCCTACCATTAGATGTGAATGGAGTGAACAACCCAATCCAAAGCAGACACAGACCCAGCTATATCAATCGTAACATTAGATGTGAATGGAGTGAACAACCCAATCAAAAGCAGACACGGACCCAACTATATCAATCATTATGAATGGTGTGAACAACCCAATCAAAAGCAGACACAGAACCAACTATATCAACGGTTAACATCAGATGGGAATGGAGTGAAGAACCCAATCAAAAGCAGACGCAGACCCAACTATATCAATCGTTATGAATGCACTGAACAACCCAATCAAAAGCAGACACAGACCCAACTATATCAATCATAACATTAGATGTGAATGGAGTGAACAACCCAATCCAAAGCAGACACAGACCCAAGTATATGAATCATACCATTAGATGTGAATGGAGTGAAGAACCCAATCAAAAGCGGACACAGACCCAACTATATCAATCATAACATTAGATGTGAATGGCGTGAACAACCCAATAAAAAGCAGACACAGACCGAACTATATGAATCGTAACATTAGATGTCAATGGAGTGAACAACCCAATCAAAAGCAGACATGAACCCAACTATATCAGTCGTTACGAATGGCATGAACAACCCAATCAAAAGCAGACACAGACCCAACTATATCAATTGTAACATTAGATGTGAATGGAGTGAACAACCCAATCAAAAGCAGACACAGATCCATCTATATCAAGCATAACATTAGATGTGAATGGAGTGAACAACCGAGTCAAAAGCAGCCACAGACCCAACTATATCAATCGTTATGAATGGCTTGACAACCGAATCAAAAGCAGACACAGCCGCAACTATATCAATCATACCATTAGATGTGAATGGAGTGAACAACCCAATCAAAAGGCAGACTGGGTTTTGAAAAATAGTTGAACTATATGTTGTCTACAGGAGACACACTTTATATTCAAATACACAAATAGATACAATGTAAAAAGATGGGAAAAGATATATCATCCAAACAGCAACCACAGGAAAGCTGGAATGACTATACTAATAGACAAAGTGGACGTTAAAACAAAAAATATTATTAGAGATAATATGTAATGATCAACAGGTCAATCCATCAAGAAGATATAACAATTAAAATGTATGCACCAATAATAATACAGCAATAAGTAAATGAAGCAAAAACTGAACACAAACAGAAATTGAGAAAGAGACATTCCATAATAATAGTTGGAGACTTCAATACTGCCCTTTTTTTTTTTTTTAAGATGGAGTCTTGCTCTGTCGTCCAGGCTGGAGTGCAGTGTTGTGATCTCGGCTCACTGCAACCTCTGCCTCCCAGGTTCAAGTGATTCTCTTGTCTCAGCCTCCTGAGTAGCTGGGACTACAGGCTTGCACCACTGTGCCCAGCTAATTAATACTGCACTTTCAATAATGGGTAGAACAAGTACACAGGAGAGTCAAGGAAACAGAAGGCGTGAACAACACCATAATCCAAATGGACCTCACAGACATCCGTAGAACACGTCACCGAACAACTCAATATACATTTTTTCAATGTGCACACGGAACAGACTCCAGAACAGGACACATACCAGGCCACAGAACCAACCTCAATACATTTAAAAGGATAGAAATAATACAAGTATACTCTCCATCCACAATAGAATATTAGAAATTAATAACAGGAGAAAAATTGAGAACCTCACAAATATGTGGAAATTAAACGTATTCCCAGATAATCAAAGAGGCCAACCAAGAAATCAGAAGGGAGTCAGACTTGGAGATGAGTAAGAATGCAGACACAGCATATCCAAACTTATATAGTGCAGCTAAAGTAATGCTTAGAGGGCCAGTGCGGTGGCTCATGCCTGTAACCCCAGCATTTTGGGAGGCCGAGGCAGGAGGATCACTTAAGCTCAGGAGTTGGAGACCAGCCTGGGCAACACAGTGAAACCCCATCTCTACAAGACATACAAAAATTAGCTGGGTGTGGTGGTTCATGCCTGCAGTCCCAGCTACTCGGGGGGCTGAGATGGGAGGATCCCTTGAGTCTAAAAGGTTGTGGCTTCAGTGAGCCATGATGGTGCCACTGCACTCCAGCCTGGGTGACAGAGCGAGACCCTGTCTCGAAAAAAAATAAAAAATAAAGAAAGAAAAAGTAATGCTTAGAGGAAAATTTATAGCTGTCAATGCCTATAAGAAAGAAGAAAGATCTCAAATCAATAAGCTCACACTCCACCGTAAGACAACTGGGAATACAAAAGTAAATAAAACTTAAAGCAGGTGGGGGAAGGAAATAAGAAAGATGAGAGCAGGAATTAATGAAACAGAGAAGACAAAACCCATAGAGAAACCAATGAAGCCAAAGGCTGGTTCTTGGAAAAGATCAACAAAATCAACAAATCTTTAGCTCGTTTGAGCAGAAGAAAAAGAGAAAATTCCATTGACTAGAATCAGAAATGAAAGCAGAGATGTGATTCCTGCTCTTACAGACATAAAAAGGGTGATAAAGCAGCACTGTGAATAATTGTGCACCATCACAGTAGATAACTTAGGTAAAATGGATCCATTCACAGAAAAACAAACTGCAGAAACAAGAAGAAGAAACAGACTCTGCACAGACTAATCATCAGTGAAGAGACTCAGTCAGAAACCCTCAAACTACCCACAACAAAAGCCCAGGGCCAGATGCTTCACTGAATCCAAGCAAACAGTCAAAGGAGAATATCCACAGCCACAGAAAGAATGACGTCTTGTCCTCTGCAGCTGGAGGCCATTATCCTAAGCAAATTAACGCAGGAACAGAAGACCAAACACGGCATGTTCTCACTCGTAAGTGCGAGCGAAACGCTGGGTGCTCATGGACACAAAGAGGGCAAGAGCAGACACTGCAGACTGCCAGTGGGGAGCGGGAAGGAGCAAAGGCTGGAAACGTGCTGTTGGGTGCTGTGCTTGGTACCTGGGTGACAGGACCAATCCTACCCCAAACCTCAGCATCACACAATATGTCCGGGTAGCAGACCTGCACACATACCCCCGAACCTAAAATAAAACCTGAGATTATTAAACAATTTACAAAAATTTTATTCATAAAAAAGGAATTAATACCAATTCCTCACAAACTATTATGAAAATATAGAAGTGGAGAGAATGGTTCCCAGCTCATTCTATGAGGCCAACATCACCCTGATACAAAAACCAGATGAAGCATCACAAGAAAACCACATGTGAACACCAATGTTAAAAGATTCAACAAAATATCAACAAGCTGAATTCAGCAGTGTAGAAAAAGAATTAGACATCGGGACTGAGCGGGATTTATCCCAAGGACGCAAGGCAGGCTTAACATCTGAAAATCAATTAACGTGATACATCATATCCATATTATAGAAAAGAAAAATCACACAATCATGTCAACTGATGAAGAAAAAGCTTTTGACAAAATCCAACATCTTTTCATGACAGAAACACTCAACAGACAGGAAATCTCCTCAAAAAGGGCATCTATAGAAACCCCACAGCTAACATCACACGTGGTAACAAGACTCCGTGCTCCCTCCGTTCAGGAACGAGACGCCAACGCCTGTTCTCGTCGCTTCCAGTGGACTCTGTACTGGATGTTCCAGCCAGGGCGATCAGGCAGGTTAAACAGACGCCTATTAGGTCAATGAGAAGGTCATGTCATGTTGGTTCACAAATGACAGGACCTCTTATATAGAAAATCCTTAGGAATCCACTAAAAACATCCATTAAAACTAGTGAGTTCAACAAGGTTGTAGAATATGTGACAACAATCAATTTTATCTCTATACACTCGCAATGAACAATTAATGTAATTCCCTTCACAACAGCATCAAAAGGAATAAATGCATCAGAATAACTAACAAAAGAACAAAAAAACTTATACTCTGATATCTACAAAACACTGTTGGAAGAAACTCTAAATTTTGACCATTTGATAGAGAAAGAACAATTCGTTATCAAGCAGTACTGGGGTGCCTGGATGTCCACACACAAAAGAATCCAGCTGAGCGCTTACCTGAACCATATGCAAAAATTAAGAAAAAACGGACCAAAGCTCAAAATGTGGGCGCTAAAGTTACAGAACTTTAGAAGCAGACTTGGGGTAAAATCTTCATGACAAAGGATTAGCCAAGGGCTATGAGATATGGCATCAAAAGCACAAAAAATTGATAAACCCAACTTTACAAAAATTAAAAACTTTTGTGCCTCAAAGGACAACAGCAAGAAAGTGAACAGACAACCCACACAATGGAAGGAAGTATTTGGAAATCAGATATTTGATAAGGGACTTGCATCCAGGATAGATAAGAAACTCTTACAGCTCAATAATAAAAAGACAACCCAATTTAAAATTGGGCGAAGGAGGGCCAGCATGGTGGCTCATGCTTGTAATCCCAGCACTTTGGGAGGCCAAGGTGGGCAGATCATTTGAGGTCAGGAGTTTGAGACCAGCCTGAGTAACATGATGAAAACCTGTCTCCACTGAAAATACAAAAAAAAAAAAAAAAAAAAAAGCTGGGTGTGGTGGTGGACGTCTGTAATCCCAAGCTACTTGGGAGGCCGAGGCACGAGAATTGCTTGAACCTGGGAGGTGGAGATTGCAGTAAGCTGAGATCACCTGGGCGACAGAGCGAGACTCTCTTAAAAAAAAAAAAAAAAAAATTGGGCAAAAGGTCTGAATAGACATTCCTCAAAGAAGAGCTCTCAACTGTCAGGAAGGACACAAAAAGATGCTTGACATCACTGGTCATCAGGGAAATGGGACTGAGAACCGCACAGCGGCTTCAGGGGGAGGACGCCACTGTCCCAGCCCCACTGCAGCCTCATAAGGAGGACGCCACTGTCCTAGTCTCACTGCAGCCTCATAAGGAGGACGCCGCTGTCCTAGTCTCACTGCAGCCTCATAAGGAGGACGCCACTGTCCTAGTCTCACTGCAGCCTCATAAGGAGGACACTGTTGTCCTAGTCTCACTGCAGCCTCATAAGGAGGACACCGTTGTCCTAGTCTCACTGCAGCCTCATAAGGAGGACACTGTTGTCCTAGTCTCACTGCAGCCTCATAAGGAGGACACTGCTGTCCTAGTCTCACTGCAGCCTCATAAGGAGGACGCCGCTGTCCTAGTCTCACTGCAGCCTCATAAGGAGGACGCCACTGTCCTAGTCTCACTGCAGCCTCATAAGGAGGACACCGCTGTCCTAGTCTCACTGCAGCCTCATAAGGAGGACACTGCTGTCCTAGTCTCACTGCAGCCTCATAAGGAGGACACTGCTGTCCTAGTCTCACTGCAGCCTCATAAGGAGGACACTGCTGTCCTAGTCTCACTGCAGCCTCATAAGGAGGATGCCGCTGTCCCAGCCCCATTGCAGCCTCAGGGCCGACCCAGCCCCAGATGTGGGCTGGGGACCTTCTCAGGAGTCTGCAGCCTGTCGGCACAGCTGGTGGAAGCCCCGTGGACCGGTCCCAGCCACCCCACACGTGGTCCCCACCGCATGGACAGGGATGAATCTGGGCCTGGCGGGTGCTCCCCGCGGCCTCCTCCACCCCCCGAGGCCTAGGTCTGGGGCGTGGGTTTTGTCCTAGCATTTTAAAAACTGTGGTAAAATACATGTAACAAGACACCATCTGAACCGTTTTAAAGGGTGTTAAATGCATTTAGAATGTTGTGTGGCCTTCACCATCTGTCTCCAAGGCTATTACCCTGTGAGCCTGAGACGGTGGCCCCGTCAGATGTCCACTCCCTGTTCACCTCCCTCTGCAGCCTTCTCTGACCACGGACCACAGTGAAGTCTTGATTGACATTCAAGGTGGGTGGGCTGCTGCGTGGATCCCCGGCTCCAGTCCATTCCCGAACCTCACAGGCCCTGGGAAAAGTGGGGGAGCCACCCCCCGAGCCCTGATCCGTGCCCGAGGGAGCCCCTGCAGAGCCCCTCCCACCTGGCAACGTGTCCGGGTGCAGGAGGCTCGCGGGGCAGAGCTCAGGGGCCTAGGCACTCTGAACCACTGGGGCTGTGAGCCCTCGGGACGCCAGGCTTGGGCATCCACGGTGTGTGAGCCCCGGGGAGGCTGGATCCGGGTTTGAAACCCTGATGTGCCCAGCTGGGGGGGCATCGGGACTTGAGTGGTTAGAAAGTTCTCAGCTCAGGAGGTGCCCAGGCCGACTCCTCCCTCCCACGTCTGTCTCTGCGAGGCAGTGACCAGGAGGTGACAAATCAGGCCGGAGCTCAAGACCCGTGAACCTTGAGACACCTGCTGAGAGGAAGCAGCCTGGGGCATCTCAGCACAGGTCGGCCCCAAGGCAGCCCCGTGGCTCTGAGCCCAGTGTGTCCTGAAAACAGCCCCATGGCTTCTGGTCCAGGGCGGCCTCCGCCTCTGCTGTCTCAGCATTTCCGTCCCTGTGTCCTGTCCCCATGTCCCCACAGGCATCTCCCTCATGTCCCCTCCCTGTGTCCCTGTCCCTGTGACCCTGTCCCCATCTGTCCCATGTCCCTGTGTCCCCATGTCCCTGTGACCCTATGTCCCCATGTCCCTGTCCCCATGTCCCTCCCTGTGTCCCTGTCCTTGTGTCCCCTTAGGCAGCTCTCATGTCCCTATGTCCCTGTCCCCATGGCCCTATGTCCCTGTCCTGTGTCCCCATGTCCCTGTCCCCATGTCCCTATGTCCCTGTCCCTATGTCCCCATCCCATGTCCCCATGTCCCTGTCCCCGTCTCCCCACAGGCATCTCCCTCGTGTCCCCCGTGTGTCCCCATCCCATGTCCCCTGGGCAGGTCACCGGGTTGCATGCCCAGGACTGGAGCCAGGCAGGCTGGCCCCAGGGCACTGCCCTAACCACTGGTCAATGCTGCCTTCCACACAAGCCCTTCTGAGGAATCCTGTGTCCCTGGCCAGGCATGGGGACCAGCGGGGCAGGAGCGCCCGGGCTGAGTGTGTGTCCTGAGCGCCCCCCTGCCCACAACAAGGAGGGAACCGGTGCAGCTGCACCCACAGAGCCACAAACCTCCTGGACCGGGTCTGCCCGTGGTGAGAAAGAGAGCACCTGCGGAGCCACAGGTGGGACAGTCGGCGGGCACGTTTCCGGAACTTTCAACCCAGAAAACAGACCCTGATTGATCAGATTTGATGCACCTGGTGTACTTGGCCAACAATCAGGTCAGAAAAGAAGTCTACGTTCAGCCTGGCTCACCCAGCTTTGAGGCCCGCACCGCCACCGCCCTCTAGATTGTTTGGCTTTTTTTTGTGCATTTTAACAGACATTCAGGGTTTTCTGTGGGGTCCCAGGGCCGGCTCCTGCCTGCCCTGGCTGGGCAGGCACCTTCAGACTCTGCCCCACAGCCCTGGGCTGCTCCGCGATGTTCTGTGCTCTGAGCAGGCCCTACTGGCAGCTTCTGCCCTCTACTGTCAGGGTGGGGTCTGTGGTCTCGGGTTCAAGGGCTGGGGACTGTGAGGGGTGTGAACAGGACCCCGAGAGCTGGGCAAGCGCTTCTTTGGGGAGGGAAAGTGGACCCCACACTCAGAGATCAGCGTGGGCTTCCCAGTCCCGGTGTCAGGACGCTCCGATTATCACGTTTCAGGGATGGTGTCCTGGCTGCATCACCAACCCGCACGCTACTGTGTTTCTGTGAACGTGAAAAGCAAGTTTGCCCCCACGCACAGGAACCTGTGGGTAAACCGCTCCCCAGTTCCTGGGCCCCAGGATGAGCCCCGCCTGAGGAACACAGAGTCGGGTGGACCCCTGCCCCCGTGGCTCCCCATCACGAACCCACGTGTCTGTGGGCCTCGGGTGTGTCTGGTCTCTTTGGAAACCAAAAACATTTCTCAGCTCTAGGTAGAAAACACAAAGCAACGATGAAAGAAATCCCAGAATCTAGAATTCCTGCCCCATGGGCCTGGGGAGCTGCCACGCCCAGGCCCGGGCCCAGACCCAGACCCAGCCCTGCTCCCCCGCTGCATCGGGACATCACAGCCTGGCTCTCCCCCAGGGACCCAGTGGCCGGGGCTCCATCCCACTGGGGGAACCAAGGAGGGGAACCAGCCAGTCCCTGCCAGGCGGGGGCTGAGCACAGAGGTGCTCTCACCGGAGGACGGGAATCCAGCAGTGGTGGGGGCTGCAGAGCTGGGGGCCTCCTTGAAGGCCTGAGAATGCGAGTGTGTGTCATTAGGTGGGACCTAGATGGGGCGAATTCTCTTGGGGGTGCAGGTGTGGGGCCCGCAGGGAGGGGCGGGAGGAGGGCTGAGAACAGGGACATGAGGCATGGGGAGGGGCATGAGGACGGAGCCCCTGCAGCTTCTGTGCTGTGCTGGGGAGCTGAGCTCTGGCTTTGTGCTGGCAGAGAGAGGTCGGCCTGTGCCACGGAAATTGGAGGTGGGAGGCTGGTGGGAGAAGAGGGCTCAGCCTCCGGGAGGCACTGGGAGAAGAAAAGATGGCAGGGCGGGGGTTGGGATAGAAACGTCAGGACGTGGGGACTGGCTAGACGGGGGCGGGGGACGGTCCCCACCCAGGCACACCCGAGTTGGGGGTCAGTGGGCCGGGCTGCATGGAGCCCTCATGGACGTGCCTGTGGCGACGCCGGTGCAAGTCTGTGCTAAATGGCAGAAGAGGCTGCAGCCACCATGACGGGCCCTGTAAACGGCATCATCCACTATCACCAAAGCAAAAACGAAAACACGCCTGCTGGGAACGCTGTGTGCTCACCGGCCAGCGTTTACCCAGGGTACCTGGAAGTGGAACAGCTGGCTTCTAAGACATATAAGCACATCCTCACCTTTACCAGACAGCCATGTCTTCACCTTTACCAGGCAGGCCCCTCCTCATCGTTTACTAGAAGCTGCTGAGTTGGTCCCTAAGCACCCACACAAATTCGGCCCCGTCCCCACCAGACAAGTGTCCCCTGGGTCACGGCCACAGCCAAGGTTCTGGGCCCAGGGTGGTCCAGGCGGGGCAGGGTATAAACTCGTAAAATTCTGCACTAATATATTTTAAAAGCCTTCAAAACTGTGTGCACTTTGACCTAGAAATTCTATTTTGGGGAGTTGTCAGGGAACGTCAGAAATGGGCCCAAAGATTTATGCAAAAGGACCTGCTCGCTCATCAGAGCTCAGCCTTATGGGTCTGGACAAATCACGGTCCTGGAACCACCACCATCGCGAAGACGCAGCGCGAAGACGCAGGACAGCTCCCCCAGCCCCCGGTTCCCTGCCTCACAGCCAGACCCCGCCCACCCAGCCCCCAGCACCGGCCCGGGCCCCGGCCCCCAACACCTGGCTTTCCCAGGTATCCCGTAGACGGGATCGCAGCGTGGCTTCCGGGCCTGGCCTCTCCCGCGTCAGGCCCTGCGAGATTCGTGCTGTCCCGGGCACCCACCCTTTGCTGCTTTTCACCGCGCACTGTGGATGCACCGGGGTTGATCTGGCACCGGCCGTCGCTGTCCCTGTCGGCTGCTTCCAGGCTGGGCTGTGATGAATAAAGCCAGCTGAACACTCGCTCTGTACGTGACACACGCTGTCCTTCCCGCGGGTACGTCCTGGGCGTGGGCGCTGGTGTGCGATGAGCGCAGGTGTACCCGGCCCCCGCCCTCCACGCGCAGGTGTACCCGGCCCCCGCGCTCCACGCGCAGGTGTACCCGGCCCCCGCGCTCCACGCGCAGGTGTACCCGGCCCCCGCCCTCCACGCGCAGGTGTACCCGGCCTCCGCGCTCCACGCGCAGGTGTACCCGGCCTCCGCGCTCCACGCGCAGGTGTACCCGGCCTCCGCCCCCCACGTGCAGGTGTACCCGGCCTCCGCCCCCCACGCGCAGGTGTACCCGGCCTCTGCGCTCCACGGCGGCCTCGCCACTCCACGGCCTGCAGGTCCTGAGCCTTGCCGGCCGCGCACCCTCCTTTGCGCTTGCTGCTCTCGGCTGGTTTTTAGATTAGGGTCCTTCTAACATGTGAGTGACAGCTCCTGTGGCTTAACTTTGTATTTCCCTAATAATAGTTCAGCGCTGTATTTGCCATAGGCGCGTCTTCTTTGGTGAAGTGTCTGTTCAAAACTTTTGTCCCTTTTTAAATCAGGTTATTTTCTTACAGTTTTTATACAGTTCTTTATGTAGTTTAATTACAAGTCCTTTGTTAGATATGTGATTTACAAATATTTTCTCCCAGTCTGAGGCTTGTCTTTTCATTCTCTTAACAGTCTTTTGTGGACAAAAGTCAAAAGAGTTTTTTTAATAGAGATGAGGGTCTCGCTATATTGCCCAGGCTGGTCGTGAACTCCTGGGCTGAAGTGATCTTCCGGCCTTGGCCTCTCAAAGTGTTAGGATTACAGGCCTGAGCCCCTGGCTAGGCCAGGAGTTTTAGATTCTAATGAAGTGAAGCCTATGCCTTTTCATATTTCATGAATCGTGCATCTGACGCCACGTCTGGGAACTCCTTCCTTACTCTCCGTTAGCAAGGCCACCTCTATGTTTTCTTCAAGTTTTATAGTTTTAAATGTTATGTTTTACGTTTAGGGCCATGGTCCATCTTGAGTTGAATTTTTGTATAAAACATAAGGCATGGGTTGTTTTTTTAAAATATGGGAGTTCAGTTGTTGTAGCCCCATTTGTTGAAAAGACGATTCTTTCTCCGTGCCCGGCCTTTTCACTTTGCCAAATGCCGGCTGGCCCCATTCATGTGGTTCTATTCCTGGACTGAGTCCACGACCCCACGCCTGTCCTTTCCCCACACTGTCCGGCTGTTGGCTTCAGAGCAAATCTTGAAAGCAGGCAGTGTGAGTTCCAACTGCTGCTTTTTCAAAACGGTTCCTAGGTCTTTCCATAAAGATGTTAGAATCAGCTTGTAAATACTGCAGAAAATGGGATTCTGAATGGGATTTCACTGAATCTGGAGATGGACTATGGGGAGGGTGGACATCTTAGTCACACTGAGTCTTCAGCGCGTGAGCACCGCAGGCCTTCGTTGATTTCAGTCTTTATCAGTAATTATCAGCTGTATTTAGCTGTAATTATCAGCACGTAGATGGATCCTGGACCTAGGCTGTGAGACTTGCATGTAAGCAATTCATGGTTTTTGGTGCTATTAATGAATTTTTAAAAATCTGAATTCCAATAGTTCGCTGCTAGCAACTCCCTTAATTTTTTTAAGCTTTTTTGTGGGTTTCCTGGGAATTTCTACATAGGCAGTTCTATTCTCTCGCTTTCCAATCGTACGGCTTCTATTTTCCTTGCTTCACTGCTCTCTCTGGGACTGCCAACAGGTGCTGAAGAGGAGTGGGGAGCAGGCATCCTTGGGTTGGTCTCAATCTTAGCGGGAAAACATTCAGTCTTTTGCTATGTATGTTGTTAGCTGTAGGGTTTTTTTTTTTTTTTTGGTAGATGTTCTCTATCAGGAAAAGGAAATTCCCTTCTATTCCTAAATTGCTGAAAGTGCTGTTTTAAAAATCATGAATGGATATTGAATTTAGTCAAAGGCTTTTTCTACATCTGTTGAGATGAACAGCCGGCATTTTTTCTTTGGTGCATTAATATTGTGAATTACATGGGTTGGTTTTGAATATCGAACCAAGTTTGCTTTCCTGAGAAAAACCTCAGTTGGTCGTGATGTGCTGTGCTTTTTATGTCTTTACCAACCCCGATTTACCGATGTTTTGTTGAGGAGTTTTGCATGAGTTCGTGGGAGACACTGGTCTTTGTTTTTTCTTTTCTTGTCATGTCTCTGGTTTGGTATCAGAGGAGTATTGGCCTCTTGAAATGAGTTGGGAAGTGATCCCTCCTCTTGTATGTTTCTGGAAGAAACCATGTAGAATTGGTGTTATTTATTCCTTAAATTTTTGTTAAGATTCACCAGTGAAACTACCTGGGCCTGGAATTTTCTTCCTGGAAGGTTTTAAACTATGAATTTAATTTCTTTAATTACCATAGGATTATGTTATTTGTTTCTTCTTGAGTGAATTTTGGTGACTGAGCATGTTTTTAACTTAATTTTTGTTTTATCAAAGTAATTGTCATATAATTTTTTTTTTTTTTGAGACAGAGTCTCGCTCTGTCACCCAGGCTGGAGGGCAGTGGCGCGATCTCGGCTCATGTGATATTCAAAACCAACCCATGTAACTATCCCTACTTCTAAATGCTGATCCGGCCATTTATTGGTATATTAATGTTATACATTTTGGGTGACTTTGTGGAGTTGAGAATCTGGGTCTCCCACACACCCCACCTTCAACCACCATAACTGGAACCTCTTTCCTGCAGACATTGTTGCATCCCATTTTTGGGGTAAGATAACTCATGCGTGTTCACCGTGTTAAGAAAATGTGAACACACTCACTGCTGAGCCAAGTCGTGCTCTACGATTACATTTTTTTCTCATAGAATGTTTTGTTTCTCCTGAAGTTTTATGGTTTCATTCCAGAACTGCTTAGTGCCACCCACCTACAACCCAGGGGGCCCCTTCCTGTTCTGCCTTTGGTGGGACCTTGTTTCTTTCCTGTTACCATGGAAGCTTTTAGAATATTCTTTTTTCCCTGAAGTTTCAGGATGAGACGCCTTGACACGCGTGCATTTCCATTCAGCCTTGGGGATTCGTGCACTGGTTGGGATAAGCCCGGTGTCTTGAATTCTAAGCCAGTTCTGAGCCATAACACCCTTTCTCATTCTCGCCTTTCTGGAACCCTGGTAGGCCAGAGCGGGACTTCTGGATTAACTTCCCAGCAATTCATCTTCCCCCTGCCTTTTCCTCTTTTGTCTTTGAGTGGTATTTTCTTTCCTAAATGTGTACTACTTCTTTTTTGATTAGAGTAATCCCATTTTTAACTTCTGAGAGATCCTCTTCACCCTCAGTTCCTTTTTCATGGCGTCTTGTTCTTGTTTCATGGACGCAGCCCTGCTCTGCCCTCTTGGCGTCCCTGATTATAACTCCTGATGTTTCCTGTGTTTCTCCAAGCCCCATGTCTATCCTTCTTTCAGGCTCCATTCTTTCCCAATGTGCCTCGCTTCCTCGAGACAGGGGCGCTAAACTGCTGCTTGGACGCCCTGTGGCCTGGGTGGGGCTTGCCAACCACTGGGTTCACTGTCAGTGTCCAGACAGTGCTGGCCTTCGTCAGGCCCTGTGCACTGGCTGATGCCATTCTCCCCTTTGAGGTGCCCAGTTCTGCCAAAGACAGGCCCTTTGGCTCCTGTGGGGGCTGGAGGTCTGGCTGTAGCCATCCTGGGCAGGGAGGGGTCCATGGGCAGGTTCTCCCTCAATGCCTCCTGCAGCCTGGCACGCTACCACCCTCCAGGGGCCTGACCCCCACATCCGGGTCTCCAGGGAGGCGGCATGGGGCCAGGGGCTGGTACAAAGGCGGGGGAGGCAGGAGCTGGGCTCACCACCCATTGTCATCCCCATTCCAGCCCCAGTTTCTCCCATAGTTGCTGGGATACCAGAAGCCTCCAGAGCGGCCCATGGTGGCCTGCCAGCATCTCCCACAGGTCTCGCTCCACAGCACAGCCGTCATCTTCCACAGCCATGGCCACCATCTTCCTTCGTGCGGAAAGCACCCATAGGTCACTGTGTCCATTCCTGCCTGCACCGTCCATGTGGATTTATACTCTTTTCTCCCTTTACAATCATTTCAGTTGGGTTCAAGAAGTTAGAGGAGGTCAACAAATGTAGCCAATCCATTACCTAATCAAAAGTCCAAGCATTATTTTTATTAGAAAAAAAAATCAGGAACTTAAATGTTCTGTATGAAAGGAGAGCAGGCTGAATAAATTACGGAATTGCCAAGGGGAGGAATGCAGCACAGCTGCGAGGAGGGCTGCCCTTGGGGAAGATTTGGGGCATCAAACATCCTCCGCACACTGTCACGTGGCCATCAAATGCCCTCCGCACTCTGCCACCCTCCACACACTGCCATGTAGGGCATCAAACGTCCCCCACACACTGCCACGTTGGCATCAAACGTCCTCCACACTCTGCCACCCTCCGCACACTGCCACGTTGGCATCAAACGTCCTCCACACACTGCCACGTTGGCATCAAACGTCCTCCACACACTGCCACGTTGGCATCAAACGTCCTCCACACACTGCCACGTTGGCATCAAACGTCCTCCACACACTGCCACGTGGGCATCAAACGTCCTCCACACACTGCCACGTGGGCATCAAACGTCCTCCACACACTGCCACGTGGGCATCAAACGTCCTCCACACACTGCCACGTTGGCATCAAACGTCCTCCACACACTGCCACGTGGGCATCAAATGTCCTCCACACTCTGCCACCCTCCGCACACTGCCACGTGGGCATCAAACGTCCTCCACATACTGCCACGTTGGCATCAAACGCCCTCCGCACACTGCCATGTGAAGCAGCCGGTCACCAGGCAGGATCTACACTGAAGTCTCAACTAGAAAATATGTGTCAATAGGAAAAGACCAGAAAGGCAGTCTCAGAACCCTTCCTGTGGCTCTCCGTGTGTAACGGGACTAGTGAGGGTTCAGCTTTTCCTCCCAGGCGTTTACACATTTCCTGGCACGTCCACACCACACGGCAGTGCCGGTGCCATCGGGAACCACGACGCAGGACGGGCGCGTCCACACCACACGGCAGTGCCGGTGCCATCGGGAACCACGACGCAGGACGGGCGCGTCCACACCACACGGCAGGAACGGGGCCATCGGGAACCACGACGCAGGACGGGCACGTCCACACCACACGGCAGGAACGGGGCCATCGGGAACCACGACGCAGGACGGGCACGTCCACACCACACGGCAGCGCCGGTGCCATCGGGAACCACGACGCAGGACGGGCACGTCCACACCACACGGCAGCGCCGGTGCCATCGGGAACCACGACGCAGGACGGGCACGTCCACACCGCGTGGCAGCGCCGGTGCCATCGGGAACCACGACGCAGGACGGGCACGTCCACACCGCGTGGCAGCGCCGGTGCCATCGGGAACCACGACGCAGGACGGGCACGTCCACACCGCGTGGCAGCGCCGGTGCCATCGGGAACCACGACGCAGGACGGGCACGTCCACACCGCGTGGCAGCGCCGGTGCCATCGGGAACCACGACGCAGGACGGGCGCGTCCACACCGCGTGGCGGCGCCGGTGCCATCGGGAACCACGACGCAGGACGGGCGCGTCCACACCACGTGGCAGCGCCGGTGCCATCGGGAACCACGACGCAGGACGGGCACGTCCACACCACGTGGCAGCGCCGGTGCCATCGGGAACCACGACGCAGGACGGGCACGTCCACACCACACGGCAGGAACGGGGCCATCGGGAACCACGACGCAGGACGGGCACGTCCACACCGCGTGGCAGCGCCAGTGCCATCGGGAACCACGACGCAGGACGGGCACGTCCACACCACACGGCAGGAACGGGGCCATCGGGAACCATGACATGGGATGGGCATGTCCACACCACGTGGCAGCGCTGATGCCACTGGGAACCGCAATGTGGGACGGACAGTGTGGCGACAGCTGTTCTGACAACAGTCTCAGGACATGGCCACAGGAACTTGGGTGCCAGGCGGAGCGGGCGTGCAGCCCGGTGGGCAAGGGCAGTGGAGGATGGAGTGGGGCCAGGCTGAGCAGGCACAGGGACCGTGACCAGCCACCTTTGAAAAATTAAGTGGGCTGGGAGCCCTTCTCAGAAGGCGAGGTCTCTGCTGACATGGTGTCCGCCCTGGCATCAACCTGCTTTTATTCCCTAGTGACAGTAAACAGAAGGACTGAGCCACATTCCCCCAATAACCACGGCTGCAGCTGCACTTGTCACCCCGACTGAGGCTCCAGAGATGCCAAGTGTGGGTGCTCCTGGGCCTCTGTTCTCAATTCAGAGCACAGAAGATTCCGCGGCTTCAGCCTGCCAGGAACGAGGCTGATTCTGAGTGCCGTGACTCTCGGGGGGGACGGGGGTGTGAGAACAAGGAGGTCGGGGAAGGCCGGGTGCACTTGTCCCCAACAGCGGGGGAGGGCTCAGCGTGCAGGGACCCTGTAGCTCGCGACTTTCCTGTTGGGGTCTGAGGTCTATTTAGTGTGTAGTCAAATCCTCAGCCTTCTGCGTCCCTTCGCTGCTGACTGTATCTCCTGGAAGCTTCCTCTCCTCCACCAACCTGTCTACCGGACAAACAGCCGCGGCCACTGAGAGCCTGGAGCCAGCCCCTGGAAGGACCCAGCCTCACCGGCGGTCATTCGGTCAGCAGCGACTCTGTCCGCAGACTTTAACCCTTAGCTCCCTAAGTACCTGAAAGAAAATAATTATTGACTCATTTTACTAACTATGAATTCATAACAGTTTGACTTTGAACTGAATTGAGGTTTTTTCTTTTCACTCATCTGTAGAAAAGCAGAATATTAAATCTATGTGAGGGAACAAACTGTTTCAAAACAGCACAACAGGCCTTTGCCTAGAATGTGCTCGTCTGGAATTATCTGCGCCGAAGCAGACGTGTCAGTTCAATTTCCTGTGCACCCTGCGTTAACTCGTTTTGTGCCCTCGTGTCTGGAGAAAATCGGCACAGCTTCCCCTCGGCGTTCTGTCCTCTCGCCCTCCCCTGGCTGAAATGAGCCTGGCTGTCCCAGGGCTCCCCGACCCCGGCAAATGCTGAGGTTTCCTTGAGCACGGTGTTCTGTGCCAAACACCATGAGAGGCCTCTGCGAGAAGGACGCGGAGTTGGTGGCCTGGGCCCGGCATGGCTGGTGCCCGAGAGCGAGACCAGGCAGTCTGCAGGTGCAAGTGCTCACGGTGCCAAGGGTGTTGTTGACGATTCACCCAGCTGTGCCGAGAGAGGGGGCCGGCCCTGCCCTCAGGGCACCGGCACCACAGACACAGGTGAGCAAGCTGCTCGCAGAGGGCACCGCTGCCTGTGGACGCAGAAGAGCGCATCCTTCCCGGGACAGAATCGTTCCAAGTCACGAGTTAGAATTCAACTGGGTCGAACAACGGCTCAGCACCTGCAGCCCCTGTCCTGTCCCTGGGCCGCTGGTTTCCACTGCTGTTTCCTGGGAACTGCAGCCCATAGCAGTGGCCACGCCGCAGGTGACCCCTCTCCATTAGGTGCTCTGCACCCAGCCCAGCCCCACCAAGTGCCCACGCAGCGTCCTTGCAACTTTCCACAGCGCCAGCCCGATCATCCCTGCCTGGCTGGGGCCCTTCTGAGACGCCAGCTCAATCATACCTGCCTAGTGGGGCTTTTCTGCAGCGCCAGCCTGATCACACCTGCCCGGCAGGGCTGGGCCTGTCTGTGGGTTTCAGTCCAGCTTCACTGTGATGGCAGCGGCACCAGGCGGGAGATGGGTCCTGGATGTGGTGCCAACACCCACTGCCCTGGCAACAGCAAGGTCCAAAACGCCACAGACCTTCTGCTGCTGTGGCCCGTGAGCTGTGGGCACTGCACCAACCCCAGGCCTGGGCAAGAAGCAAGTCAGCTCCGAGCTCCTGCCACTGGGCTGCTGGGCAGTGTGCCGGCCTGGGGACTGCGTGCCGGACGTCGGTGCAGTGGGGAATCCGTTCTTACTGGCTCAGCAGGAATTTTGATTTAGGAATGAAGCAATCCCAACTCTGCATCAGTGCGCTGGGCATCGGGGGATCGGGGGGATCTGGGGATTGGGGGCAGACACTAGGTGGGCTGCAGGCCGGTCCGACTGCTCTTCACAACCGCCTCCCCCATCAAGATTTTCTGCACTTAATGGGGGCTCAGGGCAAGTTCAGCAGCAGAGACCCAGGCCCCCCAGCAGGCAGAGGCCCCGTGAGCACCACGGTCTTGCTCTTGGCCAGACTTGCACCTCCCCGACTCAGGACCGCTGTCCCCAACCCCATGCCAGGGTCTGCGGTGCCGCCGTGTAGACTGGGACGGGAGTGATCTCTTTCCTCCCCATTGTTAGGGTCATGGCCGACCCCATAACAAAGGCCGACAGGAGAAACACACGACAACCTCACAGTGGGAGTTTTACTGACACAGGAGCCTTTGGCATGAAGACCCTGAGATTTAGGGAAACAATCTCTTTGTATGTGTAGGTTCAGTGAAGCTGGAGTGGAAACGGGATTGGCAGATGAGTGTGCTCGGTGGTGCTAGACCAAGGGGAGCCCCCAGGGCCGCCTGTGCTCCGTGGTGTTGGACTGAGAGGAGCCCCCAGGGCCGCCTGTTCAGATTTGGGCTCTGGGCAGTGCTCTTTCTTCCCGTGATGGGGCAGGACCCTCTGGAATGAGGGTCTTAGGACCCCATCGGACAACGTAGGGCAATCTCCTCATGGCCAGGCCTCACACAGAAGAGTGGGGAAGTTAGGGGGATAACTCAGGCTAGCTTTAAAAGGGGTTGTGGTTTCCATGACCCACCTTGGGGAACAGAGATTCTAGTTTCTCTGGTAGCCTTGGGTGAGACGGAGGCTGGGCGATCACGGGGCAGAAGGTGGGGAGCCACTTTGCTGCAGAGGCCGTCCCGCTGGGGTGTGGCTTTCTGAGCCCCATCAGTCTCCATGGGGCCTGTCACATACCTGGAGATGCCCCTCTCCTGACACCCTACAGGAACCCCCACTCCTACCACAGGAAGGAATGGCGATGGGGAGGAGGGAAGCCTGAAGTCCCGGCCTGCGCTGGCCAACGGGGCAGGAGCACATGTGACCGTGGCAGAGCCCTGGAAAGGGACCTGGTGCCCCTGGAAGCTCTCCCACCACCATGCCTGGGCCGGCCTCCTGGAGAGGAGGGAGCGGAGACGCACCAGCTTCCACCTTGGAGACCCCAGCTGATGCCTCAAGGACAGAGCATGCCAAGCCCAAACCCAGCCTCAGAATGACCCGCAGACAGACGGCCGCCATCTGAACCCACGGGGAAGCTTATGCAGTAGGAGAGAATCAATTCTGGGGTGGGCCCCCCGCTTTGTACTTTTCTCTTTGTTCTCCAGAATCCACCGGCACATCTTCGTACACATTTCTCTAGATTTTAAAGATTATTTTGTGAGAGTCCAAAACACCCACTAGGACTCTGACTGAGGTGCAGTAAGTGTGTGTGTTAATTTGGGGAGTGGCTCCCCCCTCGGGGCAGGTGTGCCCCGTTCACTCCTTTCTTCGCCTCCGTGCTGCTCCCGGTAGACACAGAACCTCTCTTTCTGAGGTTATTCCTAGGCCTTTCATATTTTTGTTATTAGGGTGACCAGAATAGTTTTTCTATTAAGTTTTCTATGACTGATGGTGTAGAGGAAGGTGGCTGATGGCGGTGGCTATACAGCTTTTCTTCAATCGGCCAACAAAACAGTTCAGGAGCAGAATCCCCACCTCAGCCTGTGATGGGGAAAGGCAGGAGGAGCTGTGAGGGCCGAATGTGAGGGCCAAGGATTCCCGAGGCAGTCAGGAGACAGTTCCTGCCTGGCCTCTTGACCCCACGCTTGACCTGAGGCTGTAACTGGATCAGTTGTTCCCGCTGGGTTCCGGGGCAGGTGGCTGTCCTCGGGATGTCCCCGTCAAAGCCCGAAGTGGCCTGAAACGTGTCTCACTCTTCAGTGGCCTCAGCGTGAGCATGTCACTGACAAGGATGTCCCCTCAGCAGCGAGGCCGGCGCCTCTCACAGGCTGGACTTGGACGCCGCAGCCGCTGCCTTCTTTGGGCTAAATCCACTCCCCACCAAGTCCCAGGCGCCTCCCAGCCCAGTGCAGCAGCTCAGCGGACACTGTCGCCAGCTCTAACCACGGCCGCTCCGCAGCCTCCCCCGCTTTCCTCCCAGACTCCTGCTTTCCAAGTCGCAAAGTTCAGATGCCGCGAACAGACACTGAGGACACGGGGTGTGCCGGCTCCCAGGAAAACGCTCCCGTCCAGGGCTCACCGCCAGACAGCTAGGGCTGGCTCCCAAGAAAACGCTCCCGTCCAGGGCTCACGGCCGGACAGCTAGAGCTGGGCTCCCCAACGCCCCTTACAGCTGCATACAGGCCAAGCGCAGGCCTGGATGTGCTCAGAGGGGCCGGTGGCCGTGCAGAGGATCTGGGAAGACTGACAGGAGGTGGCTGGGGGGCAGGTGGCAGGAGCGGTGCCGTGGGCCAGCACGGGGAGTGACAGAGGGAACAGGAGTGTGGGGGAGGCCTGGGGAGCGGGGAGCACACAGAAACCCCTGCAGGGCACAGAACTGAGAAAAACAACAGCCTGGGAGAAAACAAAGTCCACGAAGAGGAGAGGGGAAGTCTCCCAAGTGATACTGACGGGAGGCGAGAAACACTGGGTGCAGAGGGCGGTCCCTGGAGAGGGCCTCAAGCCAGGGACCGAGGCCCAAAGCGAGAACTCGCATTCCTGTTTTCCTGCTCGAGTGCTGCCTTTTCCAAAACCACCCTGCTGCCCATCCTGTCCCCACCGGCAGAGCTACCTGGCTTCTTCCCAGCAGGTCCTTTTGTGAGCCTCCCGGCTATTTCAGCACACTGACCACTCCTGCTGTGTCATCAGAGGAGGACAGCGCACACCGGCTCCCAGAGGGGCGGTCCCCACCCCACAGACCCTCCCCACGGCCGCCACACAGGGGGCCACACAAGGCTTCGCTTCCCTTGTTTGCAAAAGGAGAAAGACCTCGCTGTGTGATTCTGTGTGCTGAGCACTGTCCAAAGCAAGGCACGTAAATTATTCAACTTAATCTCAACAGCTTTGAAGAATCTGCATTTGGCTGGTGAGGAAACAGGCTCAGAATGGAGAGAATGTTGCAAGCCCTGCCGCTGTCAGAGCCAGAGCTGGACGGGAGCGCCCGTCACACTCAGAGTCTGAGAACTAAGCCAGCCCGCAACTGCGCCTCGTACTGTGGCGAGAAAAGAGACCGGAGACCTGGCAGGGATTTTATGGAAAAAGAATTGGCCGGGCATGGTGCCTCCGCCTGTAATCCCAGCACTTTGGGAAGCCAAGGTGGGTGGATTACCTGAGGTCAGGAGTTCAAGGCCAGCCTGGCCAACATGGTGAAACCCCATCTCTACTAAAAATACACAAAATTTAGCCGGGCATGGTGGTGCATCTGTAATCCCAGCTACTTGGGAGGCTGAGGCAGGAGAATCACTTGAACCCGGGAGGTGGAGATTGCAGTGAGCCGCGATTGTGCCATTGCACTCCAGCCTTGGTGACAGAGACTCCATCTCAAAAAAAAAAATACCGAAGCTTTGAAGCTTTTATATCAGGGATTTTAACTTTTTTTTTTTTTTTTTTTTTTTTTTGCCAGACTAAAGTGAAAATCCAAAACACAAATCTTCTATGTTTTCCCCATAAAATCTGTGCAGGAAGCAGAGCAGAGAACGCAGCCCGTTTTCTTCCTCCCCTGCCCAGGGGGTTTCCAGGCCCTGCCGTCTGCAGGCCTCCACGAGCCTCTGCAGGGTCTCTGATCCCTCCACAGGGGTGCTGAGGGTGCGGCCGGCCACACGCGCAGGAGCGCTGCCATCACTGGGCCCTGCCCGCCTCCCAGAGCTCGGTCCGGCGGCATCGTGCGGCCCCAGAGCAGCTGCCCCCGGTGACACATCTGCTGCGGGTTCTCACTCGGTGCTGGCAGGAGTTTGCTGCCAATGTCGCAGTGGCAGACGCTGCTGACTGGCACCTGCCTCCCTGGTAAGGAGCAGCCGCAGCTTTGCCCAGGCCTGTGGCCTCTGGTTTAGGATGTGATACCTGCCCCTCCGCGCTGCAGACGTCCAGGCCAATGGGACGCAGACGGACGCAGAGGCTCCGCCAACGCGTCACGGGGGCCGCCTTCCCCTCCCTCTACTGCCCCTGGGTGGAGACTGGTGGTGTGGGAGCCTCCCGGGACGCGGGGGGCCACCGGCTGGTCCTGCACTGCCCACTCGACTTGCTGCTGCAAGACGTCAGCCCTGCCTGACGTCCACCGAGATCCTCAAGTTTGGATCTGTTGTGGCCCTAACACAGCCCTTGTTATACCACATGGATGGGAAGGGGCCATGGCCCAGTGCAGCTGCCCTAGGAGCCCCACTGCCTTCTCTTTCTGAAGAAATCAGCTCTGAACGCAGAACCTGCCAGCTGGTGCTCAGGTCCAGGACAACTCTGCCTGCGGTTGTAGGGACAGGCCACACCCCACGTCCCGCCCACACCCCGTGTCCATCCTTGCCATGAGGCCGGTCAGGGCTCCAAGGGTCCCCCACAGGACAGGCTGCGACAGACGCAGCACGTTTTGCACTGCCAGGAGGTGGGAGGTGCGATTTGTCAGCTCATAAGGCTTAGCCTCACGCAGGTGCAGGTGGACAGAACACCCTCACAGCAGACCCTGGAGGCCTGTGCCTGACATGAAGGCTGACTGACCCTCCCCAGCGCAAGGGACTCCTCCTGCCTGGCCGCAGGCTGGGACCTTTCTCCTGCCTCAGGCTCGACGGAAACCGCAGCTCTTCCTGGTCTCTCGGTGCTGGTCTTTGGGCTGGAACTCAGACCCAGGCTCTGCTGGTCTCCGGTGTACTGACTGCAGCATGGGGCCTCCAGCCTCCAGGACCGGGTGAGCTGATGCCTGCCAATCAGCCACACCCTTTCATCCTGCACCTCCGGAGAACCCTGATCAACACAACTCGGCATCCACAAAACTCGCTCTGAGCTGACACAACTCAGTGTCTGCGACGTCTGCCCACGTGCAGAAGAAACTTGGCCACCAGCTTTTAAAGCTGTTGCAAAAATGTTCTCAGTGAATTCAATGCTTCAAATCCCAGTCATGAAATCTATAACTAATTATACTGGTCTTAATTTAATCATGTGAGTTTAAAAGAAAAAATCAATTCACAGAGCCAAAAATCAGCCTGAATGTACAAGGAAGCAATGGATTTTGAAAAACAACCTCCAGTCAGAAACCTCCACCAACAGCGGGCGGGCCAGCAGGCAGGTCTCCAGTGAGCAGACGCACAGTCTGTCCTGGCCTCCAGCCAGCCCGTGGGTGCTCACACCATCCAGGCCGCACAGCAGCCGCCCGGCGCAGAGAGAGCGCGCAGCTCTGCGGGCACGGAAACTGCCACCACCCATCCCTCCAAAGCACTCCGGATCCTCACGGTGGGCGTCACCGGGCCACGTCCACCGGCAGGAAGCCAACACTGGTGCAATCCTGACCACGAGAGCCCACAGGACCCCAAAACCACACCACGCCATTGCAATCATCAAGCCCTGTCGCCGTCAGAGACGGCAGGAGACACCGCTCCCTGCCGATTATTCCGCGGCCATCAGGGCCCACGGCAGCTGAAGCTCGTGATTCCGTCTGTATGTTCACAGGGCGCCTTTGGCGTGGGGGGCTCCGTCTGGGAGCAGACGGTGGGGAGCAGAGAGGTGGCTCGGCCTCCTCCACGTAGCTGTCCACAGTCTAAACTCCTGAAGGCCACAGACTCACTGGAGGTCCCATGAGGGCAAAGGGGCGCACAAGCGGTGCCCACCCCCAGGTGGCTGGGGGCCCAGAGGTGGGAGGTCCTGCCTGGCTGAGCCTCCGCCAGCTGGGAACGGGTGACAACTCCCACTCCAGCTCTGACCTCAGGCCCGTCTGTGTCTCTACAGCCTGGATTAAAACGTCCATGCCATGGCTGCGGGCCGTCCCGTGTGGTGGCGGCGGCTGAGGTGTCTGCAGGTGGTGACCACTGGTGACCTCTCCCAGGAAAGATGGTGAGGCTGGGGGTGCAGCGGGTGTGTTTGGGGTTGGAATGTACTTTCTGGGGGTCAGAGAGTTCAGGATAACTCTTGGGGCCACAGATGTTTAGGGTTTGGTTTGTAACCTCTGTGGCCACAGGTAAGATAAACAGTTGAGCGAATCACCCTAACGCCTGGCCACGAAGATGCTGTGGGTTTGGGATAGAACGGATTTTCTCTCCTGGGAAAGGCCCAGCAATGGAGTGAATGATCCCACATGAGAAGGCAGAGGACAGAGCCTGCTTGGACAGCGCAGGGCGGGTCCAGGTGTCCACCTTCCGGTCCCCAGGGCCGTCCCAGCGCATCTGTGGGCCAGTGTGTCCCCTGTGGGCTCGGACTCAACAACTCCTCCCAGTCCAGGCAGCCCAGAGTCAAGCACACACTGACAAAACCGGGTTCTCAGGTTCTGAGCACTGCTGGGGACACACGGGCGTGTTCTGCTCATACATAACTGAGGCTTCCTATTTCTTCGGCACCCACTGTGTGCAGTGGACCAGGCGTTTCCGTGGTCCCTGAGCCGAGCCCTCCCCACAGGGAGCTACTGCCCCGTGCAGGTCACAGCCCAGGGGCGGAAGACTCAGTGCGGGGTGGGCACTGAAAGCAACCAGCACCCTGGGCTTCCCTCATTCTCCGAGGCACCCAGGAGACCCGGGAGGCTGTCCCGGCTGGACTCTGGCTCGGGGTCTCCCCAGAGTCTGCAGAGCTGTGTGTAGGGGCGCTCACGGCTCCTGCACCCCCACCCCTGCACCTGGGACAGCACAGTGTGCGCGGGAAACCCTGCGGAAGCCGACCCCTGTGGTGGCCGGACTCAGCCTCCCGCACACATCCCATCAGAGAGCTCACATTGTGTCAGTAACACCGACTCCTAGTTCTCAAGAACTCGTGTCCTGACAAACAGCACCAAAGCGCTCGCACCCACATGCTCTCCAGGGAGCACCGAGTTACCGTCCCACCGCCATCCCTCAGCGGCCAGCCTAGGATGGTCAACCAGGGACTTGGCTCATCTGAGGCTTGAGCTGGGCTGGGACTTGCACTGTCTGGGATTCAGCATGTATTTATTTAAGTGAGGCTGAGCGTCTTCTCACGGGAATCACCATCATTTTACGGTTCCCACATCCCATCAATCAAGTGGACAGAAGGTGACGTCCTTCACTAGCCCCCAGCTGGACGCTTGGAAGCGCCCTGGCTTCCGGTTTTGTTACGTCACCAACACGCCAATTCTCATGCTTTGAAATATTCTCTTAGGACAGGAGTGAGAACCACCTTTTCTTGGCTCTTCACCCACACAACCAAATCGCTTCCGAAAGAGACCTTCAGTCAGTCAGCAGCAGCTGCAATGCTCGGACACGGGTCACCAGGCCCCACGTGGAGGGCGACTGCTTCTTAACTGGACAAGTGATTTAGGGACATGTGCCAGGAGTGTGAAGGGCTGGGTGCCACGGAGCCCAGCGTTGTCCCTGAGAGGATCTGGGGTTTTGGGGTGCACAGTAAGGGTTAGGGCTGGTGTTCCTGGGGTGACTTCTGTAGCTGGGGCAGCCCAAACTTCTATTCTCTAACGTGACACCAATGAATTTTCCCTCCTGGATATTCGACCAAGGACAGCCAAACACTCCAGCACCTTTTGGAAGCACGATCAGGACCTGGACCTCATGGGGACAACGGGGGAAGGCAGCCCGGATGCCAGACGACCAGACTTGGGCCACGGGCTTGGGTCAGTTCAGCTCCTTGCTGTGCCCTTCAATGAGTGTCCCCCAGGTGGGCAGGGGCTCTGTGGTGCTGACGGTGGGTGCTCTGCCCCGAGGGGTGAAGGGGCCTCCACGCAGTCCAGGGAAGCCGGTGCCGAGGGGAGGGGTGCCCGACCCCCACCTGGTGGGGTGCTCTGCCTCCTGGTGTGGCCATCGGAAAATGCAGGGAGACTGTTTCAGGGCAACACTCAGCTACGCCCGTTCAGACACAGTCACAGCCCCTTCTCTGTGAATTTCACCACTCTGGAAACACAAACCCCCAGGCCCAGGGCCCGGAGCTCACAGTCCCTCCCCAGGACACGACACACGCCGAGCTCACGGTCCCCCCCCAGACACGACACACGCCGAGCTCACGGTCCCCCCCCAGACACGACACACGCCGAGCTCACGGTCTCCCCCCAGACACGACACACGCCGAGCTCACGGTTCCCCCCCCCAGACACGACACACGCCGAGCTCACTCCCTCCCCAGACATGACACATGCCGAGCTCATGGTCCCCGCCCCCAGACACGACACACGCCGAGCTCACTCCCTCCCCAGACATGACACATGCCGAGCTCACGGTCCCCCCCCAGACACGACACGCTGAGCTCACGGTCCCCCCCCCAGACACGACACACGCCGAGCTCACGGTCCCCCCCCCCAGACACGACACACGCCGAGCTCACGGTCCCCCCCCAAGACACGACACGCCGAGCTCACGGTCCCCCCCAAGACACGACATGCCGAGCTCACGGTCCCCCCCCAGACACGACACACGCCGAGCTCACGGTCCCCCCCCCAGACACGACACACGCCGAGCTCACGGTCCCCCCCTCAGACACGACACACGCCGAGCTCACGGTCCCCCCCCAGACACGACACACGCCGAGCTCACGGTCCCCCCCCAAGACACGACACATGCCGAGCTCATGGTCCCCCCCCAGACATGACACACGCCGAGCTCACGGTCCCCCCACCAGACACGACACACGCCGAGCTCACGGTCCCCCCCCAGACACGACACACGCTGAGCTCATGGTCCCCCCCAGACATGACACACGCTGAGCTCACTCCCTCCCCAGACACAACACACGCTGAGCTCATGGTCCCCCCCCAGACACGACACACGCCGAGCTCACTCCCTCCCCAGACATGACACATGCTGAGCTCATGGTCCCCCCCCAAACACAACACACGCCGAGCTCACGGTCCTTCCCCAGACATGACATACACTGGCAAGCTTTCGCCTTCTCTTGCCTCCTCATGGTAACATAGGTTGACCCACAAGAACACACACTTCTGCGCAGGCCCTGTCAGCTTAGTGGGACAGGATGGATGGGGCAGGAAGTCTAAGACAGGGGCAGGAAGATCCATACCCAGATCTAGGCACCCAGATCTCTCAGCACCCAGACCTCTCAGCACCCAGACCTCGGTACCCAGACCTCGGCACACAACCTCTCAGCACCCAGACCTCAGCACTCAAATCTCTGAGAACACAGACCTCTCGGCACCCAGACCTCAGCACCCAGACCTCTCAGAAAACAGACCTCTCAGCACAGAGACCTCAGCACCCAGACCTCTCAGCACGCAGACCCCTCAGCACCCAGACCTCAGCACCCACACTCTCAGCACCCAGACTTCAGCACCCAGACCTCTTAGCACCCAGACCTCAGGACCACGACCTCTCAGCACCCAGACCTCAGGACCACGACCTCTCAACAGCCAGACCCCAGGACCACGACCTCTCAGCACCCAGACCTCAGTACCGAGACCTCTCAGCACACAGACCTTGGCACCCAGACCTCGGTTCCCTAGCCAGAAGCCTGCCTGGCCCTGGCACTGTCCCCCAGCCCTGAAACAATGCGGTTGGGTCTCCTTGGTCCAGAATGACCAAATGTCACACAATTCTCTAGGCCCTGGATACCCAATATTTTAGCTCCACGTTGTCCAAACTTCGAAGGCCTGACGGGCTGAGCAGTTTCCGGCGGAGGCCTGTGGACCGGATGCTGCGTCTGGAAACCGAATGTAACTTGGAGCCTCTGTTGTCTCCCGCCGGGGGTGGGGGTTGGCCAAGACCACCATCAGCGGCGCTCCCTCAGCCCGGCCGCCTCCAGCCCGGCCCCGGCCCACCCCAGCCCCTGCAGCCCCCAGCCCGGTCCTAGGCCCGGCCACGGCTGCCCCCGCGCCCTTTCCCCACCCGCCTCCCCGCAGCCCCAGCTCCGGCCCGGTCCCCGCCACCCCCGGCCGCGCTCACCCGCTCCTCCTCGGCGCGGATGTCCGGCATGGTGCTCAGGCAGAGGCCCACGGCCGTGACGGCCACGAAGGACACGGACACGCAGGCGAAGAGCTTGCCCGCCAGCCCCGAGTGCGGGTTGTCCACCACGTCGCGCAGGCGCCGCCGGCCGCGCTGCAGCCGCCCCCGAGGTCCCGGGGCGCGCGCCGGGCTCCCCTGCGCCCCGCGCTCCGTCGGCCCCGCGCGGGCCTCGGCCGCCTCCTCCTCGCGGCGGCGCAGGCGGCGCAGGCAGCAGCGCTCCAGGCGCGCCTCGTCGATGCCCCAGTAGGCCAGCTCGTCGCGGAAGGCCAGCGCGCACGGGCCCCGCAGCAGCCGCAGCTTCCCCGCGCGCAAAAGCGCCACGATGGCGCGGAAGGCGCACGGGCTGCGGTCGAAGAAGAACTCGTCGCGGCTCACGTCGTAGTCGTCGCACACGCGCAGCAGGTCGTCGTGGCCGCGGCAGGCGCGCAGGCGTTCCAGGCGCGCGAGGGGACATCGCGCCAGCGCGGCCCAGGCCAGGCGCACGCGGCAGCCGCCCACGTTGATGATGACGTGCCGGGCGCGGGTCCCGCCGCCGCCGCCGCCGCCGCCCGGGGAGCAGGGCCGTGGCTCCATGCGCGGGGTCGGACCGGACCGGACCGGACCGAGGGGCTCCCGCCGGGCTCCTGCAAAAGGAACGGAGCGCGTTAGGGCCGCGAGGGCTGAGCTGGGGGAGCGCGTCCGCCCGCGGGGATCCAGGGGCCGGGCCGGCACCGAACCCTCGGAGGTGAGCTCGGAGGCCCCTCCGCCCGCCCACTTCCCGCTCCTCCGCAGGCCCGACCTCTGCACCTGGTCCGCATGGGGGACCCTCAAGCGTCCGGCGGACCCCGCCAGGTGGCGACCCGCCTTGAGTTGGCACCGAGGGAACAGCCGGGTGCTCACACTAGGGGGCTTGGAACGAGGGGTCGAACGGAGCTTTCACAAATCGACGCAAACTCCAAAGAGCCAGATGTTTCAGGGCGGACCCCACCGACCGGTGAGGACGCCGTGATGTCTGGAGGGAGAGACGCAGTCCTAGCTTAGTTTCTCACGGTGTGTCCCGCGGACCAGCCACGTCAGAATCAGCCAGGGGACCTGCTGGAAAACGGCATTCCCGGCCCTACTCAGCATTCTGTGAGGCGGAGAAACTGCGGAGTAAGGAGCTCCAAAAGTCCATCCCTACCTTAACACAATGGAAAACCTGGTGAAAACTGTCAAGAGTCAACTTTTTTGGAACTCTGGAAAGTAACCAAAAGCTTGCACCAACCGTGGGGCACTGAGAAAGAACAGCTGAGTCTTCGTCACAACAATAAGCTTTGTCGCTCCCCAGCTCCGCGGGGACAGCAACAGCCTGCATTCCCGGTACCAGCACTGGAAGGAGAAGCTACAGGACTCTTTGACCAGGAATCGTAATTACTTTGGCTCCGTGGAAGACTGGCTCAAATTCCTGCCTTCATCTCCGGTGTCTTGGAACTCCGTCTGTGCAAAGGCAGCCACTTGGGGAGTGTGTGTCCAAAACATTGATAGGAAAGTGTTTTAGCCATTGCTGCCTGAGGCAATGGATTATAGTTGGCACCGCAGGCTAAACAAAAAGCTGGGGACGAAAGGCTGGGGAATGAGATGATTTAGGAAATAAGGGCTTGATAAAGTTCTAAGAGTTCCCGGGAATCTGGAATGCCACGCACATGCCTGGGCTGCGCACATGCCAGAAAAAACCCGAGAAGTCCCTGAAGTGCCTCCTCGGGCTGACCTTCAGATTCTGCGAGCAGGAGGTGATAAGACAGAGGCTTGACCAGCCTGGCTGAGTGCTGAAGGTGGCTCCAAGACACACAGAGCCCATCTGCAAAAACAAGTTTTAGTTTTCATTCCAGACGTTTAAGAATCTGTATGTCCCATCACTTGCTGCCCTCTAAGCTAATAGAACAGACATCAGTGGCCACATCAGACAAAGAATATGGACTTTACAAAATTAATTCACAAAAGTTACTCAACAAACCACAGTAGCTACAAAAACTCCTTGGGAGAGGGGAGAGTCTAATTTCCAGAACTGCCACTTATTAAAAATTTCATTTTCAACAAAAAATTACAAGGCATACAAAGAATACAAGAATGTAGCTCACAGACAGGAAAAAGGAACTAAAACAGAATATCACTGAAGAAACACAGATATTGGACTCACCAGAAGAGACTTCACATAAGCTTATTTAATATCTTCAAAGAGCTAGAGGAATTTGTGAGAATGATGTCTCACCAAATAGAGAATATCAATAAAGAGACAGAAGTTATATTAAAAAAAGTGATAGAAATTCTGGTGTTGAAAGTGTAATAGCTGAAAGGAAAAGCTCATTAGAGGGTCTCAGCAGCAGCTATGAACACGCTGAAGAAATAATCAGAGAAACTGGAGATACGTCATTTGATGCTGTCCTACCTGAGGAGCAGAAAGAAAACGGAACAGAGCCTAAGAGACCCGTGGGACCATCACATGTACCAGCTTTTGCATAGTGAGAGTCCCGAAAGGAAAGAGGGAACAGGGAAGAAAGAATATTTGAAGAAATATGGTTTAAAAACCCTCCAAATTTGATGAAAAACATTAATCTACACATCTAAGAAACTCAACAAACTCCAAGTAAGATAAATTCAAAGACATCCACACTGACGCACCACAAACTGTCAAAGACCCGGCACAATGGCTTACGCCTGTAATCCCAGCACTTTGGGAGGCCGAGGCAGGTGGATCCTCTGAGGTCAGGAGTTTGAGACCAGCCTGGCCAACATAGCAAAAACTTGTCTCTACTAAAAATACAAAAATTAGCTGGATGTGGTGGCAGGTGCCCGTAATCCCAGCTACTCGGGAGGCTGAGGCAGGGAGAATTGCCTGAACCTGGGAATGGAGGTTTCAGTGAGCCGAGATCACGCCACTGCAGTCCAGCCTGGGTAACAGAGTGAGACTCCATCTCAAAAAAAAAAAAAAAAAAAAAAAAGAGAAAAGAAAACAGAAGCAGAAGCAAAAATCCTCCACAAAACACGAGCAAAATAAATCCAGCTTCATATTAAAAGGATTATACATGATGACCATTTGATCGTTTACCATAGAGATTCATCACAGGAATACAAGGGTGGCACAATACACAAAAATTAATATAATATGCTTATTTATAGGATGAAGGGAAAAATCATGCGATAATTTCAATAAATGCAGAAAAAGGATTTGACAAAGTCTAACATCCTTTCCAGATTAAACAAAAAACTCAGTAACTAGGTCTAAAAGAGAACTTCCTCCCTATGACAAGGTCCACGTAGGAAAAACTCGCAGACTTCCTCCACATGACAAAGTCCACATAGGAAAAACTCACCGCTAACTTCATAGTCAACGGTGAAAGACCAGATTCTTTTCCCCTAAGACCAGGAACAAGACTGAAATGCCTGCTCTCATCAGTTCTACTTAATATTGTACTGAAAATTATAGTCAGAAAAATTAGGCAAGAGAAAGAAATAAAAGGCATCCAGACTCAAAAGAAAAAAGTAAAACTATATTTTGAGATAACTTGATCTTATGATCTTATGTACAGAAAACCTTAACACACATGCACACACACACGCACACATACACACGTGCACACACACCCACACCCACACACATACACACATACACACATACACACACATACACATCACTATGAGAATGGGTTCAGCAAAATTGCAAGACATGAGATCAGTAAAAAAAATCAGTTGTATTTCTATACAAAAGCAATGAATAATCAGAAAAGGAAGTTAAAAAAATTCCATTTCTAAGAGCATCAGAAAGAATAAAATACTTAGGAATAAATTTAACCAAGGAGTGGAAACTGAAACCCACACTGAAAACTGAAAACTACAAACATTGGTGGGAGAAATTTTAAGACTAAATAAATGAAAAGACATTCCATGCTCATGTATTGGAAGACTTAATATTGTTAAGATGGCAATCTTCCCTAAGTTGATCAACAGAGTCAATCCAATCCATATGAAAATCCCAGTTACTTTTTTGAAAACATTGACAAGTTGAACCTAAAATTCTATTGGAAATGCAAGGTAGCCAAAACAATCTTGACAAAGAACAAAGTTGGAGGGCCCAAACTTACTTGATACCATTTTATTACATGCCTCCACCTACATCTTGTGTCGAAATGAGATCTGTTCGTTTAAAAGTGTGTGGTACCTACCCCCAACCTCGTTCTTGCTTTAACCATATAACAAGCCTGCTCCCCCTTTGCTTTCGGCCATAACTGGAAGCTTCCCAAAGCCTCCCCAGAAGCTTAGCAGACGTTGGCACCGTGCCTCCTTTACAGCCTGAAGAACCATGAGCGAATTAAACCTCTTTTCTTTATAAATGACCAAGTCTCAGGTATTCCTTTATAGGAATGCGAACATGGACTAGTACATTACTACTTACTCAAACTGAGTATAAAGCTACAGCAATCAAGAGTGTAGTACTAGCATAAAGAGAGACATAAAAATCAATGGAGCAGAATTGAAAGTCCAGAAATGAACCCATAAATCTACTGTCAGTTCATTTTTGACAAGGTCGTCAAGACTATTCAATGGTGAAATAATAGTGTCTCCAACAAATGGTTATCCACATGTAAAAAAATAAAGTTGGACCCTGCTATCGTTTGGATTTTGGCCTCCAAATCTTATATTGGAATTTGATACCCAATGTCGGAGGTGGGGCCTAATGGGAGGGGTTTGGGTCATGGGGGCGGATCCCTCACGCATGGCTGGGTGGTGTCTTCATGGTAATGAGTGAGTTCTCGCTCTATGAGTTCACTCCAGAGTTGGCTGTTGAACCCGCCTGGCACCCCTAGCCCTTGCTTCCTCCCTCTCCGTGTGGTCTCCGCAAACACCAGCTCCATGCCATCTTCTGCCATGACTGGAGCTGCCTGTGGCCTTCCTCAGATGCAGATGCCTGATCTTGAACTTTTCCAGACATCAGAATCATGATGACATCACAACCTTCTTTTTAAAATGAATTATCTGGCCTCAGGTATTCCTTTATAGCAACACTGAATGGACCAAGATGCCTACATCACACTATATATAAAAACTAATTCAAACTAGATCAAAGACCTTAATGTAAGAGCTAAAACTCTAAAACACACGTAGAAGAAAATAGAGTGTACATCTTCATGACCGTGGATGAGACATTGGTTTCTGAGACAGAATGCCAAAAGCACAAGCAACAAAAGAAAAAAAGATAAATTGGACTTCATTCCAATGAAACTCTTGTATATCAAAGAACAGGACCAGGAAAATGAATGACAAGTAACGGTGGGAAAAAAAGAGCTGCAAGTCACATATCTGATAAGAGTCCAGTATCCAGAATGTTAGGAACTCTTGGAGCTCAACAACAAATGACAAACAACCCAATTTAAACATGGGCAGAGGATCTGAATAGATATTTCTCCCAAGGAAATATGTGAATGGCTAATAAGCACATGAAAGGTGATCAATATCATTAGTCATTATGGAAACGTAAATTAAAACTACAAGATACCACTTCACATCCACTAGGGTAGTTATAATCAAACAAATGGAAAAAAAACCCAACAAGTGTTGGAGAGGATGTGGAAAAATTGGACCCCTGTACGTTGCTGGTGGGAATATAAAATGTCACAGCCACAGTGGAAAACAGTCTGGCAGTTCCTCAAAAATTTAAACGTGGAGTTCTCATGTGACCCAGCGACCCCACTCCGAGATGTACACTCAAGACAAATGAAATCATGTGCTCACACAAAAACTTGTACATAAATGTTCACAGTGGCATTACTATAATAGCCAAAAACTGAAAACAACCCGAATTCCATCAACTGATAAATGGAGAAGCAAAATGTGGGCCTCCATACAGGAATGTTATGCAGCCACAAACAGGAACCACTTGCTGCTAATGCCACAGTGTGGATAAAGCCTGTGCTAAGAGAAAGAAGCCAGGCAGAAAAGGTCACATATAGTGGGAATCCGTTTATATAAAACGTCCGAGCCGGGCACGGTGGCTCACGCCTGTAATCCCAGCATTTTGGGAGGCTGAGGTGGGTGGATCACTTGAGGTCAGGAGTTTGAGACCAGCCTGGTCAACATGGCAAAACCCTGTCTCTACCAAAAAATACAAAACTTAGCTGGGCGCGGTGGCGGGTACCTGTAGTCCCAGCTACTCGGGAGGCTGAGGCAGGAGAATCACTTGAACCCGGGAGTCAGAGGTTGCAGTGAAATAAGATCATGCCACTGCACTCCAGCCTGGGAGACAGAGGGAGACTGTCTCAAAAAATAAAATAAATAAAATAAAATATCCACGATAAGTAAATTCACAGAGACAGAAAGCCGGCGAGGGGGTTCCAGAGGATGAGAAGAGGGGCGATGGGGAGTGACTGCTAATGGCTCAGGGTTTCTTTTGGGACGATGAAAAGTCCTGGAATTAGACAGTGGTGATGGTTGGATAACATTGTTAATACAGTGAAAACCACTGAATCGTGCACATAAAAATGGTAAATATAACGTTACATGAATTTTATCTCAATTTATAAAAATCATTCTGAGTGAGTAGGTTTCAGGGGGGATCCAGTGACACACAAGCCTCATCGCTGAGGTTCGAGAGCCGCTGCCTTCCACTGTCAACGTCAAGCCCTTTTTCTGGTTGTTGCTGACAACTGTATCCTAGGACCTCTGCCAAGTAAAGCTTAAATCCACACTACGGCAACTCAGGAATCAGAGAAGAGGGGGGCGTGGTGGGTTTGCTCAGTGTAGCTCGCAGACTGAACGCTCGACCCAAGCGTGTGATTCACTCGAGATTTTAGGGGGGAAAAGTCAAATGAAAAGGAAGGAGGGAGGGAAAGACGGCCTAACAAAATGGCATTAGCTTGCCTGTAAGAGCTCAGCACCCCAGTGAAGAATTGCAGAAGTCGCTTCTGAATGGGAGAAAGCTCCTTGGACGGCTACTGCAATGGAGGCCAGAAGAGAAGCACTCAGTAATCACTGGGACCACGTGTGCTGTGACCTTCAGCGCCAAGTTCGCTGCATGAGAAGAGGGGGGACGTGGTCAGGATTCAAATGGTTATGTGTGCCTCTATGCCCCAAGGTTCACTCAGTGAACATGTGATCTAAACCTCTGTGCCAGACACCCCATGCCAAGGACATGGCCTGGAGCATAGATCTGAGGAACACAGACAAGTCCGATTCATCCAATACTACACAGGGCTGTGGGGGCGGCTGTGGGGGGCAGCTGTGGGGGTGGCTGTCAGGGGCGGATGTGGGGGGGCAGCTGTGGGGGGGCGGCTGTGGGGGGCAGGCAGAGAGGTCCACAAAGCAGGAGAGCTCCTCTGGGACGGAGGGCTGGCCCAGCAGAAGGGCTGGAGCAGGGCACCTGATTTTATTCAAAAGCAATCAGCTGCTTAGGTCATGGAAACCTGCTGTGGAGATTTCCCGAGCCCTACAAGTCAAGCGCTCTGGGGGATTAAAGGCTCTGAAGGTTCCAACCTGCCAGCCTCCCCAGGGCTCACAAGACGGAGCTTCCTAATGCGGCAGGAAGTCGTCTGAACGTGCTGCCTCAGAAACTGCCTGGAATAAGCAGCAACTGTCCCAGTTTGTCGAAGAAACCTAGTGTGCAAACCCAGCTGCTGGAGCCCTTTGTGGCGCAGCAGACGGCCCTGTGAGCTCCCCGGTCCTCTGCGGTCCCAGGCGGGGTTCAGAAGGGGCTGCGCCCAAGTTCTGGGCTGCCTGTGAGGCATGCCTTTGACAGGTGTGTGTCAACAGTCACCAGAGTCTCAGCTTCACCATCAGCAGGAGGCACAAGAACCCACCAAGAAGACCCTCTCTTGAAATGGAAAATGATAATCCCAGTACGACTTGAGGTTTCTTGCCCAATTCTGGCAGGTTCTGGGTTTACCTGGCTCTGTGAAGGTACAGGGTATTCTCTTTCAGGGAACCGGTGAAACCACAGCTGAGACCAGCGGCTTTGACCTGGAAAATGAACGTCCAGTTTCACCCTAAGGGACAGAGAGTCGCCTGCGTTATTACTGCGGAGCATCGTGGCTCTGACGCCCCACCCCTCCAGTCCCCGCGAGCACACACGCCAGGCTTGCAGGACAGGTTGACTTCCCTTGTAGCCAAATCCATTGCACACTCCATTTTTTGTAGGCAGGAATGAATAATTATTAAAATAAGTGGATAATCAGGTATAACCTGGAACTTTTGCTGTAAAAGGCTTTCTTCCTCCCAGAACATACATTTTAAAATATGGACGTAAGTTATATGCTACATTAGAAGTGTTCTAAAGCTAATTACTTGACTTAGGAGATTACAAAGTTACTTCCGAAAGCTCTGGAGTTCCTCCCCATTCTCTGCAAAACGTCAGAAAAAGAAAGACAACGCACAGCTCAATAGAAAAAATGGGCCAACTGACATAAAGTTCACATCAAAGGGGGAAAAGGCTTTCAACATATGAAAAAATGCTCAATTTCATTCATAAGAGCAAAAATAAGCATCTTGAATTGCCACAAGGTATTAGACTAGATCAACCAGTTTGACGACACTCTTGTCAAGAGCGTGGGGTCTGGTTCAGTGACGACAGAGGTGAACGGGAACGGCCATCACAGCACGAGGGCAGAGGCTGAACTGATCTAAGGAAAGCAGGGGCCGTGCAGGGTCCCCTCCACGGAGGATGATCGGGAAGGAAACCCACCAGCCAGTACCGGAAGGTTTCAAGGCCTCTCTGCTTGGCCAGGTCAAAAACAGTGCTGTGTGTCTACGAGCCTAGCATGCAGTGGGGTGAGGCTGGAATTTTGGTGGGTGATACAGCCAAGACATGATCACACACAAAGGTGGTTGCAGGCCAGCGATACCCCTGAAACTGACAGAACCAAGCAGAGAACCAGTCAGAGCGGCAGTTCCCAGCAGTGGGGGTGATTCTGCCCTGGGGCAGCCCGCAAGGTCTGCAGACATCTGTAATGGTCATGACTGCTGTGACTGGCGTCCAGTGGGTAGAAACCAGAGACACTGCCAACACCCTGCACAGGACGGGCCCCCAGAGCAAAGAAGTTTGCAGCCCAATGTCAGCAGGGCACTGGCCCGGAGGTACTCTCAGTTCAAGCCTCATGGGATTCCCACAGACAAAGCCCCAGCCAGGACGAACTGAAACTAAAATGACAAACCACACACAGCAACAGTCCACCGTGAGCACACGCCAGCACACACCAGCACACACAGCCTCCTGGGAACTTTAGAAAATAGAATTATAAAAAATAATGAACGAAGGAATTAAAAACACTAGGGAAAGCAAAGACATTACAAAAAATAAAACAAACAAAAAACAAAACCCCCCCAGAGAATCTAAATAAGAAACAAAACTAGAAATGAAAAAGTACAGTCGGTAGACAAGATTGACATTAGAAAGGTCTCACACTGAGGACCGTCTCCCAGAGGCATTGGGGTCCACAGGAGGCAAATATTACAGAAAAGTCACACATGGAGGAGAAAGTAAAATCACCAAAAGTGGTTTACCAGGAAGCTCAGAAGGGGCAGGAATAAGCCAATGAGGCCGGGTGCGGTGGCTCACGCCTGTAATCCCAGCACTTTGGGAGGCCAAGGCGGGCAGATCACGAGGTCAGGAGATCGAGACCACAGTGAAACCTCGTCTCCACTAAAAATACAAAAAATTAGCCAGGCGTGGTGGCGGGTACCTGTAGTCCCAGCTACTCGGGAGGCTGAGGCAGGAGAATGGCGTGAACCTGGGGGAGGTGGAGCTTGCAGTGAGCCAAGATCACGCCACTGCACTCCAGCCTGGGCGACAGAGTGAGACTCCATCTCAAAAAAAAAAAAAAAAAAGCCAAGGAAAGGCAATGTATAAAGACTTGGATTTTACCAGCCTTATGGAAGGCAGGAGGTCTATCATTAAAGGCTCTTTGAGGATGAGGAATCGTGCACCCCTGGGCCCTCCATGGGGACGGACCTCTGTAACATTTACTTTTAAAATAAACGTAGCCAGGGAAACTTGATGCCGAGCTTAGGGAATCGGAAAGCTCTTGTGTTTCTGCATGTGAGTGTTGTGATGGCACCCAGGCAGGACACGGCACCCAGGCAGGACACGGCACCCAGGCACACACGGCCACTGCTGCCCTCACACAGGGGCTGGGGGCTTGGGTGAACAGGGCTGGGCCAGTGAGGCTCTGCCGGGCGGTGACGGAAGCAGAAGGCCGGGCTCTGCTCTTCCTGTGGACAGGCAGCCCCCTGCCTTCCCTCCGGGGCCAGTCCTGGACGCCTGAGCCCACGACCAGGAAACAGCCGGAGGCACAGCCAGTGCTCCCCAGGGGCCGCCTGCAGAATGGGGTTGGAACCAGGCAGGGCTAGCCTGGACGTCGGCCCGCTCGATCCTCCCATGCGTGGTAGATTCCAGAGGAAACCGGTCTGTGCTGTTTCACAGGCTGGACCCCGAGGTTGGAAACCAGAGGGGGAAGCCCCCTGAGTCCGCTCCCCACTTGTCCCTGAGGCCTACAGGGTCGAGCCACCTGCCACTCAAGTAGTGCCTGCCCTGGGGTGGCGCCCGTGTCGGGGCCCGGAGGGAGCCGCATCTGTCCCCGGCGCGGGGCCACCCCCCAGCACAGATGTTGAGGCTTTGGGCCTGGCCTCTAGTCCCACTCAGGCCTTCCGCCAGAGTCCTTGGGGGTCACCCACAGCTACGCGCTGCTGACACCGGCTGCCTGGTATCTAGAAGCTCCTGACTCGCTGCAGCCTCTGCTCTGAGCTTCCTGTCCGCTGCACCCACAGCCCTAGCAGGTTCCCGCCTCCTCCTCTTGCCCTCTGTTCCCAGCTCAGCGACCAGAGGGGCCTCCTAACACCACACACCACCCTCTGCTCAAAACGCCAGAGCTCACAGCCCTAACTAGGCTGGTCTGTCCTGCCTCTCCTTGCTCCCCTGGGCACCCAGGCGAGTCCCACCTCAGGCCTCAGCACAGCCATTCCTCTGCCTGAACAGCTGCTCGGTGATGCCCACGGTGACCCCTCACGCTCGGCCTTTGCTCAAACCTGACCTCTCATCAGACTCACCTGCGCCACTTGGTTCACACTGAAGCCCAGGCTCACCTCACTTTGCTGCGTTCTTTCTTTTCTCCTCTAAAGGACTAAATGATTCACGCATTATTTTTACCCAGTGTTATTTTCTGTCCACTCCCACTAGGATGTCAGTGTCTCGAGGACATGCCCACTGTCCGCTTTGCCACCCTCGTATTCCTGGGAACACTTCAGGGCACACACAAGTGACCAGGACGCATTGCCGCAGGGACAGACGAGGGAAGGAACGGTCTCAGGCTGCCCAGGATGCTCTCGGCGTCCAGCACACACGGGGCATCCACGCAGTGCCATGTCCAGCCCAGGGCCTGCCCCACGGTGGGAGTGGGTGGAACTGGTCTGCACTGACACAGGGAGCCCCAAAGAAATGACAAAGATTCTGCTAAGGTAGGAGGTTGCATCCTCACACGGACACGGCTTTGTACCAGAAAGAATCCTGAACCAGGCAGGAGGCCTGGACTTTAATTACGGTTCCGCCCCTGATTGGCCGGGAAGCTGGAGAAGCCACTTCCCCGTTGGTGGCTTCAAAGTCCAGCTCATCTCCAGAGGGCGGCCCATGACCGGGCGCAGACGCTGGTGAGCCGCCGTCCGCATGGACAACCGTGATCTTCGAGGAATGCGATCATCACTGTCGGGGCGAAGCCCAAGTGGTCCCAGGCACCTCAAAGGAGGCTGGAACTGGGCTCCCAGTGGCCCCTGTACTGAGATGCTCTCTGCGAGTGCAGGGGCTGAGATCTAAGGGAACGCTTCCCCCGCTTCCTTAATTAAAGTCGAAATCGCTTATGCACAATTAAATAGATTCTGACGGTGCACGGGCTCTTTAGACATGCTTTGATATTACAGACATAAAGCAAAGATTAATTTGAATACAAAATGTTCCTCATGGGGTTGAACTGTTCAGAGCAGGCATCGTTTGCGCTGCTGGAGATTGATGGTGCGTTATTGGAAATGACGATGCCCACGCCACGTTTTCCCCGGGGCGGGTGCTTGGGAAATGGGAGCGCGCTTCCCTGAAACAAGGTCATTGGAGGAGGGGGACCCTGCTGGCGGTAGTGAAGTGTCACTCATGCACACACAGCGCTTGCCATCCCCCCAATTCCAGCTCCAACCCGAGTCCTCACAGGATGTCTAACGAGCAGAGCCTCATTGCAGCGTTAACCATTAGAGCGAGCGCAGACGGACCCAGGTGAGAGCCGCGGCCCGCAAGGGCCAAACAGCCCTGAAAAGCCGACTTAATTTTGCTAAGCCTCAGATTCTGCATCTATAAAACGAAAATAAATCCTAATAGAATAGCACCTACCTTACAAGGCTGTTGTGAGGATTGACAGCCAATGTGGATGCCTAGAATAGTCCTGGTGCATAAGTCCTCACACGTGCACGTGCACACACACTCATATTCACACACACCCATTCACACACATGCACATTCACACACATTAACACACATTCACACATGCACACACACATTCACACACACGCGCGCATTCACACACATTCACACAATGCACATTCACACACAGTCTCACACACACATACATTCACACATTCACACACATGCACGTTCACACACATGCACGTTCACACACATTAACACATTCACACACATTCACTAACACTTGCACACTGTCTGCGCATACACACACACTCACTCTCACCGCACATGCAGACACACACAGCGTAGCTTGAAAAGGCTATCAGGTCACTTCCTTGAGATCAAGGGTAGTATCTGCAGTGTCTGCTCTTACTGGTTTAATATCATGTGCATCCTCTGAGTGTCGGAGGCATTCCAGCCAGAGCAACTCCATCTTGACTGAGGGCTGGAAAATGAGGCTGGGATTTGCTGGGCTGACTCCCAGGAAGTCGGGTATTCCTAGACTCTAGATGCTTATGGCTAAGGGAACAGATTGATAACGTTTACTAAACAGACCCAGACTTAGGAGTGTCCTGATATCCTGATATCTTGAGAACAGAAGCATTCCCAATTTTGCTTTAAAGATAATATTGATTCTTGCAAAATATACTAATAAAGAAAATTAATCCTTTATCACAAACCCTTGTAGCAGAGCACATCTCCCTATGATCTTTTTTTAATCTTATATATAAACAAGCATTGTACGCGTTCCTCCTCTTACTCTTGGGAACGTCCTGCTCTGTCTATGGAGCAGCTGCCGATTCACCTTTACTTTCTTAATAAACTTGCTTTTGCTGCACACGGCAGACATGCCCTGAATTCTTTCTTGCACAAGGTCCAATAACCCTCTCTGGGGGTCTGGATTGGGACCCCTTTCTGGTAACATGAGGACTCCGCGGATGTTCGGCGCGGGAGCTGGAACCGCAAGCTCCGTCCACTCTGTGCAGCCACCTGGTCTTGAACCACCTCCAGCGCCTGCCCTCGTGGGTACAAAAGCAACGTGCGTTTGAGTTCTTACTGGGCCATGATCTCTCCTAGTTTTATACAAAGAAACTCACAGAAAACGATTTACACTATGAAGCCTGTACACTTAGTAACTTTAAGAAGAAACTCATCATAGCTAAAAAATTTCAGAAGATTGTCTTACTGTGAAAACCCAAAGAAAGGCAGAGAGGCCAAAACGCATTCTCAAAACGATGAGCGGAGAAGGAAATAACAGCAGAATTGAGGGGAAAGAAGAGAAGGCTCAAATTTAAAAATGAGGATCAGAAAAGAGAGTAACGTCAGATCTGGTAGAGAAGAGAATGCCATGAGAAAACACTCTGGATGGCTTCATGCCAATAAAGACAATAAAACACGGACTACTAGAGCTGACTTAAGAAATAGGAACTCTGAATAAAACACGGACTACTAGAATTCACTTAACAAATAGGAACTCTGAATAAAACATGGACTACTAGAACTGACTTAAGAAATAGGAACTCTGAATAAAACACGGACTACTAGAATTCACTTAAGAAATAGGAACTCTGAATAAAACACGGACTACTAGAACTGACTTAAGAAATAGGAACTCTGAATAAAACACGGACTACTAGAATTCACTTAAGAAATAGGAACTCTGAATAAATACAAAACTGCTAAAGAACTGAAAGAGTAATTACAAATCTCTTTTTCTTCTGAAAATCAAACTCAAATGACTTTATCAAGAGTTCTACCAGATATTCAAGGAACAGAATAATCCCAATTTTATGCAAACTTTAATCACCTCTGCATGGAGAGGAAGATGTGATTAGAGAGAGGGAGGGGCTTTGGCTGTATGAGTAAAGTTGATATTTATTTATATATCCATGTATCCATGTATGTGATTAGACAGAGGGAGGGGCTTCGGCTGTCTGGGTGAAGTTTATGTTTATGTCCATGTATCCACGTATGTGTGCACGTGTGTGCTGGGTACATGGATGACGGCAGCGGGGAGGCAGAAGGTCAGGAGAGCCAGGACCAGCGACCCCGGCGGGTTTTCACACGGCCCTGCCAGCCCTTTAGGTGCGCGGGACACTCCTCCCATGGCCAGGTGGGGTCTCGGCTCCCTCCCACTCAGCTTGGGTGGAGTCTCGGGTTCCTCCCACTGAGCCTGGGTGGGGTCTCGGGTTCCTCCCACTGAGCCTGGGTGGGGTCTCGGCTCCCTCCCACTCAGCCTGGGTGGGGTCTCGGCTCCCTCCCACTCAGCCTGGGTGGGGTCTCAGGTTCCTCCCACTCAGCTTGGGTGGAGTCTCGGGTTCCTCCCACTGAGCCTGGGTGGGGTCTCGGGTTCCTCCCACTCAGCTTGGGTGGGGTCTCGGGTTCCTCCCACTCAGCTTGGGTGGGGTCTCGGGTTCCTCCCACTGAGCCAGGTGGGGTCTCGGCTCCCTCCCACTCAGCCTGGGTGGGGTCTCGGGTTCCTCCCACTGAGCCTGGGTGGGGTCTCGGGTTCCTCCCACTCAGCCTGGGTGGGGTCTCGGCTCCCTCCCACTCAGCTTGGGTGGGGTCTCGGGTTCCTCCCACTCAGCCTGGGTGGGGTCTCGGCTCCCTCCCACTCAGCCTGGGTGGGGTCTCGGGTTCCTCCCACTCAGCCTGGGTGGGGTCTCGGGTTCCTCCCACTGAGCCTGGGTGGGGTCTCGGCTCCCTCCCACTCAGCCTGGGTGGGGTCTCGGCTCCCTCCCACTCAGCCTGGGTGGGGTCGCGGGTTCCTCCCACTAAACCACAGCGGACCTCTCACTGTGTGATTATGTGGGGGTCTCAGAGAGGCTGGGCCTTCCACGCGCTCCTGCTCCCAGGCCCCCCAGGGCGGCCGGCAGCCAGCATCAGCCCCCAGCCATGCGAGAACAAGGCTTCCAGTGGCTGCAGCCTCCGCTCTGCCTCCAGCTGAGGCCCAGACTTCACGCAGCAGAGAAACGCAAGCGTCCGCGCTGGGCCCTGAGAAATCCTGGCCCTCAGAAACCACGACAGCTAAGAAACAGCGGTTGTCGTTACCGCTGCGCGTGGTGTAACCCGCTGCCAGAACAGAAGGCTCCTACGCTGAGCAGGGGAAGGCGGGGAGGGGAGGCAGGTGCGGCCTGTCCAGATGCGGCTTCTGCTCGTGGGTGACCTTGCTCTGGGGTGAGGTCGGACGCACCTGCCCGAGCACAGGGCAGAGGATGTGGTCAGATGGGAGTGCGGGGCCCCAGCTTCTGAGCCAAGAGGGGCGCCTGTGCCCCCCAGAAGCTCAGCGCTCGGAGGGCGGGTTGCGTGTGATTTGTTTTCTGCTGCCCGGGACATCGCCTGCGCGTACTCAGCGCTCAGTGAGAACATTAGAATTCCGAATAAAGGAATCAGAGGCTAAGGATGGGACCACGCTCGGAGGCCCCTCTGGGGAGGCTGTGGAGGTTGAGGGGTCCAGGCTGCGAGGTCCAGGCTCCCCCTAAGGGAGGCTGACTGAAGACAGGGTGGGGCCGGCAGAGGGGCTCGATGTGGAGGTGGGGCCTGGCGTGCAGAGCGGCCGAGTGGCCTGCGTGGGAGGGAGAACTCGGGCCCAGGCGTCTCCTGTGTCCGCACGGATCCCGTGTCCAGGAAGCACTCATTATCCACGGCTCTTTTACTTTGTTGATTCAACAAACACAGAGAAATTCACAGGCGCCAGGCAGTCATTAACCCCTAACAGCCTACGCCGTGGGTACAAGGGCCCCATGCGGACCGAAGCACAGAGGGCTGAGGCCACTCCTCAGGGAGAGGGCAGTCTGGCTTCGCGGGAATGCTGCAGCCTCTGGGGAACGGATGCTCCCGGGGGAGGCGTGGCGACAGGATGCTTTTTCAGCGAAATACACAGCACAGTCCAGCTGTGCCCCAGCCCGTGGGCCACGGCCCCTGCCTCCTTCCCCCACGCGGCTGCTGCCCAAAGGCAGAGCTGTGGGTTCCACTGCGTCCCCGGGAGTGTGTGCGAGTCTCAGCCCCGGGACCTGTGAGACGGACTTCATGGGAAAACAGGGTCTTTTCGGATGTAGCTACGACAAGGTCTCTAGGGTGGGCCTGAGTCCAGGGACGGGCGTCCCCATAAAAGGGGAGAGGCCGACACTGAGGCCGTGGGATGCAGAGGCCGAGGTCACAGCCAAGGAGGGCTGAGGATGGCCGGTGCTGCAGGAGCCCCAGCGGCAACGCAGGCCCTTCCCCAGCCGTTCAGAGACAGCACAGGCCTGCGGACCCCTACTCTGCACTTGGGACTCCCGGGGTTGAGAGCATACATTTCTGGTGTTTTAAGCTGTGCGGCTCTAAGCAATGAATGCAGCGGGTTAGGGTGAAATAATTATAAGATTTCCTTCCAAGCAAAAGGCAAACCCTACTTAGAAGCATATGCGTCACCATTAGCCCCAGGGATCCAGGACAGATAAGGTTCGGGTTCATCACTGGCCCCTGGCAGCTGCTGAGCCCACGCTGGGGTTGCAGACATTCCGCCTTCACCGGGAGAAGCTCTGCAAGTTCGCTGTGCTCAGGGTCCCAGCTCAGGGTCCATGCACCGCACCCTCACTCCCTGTTTGCCCAGGATTCCTCCCTGCCAATCCACTCCTTCAGTCCCAAGAAAAACAGTGACTATTTTGTTTAAATCTGGCTAAATACACGTAAATAAATGAAATGGACTCTCAAGCAGTTTAAATTAAATTGTGGCTTAACTGGACCACAAGCTTAGTGCCTCGGGCATTGTGTCGCCACAATCCCTGATCATGAGCCCCGCCCAGGGGACACGTGGCCCCACTGCCGCCAGCAAGCCAGGTGCCAGCCTCCAGGATGCCACAGCAAGTGCGGGTCTACATGCAACATGAGTGTGTGTCACCGGGAAAAGCTGCAACTGCCACTACCCAGAGTATCAGGATTTCTCAAATGTAATCAATAAGGAGAAGTCACTGGGATATAATAGTATTTACCATTCTGAGTTAAAATTAGAATCTCTGTAAGTGCTTACATACATGGATGAGGGCTCATGGGGCAGTTGCTTTGCAGTTAGTGGGGCTGTTAATCTACATGAGCAAGACCCACCAGGGTTTCCACAGGGAGCGTGGTCCGCACTGCCGAGTAAAGATCACTCAGCGTGGTTTCCAGACCAGGGCTTCTCGACTGGGATCCACTGCAACCCTCAGTTCCCATGGGGCACCTGGCAATGTCCAGTTTTGATTGTCTCGACTGGGGATGCTCCTGTCATGGAGGCATGGAGGCCAGGGATACTGTTCAACACCCACAGTGCCCAGGATGGCTCCCAGCAAAGCTATCTGACCCCAAATGTCCACAGTTCAGACAGAGAAGCCCCACATCCCAAGGCACCTGGGGGACCTTGTACCAGGCCAGGAGGGCTGACATCCGAGGAGGAGCAAAGCAAGGAGGAATCTCAGAGGATTTTTCACTGAAGCTCAGAAGCCAACTATTCAGGACTTAAAGCATTTGTCATGCAGTAGATGTTGCCAGATAATCCAGCCATTGCAGATAAAGGCTTTGATCAGCCGCTGCCTGCCTCTGTTCTGGCATCTTCACAAATTTGGTTCATGTGTCACTTACCTTCCCCATATCTTCTTACCACCGGCCGCCCTGTGGCCAAACGAGTTTGTTTGCAGGAAATGAGACCCCTGTGACCCACACACACCTTTCAGGAAGACGATTCTAGGCTCCTCCGTGGGGTCTTTTTCCAGATGCACACTTTGCCTTTCAGTTGGAACTGTTAACCTGGGCGGTGACACGGGTTCAGAGACAGGGCCATGCGGCAATTGGAAAAACCATCTAAATAAGATGACTTCTTCAACCAATCAGTGAGCATACTACTGCAGCTGAGAATTGTCTAAAATACAATGTATCTAACTTCAGTTCCAGGCTAATATTTAGTGTGCCAATGAATTTTTTATTTTTCAATTCTTACTTGTCCTATCAAGAAAAACATTAGGTGAATTAAGACTATAATCACCCATGGGTTAAAAAAAGCCAAACATAAATAATTTTGAATAAAATATGACTCAGGAGATTTTTGTTGTAAACTAAAGATGAGTAATATTAGCATCATTCCTGTAATCTCTTTCTGATACACATGAGTTCACATGTAAGTATCAACTATTTTGATTTGAAATACTTTTCTTTTCTTTCTTTTTTTTTTTTTTTGAGACACAGTCTCACTCTTTCGCCCAGGCTGGAGTGCAGTGGCACAATCTCGGCTCACTGCAAGCTCCACCTCCTGGGTTCACGCTATTCTCCTGCCTCAGCCTCCTGAGTAGCTGGGACTAGAGGCGCCCGCCACCATGCCCGGCTAATTTTTTTCTTTGTATTTTTTAGTAGAGACAGGGTTTCACTGTATTAGCCAGGATGGTCTCAATCTCCTGACCTCGTTATCCGCCTGCCTCGGCCTCCCAAAGTGTTGGGATTACAGGCATGAGCCACCGCACCCAGCCACTTTTATTTTCTATATGCCAAAGTTCCATAAATTATAAAAGGGTTCTATTTTTCAGAAATACACACAAGTGTATAAAATGAAGTGTATAAGATCTAATTAGCAAGGTTTTGGTTATGTTCAGAAGAGAACTTGCTAATGAGATCCATTTTTAGCCATGTTTTTGACTGAGAAATTGACAATTATTTTTCAATTATGATTTATGGGACACAATCTCCGAGTCTATAATACATATAGAAATTTGGTAATTAATAACCCTTATCCACAAAGCAGGGTATGTACAGTAGAGCTGCATATAATTACTCCAAAAAGTTTCCAAATCAAATTTTGAGGTAATTGCAGATTCACATGCAGTTGTAAGAAACAATACAGGGGCACCCTTGCACCCTTTACTCAATTTTCCCCGTGGCAGCCTCCCCAAAACCGTGGAACGCCCTCTCCACTGGGACGCCGACAGGGACACATCCAGACACAGAGCTCTCCTCACACCAAGGTCCCTCCCGCGGATTCACAGCCACACCCCCTGCCTTCCCAGCCACCTCCTCCTGAACCCCTGGAAACTGTTAATCTGTTCTTCATCGTCATAATATTGTCATTTCAAGAATGCTATGAAAATTGAACCACACCCTATGTAACCTTTTAGGATTGGCTTTTTCCATGCAGAATAATTCCCCGGAGATTCATCTGGGTTGCTGAATACATCAGGAGTTCACCCCTTTTTATTGCAGAGTAGTATTCCACGGGATGGATGCACCAGAGTTTGTTTAACCACAAGTGGGAGAACATTTTGGTTGTTTCCAGGATTTGGCTGTATGAACACAGTGGCTATAAGCATTTCCACACAGGTTGCTTTTCCTCTCTGGGATAAAGGCTCTTCAGAGCAACAGGTTTTACTTTTGATAAAATTCAACTTATCCTTTTCCCCCTTACTGACTGACTGGTTGCATATTTAGTTTTTAAAGAAATTGCCAAATTCTTTCTGGAGTGGTTGTACTACTTGACATTCCCACCAGCAATGTATTAGAGAAACAGTTTCTCAGCATCCTTGCCAGCATTTGATATCACCGTTTTTAATTTTAGGCATTCTGATAGTTGTGTGGTGACATCTCATTGTATTCATTTGTCCCACTTTATTGATGTCTAATTAAAGGTGCACACTGTGGTGTTTTCATATATGAATGCATTGTGCAATGATTACCACAATCAAGCTAATGAATATATCCATCACTTCGCACAGTTACCATTTTGTGTGTGGTGAGAACATTTAAGATCTACTCTCTTAGAAAAATTCAAGTATGCAATATAGTATTATTAGCTCTAGTCACCATGCTGCATGTTAGATCTCTGGAAGTGATTAATCTTATATAACTAAAACTTTGTACCCTTTGATCAACATCACTTCCTCCACCCCCAATCCCCTGGCAACCACCATTCTCTCTGCTTGTGAGTTCAACTTTCTTAGATTCCACATACGAGTGAGATCACACATTACTGTTTTTCTATGCCCGGCTTATTTCACTTAGCATGACATCCTCCAGGTTCATTACACATTTCTCAAGGCTGAATGATGTTCTGCTGTGTGTGTGTCTCTGTGTGTATATGTCAATAACATGTTCTTCAGCCACTCATCCATGAATGGGCACTCAGGTGGATTTCATATCTTGGCTATTGTGAATGATGCTACAATGATCATGAGAGTGCAGATAGATTTTGTCTGATATAAGTATAACCACCCCTGTTCTCTTTTGGTTACCATTTGCATGGAATATCTTTTTCTGTCTCTTCACTTTCAGCCTATGTATATCCTTAAAGCTAAAGCAAGTCTCTTGTAGGCAGCATAGGGCTGGATTTTATTTTAAAATCCATTCAGTGATTCTGTGTCTTTTGATTGGAGAATTTCAATCCATTTACATTTAAAGTAATTATTGATAGGTTAGAAATTACTACCACCATTTTGTTAATTGTTCTCAACTGTTTTGTAGTTCCTTCGATTCTTTTTTCCTCTTTTGCTGTCTTCTTTGTGATGTGATAATTTTTTCAGTGTATGCTTTGATTCCTTTCTCTTTCTCTTTTGTGTATGTATTACAATTTTTTTCTTTTTAGTTACCATGAGGCATACATAAAATATCTTTTAGTTGTAACAGTTTATTTAAGCTGATAACAACTTAACTTCAACTGTAAACAAAAACTATACTTTTTCTTCTCCTCACACATTTTGTTATTGATGTCACAATTTACATTATATATTATGTATCCATTAACAAATTACAGTAGCTATACTTGTTTTTAATACTTTTGTCTTTCTACTTTTATGCTGGGGTTACAGGTGACTTATGACTCACCATTACAGTATTAGAACATTCTGAATTTGACTATATTCTTACCTTTACAGTAAGTTTTATCCTTTAATATTTTTTCATGCTATTAGTGAGCTTTCATTTCAATTTGAAGAACATTCAGAATTTCTGGTAAGGCAGATTTAGTGGTGATAAACTTCCTAAGCTTTTGTTTGTCCGGGAAAATCATTAACACTCCTTAATTTCTGGAGGACAGCTTTGCCAAGTATAATATTCTTGGTTGACATTTTTTTCCAGCACTTTGAATATATCATCCCACTCTCTCCTGGCCTGCAAGGTTTCTGCTGAGAAATATGCCAATATTCTTATGGGGAAGTTCCCTTATATGTGATAAATGGATTTCTTTGCTGCTTTCAAAATTCTCATTGTCCTTGACTTTTGAGAATTTTATTATAATGTGTCTTGGTAAATATCTCTTTATGTTTAATCTATTTGGGGTTCTTTGGGCTTCATGGATATGGATGTTTATTTTCCTCTCTAAATTTGGGAAGTTTTCCATCATTGTTTCTTTAAATAAGCTTTCTTCCCCTTTTTCATTCTCCACTCCTTCTGGAACACCTATAATGCATATATTGGTTTGCTTGCTGGCAGTCCATAAGTATCTAGGATTTCTTCACACTTTTTCTTGCTCTTCTGATTGAATAACTACAAATGTCCTATCTTTGAGATTGCTGATTCTTTCTTCTGTTTAATTGAGTCTACTGTTGAAATCTCTATGGATTTTTCAATTCAATCATGCGTGCTTTATCTCCAGAATTTCTGTTTGGGTCTTTTTTATGGTTTCTATCTCTTTGCTGTTGAACTTCTAATTTTGCTTATGTAGTATTTTCTTGATTTTTGTTTAGTTGTCTATTTGTGTTCTCTTGTAGCTCACTGAGCTTCTTTAAGATTATTATTTTGAATTATTTGTCAGGCTGTTTGTAGATCTCCATTTCTTTAGGTTTCATTATTGGTGCTTTATTTTGCGTATTTGGTGATGTCATGTTCCCTGATTATTCATGATCCTTGTGCCCTTGCATTGGTATCTGAGTATTTAAAGAAGTAAGCACCTTTTCCAGTCTTTATAAACTGGCTTTGGCAAGGAGAGCCCTTTATCAGTCAGCCCACCCAGAGATTCTTGGGGCAAGGGTGCTTCCATAGGAAGGCCTGCTGCTGGAGTCCTCAGGCAGGTTAGCTTGCTGCCTGGGTTTACAAGGGCCGGCTTGGGGCCTGGGTCCGTGGGACAGGCCTGGAATTTGGGTCTGCATGAGTAGGCGGTATCTGGGTCTGCAACGGCCAGCCTGGTACCTGGGCTGCAGAGGCCACCCTTGTGCTGTGGTAGGCCTGGAGCATGTGGCTGTGAGGACTTGCCTGGAGCTAGGATGGGCCTGGAGGCTAGGCCTGTAGCTGCAGTCCTGGCACCTGGGTCTGCAGGGGCCAGCCTGGCATCAAGGTTCACTCTGGGAAGGGGGAGGGACCTAGTATTGGGGTCCACAGTGAAGTTGAGTGCTCGCTTCGTTCTCCTTCCATGTGGAGAGTATCTCTCTCCATATTGTGCTATGTGGACTTGGGGGAAGAGTGGTATGAGTTAATGTGAAACCCTCCTTCCTTTTTCAATGAGTCTTTCCTTATTCCTGCGCTCCATTCAGGTGCTAATCTCTCACCTGGATTCCTTAGTTCTTGTGAAGGTATTTTTGTGTGTGGATGGTTGTTCAAACTGTTTCTCTAAGAGTATGAAAACTGGAAACTCTATTTTGCTATCTTGATGACACCACTCCTGTCTTTTAATTTGCATGTTCTTAATAGCTAGTGACATTGAAGACCTTTTAATGCACTTCTTTTTCATCTATTCTCTTTGGTGAAATATCTTTTCATGTGTTTTGCTCATTTTCTATTTGGATTGTTATTTTGCTGTTGAGTTTTGAGAGTTTTTAAATGCATTTTAATACTAGTACTTAGTTGGGTATGTAGTTTGCAAATATTTTCTCAAAGTCTACAGCTTATCTTTAAAACCTTCACACAAGGTCTTTTGCAGAGCAAAATATTTTAATTTTGATAAAGTCCAATTTATCCTTTTTTTCCTTTTATTGGCTGCGCTTTTGGTGTCAAGAATGATTTGCTTAGCCCAACATCTCAAAGGTTTTCTTCTGTTATTATTTATTTATTTATTATGAGATAGGGTCTTGCTCTGTCACCCAGGCAACACCAGTGCAATGGTGTGATCACAGCTTGCTGCAGCCTCTATCTAGCTCATTGCAACCTTGATCTCCCAGGCTCAAGCAATCTTCCCACCTCAGTCTCCTGAGTATCTGGGACTACAGGTGTGTACCACCATGCCTGGCTGACTTTTTTTACTTTTCATAGAGACAAGGCCTCACTATGTTGCTCAGGCTGGTCTCGAACTCCTGAGCTCAAGTAATCTACCCGCCTCAACCTCGAAAAGTGCTGGAATTACTGGCATCAGCCACCACAACCAGGCTTCTCTTGTTATTTTTGTAATGTTTATAGTTTTACATGTAAGTCATGATCCATTTTGAGTTAATTTTTGTATACGGTGTGGGATTAGGTCAAGATTCATTTTTTTTGGCTTATGGACGTCTTATTGTTTGTTGAAAAGGCTATATTTACTTTACTGAATCACTTTTGAACCTCTGTCAAAGTTAATCAGGAATTTTTTTGTGGATCTATTTTTGGGTTCTCTGTTCTATTCCACTGATCTATGTACATATCCCTCCATCAATACCACAAAATGTCAATTATTATAGCTATATAACATGCCTTGAAATCACGTGGATGGATTTTCCCCACTTTATTCTTATTTTCCAAATAATTTTACCTATTCTAGTTCCCTCGACTTTCCATATAAATTTTAGAATAATCTCATCTATATATTTTTTAAATCACTGGGATTTTGATAAAAATTGTGCTTAACCTCAAATTTTTATATCAATTTGGGGGAGAACTGACATTTTTAATAAGCTAATTCCATAAATGAACATGATACATCTCTCCACTTATTTAGATTGTTTATTTCTTTTATTTGCCTTTTGTAGTCTTCAGCATTAAAGTTCTATATGTGTATTGCTAGACTCATACCTAAGTATTTCATTTTGTTGAACAATTGTAAAGGGTATTATATTCTATGTTTAATTTTGATGTCCATGTGTCTTGCTAGTGTATTGATTTTGTATGTTTACCTTATGTCTTGCAATCTTGCTGAATTCATTTATTAGTTATAAGAGGTTTTTTTTGGCTTTTTGTAGATTTCTTGGGATTTTCTGTGTATACAATCATGTAATTTGCAAATAGGGGCAGTCTTATTTCTTCCTTTCTGGCTTATATACATTTTGTTTCATTTTATCACCTACTGCAGTGACCAGAGCTTTCAGTTATACGTTGAATAAGAGTGATGAAAGTAAGCATTTTTGCCTTGTTCTCCATCTGAGGGGAAGAAAATTCAGTCTTTCACTATGAAGTGTAAGTCAGCTATAGGTTTTTGTAGATACTCTTTATCAAGTCAAGAAACTTCCCCTTGATTCCTATTTTCTGAGAGTTTTTATCAAAACAGGTGTTATTTAAAAAGTTTTTCAAATCAACTGATATGATTATGTGATTTTTCTTTAGCCTGTTAATATGGTGCTTACATTGATTGAATTTAAATATTGAATCATCTTTGCATCCCTGGAATAAACTCTCCACTTGGCCATGGTGTATAACTCCTTTTATGTATTGCTGATTTCTATTTGCTAATATTTAATAAGGTTTTAATGTATATACATGAGTGATATTGGTCTGTAGTTTCCCTTTTTTATACTGCTTTGAATGGTTTTGGTATCAGAATAATACTAGTTTTATGAAATGAATTAGAAAATGTTCCCTCCTCTTCCATTTTTTGGAAAAGACAGTATAGATTGGTGTTAATTCTTCCTTGGATGTTTACTCAGAGGTTTAGTTGTTTAGATGTTCTCCAGTGAAACCATCTGGGCCTGGAGATTTCTTTTTCAGGAATTTTTAATTTACAAATTCAAGTTTATTAACAGTTATAGGACTATTCGCATGATCTATTTCACACTGGGTGAGTTGTGGTAGTGTGTATTTTCCAAGGAATTGGTCCAGTGGATCTGGGCTGTCAAATGTGCATGCAGAGCTGTTGGCAGTGTTCCCTTCTCACACTTTTGATGTCTGCAGGGTATGCAGTTATGTCCTCTATTTTGTTCCTGACGTTGGTAACGTGTGTCTTCTCTCTTCTTAATTTTGTGGAGCTTGCCAGGAATTATTTATTTATTTATGCATTTAGAGTCAGGGTCTTGCACTGTCGTCCAGGCTGGAGTGCAGTGGCATGATCATGGCTCACTGCAGCCTTGACCTGGGCTCAAGTGATCCTCTCCCTTCAGCCTCCCAAGTAGCTGGGACTACAGGCATGCGCCCACACATTCTGCTAATTTATTTTTAAATTTATATTTTTGTAGAGGTGGGGTCTTGTCCAGGCTGGTGTCGGATTCCTGACTCAAATGATCCTCCTGACTCGGCCTCTCAAAGTGCTGAGGTTACAGATGTGAGCCACTGCATCTGGCCAAGTTTATTCTATTGATCCTTTCAAAGAGTCGGCTCTTTGTTTCACTGCTTTTCCCTATTGTTCTACTTGGCTAAGTGCCATTGACTTCTGCTCTTCATTATTTCATTCCTTCTACTTGCTTTGCTCTTCCCCTTCTAGGTACTGGAGGTGGGACCTGAGATTGTACATTGAGGTTTTTCCTTTTTTCTAATGTAATTTCCCTCTTGACACTGTATAGCTTTGTCTAACAAATTTTGATATGTTGTGTATATATTTTCATTCTGTTCAATGTATGTTTTGATTTCCCTTAAGACTTCCTCTTTGGGCCAGGCAAGGTGGCTCGTGCCTGTAATCCCAACACTTTGAGAGGCTGAGGTGAGAGGATCACTTGAGCCCAGGAATTCAAGGCCAGACTGGGCAACACAGGGATACCCCATCTCTACAAAAAATTTAAAAATTAGCTGGGCATGGTGGTGCACACCTTTGGTCCCAGCTACTCAGGAGGCTGAGGTGGGAGGATTGCTGGAGCCCAGGAGGTCGAGGCTGCAATGAACCATGATCGCATCACTGCACTCAGCCTGGGCGACAGAGAGACACTGTCTCAGGAAAAAAAAAAAAGACTTGTTTGGCCCAAGGATTATTTAGAAGTATGATTTAAATTTCCAGTGTTTTAAGATTATTCTATTATTGATTTCCAGTTTTATTCCATTATGGTCAGAGAACCACACTGAGAACACTTGTATGATTTCAGTTCTTTTAAATTTGTTGAGATTTGTTTTATGGTATACTTTTGATATGGTTTGGCTCTGTGTCCCCACCTAAATCTCATCTCGATTTGTAATCACCACATGTCAAGGGAGGGACCTGGTGGGAGGTGATTGGATTATGGGCTGGATCCCCCCTGCTGTTCTTGTGATAGTGAGTTCTCCTGAGATTTGATGGTTTAAAAGTGAGGCACTTTCCCTTCACTCACTCTCACTTTCTCCTGGCTCCATGTGAAGAAGGTCTTGCTTCTCCTTCACCTTCTGCCATGATTGTAAGTTTCCTGAGGCCTCCCCAGCCATGTGGAACTGTGGGTCAGTTAAACCTTTTTTCTTCATAAATTACCCAGTCTCAGGTAGTTCTCTACAGGTGTGAACATGGACTAATACAGAAAATTGGTACCTGGAGTGGGGCACGGCTACACAGATACTTGAAAATGTGGACGCAACTTTGGAACTGGGTAAAGGGCAGAGATTGGAAGAGTTTGGAGGGTTCAGAAGAAGACAGGAAGATGTGGGGAAGTTTGGAACATCCTAGAGACTTGTCGAATGGTTTTGACCAAAATACTGATAGTGATATGGACAATGAAGTCCAGGCTGAGGTGGTCTCAGATGGAGATGAGGAACTTATTAAGAACTGGAGTAGGGTCACTCTTATTATACTTTCACAAAGCGACTAGTGGCATTTTGCCCCTGCCGTAGAGATCTGTGGACCTTTGAACTTGAGAGAGATGATTTTTCTCTCATGGAAAATCTCTAGTAGAGTAAAGCAGAGGGGAAATGTAGGGTTGGAGTCCCACATAGAGTCCCCACTGGGGAACTGCCTAGTGGAGCTGTGAGAAGAGGGCCACTGTCCTCCAGACCCCAGAACGGTAGATCCTCCAACAGCTTGCACCATCTGCCTGGAAAAGCCACCATCACTCAGAGCCAGCAAGTGCAAGCAGCCATGGGGGCTGTGCCTGCAAAGCCACAGGGGCAGAGCTGCCCAAAGCCATGGGAGCCCACCTCTTGCATCAGTGTGACCTGGATGTGAGACATGGAGTCAAAGGAGACCATCTCAGAGCTTTAAGATTTAACGGCCAACCTGCTGGGTTTTGGATTTGCATGGGGCCTGTGGCCCCCTTTTATGGCCAATTTCTCCCATTTGGAATGGGAGCATTTACCCAATGTCTGTTCCTCCACTTTATCTTGGAAATACCTAACTTGCTTTTGATTTTACAGGTTCATAGGTGGGAGGGACTTGCCTTATTTCAGTTGAGACTTTGGACTTGGACTTTTGGGTTAATGCTGAAATGAGTTAAGACTTTGGGGGACTGTTTGGAAGCCATGATTGTGTTGAAATGTGAGGTCATGAGATTTGGGAGGGGCCAGGGCTGAAATTATATGGTTTGGCTCTGTGTCTCTACCCAAATCTCAGCTTGAATTGTCATCCTTATGTGTCGAGGGAGGGATCTGGTGGGAGGTGATTGGATTACGGGGGTGGTTTCCCTCATGCTGTTCTCATGATAGTGAGTGAGTTCTTACAAGGTCTCATGGTTTAAAAGTGTGGCACTTCCCCTTCACTTACTCTCTCTCTCCTGCAGCCATGTGAAGAAGGTCTTGCTTCTCCTTCACCTTCTGCCATGATTGTAAGTTTCCTGAGGCCTCCCCAGCCATGTGGAACTGTGAGTCAATTCAACCTTTTTTCTTCACAAATTACCCAGTCTCAGGTAGTTCTGTATAGCAGTGTGAAAATGGACTAACACAACTTTGGTATACGTTTCATGGGTACCTCAAGAAAAAGGAATATTCTCCTTTTGTTGAGTGAAGTATCCTTTAAATATCAAATAGATCTGTTGGATGATGATGTTACCTCCAACCACAACTGTGAATGTTTCTACTTTAAACTCTGTCATCCTTGGTTCACAATATTTTGCAGCTGTGTTGTTTCTGCATATACATTAGAATTGCTATGTCCTCTTAGATCCTTCATTTTTACATAATGTTTCTTCTCTGTCTCTGGTAACATTATTTTCCTTGAAGTCTACCTTATCAAATACAAATATAGCCACAACAACGTTCTTTTGATTAATGTTTACGTGACGTATCTTTTTGTCTCCTTTTATTTTCAACCTGCCTATATTGTTATATTTGAAGTGACTTTCTTGTGGACTGCTTATCGTTGGGTCATGCTTTTAAACCCACTCTGCCAATCTGTGTTTTTAGTTGATTTTTGTTTTGTTTACACAATTTACACCTACTAAAATTATTTGTACGTTAGGACTTTAATCTTCCATTTTGTACTGTTTTCTGTTCTCTGTTCTTTATTTCTGTCTTCTTCTTCATGTTTCCCTGTGGATTACTTCACTATTTCACAATTCTATTTTGATTTATCTCTTGGGTTTTTTGTATCTGTTCTAGGTATTACATTATATACAGACAACCTGTCATGGTCCACTGGTGTTATTTTACCAGTTCAAGTGAAGTGTAGAGCCATCACTTTCTTTTATATGTCCCACATCCCATCTATAAATAATAGTCTTAAACATTCCTCTACCTGCCTTAGAGCCACATCAGGAATTTTCACAGTCTTTACTCCCACCATAAGGAAAGTCTATCGCATTTCCTCACATTTTCCTCATCGTGTTTCCCCTCTACCATTCCACCTTCCAGTTCACTGATTCCTTTATACGTCCATTCTGTCTACCACTGAACCCATCCATTGAGTTTCCCATTCCATTTATTGTATTTTTACATCTAAAATTCCCATTTGGTTTTATTTTATATCTTCTATTCCTTTGCTGAGACTATTTCTCATCTGTTTCAAGCATGTTTGTAATTGTCCACTGAAGTAGTTTTACAACGGCTGTTTTAAAATCTGTGCCCAATAATTTCAACATTATTATCATCTTAGTGTTGGTGTCAGTGGCTGTTGACTGTCCCTTTTCACCAGATTCGAAATCTTTCTGGCTCTTGGTATGAGGGCTGATTTCCATGGAAACCTAGACATTTTGAGCCTCTCAGATGCTGGCTCTGCTGCGGCTGGCTTCCTTTGGCCCTGCTCTGGCAGGGGAGAGAGGGACAACACCTCTGCTGGCAGTGGGGACAGAAGTGCACACTCCCCACGAGGCTTCTGTTGACATCCATGGCGAAGGAGCGCTCCTCATTACCGGTGGGACGGGATGGGGGTTCCTACTCCCCACATCTCTCTACGGACACCTCCCTGGCTGGGAGGGGTGGGTGTGTCTTGTTACTGCTCCCCACATGGGTGGCCGACACCATGGGTGTGGGTGGCACAGACGGTTCTGTTTGACAGACTCAGTATAAACAAGAGGGAAGTACTCCATTGGCCAGAGGACTGGATGTGAACACACCCAGCGTGGCTCCTGAGTTTATTCGGTGACGTGCCTTCTCCACTGAAGGTGCACTCAGCCTTCAGGAACCAGCTCTTCCTGCTCAAGAATGTTTCGTGTGGGAGAGTGGCTGACTCCTGACAAGGAAGTCTGCTGGGAGAAAAGTTGAGTGTTGGGAGAGAAGCTGAGGCAGGGCTTGCATGTCTGCTAGACTTGCTGGCTTCTTGCTTCTAGCACTCCCGTTATCTCAAGCAGCCACAGGTCTCTCATTCACTTGATACACTGTTTCCTTTTAAACCCCACATCCCCACCAGCTGTTTGTTTGTTTGTTTGAGTACCATTGAATAGCGTGGGCTCCCAGAGCTCGGTGGACCCCAGTCCCACTTTCTCTCTCAAACTGTCTTTTTCTCATTCCTTTGACTCCGCCAGACTTTGTCGCCCATGACCTGGTGTTGGGTCTGATCACCCCAACAAAGTCTGGGTGAGACCTGAGGCCTTGTACCAGAAATGATGGATGGGTGTGTGTCAGAAGGATGAGGCCAGCACAAAAGATGTCCTCCCGGAAACTGAGAGTCTAAAACCATAATGGCTGCAACCTATTGTAAAACATGAGTCAATAACAAAAGAAAGAAAACTCCCATTTGCCACGTCGGAGGACAGGATGTTTGCTCAGTGCCAGTGCCGCCGAGGCAAACAGGGCTTCATCAGGGTTCTGCAGCCTGATCTTTGGTCCGAGGCGCTCTGACGCTGGCTGGGGCTCTTGCTGCAGGTCACCAGCTCACCTTCACTGACACCGACCTGGACACACTTTAACGTGAAGGGGTTTTAAAGGTAAACCATGGGAAGCACCGCCCTCTGCCACTGCACTGGGTGGCCGCCTCAGCCCACCGTCCCCTGGCCGGAGAGGCACTGCCCTGCACGTTGCTGGCCTGGGCTGCCCTGTCTCAGGAGCTGTGCTGCCCAGAGCATCTGTGGCCAGATGTGCACAACCCTGACCCTCTAGCAAGGATCGCCACCCTCGGCCTTTCTCTTCCTGGCCCACTCAGCAGAACTGGCTCAGAGCAGAGTTTGGCCACACTTTGCCACAAAAGCCCAGGTTGCAGCTTGAACACACACAAACTCGCTGTTGCAACACTTCCCATCACAGCAGCCTGCCAGATGCTGCCACACTGGGCACCACCTAATTACTGATGTTCATTTGTTCATTATCCATGCGTTTAGACTACGTATTTGGACTTAGACTTGTTTATCCATGGAAATGATGTTGCAGCAAAGGTTTGTTCTTTGAAACTGTCACAGCCAAAGAGATTTGGGCTTTGTTCTATAAACTTGCAGGTTTTGTTCTATGAACTTATACTTTCTGATTTCTCACTTCTCAGACATGATGCTAACAATGTGCAATTGAAAGAAAAACAATTAAAATCACAATTAAAATTACCAACAACTATAACAGTCAAATCAAACTGCAGCAAGTGGCGGGGTACGGTGGTTCATGCCCGTAATCCCAGCACACTGGGAGGCTGAGGCAGGCATATCACTTGAGCCCAGGAGTTTGAGACCAGCCAGGGCAACATAGTGAGATTTTTGTCTCTACAAAAAAAAAAAAAAAAAAAACACAAGAAATTAGCCAGGTGTGGTGGCACACACCTGTAGTCCCAGCTATTTGGGAGGCTGAGATGGGATTGCTTGAGCCCAGGAGGTCAAGGCCGTAGTAAGCCAAGATCGCAGCACTGCACCCCAGCCCGGGTTACAGAGTGAGACACCATCTCAAAAAAACAAAAAAACCCTGTAGCAAGAGAGATTTAGGTTAGATAGTAAGACATTCTTAACTATAGAGCTTGAGGAACATTGAAGTAATAAGAAAAATTTATACAAATTTCAAAAAAAGTTATAAAATATCCTTCATTGCCAATTTTAAAGGAACCCAGGCTATTTTCCTTGGAGACTGGGTGCAGCCCAGGCTCACAGCAGGCGAGCAGACAGCAAGGACGTCCCAGCCATTTATACTCCAAGGCTCACCGTGATCTACCTTAAGGAGCCAGGGGCTTAAGGAGCAGACGCAGGAGCCCTCCCAGAGGAGCCAGAGGAGGGATCGTATCCACTTCTGAGAACACGTCGAAGCGTGTAACACTCTTCTAAGGCTGCTTAGCAGTGTGCAAAGAGGAGTCTTGCCATACAGGCTGGAAACGTCTGCGGCCCGAGGGTCCTGAGAGCAGGATCTGGCTGTGGCCTGGGCAGTCCCAGGTCTTCTCTGGAAATCAGGGTGAATGATCTGCATGGCCCTCCCAGTTCCAAGGTTTCATGAATACCAGAAAAGAGCGGAGAAGAAGGGAGGAGTGGGGTTTCGAAACACAGCAAAAAAGAGTGGGGAGAAGATGAAGGAGGGAAGTAGAAGAGAAGGTTGAGAAGGAAGAGGCCTGGGCAGGTGAGGACAGACAGGTGAGGGCAGGTGAGGAAGGACAGGTGAGGTCTCACAGGTGAGGATGAGCAGGTGAGGAAGGACAGGTGAGGATGAGCAGGTGAGAGCAGGTGAGTGGAGGTGAGGACGGACAGGTGAAGGATGTGCAGGTGAGGGCAGGTGAAGAAGGGCAGGTAAGAGCAGGTGAGGACGGACAGGTGAGGTCTCACAGGTGAGGATAGACAGGTGAGAGCAGGTGAGGATTGGCAGGTGAGGACGGGCAGGTGAGGGCAGGTGAGGACGGACAGGTGAGGTCTCACAGGTGAGGATGAGCAGGTGAGGAAGGAGGGGTGAGAAAGGGCAGGTGAAGAAGGGCAGGTGAGGTCTCGTGGGTGAGGACGGGCACGCTATGAGCCGTGGATAGATGTACCTCGGAGTAGGCTGGGAACCAGGGGGTGGTGGGTGAGTGTGGGGAAGCCACGGACACCTGTTCTGCCCGGGGATGCCTAGCTATGGAGAAGCTTCTGGTGGGCATCCACCCAGCCCTTTCTAGACATTTGCTCTGACGGCTGCTCCTTGCATTCCAGCTCCCAGGTGGAGGTCACAGTGAAGGAGAAGAGCCCAGGCTGGGATGCGAGTGCTGCTCCAAATCAGGGTTCTACAAAGCACCCAGGAGACAACCACCTCGGCCGCCCGCCAGGTAAGCGTGGGGGTGGGAGGACGGCACATCCTGAAGGAGGCTCTCCTCCTGACAAAGGCTCCATCCACAGGGAACCCTCCTGACAAAGGCTCCACCCGCAGGGAACCCTTCTGACAAAGGCTCCGTCCGCAGGGAACCCTCCTGACAAAGGCTCCACCCGCAGGGAACCCTCCTGACAAAGGCTCCGTCCACAGGGAACCCTCCTGACAAAGGCTCTGTATGCAGGGAATGCTCCTGACAAAGGCTCCGTCTGCAGGGAACCCTCCTGACAAAGGCTCTGTCTGCAGGGAACCCTCCTGACCAAGGCTGTGTACGCAGGGAACGCTCAGGGGTCTCATCACTCGGGAGTCTCTTTGAGGCATCTCTCTCACTGGCCTCTGGAGCTGGGGCGGTTCTGGAGGGACCCATGGCCAAAAGCCCTTCCTTTGCTTCTTTCCCCACATTCCATCACCCTTCCTACTTTGAACACCACCTGTGGTTTATGTAAGCTGAGGAATAAATGTTTTTGCAGGTATCCGTGTTTTGAGATATTTTAAGTGTGACAGTTAAACTGGAAAAGATGATGTCCCAGTGAGCTCTGGCTGGAGGCCTCCCTTGCAGATGTGTTTCCTGCCCTCTATGGGGTGTCTGGCGTGGGGCTCGTCACAGGCGCCCCTTTCAAATGGTGCCATCCCGTAAGAGCCCTGCCAGCACTTCTCAAACCCCTGAAACAACACGTCACGTTCTGCTTTCAGGGGAGGTGTGTTGACCTGGGATGGACCATGAACCCTCAGCGGATGAACACGATTCATCTTTTCACAACAGGTCCACAACCACACACCTGGGTTCCACTGGGCTCCATGGAACCTGCAGAATCTACTCGTGGCCACATGGATCCACCAGTCCCAGGTTAAGAACTCCTACTTCAGGGAGAACACTTTCTATTTATTCCCATGACCAATTTAATCACAGCGTGATGGTCTGTGCCTTTTTCTCAGACAGCATCCCCTCTCTCCTCCACAAAAGCACAGAATCTCCAAGTGCAAGGCTTTGACAAGACAAATGAAAACATAATAGCTTCACAGAATTGGTTCCTTTTTTTAATCTCCTCTCTGCCTTCTCCTAACAAGTTAGACAGATGGGAGTATCACACCCTAAAATGTAAGAACAACGACCTGGAGGCTCAGACACAAGGCCCCTGTCTTAAGGCCGACCAGGCTGCCCTGGGTGTGAACTGCCCCAGCACCAGCTTTCCACGCAGGCCCTGAGCCCGAGCAGAGCCCCCAAACAGCCAGTACAGTGTGGAGATGGAGGCAGAGGCCCACCAGACGCAAGAAAGCAGAGGCTGACCAGTGTGAGGCAGAGTCCGATCAGCTGTAGAGAGGCAGAGAAGGTCCGGTGTGAGGCAGAGACCCACCGGCCGTAGGGAGGCAGAGACGGACTGGTGTGAGGCAAAGACCCACGAGCCATAGGGAGGCAGAGGCTGACCAGCTACTTGACTCACTTCAAGTAAAAAACAATCACCTGAGAAACACGGGCCATGAATGATGCAACAGAGGAGGGGCAGGTACTTGGTCACCAGGGAGTGACACGTGCAGATACACACAGACACATACACACACAAGACACACACAGACACATGCAGACACACACACAGACACATGCACACACAGACACACGCAGACACATGTACACACAGACACGTTACACACACATGCACACATAGACACCCACACACAGACACATGCACACATCATGGACGTGTTACATCCATGCACACAAATTCCTGTAGACGGACACACGCACACATAGACATGCACACACAGACACACACAGACATACACGCAGACACACGAATACATCATAGACACATTACACACATCCACACACCCACATGAAGACACATGCACACACAGACATGCACACACATAGACACACAGATGCACACACACAGACATGCACAGACATGTTACACACACTACACAGACTCATGTAGACAGACACATGCACACATTCATGCACACGCAGATACACACTTGCACACACACCACACACTTGCACACAGATGCACACAAACATGCACACACTGATACATGCAGACACATGCACACTAAGACACACACACACCTGCACACACAGACTCATGCACACACTGACACAGGCAGACACACAATGATGCACTGTGCACACACATACGCACACACACACCTGCACACACAGACTCATGCACACACTGACACAGGCAGACACACAATGACGCACTGTGCACACACATATGCACACACACACACGCATGTCATGTCTTTAAGTATTCCTACATGTCTGTATGTCTAAGAGTTTTAAGAATATTATGTTGGGTGCAGTGGCTCATGCCTGTAATCCCAGCACTTTGGGAGGCCGAGGTGGGCGGATCACCTGAGGTTAGGAGTTCAAGACCAGCCTGGCCAACATGGTGAAACCCCATCTCTACAAAAGATACAAAGAATTAGCTGGGCGTGTTGGTGTGTGCCTGTAATCCCAGCTACTTGGGAGGCTGAGGCACAAGAATCACTTGAACCAGGGAGACAGGGGTTGCAGTGAGCCGAGACAACGCCACTGCACTCCAGCTTGGGTGACAGAGGGAGACTACATCTCAAAAAAAAAAAAAAAAGAAAAAGAAAGAAAAAAGAATATTATGTTCCAGTATAATTCTAACTGCTAATTCTGTTTAAACATATAGGTAAAAGGATTATAATTGGTACATTGTTAAAACCGTTTTTGTCTCCCAAATAGTTATTTGCATCAGTATTTTTCCTGTGGAGCCACATGGAGAGACTTGGGTCCAGCCCACCAAGCTGCATTTCCAGAGCTGCGGCACTGGGTGGGCGGGTAATGAGCGGGGTTCCAGGGCCTGCATTCAGAGGAAGCGAAATCCAGGGGGGAGGCTGTGAGTCCCCGCTCTTCTCCCCGCGCTTCCCGCTCCATCCTGAGCCCCTCCTCTGCTGGCCTCTCAGACACTGGGACTCCAGGGCGTCTCCCACACCCTCTTCCTCCAGGAACACAAGCTGCTGGAGGTCCTAAAAATTCCCAACACCACAAGTTTGAGAGCTGCTATGCTAAACTACCAGTCCCTAGGCCCTGCCCCACTGGTGGGGCCGAAACCCTGGCTAGGGCCAGATGACCTCTCCTGCCTAAGATACCATCTCACCTGGAACTCTGACCAAGGAACAGAACTCTTTAGAGGCACGATGCTGACACCGCCAGGGAAAACGAAAGGAGGCTTGGTTTGAAACCCTCACGGTTTCCTGCAGGGATCCCACCCACACCTCCTGCCCTGGGGGCTCCGGGGTGGACACAGGACCACTGAGGCCTCGAGGGTGTCGCTGGTCTGGCCCGAGCCCCAGTTCCATGACCATGTGGGGGGGCATCTGCTAAGCTTCAGTATCTAGGAGTCCCCAGCCTGTCCCCAGAGGGAGGCTTGAGGCCGTCACCACCCCATAGATGAGCAACAGAGGCTGGCGCGGCCCCTGCATCGCCGGGGGTGCCACGTCCTCTCAGGCACCAAGCAGCAAACTCAGCGTCCTGAACGGAAAGCGGGCAGAAACCAATGCGAATTTCCCAGAAACTGTAATTAAACTTTTACATTTTAATAATTATAATTTTTAGTTGGCAATTTCTTTTTCAATCAATTTTATCAAACAAGTGATTAATCACTCCCACACCTTCTTTCATTGAACGTAATGACGTAACGTGCCGAACTTACCTTCCGTGAGGAGCACTGTTCTTTCACTGAACGTAATGACGTAACGCGCCGAATGTAATCTTCCGTGAGGAGCTGCTCACTCAGTTCTTTCACTGAACGTAATGACGTAACGCGCCGAATTTAACATTCCGTGAGGAGCTGCTCGCTCAGTTGTGAAGCTTCGTGCGGTGGCGTCTGCTGGGCGGGCCTGGGAAGGGAGGAGAACGGGCGCCGTCCCTGGAGCGCCTGGAGCCTGGCTCTGGAGGGGCCTCCACACATCTGCTTTCCCTGCAGCTCTGCCTGCCTCAGAAGGGAGCGGGACCCACCTTCCCAGAGCCAGGCCCTCCGTCCCCGTCTGACGCGAGCCTTCTCCCACGGAGGCCTTCCGCCCCAGATCACAGTTTCTGCTCGACTACCCGGGTTCCTGGCCTTGCCAACGGCCACAGAGCTCCCGGCCCTTCCTGTTGCCCACAACGTGTCGGCGCCCGCTTCCTCCAGGGTCAGGGCGGCCGGCAGGGCACAGGCCCGACGCCGAGAGCTTCCTCTTAAGCTGCAGCCTCCGCCCAGGCCCACGTCTCGATGGGGGTCATGCCCTGGACACAACGTTTCAAAGAAAGGGCAGGTCCCAGAGCGGCCGAGAGGGCGACAGGTGTCCGCGCTCCCACCTCCCATCCACGGGCAGACGCATAAAGAAACTTCCGGAAGGAAGGCCACCGATAGGCTGACAGTGCACGGTCAGGTCAGGTGATTTTTACTTTCTTTTTTCTGTCCTCCTCCTGTATTTTCCCTCGGACGATACAGGTAATTTTAGTAACTGGAAAAATGAATAAAAACGATTCTAATTTTAGAGGGAAAATCACATCTGACAGGTTTTTACAGAAAGAAACTGAAGCCCTATGAAATGACAGCGTGATTGATCTACCTTCGTATTAATCCTTATTGACACTTCATCTCCTGAAGCTTGTGCCCCGTCAGTCAAGTTGATGTTCACCGACAGGGACTTGGTAAAACCTCCGTGGTTTCCTCCTCGCTGAGGGGAGCTTCTGTAACTCTCAGGCATTAAAGCTATTTTTAATGAAGAGGCAGTTCGTCAGCCAACAGCAGAAAAGGACAGGAAAGATGTTTTTATGGACCCAGACATCAGCGCATTCTTCGTAAACTGACGGTAAACACGAGTCTGTGATGTGCTGCTTTGAAAACAAGGCTTATAGCTGTAGGATGACTTAGGGATATTTTCCCATTCTTCAAGTGTCTTTCTTTTTTAAAGCCACATTATTATATTCAAGAAATGTAACGTTTGAAACAGACTGAACAATCAGAGGAGACACTGTGCAGTCCTCTATGCAAACACATTTGAAAACCCAGAGGAAGTGCAGATGTCCTCGGGAAACAGAGACACCAAAAACTGTCCCAGGAGAGTTAGAAACTTCAGCAGACCCATTTCCATTGAAGAAACAGAAAGTTACTACTGACTGTCCTATACAAAGCACTAAGCCCCAACAGGTTTACAGAGAATTCTCCCAAGATTATAAAGCCCAGATAGTCTCCATGCTCTACAAATTATTTCAGAACATTGAGAAGGAAGGAAAGCTCTCTAGTTCCTTTTATGAAGTAAGCAAACACTGATATTTAAACCAAATATAATAAGAAGAAAGAAAACTTAAGTTCAATATCGCTCATCAATACCAATGCAAAAATTCTAAACAGAATATTATTAAACAGAATCCAATGCCTCTTAAGAAAAAAAAATACTATAAAAAAGTAGAATTTGTTCCAGAAGGTGCAAAGTAGGTTCAGTGGTAGGAAATCCATTAACATCATGCACCATAATAACAAATTTAGGTGGAAAAGTCATGTGATCATCTCCATAGATACCAAGCAGCCTTTGATGAATACTCAGGGCGTTGACGGGTATTTCACCAGCACCGGCAGCCTGTGTTTTCTAAAGCCACTCTCTTAATGGAGAAACACTAGAGGCATTTCCATGGCAATCAGAAACAAGGATACCCACTACCTCTGATATATTTAACATTATACGAGAGGTATTAATGAATAAAACTAGACAGCAAAAATCAATCAGAAGCATAGAGCAGGTAAAGAAGGGGTGAAACCGTCTCTCTTTGCAGATAGGATCATCGTATACTTGGAAATACCAGAGAATCAATGACAAAACTTATTTATTGAATAAAAAAATTTAGAAAAGTAGCAGGCTATAAAATCAACAGCCTTCCTATACACAAACAATAAAGAACACAATCATTGAAAAAGTCCATTTATGGCCAAGCACCGAGGCTCACGCCTGTAATCCCACACTTTGGGAGGCCAAGGTGGGGGGATCGCTTGAGTCCAGGAGTTCAAGATCAGTTTGGGCAAAATGGCGAAACCCTGTCTCTACAAAAAATACACGAGTTAGCCGGATGTGGTGGTGCCTGTAGTCCCAGCTACTTGGGAGGCTGAGAGGTGGGAGGATCATCTGAGCCTGGGAGGCGGAGGCTGCAGTGTGCCAAGATTGTGCCACTGCACTCCGGCCTGGGTGACAGAGTGAGATCTTGTCTCAAAAACTAAATTAAATTGATAAAAAGAAAGAAAAAGTCCATTTACAATAGGAAAAAAAACATGTAGGAACAAATTTCACAAGGAATGTGTACTGTTTTTACAAGAACAAATTTAAAACACGAAAGTAAACATGAACAAATGGAAAGCGAGCCGTGCTCCCAGACAGGAGACTTGGCACTGTGGAGGTGGCTTCCTCTTGGTGTTAGCTCATCAGTTCCACTCAATCCCAGTAAACCAGGGTAAGCTATTTTATGGAGTTGGACATGTCGATACTAAGGTTCAAATGTGCATAAAGAGCTGGGCACACGTGGAAAAAGAAAAACAACAAGGGGAAAAACTCATATAGCATGAACTCTTAAACATCAGGGGGTGAAGGACCAAAAACCCCATCGAGAAATGGGGAAAAACATGAACAGGCCATTCACAAAAGATAAAAATGACTTCCACACATATGGAAAAAATGCTCAAGCACACTCGTAATCAGAGAAGTGCAGATTAAAACAATACTGAGATACCATTTCTCACCCATGAGACTGGCAAAAATTAAAAAATCCTACCACAACCCCTGGCCTGGCTGTGGGCAAACAGCGCTCGACACGGGGCACAGCTCTCAGGAGGGAGGAATGTGGCAACATCTGGCTGGCTACTGACCTCTGTGCAACCCCAATTCTGGGGGTCAACCCTGCAGAGATGAAAAGGTCCACATGTGGTGTTCACAGCAGCACAGGTGGAGATGGCAAAACCCTGGAAACAGCCCAGTGCCCGCACAGAGCAAGGTCACTGAGTAAACGCGGGTGTCTACACGGTGGGGCACATGCCGGAAGGAGGAAGGTCTGTAAGGCCTGCCACGGGGTGACTTCCAGGACATTAAGTGAGAAGGCAAAGTGAGAAGAAAGGCAGAGATTTGCCATCCGTGGTGTAAGACAGGGGCCAGCTGAAATGCACAGGTGCCTGCCTGGCTGTGCAGGAGGAACAGAGGAGGATGAACAGAAACTAAGGCTGTCTCCCCATGGAGGGAGGTGGGAAGGGCCTTCCAGAGGCAGTGACTCCTAAAGCCTTGGGGTACCCCACATGCTCTTCACCTCTTCACATGCCACAAGTGAGCCACACCCACACGCAACACCAACGCCCACGATAAGCCCAGATGCCTCACAGGGAATCCACAACCCCACGGAAGTGTGGGGAGACAAGGGCTCTCCCAGGTAATTGTGGAAAATGTGTTTCCATGAAATCTGGGAGGCTAAAGACTAGAAGAACCACACGCAGCAGGCTCCAGTCTCTCGGGGTGAGCACAGCACACGTTTGAAGGCCCAGCACGGTGGCTCACACCTGTGATCTCAGCACTTTGGAGGCTGGGGTGGGTGGATCCCTTGAGGTCAGGAGTTCAAGACCTGCCTGGGCAACACAGCGAGACCCCCATCTCTACAAAAATTAGCCGGGCATGGTGGCTCATGCATGTGGCCCCAGCTACTCGGGAGGCTGAGGTGGGAGGATGCTTGAGCCCTGGAGGCTGAGGCTGCAGGGAGCCATGAGTGCACCACTACACTCCAGCCTGGGGGACAGAGCAAGACCCTATCTCAAAAAAATAATAATTTTAAAAAGTATCAATATTGTGAAAAACAAAAACAGAAAACAAACTGGAGAGCTGTTACAGATGGATGATAGGAATGATGGTGAGGGGCCCTGGACAGAACCGTGGCTCTAGTATGAAGAATGCGGTGACATCTGAGTGGGGTTTTAAAGCAGTGACCAGGGCAGGGCCAGTGGGAATCCCTGGTCTGGACCATTCTGCCAACACTGGAGGAAGCTGGGTGGGAGACACAGGAACCTCTACGAGTTCTGCAACTTTCCTATAAGTCTAAAAATCGTTCAAATAAAAAGCTTTTAAAAATCTAACATTTCCTGCTTAAACCCCAGGACAATGGTACGAAAGGCACCTTGAGTCTGAATTTGACAAGTTTTACTGAAGCCTTCACATCCCAGCCCCAAATATCAGTGCTGGGATTTCCTCACAACAAAGCCAACTGGCACATTCACTCAGCCCACTTCTAGAATGGCCTACAAAAATCTTAACAGTGCTTTTTTGCAGAAATGAAAAAGCCCGTCCTAAAATTCATATGGAGTCTTAACGGACCACGAATAGTCAATACAATTTTGAAAAAGAAGGGCAATGATGGAGGCCTCACACTTCCAATCTCAAAGGTGCTGCCAAGCTATGGCGATCAAAATGCGTGGCCTGGCATGTGGACAGACAGGGCAGTTGAGGGTGGAGCAGGACGCCCAGAGATGAGCCCTACACCTATGATCAAGTGATTTTGGGAAAAGAGTGCCAGGACCATTTAATTCAGGAAGGAGGCCCTTCCTAATAAATGGCACCAGGAAGATGGGGACATGCTCACATAAAAGGGTGCAGCTGAGCCCTACCCCACCCCATATACACAATTCAAGTAAAAGGCCAGGCGCGGTGGCTCATGCCTGTAATCCCAGCACTTTGGGAGGCTGAGGCGGGTGGACAACCTGAGGTCAGGAGTTTGAGACCAGCCTGGCCAACATGGTGAAACCCCGTCTCTACTAAAAATACATAAATTAGCTTGGTGTGGTGGTGGGTGCCAGTAATCCCAGCTACTTGGGAGGCTGAGGCAGGAGAATCTTTTGAACCTGGGAGGCAGAGGTTGCCTTGAGCCAAGATTGCACCACTGCACTCCAGCCTGGGTGACAAGAGCCAGGCTCTGTCAAAAAAAAAAAAAAAAAAAAGAAAAAATTCAAGTAAAAATGGGTTGATGGCCAAAATTTAACAGATAAAACTATAAAACTCTTAGAATAAAACATATGGTCAAATCTTCATGATGTTGGATTTGGCAATGGTTGCTTAAATGACATCAAAAGCACAGGCAACAAAATAAAAATAGATCAACTGAGCTTCATTCAAATTAAAAACTTCTGTGCATCCGAGGACACTATCAACAAAATGAAAGCCCACAGGCCGGGGAAAATATTTGCAAATCACATATCTGATAAGAGCTTAATATCAAGAACATATAATGAGTTTCTCTAACTCAGTAACTAAAGACAAACAGCCAAATCTAAAAACGGGCAAAGGGGCCAGGCATGGTGGCTCACACCTGTAATCCCAGCACGTTGGGAGGCTGAGGTGGGAGGATGGCTTGAGTCCAGGAGTTTGAGATCAGCCTGGCAACATAGCGAGACCCTCTCTCTACAAAAAATACAAAAATTAGCTGGGTGTGGTGGTGCATGCCTGGAGTCCCAGCTGCTCCAGAGGCTGAGGTGGGAGGATTGCTTGAGCCTGGGAGGTTGAGGCTGATTGCACCTCTGCACTCCAGCTTGGACAACAGAGTGAGACCCTGTCTCTAAATAAATAAGTAAATAAAATGGGCAAAGAACTTGAATAGCCTTTTTTAAAAAATGTACATTGTACCCATTTGAACAGACTTTTCTCCAAAGAAGATGTACACATGCCCAGCAAGCAGATGAAAAGATGCTCAGCATCACTCATCATTAGGAAAATGCAGATATGAGCTATCGCTTCACATCTGCCAGGATGGCTGTAATAAGAAAGACAGACCATCCTAAGTGCTGGTGAGGATGGGAGATACTGGAGCCCTCAGGATTGCCGATGGGAAAATGGCTCAGCTGTTGTGGAAGTTTGGCAGATTCTCTAAAAGTTAAGCAGCAGCATCGGCATCTGGCTCAGCATTTCCCTCCTAAAAACATGCCTGGAGGAAGTGAAAACAGGAACTCAAACAGGATACACATGCTGACGTTCAGAGCCGCATCAGCCCCATTAGCCAAAAGGTGGGGAGGAAGTGAAAACAGGGACTCAAACAGAGGATACAAGCGCCGACGTTCAGAGCAGCATCAGTCCCATTAGCCAAATGGTGGGGACAGCCCCCGTGTCACCAACAGAGGGTGGACGCATACAGTGTGGGGTACCCTGCACCAGGGCACTGCCCAGACACAAAACAGAAGGAGGTTCTGACACGCACCTCCTTCCGAGAAGGAAGGAGCTCCTCCTCAGAGCGCAGCTGGAGCTGGAGAGCGTTATGCTGAGTGAGAGAAGCTGGACACTGGAGGACCAGCACTGTGTGATTCACCTACATGAAATCCCTAGAATAGCGGGGTTCACAGAGAAAGCAGAGTCGACCTTACCAGGGGTTGGAGGTGGCACTATGGGGGAGTTACTGCTTAGTGGTTACAGATTTCCTGTTGAGGGCAATGGAAGAATTTGGCAAAAAGTGGTGATGCCTGCACAGCACGGCAGATGGAATTCATGCTACTGAACTGTCCACTTGAAATAGTTAAAATGGAATACCTTAGGTGATGTGTATTTTACCCCAGTCACACTGAGGAGCCGTAGCGGAGGTGGACAGCCTTCATTGCAGCCTGCTGGCTGTGAGGCCTGGCCGGGTCCTTGGCTGAGCGCTCAGCTCACCTGTAGGGAGGACGGGGCTCACACAAACCCCGCGGCATGAGCATTGTCCATGGGTGACACCCAGGCCCAACACAGCCCGATCTGAAGGGACACCGAGTGCCAGCTGCATGCCTCCTGCCAGGAGGGTCCGGTGCCCAGGGTGGTGCCAGGTGGGACAGATGCCGTGAGGACCCCAGGCCTAGCAGCAACAGCTCTCCCTAGAGACCCCCAAATCTGTGACCTGAGGCTCAGCCTCACCCGTACAGCCACCAGGAAGGGCCCCTCGGTTGGTGAGGCTGCCCTCCCTGTGCCAGCTGGGCTGAGGCTGGCCCGCCTGAGCTGCTCCGTGGTGTCCTGGGCTGCACCCGGGTAGGGCCTCCCTGGTGTCTCTGCAGGCTGCCGGCCTTCTCCCTCTGACACGTCCTGGGTGCCCTCGCCGGCCTCGGTGAGCAGTGAGAGGGGTCCTATCACCCCATAGCTACCGTGGAGCTGCTGCCTCCTCTGCTGTTGCGGAACGAGTCTCTCTGCTCTTTCTTCTTCCCTTATTTTTGTTTTTTTCATCTCCTGATGCTATTCTTAGATGTCTGTTTTCTCATTCAACACCCAAATGTTTGCAGAGCCCCTGGCAGAACTGGGCACTGTGCCGAGTCCTGATGCTTCTCGGACATTAGTCACCAATGGCCGCATCTCACAGGCGAGCTCAGTGCTCGGCCAGACCTGCGGACCTTTGGCTCTTCATGGCTGCTGGGTGCTTCTGGTGGCTGGAGCTGCCAGGGGCCCCTCTTTGCTGCCTGGGAATGAGTCGCCCCTAAAGCAGCCCCAAAGCCCCCACGGAGCACCCTGTTGGAAAGTGCCTCCCAGTCATTTCTGCCTCAGGACACGGACGTCTCCTGCAGGTACGAACTGATTTCTGGGCGGTTCCTTATTAATCCTAAATCTTCAGACCAGAGAGTGCCCAGCCCTTGAACGAGCAGTTTCCGCATCGGAGATGCTGGCGGGAGGGACTGTCATACATGGTGACCCTACTGATGGGCTGGGGTCATTTAATTTTTATATAATTTAACTGCGACAGACTTCTAAAAATAGCTTCATCACCTGTCTCAGGAACATAATTCTCAGTTAAGATAGTTTCCTGACGTGCTGTTGCTTATTTGCTAGAAAAATCGAGGGGGCCAGGCAGCAGGGGAGGAGGGAGGGGCAGCCCTGGGGCTGGCTGAGAGTCTGCAGTCAACCCTGGCGCATCTCTCACGGGCTGGCCGAGGTGGGCATGGGCCGGGCCTCCAGCCTCCACGCCCCTCTTGGGCTCCTCACCCGAGTGTGACCTGGTCTCTGGGGTCTCACTCGGCCGTTTCCATCTGTGCCTCCTTCTGGGAGGAGGGTGGGGGGTGGTGTCTCCTGCTCTGATGAGTCGAGCTTCCTTATTAGATCTCATCGCCTCTCCCGGGTGGCCACAGCAGCCACACATGGATCCAGGACAGGCACCACACCCACCCTCTGTGGCTCGTTCTTCCTGGTCTGAAGGTGCTGCCTCAGGGTCTGTGCTCTGCCTAGGGCCTTGGCCGTCTGTCCTGGGGTGACGGGCAGGCTCCCGCCCACCTGGCGAGAGGCAGCACCCACCCTGAGCCCTTGGGTGGCAGGTCCAGTAGGGTGTCCCCTTTCTCTGCACCCATGCACCTCAGGAAAGAGCCCAACGCACCACCTCACAGCACCCTCAGGGCACCCCCACCCCGAGACCTGGGCTTCCACGGGCTCAAACCAGGAATGAGAAAGGGGTCCTCACAGTCAGGTCCGAGGGTCTGAGAGTGAGTGGGGAAGGCGATGTGGGGCCCACCAAAGCTGTGAGGCCACAGGAGGTTGCGGCCAAAAACCATGCTGTCCCACCGAGGGGCAGCTGAAGGTGGGAGGCGTGGAGGGAGGGCAGAATGGGGCCTGCTGCCCCTCCACTGAGTGTGCCCTCAGGGACAAGAGTGCAGCTGTGTGTGACATGCATGTGACAACCTGCGTGTGTGACAGCCAGGTGTGACAACTGCGTGACAACCATCTGTGTGAGAACTGGGTGTGCAAACCATGTGCACAAACCATGTGCAAACCACATGACAACCACATGTATGTGATAATCATGTGCAGCAACTGTGTGTGTGAGAACTGTGTGTGACACGTGTGTGACAACCATGTGTGTAACCGGGTGTGACAACCATGTGATGGCCATGTGACACTGTGTCTGACAAGCACATCTGATAACATGTGACAACCATGTGTGACAGCCAGGCATGACAACTGTGTGTGACATCTGTGTGACAACCATGTGACAGGCATGTGAGTGGTGGCCGTGTGGCAGCTGTGTGGCAGCCGTGTAACATCCATGTAGCAGCTGCATGACAGCCATGTGGCAGCCGTGTGACAACCATGTGACAGGCGTGTTAGTGGCAGCGGTGTGACAGCTGTATGACAGCTGTGTAACATCCATGTGGCAGCTGCGTGACAGCCATGTGACAGGCGTGTGAGTGGCAGCCGTGTGACAGCTGTATGACAGCCGTGTAACATCCATGTGGCAGCTGCGTGACAGCCATGTGACAACCATGTGACAGGCATGTGAGTGGCAGCCGTGTGACAGCTGTATGACAGCTGTGTAACATCCATGTGGCAGCTGCGTGACAGCCGTGTGGCAGCCGTGTGACAACCATGTGACAGGCATGTGAGTGGCAGCCGTGTGACAGGCGTGTGACAGCTGTGCCTTTCAGGCCATGTAAAGGGACCTGAGGCCGCTGCGTCTTTTGCTGCCGCCTCCACACAGCCTCGAGGCACTGGTTCTGCTCAGTAACACAATCGGTGAGTTCTGGATTTGTGACCTGGAGCGTCTGGTCCCCAGTTTCTTTCTCTGCTCACCCCAGGCTGGGCCCTCCACACTGCGCCGTGGTTTCACTCAGGGATCAGCGAATGTTTCCCAATCTGCCACTCAGCCAGGTCGGCGAGAACATCGTCCCAGGAAAATTTCACATTTGTGAGAAACAGCAAATGACACGTTGCTCACACCATTTGCACGCCCTAATAGCCTTTTAATTCAATGTGAAATGGGCCCATTATCCATTTCTGGAAGAAAAACAGGGAGCTGGAATAACTCAAATGTCTCATTCCCACACCGTCCACATTTGGAAAACCAACTTTGAAGAAGTTTTATTAACAATCATCAAGGCATACAGGAAAGGGAAAAGAGCGCCCGTGCAGGGCTGGGGTGCCGCCCCAACCCAGAGCGGAGCCCCCAGAGGGCAGAGAAGGGGGAGGGGAGGGGAGGGGAGGGGGAGATGGGCAGCCGCTCCTCTGAGAACAGACGCGCTGGGTCCTCCGCCGTCAGGACCCTGCTACCAAGTCCCACACCACTACAGCTGCTGCAGAGTACCCCACGGCTGCCTCCTCTGAGGAGGGAACTCAGGGGCCGCCAAATACCCTGTCAGCAAGGACACCCCGAAATGCCGCAGAGTCCCTGAGCCGATTCTGAACAGTGTGGCCTCATGAGGATTAAAGCCCAGGTCAGGGCAGGGTATGTTTTGATGTTTCTTATTTTTCTCTACATCAGTTAATCTAAACGAGTCTTAGATGTTCATCTGCATAAAAAGCAATGTTCCAATTATAAAAGTAATCCGTGGAAAAATGGAAAATCAGACAGTACAATAAAAGCGAAGGAAAAAATACCCAATCCCACCACCAGAAACAGCCACCATACGTTTTGCAGGACGTCTTTCCCTCTCGTCTCTGCATAGTTTTATGTGGTCGCCAAATTCAGTGTTTGCTCAGCAGTGTTGGCCGCCACCCCCCTATGGCAGCGCGGCTCAGCTCCAGGGCAGTGGGCGCCATCGGGGCACACAGGCCAGCGGGGAGCCCCGGACTCGGGTTAGAGCAGCTGCGTCAGGGAGCAGGGGACAGGGGACAGGACACTCACGCTGAAGGGCTTCCTCAGACCCCTTTCCTAACAGCCCCTCTTTTCTCCCTCCCCACGGGAAATCTGCTCCAGACAGAATGGTTTAGCAAGGGGGCAAGGTGGAGAAGTTGGGGGTTTGTGCTGTGGGCAGGGATAGCCGGGCACAGGGCTCTAGAGCAAGGTCACGTCTTTGCTGAGCGGTGATTCCTTCACTGACCTCAGGAATCCAGCAGAAATAAAGTTTTGATTCTTCTTTGATTCCACTAGAAGCCATCACTGAACACTCCCCAACACTCTCATAAACCATTTAAGGATTTTTTTCTTTTTTTTTTTTTTGAGGGAGGGTCTCACTCTGTCACCCTGGGGCTGGAGTGCAGTGGTGCAATCTCGGCTCACTGAAGCCGTGTCCTCCCAGGCTCAAGTGATCCTCCCACCTCAGCCTCCCAAGTAGCTGGACTACAGTGTCTGCCATCACACCCAGATAATTTTTTCTATTTTTTTGTAGAGACAGCATCTCACTATGTTGCCCAGGCTGATCTTGAACTCCTGGGCTCAAGCAATCCTACCACCTCTGCCTCCCAAATTGTTAGGATTACAGGCGTGAGCCACTGTGCCTGGATATAAGCATTTTGGTGGAAACTGCGTAATACCTCACCCTGAGGATGAATCTTAATGTACTTACATTTCCCTACTGTCAGACATTATTTTGATACTAAAGTTCCATGCTAGTTCATGAATACTGCAAAGAACATCCTTTTGCATATTAAATTCATTTTCTCTAGGAAGACTTCCTGACCCTAATCTGTTTATATTTGAAATAACACTACTAAAACAAATGTATTTTCATCGTTTAAAAAAAAAAAAAAGCACCTAGGGTAAAAGCACATGGCCATCCTCACCCTTCCCCCTTCAAAACAAATCTGCTCCCCACAGGTAACTACTTTTAAAGTGACTTATTTACCCAGAACTTCTACTAAGCCTTTATATATGTACATATACATTTTTAGAATTAAACCTTTTGAGATTAATAATAGATTAACATGCAGTTGCAAGAAACAATACAAAGGGATCCCCTGTACCCTTTACCCAGTTTCCACCAATGGTGGCCTCTTGCAAAACTGCAGTACAATCTCACCGCCAGGACTGATGCTGACCCACGCAGGCAGAGTCACTCCTGCCACCCCCTCCCAGCTCTGTAAAACCCTGGCAGCCCCTAATCTGCTCTCATCTCTATAAGCTTGTCCTTTCAAGAATGCCATGTAAATGGAATGGCAGAGTCTGATTATTTTGAGACTGGCTTTCTTCACGCAGCATAATTCCCTGGAGACTCATCCAAGCTGCTGTGTGTACCGATAATCCATCCCTTTCTACTGAGAGTATTCCGCAGTACAGAAGTGTGATCATCGAACTGTCACCTGTGGAAGGGTCTCTGGGACAATTCCAGTTTTTGGTTGTTAGTAATAACATTGTTATGAAAATTTGTTCTAGGTTTTTATGCGAATATATTTTCCATTTCTCTGGGATAAATGCCCAAGATCACAATTGCTGGGTCATATGGGAGTGACATGTTTAGTTTTATCAGAAACGGCCAAACTGTTTTCTAGAGTTGCTGAGCCATTTTACATTCCCAGCAAGGCATGAGAGGTCATTTCTCTGCATCTTTGTCAGCATTTGGTGTTGTCAATATTTTCTATTGATTTCAGCCACTCTGGTAGATGTGTAGGGGCACAGTGGTTTTAATTTGCATTTCCCTAAAGGCTGACGGTGCTGGGTGTCTTTGCACCTGCTTGTCTGCCTTCCGTGAGTTCTCCACAGTGAAAGGTCTGTGCACACACCTTGTACATGTCTAACTGGACATGTTTTGAATGTTTGTTTACCGGTGATTTAGAGAGTTCTTTATATATTCCAAATTTTGGTCCTTTAGTGAATACGTGGTTTGCAAATATTTTCTCCCATTCTGTAGTTTTACCCTTCATGCTCTTAAAATGTCTTTTGCAGGGCAGTTTTGAATTTTGATGAGGTCCAATTTATCAAGTTTACTTTTTATGGGTTATGCCTTTGTTGTCAAGTCTAAGAAGGCTTTGCCTACCCCTATGTCCCAATGAATTTCCCCTATCTTTTCTAGAACTCTTATGGTTTTATGTTTACATTTAAGTCTGTGATCTGCTTTGAGTTGATTTGTGTAGCAGGTGGAAGGTTTAGGATAAGCTTCTCCATCCTCCCCCCCACCCCACCCCACCCATGGATGACCAACTGCACCTACATCATTTCTTGAAAAGGCTTCAGATGTGGATTTTTTGTGGATGTTCTTTATCAAATTGAGGATCTACTTCTAGTTTTCTGGGAGTTTTTATTGTAAGTAGATGTTGGATTTGTCAAAAGCTTTTCTGTATCAATTAATATGATTGTATATCTCTTCTGTTGATATGGTGGAGTATAGTGTTTGATTCTGAATGTTGAACCAGACTTGTGTGCCTGGATTAAATCTTATTTGGTGCAGCAACTTTATTCATTGCTGGATTCAATTTCCTAATATTTTGTTAAGGGTTCTGCATGTAAATTCGTGAAAGATACTGGTCTATAGCTTTCTTTTTTTATTTTTAAATTTATTTATTTATTTATTTTAAGATGGAGTCTCGCCCTCTCACCCAGGCTGGATTGCAATGGCGCGATCTCGGCTCACTGCAACCTCCCCCTCCTGGGTTCAAGCGATTTTCCTGCCTCAGCCTTGTGAGTAGCTGGGATTACAGGCACCTACCACCACACTCAGCTAATTTTGTATTTTTAGGAGAGATGAGGTTTCACCATGTTGGCCAGGCTGGTCTCGAACTCCTGACCTCATGATCCGCCCTCCTTGGCCTCCCAAAGTGCTGGAATTACAGGCATGAGCCACCGTGCCTGGCCTATTTACTTATTTTTGAGACAGAGTCTCGCTCTGTCACCCAGACTGGACTACAGTGGTGCAATCTCAGCTCAGTGCAACCTCTGCCTCCTGGGTTCAAGTGATTCTCGTGCCTCAGCCTCCTGAGTAGCTGGGAGTACAGGTGCGCACCATCACGCCTGGCTAATTTTTGTATTTTTAGTAAAGATGAGGTTTTGCCATGTTGGCCAGCTTGGTCTTGAACTCTGGGCCTCAAGTGATCTGCCTGTCTTGGCCTCCCAAAGTGATGGGATTACAGGCGTGAGCCACCGGGCCCGGCTTATAGTTTTCTAGTTTTCCTTTTTCATAATGTCTTTGTTTAATGTGGTCGCCAGGTATGGCTGACCTCATTAAACCTCACATTGAGTGAGGAAGGGTTCCCTTCTCTTCTTTGAATGTTTGGTAGAATGAATTCTTCTTTAAGTATTTGGTAGAATTTTCCAGTAAAATCAGCAGGTCTAGAGGTTTTTCAGGACTTTTTAAGAATTAATTCAATTTTGTAACATATTATTAATATTACTTTGAGATCTTTCGTCTCTTCTAATCTAAGCACTGGATGTTATAAACCTCCCCCAATAACTGTTCTGACTGTATCTCACATATGCTGCTCTGTTGTATTTTCACTTTCATTCAGTTCTATGTATTTCAAATTTCCCTTTGAGACTTCCTCTTTGACCCATAGATAATTTTAAGGCATGTTATTTAATTTCCAAGTATCTGGAGATTTTCCTGTTGTCTTTCTGCTTCCCGAATCTGTAGATCTATGTCTTTTGCCAAATCTGGGAGGTTTTGGGGGCATTCTTTCTTCAAATACTTTTTCAGCCCCACTCTTTCTCCTCTTTCTGGGGCCTGATGATACAAGTATTAATACTTTTGTTATCGTCACACAACTCCCTGCGACTCTCTGCCCATGCTTTCCAGTCTTTCTTCTCTCTTCTGTTGATGTTGGGTAATTTCTGTGGGTCAGGTTCACTAATTCCATCCAGCGTGATCTCCCCTTTACTGTTCACCCCATGCAGTCAGAGTTTAAAAAACTGTTGTTATATGTTTCAGTTACGTGATTTCATTTTTTTCTTTCTTATATCTTTCATTTCTTTGCTAAGATTTTCTATTCCTTCATTTGTTTCAGGAAAATACATAATTGATTGGTGAAGCATTTTAAACCCATCGTTGTTTGGCGAAGCCTACTTTAAAATAGTAGTCATATAAACCAACATCTGATTCAGCTTGATGTTGGTGTCTATTAATTGTCTTTTTTCATTTATGTTTTGGTTTTCTTGGTTCTTGATGAGTGACTTTTTTTTAATTGTATCATGGACATTTTGGATATTTATTCTCTTGTATGTGGAATCCAGTTGTCCCAGCACCATCTGCTGAAGAGACTATTCTTTCTCCATTGCATGGTCCTGGCACTCTCATCAAAAGTCAGCTGACCATGGATGTATAGGTTTATTTCTAGAATCGCAATTGTATTCCATTGATCAATATGTCTCTCCTTATGCCAATACCACACTATTTTGCTTACTGTAGCTTTGTAGTCAGTTTTAATAAATAGTGTGAGAACTCCAACTTTCTTCTTTTTTAAGATTTTTTCACTTACTTTGGTCCCTGGTAATTCCATATGAATTTTAGGATCAGCTTGTCCATTTCTGCAAAAAGTCATCTACGATTTTGATAGGAATTGTATTGAATCTATAGATCAGTTTGGGAGTATTGCCACCTTAACAATGTTGTCTTCTTATCCATGAACATGGGATGTCTTTCCATTTCTTTAGGTCTGTAATTTCTTTCAGCAATGTTCTGTAGTTCTCAGCATACAAGTCTTACACCTCATTGGTTACATTTCTTGCTAGGGGTTTTACTGTTTTTGATGCTATAGTAAATTGTCTTCCTAATTTCCTTTCCACGTTTTTCATTGCTAGTATACAACAACACGCTGAGTTTTGAGTATTGTTTGACTCTAAGTTGTGGTTTGTTTTTGTTTTTGAGAAGAGCCTGACTCATGCTTCTAAGGTTGGACAGTCCTCATCATCCAGAGACTGTGCATATATTTACTTCTAGTTTTTTCTACGTTTTTTGGTTTGTTTTGTCTTTTTATACAGCGTCTCACTCTGTCACCCAGGCTGGAGTGTGATGGTGTGATCATAGCTCACTGCAGCTTCAAACTCCTGAGCTCAAGTGATGCTCCCACCTCAGCATCCCAAGTAGCTGCAACTACAGGCCTGTGCCAGCCCACCTGGCTAATTCTTTTTTTTAGAGACAGGGTCTTGCTATGTTCCCCAAGCTGGTCTCAAACTTCTGAGGTGATCTTTCCACCTTAGCCTCCCACAGTGCTGGGATTCTAGGCATGAGCCACTGCATCTGGCTACTTTGTTTTTTAATTTTTGATTTCTACGTTTCCTGCCTTTACTCACCAGCACTCGGCATCAGTATTTGACATGAGATGGGACCAAAGCTGGATTTGCCTGCCCTGTAGAGCTGTGCTGGGCAGCCCCCAGCAAACCCCGTCCGGGACTAGGCGTGGTGCTTCCCCCCTCCCCACTGATCAGAAATTCTCCAGTCTCATCTTGGTCCTCTTTGTCCACCCTCTCTTCTCTCTTTTCCAAGGCTTCCTTTTCAAGTTTCTCTTTTTGTCCCTTTCACCTCATTTTTTTCCTTTAGACTATTACCAAGTCCCCCGCCTCTATCTTCCCCAGCTTTTAAATCAGATTTTGCCTTTGCACATGAGAAGCCCAGCTGGGTGCTGACACAGGTTCTGAGGGATGCTCCCTCGGGGTTTCATCCTTACCGGCCCTTCCACCCAGGCTGAGCGTGATGGGCAGGCGGTTCCGCGAGGCTGGCGCTGTGGACTGCGCTGAGACCAGAACCCACAGCCAAATGCCAATGAGCACAGGACACCGCCCACCAGCCCCACAACCCCATGAGCCCCGGAAAGTTGGAGCGTCACGACAGTGGGAGGAGAAGCTTTAAAACCGGCAACAATGAAGGAGACGCAGAGGACAGCCGCGGGCATTTGGCCACATTCTTGTTTTTTCTGGATGAGGTGACCACAGCTCCTAGTGTGCAGTAGGACGCCTGGGCTGCACCATCTGAAAAGTATGTCTTGAGTGGGCGTGAATATCGCCTTCCTGGGAGCGAGGTTTAGAACCGAAAGCTGCATAAGCGACAGGTGCGCTGGGCGCCCGTAACGTGGAGTGTGTTCAGCGCGGCCCCGGCAGCTCCTCAGGCGCGGACTCTGGGCCCATAACGTGGAGTGTGGTCAGCGCGGCCCCGGCAGCTCCTCAGGCGCGGACTCTGCGCCCATAACGTGGAGTGTGTTCGTCGCAGCCCCGGCTGCTCCTCAGAGCGCGGACTCTGCGCCCATAACGTGGAGTGTGTTCGGCGCGGCCCCGGCAGCTCCTCAGGCGCGGACTCTGCGCCCATAACGTGGAGTGTGGTCAGCGCGGCCCCGGCAGCTCCTCAGGCGCGGACTCTGCGCCCATAACGTGGAGTGTGGTCAGCGCGGCCCCGGCAGCTCCTCAGGCGCGGACTCTGCGCCCATAACGTGGAGTGTGGTCAGCGCGGCCCCGGCAGCTCCTCAGAGCGCGGACTCTGCGCCCATAACGTGGAGTGTGGTCAGCGCGGCCCCGGCAGCTCCTCAGAACGCGGACTCTGGGCCCATAACGTGGAGTGTGCTCAGCGCGGCCCCGGCAGCTCCTCAGGCGCGGACTCTGGGCCCATAACGTGGAGTGTGTTCGTCGCGGCCCCGGCAGCTCCTGAGAGCGCGGACTCTGGGCCTATAACGTGGAGTGTGGTCAGCGCGGCCCCGGCAGCTCCTCAGGCGCGGACTCTGCGCCCATAACGTGGTGTGTGGTCAGCGCGGCCCCGGCAGCTCCTCAGAACGCGGACTCTGGGCCCATAACGTGGAGTGTGTTCGGCGCGGCCCCGGCAGCTCCTGAGAGCGCGGACTCTGGGCCTATAACGTGGAGTGTGGTCAGCGCGGCCCCGGCAGCTCCTCAGGCGCGGACTCTGGGCCCATAACGTGGAGTGTGGTCAGCGCGGCCCCGGCAGCTCCTCAGGCGCGGACTCTGGGCCCATAACGTGGAGTGTGGTCAGCGCGGCCCCGGCAGCTCCTCAGGCGCGGACTCTGGGCCCATAACGTGGAGTGTGGTCAGCGTGGCCCCGGCAGCTCCTCAGGCGCGGACTCTGGGCCCATAACGTGGAGTATGGTCAGCGCGGCCCCGGCAGCTCCTCAGGCGCGGACTCTGGGCCCATAACGTGGAGTGTGGTCAGCGTGGCCCCGGCAGCTCCTCAGGCGCGGACTCTGGGCCCATAACGTGGAGTGTGGTCAGCGCGGCCCCGGCAGCTCCTCAGGCGCGGACTCTGGGCCCATAACGTGGAGTGTGGTCAGCGCGGCCCCGGCAGCTCCTCAGGCGCGGACTCTGGGCCCATAACGTGGAGTGTGGTCAGCGTGGCCCCGGCAGCTCCTCAGGCGCGGACTCTGGGCCCATAACGTGGAGTATGGTCAGCGCGGCCCCGGCAGCTCCTCAGGCGCGGACTCTGGGCCCATAACGTGGAGTGTGGTCAGCGTGGCCCCGGCAGCTCCTCAGGCGCGGACTCTGGGCCCATAACGTGGAGTGTGGTCAGCGCGGCCCCGGCAGCTCCTCAGGCGCGGACTCTGGGCCCATAACGTGGAGTGCCCATCGGTGAGGCCGGAGCAACTTCTCAGAGCGCGGACTCTGGGGCCGAGGCTGAGGTGGGGGCTTCACAGCTGGACTTGCTTCTTCAGTGTGTGCTGCGGCGGGAGGGAGGAAGGGTTGGCCCAGGCGTGAGAGCATTAAGAAGAGAGAATCAGTGAGCCTGGGCCACGTCCATGGGAGTCATGCCAGTTTCTCATCTGTAAAGTGGAGTGAACGCACGAGCGCAGAGGCGTTCTAAAAATCCCGGCGGGGTGACGTGTCAGAGCAGTCCGCGCCGTTGAGGGGGTCACTGAGCGCTTGCTTCTCTTGTGAGGGCGCTGGGTGCTTGGGCGTTTACGGTGGAGCAGAAAGGCTCATCGTCCATGTCCTGGGGCAGATGCAGGGAGCGTCGGCAACGTGAGGAAGTCGTGAGGTTTGCTCGCGGCACCCCAACACGAACAGGCTCAGACGGTGCATCTCCCTCAGAGGACCTCACTTTCATGCAAAAACATCAGACTACGCGACGAGCTCCCGGTATCCCTGACCCACCCACTCGGAACCCTCAGTCCATCTGCATAGTGTGACCCTGAGGTGCAGACAGATGCAGGCAGGCTGAGGTGGGTGCTGGCCCTCGCTGGCCAGACCAAACCCTCTCGGGGTCAGCTTTCTCCTCCACAGAGGTCTGTCCAGCTCAAAGGCGCCCCTGAGCTCTCTGCAGCCCAAGGCTTCAGGCTATTTCTAACATTTAAACATGAAGAAAGATGAGGAAGTTTGCCCCTGGTGGAAATCTGAGACCCCACACAGACCCTAGATCCATGAGTAAGGGTGGAAAGAAAATTCCATGTATGCATTTTCTCTTTCTAGCCTTAGGTCAATGCAGATTTTTGAAAACTGCCCTTGAAATGAAAAGGAAAGAATGTTATTTTCTTCTTTATTAATTTTGCCTGGAGTGGTTTTGAAGCCCTTAGTTCTGGTTTTATTTGAGAAAGAGTCACCATTACGGTCTAAAAAGGAAAGCTTCATGCATTAAAAAGGAGAGAAAGAGGCCAATTCATCAGTAAATCAAAACACCCTAAGGAAGAGTTAGAGAATCCATGTTCTGATGCTTCCTCCTAGCAAGTATTAATTTTACCAATATTTTTCTAAAAACCATCATTTGAGAGATAAAAGACAACCTCTGATTCTAAAATGCTTTCTTCTCAAGGCCTGGCTGGAGTTAAGTGAAGCATTTGAAGGATCCTAGAATAATTTCCATAACTCAGGGGCCCCCAGCAACCAGTGAGACCACGTCGCAGGCCATGCAGAGCACAGTTCAAGAAACACCCATGAGACCATCCACTAGAAACACTCACGGGGCTTGCTGATGGCCCCACGCCCCAACCCCCGACACAGTGGCCTTGCCTGAGACCACGAACGCTCCGGGGGCTTGCTGATGGCCCCACGCCCCAACCCCCAGCACCGCGGCCTTGCCTGAGACCACACAGTGGTTTCCATGTGAGCTTCGTGGGCTGGATGCCTGGCTCTCAGCCCCTTTGAATGAGGGACCACTGAGTCCCACTGGGTGAGATTGAGACCTGCTGTCCTGCGCCCTGGCAGGGAGAGGAAGACCCCAGGCAGAAACTCGTCCTAGAGACAGGCTCCCACCACCTGTGTGGGCTATCCCGGCCGCCTCTTTCCTCTGTCACCCTAACGTCCCAAAGCTCTGTGTGAACAGATGCAAGCTCGGGCCTGGCTGGATCAATCCACCTGTCACTCCCTGGGGCCTTCACTCCAGTCTCTCGTCATTTTCATTTTCTTGGCCCTGCCCAGTCCCCTAGGCGCGTGTGTGTGCACACGTGTGTGTGTGTGCATGTGGGCCTGTGTCTGTCTATATTTCCTCCTCCCCCACAACTAGACTCTAGATTTTAGCAGGTGGAGACATTTTTCTAGCTCTAACTTAGCACAGAATCCATCTCACACTCAACTGAGAAACATCTGCTAATTTAACTTCCTCTGGCCCTGCAACCACACATGGTGGATGAGGCCATCAGGTGAAGAGGCTGCAGCCCTGCAGGGCTCCAGGGGGCACATGGCCATCAGGACCACAATGAAGACCCGAAGGCCAGAAATGTGACAAACGGGAGACAGGAAGCCACTAAGATCATCACTGAGAAACAGACGATAGAAGAAAAAAAAAGGCAATGGAGAAAAACATTCAGCCTTAGCCAGACATCATCAACCGCTGCATTTTCTAGAAACTCGACCTGTAGCCAGTGCACCTTCGTGTGGGTGCAGCCAGTGGGGGCCCAAGTCTGGAGGAAGCTCCGCAGGTGCCGGCCTCATCCCAAGTGTGCGGCAGGCCCTCCTCTTACCCCTCCTGCCACGCGTGTGTTTCCTAATGACCATATATCACTTTTACAACAAAAAGCCACGTATTTGGAAAATTGAGAAGAGGTTAAAGCGCTGAAACGCAGTGCGGTGAGGCGGAGAATGTGAAGGATGCATCTGGCACAGCTTTCCCGAGAAACGAGCTGGCATAATGTGTAAGACCTTAGTGTTTCTAACTTTTGACGATATGCAAAGTTTCTTCAAAGATGTATCTACAAATATGTCCATGACAGTGGTATTTGGAACATCAACAAACTGGAAACAACCTACATGGCCAATAACAGGAGGACACAGAAACAGAGTTTGATAAATCCAAACAAAAGGATGCTTTCAATATAACACGATATGAAATAACCCCAAACATGTATGAGAGCCTTTACCCGTGTGTGTGTGTGCATGTGTGTGGTCATTCTGTAAATACACATTGAAACTATCCTAATGTATTAGCAGCTATTACCTCTGGACAGTTGCAATCTTACGCAAGATTTTTTAAAAGTAATTTATACTTCTTTTTAATTTTCATTTCCAAGTCTTCTGTGATAAAAGTGTGCTGCTTTTAGAATGTGAGAAAAAGCAATAAAAGGCATTTTAAATTGCATTTGTTGTACCTGGAAGCCTGAAGAGGCCCTCCGCTTGTTCCCGTGGGGCTCACTGTTGGCTTCTTTTTGATGCCACATTCCCTTTGGTGTGAAATGATTTCTTCAGAGGCCGACAATCGCGGTTCACATCAAAGAGCATCAGCCCAGACTTGACTGAAGCACAGACTCCAGGAAGCAGTGGTGCGTCAGCAGCTCTGGGGCTGGGGTGTGTTTCTGCACCTTGGCTCAGGACCGGCCACGGGTGCACCTGAGCACCCATGGGAGGTCCCCCCACAGCCACAGCCTGTCAGGGGAAGGACCTGGGCCTCTGACGCAGCACTGACTCCAGCCAGGAGTCCCAGGTGTGTGGCCTGGGTGCTGAGTCCCCTCTGGAGCCTGGTGCAGCACCGGCCGGCAGGAGCTCAGCACACTGTGTGCATACCCCATGCAGTGATCAGTGGGTGCTGGCGGGCAGAGTCCAGCAGGGCCAGGGTCCAGCGGCTGTGGCTGGTGCCTTCCGCACTGGGCAAGAAGAACACGCTCTCAAATGCCCTTTTCTTGTGGCCTTTGGGAAACAAGTCACATAGGCCTGCAGTGAAGGTGGCCAGATTTAGGATGGGGTTGAGCAGTGCCTTTCCATGGGGCCTCGGTGCAGAGAACGGCATAGACCCTGAGGCGGCAGGTGCTCTGGCCACCCCATGATCGTGCTGCCAGGTCTGGAGGCATTCAGTGCCATGCAGCACTTTTAAAAGGAACAAGATCCCCATGTTGAGGAATAATCTGCCACCAGCAAAGGACGGGCCTGCTGCATGCTGGAGCTCCCTGAAGGTGAGATAGGAGTGACGTGGCCAGGCCAGGCCTAAGATTCTGATCCACCGGCACCAACCCCGGAGAAACCAACACGGAAGCCTCAGCATGGCCCCGGGGCTATCACAGTGAGGAGAAACTTGGAGGCAGCCCAGTCTCAGGCACCTGCTGGTATCCTGGAACCTTGGCCGGGACTGGGGCCTGTGGTCGGGAGACGCGGGAGGGCCCTGGCTGAGCTGTGAGGGCTCCTGGACAGGAGGGCGGGCTCCTGGACAGGAGGTCAGGCTCCCTGCTGGGGTGGGATGGGAGAGATCGCCTCCTCCGTCAGCCCAGCAGAGGCTTCGGACCACAAGTGGTGAGAATCACAGCTGGCCCTGCAGGTTCTCAGGGAAGAAACACGACTGGAGCCCCCAGAATCACAGGCCCCCTTGTCTGTCCCCAGCACTGTGCACCCACGCCTAACCACTGTTTTCTTCACCCTAGAATGTTTCCGTTTCTAATTTGGCAAGTATTAAAGAAGCCAATGATACATATTTCCTATCTTCCCTCTTCTAGAAGATGTCTTTTCTTTTGGCAGAAAACAAGGGAAAATTAAATCAAGGAAATTTGTTCACAGTCAGAAACTGTCATCTTGAAGTGGCTGTGAACCTCCAGGAAGAAGAACTGGAGGCCTGGAGGTGAGGGGCCTGGCCCTGCCCTGTGACTGCAGAGGTGAAAGAGCTGGAGGCCTGGAGGTGAGGGGGCTGGCCCTGCACTGTGACTACAGAGGTGATCAGGCAACCTCATGAGTGTTAACTATTTTTTTTTTGAGACGGAGTCTTGCTCTGTCGTCCAGGCTGGAGTGCAGTGGCACGATCTCGGCTCACTGCAAGCTCTGCCTTCCAGGTTCAAGTGATTCTCCTGCCTCAGCCTCCTGAGTAGCTGGAATTACAGGTGCCTGCCACCACGCCCGGCTAATTTTTGTGTTTTATTAGAAATGAGGTTTCACCATGTTGACCAGGCTGGTCTCAAACTCCTGACCTCAGGTGATCTGCCCACCTCAGCCTCCCAAAGTGCTGGGATTACAAGCATGAGCCACCACACCCAGCCAAGCGTAAACTTTTAAGGCATTTTATTTCACCAAAGCATTTTCAGTCCATTGCATCAATTGCTATGATGTTAAATAAAATGTACCGATATAAAACTTGTCATAGAATTTTTTCCTGTTAATCTGCACACAAAGACATCCCCTCCAAAAGAACAGGAAAAAAAAAAAAAAGCCAGGAACTCTCCTCCCAGCTGTAACAGATGCATGCTAGAGCCGCTGTACACTCAGAATCTGTTATCTGCCAGGTTGGGGGTGGCTCAGGGGTGCACACAGGTGTCAGTGCCAGGAAGGGTGTCCTTGGGGTGTGAACTTGAGCTGGAGAAGGAAGGCAGGGGAGCCAGCCAAGTGTCTGCTTAGCTGTGGGTGAAGAAGTTACAGCCGGGCCTACCCCACTAGTGCCGATGCTGCAGGGGCCGGGCTGGGACAGGTGTTGAGGCCAGGCTCTCCGGACCGGAGTGGCACGGCTGGGACAGGTGTTGAGGCCAGGCTTTCCGGACCGGAGTGGCACGGCTGGGAGAGCCGACCTTCACTGCTCCAGGGTCCCCAGACGCCCCTCCATGAGCCGTGTCCACCTGGTCTTCTAAGTGCTTTTTGAACATTTCTAAACCGCAGAGAAAAGGTGAAAGGATCCCTTTAGCTGTCTGTAGTTTGGGGAGCTCTTTCCATGATTTTAAAACCCACAGTGAGAAAAACATTTTATGCTGTGACCAGGAACACACAAAACTAACTGCACAGTGTATGAAATGCTCATATTTTCTGTCTATTCCATCTCACTACGAAAATGCAAATCACATCCACAAATCACCATTTCCAAAACTTCTCAGAGATGAACGTCATGTAGGATATGTGCTAAGAATCAATTCCAGGCCCACCCTGACCCACCACCTGGAACCCCTGGCGAAGGGGTCCCCCGAGTCCCTGGCTAAGTGGCTTCCCATCAACCAGGTGATGAGTGTGATGAGAAATGCGGGCAATGAATCCCTCCACGCAAGGGCGGAGACACGGGTGAGAGCACCCTGCTGGGGGCACAGGAGCCCCTCTGTGCGCCGCACCCAGGAGCTCAGCCAGGAACAACTAGGACCACACAGCCTTTGCCACCGCGCTAATCCTATGCAAGAATACGTTTGCCTCTTCGAGCTGGAATTTAGTAAAAACTGCTGCCAGCCTGAACGTTTCCGAAGCTACACTGGGCCCCATAATTCTAGCCTTTGATTTCATGTGCTCACTACTCACGTCTAATCTAAGATTTAAACTCCATCACTTAACTATCTGAGAAGGTTAAAAATATCCAGAAGGCCTTTAAACTCTGGGAATTGCCTTGGAGGGCTCCCGGGCCCAGTGTGTGCGTCCCCTCCTTCCCGGGGCCTGGGTGAAGGGTGGGCGGTGTGTGGCAGGTGTGGCCCCTCCACAGGCCCCGGCTGAGGAAACCCAGCAGGGATGGAGGACCTGGACCTGCTGGACTAAGAGACGCGAGGATCCCCTCGGGGAGGAGGATGCAGAGCTGGCGAGGCCTGAGGCCTTCACAGGTACTGGTTCTCACACAGTCTCAGCTTCCTTAATTGACAAAGGCAACATAAAGGTCTTCTGCGCTGTTTTTATATTACATTTAAATTAGCCTTTTTTTAAACTCACAATCAAACTAAAGTAGTGCATGGTTTCTTTTTGAGGGAATGTATTACTGATTTTGACACAGGTCGGGGCGTCATCATCCAGTTCAACCCTCTCATCTGACGTGGCGGGGATCAGAGACCAGCAGTTAAAGCCCTGCCCAGCATCTCTCGGCCGCCCCGGACATCCGCATGGCTGTCTGCAGAGGGAGGCTGTCTGATAGTTCACAGTGCCTCAACAGCACGGAGCTCCTCGTGGCCAGACTGTCGGCAGCTGCCTGGCATGGTCTCCCATCACATGAAAAGGCTGAACTGGCTGTTGATAAGATTTCTGTTAGCAATTCCATGAGTCTGGGTGAACTCTTGGCCCCGCCGGGGACCTGTTTTGACTTGACATTTGCTTTGGGTGCTCCTCGCTGTGGTTCCCCAAGCAGACCTGTCCCTACAAACCAGCCTGCGGGTGAGCGGAGCCTGCGGGTGCCCGCGGGACACGCCAGGCCGACTGCAAGCATAGGCACCAGCCCACCTCCCGTCTGCTCAGCGCCGCCCGCCCGGGGAAGGAACTGCTGAGGCTCCTGCCGGAAAGCTGTGGCTGTGAAGGAGCCAGTGCTGTTTCTCCGACACCAGCGAGGACCCTGAGTGCCTCCCACACGGGAAGGCCGGGTACATGTCTCGTCAGAGGCAGGCTCTGATTCAGCCGGTTTAGGGGGCTGAGATCCTGCCTCCCAAGCCTCACCTGAGGAAGGGGGTCTTAAACACCCTCGGTCAACGCCCGCCCTCGTTGGGCTCCTGCCTACAGGCTGGGCCACCTGATGGCAGCACCCGTTTGTGTCTGAGCGACCTCACTGGCAGCAAGGGCCCCATGGCTCCTTTCCTTACCACGAAGAACATCCCTGACCAAGCGTTAGCCCTAAGATGTCCCCATTCATTACAAAATTACCCATCCGTGGACAGGTGCGCAGTACTCAGACACAGGTGGCCGTCCCTGGATGCCCTGCGCGTCCTCGTCCTGCAGGCCCTGCCACCCCTCCCGGCCCCCAGAGCTCATGCCTGTCGGCACAGCCCCATCTGCTCCCTTCACTCCCGCCCCCACGCCTGCCAGGGCTGCAGAGCGACGCGCCTCCCACGACAAGCAGCCCTCCGTTCGTGCTGCCCTCCAGGTGCCTGCCTGAGACCCACTTCTTCCGGAAAAGCAGCCCCCAACCATCAGACAAAAGAACAACAAAGCTGCGCAGATCCTCCCGAGACATTCAGAACCCAAGCACCTGCTTTTCACCAGGGCAAAACCCACCACGCTATCGTTTCTGACCAGCCTGTTCCTACCAGCATGACCCATGAGTGGAGGCACCTGCACCTGTGACTATAGCCATGCAACCCCAGCCGCACGCTGGGCAGAAACCCCGAATCACAGCTCGGCCACCCACCCCCCACATACTTCCTGTGCGCCTGGCACAAGCAGGGCTCAGCCAGGCGCTGAAAAGGGAAAGCTGAGCAGCCTCCTGCCTGTGGCAGCTGAGAACTCACTTCCCTCCTTTTCTTCTCATGCTACAAAAACCAGTTTTCCCTTAAATTATCGAAATCTCAAGATTTAAAACACACTTTTGCAAAGTGGAATCTAACAACTGGCACTGGCCTTGGACAGACCTGGAAGTTGTTTTTGTCACCTCTTCCCAGGGAAGATTCGGACACAGCAACCCTTTGTGGCAACAGTGGATAGTCCCAAGAATGTGGCAGCCAAGGTGACCTCATCCCCAGAATGCACCACAATGCCCCCCCAAATTCCCTAAGAAAGCCGGGCAATCCCATCCCTCTGACTAGGAATTGCTAAGGAAGAACCTTCAATGGCCAACTGTGTACCCTGCACCATCCCAGAGCACGGGGTGGGGGAGGAGGGTCCCCTCTTCCGCGGTTCTGCTCGGGGTCTCGGGAAGCCTCCTGGACTCTCAGCAGAACGAAAACCACTCAGGGCTGAGTCCGTGCCCCTGTGGCATGTGGCCCGCGGAGTCACCCAGCTGCCTGGGCAGGGCTGAGGGTGGAACAGCCTCTCCGCTTAATCACTCCGAGATCTCCCAACTGGGTCAAAATCCATTATTTACAACCTGCCCTGCGCTCACCTTGAGCACACGCGGAAGCCAGAGGTCTCTGCAGCCAGAGAAGGGGGGACCCAGGAGGCTCCCGCAGGGAAAGGACTTCCTGGAATTCTCCAGGCAGGTCGAATTGCTCCCAGCCCCTTTGGAGGAGGTGACAGAGGGGTCCCCACAGCCCCTGCTGTGTGGGGAGACCCCGGGAGCCAGGCGCGCGGGCGGGGGCTCCACCGGTCACTCCAAAATCGCAGGACGCCCCAGGGTCTCCGGGACTCGTAGGTTTGGGAGAGCGTTCGGGACGTGGAGCGGGCCCAGTTCACCTGCCGGACGCCCCCTCCGTCCGTCCGAACCCGGGAGCCCCGCAGGAGGGACCCTCCTCGTCCCCAGTGACCACAGTCCGGACCCGGGCTGCGCTCGGCGGGCAAGGCTGGGAGCTCCCCAGGCGGGAAGACGGGGCGCATGGGCTCCGGGTTTGCAGAATTCGCGGCTGCGGGAGCTGGGTCTTCTCTCCCCCAGTTCGGGCCGCGCCCCGGCTGGTCGGAGGAGGCAGAGTGGGGGTGCGGCCGTGTGTCCGAGCGGGAGTGGGGCGTTCATCTCCCGGGAGAAGGGGGACCAGGAAAGGCGCGGCGCGCCGAGCATTCGCCCACTCCTCGCCCGCTCTCCGCGCGAGCCGGGTGCGCCCCCAACCGAACCAGGGCAGGCGCCGGGAGAGTCGGGTTTTCCCGAGACCCGCGCCCCTTCCTCGCCTTCGGCTCACCCGGGCTCCCGCAGGACCAGCGCGAACAGACGGGGCGATGCGCGGCCGAGACCTCCATCCACGCGCGCGGCGCGGCCAGACCGGCGAGCGCCTCCGGCCGGACGTCCCCCTCGACTCCCGGACTCTGGGCGCTGAGCAGGAGGGGGAGGCACCAGCCCCGCCCCGCCCCGAGCCGCCCTCGCCCCCTTGGCCCTAACAGGGGGATTCCAAGGTCCCCTTCGACCCTCCCGCGCCCGCGCGCACCGCACACCCGGAGAAGAAGCTGCGGGCGGAACCATCGGACAGGAGCCCGCGCCCCCCGCCCCACCGCCCACTGCGGCCCCGGCTCCTTCGCCGCGGACCCCCCACCCCCAGCCCCACAGCGCGCTCAACTTTACCTGCAGTCCAGACTCCGCGAGCTCCGGGCTCCGCTTACCCGGCCGGCGGCCTCCTCGGGGCGGAGCGCCGCGTCTCTGGAGCCGGCATTCCGGACTCCGGCACCGCCCCGCGCACCGCCCCCGTCCCGGCCTTCAGTGGCGCGGCGCCCCCTCGCGACATCCGCGGGTCGCCAGGAGCGAGCTGACCCTCGGCTGGGTTTGGAGCCGGGGCCAAGTCCACTTGGAGGGAGCACGGAGCCCACCCAGCTGCCCTTGGGGGGCAGGAGGCCCAGGCCCCACTCTGCACACCGCACCCATCAAAGCACGCCCTGGCAGGGGCACACACGCTCACACTCACACAGGTGCACACTCACATCGGCAATCCGTGCAACTCACACTCACTGCCACACTCATAATCACACACATAGGTGCACACACATGGGCAATCCGTGCAACTCACACACTCACTGCCACACTCATCACACACAGGTGCACACTCACTCTCATAACCCGTCATTCATACGCACATGCATACACACACTCATAACCACATTCATCCAAGCACACATGGACACACTCATACACACACGCATGCACGCTCACACACAAACACTGTGGTCATTCCAGAGGCACAGGCTGCCTCCTGCCTGCTGTGACCACTCTAAAGCAGACTTTGGGGTACAGGGGAAGAGATGAGGAACCCGGCCCAAGACTCTGGAAGGACAGGACTGTGGGTTTTGAGTCAACAGCCAAGGCACTTCTCGTCGAGCGGATCTCCAGGAGACGCCAGCTGTGAGGACTCCGGACGCTTCTGTGGGATGGATCCTGGAGCCGCAGCGGAGCCTCTAGTGAGCGGATGTTTCTCATTTGCATCCACAAAAAGGAAATGTTCCTCTCCAGCTCCAGCCAGAGCACCAGGCCTTGGAAGGGAGGCTTTTCTCCATGGAAACATCTACCGGATTCAGAGCAGGAGGTGCCTGCACTGCTGCCCCCGAAAGGGCAGAGGCTGCTTTTTTTGGCGGGCAGCTGGTGGTTAGCAGAGGCCTTTGAGGCTGAGCAGATCTGCCCCTGGGGACATTGCCCTGGGGATCCAGTGGACGTTTGCAGCTGCAGGAGGCTGAACCAGCCAGGACCCCTTTATCCCAGAAGCCCCTGTTAAATAGACTCATTAGAAAAGTAAACAAGATAACTCAGATCGCGCTGTCTGTGCTGGCACGCAGGGGTTGCCCCACAGCTGGTGGTTTGGACGTGGAGGTCTGAAGGGTTTCTCAGGCTGTGCATTCTCTGACGTCGGTCTGTTCTTCTTGGCCCGGTTCAGCCCTGGCTGCCTCTTTCAGACCCTGCACCTTGACCCAGTCTCTGGTGGCTGTGACCGTGCAGAGTGCAGTCAGCCCATCACCTCCCTTTTGCAGACTCTATACCTCTACTGATCCAACCAAAATGCTCACCAGCCTTTCCAGGCACCACATCACGTTTCAGACAGCCCTGGCTTGCTAGTGAAAGCTCTAGGTCTGTGCAGTTGTTGGGTTTTTTTCCCCCATGATTTTCAGTTACTTGATTCTTTAAAAGTCTAGGTATCGTATATTACAATTTGTCCCTAGTACATTTTCTTTCAGTAGTTTTTATTAGGTTAAACTTTTTCATGAGCCTTGTCAGATGTTTCAGAATCTTAATTCTGTTACACAGCTTATTAGCTTCCTTCTCATCTGAAGCCATTGGACAACTTCTCAGTCGAGCTGGGCCATCCAAGTCATCAGTATAATTCATGTTTCCAAAAAAAGGGGTCACACCGGCAAGCCCAGGCCCCCGAGCACTGCCCGGACGCCAGCTGCGACTCCACGCCCACCCTGCTGATTCATTTCCCATTTTGTTTGGGAGGATGTCAGTGGAGACTTTCAGAAATCAAAATACAATGAATCAGGCATCCGAACTAGTAAACCTGCCAATATCACACAAAAAAAGACAACAAATAATGTGGTCTGTTTAATAAGTTTTTTTTAAAACTTATTAAAGATTTTTGGCTTTTTAATAAGATTTTGGCTCTTTTGGTGAACAGATTGGCTAATGTTCACCAATCTGGGGTGGGGGGGTGGTGCTGCATGACCCCCGTCGGTCCTGGAGTGGGGAAGGTCTGTGTACCCTGGACCAAGGTCCTAACGCGTGGTGCCTCAGTTTCCTTGTCTATAACAGCAGAACGCACTTTGCTGTTTTACTAATTAAATGAGACAACGCTAGGACATGTCTGGCTCACGGCAAACAAACTAACAATGATCATCATTATTTTAGGTGCTTGCAAAACCTGTCACAATCTGCACAATCTGGAATGTTTCCAGAATGCTGAAACACTGAACACATCTGCAAACTGAGTCTTGAAAATGGGACCCTGAATTTACAGCGAGGATGCAGTGCAGCATCCTGCCCAAAGGCAGTTCACAGCTGCACAGCATGCGAATGAAACACATCCCTTGACAGGCGATTTGTACAACCCAGTTCCTTCTCCCTGTGATCCTGTAAATCGGTCCCGTGTCTCTCAGATGTGGACAGGCCTCGAGTGTGTTTCCCACCCTCTGTGATCCCGTAAATCAGTCCCATGTCTCTCGGACGTGGGCAGGCCTCGTGTGTGTTTTTCTCCCCCTGTGATCCCGTAAATCAGTCCCGTGTCTCTCAGATGTGGACAGGCCTCGCATGTGTTTCCCTCCCGCTGCCATCTTGTAAATTGGTCCCATGTCTCTGGGACGGGGCCTCGTGCGTGTTCCTCATAACTCGTCTCTGTGCTCTTCTTGTCTCCCTAAGCCGCAGCCTTCCTTACTGTGTGCGTCTCCTGTGTGTGTCTCCTTCCCGTTCATGGTTCCTATTGCTCCGTCTCTGAACTTCGGATGTTTCACGTGTTCCCTTTCTTCTGATTGTTGTTGACTGCAGAGTTAGGCAGACACTGAGGGTGTTGGGCCTTCCAGATGCTCAGGGCCCGGGACCCCTGCACTGTGGTGTCCTAAGAAAGCACTGGTGATGGGCTGCAAGGACACAAGGATGCGGGGACAGGGCCACAGAGGGTGGGACTCGCTCCCGTTCATGCTCATGACCCCCTTTTCTAAATCACACACTCACTGTCACACTCACAATCACACACAGGTGCACACTCACATCGGCAATCCGTGCAACTCACACACCACCACACTCATGCACATGCATCTGCACATTCATAACCACATTCATCCAGGCACACATGGACACACTCATACACACACACGTGCACGCTCACAAACACTCTCGCACTGTGGTCATCCCAGAGGCACGGGTCCCAGGTGACGCACCTGCGCCTTCCTGTAGCTTCTCTTTTAGGAAAGGAACAAACATTTTAAGATGTTTTTTGTCTGTAACGCATGCTCATTGTAGAAAATGTATGAACTTTTTGTGGAAAACACAAATAAGAAAATAATAAATCACTTCTAACTCTCATCTTCATCATCCAAACTTATCCCTGTTAACATTTTGGCGCCTAAACACTTTGGTCTCTTTTTTTGTTGTTTTTGTTTTTGTTTTTTCTGAGACAGGGTCTTGTTCTGTGGCTCAGGCTAGAGTGCAATGGTGCGATCCTAGCACCTCCTGGGTTCAAGTGATCCTGCCACCTCAGCCTCCTGACTAGCTGGGACCACAGGTGTGCCACCACACTCAGAGAGTTTTGTTAATTTTTGGGGAGACACAGCCTCACTATGTTGCCCAGGCTGGTCTTGAACTCCTAGGCCCAACCAATCCTTCTGCCTTAGCTTCCCAAAGTGCTGGCTTACAGGTATGAGCCACTGTGCCCGGCCTACTCTGGTCATTTTTTATGTAAAAATAAATTTGGTTTATTATACAAAAATCGCATCATAAATATACACTGGGCAGGGTATACACACTGCACAAAAGGAAATGCACACTTTTCATTTTTTCCAACACCATTTTAAATAGATCTCCATCCTGAGGATTAACTGAAACTCTATTATTTGACACTCATGTTTTCTCCAATTTTTCACTATCTTAAAATACTCTGCCATAAACATCTTCACAGACAAATCTTGACCCACTTTCTTGACTGTGGTGACATTGCTGAATCCCAACCAATGTATTATTAGAGGAAAATCCTTGGTGTGAACATTACAATTGAAATTTTATTTCTTCAAAAAAATAGACTAGGCACAGTGACTCCTTCTTGTAATCCCAGCATTTTGGGAGGCTGAGGCAGGAGGATTGTTTGAGCCCAGGATTTCAAGATCGACCTGGGCAATATAGCATAACCCTGTCACTACAAAAAGAAAATTGAAAAATTGGCTGAATGTGGTGGCATATCCCTGTAATATTAGCTACTTGGGAGGCTGAGGTGGGAGGATCAATTAAGCCCCAGGAGTTGGAGGCTACAGTGAGCTGTGATCACACCACTGGACATCAGCCTGGGTGACAGAGAGAGACCCTGTCTCAAAAAAAAAAAAAGAAAAGAAAAGGAATAGCGAGCCTGTGTGTCCACTGGCTTATCTGTCTTGGGTGCTAAGCCTCTTGGGCAGGGACACCTTCATATCTGTGTCCTTGGGCCTTGGCATGGGCCGGGCTCTGAAGTATGTTGTTGGCAAGCGTTCACTGAAGGTGGAAATGAGGAAGTGGATGGTACTGTCATAAACTTAGATGTCAAATTACTTTCTTTACTAGTATTTTCCAAATTAGTCATTTTCTTCTAAACATTTACTATAATTTTCATATCTTGGCTGATTTTCAAAATAAGATGATATATTCTGCAGCTTTTCCGAGATAGAACTGACACCATACAAGTCACCCATTTAAGTTGCACCATTCAGTGGTTTTCAGGTGATTCAGCGCGTGCAGCCGTTGCTACATCCATTTTAAAGCATTTCCACCACCCCACCGAGAAACCTGTGTCCCTCAGCCCTCCCGACCTCCGCCTGCTCCCTTCCCCGTGCGTGGTACTGAGGGGACTCTGGAACTCACCTTCTGCAGTGTGGGAGGAGCTCCCATGGACGTCGGCCCCGGGGCTTCTGTCCGTCTTTCGGACACGTTCATTCTTCTGCACATCTGCCTGGCTCTCTGCTCTCTCCCTTTTTTTCTGTTTCTTGTTCATGGGAGACAGGGGCCCATTTCTGGCACCTGCAGCCTCCCTCTCTGCATGCTGAGGGGAAGAGGCCACAGCGTGGCGGGGCTTCTGGGCCCCCACTGGGCCCAGCCACTGGGCGGCTGCTCGAATCGCTCGTCCTTCTGTTTCCAGTCCCTGATGTCTCGCCAGCGTTTATAGCGTCGTCTGTGTCCGTGCGGTTCCCCCAGGTGCCCGCAGGCCCATCCCTCTCCCAGGAGGTGGGTGCTGCCCCCGGTGCCTCTTCTCAGTGCCAACCGGCTTTGACAGCAGACGCTTCACCTCACAGGGAACACAGGGTCTCGCTGGAGCTTTCTCAGGCTTCCTCCTCTGTTCATTACTTTAATCTCTACCCTAAATTCCCTAACTCCACATTTACCGTTATTCTACTTCCTCATCTTAACTTGAGCTCCAGATGGGAAGCGGTCCACTGAAACCCGCACACGTTCACTCTGCGAGTCCCCGTCTGCCAAGCGCATTCTTGGCCAGGGAGACGACTCTGCTCTGGGGTCTCAGACCCATGTGTGGTGCAGAGGATAAGACCACCTTCCACTCGGCTAATAGATGTGCTCCTGAAATTTGTGTAAATTAAAACGTTGGAAGTGGATTCAAATGTAAACACGACTCTGGTGGGCTCTCTGATGAACAGCTCTTCATGCCAGATTCTTTTGTAATGTAAGCAGTTGCGTTCTTACTGAGCTGTTGGCAAGGGAGCAGTTTCATACGTTCAGTTATCTCAGCCCAGGGGGCATCCCAGCAGTGACCTGCACCTTCTGTGATCACTTCCTTCCCGCTTCCTGAAAGCAAGCTGCATGCGGTTGAGGCCAGCAAGCAATGCCGTGCGGTTTTTATATTTGTGAACATTCATAATCAGTGTCCTTAATGGACAGCTTACATAACACTTCCCGATAGTGCCTTTGCTATTATGAAACGTTCCTGATGCAGCAAGCAGCCAGCGCTTCCTCCGAGCGTCTCATCGTTTCATTTAAACCCACAGTGGAATGCAGACGTCCTTTCTGTCTCTGTCAATTTTGTGCTGTGAATGTAACATTCCATTTCACTACTGTCACAGTTCTGGGAAATGGCCTTGGATTTGATGAGAAAACCCCTGTAAGTTATTTGCACTGTCCAGCCCTGCACTGTGTGCTGTGAAAGGTTGTGGGTGACTGGGGCTTCCTTTTGCTCCCCAATTACATGTCATCCATGACATTCTCAACAGAGGTATTTCTCTTTTGTGAATGGAGTGGTTTACCTTTATGAAGTTCAATAAATATTTGTTCACATGTTGTGCTAAGCACCTACCCAGTGCCGTGTGCCAGTCGCTGCAGTGCCTGAACATGCACCAGACACAGCCTCTGCCCTGGAGAGGCTGGAAAACTCTGTGGAAGAAGACAACACCCTATGCAATTAGCTGCATTAAAAGCCACACTCGGGAACGATATGACGATAAGACCCAAGGCCTGGAGGTGCTGCTGTCATTGCTGAGGAAAGACAATGGCCTGACAGTGTCAGCTCATCCTGTAAAACATGCTTGAAATTCTACCAAAAACACAAGCTGCCCCCCGTCCCCGACTTTGATCTCCACAGAAAACTTGCTCCGATCATAGAGGCAGGAGGCAGCGCTGGGAAAGAGGAAGAATCAGAGGGAGAATGGCGGGAGAAAGTGCTAGACAGAATGAGAGAGAAGGAGAGAAAACCAGAGAGGGAGAGAGAGAGGGAGAGATGGGGTGGGGGCAGGGAGGGAGACAGAGGAGACAGAGACAGAGAGGGAGGGAGGGAAGGAAGCAGTCCCCTCTGTCCCCCAAACCCCGTCAGAACAAGGAGCCGTTCTCAGACAAATAACAAGCCACAGGCATCTTGGCCTGCCTTGGAAGCAGCCACCTTCCTGGTAACAAGTCAGTGCATTGGAGCAGGTGCATGGAGAGAACAGGTGTTTCCTGCAAGTGACAGTGAGGATGGCGCGAGAGCAGCTCAGTGGAACGGGTGAAGCAGAAAGTAAGGGACTCAGTGCCCACAACGGTGGTGGCCCAGCCTCCTGGGATGGGACTGGGTTTTGGGTCTGCATGTGGGGACCGGGTTTCAGGGTCTGTGTGGCTTCTCCCTAACTGGAAAAGACTTGCCTCCTTCCTCCACTCCCAAACTCTGGACACTCTGGGCCAGCACAGCAGCCCCCACAGGCCTGAGCTCGGTCTTCCCGTCTCCCGCCTCCTGTCCACCCCTTCAAACTCTCCAGCTTCTCCCAGAGGACGCCACTCCACGGCAGGTGCACAGTCCTTTGTGTTCTCATCTTTTAAACATATGCTGCCTCTCCCTCCATGAGTGGCAAGGCCGCTGCCTATAAGGACATGTGCATTTCAGGCAGAAACGCGCTTACGATGGGAGGCTTCCTCCATGCGCTGCCGCCTCGCACCGGTGCTAACAGCGCCCTTGCACCGCATCCTCAGAAGGCCCCGCCACGCTCTTGTGTCTCCTGCCCGTTCATTCTTGCAGGACAGCTCCGGCACCTGGGGCTTTTGGTGGTGCCCTGCTGGGGAGCGGGATCATTAGTCCCCGGGGCCCGGGGTGAACGCAGGAGTCCCCTGGTCTGACCACACCAGTCTACGGCCTTGCACCTGCCCATGGTGAGAACCGCAGCTCCACAGCGGGGGCCATGGAGCCGGGCTCCCCGGGACAAGGAGGGGCACGGACGTCCCTTTCCTTGGCACAGGAGGCACCTCTGAGCAATTTAGGAATTTCTGTACTTCTTATGAGACTAGAGTCTGGTCATGGCCTCTGGAACACCAAGGACAAGACGAGATCCCTGCGCAAAAAGCCTGGGGACCGGGAATTTCCCGCAGCGGCCCCTGTGGAGGCTCCTGTCTCCGCCAGCGTCCAGCCCGTGAGCCCCGTTCCTCATTCTGCCTCTCGCGTGTGCACTGCGCTGTGCGCTCGCGGCTCTAAGGCCCGGTCCATGCATGGGCTGCTTTCCTTGCGGGGCGCCTGAGCTGGCCGGGCTCTAGGGCTTCCTGTGCCGCTCAGGGCAGTGCTTGGCCTGTTCACGTCCTGCCCCCGCGGCGGGGGGCGTGCGGGGCCGCCTGGGAGCAGCGGAGCCGGGGGCTTCCGTCCTGGGAGGACACGGAGGTTCCGTGGGAGGTGCCTCGCTCAGATTCTGTGGTGAGCCCGCCCATGCTGCTGACTCACACCCGTGTGTGCCTGTGTGCCCAGGTCTGAGATGGGAGTGCGTGTGCAAGTGTGCGTGAGTGTGCATGTGTGCACGTGTGAGAGTGCGTGTGTGCACGTGTGTTAGTGTGTATGCATGTGTGTGCATGTGTGAGTGCATGCGTGAGTGTACATGAGTGTGCGTGCATGTGCATGGTGTGAGTGTGTGTGCATGAGAGTGCGTGCATGCCCGTGGGTGTTGTGCATGTATGAGTGTGCATGCGTGTGAGTGTGCATGAACATGTGTGTGCACGTATGTGCGTGCATGTGTGTATGTGCCTGTGTGCATGTGTGCATACATATGTGTGTGGGTGCGTGTGTGCGTCCATGTGAGTGTGCATGAGCGTGAGTGTGCATGTGCGTGTCTGAGTGTGCATATGTGTATGTCTGAGTGTGCATATATGTGCGTGCTCTCTCACCCTGCCTCGCCCCAGTATGTGCAGCGCTGGAACCAGGCGCCCTCCCGAAGCCTGGGCTGGCGTTTGCGCGGTGCTGCTCTTGGGCGCTCCCAGAGCAAAGGCCACGCTGTCTGTGGGAGAAGCCCCGGGGCCTGCACCTGCCCTGTCCAACCACCGGGGCTCCGGTCCCCAGAACCCAGAGACCCTGAGCCGGGCCGACACAGCATCCCATGGGGACGCGGGGACCGCCGCCCGGGAGGGCCCATGAGGAGCAAAAGGCGAAGGAAGAGCAGCCCCTGCTCCTGGGGGTGGCCGGGAAGGGCGGGGCGGTTCCCTGCGCGGGGGGCCAAAGGGGGGCGGAGGTCATTCGCACAGGGCAGACCCACCTACGCCCTGGGTGCGACCCCGGGTGTTCCAAAGAAACGGATTAATTTTACCTTTCATTAGCAAACGTGCCATATTGTTTCCAAGGGGGCGGGGCTGCCGTCGGGATGTGAGCCAAATGTTTCTCTCCCTCGGGAAACTCCCGGGTGGACCCACTTTGACTCCCTTGGAAGGAGGAGCCCCCCCGCAGCGCCACCTTGTAGAAGGGCTGGGTCCAGCGGCCCGCGGCGGAGCGGGGGGTGTGCGGGGTTCCACGCGCAGGGGCCCATCCACCCGAGGAAAAGGGGCTTCCGCAGAAAAACCCACAAAGGCAACGGGGGCGGCAGCTGAGCCTCGTCCGAGCTGGGCCTGCTGGACGCGAGCGCGGGGCAGGCGGGCAAAGGCCGTGCAGGCGCCGCGGAGGCAACGCGCCCCCTCTGCGTCCTGAAGCGGGTCCACCGGGCCGGCAGGGCCTGCGCTGGGCGCGAGGATCTTCTGCGCTCCGGGGACGCGGCTCGGGGGCGTCTGCGGCCCCCCTAGGAGGGACCCAGGAGGCCGCGGGTTGCGCCGGGCTCCCGCGTGGCGGCCCCGACTCTGAGCACTCGGGCGAGGCTTGTGCGCCGCGAAAATCGGGAGCGCCTCGGCCGTCAGAGGCTTCGCGACAGCCTCAGCCCGTGTCCCCCACACCCGGGACCCGCTCTCCCGGGGCGGCCTCCGCCTGCGTCCCGCCTCCCCCGGGTCCGGGAAGCGCGCGCCCCGCTGCGCAGACCCCGGCGTCTCCTCCCTGGCTGGGCCGCCTTGTCAGGATAAAATGTTCTAAATTAGCCTGTACTCCGGGAATATTTGAGAGGCTCCTTCGCAGAGGACTAAAATAAAAGTGACAAAAAATGTAAATATCGAACATTTGAAAAAACTGTTCAAGCTCACTTATAATTAAAGAATGCAAATTAAAACAATGACACTTTTCCTATAAAATTAGGCAAGTATCTTCTAACTGCCCCAGCTATCCGGTTCTGAAATTCTCTCCTAAGGAAATATACGAGAGCCGAAAAAGTATCGGTCCGGGAGTGTTAATAGGCATCACATCCACAATACTGAAAAACTGGGGACCGTGGAGATGTCCAGCCTCAGGGGGTTGGATGGAGTTCAGCCTTCTTCGGGGTTCAACCACGTGGTACACGCGGCCACTAGGGGGTCTCTGAAGACTGTTTCTGCACCGGGCACCGCTCGGGAGCTCAGGTGAAAGGCGGGACAAAACTGCGCATCACCGCATGCTGACCCTGGTCACCCACGCTCTGCTGTCCACCTGCGGCTCCACCTTGGAGAACCCACCTGGCTTTTCCGTAAGCTTCACACTCGTCCGAAACCCGGGATTTGTGCGATACGCGGCTGAGGGTTGCTGGATGCCTGGAGGCTTAGTGCCTCTCACACTCAGCAGGAACGAGACAGAAAACAGGAGGCAAAGTTACACCGTCTCCACGTTGTATTTCAGGGATTCCGATTCCCCTTCCTGCTTCTTGGTATTTTCCATATTTTCTACAAACAACTTGTGTAACTTCAACAGTCATAAAACATGGAAAGCATATGACTTACAGAAAGGGGACCCTGGCCACTCTCTGGTCTCTGTTCCTGAAGCCACATTCGCTGGGATTGGAGGAGCCGCTCACCCACGTCAGACCTTTGGGGTTTAAGCTGTGAAAGCTGCTGATTTACCCCAGCGGCATTTTACAAGCAGGTTATTTCACGACTTTGTAAAATACTGAGAATTTAAAGTGCTGCTCCTGACCACAGAACAATTGAGTGAATAAAGTTAAACAGAAAGACCCTAAATTTCAGACTTCCTCACATAAAAAAAGGAAGGGGAAGGAAGGAAAAATAATTCTGGTTGATGTATTTCCAACTTCAGGTCAGATAAAAGAATCATAGGCTTTGCAAAAACACTTCCCATTCTCCTGGTAGGCTACTAGACAGTGATGATTTTACTTTTTTATTTCTATAGTTTGCCCCTTTACTTTGAGCCCCTGGCTCAAACCAGTCTGTGGGGCACATGCCCTCTCCCTGTGTCTGGCACTGCTGCCCCGTCCTGGCCCTGCCCCAGCAGGCGCTCATGCAGGGAGACAGAGGCCGATGGTTCCAGGCTCCATCTTAGTGGCTCCAGTGAAGAGAAGGTTCTGGCAAAACTCCCTGGCTGGTGTGGCTCAGGTGCCGTGTTCTCGAGGATGGCTATTGTGGCCAGAGGCACCAACGACCCTGACGAACCAGACTGAGATCTGGGGCAGTGGTGGTGAGGTCTGGCCGAGCCCCGTGCTGGGGGACCCCATGGGGAATAGCTGAGATCCGGGGCAGTGGTGGTGAGGTCTGGCCGAGCCCCGTGCTGGGGGACCCCATGGGGAATAGCTGAGATCCGGGGCAGTGATGGTGAGGTCTGGCTGAGCCCCGTGCTGGGGGACCCCATGGGGAATAGCGCTGTGGCCTGTGACAGCTCAGTGCCAGGGACTTGACCCAGTGACAGCAGGCCGGGCTGTCCCGCCTCGGCACGGCACGTAGGCCTTTGGCTGGGCTGTCCCACCACAGCACGGCGCATGGGCCTTTGGCTGGGCTTCCCCACATGGGCGTCCTGTGTGTCTCGGGGTGCCAGCAGCAGGCCGGCCCCACCTGCTTGATGCCAGTGGGACCCCCTGCCATGCTGTGCAGTCAGAACTGCCTCTAGGCATTGCCAGTGCCCCTGGGGTGGGATGAGGGCAGGGCTGACCTGAGGGGACCGTGCACCTGCATGTCCACCCCAAACTGTGTTAAAATAAAGAAAATCGGGCTGTTTTAGAGCTGAAATGAGATTTTAGTTGCTTCTACTTAATCTTAGAAGTTATCTGGTCCCTTCTCATTGCACAGGTGAGGAAGGTTTAGTAAGGCCTCAGATACAGTTTAGAGGAATAGAAAAGGCAAAACCCTGTTTATGTTCATTGTTTGGGGGCTGAATATTCATGGCCACGAAGGAGAATGTGATCCTGACAGGTTCAGAGGGTGCGGCCGGCTCACTGGAGAAAACAGGTTCAGAGGGTGCAGCTGGCTCAGGAGCTGCCGAGCAGCCCCCACCAGGCTCCCTGGCAGGCAGCGGCAGCCCCCAGAGTGAACAGGCTCTGACCACCCTCCAAATTCCCAGCCCCCAAAACGGGAATTGCAGGGGCTAAAAATAGAGATGTGGGCTGTTATGAACATAGCTCATCTCCTTTCTTCAAGCTGAATAATTCCAATTCTGTCAGCAATTTTTCAAGAGATTTATCTGCCAACACTTGAGTAATCCGTGTGGCTGTGGCCTCAGTCCACGCTGAGTGTTCCCACGCTGTTAAGTTGTGGGGTCCAGAGCGGGACCCAGCACTTAAAATTCTCGCAGCGTTACCGCCGGGGGCCCTGGGAGGGGAGCACGTGTTACTGCCGGGTGCTCTGGGAAGGGAACACACTTTACTGTTGGGTGCCCTGGGAAGGGAACACGCGTTTCTGTAGCATCTGCGTGCAGCGGATGCCGTCAGGAAGTGGGGAAGGGGAGTGTGCGGTGGCTCGGCCAGGGGCCACCCCTGCTCGTCCTTGCGGAGCCCAAGCCGATGCCCCAGCCGCTTTGACTCAGAGGTCAGCCAAGCCGCAAACCCGGGACGCTCTGCCTCACAGCACGCCGGGGGCTCAAACCCACCCTGGAAACACTGTTTGTCCACAGGGACACAGGTACCGGAGTTGTTTCCTGTTATTGTAAAACGATTCACTTTCATTCACTGAAGAGCTTTCCCTAGTTACCCCCTCAGTCCATGGCCGTGTGCTGAGCTGTGACAAAGAGGGTCTCTGTGATCGAGGTGTTTCCGCTAGTATGCGGGAGACGGCAGAGAGAGAGGTGACAGGCGTGACCACGCGGGAGACGGCAGAGAGAGAGGTGACAGGCGTGACCACGCGGGAGACGGCAGAGAGAGAGGTGACAGGCGTGACCGTGCGGGAGACGGCACAGAGACCGGTGACAGGTGTGACCGCGCAGGAGACGGCACAGAGAGAGGTGACAGGCGTGACCGCGTGGGAGACGGCACAGAGAGAGGTGACAGGCGTGAGGTGACAGGTGTGACCACGCGGGAGATGGCACAGAGAGAGGTGACAGGCGTGACCACGCGGGAGACGGCACAGAGAGAGGTGACAGGCGTGAGGTGACAGGTGTGACCACACGAGAGATGGCACAGAGAGAGGTGACAGGCGTGACCACGCGGGAGACGGCACAGAGAGAGGTGACAGGCGTGAGGTGACAGGTGTGACCACGCGGGAGACGGCACAGAGAGAGGTGACAGGCGTGACCACGCAGGAGACGGCACAGAGAGAGGTGACAGGCGTGAGGTGACAGGTGTGACCACGCGGGAGACGGCACAGAGAGAGGTGACAGGCGTGACCACGCGGGAGACGGCACAGAGAGAGGTGACAGGCGTGAGGTGACAGGTGTGACCACGCGGGAGACGGCAGAGAGAGAGGTGACAGGTGTGACCACGCGGGAGACGGCACAGAGACCGGTGACAGGTGTGACCGCGCGGGAGACGGCACAGAGAGAGGTGACAGGTGTGACCACGTGGGAGACCGCACAGAGAGAGGTGACACCTCGGCACGGCACGTAGGCCTTTGGCTGGGCTGTCCCACCACAGCACGGCGCATGGGCCTTTGGCTGGGCTTCCCCACATGGGCGTCCTGTGTGTCTCGGGGTGCCAGCAGCAGGCCGGCCCCACCTGCTTGATGCCAGTGGGACCCCCTGCCATGCTGTGCAGTCAGAACTGCCTCTAGGCATTGCCAGTGCCCCTGGGGTGGGATGAGGGCAGGGCTGACCTGAGGGGACCGTGCACCTGCATGTCCACCCCAAACTGTGTTAAAATAAAGAAAATCGGGCTGTTTTAGAGCTGAAATGAGATTTTAGTTGCTTCTACTTAATCTTAGAAGTTATCTGGTCCCTTCTCATTGCACAGGTGAGGAAGGTTTAGTAAGGCCTCAGATACAGTTTAGAGGAATAGAAAAGGCAAAACCCTGTTTATGTTCATTGTTTGGGGGCTGAATATTCATGGCCACGAAGGAGAATGTGATCCTGACAGGTTCAGAGGGTGCGGCCGGCTCACTGGAGAAAACAGGTTCAGAGGGTGCAGCTGGCTCAGGAGCTGCCGAGCAGCCCCCACCAGGCTCCCTGGCAGGCAGCGGCAGCCCCCAGAGTGAACAGGCTCTGACCACCCTCCAAATTCCCAGCCCCCAAAACGGGAATTGCAGGGGCTAAAAATAGAGATGTGGGCTGTTATGAACATAGCTCATCTCCTTTCTTCAAGCTGAATAATTCCAATTCTGTCAGCAATTTTTCAAGAGATTTATCTGCCAACACTTGAGTAATCCGTGTGGCTGTGGCCTCAGTCCACGCTGAGTGTTCCCACGCTGTTAAGTTGTGGGGTCCAGAGCGGGACCCAGCACTTAAAATTCTCGCAGCGTTACCGCCGGGGGCCCTGGGAGGGGAGCACGTGTTACTGCCGGGTGCTCTGGGAAGGGAACACACTTTACTGTTGGGTGCCCTGGGAAGGGAACACGCGTTTCTGTAGCATCTGCGTGCAGCGGATGCCGTCAGGAAGTGGGGAAGGGGAGTGTGCGGTGGCTCGGCCAGGGGCCACCCCTGCTCGTCCTTGCGGAGCCCAAGCCGATGCCCCAGCCGCTTTGACTCAGAGGTCAGCCAAGCCGCAAACCCGGGACGCTCTGCCTCACAGCACGCCGGGGGCTCAAACCCACCCTGGAAACACTGTTTGTCCACAGGGACACAGGTACCGGAGTTGTTTCCTGTTATTGTAAAACGATTCACTTTCATTCACTGAAGAGCTTTCCCTAGTTACCCCCTCAGTCCATGGCCGTGTGCTGAGCTGTGACAAAGAGGGTCTCTGTGATCGAGGTGTTTCCGCTAGTATGCGGGAGACGGCAGAGAGAGAGGTGACAGGCGTGACCACGCGGGAGACGGCAGAGAGAGAGGTGACAGGCGTGACCACGCGGGAGACGGCAGAGAGAGAGGTGACAGGCGTGACCGTGCGGGAGACGGCACAGAGACCGGTGACAGGTGTGACCGCGCAGGAGACGGCACAGAGAGAGGTGACAGGCGTGACCGCGTGGGAGACGGCACAGAGAGAGGTGACAGGCGTGAGGTGACAGGTGTGACCACGCGGGAGATGGCACAGAGAGAGGTGACAGGCGTGACCACGCGGGAGACGGCACAGAGAGAGGTGACAGGCGTGAGGTGACAGGTGTGACCACACGAGAGATGGCACAGAGAGAGGTGACAGGCGTGACCACGCGGGAGACGGCACAGAGAGAGGTGACAGGCGTGAGGTGACAGGTGTGACCACGCGGGAGACGGCACAGAGAGAGGTGACAGGCGTGACCACGCAGGAGACGGCACAGAGAGAGGTGACAGGCGTGAGGTGACAGGTGTGACCACGCGGGAGACGGCACAGAGAGAGGTGACAGGCGTGACCACGCGGGAGACGGCACAGAGAGAGGTGACAGGCGTGAGGTGACAGGTGTGACCACGCGGGAGACGGCAGAGAGAGAGGTGACAGGTGTGACCACGCGGGAGACGGCACAGAGACCGGTGACAGGTGTGACCGCGCGGGAGACGGCACAGAGAGAGGTGACAGGTGTGACCACGTGGGAGACCGCACAGAGAGAGGTGACAGGCGTGACCGCGTGGGAGACGGCACAGAGACCGGTGACAGGCGTGACCGCGCGGGAGACGGCACAGAGAGAGGTGACAGGTGTGACCGCGCGGGAGACCGCACAGAGAGAGGTGACAGGCGTGACCGCGCAGGAGACGGCACAGAGACCGGTGACAGGCGTGACCGCGCGGGAGACGGCACAGAGAGAGGTGACAGGCGTGACCGCGCGGGAGACGGCACAGAGAGAGGTGACAGGTGTGACCGCGCGGGAGACGGCACAGAGAGAGGTGACAGGCGTGACCGCGCGGGAGACGGCACAGAGAGAGGTGACAGGCGTGACCGCGCAGGAGACGGCACAGAGACCGGTGACAGGTGTGACCGCGCGGGAGACGGCACAGAGAGAGGTGACAGGTGTGACCGCGTGGGAGACGGCACAGAGACCGGTGACAGGCGTGACCGCGCGAGAGACGGCACAGAAAGAGGTGACAGGTGTGACCGCGCGGGAGACGGCACAGAGAGAGGTGACAGGCGTGACCGCGTGGGAGACGGCACAGAGAGAGGTGACAGGTGTGACCGCGCGGGAGACGGCACAGAGAGAGGTGACAGGTGTGACCACGCGGGAGACGGCACAGAGAGAGGTGACAGGCATGAGGTGACAGGTGTGACCACGCGGGAGACGGCACAGAGAGAGTTGACAGGCGTGACCGCGCGAGAGACGGCACAGAAAGAGGTGACAGGTGTGACCGCGCGGGAGACGGCACAGAGAGAGGTGACAGGCGTGACCGCGTGGGAGACGGCACAGAGAGAGGTGACAGGCGTGACCGCGTGGGAGATGGCACAGAGAGAGGTGACAGGCGTGACCGCGTGGGAGACGGCACAGAGAGAGGTGACAGGTGTGACCGCGTGGGAGACGGCACAGAGAGAGGTGACAGGCGTGACCGCGCGGGAGACGGCACAGAGACCGGTGACAGGTGTGACCGCGCAGGGAGGCGTGGCGTGCACAGCAGCCAAGGGCAGGGCTGCGTCTGTCATTCACACCCTATGGGGGACTGGCCCCGGCGAGAGGCACAAAGCATTTAAAGGCAGCTTTGAACCCATACGTGGGGAGGGCTTCACTTCCAAATTCTTTCCTTTGGGTGAAGCAGTGGGAGGGAAAAGGGGTTGGTTTTCTGGAAACTCGGCTCCCGTTTGTCATTCCTTCCTCAGTCACTGAGTTCATCTTTTCTACACTTCAGCCCCAGCGCCCGTCTGTCACAGGCCCCAAAGTTACCAGGCTGCCATCAGCCTTGGCCCTGGTTCCCACCCAGGGCGCCAACTGTCTCCGCTTCTTCCCCTCCGCGTTGCCCCAGTGCCTCCACGTGATGTCGTGGGGCCGGTCGCCCTTTTGTAACCTACTTGTAGGATGCACTGGACAACGCCAAGTGCATAGACGCTCTTCCCAAGTCTACGCCCCGGGTTGAAAGTGTCGTCATCTATGGGATGTCATCCTGTGTGATGTCATCCTGTGGAACAGGCATGTCACGGTGCCACGGACAGGCGCCACTGCTTGTGGGGGTCTGAGGATGCCACAGTTTGGCTGCAGGATGCTTTTGCTGCCCTTTGCCCCCTCTTCTCCCTCCCCCTCCTGTCCCAGCAGTGTGCATTTTCCCATCTATTATCAGAAGTGGGAAATGTAATCACCAGGTGAAGCATCACAAGGGCAAAGTTTTCCTTAGTAACTGGCAGGAATGCTAATTCTGAGTTTGCTTTGCATACAAATGTTTGCTTGTTGGATGGTAAGATAAATATCAACAAGAAGCAGCTTTAAAAGGACCCCTTTAGCTGGAGGGCATTTTTGAGGCTTCCCAGTATTCATCAGGTCTGAGGCATGAGCTTAGCTCCACGCAGGCCCCGTGACACGTGGACTCCCGGGTACCGCAGGAGCCACGCCTCAGAGACCTGGCTTCTCGCAGAGACGTGCGGTAGGAAGCTCAGGTGCATTTAGATGCCCAACAGAGATTTTATTTTTTCCTTTTTTTTTTTTTTTTTTTTTTTTTTCAGACAGAGTCTCGCTCTGTGGCCTGGGCTGGAGTGCAGTGGCGCGATCTTGGCTCACTGCAAGCTCTGCCTTCCGGGTTGACGCCTTTCTCCTGCCTCAGCCTCCCGAGTAGCTGGGACTACAGGTGCCCGCCACCATGCCAGGCTAAGTGTGTGTGTGTGTGTGTGTGTGTGTGTGTGTGTGTGTGTAGAAACAGGATTTCACCGTGTTAACCAGGATGGTCTCAATCTCCTGACCTCGTGATCTGCCCACCTTGGCCTCCCTAAGTGCTAGGATTACAGGCGTGAGCCACTGTGCCCGGCCGCCCAACAGAGATCTTCAAAGGGACCAAACCTTGCTGATCAGGCGGCACGCTGCTGCCCAGTGGGCTGGGTTATGGGTCTGAGCTTTCCCAGCAGGAGCAACAGGGCCAGGCGGAGCTCATGGGGATGGCGCGGGAGCCACCTGCTAGCCCAGCCTGCAGCTCCCAGTCACACTGGACAAGGCCCAGTAGGCGCCGGGTGGGAAACGGAGGACAGCCCCCACGCGCCACCCAGAGAGGGCGCTGCGCCCAAAGCACGGGGTCTCGTCCCACACGACTCAAGGGCAGAGTTCAGTTCCGTGCTGGCGCCAGGGACACGGGCTTGGAAAGCAGGAAGACCTGCCTGCGCCAGAGCCGAGAGGAGCCAGGCAGAGCCGCTCCATCACCCACCAGCCGACAGCACCCCAGGGTGGCTCTGAAGCCCAAGTCATTCACTGTACGTGTTTTGAAAGAGGAGACTTCTCTGAAGCATCGTTTATTCAGAGGGACCACGATGGCCTCATCTGTCTGCTTGTCTGTTACAGTGAATGGGTATGAAGGGCCCATCCCGTGCCGGGCCTGGGGCTGCTTGCTGGGGGGCCGTGAGACCTCAGGGCATCTACACCCGGGCACAACACACACAGCTTGTAGAGAACAGGCAGGTTGACGTGACCACGGCCAACACCTGACTCTGGGAACGGTCACCTGGGGAGCAGTCGCCGGGCTGCAGAGTCGGCGTTTCGGCCTGAGAGGGAAGCTGCACGCTGGGGGGCAGACGCCCGGCATCTGAACTGTTCCCTGCCCACATATTTTACTATATTTCCTTACCCCTCAACACTTATGAACCAGAGATTATCAGGACCAAAAATACAAAGGCTCCGCAGCTTTTCAAACAGGTATAGAGAGCGATGGTGGGTGCCGCGAGATGCTGGGGAGGGCTGCTGGGGAATCTCCAGGCAGGTGCAGCGGCCATGGAGATGTTTGCCACTGATGAGAAAAAATGCCAAATGCTACTATAGCTTTAAAATGTGGGTTTTTGTTGTTGTTGTTTTTGTTTTTTGTGTCAAATTGGACTCTGGCCAAGTTATAAAGGGGAACATTTGAATTTTAGAAGGAAATGCAACAGCTCTTTGGATCTAGAGAAACACCAGGGCTCGTGGGAGACAAGCATTGTTATGAAGCACGCAGAGGGAGAAGGTCCCTCCTAAGGTGCCCTTTGTACAGCCCTTTGGATCTAGAGAAACACCAGGGCTCATGGGAGATGAGTGTTGTTGTGAAGCGCGCAGAGGAAGAAGGTCTCTCCTGAGATGCCCTTTGTACAAAACCCGAGCGGGATTTAAAGGTCCCTGCATTCCCGCGTCTGTTATGGTGGAAGACGCGCCCTGGAGTGCCACGTGCCCTGCCAGACAGCGGGGCCTGGGCCGCCATTGGTGCTCCCAGAGGTCTCCAGGCCTTTTCCTCAAGGATAAGCCTCATTGATGCTTAGCTGGGACTTCCTTCCCTGGCGAGGAGGGCACCATGGGGGGATCAGGGATGCTGGGAGCCAGCCCCGGCTCTGCTTCCTCCTGGCCGCCCCCACTACCAGGCAGGCTCAACGTGCGGAGTTGGTGTGGAGGCTGGGGCTGCATGCTTGGGACACGATTGAGGAGAAAAGTCACAGAGGAGGTGGTGCACAGTTCTCAGTGCCCGGGCCTTGGCGAGATATCTCCAGACCAGCAGGGACAGGAGGTCACTTCATTTGCAAAGGCAACCTTAGAGCAGCTCCAGTTTTCAAGGACATGATATGTTTCATGCCACAAGGTGGCTGTTTATTCATTTCTGAAACCAGGGACCTTCTCATTGGATTAGCCCTGGCCGGGCACTTGGTGGCTGTGGTGTTAACTCCAGGGAGGGTGCAGGTTAAGCTGTGGTTATTTTGGAGCTGGGCCTAGCGCCTGCACAGTGGTGACACTGCTTTTCCTGCTTGACCTGTGAGTGATGGGTGGATTAATACACTCAAATGAAACCCTGAAGGAAAAACAGTCTGGAGGCTCAAGACTCTCAGGCTTGCCTGTTATAACTGGTTTGCACGTCTCATATCAGGTAATCACACGGCCAAATATTCTTGGGGAATTCTGTTTACGTGAGGATTTCTTTATAATCCTTTTACCGTTTGCCTAATACGCATGTGCGTGTGTGAGTATACTGGAAATACCTGAAAATGTGCAATAAGCTTCAGAGGGAGAAAAAGGAGGGCAAATTGAGATGCAGATGAGAGAAGGGGGGTCCGCCGCTCTTGCCTCCCTGCCTGGCCGTGAAATGTGGAACCGCGCCCAGTGCTCAGTGTCTTGCCTTTCATTTTGTTTATTTATTTATTTTTTTGACTCAGCATCTCACTCTGTCACTCAGGCTGGAGAGCAGTGAGGTGATCACGGCTCACTTCTGCCTCAAACTCCCAGGCTCGAGCAATCCTCCCACCTCAGCCTCCCAAGTAGTTGGGACTATATGCGTATACCACCACGCCCGGCTAACCTATTTAGTTTTTGTAGAGATGGAGTCTCACCATGTTGCCTGGGCTGGCCTTGAGCTCTTGGACTCAAGTGATCTGCCCGCTTTGGCCTCCCACGGTGCTGGGATTACAGGCGTGAACCACTGTGCATGGCTGGGACTTAGGATTTTTAAGTGACTAACAGGGTCCCAGTCCGGGAAGCCCCTGACTAGCATTAAAGGGCAGCCTCTGGAGGGTGGGGTCAGCAGGGCCTAAGATGCAGGAAGCAAAGTCCTGACTGGACCAGGGCAGACAGTGTGCACCGGCCAGCACTGATGTTCACAGGGGTCGCTGCTTCTTCCTCCCCAAGGCTGGATCCGGGGTGCTCCCTCCCAATCCTCCGGCTTCTTCAGTGCCCAGAGCTGAGTCCTCTCAGGCCACGGCCGGTGTCTGTGCTGGGCCTTCCCGGACGGCCTCTGGCTCCGGATTCTGGTGCCAGGTCAGGGCGGGCCCGCCCACACTTTGCACAGGTGACCCTTCCTTTTGTAAAGACCCACTTGGGTTTCCTCTCCTGCGCGTCTCCTCCGACCTCCGAGTCTGGGCCCGTGTGTGGGGGAGTGACGTCAGTTATTTTTCTTGCCCTAAACCGCCCCTTCTCATAGGACCAGCACCTCCCTTTGGAAATCACTTCTTCTCCATTAAACCACACGTTTTCAGTGGCAGAGGACTGTGATTGGCCCAAGGATGGCTGACAAAAGGCTTTTAAACCACGGCGGAGGCTGAGGCCCGGGGTTTTGGAGTCTGTGCGGGGACCTGACAACGTGCACTCCATGATGGGGTCTTCCGATGGCTACACGGCCTTGCGCGCCCCTGGGGGGCTCGTGGGTGGTGCGCGTTGGGTGATGACCAGGCAGATGCTTCCGTTTGGGGCCAGGGGCTCGGCCAGGCCGGCAGGGCGGCTGCTGGCTGCAGGCATTGCGCAACGTGGGCGCTGTTCCAGAGGGCTTCACTGTTGAAGGGGGTGTGGGCTGTTGCAACCCACCCACAGCACTTTTCTCAAGAGCTGGAGGAATTTCCATCAAGAACTCGAAATTAAGCCACACACGTATTTTCAGAGCCCATGGCGAGCGATCGGCCCACTGACCCCACGTGACTGAACGGGAGAATGGCTGGGAACGTGTCATCCTGTTTTCCTCTAAGCCGAGGGGGATGTGGATCTCTTAAGACAACAACCACTCCGCACGCTGCACGTGGGGCCGGGTCCAGGAATAATCTTTTAAAAAGCACATATGTATTTATAATGTAATATATGCAAACAAATTTAAGTTCCTATGTGCGTGGGTGTCATATTTGTGTCTTTTTCTGTTGCTGAAATGGAAAACCACAGCTAAATACATACATCTATAGCTTATGCTGTCTTCAGCATACACCTTTTTTTAATACCTGATCTCTTTGACATACTTCACATAACAGACTTTTTAAAGACAACGAACTTTGGAACAAGAACCCCTTATTGTTACCCTGTGTGCTGTTCTGATGAAGGTCCTCAGGTTTTCTTCTTTCTCCTTAGCTTCTGTTCTCAGACAGCTCCTGGGAGCTGCAGCCCTGAGGAGGCTTTGTCTCTGGACACTTGTTTTTGCACCGTCCCTGCAGGGGGTCCGGGGCCGCCCCACCCCCTCACTGTCTGACTAAACCACACAGAAGGTTAAGCAGCAAATTCGCCTCTCCCTCCTCAGAGATGCCTTTTTAAGACTCAGCGTACTCAGGCTGAGATCAGAGCCCCTGGGCCACGCGGCCGCGAGTGCTTCTTGGAGCCTGTGAGCACAGACTCGGCGTCATGGGATCGTGGAGCAGGCCTCTCCCTCTGCATCGGGACTCAGGGCTCAGCAGGGACAGGGAGCACAGCGGCTCCCCGAACGGCAGCAGGGCAACCGCGACCACTCCAGTGTAGAGAGCGCGGCCTCGGCCTCAGCCTCCGGCCCCTGCACGGCCTGTCAGCTGTGTGGACTCCTAATCATGTAAGAGTTGGAGAGTCAGGAATCCGGGAAGAAGAGCTCACGCCGCCTGCCTTCCTCTGGGCAGACCTGGAGCTGCTAATGCTTCAAAATGCTCGTGCCTCGAGGCAGCACCACCCCGGCCTCGGCAATGATGAGGCTGCCCAGCCGCACAGGGAGGCCACGGACCAGAGAGGTCACGGAGGTTAAGGCTGTGGAGAGCAGGAGAAATGAGAAGCATCTGGAGCAGGAGTTTCTCAAATCAGGAAGGGACAGCAGCATGGAGGAAGAAGAGCGGGAACTGGCAGAAAAAGAACCAAAGACAGACACAGCTGCAGACAGGTTTCGCCTCTGCACGCAGGTGCACAGCCTTTTCATTCCTGTCTTCATATTAAATATCATTTTCCCAGGCTATCCAACCCAGAGGACAGCTAACACCCGAATGTGAACGGCTGTGCAGTGTGAGGCTCACCGACACGGCACAGACCCCACCAACACTCCCCAAAATATCCACCACTCTCGGAAGTCTACAAGTCCCACTTGAATTTTTTTTAGATAATCTCATTTCCCGCTGCCTTCCCAACTGTGTGGGAGCCATTCAATACAATGGCTGTCACCATCCTCCAGGACAGTCCTCCACCCTAGAGCTGTCTCAACCCTCCAGGAGAGTCCTTCATCTTAGAACTATCTCCATCCTCCATGACAGTCCTCCACCCTAGAGCTGTCTCAATCCTCCAGGACAGTCCTCCACCCTAGAGCTGTCTCAATCCTTCAGCACAGTCCTCCACCCTAGAGCTCAACCCTCCAGGACAGTCCTTCATCTTAGAACTGTCTGCATCCTCCATGACAGTGCTCTACCCTAGAGCTGTCACCACCCTCCAGGACAGCCCTTCAACCTAGAGCTGTCACCACCCTCCAGGATAATTCCTCCACCCTAGAGCTGCCTCCATTCTCTATGACAGTCCACCCTAGAGCTATCTTCATCTTCCAGGACAGTCTTCCACCCTAGAGCTATTGCCATCCTTCATGACAGTCCTCTGCCCTAGAGCTATCGCCATGCTCCATGACGGTCCTCCACCCTAGAGCTGTCACCATCCTCCAGGACAGTCCTCCACTCTAGAGCTGTCACCATCCTCCAGGACAGTCCTTCACCCTGGAACTGTCTCCATCCTCTGTGACAGTCCACCCTAGAGCTATCTCCAACCTCCAGTACAGTCCTACACTCTAGAGGTGTCTCAATCCTCTATGACATTCCTCCACCCTAGAGCTGTCTCAATCCTCCAGGACAGTCCTCCACCCTAGAGCTGTCTCAATCCTCCAGGACAGTCCTCCATCCTAGAGCTGTCTCAATCCTTAGAGCTGTCTTCATCCTCCATGACAGTCCACTACCCTAGAGCTGTCTCCATCCTCCATGACAGTCCTGCATCCTAGAGGTGTCTCAATCCTCCATGACAGTCCTCCACCCTAGAGCTGTCTCCATCCTCCATGACAGTCCACTACCCTAGAGCTGTCTCCATCCTCCATGACAGTCCTACATCCTAGAGGTGTCTCAATCCTCCATGACAGTCCTCCACCCTAGAGCTGTCTTCATCCTCCATGACAGTCCACTACCCTAGAGCTGTCTCCATCCTCCATGACAGTCCTACATCCTAGAGGTGTCTCAATCCTCCATGACAGTCCTCCACCCTAGAGCTGTCACCAACCTCCAGAACAGTCCTCCACCCTAGAGCTGTCTCCATTGTCTACGACAGTGCACCCTAGAGCTGTCTCCATCATCCATGACAGTCCTCCACCATAGAGCTGTCTCCATCCTCCAGGACAGTCCTCTACCCTAGAGCTGTCTCCAGCTCACTGCAAGCTCCGCCTCCCGGGTTCATGCCATCCTCCTGCCTCAGCCTCCCGAGTAGCTGGGACTACAGGCGCCTGCCACCACGCCCGGATAGTTTTTTGTATTTTTAGTAGAGACGGGGTTTCACTGTGTTAGCCAGGACGGTCTCGATCTCCTGACCTTATGATCTGCCCACCTCAGCCTCCCAAAGTGCTGGGATTACAGGCGTGAGCCACCGCGCCCGGCCAGGCTGTGCTCTCTTCTTCACTAAGCGGGGTGGCCGTGTCCTGAATGGGAATGAATGAGCTGAGCGGTGCGTTTCCAGGCTGCACAGAAGCTCTGGCCAGGCCGGGCTGCTCTCCACCTGTGTTTTTAAACAATTGGCTTTTTCAGCAAAAAAAGAAAAGACAATGTCGTGTGGTTTTTTTCCTTCATTTTTGATGCCAAAAGTACCTGGTGAGTCACTTAGACCAGTGATATTTCAAACGTCCTCATTATTATAACAATGTTGTCATTATTACTACTTTTATCTATCAGGGAACCCCTTCCTCAATCCGAATCCTGTATGGAGATCCAGCCTGGATACCGACAGATGTGGGGGCCCCTTCGGGGATGGGTGTGCCGGGGGCACTGGAGCCCCACCCCCGATCTTCCTGGTCTTTCTGCACCCCCAGGCACCTGCGAAGGCCTCGTCCTGAGCCTGGAGCCCAGCAGGACCCTCTTGGATGGTTCCCCTGCTGTCTCCTGGAGCCAGAAGCGCCAGTTCTCAATGCTGCTGTCTCTTCTGCACCAGCCAGTAGACTCTGAGCGCCCGCTCTGTGCTGGGCCCCGTGACGGAGACAGGAAAGGCCGGGAGTGGGGGCTTCAGTGAGGCGCTTGGGAGTGCACAGGGAGAACGGAGCGCCAGAAACCTCAGGGGAGGGGTCGCAGCTACTACGCCAAGACAGTGGCTGCAGAAACAAAGGCTTGTCTCCGGTGAACCTGTGGGACGTGGAGCCACAGTGGGTCGCTGGGCTCCCCCTGGGCCCCGCCAATACCCCGGGGCTCCAGGACAGGCGCCCATGCCGGCGGCCTCGGCACAGGGACGCAGCTGTTTGTTTCTCTCTGAGACCTCCTGGTCGCGTCCCAAAGCTGAATGGTCCTTCTTGTCCCTGGCAAGTACCAGTTTTACATCGTGCAGCGTTCTGAGCAGGCGATAGAATCCATCCCGCTCTGCCCCACCCAGGAAGGGACCCGCCCCTCGCCCACACTGCAGGCACCCCTTGCCGTTGGTTGCTCAGGAGCCGTCTCAGTTGTCTGTCACGGTACCAAAGTGCTGGTGTTCAAGTGACCCTCATTTTGCTTAATAATGTTTGGCCCCAAAGCACAAGAGCAATGATGCTGGCAGTTCAGATCTGCCAAGGAGAAGCCGAAAGTGCTGTCTTTACGTGGAAAGGTCAAAGTTCTCAGCTCAGGAAAGACAGGAAAAAAGTCACATGCTGAGGTTGCTAAGAATCCACAAAAGAAGGAATCTTCTATTGGTTAAATTATTAACAAGGATAAAGAAATCAGTGCATAGCACACGTACCGGGCTTCTGGCATGTGTAGGGGCTCGGAATGTGTCCCCTGAGGACGGGGGCCACTGTGTTACTGACTCAAAGCATCCCCTCCCATGTAGCAGAAATGGGGTCCTTCCACCAACCTCTCCCCAGCCCCTCCGCACCCTGGAGCCCACCCTCCCACTCCTGCCTGAGTTTGACTTCTGTTGACTCCACGCATGAGATCACGTGACGGGAACGGTGCGGGACACCTCCCTTTACAGGAACATTCAGGTGTTGATTGATGTGCCGGACTGAACACTCCACGCTCTGGAATAAGACCCTTTCTTTGTGACCTGAGATGGCCTTAAGGTTTGGGTTTAATGTCGCCTCCACGGGCTCCGAAACACCATTGGGTTGATTTATCCAGGACCGGGTTGAGGGGGCTGCCCTCGCTTGGTACGTTCTAGAGGAACATGGTTTCTTTAAAAGTGTTCCGAGTATGATATCAGGCTGGGTTCAAAAAACCCCTTTGGGCCAGGTGCGGTGTTGTGCGTGCACCTGTAGTCCCAGCCAGCTGGGAGGCTGAGGCAGGAGGATCACTTGAGCCCAGGAGGTGGAGGCTGCAGTGAGCTGTGATCACAACACTGCACTCTAGCCTGGGCGACACAGCAAGGTCCTGTCCCAAACAAAACAAAACCCCCACAAAAACCTAAAATGTAGTGGCTGACAACAGCAACGGCATCGTTTGCTCGGAATCTGCAGTCTGGGTAGGATGCGCTGGGCCGTGTGAAGCCTTGTACACACCACACCCGCTGACGGTGGGTGCCTGCACGGTCCTGAGTCGCCAGGCCACCCCTCCTCTCGCCTGGGGCCACTGACCACGGCCACGCCCAGGGGGCTTGTCTGCTTCACCTGGTCGCCCGGGTGGGGGCCCACTGGCCGGGCCACAGGTATATGAGGTCCCTGCTGCAGGTGGCGGTACCTGGGGCTCACTGCTGCTGCCGCCCCACCCGGCACCCTCGGCCGTGACCTCCACTGCTGGTGCAGCTTCGCCTCTTCACCCTTAGTCACCGTTTGCTGCTGTTGCTTTAACATTTTACCAAGGTGCAAACCTTCTTGACCCACAGACCTGCTGTGAATACAACTTCCTCTTTGACTCACAGTAACATCCAGGTCCATAACGTGGGGCCCAACAGACCCTGCAGAAACATTTGCACGTCCAAAATCACCCCGGGAATGCGGGTGGCTGCCCTGGGCTCCAGGGAGGACGGTTTCGCCAGATGCGACTCTTGGAGCTTCTTTTCTTTCGGTGCCTAAAAACAGTCCCACTTCCTTTGGGTCCCACGATTCAGATGGAAAACCCACTGCCACTTGAGCTGGGGTTCCCTGCAGGCCGTGCGTCCTTCCCCAGGCTATGCAAAGCGTTCGTCTTCATCTTTAGTTTTTGGATGTTTAATTCTGGTGCGTCTGGGTTTGTCCTACTTGGCGCTGCGAGCTCCTTGGATCTGCAGGTTTCTGTATTTTGCCAAACGTGGTGAGTCTTGGCCACGACGTCCCCGACTGCTCTTTCAGCCTCATGTTCCTCCCCTTACCCTGGGACTCTGAAGATACACAAGTTGGATACGAATATCTGCGCATTTTCCTCAGCCTGCTTTCTCTGGGTTGTTCAGATGGGTAAATTCTGTGGGTCTTTCTCCTCCACTCTGCGATGAAACCCTTGCTGAGGAGCCCGGGAGAAAGAGTGCTCGTTCTTCCGAGACGTTCAACGCCTGCGGCTCTCCCCACAGGATCAACAATCAGAGCTCCTCCAGCAGCATCGGGCGTCCGTGCAGGGAAAGGACAGCCGAAGGGTTAATCAAAACCAAAAACGAATGCATTTTACACGTGATGTCGCCTGCAGATCGCAGGCCTGGGACGTGAGGCAAGTGCTTCGGGGAATGCAAGGGTGTGGGGAGCTTGTCTCCGTCCTAAACTTGGTTGCCAAATTCACTTTGCTCATGTGTTCTAACACCGAGACCAGGGAAGCCACTGGAAGGATCGGAAACCATGCAATTCCAAGTGGGGTACGTTCTGCCTGTCGGAGACTGTGATGTCTGGAGAGTCAGGCCGAGTGCTGGTTTGGGAGAGGGGTCCGGCCCGCGGTCAGTGGGAAGAGGGTGCCCCGGGTCTGAAGCTCCAGTTCCCAGTGACTCAGAGGCTATCCCTGCCACAGCAAGGTCATAAGACACTGAGAGCTGCCTGGGCCAGTGAGGTAGAGAAAGGTGCTCCTCCTGCACCCTCAGGAGCAGGGAAAGAAGGGGTCGTGTCTGAGGTGCATGGGTGGGCGGCACCTGCCCTACACCCACAGCGCCTTCCTCTCCGTGGTAGCTGGACAGCGTCATGTACCCCTTTCTGCTGCTTTCCAGCTGGCAGCCCTGGGAGACTTGGTCAATGGTGCCCCTGCCTGGGCAAGGGGTGGGCAGCCCAGTGTCCAGGGGAGGGGAGCTCGGGCCTGGGGGTCTCTGGGGCTGGTGGCCACAGCCTCCTGACTCCACTTTCCTTCCCAGCCAAGGATGAGGTTCCCGGCAGTGAGCTGGCGGCAGCGTCTCCTCACTTCCCCCATGGACCCAGCAGGACACCTGGGCCCTACGCTCAACCCTCCTCTCCTCACTTCCCCACATGGACGCAGCAGGACAGGACCTGGCCCTGCACCTGACCCTCCTCTCCTCACCTCCCTCACAGAAGCAGCAGGACAGGACCCGGCCCTGCAACTGACCCTCCTCTCCTCACCTCCCCATGGACGCAGCAGGACAGGACCCGGGCCTTACACCCAACCCTCCTCTCCTCACCTCCCTCACGGACGCATCACCTGCCTGATGACCTGGGGGTCTGACGTCCCCAGACGCCTGAAACAACAGCCGTGGTGTGTGCTGTGCAGGTGTCCCGGTGCCGAGATGCGCCCATCAAAACCTCCCTCACCCAGCAGGGTCCTAACTGCCCCTGTTCACGGCCCTCGCAGGCAGAACAGTTCCTAAAGGCTTCCTGAAGCCGTCCTGTCCCGGTTCGAAAACACCCTCTGTGAATCGCCCTCCTGGGCCTCTCGGAGGCTTTTAGAAAAGGACGAGGCCGTCAGAGCTGCCGCCTTCGGGGCCTGGTGTGGGGGCGAGGACACAGCGGCCACTGCATGCGTTCAGAGCCATGAACTCCGTTGCAGGAACGACACCTCCCTCCCTCCCTCAGGTATTTAGGAAAGAAATGACCGTCAGAATAATTAGCCTTTAAAGGCAACGTGCTAGAAGGTTCCAGGGTCTTGATCACCCGGGGAAAGGAGTGATTCCCCTCCCCAGTCTGCAGGGGGGTGGCCACGCGGCTGCTGTCAGCACGGAAGGCTCAGGAACAGGATGGAGGAGGAGGCCGAAGCCAGCAGAAGCCCCCAGTGCCGTTCTTCCCAAAGCACCGCCCTCCACCATGATTCTGTGTTCTCTTCTGGAGGCCACCCGTCCTGGGGTCTTTCTCCCACGCTCCAGCCTCTGCCAGGCCGGCTGCTGGCTCCATGATTTCTTGCTCTGGGAACGGGCTGTGCACCAGCCTCTCAAGGCAACCAAGGCTCCAGGGTGCCCTGCTGCTCCTTGGGGTGTCTGTGAAGCAGGCAAGGCGGCCAGGCATGGGCAGGTGGGGCCTCCCTGTGGGCTGGGAAGCTGCAGGCATCCACGGGCTTGGGATGCCGGGGACTGAGGGCAGCCTGAGAGCCGGCTCCCTGGGAGGACAGCGTGGAGGGGAAGCTGGTGTGGAGGGGAGGCCTGTGTGGAGGGGAGGCCGGTGTGGAGGGGAGGCCGCCCTGAGCCTTTGGATTCCGACCCCAGCCCTGGGGAGCTCACGGCAGCACCTGCTCCCCTCACGCTGGGAAACATCACACACGCTCACTCCAGATCCCGCCAGCTGAAAGCTGACATCGAGTGTGAAAAGCAGCGGAGAATAAAAGACATTTTCTGTTTCTCGTCTGCTGCAAGCTTTCTGTGCACATGGTCTCACCCGGGCCAGAGGCTCATCGGGCCCACTCTGGAACAGACGCTGCCTCATGCCCCCGGGTCTCTGCTGTGAGGAGGAGGGAGGGGACAGACTCCAAGCCACCACAGTGTCCTGAGGAACTGAGGCGAGTCACAGAGGCTGCAGAGGAAAGTGTGAACTTGCCACAGTGGGGGAAGGACGTGGTGCGGACGCCAGGCTGCAGGGCTCCCTGTGCCTCCCAGCCCCGCACCTCCTCCCTCTGGACCGGCTCCCACAAGGACATCCCACCCAGTCAGCAGCCCACGGAGGCTCCCGTGTGGGGACCACCCCCTCCCCGTGCTGGGCCGACTCTGGGACCACCCCCTCCTCCCCGCTGCCCCCAGAGCTGCTCACCCTGGGGATCATCCCCCCATCCTCCTCTGGCTCCACCATGGGCTCCGGCCCTGCCCGGTGGCTGGGGATCTGGGGGCCTCACTGGGTCTCCTTAACTGTCTGCTGCCCACAGCCAGTCCGAGCGTTTGAGGGAGCGAATTTCCAAAAAATGCTTCCATCTCACATTCAAACACCTGCTTCCCAGCTCCGCCTCCAGCACCAAGTCTGCACATTGCACTTCCAACGAACAGCAATCTCCAGTATTATCACGTCGCGTTGTTCTGCACCCATGGTTGGAGGGTTCTTGCCCACTGTTCCTCACCTCTGGTCCACATCGGGGCTGGCCAAGACTGATTGGTGTGCAGTGTCCCTGTGGGAGCTGCCTCACCCGGGTCCCACACACCCTGGCTCCATGTCAGACTCTGCCTGGAATGGACGCAGGAGCAGAGTGGCCGCCAGCTTGGGGATGGCGTGCACCTTCAGCCAGGAAGAAAGCCTTTGCGGTGGGAAGCCACTGGCATTCTGGGATCACTCCTTACTGCAGCACAGCTTAGCAAAAGCTGACTATGGCTTCTCCACGGAAAACTTCACATTTGTAATGAAACTGGATTCACTTGGATGACACCTTTAAGATACAAAGTCTATCCATGACCATGCCACTCTCCAGTTAAGATTTTAATACTTTCAATAAAACTGTAGAATTTTCTCAAAGAGCTTTCAGTTTTTAAATTAGATATATTCTTAGTACTCAATTTTTTGATGCTGTAAGTTTTTAAAAATTACAGTTTGCTTGTTCTAGTTCCTAGGAATGGAAATGACATATGTACACTAATTTTGCATGCTGCTACCAAATAAATGCTTTTTAATTCTAATCATTTATAATTTGGGGGCATTAGAGGCAAGCATGCAATCTAATAATACAAAGTAGGGTTTTTCTTGAACTTAACAGTAAATACTTTAATATTTCAGTATTAATTACAAGTTTGGGGCCAGGCTCAGTGGCTCATGCCTATAATCGCAGCACTTTGGGAGGCTGAGGCAGGAGGATCACTTGAGGCCAGGAGTTTGAGACCAGACTGGGCAACATGGTGAGACCCCATCTTTACTAAAAGTTACAAAGTTAGCTGAGTGTGGCAGTCCACACTGTAGGCCGTTACTAGGCAGGCTGAGGCAGGAGGATCACTTGAGCCCAGCAGTTTGAGGCTGCAGTGAGCTATGGTTGGACCAGTGCACTCCAGCCTGGGCAACAGAGCAAGACCTTGTGTCTAAGAAATACTGCAAGTTTACTTATAGAAAAAAAAAAAACTACAAGTTTGTGTAGATTTTTATGAGGCTGCCCATCAGGTTAAGGAAGAGTCTATTCTTGGCAAATTTAAAGACCCCTTTTCAAACATGAATGGATGTTAAGTTTTATAAAATAGAAAACCAAATGTTTAAATATCACTTAGGCTGCATTGCCACAAGTTTCAAAATGTAGTTCAAATGTGGTTCACACAGATGTCTGTTCAGTTTCCACTGTGACTGATTCTTGGCTCATGAGTTAATATAAATTTCCAAATTGAGAGGTTTTTCTAGTTGACATTTCATTGGTTTCTAAACGATCAGAAAACTCTGGAAATACCCTATATATGTCCATTACACCAAACTTGTGTATTATGCTGGTCATTTTTCTGTATTCTCTCTGATTTGTGTGTGTCTTATCAATTATTGAAAGAGGTATTAAAATCTCCCAAAATGCTAATGAATTCGTCAATTTCTTTTTATGGTCTTATCAGATTTTGCTCATAACAGCACAGCTCTAATGTATGTAGGTATATACCTTTTATTTTTGGATCTCTGTTATTAGCGATATGTATCTCCAATATTGAATAGGGTAATGCACTCCAGTGGGGTTCACAGGGCCATGACAACCTCCTTTAGGATTTTCTCTCATGGGGGTCTGTTGGTGGCAAACTCACAGCTTTTGTCTAAAAGTGTTTTACTCTACCCTTGATCTTGAACAACAATTTCACTGGGCACAGTTCTAGACTGATAGTTATTTCCTCTAAGTACTTTGAAGATGTGTTTTCCCTATCTTCTGTTTTCTATTTGTTTCCATTGAATGTTTCAGAGAATCTAAATTATCTGCAAATTTTAGGATTTTTGTTCTGAATTCCACTATAAGTTCTGATTTCATTTTATTTATATTATTTTGGATTAAGTGAGATTCTAGAATCTAAGGCTTGAGGTCTTTCAGCAATTTTGGAAAATTCAAAGTCATCATATCTTCAATTACCTTTTCATGTTCCCCAGATTTTCTTCCTGAAATCTGGATCTCAAGATGCACCCTGGACCTTCCCATTCCGACTGCCATGTGTTTTATCTTCTCTTCAATATTTCCCATCTTGCCATGTTGATTTCTGAATGATTTCTTTGGATTTGGCTTCCAGTTCACTGGTTTTTTCTTCAGCTGTGTCTAATGTGCTTTTTGACCTGTCCATTGAGTTTTAAATTTCAGATAAACTCTAAATAGGATTTTTAAAGTGAAAAAGCATCTCCAAAAATGTGTGATGATTTTAAAAATTAAAAAAATTATTTTTTGTAAAGAGAAGGTCTCGCCACATTGCCCATGCTGGTCTCAAACTGCTGGGCTCAAACGAACTGCCCATCTTGGCCTCCCAGGGTGCTGGGGTTCCAGGCGGAGCTGCTGCACCTGGCCTGTGTGATGATGTTCTAATAGTCTCTGTCACACACACCCCTTTCCTTTATTTCTTTACATAGATCAAACCTGCTTGTCTCAGCTTCTGTGATGATTGAGCATCCGACACCTGCCACTGTGGTTTGCTGTTTTCCCACCTCTCCCTCGTGGTGTTCTGTGATCTTTATTATTCAAGTTATCTATCATTTTATCTGGGGAATTAGTTGAGATCTAAGTTGTGTTCCTTTAGAAAGGATGTGTGCTCACTTCTGCCAGCCACTGAGGACACCACCGTCAACCCCATTATCCACTTGAGGTTTCTCAGATTATGCACATGGCATAAATCTAGGCTTAGGAACCAAGCTTAGGTTGTGCTTAGGAACCAGCTTGTCATTACTAATTCTCAGAGGACTTTTCCCCTTCCTTTGCCCAAGCTGAGGCCAAAACAGGCAATTTTCCTTACTCATGTCCTTGGTGTGAAGGGCCTCATCCTTATTCAGTCTTGCACTGAGAGGAGAGCCCTCTGAGCTTGCAGCTAACAGGTTTCCTGCTGGAAGCCTTACCTGGATGCTGGGCAAAGCTGTCAGAATAAAGTTCAAGGTGGTCAGGGCTCTGCAGGGGCCCTCAAGGGAGTTTCCCTCATCTAAAAACATGATTCAACACAGCGATTTTCAGTTGTGGGGTTCCTAGCAGTGTCTAACAAGCCATTCTGGAGTCCATCAACATTTTTTTTTTTTAATAAAAAAGGTGAGATGGAATTAAGGCTGGAAGTGGGGGACTTTGGGAGAAACATTCCAGGAGTCTGGCCTCCTGCAATGAGCAGAGCTCTCCTGGTGGGCAGAGCAAGGATGGGAAACAGCTGGAAGGAGAAGGACTGCGGGTGGGAGGCACGGACGGGAGGAGGAACATGGGAGAAACAAAGCTTGTGTGAGCACTTCTTATGGGTGGGCAACGGGAGCAGAAGAGGAGGGTGGGCTGTGCTCTTCTCTCTGGGAGCCCAGGCTGCAGTGGACCAACAGGATAACAACGGGGAGAAGAGAGAAAGGGCAACAGCCCCTTCCCACCCCCAGCTAAGCCAGAAGACGAGGGAAACACACCCTAGGTTCCCTCTCAACCTAGAGACGAAGGTTCCAGGCTGCACATCCACGTTTATTCCCAGCGTGCACACTGGTGAGTCCCACGAGGGCCGCAGGGTCCGGGCCTGGGAGGGGTGTCCTGGGATCTCAGCTCGGGCAGCACAGGGCCCTCCTGGGGCGGGTCAGGCTCCTTTTCTGGACCTGTGCCTCCCTCAAGCACGAGAGGCCCCGCTGCAGGCACCCTGCTGCTCTAGGCCTGGGAAGTGCAGGAGAGGTGGGTACAGCTTTCAGCCTAATTGAGCTCGCACCTGAAAAGAAACAGCAGTGTTGGCGCCAGGTGTCAAGGCAAAGCATGCAGCAGACTCACACCTTCGATGATCAAAATGCATCTTCCGGGAACTGCCTGGAATGAAGGGAGGTTTGAGGTGACATCTGAGTGACTTTCAAGGCATTTTCTGTCTCGGTCGTCGCCTTCTGTCTGTCTCAGGGCGCAGCAGAACTCATCACTGCACTTTCCTGACTCTTCCAAAGATCTCGAGGTTCCTGGAGAATTGTGCTTTTTAAAGAAAGTGCCTCTTAATTGTCCTTGACAAATACATAACCCAACCCCAAGGATGTTTATCTCTGGCCAAGGCGGCTCATCTGTAAGTCATTCTGTCAGCTCGGGCTGAGCCAGTTTCTGACTTTCAGACAACTGCCTTTCCAGGCCTCCCTGGGAAAGCACTGCTTAGAGCTCAGCCTCCAGCTGCTGACAGTGTCTTCGTTATCCCCGGCAGGTGTCATGAGCTGACTGTTCACAGGGTGCTCACTGACATCTTTCCTTCCTTCTTCACTGCAAAATGTTAAAAATGAATCTATAGAAACTAGTTCTAACAACAAAAAATAATCCTAGGGGCTCAAATGGTGCCAACGCCCGGCTCTCCTCTCTTCAGAAGCCTGGGGTGTGGGCACAGCAGCCACGTTCCCAACACCAGGGCTGAAGGCAGACGTAGCATCTGTCCTCTGCATCATCTCACTAATCATTGTTGCTTTTCCAAAGAAGCAATCCTGGCCATCTGGGCAGCTCCGACTCAGAGAGCCCTGGGATCCACCCTACGGTGCTGGAAATGGGCTTCCTGGACCTAGGACAAAACCACACTTTCACACACGGGGCCAGGGCTACACTGCTGGTGACCCTGGTCACTCACACTTGGGGTTGGGGCTACACTGCTGGTGACCCTGGTCACTCACACATGGGGTTAGGGCTACACTGCTGGTGACCCTGGTCACTTTTATACAGTGGCGCTGGGACTACGCTGCTGGTGACCCTGGTCACCCGGGACCATCAGTGCCCCCAAGGGCTGTGTCTCAGGAAAACCAGCAGAGGCATCCCCAGGTGAAGGAGCTTCCTGGGCAGGTAGAGGCTGGCCAAGCACACGACCCGTGGTGAACACATCAAGTAGTGCCTTGGAGGCTGTTTCCTAAAAACTGGTGTCTTTGTTGACATCATGTCTGATGGCTGCACAGTCTCCATCAACTGCGAGCTGCCAGCCACATGGTCACCACCCACCAGGCCCTGCAGGGAACTGTCCAGGAGCCTGAAGACCACTCTCTGTGCTTTGAGGTCACTTCTAGAGAAAGGTGACAGTTAAATGTCATTCCATCAACTGTGGGAATGAGCTCATGCAGACACTTTGGGAAGGCTGATGACACTGCCTGGGGCCCAGCTTTCTGGCTCTGCAGCTCTGAGGGTTTAGAATATTCTCTCTAAAGACATAACTTCACCCACCTGGGAGGGGCTTGCTGTGAGGTTTCCCTTCAGGTCCTTCAGTTGTTGGAAAAGCCATTTTTGGCTGACCAGGTGTGGGGAGTGTGAACCGGCTTCCCTGACCGGGAGGGAGTGTGAAGCGGCATCCCTGACCGGGGGGGAGTGTGAAGCGGCATCCCTGACCGGGGGGGAGTGTGAAGCGGCATCCCTGACCGGGGGGGAGTGTGAAGCGGCATCCCTGACCGGGGGGGAGTGTGAAGCGGCATCCCTGACCGGGGGGGAGTGTGAAGCGGCATCCCTGACCGGGGGGGAGTGTGAAGCGGCATCCCTGACCGGGGGGGAGTGTGAAGCGGCATCCCTGACCGGGGGGGAGTGTGAAGCGGCATCCCTGACCGGGGGGGAGTGTGAAGCGGCATCCCTGACCGGGGGGGAGTGTGAAGCGGCATCCCTGACCGGGGGGGAGTGTGAAGCGGCATCCCTGACCGGGGGGGAGTGTGAAGCGGCATCCCTGACCGGGGGGGAGTGTGAAGCGGCATCCCTGACCGGGGGGGAGTGTGAAGCGGCATCCCTGACCGGGGGGGAGTGTGAAGCGGCATCCCTGACCGGGGGGGAGTGTGAAGCGGCATCCCTGACCGGGGGGGAGTGTGAAGCGGCATCCCTGACCGGGGGGGAGTGTGAAGCGGCATCCCTGACCGGGGGGGAGTGTGAAGCGGCATCCCTGACCGGGGGGGAGTGTGAAGCGGCATCCCTGACCGGGGGGGAGTGTGAAGCGGCATCCCTGACCGGGGGGGAGTGTGAAGCGGCATCCCTGACCGGGGGGGAGTGTGAAGCGGCATCCCTGACCGGGGGGGAGTGTGAACCGGCATCCCTGACCGGGGGGGAGTGTGAACCGGCATCCCTGACCGGGGGGGAGTGTGAACCGGCATCCCTGACCGGGGGGGAGTGTGAACCGGCATCCCTGACCGGGGGGGAGTGTGAACCGGCATCCCTGACCGGGGGGGAGTGTGAACCGGCATCCCTGACCGGGGGGGAGTGTGAACCGGCATCCCTGACCGGGGGGGAGTGTGAACCGGCATCCCTGACCGGGGGGGAGTGTGAACCGGCATCCCTGACCGGGGGGGAGTGTGAACCGGCATCCCTGACCGGGGGGGAGTGTGAACCGGCATCCCTGACTGGGGGGGAGTGTGAACCGGCATCCCTGACTGGGGGGGAGTGTGAACCGGCATCCCTGACTGGAGGGAGTGTGAAACCAGTATCACTGACTGGGAGGGAGTGTGAACCGGCATCCCTGACTGGGAGGGAGTGTGAACCGGCATCCCTGACTGGAGGGAGTGTGAACCGGCACCCCTGACTGGGAGGGAGTGTGAACCGGCATCCCTGACTGGGAGGGAGTGTGAAGCAGCATCCCTGACTGGGAGGGAGTGTGAACCAGCATCCCTGACTGGGAGGGAGTGTGAACCAGCATCCCTGACTGGGAGGGAGTGCGAACCAGCATCAATGACTGAGAAACTAATTCCACACTATCCAGGAAAACTGCACTGAGGTGCCCCCCAGTCCCAGTAACTCTACTTGTGGGTATTTAACCCCAGAGGCTCATTCACGAATGGATCAGGACATAGGTAAAGAATGCTCAGGCAGCTGCATTTGCATAACAAGAGACATAAGCAACACAAATGTCCGGCAAAAGGACAAGCTGTGGAACAGAAACATCGCTGAGCGCAGAGGGCAGTGATGGACCACGGCTGTGTGCACGGACAAAACCCTGAAGCACATGAGAAGTCAGAAAGAAAAGGTTCCCTCCCTACTTACCATGGGGTCCCGTCCTGATAAACCCAAGTGTCCCAAGTTGGAAATGCATTTAAACACTTAACTCTCCAAACATCATGGCTTAGCCCAGCCCAGATTAAACGTGTCAGAACCCTATGTTAGCCAACAGTTGGGCAAACTTGTCTGATACAAAGCCTATATTACAATGAAGTGCTGAATATCTCGTGATGTACTGACTACTGAACTGAAAGTGGTAAGCAGAATGGCTGTGTGCATACCTGAAGCACAGATTCTAGTGAATGTGTATCCCTTTGGAACAGTCTAGTCAAAAAACTATTGTCAAACCATGGTAAACTGAAGACTGTATTGAGTACAAAAATGGGCAAAACCAAACATACAGTCTTAAGCATAAATATGCATGTGGTAAAATTATGCAGAAAAAAAATCAGCGATTAATAAGAAATTCAGGATTTGTCTAAGGTTATGGCGGGGGAGGAGAGTACCCTGACAGGAAGGGCTCCGAGAATCCTGTTTCTTACGCAGGGTAATGGGTTAACAGGTGGTTGTTTTACTTACTCTTTTTCTTTTTTTTTTTTTTTTGAGATGGAGTCTTGCTCTTTCATCCAGGCCAGACTGCAGTGGCACTATCTCAGCTCACTGCAAGCTCCACCTCCTGGGTTCACGCCATTCTCCTGCCTCAGCCTCCCGAGTAGCTGGGACTACAGGCACCCACCATCACGCCTGGCTAATTTTTTGTATTTTTAGTAGAGATGGGGTTTCACCGTGTTAGCCAGGATGGTCTTGATCTCCTGACCTCGTGATCCACCTGCCTCGGGCTCCCAAAGTGCTGGGATTACAGGTGTGAGCCACCGCACCCGGCCAGGTTTTACTTACTCTTAAAAACTATTTTAATTCACATACCATCAGTTTACCCGTTTAATGTGTACAATTCAGTGGAATTTCAGTATATTCTCAGTTGTGTAAACATTACCACAGCCTAATTCCACAACATCTGCACCACCCCTGAAGGAAACCCCACGCTCATCTGCTCTGACTCCTCACTCCACATCCTCCTGCCCAAAGAAGTGGGAATGAAATGGGAAGCTTTTCATGCACCCGCAGGACGTTTGTGCATCTTCTCTGGGAATGTCTCGATCCTTTGCCCATTTTTACATCTGATTGATCGTCTTTTTATTGTTGAGTTGTAAGAGTTTTTACATACTGCGGACACTAGACTCTTATCAGATAGATAATTTGCAAATATTTTTTCCAATTCTTGTATTTTCATTTTCTCAAGTTTTCTTTGTAGCATAAAAGCTGGTAATTTTCATAAAGTCCAAGTTATCTATTTTTTCTTTAGTTCCTGTGCTTTAGTTGTCAAACCTGAGAAATCCTTGACTGACCCAAGAGACAGAGTTATGTCTGTTTTTCTCTAGGAGTTTTTAGCTGTTACGTTTAGGTCTTTGATTCATTTTGAATTAGTTTTTGTATATGGTGTGAGGTAAGGGTCTAATTTCATTCTTTTGCATGCAGATGGAATTGTTTTCTCTTTTCTGGGTTGTTCATTGCTAGTGTATAGAAATACAATTGATTTTTGTATACTGATCTTGTATCCTGTACCCTTGCTGAACTTACTGTATCTAATTGTTTTTAGGAGGTTCTTTAGGCTTTTTAAATATACAAGACAATGCCACCTGTGAAGATTGTTTTACTTCCTTTCCAATATGAATGCCTTTTATTTCTTTTTCTTGCCTAACTATCCTATTTTATTCATTTTCATTCTTTAGAAATCACACGTTTCATATATTTTATATAACCTCTGATTCTTGGGATATCCAGCCTCCATTTTCCATTAAAAAGTAAAAATGATAAGTATTTTTTAAAAGACTTCTGGCTAACAGTTCCTGATACAGCCTCCACAATCTCCCCTCTAAAGTAGTTACAAAGACACAGGCAAAGGAAAAAAGAGTAACACCAAGACCAAAGCCCACAACCCACTGCCAGGATCTGAAAGGGATTTTCACAAACCACAGGCAGGCACCTGTGCACTCTTCCTCACCACTGCCTTCCTAACTGGCATGGGCAATCAGAACTGGGCAAGTGTGATCTTAGCAAGTAAAATGTTATTGGAGGCAGAGAAAAAACAAACTCAGTGGGCAGCGTGGAATGGGAAGTAGACCAAAGGAAAATACAAAGTCCTGGAGGCTGAGCCACATTAGGTGGATGCCTGCAAGATACCGGGAATTGAGAACCTGCATTTATTCATTCAACAAACTTTAGTTGAACACATATTATGAGCCAGTTCTGTGTTGAGAGTAGAAGCTACATCAACCAACCAGACTGCATTCCTGCTGTCATGGAGCAGTCAGCCAAAAAAACAAAACAAAAAGGCAAAAATCAAAACAACCCCAAATTCAGCAAGGGCTATAAGGAGGGGAGGAGACAGGGTGGTCAGTAGGTATAAAATCAGTCAGCATATGGTCAAACTCAACACTACCATCAATCAACTGGATATCATTAACATCTACAGACAATGTTATCCACCAGCAGCACAGTAACATTCTTCTCAGGCTCACAGGAACATTCATGCAAACAGGCCATCAATCACACCTCAGCAAACTTAAAAGAGGAGAAATCATGCAGTGTCTGCTCTCAGATCACAGTGAAATTACAGCAAAAATCAGTAACAGAAAGATAACTGAAAAATCACAAAAACATGCAGCAATTAAACAACACATTTCTAAATAACGTACAGGACAAAGAAGTAATACCAAGAGAAATTTAAAAATATTTTGAAGTAAATGAAAATGAAAACACAAGTTACCAAAATTTGTGGGATGCAGCAAAAGCAGTACTACAGAGAAATTCAGAGCACTGAATGTATATATTAGAAAAGAAGATCTAAAATCAGTAACTGAAGCTTCCACCTGAATAAGACAAGAATAACAAATTAAATTCAAAGTAGAAGTAATAGGCTGGGTGTGGTGGCTCACGCCTGTAATCCCAGCACTTTAGGAGGCCAAGGCAGGCAGATCACCTGAAGTCAGGAGTTCAAGACCAGACTGGCCAATGTGGTGAAACCCTGTCCCTACTAAAAATACAAAAATTAGCTGGGCGTGGTGGTGCATGCCGGTAGTCCCAGCTACTCAGGAGGCTGAGGCAGGAGAATCACTTGAACCCAGAAGGTGGAGGTTGCAGTGAGCCAAGATTGCACCACTGCACTCTAGCCTGGGTGACAGAGTAAGATTCCATCTCAAAAAACAATAATCACTAAGTAGATGTGATAAAAAAAATTAGAGCTGAAAACAATGAAATTGAAAATAGGAAATCAATACAGAAAAGTAAGGAAGCCAGAAGCTAGTTCTTTGAAAAGAAAGAAAATTGATATCTCTTTAGCCAGGGTAAGAAAAAAAAAAAAAAAGGACACAAATTGCTATTACCAAAAAATGAGAGGAGACATCACTACATATCCCACAGACATTAAAAGGATAATAAGGGAATACTAAGAACAACTCTATGCCCGCAAATGTGATAACCCAGATGAAATGGACCAATTCCTTCAAAAACACAATCTGCTGAAACTCATATAAGAAGAACCAGTCTGTCTAAATAGGCCAGTATCTATTGAAGAAATTGAATCAATAATAAACAACTTTCCAAAGCAGAAAGCATCAAGCCCAGATGAGTTTACTGGTGAATTTTGCCAAACATTTAAGGAAGAAAGTAAATGAAATTTCTATCATCTCCTTCAGAAGATAGAAGCAGAGGGAACACTTCCAAGCTCATTCTATGAGACCAGCATCACTCTATTACACAAACCAGATGAAAATAAGAAAACTATAGACCAATATCTCTCATGAACACAGATGCAAAATCGTCAACCAAATGTTATCCAATTGAAAGCTACAATGCATAAAAAGAATTCTACAGCAAGACTATTGGGATTTACCCCAGACTATTGGGATTTGAAAATCAATGTAACCCATCACATTAACAAAAAAAAATTACGTGAGCATATCAACAGATGCAGAAAAAGCATCTGACAAAAATTCAATACTTATTCATGATAAAACTCAGTGAACTAGGAATAAAGGGGAACTTCAACTTGACACAGAAAATCTACAATAATGGTGAGAAATGCAAAGCTTTCCCATTAAGATTAGGAACAAGGCAAGGACATCCGCTCACCACTCCTTTTCAACATCATACTGGAAGTCTCAACTAATGCAGTAAGAAAAGGAAATAAAAAGTATACTGATTGGGAGCGAAGAAATAAAACTCTTTGCAGATGACATGACTGTCTGTGTAGAAAATCCAGAAGAATTTGACTGCCCCCACCAAGTGTCTCCTGGAACTACAGCAAGTTTTCAGGATACAAGGTTAATACACAAAGTCAACTGATTTCCTATATACCAGCAATGAACAAGTGGAATTTGGAATTAAAAACATAGTATCACTTACATTACCTGTGCCAAACAAAATATTTTTGTATAAATCTAACTATATATAGGTAAGATCTCTATCAGGAAAACTACAAAACTCTGATCAACAAAGTCAAGGAAGAATGAAACAGAGAGATATTCTATGTACATGGATAGGAAGAATCAATATTGAGTCTTTCAAGGTGTCAGTTCTTCCCAATTTGATCTACACATTCAATGCAATCCTAATCAAAATCCTAGCAAGTTATCTTGTGGATACTGACAAACTGACTTTAAAGTTTATATGGAGAGGCAATGACCCCGAATACCTAACAAACTACTGAAAGAGAAGAAAAAAGCCGGAGGACAGACAGTACCTGACCTCAAGACTTAACTAAAGCGACAGTAATTAAGACACTGAGGTACTGGTGAAAGAAAGACAAATGGATCGATGAAACAGACCCACAGAGATACAGTTGGCTGATCTTTCACAAACGAGCAAAGGGAATACAGTGGAGAAAAGAGTCTTTTTAACAAATGGTTCTGGAACAACTGGATGTCCATATGCAAAGAAATAAATGTTGACACATACATTACACCTTTCACAAAAATTGGCTGAAAATAGATCAGAGACCTAACTATAAAATGCAAAACTATGAAACCCCTAGGGAATACCTACATGATCTAGGTATGGTGGTGAACCTTTTCACACAACAGCAAAGGCACAGTCTGACAGAAGTAAGTGACGAGGTTAACTTCATGAAAATGAAAAAATTCTGCTCTCTCAAAGACACTGTCAAGAGAATTAGAAGACAAGGCAGACTGGGAGATGGGACTTGCAAGAGACATGTGTGAGAAAGGATTGTTCTCCAGAATGCATACAAAACTCTTTCCTAACAGAAATCAAAACTCGCTGGGCGTGGTGGCTCATGCCTGCAGTCTCAGCACCTTGGGAGGCTGAGGCGAGCAGACTATTTGAGCTCAGGAGTTCGAGACCAGCCTGGGCAACATGGTGAAACTCAGCCTCTTAAAAAAAAAACAAAAAACAAAAAACAAACAAACAAAAAAAACAGAGAAAGTCAACAATTAGAAACGAACTGATTTCAAAATGGCTAAAGATTTTAAAACCTCATCAAAGAAGATATGAATATAGAGACGGCAAATAATCACATGAAAAGATGCTCTGCATTGCGTCAAACGCCAGGGAGGACGTGGAGCAACAGGAACTCTCATTCACTGTGGGTGGGAATGCAAAATGGCACAGCTGCTTTGGGAGACAATTTGAGTTTCTAAATGCACTCTGACCGTAGGATCCGGCAATCACATGCCTTGGCATTACCCTAAGGAATTAAGAAGTTATGTCCCGGCAAAAACACGTATATGGATATTTAGAGCAGCTTTGTTCATCATTGCCCAAACTTGGAAACAACCAAGATTATTTTTCAGTAGGTGAATGGATAAATGAATTGTATGATTCAGTGCTAAAAAGAAATGAGCTCTCAAGTCATGAAAAGACATGGAGGAAACTTAAATGCATATTACTGGGTGGAAGATGCCAATCTGAAAAGGCTACATACTGTCTAATTCCAGTCATATAACACGATTCTGTGCCACACCACGGTGGTGGATACGTGGGGACACGATTCTGTGTGACATCACAGTGGTGGATACGCGGGGACACGATTCTGTGCCACACCACAGTGGTGGATACGCGGGGACACGATTCTGTGCCACACCACAGTGGTGGATACATGGGGACACGATTCTGTGCCACACCACAGTGGTGGATACGCAGGGACACGATTCTGTTCCACACCACAGCAGTGGATACGCAGGGACACGATTCTGTGCCACACCAATGGTGGATACGCAGGGACACGATTCTGTGCCACACCACAGCGGTGGATATGCGGGGACACGATTCTGTGCCACACCACAGTGGTGGATACGCAGGGACACGATTCTGTGCCACATCACAGTGGTGGATACGCAGGGACACGATTCTGTGCCACACCAATGGTGGATATGCGGGGACACAATTCTGTGCCACACCACAGCAGTGGATACACGGGGACACGATTCTGTGCCACACCACAGTGGTGGATACGCAGGAACACGATTCTGTGCCACACCAATGGTGGATACGCGGGGACACAATTCTGTGCCACACCACAGCGGTGGATACGCGGGGACACAATTCTGTGCGACACCACAGTGGTGGATGCGCGGGGACACGATTCTCTGCGACACCACAGTGGTGGATACACCATCAGACATTTGTCAAAACCTATGGCATGTCTGGCACTGAGAGTGAGCCCTGGGTGGGCATCAGGTGGAGAACCACCACCTCCCGATCTCCACATCTGCCAGGCACTGTCTCACAGCAAGCACATGTGCAGATGAGAGCTTCGTGGTTGTTTTGAAAACTTAATATGAAAAACTGATCAGATATGACATCTGTGCTGTTATACAAGATTTCAACTTTCTGTTTCTCAAAAGAGAAAAGGAGATTTCATTAAATTTAACTGTTACAGATTATTGAATGGTCTAAAATTTATCATCTATTTATACAACGACTATCTCGAAATTTAAGGAGTTACCTCCTCAAATTCTGAATCACAAATTTCCTTACAGCCAGTTTAAGCTTAAAACCTGACATGAAATTTATACTAAGGAAAGCAAGTTCAAGTTTCTTCTTAAGACTTTATTTGGAACAGTTGTATAATTATTCAGTATTTAATATTTTCCCTAACATTCAGTGGTTTCTTCGCATAGCGCAGAACATTTCATAAACGTTGATCACAGTCCCACAGATGACTTCCTGGCTCTTTTGTGCAGAACACACACTACACTCAGGGGCTGCCAGCATGGAGGCGCCGTCCTGGGCCAGCCTTCTGGAGGCCGCCATCGCCGCGGGCAGGGTCGGGGACCCGCCGGGCAGCAGAGTTTGGGAGCTGCTCCAGTCAGGGCTGCGAGGACACGGCTGGTGCTGATAGAGGCTGGAGTCGAGGACAGGACAGGGCTCTTGGAGTCCCTGCAGTGGGGTCCCCGCCGCTGCATGGGGGCGGGCCAACAGTGAGGCAGGCGGGAGAAAAGTCCCATTTTAAGCTATCAACGTGGATGTGCTGGTGCTGAGACCCACCTCCAACACCTGACGGAGAAGGTGTGCAGCACGGCTGTGCAGAGATGCGGCTGGGGGTGCTGGCCCACTGCCCCTGTGGGCGATCCCAGAGCCTGGGGCAATCCCGCTGCTCCTCCAGGAACCGGGGACCCCTTGCTCTTCTGAGTTGGGGAGAACCTGCTGCACCTCCCCTGCATGGTCTGTTCACTCACCTTCCCTCGGAGAAGGGTTTGGGTCCTCCTTGTTATAAAAGCCTTTTAGGACACACAGAGCGGGGGCAGAAACACATCAACCTGCCGACAATAGCAGAGACCACACGGTCAGAACAGGCGCAACACCCGGGGCCACGCTGGTCTTGAATGCTGCATGCGGCCCGGCCCCTCCTGTCACCAGGCCCCGCGCAGCCAGCTACCACGCCACCCTCCTCCCGTCCTCTTCACCCCTAGGCCAGACCCAGCAGCAGGGGGTCCCCGTTCTTGCTGCCCCTGCAGCACCATCTGTATTTCCACACTGTGTTTAAGGAGGCCTTGCAGAACCTCATTAACACCCCTATGAAGCCAGAGGGGACTCGGCCAAGAGCAGAACAAAGGGCCACCTTGGTCCCAGCAGGACCCACCACACGCAGAATCGCCCTCAGGGAGAAACCACTGGGAAGGGGGAAGGTCTCCCAGCCTTTCCCAGAGGTCTCCACACAGCATCAAGGCCTCGTTCAGCAGCCCCTGCACCCCATCCCCCAAGCACATTACTCCTTGCACGTTTTGTGCTCCTCCCTATAAACTGTAGAATCTTCTGCTTTCTTTGGGTATCAACTTGTGCATCTATTTTTGTTTTCTGTCCAATTCATCTTACATTCTTGCTCGTGGTGAAATCGGGCCTGAGGTGGGTCCAGTTCACCTCCTGCTTCTCTGGACAGGAGGAACTCCCTGACCGGCGTCTGGTCATCCTGCAGCCTCCTCAGACTGCAGACCCCGGAGAACCCACAGGCAGGTTGGGTGGTAAAGCTGCCTCTTCACTCGGTGCTGCAAATAACCTAGTTAGTACAGGAAACAGTCACCCGGGGCTGGCGTGCTGCTGGGTAACGGTGCCTTTCCTCTGCCACCATGTCGCCGTATCTTGACGACAGCACCAGGACCCCGGGGTCCTCTACCCACTGAGGATGCCTCCCTCCCCAGCCAACCTCCATCAAAAACCCCACAGGAAAGGTCCCACACCCAGCGGAGACAGCCTGAGCCTGGAGGTCCCGCGAGAGCCACATCCCGTGGACGGAGAGTTCTCATACCCGCTGCCTCCCGAGCTGTGGTCAAGGGAGGGTGCCGTCGGAATGCAGGAGTGTGTGTTTTTGGAAAAGGGCCGTGGCCTCGAGGTGCAGCCTCCCACTCGCCACACTGCGGGACTGATGCTGGGAGGAGGAGGGGAGGTGAGCCGAGGGGACCTGAGCCAAGGCTGCTGGCCGGGAGAGGTCCTGGCGGTGGCCACAGCCCAGCACCTACCTGCAGCTCTGGGGCCTCCGCATCCCAAACAAAAGGGAAGGATGAAAATAATGCAAGAGAGTAATTCTTCACCTTAACCGTTTTAAAATACCAGCTATAAGCCTGGTTCTTATGCTCAGAGGCGAAACCCTGAGATCATCACACTCGCAGTTCTGCGGTTTCCATTTCTGCTGTTCCACACAGTTACGTCCGTGGGAATTTTTTTCGTTTCTGTTTCACAGCTAAGGAGCTGGATCCCAGCGAGGGAGGAGGCGAGTGCTCACCGCTGCCACACACCCACGAGAAGAGAACTTACAAAAAGGATTTTTATTAAAGAGAAATCTGTTTGGTGGGTCAGATATGAAACAGATTTACAGAAACTTTACATCAGGTGTGTCTCCAAGACATAAAAGGCCGCCCAGGAAAAGCAACGCCCCCTTGCCAGGATGCCAGTGGGAGGACGGGAGGATGGCAGCCCAGGCCACGTGGCGTGGACCCTGCGTAGGAGGCTGGAGGAAGCTCCAAGCTGCCCGAGAGTCACGGCATTCCCCGGAAACGGGTTGCCTAGGAGGGAGCAGCAGGCGGCGGGGGTTCCAGGCACGTCTGTGCTGGGCTCAGCGCGGCGTGCACCCACGCTGTCCTGCTTAAACTCCTAGTCCATGTCTCATGGGACCCCCAAAGCCGTCCCCTAAGGAATGTGCTCTGGTACACAAGGGGAAAACACACCAACCCGCCCGACCGAGACAGCAGGCGCACCAGCCTGGGCCACGTGAGCCTCTGCTGAGCTCTTTGGCACAGCACACCTGGCCTTTAACACCTGTCACTTACAAAAGTAGACATTCCTGTAGTAAAACTTATTAAAAACACCTATTTCTGCAAAATAATGTGTTTCTGTATGTGGAGCTCTGCAAATATACATGTCCTTTGGGAAGAAAGCAGCGTGGACCGAGACTGAGGGCTGGTCCGGGGACGTCCGAGTGCTGCTGGAGGCCGGACAGGCTTCAGTCCCCGCCCGCCGCCTGCGCTCACATGAGGTCGTTGAGCTCCGCCTCCAGCGCCTTGGCCATCTCGTCGGCCTCGGAGCTGCTGCCCTCGTCCTCGTTGCTGGACTCCCTGCTGGACTCGCTGGCGGCGTCCTCTTCATTCAGCTTCCTCTTGTGGCCTCTGCAGAGAAGCAAACATGGTGTGAGACGCTTGTGGCAAACGCAAAACGCCGGGTCACCGCCTGGTCTGCATTTGGAAAGCGGCTTCCGTGGTTTTAACACAAGACACAGCACAATTCTCTGGTCAAGGACGCACACAGGCCACCGACCCAGGGCCACGTCACACGTGTATGGACAGCAGAGCCCCAGCGCAGGAGAAGAGGCCCCGGCCCTGTTACACACGAGGACACCACTGACAAAGCGCTTGTTCACCTGCTACAAACGCATGTTCCAGCCGCTCATAAGCACCTGTGATGCCAGAAGACCTCAGAACAGGAAAGCAGGACAGGAAAGTAAGATCATCTGTCAGAGTAACTGTTAGTGTTATGTGAACAAGCACCTCCCAGCTCATCAAGTGGGCCACGGTCTGGAAATTCTCATTTCCTCAGGCCACTGCTAAAATAACTCTAATAAACACAGAGAACACCAGCCCTCTGCATAACCAGCTAGTAGGCTTTTCTTACGAGCTACTGCAGGTGCACCTGGTTCCTGTGATGTCAGCCAACTTGAATGGGGCACACCCATGAGATCCCCAGAGCCCTGAAATTCCAACCGCCTGACGTCCTGCCAGACACCCTCCCTCCTGGTGCCGTGCTGGGACGTCCCACTGCACCAAGGAACCTCAGCTACCACCTTAGAGATGGAAGCCTGGTTAAGTGTGCACAGCCTGTTTTGATTTTACCCTGATTAGGGGCAACTGGGCCATAGTAGCCTTCAGTTACAATCCCGAAAAGTCACTGAGAGAAACTAGTGACAGTCACCATATGTTAGTACCCTAAAAATATTTCCTTAGCTAACGTAGATACAATGTAGCTAACATACACACCTATGTGACACATTATGTGTGATACAGCTGCACACACACATAGCAGACATATAACACACATGCATTCGAGGCTAACACACAAACTATAGCACAGTAATAAGTGTGATGCAGCTGCACGCATGTAACACACATGCACTCGAGGCTAACATACACAAACTATAGCGCAGAAATAACTTGAAACCATTCTTGCTGGTATTAGAAGAATCACAGTTCATTTATAAGAGACAAAAGGAATAAAATCAGCCGATCAGATGGAACCAACAGAAGACAAGAGAACCCCGTGGGCTGGCACACAACAGCTGATCAGTCACGACAAGCTCGTTCAGAGAACCCAACTGTTCGTGGTCCAGGAAATACCACATGAGAGAAACACAAGGGCCCCAGAACTCCAAGTCCTGTCCAGGTGGCAGGCACTGGGCTGTAGGATGACAGCCCCTCCCCCGCTCCCTCCTTCCCTCCTGGACCTGCCTCTGCGCCCAGCCCCTCCCTCCCCAGCGTGTCCTCTGCGCCCAGCCCCCCCGCCCCAGCGTGTCCTCTGCGCCCAGCGCCCCCCTCCCCAGCGTGTCCTCTGTGCCCAGCCCCTCCCTCCTGGACCTGCCTCTGTGCCCAGCCCCTCCCTCCCCAGCGTGTCCTCTGCGCCCAGCCCCTCCCTCCCTCACCTGCCGTCTGTGCCCAGCCCCTCCCTCCCCAGCCTGTCCTCTGTGCCCAGCCCCTCCCTCCCCAGCGTGTCCTCTGCGTCCAGCCCCTCCCTCCCTCACCTGCCCTCTGTGCCCAGCCCCTCCCTCCCCAGCGTGTCCTCTGTGCCCAGCCCCTCCCTCCTGGACCTGCCTCTGTGCCCAGCCCCTCCCTCCCCAGCCTGTCCTCTGCGCCCAGCCCCTCCCTCCCTCACCTGCCGTCTGTGCCCAGCCCCTCCCTCCCCAGCCTGTCCTCTGTGCCCAGCCCCTCCCTCCCCAGCGTGTCCTCTGCGCCCAGCCCCTCCCTCCCCAGCGTGTCCTCTGCGCCCAGCCCCTCCCTCCCTCACCTGCCGTCTGTGCCCAGCCCCTCCCTCCCCAGCGTGTCCTCTGTGCCCAGCCCCTCCCTCCCCAGCGTGTCCTCTGCGCCCAGCCCCTCCCTCCCCAGCCTGCCTCTGAGTCCAGCCCGCCATGTAAGATGGGAACTGCCATCTTTCATCACATACTGGGACCCCTGGATCCATGAGATCCTTTCTTAAAAAGCAATGCATCCCATCATTTAAAAGCGGAGTAGGCAGGGTGCGGCGGCTCACACCTGTAATACCAGCACTTTGGGAGGCCAAGTCAGGCGGATCACCTGAGGTCAGGAGTTCAAGACCAGCCTGACCAACATGGTGAAACCCCGTCTCCACAAAAAAAAAAAAAAAAAAAAAGCAAAAAATTAGTCAGGTGTGGTGGCGGGCACCTGTAGTCCCAGCTACTCAGGAGGCCAGGGCACGAGAACTGTTTGAACCCAGGAGGCGGAAGTTGCAGCGAGCTGAGATCACGCCACTGCACTCCAGCCTGGGTGACAGAGCGAGAGACTATCTCGGGGGAAAAAAAAAAAAAAAAAAGATGCGGAGTGGCGGGAACTGCACGCCCTGACACCTGCCGTCCAAGTTTTAAACGAATTTATCATTTTTATGTCAACTGGAATGAATATTTTCTACTGAGAAATAAAGCCTTACTTTTAATTGCTATATGAGAGTGAGGGGTTACAAATTAGCTGGGAGTGTCGGTGCATGCCTGGAGGCCCAGCTATTTGGGAGGATGAGGAAAAAGGATCCTCTGAGCCCAGAAAGTGGAGGCTGCAGTGAGCTTGGGCCATGACCACAACACTGCACCCCAGCCTGGGTGACAGAGCAAGACCCTGTCTTAAAAGAAAAAAATCTCTGCGCACCTTTTCTGTGTACCTGTTTCCCCTCTGCATGCCTCGTCTGCAGACCTTGTGCCTGTGCCTGTGTTGGGCTGGGCACCACCTGCTTCCCCTCCGTGCCTCGTCTGCAGACCTTGTGCCTGTGCCTGTGTTGGGCTGGGCACCGCCTGCTTCCCCTCCGTGCCTCATCTGCAGATCTTGTGCCTGTGCCTGTGTTGGGCTGGGCACCTCCCGCTGTTTGCTTTGAGGACGCCAGGTGTATCATACACGAGTTTCCTTTATTTCCAGTCTCTGCTGACACCAACGATGCTGTCAGGGCCACGAGTCTGGCCTCCGGTTGCTACAGCAACAAGCTTTTGGCAATTAACAAATTCATCAGTCATTTCTCTTCCTCCCTCATACACGCTGATAGCTGTTCCGGGAAAACCCGGCTCCTGTCCTCCCATTAGGCTTCCTCCACCTCACTCCATTTTGAGAACTTGAAACAAAACAAGATAGAGACTGTTCTTGTAAACGTTAAGGTGCCGCAGCGAGGGGTGCCCCGAACCCCCGGAAGAGCTCAACCCACTGGCAGGTGGACGGGACAGAAGACCCTTGCGAACAGAGGCGGCGTTTCAGGCCCCCAGAGCAGTGCATGGCGCTGACCTTCGGGAGGGGGCAGTCATGACTGTGAACAGGAAAGCTGAAGTGCCATCTCAGGTCGAGCTTGGGCCTGGATCTCGTGTGCACGGGGCCTCGGGAGTGTGTGGCGCAACCCTAACAGTCTGGTGACCCAGCTCCCTGCCTGTGTGCTGACGCCTTGTTCAAGGGAGCCCTGGCCCCTCCTAGTGAGGCCAGACTCGGGGGTGCTGGCAGGTGTGGTCGACTCCCTCACAGCAATGCTGGGTTGGACGTACCAGGGGCACTGAGCAGAGCAGGGGCAGGGGCCCCAACCGAAAGTGAAGATGGGGCAGACATGAGCCAGGCGGGACCCTGGGGCGAGCAGGGAGAGGAGGGGGAGGGCGAGAGGTACAAGAACCAGTTCCAACAATTCCTTTCTTTCTAAAATCAAGCAGGGGAAGCCATCCGAGGCAGACAGAGTTCTAACGGCAGCAAGAGGATGGCAAAGAATGGGAAACACCAGCTGTGACTCTCTGTTTGAGGTTTAGAAATACATTCCCCTCACAAGGCTGACAAAAACACCCAGTGTGCTGTTGACAGCACGACACCTTCAGAAACGCCAGCGTGCCTTGGCAGGGTGCCACAGGACCTGAACCAAGCCCATGGAAGGGACCACCTCAGCTCCTGCTGGAGAGCCCTGAGCACATGCACCAACACGGCTCACACACAGACACGGCAAACACAGACACGGCTCACACACAGACACGGCAAACACAGACACGGCTCACACACAGACACGGCAAACACAGACACGGCTCACACACAGACACGGCAAACACAGACACGGCTCACACACAGACACGGCAAACACAGACACGGCTCACACACAGACACGGCAAACACAGACACGGCTCACACACAGACACGGCAAACACAGACACGGCTCACACACAGACACGGCAAACACAGACACGGCTCACACACAGACACGGCAAACACAGACACGGCTCACACACAGACACGGCAAACACAGACACGGCTCACACACAGACACGGCAAACACAGACACGGCTCACACACAGACACGGCAAACACAGACACGGCTCACACACAGACACGGCAAACACAGACACGGCTCACACACAGACACGGCAAACACAGACACGGCTCACACACAGACACGGCAAACACAGACACGGCTCACACAGACACGGCAAACACACAGACACGGCAAACACAGACACAGCTCACACACAGACACGGCAAACACAGACACGGCTCACACACAGACACGGCAAACACACAGACACGGCAAACACAGACACAGCTCACACACAGACAGGGCAAACACAGACACGGCTCACACACAGACACGGCACGCGCACAGACACGGCACGCACACAGACACGGCACGCGCACAGACACGGCAAACACACAGACACGGCACGCACACAGACACGGCTCGCGCACAGACACGGCACGCGCACAGACACGGCACGCGCACAGACACGGCACGCGCACAGACACGGCACGCGCACAGACACGGCTCGCGCACAGACACGGCTCGCGCACAGACACGGCACGTGCACAGACACGGCAAACAGGCACGCACACAGACACGGCACGCGCACAGACACGGCACGCGCACAGACACGGCACGCGCACAGACACGGCTCGCGCACAGACACGGCACGCGCACAGACACGGCTCACACACAGACACGGCACGCGCACAGACACGGCACGCGCACAGACACGGCTCACACACAGACACGGCACGCGCACAGACACGGCACGCGCACAGACATGGCTCACACACAGACACGGCAAACACACAGACATGGCAAACACCGACACGGCTCGCGCACAGACACGGCTCAACACACAGACACGGCAAACACCGACACGGCTCGCGCACAGACACGGCTCCTAGGCAGACACGGCACGCGCACAGTCATGGTTCACGCAGACGTGGCTCATGCATAGACAAGATAATGATGACTCTAAAGACCTCTGATCATAATTCTGTCGCTGTTGTGTGAGACGAAGTGGCCGCAAGCACTCACGGCACTCGCTGGGAACAGTTTCTTGTGCATCCACAGCTGGGGATGCTGTGGTTTGAGGCTGTACTAAAGGCTTCTTCCTTCGATTTTCACAAGAAACCTGCGGGCAGGCGCCACCATTCCCATCTCACAACAGGGGCCTGGACCCCACGATGCTGGTAAGAATGCGAGAAACATCTTCCACGCACTTCGGAAAAACGTGGCCGACTGGGAGACAGGGCCAGGGCTTACATGAGGCTGAGTGTCTGGGACCAGGTCAATGGCTTCCACCCTGAGGGGTCACAGAGCCCGGGCTGGAGCACCCCTCCCTCCATAGGTCACCCCAGGCCCTGTGCGGTCCCTCCTGGTGCTGAGAATGCTGCACCCTCGGCCTTGCTCCGTAATGAAGTACAGGGAGCGCTTCACTAAGGTGGCACAAAACCTTTGCTCTTAGTTAAACCATGTTTGGAGTGTGGCATTTAAAAATACTAGACGAATGGACTTTAGTCACTAAAAATTACCTCAAACGTTAGACACAGCTGCAAGCTATAGTTAGTAAATGTCCGTAACTGATACCAGCTTCACTTCCTCAGCATAACGTGCAATATTTGTATTTTGTTTATACAACCAGCTGCACAGCTCCATAGAGAAATATTAACAGATTTAATTTGGGGAAAATTTAAAGCTTTAACGTTTATCTCAAATTCAACATGGAGTAAGTAAGGCAAGAATACAAACAGAATAATATATATGTATACCCCACCCCCATATTTCAGTTTTCCAAACACACTGGGCTGTCACAGTGCACGATTTGGCACCAGAAAGATATCCGTCAGTGCGACAAACGCATGCACAATTGTGTCACACCAGCATCTAATCCAAAGGGGATGGAACAATCCACAGGCACAGCATTCCCGTGGCCACTGCCAGCATGGCTGCGGGAAGAAAAGGGAAGACCAGTGCTGCTCACCGTGACGCCGCCACGTCACTAAAAACCTGCGCTGGCGTGGCCAGGTCTGCACGCACCGGGACACCTGTGGGAGGCGCTGCGCACAGCGGATTATTTCCCCAGTGCACCCTGGAGTGGAACGTGGCGTGAGGGCGATGTGGGGCTGCCCAAAGCAGGTGAAGCCGCACACACGTCTGGGGGGCTCCGCGGGGACCTGCAGGGAACCTGCCAGATGACGTCAGCGGGACCCAACAGTCCAACCACCTACAACACAGGGCTGGGCTCTGTCAAGGAAAGCAGGCGGCAAGAGCTGGTCTGCTGCTGAGAGTGGGCCTGGACCCAGGGACAGCCAGCAGTGCCCTCCCTCCGCGGTGTCTGCACCTGAGTCCCAGTCCCCGCAGCGCCCCAGCGGGGATGCCACAGCTCTGGGTGTGAACATCGTCATGCTCTCCTCAGCAATCTCACGGCATTAGAACGAACCTGTGTGTGTTACAGGTGGAAGAGGGGCAGGCGCCCTTCGCAGCAGGGAGCTGGCTGGGCGATCACCACACCTGACCCTCCCCTCTGAGAGCCTGCTGCCGGGCCGGGGCTCTTTAAAGTGGGACGTTCAGTGAGCTATTTTAGGGTAAGAATTGCTGCTTCGTGTATTGGTATGAAAGGACTGGAAAAAAATTAATGTCTCTCACTTAAAATTGGGCAATCATTAAAAAACACTATTTGATTCAGCAGCTTTGTACCCAAATTCGAAACTGCAGGCACCGGAGTGGCCGGCAGCACACGGTCAAGGCACGCGACCAGGAGCCTTCAGCCCGGTGCGCCAAAGACCACTTCAACACCCCTAGGCACAGCGGGCACGGTGTTCACGCCTGCAGGCCCAGCACTTTGGAAGGCTGAGGCGGGAGGATCGCTGGAGTTTGAGGCCAGGCTGGTCTCACTGGGCAACACAGGGAGTCCCCATCTCTACAAAAAATTTTTAAAAACATTAGCCAGGCATGGTGGTGCGCACCTGTGGTCCTAGCTACTTGGAAGGTTGAGGTGGGAGGATCCCTTCAGCCCAGGAGTTCAAGGTTCCAGTGAGCCATGATGGTGCCACTGCACTCCAGCCCAGGCAACAGAGTGAGACCTTGTCTCTTAAGCCCCTAAGTACGGGGTGGGCAAGGCAGGGCCTCCTGACCTGTTCACAGTGACAGCGGTTGTCAAAAGGCTCTCACTTTTCCAAGAGACGCAGTTTGTGTAGCTATGAAAACACGAAAAAGCAAACCTTCACAAACCAAAACTCCGCACGCTGTGTGCAGGGAGAACGAACACAACCTCCACCTCCGACACCCTTGAATGGCAAACCCTGAAGAGGCCACAGGGTCAGAACACACACGGGAGGGACGCGGGGACAGAACACGCACGGGAGGGACGCGGGGTCAGAACACGCACGGGAGGGACGTGGGGAGAGAACACGCACGGGAGGGACGCGGGGACAGAACACGCACGGGAGGGACGCGGGGAGAGAACACGCACGGGAGGGACACGGGGTCAGAACACGCATGGGAGGGACGCAGGGACAAAACACACATGGGAGGGATGAACGATCCCAGTCACAACACGTACGTGTGCTGACCACTCATATTCCCCACAAAAATTATCCATGCCACACTCATTACAACTGCTTTGGAAAAGCCTGAAACTCACATGAACTTACGTGTCGTGGGGACACCTCCTAATCCCAGTAGCACCTTCTGATTCCCCATCCCACTCTCAGGACCCACAAGTCTTTCCCATGGAGTGGCCTGGTACCCCTGCTGAGAGCCAGCTGGCCACGGACACGGGGCCATGCCGGGACGGACACTTCTGCTCCACGGCCCAGGACGCTGTCATCATGCCAGCCTCCATTACTCTGAAGCAGGATGTGCGTCCTCTGGCCTGCTCTTCCTCAAGACCCTCCAGGGTCTCCTGCGTTCCCATAAGAGCTTCAGGACTGGTCTGTGGCCCTCCAGGGGCAGCGTCTCCCACGTCGCCCCCCATGACTGAGCAGTGGGGGAACCTCCACAGTCTCGCCATGTCCGCCTCTCCCTTTGCTTGTCAGTTTCTGCCTCTGGTGAGTTGGTTCTCACTTCCGGTGCACATGTGCTAGCAACTGTCACTCTTCCCGATGGATCCAGCTCTTAGCATCGTAATTCCATCCGTTATCATGATAAAGCATCCTTCTTTACCTGTAGAAGCATTCTTTGTTTAAATTCAGTCTTCTCTGATATTGGCAGAACACTCCAGCTTTCCTACGGTGACAGCCTCTGACCCAGTTGTTCATCCACTCGTCGTTGAAGCTCTGAATCCCCTCGCGTTCACACTCGCCACTCTGCTTTCTGTTTCTCATGCCTCATGTAGTTTTAGTTCCTGTCTTCCCTTTTCTGTTTTCTTTTGCATTAAGTGAATATTGTCTAATGTAACATTTTGGTTCCTTTTGTGAACTCCAAGTATCGTGCCAGGTCTCAGTTAACTTAAAAAGTTTATTTTGCCAAGGTTGGGGGCACCCGCCTGTGACACGGCCTCAGGAGGGCCTGACGTGCCTGAGGTGGTCGGGGCACAGCTCGGTTTTATGCATTTTAGGGAGACATGAGACATGAAAGAACATATGTAAGATGAACACTGGTTCACTCTGGAAAGGTGGGACATCTGGAATCGGGGAGGGACCTCCAGGACACAGGTAGACAAGAGACAAACGGCGGCATCCTTCTGAGTTTCTGATCAGCCTCTCCAAAGGAGGCCATCAGATCTGCATCTCTCAGTGAGCGGAGGGTGGCTTTGGATAGAACGGGAGGCAGGCTGGCCCTGAGCAGTTCCCAGTGTGACTTTTCCCTTCAGTTTCATGATGGTGGGGCCCAAGGTTTATCTTCCTTTCACACTTTTATGATCTGTTTCACGACGTATTTTGAGTTATTTCCTTAGCGTCTGCTCTTGGGTTTAGCATACATATATCTCACTCGATCAGAATCAATTTTGGACTCATGCTAGCCTAATTCCAATTCGATACGGAGACATGGCTGCTGCACAGCTCAGCCCCTCCTCACTTTGTGCTTCACTGTACAATACCACATCCGTGCACGCCATGAACCCAACAATGCATCGTTGTAATTATTTACAGCAGGAGGGGGAGCAGGTGCACACTCGGACTCCTCACTTTGTGCTTCACTGTTTTTTTTTTTGTTTTTTTGGAGATGGAGTCTCGCTCTGTTGCCCAGGGTGGAGTGTAGTGGCATGATCTCGGCTCACTGCAACCTCTGCCTCCTGGGTTCAAGCAATTCTCCTGCCTCAGCCTCCTGAGTAGCTGGGACTACAGGCACATGCTGCCATGCCCAGCTAATTTTTTGTATTTTAGTAGAGACGGGGTTTCACCATGTTGCCCAGGCTGTTCTCGAACTCCTGAACTCAGGCAATCCACCCGCCTCAGCCTCCCAGAGTGCTAGGATGACAAGCGTGAGCCACCGCACCCGACCTTGCTTCACTGTACAATACCACATCCATGCATGCTACAAACTCAACAATGCATCGTTGTAATTATTTACAGCAGGAGGGGGAGCAGGTGCACACTCGGAGCGTGGTGAGACCAACCTTCTTGTTCAGCACTCCTGGGTCTCTTCAGCTCTTACTGTAAATTCCAGTCACCATCTGCTGTCATTTCATCCCAGGCCCCTCCTCGGTGTGGCTACTGGCAAATGATACATCTCCACATGGTATGGGCTCAACAATACAATTAGGTACAAAGAGTTGTTTTATTTCATTTTGTGACAGGGTCTCGCTCTGTGGCCCAGGCTGGAGTGCAGTGGCATGATCTTGGCTCACTGCAACCTCCACTGTCTGGGTTCTAGTGATTCTTGTGCCTCAGCCTCCTGAGTAGCTGAAATTACAGGCATGCCCACCACGCCCAGCTAATTTTTGTATTTTCAGTAGAGACAGGGTTTCACCATGTTGGCCAGATTGGTCTTGAATTCCTGACCTCAAGTGATCTGCCCACCTCGGCGTCCTAAAGTGCTAGGATTACAGGCTTGAGTCACAGCCACCACATGACCGGGCATAGAGTCTTATACTATAAAACTATACTGCTTTTTTAAATCAAGAGAAGAAAGGAGAAGCAACACGCTACCTTACAGAGTTACATAATCTGCATTCCTCATGCTCGCTTGTTTGTGTGGATTCAGATTTTCATCTAAGTCACCTGCTCTCAGCCTGAAGAGCTTCCTTTAGAACTTCTTGTAAGGTGCGTCTGCTAGTGAATTCCCACTTTGTCTGGGAAAACCCTTTGTTTTTGAAAGGTTGTTTTGCTGGATACAGGGGCCTGGGTGTGGTGGTGCCATCTCTGAGGAGAAGCGGCTGTGGCGTGATGCGCTCTCCCACCCTCAGGCCTCTCTCCCATGGACGCCTCACGCCTCCTCTGCTGCCCTCAGGCCTCTCTCCCGTGGACGCCTCACGCCTCCTCTGCTGCCCTCAGGCCTCTCTCCCACCACGCCTCATGCTTCCTCTGGGCCCCCAGCCCTGCTCCCGGCATTTCCTCTTCCACTGGGATGTGCCCAGGTAAAGGATCTTTGTGTTCATCCTACTTGGAGTTTGTTGTGCTTCTGGGACGTATAAATTAATGTTTTCCATTAAATTTGGGGAGTTTTCAGTCATTATGTCTTTGAATAGTTTTTCTGCTCCTCTCTCTCCTAAAGATTATCTTTCTTAGTTAATTATCCAAGATTAAAAACAACTTTGATGTGTGAGTGTTTCTGGTGGAGCACTATTCCCTGTTGTCTAAGAGTGGGAACTCACGCAACCCTCCCAAACGGACAAGAGGAGGTGAACACACACCCCTGTGGAGAAGAGCTGAGTGTTGGGATCCGGGTACTCGTGTCAGGAAACTAAGCCTTTAAAACGTGGTGCTGTTTTCCTTTCCTGTTTATCACTGCACCAGATGGGACAGGAAACGGCGCCAGGACTAAAATCTCCAAGTACTTAGGGAGCCATCGTCAGCTGTTGTCTCTGTCAACAGATCATGGGAACGACCAGCTCATCTTCTTGCCACTAACATAACAGCTCCCACCAATGCTGTGCTATGTTTCTTGGCAGTTAACTCAATGTCGTTTTCACTTCTCCACGAACTCTAGGAATGATCTGAATAAAGAGGCTATGGTATATTTTAAAGTTGCCTTTGTGAGTGATGATTCACCTCCGGCCACCAAAAGCATAAAAGGATAGGCTCAGGGACAGATCAACCGCACGGGGGACCTCACCCAACCACGGGCTCAGGGGCAGATCACCTGTGCAGGAGACCTCGCCTCACCTGGGTGCCTGTTCTTTTCAGTACCTGGAACTGGTGGTGGGACGACGTGTCTGTGAGATCCTTAAACATTCTGAAGATGTCTTGTTTGGTTTTTTATTTTGAGGATTTATTTTAAGGAGTGAAAGTGCCCAGCAGGCGGCTGCATATGGAGCAGGCATCTGATGTTTGTTGACTTGAGAGAAGAATGAATCACTCTTGGTAGACAAGTAAAAAACACAACCTTCCCCCTTCTGCTAAAACTCATTTTCAAGTTCAACTGACATTAAGATTCTGTGGAACAGCTTGGCCATGCGAAATTAGCAAGACATACCACCAGCCAGAGCACTGATGGGAAAGAGCAGAGTTACCTCCGGCTTTTGTACGAAATGCGTCGCCACGCATGGGAAAGAATCATGATGAAACCTACATGTTCGACATGCAAAAATAAAAAAACCACATTTACTTCGTTACAAGGAAAAATTTCATGTGAAAAATTTCAAAATATTTACATCTCATTGAATACCCCATAAACAGGAATGAAATAAAACTGGAAGTCCCTGGTCTTTAAGGAAGGAATGAGGTCCCCAAAGTCCAAGAGTCACAAAAACCCAGCTGACAGGAAGCTGAACAGACCCCACCGCCCCACCCAGGAAGACGAACAGACCCCACCGCCCCACCCAGGAAGCTGAACAGACCCCACCGCCCCACCCTTTTGAGGGGCACACACGGCCCCCAGCAGTCAGGCTGCTATCGCAGCCCCACGCCCACAGCCATCTGCAAACGGCAGGCGTGGCGCAGGCAGGGAGCAAGCGCCGAGTCCCACCCGTCCCAGCAGCGGGTACCAGAGTCCCACCCATCCCAGCGGCAGGGATGAGAGTCCCACCCGTCCCTGCGGCGGGTATGAAGGCTGCGCAGCAGAACCTGAACAGACTCCCAGGACACTCTATTCTCCTGATCTCAAATTCTGAAATCACCCAAGCCCACCGAGTCTGTAAGACACAGAGTGAAACGGTGATTACAGCACCTATCTGGTCCCTGCCCGAGGAGCCAGAATGGAGAGGCAGAGCCGCAACCGCCTCCTGAGCTGGGAAGGCAGCATGGAAGCTGCGCCAGAGGAGAGGGGTTTTCTAATCGTGCTCGCGCGGTTTCACCAGGGAGGGTCAGTTCTGTGCTTGCGTGGTTCTCTAATCGTGCTTGCGTGGTTTCACCAGTGAGGTTCAATTCTGCCGTGGGCAGGTCATTTAGCAAAAAAAAAAACACCAAAAACCCAGGGGTGCTAACTCCAGTCCTGGCCCCCAAGTCTTCTGCAGCTCTGGGTCCCAACCCGCTGAGCGCCATATCCAGTTCCCCACAGGGGGAGACACGGACGCAGCACGTATCCTGGATGATGTGGCTGGCCGCCAGCAACACCCTGACTGGTCTTAGTGGAAAAACACTTTGGGTTTCTTCTTTTAATTAGAAAAAAAACTATCAGGTTAAAACCACCTATGTTCATACCCAAAGCACGCTGCAGATCCACAGATACTAACATGGCCATGGCACACAGACTCCTTGGAGCCGGCTCAGCTCAGCCCCGGCCCAGACGGTCTTCAGGGGAGGGCAGTGGAACCCTCCCAGAGGCCCCCAGTGCACCGCCTTACCCAGGCCTGACCCCAGAGCTTCACAACAGACCCAGTGGGTCTACATTGAAAAGTGAAGGAAGGTACAGCCAGGCAAAACCACCCCGTAATTCATGTGGGAAAAACCAAGGCTTGTTATCACCCAATACGGAATTTCAAAATCTCTCCTAAAACAATTTCACATCATTTCAGCACAGCTGGAAAATGCTGCTTTCTACGTGGTAAACACAGAGTGGGCTGCCAGGAGAGAAGCTGCGCTCATTTCCCTGCTAAACCACAGAGCTGCAAATCAAGTGATTTTCTGTAAGTAATTCCTGCAAACGGAACAATGACTATCTTGCCTTGTCTGCATTTGTTGCTGGAATTTCTGGCCCAATTTTGTAACTGGATTGCCTGAATGAGTTACACTCTTTTCTTGAAATGTTGTTTATTCACCTACAGGAGAGCCTAAGAGTAAGACCAGACGTGGGGAGAAAGAAAGCAGTCTGCACTGTCTGCTTCACCACAGACACCAGACGTGCACCTGGAGCGCCCCCTGCTCACCTGCTGAAGCTGGGAGCAGCTCCTCCGAGGCTGGCGCTGGTCCTACCTCATTTCACAGGTGAGGAAACCAGGATGCAGAGGTCAAAACACTGGCCCACGGCCCCGCAGCAGCCGTAAGAAGGCTCTGGAGACCAAGTTCTCAGGGCAAATCCTCAGGACACGCGTCTGTACTGAGGATGTCGGCAGGACCTGGGGGGCCACATCCTGTCTAACGGGTGGGCAAGACAAAGCCTCCGAGGTTACCTCGGATGGCCTCGGAGCAGCCCCGGAGCTAAAGATGGGAACTGTGCTTCTAAATCCTCAAGGAGATGGTGCCACCTGGGGATTACGCATCCCGCCGACTGTGGACGTGTGGACTGGACAAAGACACTTTCTCAGGAAGTTTCTGGGAGATGTACTCCACCAAAATGCAGAGACAGAGAACACCGCAGAGAGTGGGGAAGGCAACTCCCGGGGGCGGCGAGCAGGGTGGGTGGCGGGAGGCGGGGACCTGGCGGGGAGGCTGGGGGAGTGGAGCGGAGAAGCAGCCAGGGATTCAAAAACAGGCAAAAAGGAAGAAAGCTAACAAAAGTGAGGTAATTATCAAATACAGGTAAAACAGATGTTTAAGAAAGGGAACAGCATCACCGTGTCCTATTCTATTTGGCAAAAGCAATTTACGGTCATAGGAAACACGGCGTCATTCCACACCTCCAAATCCTGGCATGTTGATATTGGTAGGGCAGAGGCAAGAAGAGACGCAGTCTGTATGTTGAACACTAAGAATCAACAGACGGCACCCAAAATGCCTAAGGGCACGGCAGGTCTCCGCCACTACCCAGAACCGGGCAGCGAGGTGGGTGCCTTTCACGCAAGGACATGCGCGGGGGACACGGGACGGGGACCTCTCCACACCAGGGGTTTCATGCATGTTCATCGACCAACCTGAGAAAAGATGTCTCTCAAAGCAAACCGGCTCCTCCCCACCATTCGACAGCAGCACACAGAGCCAGAGAACAAAGCCGATTAGTGGGGAAAGATGATGTCAGAAACTGCGATGGGACCATGAGCTAATCATCTGGGAAAAAAGCTAAATCCCCCCCTTACTAAAAAATAAATCTTAATTTGCTAAGATTCATATGTAGAAAAAGTCAAACGTAAAAGCATCCAAGGAAAAGACACAGGGTTAAGAATCTCGGACAAGATTCAGAACCAAGCAGCTGTAAGATCTGCACAATAGTAACATCTCTGCATGGCAAAAATGTCATCAAAGTTAAAGGTGACAAAAAGATACCTTTCACGGCAATGCAGAAAACACTGACCAGTCACAAGGAGCAGGTGAGCAGCGTTCAGAGCGTGCTGCTGCGGCCAAACGCCCGAAAACAGGCCTCATTCATGATTCATGGCGAAGGAAATACAAAGCAAACCACGGTGCTCAGCTCTTCCCACCGACAGACCGCACGCCGGAGGCAGGGACCACTGTCACCGGCAGGGGACCCACATCAGGCACCACCCTTGACATGCAGGACGCTGGCTCCTGACCAGCAGTGCCATGTGCAGACCCTGCACACACCTGTGCACACATACAGACCCCGTACATGCCTGCGTGCACACGTGCAGACCCCCACACACGCCTGTGCGCACGTGCAGACCCCCACACACGCCTGTGAGCACGTGCAGACCCCCACACACGCCTGTGAGCACGTGCAGACCCCCACACACGCCTACGCACACGTACAGACCCCACACACGCCTGTGCACATGTGTAGACCCCCACACACGCCTGCGCACATGTGTAGACACCTCACACACGCCTGCGCACACGTACAGACCCCATACACTCCTGTGCACACGTGCAGACCCCCACACACGCCTGTGCACACGTGCAGACCCCCACACACGCCTGTGCACACGTGCAGACCCCCCACACATGCCTGTGCACACGTGCAGACCCCCACACATGCCTGTGCACACGTGCAGACCCCCACACATGCCTGTGCACACGTGCAGACCCCACACACGCCTGTGCACATGTGTAGACACCTCACACACGCCTGTACACATGTACAGACCCCATACACTTCTGTGCACACGTGCAGAGCCCACACTTGCCTGAACACATGTGCAGACCCCCACACACACCTGTGCACATGTGTAGACACCTCACACACGCCTGTGCACATGTACAGACCCCATACACTCCTGTGCACACGTGCAGACCCCACACACGCCTGCGCACATGTAAGACGACATGGATCAGCATGGAGACAACCAAGTGGCCATCACCAGGGGCTGCTGAGTTTGGAAGCTGCTGGTGTCACACACAGAACGGGGGAGGGCGTGAAGAATGAGATGCAGGCAGGTGGCCCAGCGACCGCAGAGTCACCGCCGGGAGCCCGCGTCAGGCCCCTCCCACCTCAGACCCCGCACTCACCTGGGCCCCCGGCCCCCTGCCGCGCTCCTCTCGCTGGACGCCGGCGCCCCGAGCGTCCGCTCCCTGCGGGTCCCTGGCTTCCGGGGCTGGGGCTCCTCCTCCTGCTCCTCAGGCCTCCTCTTCTCGCTGTCACTGTCGTCGCTGCCTTCTCCGAGGATGTCGTCCACCTGACAAACAGCCAAGAGTCAGTGACAGACCTCCTTCCCGGGCCCCGTCCCCCCCGCAACAGGTTTCTCCCAGCAGAGTCCAGGGCTCCGAGTGCAGCAGGGTGGGGGGGGCTGGAGGTGGCACTCTGCTTTCTACCTGAGCCCTGGGGCTTGAAACTCAACCAATCCTTAACAAAGCCCCGGGCAAAAGACACTTGGAAATCCACAGAGCAAACCCAGACGGTCGGTTCGCAGGCAAAGACTGGGTTTAAATTCCTCTGTCCCTTATGTGAACAGGGACTTGCTTCCTAGTGCACTGTTGGATTTTATGGTGAATAATCAGCATATTTGCTTGAAACTTTCAAGATCAATGAGATTCACAGCACGACTCCTGAGTGGCAGGGCTTTCGGGGAGGCGCCCCAGTCCTTCCCATCCTGGAATCTGGGAGGAGAGCAGCCACCTGGGGGAGGAGACGTGGCCGTGCCACAGGGACACTTGCTAAGATGTCCGCCCGCTCGCTCTGGGCACGCCTCCAATTTGGGAAACGTGCAGAGAGGGCGACTCCTGAACACCTGGAGTGAGCTCAGCCGGCCCCACGCCTGACACGTGTGACGCGGACGGGAGTGGCAACAGAGGCGGCAGGCAAGTGAGCAGGTGATGGGAGTGCCGCATCCAAACCTCAGCCTCCCCGAACCTCAGCAGGCGGGAGATGGGTACCGTCAGTGCCTCGATGTGGCGGCGGGAGAGGCTGAGCCCAGTGCCGGGGAGGTGAACTCAAGTTCTCACCTCCTCTCTTGAACTACATGGAGATGGGAGAAGGACGTGCAGAAAGAACTTACACCCAGGAGCGAGGGGCCCGCTCAGCTGATGACTAGCAGAGGGAAGAGCACTTTATGTCCGGCACGGATCACGCCGGAGGGGTGTTGGCGGGCAGCTCTCTCGGGGGCTCCCATCCCAAGAGCACAGCCCTGCTCACAGCTCTCCCATGTTGAGGGTGTCTGTGTGCGACGGCACAGCCCCGTGGTCCCTGAGACAGGCAGGTGAGGTGGGGTGGCCTGACCACAGTCCCCCAGCGCAGGCTGTTTCCCAGAAGGGATCTGGGGGTGCACACCTGGCTGGGGCCTCGAGGGGCACTCATCGACGCCGACCCAACCCCACCCCCGCAGCAGGTAGGAGAAACGGCCACAGAGGATGGAGCACAACTCCTGAGACAGGCGCGGTTCGGAGCAGTCGAGGCCGAGTCCAGAGTCACAGAGGCTCGGTGTGAGGCCGCTTTGATCAGAAATCACAGCTCAACACCCGAGCCTGCATGGAGGCCGACTCATCCACCCCGTCCACTCTGCAATTTCAAACTCATCGCCACGTGTCCAGCGAGTCACAGCACATGTGCCCTGGCCTGAATCATTAAAAGGCAGAAACATTTTAACCAATGGTTAATTAGCTAAGGCAGCGGCTTTATCAGGTCATTATAATGATCTCTAAAAGTAACACGTTACCAGGGACGCTGGCATGGAATGGTATTTAATAAGAGCATCTGGTTACTTGAAGAGGTTACTGATGTTCACACTTCACCAGAATGCTTACATCACTGAATTTACTGTTTTGATGGCAAATCTCCTATGGGAATAATTCTACTAAATTCTATTCTGAAATACTTAGGGCCTTTAACACGGCATCATTCCTTGTCAAGAGAGAAAAAAAAAGCACTGTTAAAATCTGTTATTTTACATTTGACAGCCAAGGGCAGGTGGGCCAGCCAGCACGGCAGCCCAGGGACCCCGAGGGACCCTCGCTAGCGTGGCACCCCACCTGGGAGGGCCTCAGACGTCCGTGCCAACGCTGGTGAGGCAGGGCAGCCTGGCACATGTCCCTGTGCTGCTATCTGGAAGATCTGGAGGTACCCTTTGCACAGCCAAGCCAGAAACGTGGGCACACATTCACATTAAAACCTGACCTCGCCTACACCATGCTCTTCCGATCTCCTCTCCCTCTTTCTGCCTGACTCGCGTAAACATCGATGTGGGAACACCACCTATCTTTCCTGGGCTTGTTTTTACAAAAAAGGTGACTGCACTTTTTGAAAAACAGTTTTCTTCACTACAGAGGCTCCTGGACTCAGGATGGGGTCACGTCCAGATGAGCCCATCACAGGCTGAAAACGTGTCACACACCCAGCCCAGCCGCCTTCCAGGCTCAGACATTACCCCATCGCTGACAAAGTCGTCCAGCACAAGGCCGACTCGGAACAAGCTGTTCTACAGAATTCTGAGTCAAGACTTCTAATTCGAAGTGTGGTTTCCACCAAACACACGTCACTTGCACATCATTGTAAAGTTAGAAAATTGTTAAGCGAACCATTGTAAAGTTGAGGGTCGTCTGTATTTACTTTACTTAAAACATGCTAACATAATTTTTTTAAATCTTAATGAAAATTTAAAAGTATGTAAAAAGAAAAAACACAAATGAATTCATACCTGAGTGTTGGAATTTCTACCAAAGGGCAAATACAGATAACAGCAGATGCTACTGTACCCTGTCAATGCATGGAAATGAAATGTTTCTACCAACCTCCTTGCACGACCCCGGATCACAGAATAAAACTCTCCCCAGCTCTGCCCTGGAGTGAGGTGGGACGGCTTCGAGAGAGAGGATGGGAAACGAGAAAAGACACAGAGCAAGGTCGGGAAAGCACCCTGAGCACGAGAAGCAGAACAGGCAGAAATGAGGTAATGCAGCTGGAGAGGCAGCGGACGCCGGCTTTGGGCCCCAGCAGAACAGGCAGAAACGAGGTAATGCAGCTGGAGAGGCAGCGGACACCGGCTTTGGGGCCCAGCAGGCTTTTCCGCAGGGGTGTGCGTCTCTTTGTGAGCTGGCTGAGACAGAGGCGGGTGTTTGCGCACAAACACGCCAAACGCACACTCTTCCTGTACTAAGGCCGAGGATCCACACACGCCAAACGCACACTCGTCCTGTGCCGAGGCCGCGGCGCGAGGATCCACACACGCCAAACGCACACTCGTCCTGTGCCGAGGCCGCGGCGTGAGGATCCACACACGCCAAACGCACACTCGTCCTGTGCCGAGGCCGCGGCGCGAGGATCCACACACGCCAAACGCACACTCGTCCTGTGCCGAGGCCGCGGCGCGAGGATCCACACACGCCAAACGCACACTCGTCCTGTGCCGAGGCCGCGGCGTGAGGATCCACACACGCCAAACGCACACTCGTCCTGTGCCGAGGCCGCGGCGTGAGGATCCACACACGCCAAACGCACACTCGTCCTGTGCCGAGGCCGCGGCGTGAGGATCCACAAACGCCAAACGCACACTCGTCCTGTGCCGAGGCCGCGGCGTGAGGATCCACACACGCCAAACGCACACTCGTCCTGTGTCGAGGCCATGGCGCTAGGATCCACACATGCCAAATGCACACTCGTCCTGTGCCGAGGCCGCAGCGCAAGGACTGAGTGCTATTCACACACAGTCACTGGGCACAGTGCTCTGGCCACACCCACCATGAGGAGACTCAGGGACTGTGTGGGGGGTGCATGCTTTAGAGTCACCTTCAGAAGAAAAATCCATGTTAGTGAGTTCTCACGTCTCCTGTGATTCTGGGAGCACTCCTGGTGACAGCAAGTTCTCATGTCTCAAGTGATTTTGGGAGCACTCCTGACGTGAGTTCTTCCGTCTCACATGATTTTGGGAGCACTCCTGATGACAGTGAGTTCTTACATCTCGTGATTTTGGGAGCACTCCTGATGTCAGCGAGTTCTCAAGTCTCGTGATACGGGGAGCACTCCTGATGACAGTGAGTTCTTACATCTCATGCGATTTTGGGAGCACTCCTGATGTCAGCGAGTTCTCAAGTCTCATGTGATACGGGGAGCACTCCTGATGACAGCGAGTTCTTACGTCTCGTGTGATACAGGGAGCACTCCTGATGACAGCGAGTTCTTACGTCTCGTGATTTTGGGAGCACTCCTGATGTCAGCAAGTTCTCAAGTCTCGTGATACAGGCAGCACTCCTGATGTCAGCGAGTTCTTACGTCTCATGTGATTTTGGGAGCACTCCTGATGACAGTGAGTTCTTACGTCTCATGTGATTTTGGGAGCACTCCTGATGTCAGCGAGTTCTCAAGTCTCATGTGATACGGGGAGCACTCCTGATGACAGCGAGTTCTTACGTCTCATGTGATTTTGGGAGCACTCCTGATGACAGCGAGTTCTTACGTCTCATGTGATTTTGGGAGCACTCCTGATGTCAGCGAGTTCTCAAGTCTCGTGATACAGGGAGCACTCCTGATGACAGCGAGTTCTTACGTCTCATGCGATTTTGGGAGCACTCCTGATGACAGCGAGTTCTTACGTCTCATGCGATTTTGGGAGCACTCCTGCTGATGGTGGCCCCACACCCGGCCTCTGTTCTTGAGGCATTTTATCAGGGTCATCATATTTCTTGGCTTCCACGTATATTAAATGCAGAATTTAAAAACAGTTAAGATAAAATTCCAACGTTAATTTTCATGGCTTTCAGGTTTCTTAAAAGCCATTGCAGGTGAACGCTTACTGACGCCATGCCTCACACTGCTTAGGCATGTTCTGGACGTGGAGGTCAGAAGCACGTGCTACATGGGGGACCAGTTTTCTTTGAAACCAGTGACATCAAGTGAGTGGTCTGCTAGCTGCAGAAGCCTCCGTGGTTTAAACCCAAGAAGAAATCCAGATGCCTACTGGGTCTCAAAGAACTGGGTACGCATTCCCACAGCACTGACCGGGCGTGAGTTCTCAACGCTGCTCCTCACATGAGGGGCGGGGAAGCCCTTGTCAGTGTGGGTGGGAGCAGCATTCCCCACGGCAGGCGCTGCTCTTGGGTCAGCAACTTTGCCTCTCCTCTGTCGACGTGGAGACCCTTCCTCCACCATTGGAACAGCCGACGCCCATCTAACACTCTGACGTGCCGGAAATGGCCAGAGGTCTCGACACCCCTCACTCAATGGCCCCCCGAAAGGCTGCACTTGACCCTGGTTCCAGATCCACTTGACTCCCCATCGTCTGTGCCCCAAAAGGAGCAGCAGCCCCACCCCATGTATCCCCAGGATGAAGAGGGGCCACGGCAGCCTCCAGGGAGCACCCCGGGGCAGGTACCTAGTCTGTCTCACCGGCCCACAGGGGGGTGCAGGCAATGGGCCCAAGAGACAGGCTTATCTGGGGTGCAGCTGCCTCATCTGCCCCAAGCACATGGAGTGGAAGAGGGACAGATGTGAGACGAGGCTGTCAGGCCAGGGCCAGGCCACGAGGAGCTTCTTGAGGCTGCTGTAATAACCAGGCGCCACAGCTCAAAAGATCCAAATTCACAACCTCACAGCTGTGCAGGTCAGAAGTCCAACACGAGCTTCACAGGACCAAAATCCAGGTGTCCACCGGGAGAATCCCTTCCTCGCATCTTCCAGCTTCCAGAGGCCTCAGGTCCTTCGCTCCGGGGCTCCTCTGACCCCTTCTCCTGCCTGCAGGCACTGATTGTCTTAAGGGCCCAGGGCTCACAGAGAATCAAGGAGACTTTAAATATTCACGAACATAAAACCCTCTGGCCTCTCTCCCATGCACAGAACAATCCACGGCTGCAGCCTTCCGCTTTCAATACCATTTGTTCCCGAAGCGCTACATCTGGGGGTTTACGATCACTTTTTATTTCTGAGAGAAAGGATTAGGTTTTGGGGTGGCTGAAAGCTGCTGAATGCGTTCAAGACATCTGTCTCCCATTGAGAATTCAACCCCCTTTGATATTGAATGACTAAGAACCAGTTGTCATCACTGCCTGAAACAGGACCGCGTGGGGAACAGATTCCGAGTCCTCCACGCCCGACCAGGAAACCAGGAAGGAGATGGGACATGTCAGCAGCTTCCAGGCAGGAAGAGGCAGCGTCCCTCCCTCCTCTCCTCCCACCCCTGGTCCTAGGCAGGTGGCTATTCCTTATACAGAACCTTCTGGAATCTTAAATAAAGTGGTCTGGGCTTACAGGTAGTGGCTGAGAAAAAATTTTTTTAGAGAAAACATTTTTGTGAAACAAAAAACAGCTAATGTTCAAAAAGACAGAAAAATGGCAGAGAAATTCAGCACACCTCAAAAAAGGGTCTGATCCTCACAAGATAAACTGGTGTCTAAAGGTGATAACCTGAGTTACTGAGACGAGTCTGTCCTGAATAGAACTATCTGCATTTTTCTGCTACTGTTGAAAATACACAGGAGCTGTTTTCCTCCTCAAGAAACCTCCGCTGCCTTCCGGATGCAAACAGAATGGCGGCTCTCTCCAGAGGACAGCGGTGCCAGGCGGGCAGGGAGGACGGGCTCTGGTGGGAACATGAAGACCTGGGGGAAGGGGATGGCCTGTGCCCTGACCAGCTGCGGGTGAGGACCCCACACAGGCGCCACCCATGAGGGCACCTTACAGGAGGACACGGGATGTGGTTTCCCAGGATAGTCCTCCTAAAGAACAGTCTCCGAAGGACGGTGCTGCGCAGATCGCCCATCCCTAACATCCTGACTGTTGTGGAACCTTCTATCAGGGGGCGGCCTGGGACCCAAGAGAAGCACACGGGCCAAGGGGCCCAGGACACAGGAGCCAAGCAGGACCCGGCTGAGAAAACCCCAACTCCACCGATGCTGCCTAAAGCTGTTTCGCGCAGTGATAACGAGATGCTGTGAGAATCACCAGTCACTCTGTGTGCGTGTGTTTAAGGCCCATGTGCAACGGACACACAGCCCTCCAGCGTTTCTCAACGGGGGCTGGTTGGCGTCGGGCAGGGGGTGTTGACCGGCCCCAGGATCACCCCTTGTCATGACCATGAGTGCCTCCAGACCCCGTCCCATGTCCTTGGGGTGGGCCGGGAGAGCTGGAGGGGCTGGGCGGTGTTGGTCCTGGTGAAGACGCAGGCACGAATCCTAAGCCACAACTTCCATGTGTTCTCATGCCACACACTGCGGACACATTGCTTAATGCTGTTCTAGGTCTCCTTGAATAGGAAGTTGCATGAAAAACACAAGTGCTAGTCCCAAACTAGACACAACTATGCAAGTGCAGAATTCTAGCTCTGCCTCCATGTGCACAGCTCAGCAATCCACCCGCACACCATAGCTCTGCGGCCCCTGCACGAGCGCCGGCGCGGGCACCAGGGCGTGGGGTTGGCTCACCTCTTTGTCCATACTCTCTAAATCCTCCTTACAAAGAGTGTACAGCGGCATTGTCTCAGACATACTGGGCTGTCGCTTTCTTCTAGAAGGGCCAGGCTGCTCTCCGTCCTGAGCGTCAGGCAGCTCTTCGCCAAACATCTGCGGCTGAGGTGGCGGAACCGCTCTGAAAGGAATTTCATAGGTCCCACATGAGGAAGGTCAGTTTGAATTGCACTTTTCCGCACTGAATCAGACTCCTGGCTCTCGGACTAGATAAACACTCACACACCCCAACAGGGAACGCGTATGATCAGCACTGAATCAGACTCCTGGCTCTCGGACTAGATAAACACTCACACACCCCAACAGGGAACACGTATGAAAAACGTGATGTTTCGCCAATACGTTTTTCAGAGGTTAATGGATCAGAATTTGCTAACTGAGCCAGGGTGAGTGGCAAAACATGTTTCTGACTATCCTGTGGAAAAAGAACACCCACCTTCTTTTATCTGCAAAACCCCCGTGGGGCAGAGAGCATCTGCCGGGCTCTGGCATCTTAGAATAAAGGGCAAAGAGAGACGGGAGATGAACCGTGTTCTGGGAACCCCCAGGACATGTCATTCACCCTCAAAATAGGGTCCGGAGAGCTACATGGCAAAACACAAAACAAGAAAATGCAACATCTCCAGGCAATGAAAACAAACACAAAAACAGCCAAGTGACAAAACAGATGTCAGTGGGCTGAAATTAAAATCATTTCACAGGTCAGCGCAGTGGCTCAGCTTGTAAAGCCAGCACTTTGGGAGGCCGAGGCGGGTGGATCACTTCAGGTGAGGAGTTCGAGACCAGCCTGGCCAACATGGCTAAACCCCATCTCTACTAATAATACAAAAATTAGCCTGGTGTGGTGGTGCACGCCTGTAATCCCAGCTACTCAGGAAGCTGAGGCAGGAGAATCACTTGAACCTGGGAGGCAGAGGTTGCAGTGAGCCGAGATTGCGCCACTGCATATTCCAGCCTGGGCAACAGAGCAAGACTCCATCTTAAAAAAAAAATTCACAAAAAAACAGAAACAGGTAAATCTTGTGCTTGTATAGTTAAATATTAATGTAATAAATCAACTAGAAAGGGCCAGTCTTCTGTTTCAAGGATCTTTCTGCTATGTTAAAACCGCAGCTCTGTTTGAAACGGTTTCTCTTCTCTGTACACATCTTTCTCGATCTGGATGTGTCAATCTTATTAATATATTCTGATGCATGCCTCTGACTGCTAGAATTTAAGGCAAGCCTCTGGAAAGAGGTGGTGCTGCCCTCCTGAGAGGCGGCTGTTTCTAGCTGCTGGTTCTTCCCTGGATGACCAAAGGACGAGACCAGGAGGCACTGAGCGTGTGTCCCAGCTACCAGCTAGCTCGGGACAGGCATGAGGATGAGGGGATAAAACCCATCCTGGTGAAGGAAAACGGGCACTAAGTCAAAGTCACAAAACTAAAAAGACACAACCGTGTTAGGCTATTTACTAATGGAGAGATGATTTTCTGCCCAGAAATCTGAAAGTGCTGATCTGCACTGTTTGGAATTCAGGACTTCCCAAGCCTTGTCAAAGTCCACTCTTCACGGTGGCCCTCTGTGAACACGCGCTTCCCATCCCACAAACGCCGCAAACGCCACGCTTCCCATCCCACGAACACCGCGAACGCCACGCTTCCCATCCCGCGAACGCCGCGAACGCCACGCTTCCCATCCCACGAACGCCGCGAACGCCACGCTTCCCATCCCACGAACGCCGCGAACGCCACGCTTCCCATCCCACGAACGCCGCGAACGCCACGCTTCCCATCCCACGAACGCCGCGCTTCCCATCTGCATTTGGCTGAAACACCTGTGTACGTATAACTGGACACATGCAGTTCAAAGCAGTGTTGTTCAAAGGGCCAACTGCACTGTTATTTTAAACTGAATTAAATGTTTCAACTAAATGTTAAAAACCTGTGATAACTGCTCTACTCCAGCCAAACACCCCACCTCTGGGGTCTCAGAGAAGGCCACGGAGGAACCTGCGGGGAGCCTGACATCCAGCCCCACCGGCAGCAACGAGGCCCCACCCAACCATATGGGAGGGTCAGGATTCTCACCAGCCCCCACTGGAGATGCAGACACTCCCCCCATGGTGCCAGCAATGACGACGTGGGGAGCCAGGACTGCCACAGCAACAGTATCACCCCCATACCCCACAGCCGTCCACCAGCAATGGCATCACCCCACCCCCACAGCCGTCCACCAGCAACGGCGTCACCCCATCCACACAGCTGTCCACCAGCAATGGCGTCACCCCCATACCCCACAGCCGTCCACCAGCAACGGCGTCACCCCCATACCCCACAGCCGTCCACCAGCAACGGCGTCACCCCCATACCCCACAGCCGTCCACCAGCAACGGCGTCACCCCCATACCCCACAGCCGTCCACCAGCAACGGCGTCACCCCCATACCCCACAGCCGTCCACCAGCAACGGCGTCACCCCCATACCCCACAGCCGTCCACCAGCAACGGCGTCACCCCCATACCCCACAGCCGTCCACCAGCAACGGCGTCACCCCCATACCCCACAGCCATCCACCAGCAACGGCGTCACCCCCATACCCCACAGCCGTCCACCAGCAACGGCGTCACCCCCATACCCCACAGCCGTCCACCAGCAACGGCGTCACCCCCATACTCCACAGCCGTCCACCAGCAATGGCGTCGTCACCTCCATCCCCCACTGCCATCCACCAGCAACGGCGTCACCTCCATCCCCCACTCTCAGGCATCAGAAAGAGGCCGTGTGGGGAACTGGACTCCTATCCCAAATGGCAGGAACTAGGGGGCCTCCACTCCTGCTGCTGGAGCATGGCCCCCAAAAAAAAATCAGTGATGGGGGAAGGTTTAACTAAGGTCCAGAGTCTCCTACCATGAAGTGGAAAGGTCCAGGTTTCAATCCAGTATCACTTGCCACAAAGAACCAGGAAGATCTCAAACTATGCAGAAAAGGACAATCAACAGAGGCCAAGCTGAGAGGGCAGAGATGCTAAAATTCACAATGATTTTATAGCACCCATGATAAAAATGCTTCAACAGGCGATTGCAAATATGCTTGAAACAACTGAAAAACACAAAAAGGATTGGCAAAGAAATAGAAGATACAGACATTTTATAAACGAAAAATAAAAACTAAAACCAAAAAATGTCCTGGACAGACTAGCAGCAAATGAAGGAGACAGAGGAAGGCTGTGAACCCGAAAATCTAACAGAAATCACCCAACCCGGACAACAGAGAAAACGAGCTGAACAGGAAAAAGAACACAGCTTAGAGACGCATGAGATACAAAAAGCCTCAGCATCCGTGTCCCTGCCGTCCCAGTATGGCAGAGACGGCCCTGAAAAGCAATGGCTGGAAATGTCCCAAAGACGTCAAAAGACATAAACCTTCCAACTCAAAAAGCAGAGTCAAACATAAACAAGGTAAACCCTCCAAATCTACACCAGGACACCTCACCATCAAACCTCAACTAAAGACAGAGAAAAACCTTGAAGGCAGTGAAAGAGAAAACACAGCTTACCTACAGGAAAAACGGTCAAAGACAGAAGATCACTCATCAGAACCACGAAGCCCAGAAGGAAGCCGGACGTTTTTCAGGCCCTAAGAAAAAGGAAGATCAACCCAGAGTCTTGTCCCATGAAAACGTCCCCCAGCAAGGGAGGAACTGGAGAGGGCCCAGGCCTGCCCCGAGAGCATGATGGACACTGCAGGGCAGGTCGGGAGGGAAGGGACCCCGAGGGAACCTCCCGTGAGGACGGAAGCAGGAATCCGGGCAAGCACCTGAGACTCCGTTCGAGTTCTCTAGACCACACTTGACTGTCAAAACTAAAGTCGTAAGAAATAATCCCAAAGCAAGCAGAAGGAAGGTAAGAAATAAGGAGGCTGAAAAACAAACAAACAAAAAAATAGAGAAGGTAAGCGGAGCAATTCCTTCAAAAACACAACCACAACTCACCCAAACGCAGTAGGTCCTGTGAAAAGCCCTGTAACTATTAAGGAAAATGAATATGAAATTTGAAATCTTGCAAAAATAAAATCTCCAGGACCAGACGGTCTCACTGGAGAATTCTCCCAAATGTGTGAAAGGAAGGGGCAAGTCCACAGTCTCACCAGGGATGCCGGAGGGTGGGGCACTTCCCGCCTCATCACAGGAGCCATAGCAAACCTGGGGGCAGACGGTACACAACATGACACGTGCAGCCCCACAGGCCCCTCAACATCAACATAAAGACACTTCACAGAAGTGCATCAAGGTTACTATACACCACAACCAACAGGACTTGTTTCTGGGGTGCAAGGCTGTTTTCACGTCCAAAAATCAGTCAATGTGCCCACTATGTACTGACAGAGGCAAAAGAGGAAAAACCACCCACACCATCATATCAATCAACAAACACCTAAAAACTCAACACCCACTGGTGATAACAACTCACAGAAAATACGAAATCCAACTTGATCAAGGGCATCTACGGGCAGAAAACCCAGAAACAGACTGCACAGGTGCACCTGGGCACCCTCGAGACGCAGCGGCAGAAGCAGCCACGGAGGGAGGACGGCGCCGGGGACAACGCGGCTGGGGCCAGAAAACCAACCTCAAGAGCATCCCGGGCTGAGGTGTCAAATGGAAGACTATAGAACTTTTAGGATAAAACATCAAGAAAATCTCTGGGATCTGGGACTAGGCTACTAGTTAACTTCACATCGAAAGCATGATTCCTAAAAGAAAGAAGTGATAAACAGAATCTCATGAAAATTAAAAACTTTTGCTCTGCCAAAGACCCTCTAGAGGATGAAAACTCAAGTTGCTGACTGGGAGGAAAGGATTTGTAAGCCACACATCCAACCAAGGACTAGCAGATGGAACAAACACAGGAGGTGATGTGTCATTATTCACCACAGAAATGCAGGTTACAGCCACAACCAGCTCAGGACACACCTATCAGAATGGCTGCAATAAACAGCACTGGCCACGCCACCTGGGTCACTCACCGCCGCTGAAAACGTGAAATGATGATGCAGGTATTCCAGAAAAAGGTCTGGCAGTTTCTTTAAAAAGCTAAACACACATTCACCATCCAATTTAGCAACTGTACCTACCACTGGACATTCATCCCAAAGAAATAAAAACTTAGATAGGTTAAGCATCCCATATCCAACACGCTTGAGACCAAAAGTGTTTGCGATTTTGGATTTTTGGATTTTGAAATATCTGTGTTACACTTACGGGCTGAGCATCTGCAACCGGTGACCCCAAATCCGAATGCTCTGATGAGCACTTCCTTCCAGGGCCACGTCAGTGCTCAGAAAGGTGCGAATCTTCGTGCTCAGAAAGATGCGAACTTTGGAGCATTTCCAATTTTGGATTTTCGGATGAGAGGCTCAACCTGTGCAAACATTTAGAGCAAAGGCTGGAAACAACCCAAATATCCCTCAAAGGGTGAATGGTGAAACCACAGATGGCTCCTTCACACACCACGAGACACGGCTCCGCAAGAGAAGGACATCAATGAGGGGCACAGAGGTGCTCCAGGAACTGGCCGAGGGAGGAGGGCCAACTCCAGAAGGCTGCCGACTTGCCGTACACAGCACTCCGGAGAGGGCGTGGTGCAGGGAGGGACAGCAGGTGGAGGGCCAAGGGTCAGGGAAGGGGAAGTGGCTGAGGCCATGAGGGGCCGCAGGGGAGCTGGTGTGAGGGTTCTGTGTCTGGATGAGTCTGTGTGGGTCCTAGTGGTGAGCCTGTTCCCCACTTTCACAAGAGGCAACCACAGCGGAAATAGGATAAAGGGTCCAAAGGGCCTCTCTGCATTATCACTGCATGTGTATCTACAAATATCTCGAAAAGTCTGACCAAAAAACTGAATGTTCCCACTCACCCCCAGGTCCCCAGTGAGCCAGCCTGCCAGCCCAGCACCAAAAAGGTCAAAGCCAGAATTAGAAAAAACGTACAACGTTCAAAGCCTTAGATGAGGACCAGTCCAGGGACGAAGGGCCAACTGCCCTCACCGCCAAGCGTCCTGTCACGATGGGGTCTGCACAGGGTTCCGAGAACAGAATGAGGAACCACCACTCTCAGGAGGGTGGGGAGATGGGGCCACCTCCACAGCAGCACAACCAATGCACACAGCATATGAGGCCTGGGGCCGCTCAGGCGCGGGACCCACTGTGAGACGGGGTGCCATGGGGGATCCGGGCGACCAATGCACACAGCATATGAGGCCTGGGGCCGCTCAGGCGCGGGACCCACTGTGAGACGGGGTGCCATGGGGGATCCGGGCGACCGATGCACACAGCATATGAGGCCTGGGGCCGCTCAGGCGCGGGACCCACTGTGAGACGGGGTGCCATGGGGGATCCGGGCGACCGATGCACACAGCATATGAGGCCTGGGGCCGCTCAGGCGCGGGACCCACTGTGAGACGGGGTGCCATGGGGGATCCGGGCGACCGATGCACACAGCATATGAGGCCTGGGGCCGCTCAGGCGCGGGACCCACTGTGAGACGGGGTGCCATGGGGGATCCGGGCGACCGATGCACACAGCATATGAGGCCTGGGGCCGCTCAGGCGCGGGACCCACTGTGAGACGGGGTGCCATGGGGGATCCGGGCGACCGATGCACACAGCATATGAGGCCTGGGGCCGCTCAGGCGCGGGACCCACTGTGAGACGGGGTGCCATGGGGGATCCGGGCGACCGATGCACACAGCATATGAGGCCTGGGGCCGCTCAGGCGCGGGACCCACTGTGAGACGGGGTGCCATGGGGGATCCGGGCGACCGATGCACACAGCATATGAGGCCTGGGGCCGCTCAGGCGCGGGACCCACTGTGAGACGGGGTGCCATGGGGGATCCGGGCGACCGATGCACACAGCATATGAGGCCTGGTGCCGCTCAGGCGCGGGACCCACTGTGAGACGGGGTGCCATGGGGGATCCGGGCGACCGATGCACACAGCATATGAGGCCTGGTGCCGCTCAGGCGCGGGACCCACTGTGAGACGGGGTGCCATGGGGGATCCGGGCGACCGATGCACACAACATATGAGGCCTGGGGCTGCTCAGGCGCGGGACCCACTGTGAGACGGGGTGCCATGGGGGATCCGGGCGACCGATGCACACAGCATATGAGGCCTGGCGCTGCTCAGGCGCGGGACCCACTGTGAGACGGGGTGCCATGGGGGATCCGGGCGACCGATGCACACAACATATGAGGCCTGGGGCCACTCAGGCACAGAACTCACTGTGAGACGGGGTGCCATGGGGGAACCGGGCAACCAATGCACATGACAGATGAGGCCTGGCGCTGCTCAGGCGCGGGACCCACTGTGAGACGGGGTGCCATGGGGGATCCGGGCGACCAATGCACACAGCATATGAGGCCTGGGGCCGCTCAGGCGCGGGACCCACTGTGAGACGGGGTGCCATGGGGGATCCGGGCGACCAATGCACACAGCATAAGAGGCCTGGGGCCGCTCAGGCGCGGGACCCACTGTGAGATGGGGTGCCATGGGGGATCCAGGCGACCGATGCACACAACATATGAGGCCTGGGGCCACTCAGGCACAGAACTCACTGTGAGACGGGGTGCCATGGGGGAACCGGGCAACCAATGCACATGACAGATGAGGCCTGGCGCTCAGGGGACTGGGCAGGTGCCACATAAACTCAGACAAGCAGCGGGGACTCTTGGATTAAACCAGAAGAAAACACTCTACTGTTCCTCCAAGACGGAGGCCTACAGACAAAAGGTAGGGTGTGACCAGAGGCGTGGCCAATCCACACAGGCCCAGGTCCTCACCGCAGCATGAAGGCCCCGCAGAACTCCTGCCGGCTGGTCCCGTTTCCTCAGACTTCCAGCACTATGTCTAGCCTGGGGAGGGGGACATTCAAACAGGGATTCCTTTTTTCTGATATAATTTTGAAAACTATCAAAAAGCAGAACCCAGGCTCATTTTAGGAGAATTCAGTTTCCAACACGTACAAGTGAAGGAAGAGACATTTCCTTAACGTGACAAAGGTGCGTCTGCCTGCAATCACGCAGACCAGCCGGCCTGCTGCTGTGGCCACAACAATGCTGCTTCCCGCCACCAAACTGACGATTATTGCAACCTAACAAATCACATTAACATCCTTTTGTATAAATGAGCTGGTATTAACTGAAGTAATATTGATATTTTGGTGCAAATTACACTTTCAGATTAAAAACAGAAGAAAATTTCATCAAAAGTCAACTTATTCAAATGAACTACAGCCCAGCGTGCATCTTCCTCACGAAAGGCACAGCTAAACAGTTGTTTATGACGTGCCATTCGAAACTGAACTGCTGCTGTTCACGTAAATTATACACATTTCAGAACACATATACAGTTATCGGCTGCCATATTATTAGTGTCACTCAAGTAAAAGTGTTTGACTTTATTCAAATCCAGCTTACCATCTGCAAGTCTGTTTTCAGATAACAATTATTTTTTTCTCATCTTAGAAATTCCTAGCTCACTTCAAGCAAGGCTGAATTATTAAAAAACCAGTTTTGTATCTAATCTTTAACCACTTTATATAGTTTAAGACAATGAGACAAGAGCTTGAGACCAACCTGGGCAACATGATGAAACCTCGTCTCTACTAAAAATACACAAATTAGGCCGGGTGCAGTGGCTCACGCCTGTAATCCCAGCACTTTGGGAGGCCGAGAAGGGTGGATCACGAGGTCAAGAGATCAAGACCATCCTGGCTAACACGGTGAAACCCCGTGTTATTTTGTATTAAAAATAGAAAAAAATTAGCTGAGCGTGGTGGCAGGCGCCTGTAGTCCCAGCTACTCGGGAGGCTGAGGCAGAAGAATGGCGTAAACCTGGGAGGCAGAGCTTGCAGTGAGCCGAGATCGTGCCACTGCACTCCAGCCTGGGCGACAGAGCAAGACTCCGCCTCAAAAAAAAAAAGAAAAAAAAAATACACAAATTAGCCGGGCGTGGTGGCAGGTGCCTGTAATTCCAGCTGCTCAAGAGGCTGAGGCATGAGAATTGCTTGAACCTGGGAGGCGGAGGTTGCAGTGAGCCAAGATTGCACCACTGCACTCCAGCCTGGGCGATGGAGCAAGATTACGTCTCAAAAAAATAAATAAACAAAAATACTGAAGAAAAAATAAGTCAAAGGTTTGTGATTTCATTTTACATTATTAAAAAAAAAAAATTTATTTTTTGAGACAGGCTCTCACCCTGTGGCCCAGGATGAAGAGCCGGGGCACGATCACAGCTCACTGCAGCCTTGAACTCCTGAGCTCAAGAGATCCTTGCGGGTCTGCCTCCCCAAGCACTGGGACTACAGTGCGAGCCACCCCCCTGCATATTTTATTCAACAGTATGAAAAGCAGCATCTAAAGAACAGGTGTTGTTCGCAGTAGTGATCGTGTGGCTGCTTTAAATTATCACGTAATTTCGAAACCAAATCTCAGCAGTATCACTTCAGTGCACGTATCTGTCCTGCCGTCGTGCTTCTACTGATTAGAATTACAGCACAGAACAGACTCTGACTTCCTAGAGGTGGGGTCTCCGCATCATTCTGCTCTAGGTGGTGCTGGCCCGTTCACTGACTGGCCCACAGCAATCCCACAGGCCAGGTTCCACCACGCTCTTCTCAGAAGGGTCCAGGAGCTTTGTCAACTGGCCGGAGAGTTGAAATTAATTAAGTCAAATGAAGAAGTAAGAGTACCACCAAAGGACTAAGCCCTGGTGTTACGGAAAGAGACCTGTTCCCAGTCCCTGGGATCACCGCAGTGGTGAGAGTGGCTGTCGGCTGGGCCTGAGCGGCTCCAGGGTAGGAGGCTTCGCAGGAGCAAGTGGGCAGCGGGTGGGATCAGCTATGCCTTCGCCACAGATGGAAGGAAGCAGAGCTTCCGGGGGGCACGTGCCATGCTCAGGGCCCTTCTGGACCCTGCCCTAGGCACCCCCTCATTTGGCTGTTTTGAGCCTTTAAAATAAACTGGTATTGCTGAGTGAAATGGTTTCCAGAGTTTCGTGAACTGATTCAGCAGATTATCAAAACTGCAGAAGTCTGTGTGTGCGGATCCCCAACACTGTGGCCAAGCTGGACGGTGAGGTGGCCTGGGGGTCCGAGATGAGGGCAGCCTGGTGGGACTGAGCCCCTAGACTCAAGGCCTGATGCCAACCGTGGGTCGTCAGCGTCAGAAACAAACTGAACTGCAGACACCTGCCGGCCTCGAAGAGCTAGAGAAGCAGTGTTGGAAAGACACCTCGTATTAAAAACCCAACCAGCCTGCAACAGGAAGCCTTTCTAAAGACCAGAAACAACATCACCACGAGGACGCCTTCTTAACAACAGAAGACACCGTCACCAGAACACGATGGGAGGTGACATCATCACCAGGACGCCTTCCTAACGACAGATGACATCGTCACCAGGACACGATGGGAGGTGACATCATCACCAGGATGCCTTCCTAATGACAGGAGATGACATCATCACCAGGACGCCTTCCTAATGACGGGAGGTGACATCATCACCAGGACATGATGAGAGGTGACAGCATCACCAGGACGCCTTCCTAACGACAGGAGATGACATCGTCACCAGGACACAATGGGAGGTGACATCATCACCAGAACACCTTCCTAATGACGGGAGGTGACATCACCACCAGGACACGATGGGAGGTGACAGCATCACCAGGACACCCTAATGACGGGAGGTGACAGCATCACCAGGACACAATGGGAGGTGACATCATCACCAGGATGCCCTCCTAATGACGGCAGGTGACATCATCACCAGGACACAATGGGAGGTGACATCATCACCAGGACACAATGGGAGGTGACATCATCACCAGGATGCCCTCCTAATGACGGGAGGTGACAGCATCACCAGGACACGATGGGAGGTGACATCATCACCAGGACGCCTTCCTGATGATGGGAGGTGACAGCATCACCAGGACACAATGGGAGGTGACATCATCACCAGGACGCCCTCCTAATGACGGGAGGTGACAGTATCACCAGGACACGATGGGAGGTGACAGCATCACCAGGATGCCCTCCTAATGACGGGAGGTGACAGCATCACTAGGACACGATGGGAGGTGACATCATCACCAGGACGCCTTCCTGATGATGGGAGGTGACAGCATCACAAGGACACGATGGGAGGTGACATCATCACCAGGATGCCCTCCTAATGACGGGACGTGACAGCATCATCAGGATGCCTTCCTAATGATGGGAGGTGACATCATCACCAGGACACGATGGGAGGTGACATCATCACCAGGACGCCCTAATGACGGGAGGTGACAGCATCACCAGGACATGATGGGAGGTGACATCGTCACCAGGATGCCTTCCTGATGACGGGAGGTGACAGTATCACCAGGACATGATGGGAGGTGACATCATCACCAGGATGCCTTCCTAATGATGGGAGGTGACATCATCACCAGGACGCCTTTCTAACAACGGGAGGTGACATCATCACCAGGATGCCTTCCTATTCATCGGGGATGACATCATCTCTGTGGCTGGGGATCCTCTTCCCTGTCATCAGAATGGAGGACCTCAGATTCATCCCAAACCCTCCATCCCCCAGGTCCCAGAGCGTCGCCAGGCTGCCGCACAGGAGGCCACCTGCACCGGCCCAGCTGCCCACAGCCACCCTGTACCTGCCCACCTCCCAGTCACCCGACCTGACTCCTCTTAGCAACACTCCCCACCATGACCTCAAGGGCCGTGAAATCAGCCGAGAGAGGCACACGCTGCTCTCCAGAATCATAAAAGACAAAACACAATCTATGACAGAAAACCGGGAAGGAACCAGAGTGCGTTTCCAGAGGGAGTGGCCTCTCCCGAAGGCTGGCTGGGCTCTGCCGTGGTGCCTGGCAGGGCCTCCTCACCTGTCCACCCAGGCTCGGGAGCTGCCGCCCACTGTGCGAAGGCCACGCTCTGGCCACCCCTGCTCCTGATCTGGGAGGGCCGTGCACTCCAGGCCTCAGCGTCCCCACGCAGGGACAGTGCTGGATCCTGCAAAGGCTCGAAAAGGACATCAAGCCGTACCTCTCCATCTCCCCATTAACCGTGAGCACCCGTCTCCCTCTAGCAGCCTGCATTCTGTACCCTCAGATCACAGGATCTGAGGTGTTGTGACCTGTCAAAGGGCTTCCAGGGGCAAACGCACACCAGGTCTTGGTGGGTGCTCCTTGCCTGGGTCAAGTTTAATTGAGTTAAACTTTTGGTTGAATTTCAAAGCAACAACCACGGTACAAACAAAGACTTCTCACTTAAATCTCTAAGAATGTCCTACAGCCATTTACATGGGGTCTGCAGGGGCCACAACCTTAGGCTGAGGACTGATCTCGGGTCCACGCGGGCAAACAGGCACAGAGGCCAAGTGCTCAGGAAGCATCCCTCGGGGCCTGCAATCTCCCCTCTCCAGGGCAGCACAGATCCCAGCTTCCAACGCCTTCCAGTCCAATCAAGTTTCCCTTCCTCACGGTGCTGTTTACCAACCACCACTGCCACCACCCCTGCATCTACTCTGTGTGGAAACGAAGAGGGCAGCCCGGGGTTGGCAGAGCAGCAAACGTGGAGCCGGCAGAGAGCAGATGGTGAGGCGAGTGGAACAGGGGGCTCAGAACCAGCCCTCCTCTGCTCGTTCTCTGCTGAGTGTTCCCAGGACCGAATGCTCTGCGGCGCGGCCACAGGTGTGCACATGTGGGTGCCTGGACAACATCTGAGAAGCTGATCGTGGGGGTTTTGTTTTAGTTTTGGGACCCAAGACAGGAGAGAAAAACAAAAGGACCCGAGAGTGCAAGCGGGGGCGGCGTTCCCACGAGGTGGAAGCGGGAGTCTGCAGCCTCCACCCCACAACAGACTGGAGCAGCAAGCTTGAAGAGCCCTCACTAGCTGGGGGCAGCAGCTGGGTCGCCATGTACCTGAAGGAAGAGGGCTCCTGGCGGATGGGTAGGGAGCTGGAGGGCGCTGGGGGCCCCCGGGCGCCTGTCCTGATGAGCTTCCCCGTGTTGGAGTCGTAGATCCGAACCTCGGGGCCAGGCTGGGCCTTGGGAAGAACCGGCATTGGGTGGAACAAGGCGGTAGGTGGCACACCCTCCTGGTCTGGAAAGGCCGCAAGGCTGTTCTCCCTGTCGGAGGAAGAGAACAAGGGCCATGAGCAGGGCGTCCGGGTGATGCGGGGCAGGCACACAGGGACACCCAGTGGGCACTGCCCAGGCACATGAACCAACAGCTGTCCAGCAAGGGAACGCCTGGCACGGACCTGCCGGGTACAGCGAGGACCTACCTCTGTGCCTTGGTGTGATCGTCCCTGAGTGGGAAGAGCTGCTCCTCCACCTTGTCCCAGCGCTCCAGGCAGCTCCACAGCCAGTCAGGGTTGACCACGTGCAGGTGTCCGCACTCCTGTGCCTGCAGCACCTTCTCTGTGCCTGCGGGAGACCCAGCTGCGTCAGGCTGTCCCGGCCAGCACTGGAGGCTCAGGGCCCACATCCGGCTGCACCCACCAGGGCCCTCACCCGACTGCACCCCTCCAGGGCTCAGGGCCCTCACCCAGCTGGACCCTACCAGGGCTCAGGGCCCTCACTCAGCTGCACCCCACCAGGGCCCTCAACCAACTGCACCCCTCCAGGGCTCAGGGCCCTCACCCGGCTGCACCCCACCAAGGCCCTCACTTGGCTGCACCCCTCCAGGACTCAGGGCCTTCACCCAGCTGTACCCCACCAGGGCTCAGGGCCCTCACTCGGCTGCACCCCACCAGGACCCTCACCCGGCTGTACCCACCAGGGCTCAGGGCCCTCACCCGGCTGCACCCCACCAAGGCCCTCACTCGGCTGCACCCCTCCAGGACTCAGGCCTTCACCCAGCTGTACCCCACCAGGGCTCAGGGCCCTCACTCGGCTGCACCCCACCAGGGCCCTCACCCAGCTGCACCCCACCAGGGCCCAGGGCCCTCACCCGGCTGCACCCCACCAGGACTCAGGGCCCTCACCCGGCTGTACCCACCAGGGCTCAGGGCCCTCACCCAGCTGTACCCACCAGGACTCAGGGCCTTCACCCAGCTGTACCCCACTAGGGTTCAGGGCCCTCACTCGGCTGCACCCCACCAGGGCTGCCCACTGCAGGTTCCCATCTCCCAGGCCAGGATAAGCAGCCATAGTGGGGAAGGGGTGGATCTCAGATGGGGAGCCGGGCACAGTGGGTGACGTGAGTGGCAGGAGGACCTCTCTTAGCATGTGTTCAGGCAAGCACCTCAGCAGTGAGGCCACAAACACAGAAGCAAAAAGGAAATGTGAGCACAATTCGGGGGGAAGGAAGGAAAGCGAGAGAAGGGCCAGGAGCTTGGGCACTCACGGGACAGCGCAGGCGGGCACCTAATGGGCCAAGGAGGACCCCGGCCTGGCCCAGCTCCATGCTCAGGAGAGAAGGGTCAGGAGCTGGGCAGACACGCGGCAGGGCAGACGGGCACCTGAGGGGCTAAGGAGGACCCCGGCCTGGCCCAGCTCCAGGCTCAGGAGAGAAGGGTCTGACTGCCCATGGGAGGCCAGGGCTTGGCTTTCTCCTGGGATCAAGGGTCTCGCTGGGCTCCACGGAAGGCCTGCCTCTGCCCTGCAGCTAGCACCTGGCTATTTCACACTGAGATGGAACCTTCCATTTACCCTTGATTCAAATGCTTTACTGAGCACATGTGTGTCCAACGCCACATGATACGTGCCAGAGCCGTGGCCTCAAATAAGACCACACCTGCTGTCAGGGAGCGTGCATGGACAGGGATGAGCTCACCCCACAAGGCTATCCTGAGCCCCAGAGGCGGGGCCACCCATTGAGAAGCCCTCTCAGGAAGCACCGCCAAGACAGGAAGCAGATTGGAGAAGCAGAACCTGAAGTGGTTCAGGGAATCTTAATTCGGGGAAAATCCAGGTGCTTATGGGAGCATTTTCACAGAATAACTAGAATAACGAGGTATTTGGGTTTTTTAAGCACTGGGGTGTAAGTCTTCCTTCAAGATTCACCTATTGCTGAAAGGTTCTGTTTTATTCGGCAGAAGTTTCAACATGTCAGAGCAACCTGCCCCGTCTGGGACAGGTTTCACTATCGGGAGACAGCAGGCCTGTCCTCTGCTCTCCCAGCCACAATGTGTTCCTCTGTGCACGTTTCAGCTGAAACCCTGCATTTAGTTTTTTAACTCGGAGGGTCCGTCAACCTTTTACCTGCGAACTGAGCGCCCCGCCTCCTGTTCCTGCCTCAAATTTCTCCACTACGCCCCTATCGCTGATTCCCTGTTCTCCAACCCGGCCATGGCTTACTCCAGGGAGAAGGCTGAACTTTCTACACCGCACACGAGTAACTCTCACCACCGAACGGTGTGCGCGATGACTGCAGTCCGAAAGCATGAACGTGCCCAAACTCTAATTTCACCCAATGTCATGATCTATTCTTAAAAGATGGTGATTCTGGGAAATGTTTCTGAAAATTGAAAGTGAGATAAACAGCAATGCCAACTCTAAGGAGTGCCTGCAAGGAGCCTGCAGGCCTGACCACGCCCAGGGCACAGGGAGGCAGCACTCACCAGCTCGCGCGGCGATCAGGTGCGTGGCCCTGTCAGGGGCGTCGGGGCTCAGCACCAGCCGAGTGAGGATCTTCGCTCCCAGCGCCGTGGCGTGGTAATGCTCCCGCGTCTTCTCTATCGGGAAGTTTGTCGGGTGTAACCCACTGAAAATTATGGCCACGTCTGCCAGCACCTTGCTCTTGAGCTCCGGCACGATCTTGCGGATGTCCGGCGCCTCCTCGATCTCCTTGTTGAGGTAGCGGTCGTACTTGGCATAGTAGTCGGTGTGTACACGGACCAGGATCTCCTCCAGGTAGATAAGGTGGTCATCCTCGTCCGTGTCCTCCTCCTCCTCCTCCTCCACGCTCTGGTCCAGGGACTCGCCCGCAGTGACCCCCGACAGCTCGCTGTTCTGTGACTCGGTCTCTGCCTCCTTCCTGTCGGCACAGCCGTTGCCCAGGCCGCAGAGGCCATCCCGCTCGCCCTCCTCCTGCCCCCCAAGCTCGGGCCCCTTGTCCGGGGCATGCGCGCCAGGCTCGGCCTCTCCGGGGAGACTCGGTGCTGCAGGCTGCCCCGGCTCCAGGGAACTGCCCTGTGCCAGCACCCCGGCTCCCTCTGGAGCGGCCTTTGGCTTCTGCCGGCCTCTTTTCCCCTCGCTTTCGCCATCAGAGGTGGAGGAGGAGGACTTCGTGCCCTCGGACTCACTGCTGCTCTCGCTGTCGCTGGATAAGTCGAAGTCCAGGTCAGTGCCCATGGCACCCTGGGCAGGCCGCGGTCCCGGTGCCACCCGGCCATCCCGCGCACAGGATCCCTGGGGCTCAGGAGCGCCTGCCAGCTCTCGGCTGCTGGTGGAGGCCTGGGCAGGGGGCCAGATGTCCCTCTCATCCGGCTTCCCGGGGCGGGGTGAGTCCCGTGGGGTGGCGGCCTCGCTGCCGTTCAGCTCCCGTGCAGGCTTCTCCAGGCCGTTGCTGGGCTCCACTCCAAGGGCCTGCGTTCCCCGCTCGGGGTCTCTCACGGGCGGAGCTTGCTCTGAGACCTCAGTGCCTCGAGAAGAATGATTTACTAAATATGCATGCAAAAGGAAAAGTTACCACAATTTAGCATGAAACATTAAATAACGTTCCAAGTTAAAGCAGCACCCTTCTCCACGGCTGTGAAGTCTGTCACCCTCTAGACCAGGCCTTGGCAACCTTGCTGTGAAGAGCCGGACAGGGTGAGCACCCCTTACCCAAAGTGTGTGGGACCAGGGACATTTTGGATATTGAATTTTTTTCCGAGTTTGGAGTGTTTGCGTTAAACTTACCACCAGCTGAACATCCCAAATCCGAAAAATCCAAAATACCCTAATGAGTATTTCCTTTAAGCACCATGTGGGCACTCAAAAAGCTTTGGATTTGGGGGAGGAGGGATCCTCCACCAGTAAGGACAACTAGAGGTTTCTGGGCTGCAGACCTGGCGCTACCGTGGCCGTTAGCCCCTGACGACCTGGCACCACCGTGGCCGTAGGTCCCTGACGAGCTGGCGCCACCGTGGCCGTAGGTCCCTGACGAGCTGGCGCCACCGTGGCCATGGTTTCCCAAGCCACGGTCTGGAGGAAGTCAGCAACTCCACACCGACCCCACCCATCTGGTGAAAGTCTCTACCTTCTACAGGAATGCCCCCAGTTTCACCCTCTCCTGGTCTTAACCTCCAAGTTCCATTTTAGTGACTATAGCAGTAAATGTGTGCCTCAAAATATTTTTAAAAAAACTAAAGATAAAAAACACTTAACTTTTCGTAGGGTGGACGTCAGCTGCATACCTGCCTGACACTGCTCTCTGGGGCCCCAGCCAGCACCCGGCCTGACCACTGCGCAAGGGGAACGGTTCTTCCTCGCAGAGCCACCGCCCCCACATTTGCTCTCTCTACAGAATGCCATGGCCCAATACGCAGGGGTGTGTTTAAGGAAAACTGGGATGAAGGGAGTTATTCAGGTGTGTTAGGTTAAAGAGCATCCTCTAGTTTTTATTCAACTGGGAAAATGCTTAAGTGAGGGCCTTTTTAAAGCCCAAATCGAAACAACATAATATCCTGTTTTTCAGTACTATATAAATGAATCCAATAATCTCTACTGAAACACAAATAAAAAAACAAAGAGTATCTTGAATTTATAGCAGTCAAAATAGAGATAAGAAATAAGAGGAGCTAAACAATAAGCAAATGTGAATTCTTTAGAGAATCAGGAAGGAGGTTACCTACCTTTCTTTCTCGTCTGAGATTCTCGGGACCCAGGGGGCGCATTCATATCACCCGTGCCCTGGAAGTATACATATTTCTTCACAGTTATCAGATTGGGGGCAAACTTCCAGACATCTTCTCGATCATCAATAATGCAAACCATTGAGTCTCCACAAGGAAAGAGATTTCTACAAGTGAAAATGCATAATTTACAAAAAATAATAATGACAAGTTGTAGTCATTCATCTTGCCAAGCATAACAGTTTAAGATTCGAATCCACATGTAACCAGCAGACAGCAGGTTAATCAGAAACGGACACCAACCGCCCCGAAGCCCTTTCTGTTTGGGTCGCGTTTAAACCTCAGTAACATCTTCTGCGCTGTTTCCGATTCTCCTTCAGGCAGGAGTTCCCAAACTGTTTCTTCAAGCGCCAGAGTCACTATTTGAGGCACTAGGGGACACAGGGACGAAACCCAACTCCGACCGTGTGGGCGTGGCCGTGTTCCAACAAAACTTCATGTACAGACAAGGCTGGGGAGCCTGAAGGCCAGAATTTGCTGACTCTGTAAACAGACCGGGCTAGGCGCCGTGTGGCTAATGCCTGTAATTCCAGCACTTTGGGAGGTCTTGGCGGGAGGGTCTCTTGAGCCTAGGAGTCTGACACCAGCCTGGGCAACATAGTAAGACCCCGTCTCTACAAAACATACAAAAGTTAGCCAGGTGTGGTGGTGTGCACCCGTAGTCCCGGCTACTCAGAAGGCTGAAGTGGGAGGATAGCTTGAGCCCAGAAGTCAAGACTGTGGTGAGCTGAGACTGCACTACTGCACCTAAGCCTGGGCGACCAAGCCAGACCGTCTCAAAAACAAAGAAACAAAAACCAGACCCATTGCTGATGCAGAATTTCTAAGTGGACCTCCAGCTACCTTCGTGCAAACCACAGTGCCCACCACTAGGGCCTATCCTGGGCGTGTCCCCATTCGATCCTATCATTCTGCCTTTGGGTGACTTTTCCCCTTAACACATCACTAACAGCACCTCTCATTCTCTTTTGCCCTGATTAATCTACTCACTCTGGAGCTAACTAGCAAAAAGGAAGTTTCTGAAGTAAATACTTTCAGATTCTCTTCTCAGTTAACGTCAGCATGCATAGGTCTCTCAGTCTGTGGGGACTCCCTAAATGTAAAAACCGAAGCGCTGGGAGGAGGGTGGGCACCGTGACCCAGGAAGCGGCTGAAGCTGAGGCTGTGACCGCCAGGGCTCCTCGGGAAAACAAGCCACACCTGACGTAGTGTTGCACCAGCAAGGACGGACTTCCGGGTGGAAATGGGGAAATTCCTCGAATACAGTGGGCAAGAAACGTCAAAGCATATAAAAGAATATTAAAAAGTCTTTGAGGAGGGGCGGGGAGGGGCCTGCCCTGTCAAAAAAGCTCAGAGGAGCTGACAGGAAGGGGCTCTGGAGCTGATGGAAAGGAAGAAATGGCAAAAGGCAAAAATATGGGCATAATAGTCAAGTGACTTAGGATCTTATAAATTATTAGTAGGATTAACACAAGCAAGCTCCTAAGAAAATTATCAACCTCAGATGCTGATGCTGATGTCAAGAACTGCCCCTAAACCAGCAGCCCCACAGAGCTGCTGAGCTTGTGAGTGGGGTGGGGTTATCAACATTCCTCTGCCCACTGGGGTCCTTTCAGCTGCCACCTCCCTGATGCCATCCCGTCCCTACGCCTGCCCTCCTGGGTTCTGGGCCCAAAAGTCCAGTCCCTGAGTTCCCCAGGAGCCCTGGCCATTCGCTGGATACTCAGAGGCAAAAGTGCCAAATCCTTCACAGCTGGCTACTGTGGGGACGCACACTTGCCTCCTGCCTCTCCAACCACAAATCTTGATGCCAGGTCTTCGCATAGGAATGAAAATTTGGAGGTAAAGGGACTAGAATGATCACATATGCCAGGGTTGGTTAAGCAAACAGATGCACAACGTCAGGTGGCGGGCTGACATCGAATCGGTGCCGTCTGACAGAGATGAGGCAGAGAGGATGACAGATACACAATGTCAGGTGATGGGCTGACATCGAATCGGTGCCATCTGACAGAGATGAGGCGGAGAGGATGACAGTCCCCGCCTCCACAGACACAAAAGCCCAACTCAAGGGCAGTTCCAGGGCAGGACAGGGCTGTCGGGATGGGGCAGAGCCTGGACTGGGGGGCCTGCACAAGCACCAGGGCTCAGGCACCTGGGAGACAGTGGGAGTACAGGTTAGAAAGAACTTTCTAAGTACTCTGAAGCTACCAAGGAAAACTGGAAAGGGGACGTTAAATTCCTAAAAAACATCAATACAGAAATACTGCTCTAGGCTGGGTACAGTGGCTCACGCCTGTAATCCCAACACTTTGGGAGGCTGAGGCGGGAGGATCACGAGGTCAGGAGATCGAGACCATCCTGGCTAACACAGTGAAACCACCGTCTGTACTAAAAATACAAAAAAAAAAAAAAAAAAAAAAATTGCTGGGCGAGGTGGCGGGCGCCTGTAGTCCTAGCTACTCAGGATGCTGAGGCAGGAAAATGGCGTGAACTCGGGAAGCAGAGCTTGCAGTGAGCCGAGATCACGCCACTGCACTCCAGCCCAGGCGACAGAGCGAGACTCCGTCTCAAAAAAAAAAAAAAGAAAAAGAAAAAGAAATACTGCTCTAAATCTCAAGATGCGATTTTTGAAATGGGAAATGAACAGCGAGAGGTCTTTGTGAGGAGCGCGGCCGGGTACATACCTAAGGTTTCCCGTTTTAGAAAATGGGTCAATACATTCATCCCTTGATAATATTCGGTGAGAAAAAAGCTTCTTCTCGGGGTCTAAAAAGCCTTCGAAAAGAAAACAGGACAAAGATTACATACCTGAGACACGTTTCGGTCACACGGCACATGGTGAAGCCTTGAATGTTTTTTTTACAGTGGCAGACACACAACATGATGAATTGGCACCAAACACTTCATCCCTTTTGAGGTAAGACATGGCTCATGTGGGGCTTCTTTTCTCTTATGTGAACTTATTTCTCAAACACAAACCATGTTGATAAGTGTTTATAATTCTATTAACGTGAAAAATTTGTAATATCTTACTGAAGTGCCTATCTAAACCAGATGGATATGAAAATCATGGAAGGCACTTGCGTAAGTAAAACAGGTAAGTCATCATTCGATCTCAAGACACTCTGCATGTGGTTCTTCACGTGACGGAGTCTGGACACTAAGCTGAAATTACTCTGCGTCACCTCGGATATGATCTTTCCTAACCCCAGGCGGGCGGCCCACCGCTCTCATCTGTAATGGTTAGTGGAGGAAAGGTTATCAAGGAAGCTTGCTTCTCCCAAGTTACTTTAGTAGAATTATACAAACTCACATGCTGTGTTGTAGAAATACACAGAAAGGCTGGTTATTTCTCCCTATTATACACGTTTTAACGCTGGTAATTTAGGCAACATCGAGGAAGGCTGCCTGACAGAGAAGACTGGGAAGGAAGGACATCCGTGACACCACCCTGACCAGCTAGTGCAGAAGGTGCTTCCACAGCGAAGAATCCGCTTGGGCTACATTTGACACTTGCGCTTTATATGGCATCTGTTAATTACAAGTCTAGTTTAATTTTTTAACAGTAATTTTCTAAAGAGCTTCACATGCTTGATGCTCGGTTTCAATTCCTTAAAGACAGTAAAACCAAGCTATCTGCAAACACCCCTTCTTCGCTTCAGGAAGCACCGCTGTCACAATAAACAAATCAGGCAGAGGTTTCTTAGGATCACCTCCGCTCTGGGTTTTTTGATCTATACATTTATCTTCTGAACTTTAAGCCTATGTATTATCTTCCTAAGTTTGCAAAGTCTTCAATTTACAGTAAAGTGCCCATATTTTTAAATAAAGATAATTTAAAAATAAGTTATCTCTGGCTAATTTACAAGAACCACAGAATACATAGTAAACGTATTTCAGTTTGTAGAAGTAGGGGTACTAAACAAAAACAAAACAGGCTTTTCAGGTAATTTATTCCATTGGTAAAATATGTTGGAGGCATCAAGTTCAATGTCGATTTAATTTCACCAGCCATTTAAAACATTCTGGAGAGAAAAAGCTACAGTTAATTATGAAGCCTCGAAAAGAAATGTTTCAGCTACTCACCGTACAAGTGGCTGAAGCCATAAATTTGGACGCACCTCAAGAGATAGGTATTCCATGGCACCTAGATAATGTGTTTAAGGGTACTTATTCATTTAACATTTACTGAGTTTAACATTACTTGGAATTTTGCTAGGAATATAAGGTACAGGAATGAATACAACATAATTATGACTCTCCCAAGAGGCTGAAATCGTAAGAAAACTGAACACATTAACACACAACCTCTATCTGGCATGACACGTGCAGGTGCCATGGAACAAAAAAGGGGGACTGGACTGCAGAAGAGTGAGCTGGTCCAGAGTCAGGAGCTGGGACTGTGGTCTCGTCATGGCACGCAGGTCCCCTGCATAACTGTTAGTTATGCATGAAGCAAAGGAGGTAGACGAGACATCTCAAAAGCACTGTGAACCCAAACTCTGACCACACAGCCCACATTCTCTTAAGACTTAAGCCTCACTGGAACACCTGGCTCCACATCTCCGCGTGGCACACGGGGTCCACTTCCAGATCCGAACGCACCCCGAACGCCTGGCTCCATGTGCCCACGTGGCACACGGGGTCCACTTCCGGGATGTGAACGCGCCCTGACTGCACTCCACATAATCACTATTGTTTTCACGCTGGCTTTTTAGATCAACTACTCCCTGCGCCCATCCCTACTGGGCTCAACCTCTGCACCACCACCTGAGATCACAAACGCGAGAAAAACATTCGCTGTTTTCAATACATGTTAAAACATATGCATTACAATTAAAACAGAAGAGCTGCTCTGTGCACCACCTCAGTTACCCTGCAGCCCCACGGCACTATGTACAATGCACTGTGGGATCCGTAAGATCTTCTGGGAAGATGGACCTGCTTCCTGGCTGAAGCATCACCACCTCCAGACGTTTCAAATGCAGCACTGCCAGGAGCTTTCCGTTCCCTGATATCACTGGTTTGTTAGTGTTTCATTAACCAAAAGATACTTGGATTTAAAGGAGAAATAAATGCAATTGTTTCTTACTACATGTAAATTCTAGATGATCACTGAGGCCACGAAGTCGCTAAATCTGAAGTCTGTTAATAGAATTATTAGCGTCTCTACAATCAGATAAAAGACACGCATCCTAAACTCTTAACATCTCTGTCCTAGTCATACTGAAAGCACGCATGCTATCAACACAGTCACTTTCAAAATGAAAAGCATCAAAAGTGGATGCTCAGCAACCACCTCAGGCTTCAGTCCGGACCTCACTTTCTCACTTGTAGAAAAGCTGACCCAGGTCATCTCTACAGATCCCGCCAGGCGCGATGAAGCAAAGCTCGGCCTTCCTGAACCACAGCCTGGACGCGGTCTTCCTCCCGCGTTGCTGGGCTCGAGGACCCGTGTTCTGTTGAGAATCTCTGCATCCATGTTCAAAGGGATACTGGTCTGCAGTTTTCTTGTGATGTCTTTGTCTGGTTTTGGCCGACATCCCTTGAACACACTGGAATACTGGAACTTTAGCATAGAAAGCAGAGCTTGAAACGGAGAAGGCACCAGATGGCCCGGTGACACTCAGTAAACCTAGCTGGTCTCACTGCAGGAGGACCCGCGCTCGAGGCCCTCCACAGCCAAGCGGCCACCAGCAGGCTCCTTGCTCTGCCGTCTAAGCAGCTCAGCGGCCTGCGGATGTCTGCACGGATGTTCTGCTGAATCTGCGAGCAGCTACCAGGCTCCCTCCAGCTTTCAGGCTGATAAAGAAAACATGGCATTCTCGTCACCTGCTTCATCTCTCACCACACGAGGCCTCATGAATGTGGAATCAGATCGTGGTGACCCACGCCCTGCCTGTTGGTGTGACAGGTGGCAAGGGTGTGGCCCGGCTAAAACCTGGGACCCCTCTGCTTTTAGCCCAAACCCCTCCAGCCAAGCATTTAAACAGACCCGAGCCTTCCACATGCTCTTCCTCACTGGGGCTTGTGTGCTCTGACCAGCAAACATCGATGCACCTCAGGAAAGGATAAGCAAGACGTGTGAAATAGCGAATCTAAAGAACCCCAGCTTTAGAGAGAGACCTGGAGAAGGAAGCCTCAAATGAGAAACATTTGCATGGGCACCAGATCAACGTATGGAAGACAGGACAGGAAAAGAAGAAACATCACCGGCATCCTGGACTCAGACGTGCAGGTCACCGGGCTGTGCCTGCTGGTGTGCACCTTGTGTGGGAGGCGGGAGGCAAACCCGTCACCCTCCCAGGGAGCAGGCCATGCAGCGCGCAGTCCTCACACTCCTGGGGGTCAGGAACCACTCCCTCACTGAACAATCCTGGTTTTAGGAACTCACCCAGAAGATCCAGTCCACAGAGGAGGGAAAAAAATCTTACATAAAATGATGAAGATTTGTAACAACATGATGGATAAATTCTTAGTGATGAAATCGTATGTGAAAAGAACAGTATGTAAACTTGTGCATATATTAAGACAAACTAGGCAAAATTATACACACGAAAAAACAGAACAGGGACAGCCACGGATATGATGACCATGAGGAATAAATGAGGAATAATTTTCCGGTTTTTAGTCTCTCCCTGACATTTGTTACTGTGAGTGACGCCCCGCTCAGCTGTCTGGTTTGAGTGAGTGTCACTGTCCCTGCGGTTTGTGTGACTTACGGGTTGGCCCCTGGGAGGTGCCTGGCACTGGCTGCAAGGCACAATCCGGGGCTGGAACACACGGGGATCTGGGGGTCTAATTCCACACAGTGGGCAGCTTAGTCAGCCTGGGCTGCTCTAAAGAAACTCCATAGCGTGGGTGACTCAGGAACAGACGTCCCTTCCTCACAGTTCTGGAGGCAGGCGTCCGACCACGGTGCCAGCGATTCAGCTACAGGTCAGTGGGCGCCAGCTTGCTGCATCTCCCGCAGCTCCCAGAACCCACCTGGGTAAGGGCCCTGATTCCATTCATGAGGATGGAGTCCTCATGACCTCACCACCTCCCACGCACCTCCTAACACCCTCGCCCTGGGACTGGGTTTTAACATATGGACTTGGGGGCTGTAAAACCCTGAGATCATAGCAGGCATCATTTCTTTACTGGCCCGAGGAAGTGAGCAATATCACCCTTGTGCATAATTACTCGTCTTCACATCATCTATCTCAGGCAGCCATGCAGCAGCAGCCATAATGTTACAGGTGAATGTTTCGAATTTCAATTACAAGAGGAATTAAGGTCATGATCAAAATTTCCTATAAAGGCACTAAATATTAAAGGAGATTCAAAATTCATTTCCCCAACAACAACAAAAGACTAAGACCAATCTAGAAAGACCTTTGAATTTTAAAATGCTGTCTAACAACCTCTGGAGCCGGCACGGAGGAGCTTGCCTACACTGCCACTCGGCGCCCACATCCACGTGGGACAGACGGTCGCCATCCTGTGGCAGTCCCCTCACTTCGTCCACGTGGGACAGACGGTCACCGTACCATGGCATCGTCCCCTCGCTTCGTCCACGTGGGACAGACGGTCACTGTCCCATGCCATCATCCTCTTGCTTCGTCCACGTGGGACAGACATTGCTTCGTCCACGTGGGACAGACGGTCACCATCCCATGTGGTCCCCTTGCTTTGTCCATGTAGGACAGACGGTCACCATCCTGTGGCATCCCCTCACTTCATCCACATGGGACAGACAGTCACCGTCCCGTGGCATTGTCCCCTCGATTCGTCCTGCTGATGCTGCCTCCCAGTGGGCACTGCAGCCTGGCATTCACGCTATCACCCAGGGAGACAGAAGCAAATGCTAAACCCTAAGGGTACCCATGTGTAGGTAGGGGACAATCATGCTGTGTGCAATGAGAGCACCCAGCAAGAGCGCACAGAAGCAGCCTGGCCCAAAGTCCCTGTGAACTGATTAAGAAGGTATCTGTCGGAGGACGCTCGCAGAAGTTTCCACGTGTGGTCCTGACAAACTCCCAAAGCGGCCCACCCAGTACCGCACCCAGCTAGAGCGGCTGCAGCCCCACCCAGTGGGGCTGAATTCCCACCCAGTGGCAGAATTCCCTTACCTCTCACAACCCCTTGCACAACATCCAACCCTAAGACTACAACTGAGTTGCGGGAGAGCTTCTTGACTTTTCTTTCTTCATCTTTAAGAAACCATCACCGAAAACAGGAAAGAAACCCACTGTTCACATGGCCTCTTCGGTTGCGGCTGACTGACCTGCGATGGTGTGTGCGTACAGCCGGCTGCCGAAGGTGAAGACGTGCAGCTCGTACAGCTTGGCAATCTTCTCCAGGAAGTCCTTGCAGTGCGGACGCAAGCGCGTGTGCAGCATGGGCTCACCCCGGCCCAGCTGGAAGTGAAAGATGCCCTGAAAAGAACAACAGCAACAGTTGGGAGAAAAGGCCTGAGGAGCTCCAGCAGCCCCTGCAACCTGTGTGCCCGAGACAGGCATCCTGAGAACACGCATGTGCCCCAGACAGGCGTCCTGAAGACACACATGTGCCCACCGCTCCACAGGGGACAGAGGACATGAGTGTGGACACGCCCCTCCACGTGGGCATGGGACAGAGGACGTGTGTGGACACGCCCCTCCATGTGGGCATGGGACAGGGGATAGGAGTGTGTACACGCCTCTCCACGTGGGACACAGGACACATGTCCGCCCGAGCCTCCAAATAAGGACGTGACCCTAACTGGTGCAAGGGGCTACCCGTAGCATTTAAAACCCACTGTGTAAGTACTTTCCACGCACACGGTACGAGTGAGCGAGTGCGGCCTTCTCTGCTGCGGGAATGCCCTCAGTGAGTGTGAATCCTGACTGCCCGTGGTAACTAGGATAACCACCTACCTGCAACAACTGTTCAAGATAACCACCCTGGGTAACCACGTTAACAGTAACAGCCTACGGTAACTACATGATAACCACCGTTGACAGCTACACTAACTACTCACAATAGCTACCTGCCTGCAACGACCCGCCTAGGATAACCACCCCCGATAACTAGCCAACAGTAACAACCTGTGATAACTACATGATAACCACCCCCGATAACCAGCCAAGAGTAACAGCCTGTGATAACTACACGATAACCACCCCCGATAACCAGCCAACGGTAACGACCTATGATAACTACACGATAACCACCCCCGATAACCAGCCAACAGTAAAGACCTGTGATAACTACACAATAACCACCCCCGATAACCATGCCAACAGTCACCACCTATGATAACTACATAACCACCGATGACAGCTACACTACCTACCTACCTGCAACGACCGCCTAGGATATAACCACCCCGATAACCACGCCAACAGTAACAACCTACACCAACTATGAGATAACCACTGATGTCACTTCTGCCTTTGTTTCCTCAAATGCTGACAGGTGTTACACAGCAAGGCCACCGCAGCTGCTCAGAACAGACCTCCACCCACATCACGTGCTGACAGTGTTTGCCTGAGCTACCGAATAAAGGAAATCAACATTCCCGGGTAACCTGGTATAACGCATGGGTGATTTTCAGATACAGTTTCTTTCATCTACATATACAACACAAAAGCTGAAAGTATTCTAAGTCATACTTAGTAGACAGATGAAATGAGCAATACTGACTCACTCACATATGATCAACATGCAAATAAGTTTGCTTTCCTTAGGAAGTTAAACTTCGATCCTTTAAATCCTGTTATTTTCTCAGTAAAATATTTACTCTTAATGGCTTTAAAAAAAGGTAGATGACTTAAGTTCAGTTACATTTTTCTAGTTCTAAGTTAGTTACGACCCTCATGAAGAAGCTACTCTGTTCAAGGTTTAGGAGTGAGAAGTTCCAGTAACAACTTTCCCAGTTATGTTTTTCTAGCTCTAAGTTAGTTACTACCATCATGAAGAAGCTACTCTGTTAAATATTTAGAACTGAGAAGTTCTAGTAACAACTTTTCCATTACTCAACAGTAAAAAGTCCAGCAGCTGTCCAGGCTTTGGGAGGTGTGGCCAGCACCACTTCTGATCCCTGAAATTGCTTTCAGAGGGGCCAGGAGGAGGGCCAGGCACACTACTGGATGTCTGGCCCTACTCCTGGGGGTCTCCTCTGGATGTCAAGTGGGGCACACTACTGCTACTGAGGAGGCAGAGGACAGACAGTTCATGCTTAGACCCCCTTCCCCACTACATCAGGACATTGTCACCTTGCAGACCACACACCTGAGAAACAGCCACATTATAACTAGACTCCAACTGTCTTCAGCAGGCCTATCCTGGAGATACTGAGAATCACATGAATTTTTTGGTTTCCCAGTGAATATAATCCATGCTGACACCCTACTGTAGCTTATTAAACATTCAATAGCATTATGTCTAAAATAACAATGTACCTAACTTAATTTGAAAATACTTTATTATTAAAAATCACCGGGCGTGGTGGCTCAACGCCTATAATCCCAACACTTTGGGAGGCCGAGGCGGGAGGATCACTTGAGGTCAGGAGTTCGAGACCAGCCTGGCCAATATGGCACAACCCCGTCTCTACTAAAAATATAAAAATTAGCTGGGTGTGGTGGTATACGCCTGTAGTCCCAGCTACTCGGGAGGCTGAGGCACAAGAATGGCTTGAACCCGGGAGGTGGAGGCTGCAGGATATAGAGATCGTGTCACTGCACTCCAGCTTGGGCAACCGAGTGAGACTCTGTCTCAAAAAATTAAAAAAAAAACAACAATAAAAAATAATTTTATTATTAAAAAATGCTAACAACCATCTGAGCCTTCAGCAAGTCATATTCTTTCTGCCGGCGCAGGCTCTCACCTTGAAGGTGGCGGTGGCTGTGACGATTTCTTGAAATAAGATGACAAGTTTGTCCCATCAATCAACTCTTCCTTTCACAAAGGGTTTCTCTGTAGCATGCAAAACTGTTTGACAGCATTTTACCCACAGAAGAACTGCTTTCAAAACTAGGGGCAATCCTCATAGACCCTGCCGCTGGTTTACCAACTAAGTTGATGGAATCTTCCAAATCCTTTGTGGTCATTTCAACAATGTTTGCAGCATCTTCTCCAGGAACAGATTCCATTTCAAGAAACTACTTTCTTTCCTCATCCATAAGAAGCAACTCCTCATCTGTTCGAGTTTCATCCTGAGGTTGCCACAATTCAGTCATCTTCAGGCTCCACTTCTAATTCTCGCACTATTTCCACCACATCTGCAGCTCCTTCCTCCGCTGAGGTCTTGAAGCCCTGGAAGTCACCCATGAAGGTTACAATCAACATCTTCCGAACTCCTGGTTGATGGGGATACTCTGACCTCTTCCCACGAATCACAAATGTCCCTGGTGGCACTCACAATGTCACAATGGTGAATCCTTTCCAGAAGGATTTTGATTTTCCCAGATTCATCAGAGGAATTGCTCTCTAAGACAGCTCCAGCCTTAGGAGATGTAGTTCTTTTATTTATTTATTTTTTTTTTTTTTTGAGACGGAGTCTTGCTCTGTCGCCCTGGCTGGAGTGCAGTGGTGCAATCTCGGCTCACTGCAAGCTCTGCCTCCTGGGTTCACACCATTCTCCCGCCTCAGCCTCCCGAGTAGCTGGGACTACAGGCGCCCGCCACCACGCCTGGCTAATTTTTTGTATTTTTAGTAGAGACGGGGTTTCACCGCATTAGCCAGGATGGTCTTGATCTCCTGACCTCGTGATCCACCCGCCTCGGCCTCCCAAAGTGCTGGGATGACAGGCGTGAGCCCCCGCGCCTGGCCGGGAGATGTAGTTCTTCAATAATAAGCCTTGAAGGTCGAAATCATTTCTTGAGCCCTGGCTGCAGGGTGGATGTGGTGTCAGCAGCATGAAAACAACATTCTTCTCCTGAGCGTCTCTGTCAGAGCTCGTGGGTGACCAAGTGCATGGTCAATGAGCAGGAATATTTCTGAGAAGAATCTCTCTTTCTGAGCAACAGGTCTCAAGAGCGGGCTTAGAATGGTCAGTAAACCATGCTGTGAACAGAGGGGCTGTCATCCAGGCTCTGTTGTTCCACGGATGGAGCACAGGCAGAGGAGATTTAGCATCATTCTTAAGGGCCCTGGGATTTTCAGAATGGCAAATGAGCACTGGCTTCAACTTAAAGTCACCAGCTGCATTAGTTAGTCTCCAGCGAGAGAGTCAGCCTGTCCTTTGAAGCCAGGCATTGACTTCTCCTCTCCAGCTACGAAAGTCCTAGACGGCATCTTCTTCCAATACAAGGCTGTTTCGTCTGCACTGAAAATCTGTTGTTTAGTGTGTTTAGTTTCATCAATGATCTCAGCCAGATCTCCTGGGGAACTTGCTGCAGTTTCTCCAACAGCACCTGCTGCTTCATCTTCACTTTTATGTTACGGAGACGGCTTCTTCCTTCAACCTCATGAACCAACCTGTGCTGGTTTCCAGCTTTTCTTCTGCAGCTTCCTCACCCCTCTCAGCCTTCACAGAATTGAAGAGAGTTGGGGCCTTGCTCTGGATTAGGCTTTGGCTTAAGGGAATGTTGTGACTGGTTTGATCTTCTACTCAGACCACTAAGACTTTCTCTTTCTCAGCAATAAGGCTGTTTCACTGTCTTCTCATCTGTGTGTTCACTGAAATAGTATTTTTAGTTTGCTTCAAGAACTTTTCCTTTGCATTCACACCTTGGCTGTTTAGTGCAAGAGGCCCAGCTTGCAGCCTTTCCTGGCTTCTGGCGTGCCTTCCTCACTAAGCATAATCACGTCTACCTTTTGATTTAAAGTGAGAGACTGGTGAGCCTTCCTCCCACTTGAACACACCGAGGTCACTGTAGGGTTACTACTTTGGCCTAATTTCAATATTGTTGTGCCTCAGAGAATAGGGAGGCCTGAGCACTGGGACAGAGACAGGGAATGGCCGGTTGGTGGAGCAGTCAGGACACACACATTTACCCATTATGTTTGCCGTCTTATGTGGGTGTGGTTCGTGGCACCCCAAAACAATGACAACAGTGACCTCAAAGATCACTGACTACAGCTCCCTGTCACAGCAGAACACTAATGAGGAGCCTGAAGTACACTGGAATTTCCAGAGCATGGCACAACACCTGGGGGCACACGCTGCTGGAAAATGGCACCTGCAGACGTGCTCGCCGGGTTGCCCCGAGCCTTCTCTCTGTGAACACAGTATCCGTGAAGCACCATAAAATGAGGTGTGCCTGTAAAACTCACTCAATGCCCAACTTCAAAGGCAAAATAAAAGCAGGGAACAGCCACAGCAACTCATGAAGGTATATGTGTGCAGAATGTATTTTCATAAAGTCCTTACATCCTTCAAAATACCTAGTTTGTCAGAAAATAGGCATAGAAAAAAACCTTGGCCAGGCGCGGTGGCTCACGCCTGTAATCCCAGCACTTTGGGAGGCCAAGGCGGGTGGATCACAAAGTCAAGAGATCGAGACCATCCTTGCTAACACGGTGAAACCCCATCTCTACTAAAAAAATACAAAAAATTAGCCGGGCGTGGTGGCGGGCACCTCTAGTCCCAGCTACTTGGGAGGCTGAGGCAGGAGAATGGCGTGAACTCGGGAGGTGGAGCTTGCAGTGAGCCGAGATCGTACCACTGCACTCCAGCTCGGGCGACAGAGTGAGACTCTGTCTCAAAACAAACAAACAAACAAACAAACAAACAACCTTAGTGAGTAGAGTACTGGGTATGAATGAAGCAACCTGAAAATATCTAGTCACAGTTTATACAGCATAGAATAGATTGCTGTATAAGATGCCATGATACACACAAATGACTAACACAGCCAGAAATAGAAGCTGTTTTGTGGGTTAGACCTGAATTCCAGCCCTAAAGGAAACTCCTGTGCAGCACGGCAGTTACTCGATTCTCTTCATTCTGCAAACAGCATAAAATGCGAGAGTTTGTGCCACCTGGGGGATCTGTGCAGATCACCCTGACCACCTGACTGACTTACTAGGCCAAACTTAACCAAACTTCTTCCAGATGAAGCTTGTCACAAATTTGACTTATGTGTAACTGTCACCAATCTGTCCCCGATGTTGGTGCCACACCCGGCATTCAGCAGCGGAGGATGCCCAGCTCTCTGGTGCACCCTCCAGCCTGCCGGGTGTCTGCTGTCGGGACCTGCAAGAACCCCAGGAACCTTTAGGAACTGGTAAGGTCAGAACTGATGGGCCTCTGAAATCCCAAATCTAACGCCAGAGTCCACATACTATCTGTTTAATAGCAAACATTTAAAAAACAACTCAGTGTTGGTGAGGGCCTCCCTGAGGGCCACCGTCTAGGCCAACACAAGCCTCTGGGCAAGCCTCTTGGCACAGACATTAAAAGCCTTCGGTCTAGAAATTCAGCTTCTCTGGCTCCATCCTGAGGACACAGTTGAGGCGCAGGAAGGGTTTCGTGTGTATTAAACAGGGTTCTGCCCTCACCCTGCGTTTCCCCGTGTTTCCCCTGGAGAATGCACGCTGGCCACCTCCCACCCAGCCTTTTCCTCCAGCCCAGTTCTCCCAAGCACAAACCCAGGCGTCCACCTGTCCTTGACATCCCAGCGACATAAAGGCATCCAACACCAACGTCCTCCCCACCAAGACCGTCCCTCTCAGGACACGCCTCGCACCATCCACCGCACCATCCTCACAGGCTCGGAACGCTTCTGCCTTCTCCGACAGCGTGCTGGGCAGGCACAAAAAGGGCTCCCACACAAACGGCAGGAAGTGCGAGACACAGTGGGCGTCGGGATGTCTGCCCGGGGGCCACGGATGCTCCCCAACAGCCCAGCAGACACACGGCCCACGCCCAGAACTAGTGAGTCTGCTATCCAAATCCAGGCTGACCTACGGGAAATCATCTAAAAAACAAGATAACACACTTCTGAATCAAAATTCTAGGACCTGCGGTTCCTGGGAAACTGTCCGTAGGTGCTGACTGCACTCACTTTATTCGACATCTGCTGACAGTGCTGCTCGGTCGTGTGAATCAACGTCTGGTCCAAGTCGACCATGAGCACCAGCTTCCGGTTTCGATGTAGTCGCTGCTGGTCTTCTCTTCCCAGCTGTTCAGCTTGCTACAATTAAAAAGAAACAAGAAATGACAAAGTCAGTATGTTTGCATCCAAGGTAAAACTCCATTTCATCAAGAAACACGAAACGGTATCAATGTGTTCCTCTCCAGCCCCCCCACACCCCACGGACTGCACCGTACAGGCCGAGAGGCAGGGCTGGGTCACCAACCTGGTCACAGCAACCTCGCTTGTGACCACAATTTTATAATTCAGTTAAATACGTGAGCCAAAGAAAACGGAGGGGGAAGGGAAACTGGTTGTTTCTATAAAAGCTGGATTCAACAGTATGGAACGCTCAATAAAAGTGAGCTGCAAAATTAACGAAGAAACCAAGTCGGCCGGCTGGGAGAAGGGAGACGCTGGGTGGCCCAAGCTGGGCAGCAGAGACTGGCAAGGGCAATGCGCTCAGAACCTCCCACGTTCAGAACCTCCTACGCTCAGCCTATTCTTGTGCCTTGAAGAGACCCGGGGGCCTGGGGACAGCACATCGGGGTGTCCCTGCACGCGGGGCCCAGAGTGGTGCTCCTAACAAGGGCCCGGCCACCCCGGCCGGCATCAGGGGCCCGGCGTGGGACACGGGATGTGACGTGCTAGGACGCACCACGCTCGCTGCCTTTCTCACTGTAACTGGCCCTCACTCTTCACAACAAAATCCTGGTCCTGTTCAGGGGGGACCTCCTCCCGTGCCCGTCCCCAAAGGGAAATGCACGGAGGGGCTGGCAGGTGCCGGAAGGATGGGGGGTACTTCCTCCTCCCTTCACCCTCAAACTTGCCAGCTTTGGTTTATGCACACACATTTTACATTTGTTTAAAGTTTGGTAATTCAGAAAACCCAGAATCCTGTATCTGGCATTTTGCTTTTCCCATAAAAAGATAGACTGAAATTGGCGTCCATCATTTAAAAGCACGAATTTACTAAAATCATAACACTGGAAAGTGTTTTACCTATTTACAAAACTGTGCAGCCCTGAAAGTCTGTAAGATCACAAACTAGTTTTTCTCGGCTCCCAGAGCATTTTCACCAAAGGGGTGAAGCGAGGTCAGGGAGACGGCATCTGCCTCAAGCACAGGAGGTGCCCGGAGCCGCTGACCCACAGTGCCCCAGCAACTCCTGAAATACATAAACGAGGCGCAGACACTCGAAGATAAAAACCCATCTCACTCTTAACTGGGCACAGGAACACCTGCCCGTCCTCTCCACCCCGCGTACCCCAGGGGCTCTCCTGTCGGCTACAAGGCAAACACTCCTGGGACCCCCAACCCCCCCCCCCCGGCATGTGCCCACTCTCCCGAGCCAGCTTCCCACTGGTACCAGCAGCAGCCGCTCCTGTAGCCAACAAGGTGATGCCACCCACGTCCCCCCGCCCCCACCCCCGGCCACCGACTCCTTGCCATTATCTGCCCCAATATATGCTTTGCCCTCCCGGCTCATCTGGCACATGCCTTGGCAGCGCGGCCACCTCCTGAGCTCCACAAGCAGCTGTCACATCCCTCCCCAGTTAGGACTTGGCTCGAGGGAACCCAGGCTGAGCCTGGCTGTTCATAGCTGCGGTGGCAGCACCTGGTGTTCCCGACACGCAGGTCATGCAGCCTCGGGGCCCCGAGTCGCTTTTGCAGGCGGACTTGTCTGTGGAGAACCAAGGGCAACCGTCCCTGCTTCAGGAAGGCCGCAGTCCTATAAGTCATCCATGTGACGAGGGGTTGTTTCAGTAACAACGACGACAACCACACATCCGTGTTTCTGCAGCCGCCCTCCTCAGAGCACCACGCTTCCCCAACACGCCGCCGCTGATGCCCGGCTCACCTCGGAGCTCACCATCAACTCTGGCACGCTGTGCACCATGGACACGGTCGCCGTGGACAGCGGCACCTGCTGCTTCCCGTTCTTACTCTGCAACCTGCGAATGCAAGGACAGGTTCAGGGCTTTCAGCTGAGTCTCTGCGCACAGATGCACACTGAGCTCTAAGTGACAGGATTCCAGCTGATGTTTTAACGGACACACGCTGCTATCTTAGCACAGAACTTGATTCTGTCGGCAAATGTGGCCTTTCCTTTCCACGGACAGGAAAACTGGTGGAAACACTGAGCTTGTGGCCACACTCACGAACACACAGAGCCATAGTTCTTCATGAAAACAAACTGCAAAGTCACACAGAAGCAGAAACAGGCCCTCAACCATGAAAATGCAGAAAAAGTAGCTGCCACACCTCCCACTTGGCATTAGAGGTAAAACAGCCCCCAGCATGGGGCGCTCGGGGGCCCAGAGGGAGGTGCTGCTCCAGGCACTCAGCAATCTGCGTCTTCACAGTTAGGAGAAAACAGGTCTCAGCCCTCCAGCATGCCCCCCCCCACCACACCTGAGAATGGCATGAGGCTGGGGTGACAGAGCAGGAAGGACTGCCTCCAAGGAAACCCACTGAGTGTGACTCGCATGGGGCCCAAGGGAGGCGTCTGCCTCTGCCGCTGGGAAACCAAGGGCCTCACTGTGTTCCCAACACAGCTTCTCGGACTCCCTGGAGGCCACCACCTCAAGCCCCAGCAGGCAGCGATCTCACTGTTCCAGATACTTACTGGATGCCACCACCTCGAGCCCCAGCAGGCAGCGATCTCACTGTTCCGCATACTTACTGGGTGCCACCACCTCGAGCCCCGGCAGGCAGCGATCTCACTGTTCCGGATACTTACTGGGTGGCACCACCTCGAGCCCCGGCAGGCAGCGATCTCACTGTTCCGGATACTTACTGGGTGCCACCACCTCGAGCCCCGGCAGGCAGCTATCTCACTGTTCCGGATACTTACTGGGTGCCACCACCTCGAGCCCCAGCAGGCAGCGATCTCACTGTTCTGGATACTTACTGGGTGAGGTCTTGGCCACATTCAGCACACAGGCCTTTCATGACAACTGGGTGGCTGCATCCTTCTAATCTCACCAGAACCGCTCTACAAAACACAAAGGGAAGAACACTTTAAAATCTCTTGGTTTATCAAAAGAGCCCCCAAGTAAGAATTTTAAAATCTAAGTTTTTGTACCAATTCTACACTAACTCTTGCATAACTTTGTAGGCAGGTGACATCATCCCTTGAGGGCATTTCTTTGTCTATAAAATGAAAGGACTTTCCACCTACGGGTCTCTCTCACGAAAAACGACACGCCACCACACCTCACCACCCCCGTGCCACCCGTGGAACAGCTGAAAAAACTAAGGATGTCTGGTCCAAAGAGGAGACTTGGGGATAACATAAAGTTGTCTCAAAACACGCTATTTATATGTGATCCTCTGACATTTCTGTTAGAGAATTTATAAAATCTAAAACTTTCATATCATTCCCAGTCTAGAGAGAGGCTGATGCAACTACATTTTCCTGACAAAACTACTCTAATATTCGTTTTATATAAACACAAACTGTTTTATTTGTCCAAACAGTGGTCATCCGGCAGAAGCCACAGAAGAAGTGCTGAAATCTGAAGGCTACGAGACCAGAGGCCGCCCAGCACTCAGCGCCCGCCCCTAGGTGCCTGCAGCCCCCACACTCCCACCCCAGCCGAGCTGCTCTGACCACCCCGCTCCGCAGACATGGGGCCGCCGGCACTCAGCGTCCCTAGGAGCTCGCAACCCCCACACTCCCGTCCCAGCCGAGCTGCTCTGACCACCCCGCCCCGCAGACATGGGGCCACCGGCACTCAGCGTCCCTAGGAGCTCGCAACCCCCACACTCCCGTCCCAACTGGGCTGCTCTGACCACCCCGCTCCGCAGACACGAGGCTGCCTGGCACTCAGCGTCCCTAGGAGCTCGCAACCCCCACACTCCCATCCCAGCTGGGCTGCTCTGACCACCCCGCCCCGCAGACATGGGGCCGCCGGCACTCAGCACCCACCCCTAGGTGCTCACAGCCCCCACACTCCTGTCCCAGCTGGGCTGCTCCGACCACCCTACCCACGGACATGAGGCTGCTCAGCACTCAGCACCCCCCAGGTACTCACAGCCCCCACACCCCCCTCCCGGCTGGGCTGCTCCAACCACCCCGCCCCGCAGACACGAGACAGCCACCCAAGCTGCATCTGTCAATGGGACCTTTCCAGGTGGGATGCCCCATGGCCCACCGAGACCCCCAGCCATGTCATCGAGAGGGTGCAAGGATCAGGCCACAGGTGGAAACAAGGCGGAGCCACATCCTCCATGCCCACTGTGCCATGGTAGGCTGCACTGGGAGACTGGAAGGGGAGGGTCTGCAGCCTGCATCCTGCAGGGGAGCGGAGGGGCGGGTCTGCAGCCTGCATCCTGCAAGAGTGGGTTTGCAGCCTGCCTCCTGCAGGGGAGCGGAGGGGCAGGTCTACAGCCTGCATCCTGCAGGGGAGCGGAGGGGCAGGTCTACAGCCTGCATCCTGCAGGGGAGCGGAGGGGTGGGTCTGTAGCCTGCATCCTTCAGGGAGACTTGGAGGGGTGGGTCTGTAGCCTGCATCCTGGAGGGAGACTGGAAGGGGCGGGTTTGCAGCCTGCATCCTGCAGGGAGACTCGGAGGGGCGGGTCTGTAGCCTGGAGGGGAGTGGAGGGGAGTTCTTCCTGGGGAGGAGGATGGGTGTGTGCAGATCACCCTGGAGGAGGAATGGTGCTGAGGAGACACGGTGCGGGGCTCCGAGCCCTCGAGGATGGAGTGGGCTGCCAGTGACTATCAAGAATCAGAGCTCCTCCGAGTCCTGGGCCTGGAACCCTAATCCTGACCCTGCACGTACACAATGCATGTGCAACATAAATGGATTCCGCGTTAGACGGGTCCCATCCCCAAGACATCTCATCATGTATACACGCAAATATTCCAAAATCCAAAAAAATCCAGAAATCCGAAACACTTCTGCTTCCAAGCAGTTTGGATAAGGGAGACTCAATCTGTATCAGGTTTTTTTCTTAAACCAGACAACAAAATAGTGACACCTCGTTTGAAAAAGTGTGTTAAACTTTCTAAGGTGACAAGTACGATTTCTTTAATTTTATCAAAATACTTTACAATGAATGATTAGAGTTCTGCCCTCAAATGCCCCAATGAGCAGACTTAACCTAAAAAACCCAATCTCCGAAAAAAAAAAAAGGAATGCACAAACCCCACACTGGACCATCCTCCCTCCCAGTGACTGCACCTGGTCAAAGACACTGCCAGGCTTCACAGGCCTCAAGGACACCTGCTCCCTGCTTGCTGAGGCCGCAGGGGCCATCCCCGCCCAGGAGTCTGTGTCCCTACAGCCATCACACTCGGGGCCTCCACATCCAGGCTCCTCCCCGATGGCTGGCAGCCCCCAACTCCCCAGCTGAGCTGTTTTCGTCCACCCACAGGGCTCTGCGGCCCCACCGCCAACACCCAAACCCAGTCCTCCCAATGGCCCCACGTCCTTCCCCCAGGCACTGCTCCCCCAGTCCTGGCAGCAACCCCACTTGGGAGCCCCAGCCCCTCTAACAGCCTTCCCTGGTCTCCAGCTGACATCATTTTGCAATCAGCCTTCTGCAAGGAAACTCTGCACAGCTCCTGCCCACACAGACACCAGCTAACAGCGGGCTCCTCGCTCTACCACTGCCCCACGCAGGACACCAGCTCACGGCGGGCTCCTCGCTCTACCCCCTGCCCCACGCAGGACACCAGCTCACGGCGGGCTCCTCGCTCTACCCGCTGCCCCACGCAGGACACCAGCTCACGGCGGGCTCCTCGCTCTACCCGCTGCCCCACGCAGACACCAGCTCACGGCGGGCTCCTCGCTCTACCCGCTGCCCCACGCAGGACACCAGCTCACGGCGGGCTCCTCTCTCTACCCGCTGCCCCACGCAGGACACCAGCTCACGGCGGGCTCCTCGCTCTACCCGCTGCCCCACGCAGGACACCAGCTCACGGCGGGCTCCTCGCTCTACCCGCTGCCCCACGCAGGACACCAGCTCACGGCGGGCTCCTCGCTCTACCCGCTGCCCCACGCAGGACACCAGCTCACGGCGGGCTCCTCGCTCTACCCGCTGCCCCACGCAGGACACCAGCTCACGGCGGGCTCCTCGCTCTACCCCCTGCGCCACGCAGACACCAGCTCACGGCGGGCTCCTCGCTCTACCCCCTGCGCCACGCAGACACCAGCTCACGGCGGGCTCCTCGCTCTACCCCCTGCGCCACGCAGACACCAGCTCACGGCGGGCTCCTCGCTCTACCCCCTGCGCCACGCAGACACCAGCTCACGGCGGGCTCCTTGCTCTACCCGCTGCCCCATGCAGGACACCAGCTCACCGCGGGCTCCTCGTTCTACCCCTTGCAAGGGGAAGAAAGGGAAAGGAAACCTCAAATATGAACTAGGAGGATTTTGCCAATCTCTCCTAAACACGTTAGCATGAAGAAAGACCTGGGGTGTCTCTAGCTTAACCAATAAACAGGTGTTTTTTTGTAGAAATTGACAAGTTGGTTCTGAAATTTATATGGAAATTCAGGAAACCTAGAATCTCAATTTTGAAAAATAACAGAGAAATTTTACTACCTGACTTCAGAACTTATCAGGCATACATCATAAACGCATGGAACAGAGGAGTCCAGAAAGACTCAAAGGCATGACTGACGGACGACCCACCAAGGTGTCCAGAAAACTCTGTGGTGGGGGGCACCTTCCAGCCAGTGGGGCTTCACACAAACGGATCAACGGCTGCCAAACGCCTGCAGAATGTGTTCTGCAAAGATTTTCTCCACTGTTCCCCACCCCGAGTCCACCCTAGGAGCCGTCCACTCTTCTTCACCCCGAGTCCACCCTGGGAGCCGTCCACTCTTCCCCCACCCCGAGTCCACCCTGAGAGCCGTCCACTCTTCCCCCACCCCGAGTCCACCCTGGGAGCCGTCCACTCTTCCCCACCCCGAGTCCACCCTGCGAGCCGTCCACTCTTCCCCCACCCCGAGTCCACCCTGAGAGCCGTCCACTCTTCCCCCACCCCGAGTCCACCCTGCGAGCCGTCCACTCTTCCCCCACCCCGAGTCCACCCTGCGAGCCGTCCACTCTTCCCCACCCCGAGTCCACCCTGCGAGCCGTCCACTCTTCCCCACCCCGAGTCCACCCTGGGAGCCGTCCACTCTTCCCCACCCCGAGTCCACCCTGCGAGCCGTCCACTCTTCCCCCACCCCGAGTCCACCCTGCGAGCCGTCCACTCTTCCCCCACCCCGAGTCCACCCTGCGAGCCGTCCACTCTTCCCCCACCCCGAGTCCACCCTGCGAGCCGTCCACTCTTCCCCCACCCCGAGTCCACCCTGGGAGCCGTCCACTCTTCCCCCACCCCGAGTCCACCCTGGGAGCCGTCCACTCTTCCCCACCCCGAGTCCACCCTGGGAGCCGTCCACTCTTCCCCCACCCCGAGTCCACCCTGGGAGCCGTCCACTCTTCCCCCACCCCGAGTCCACCCTGCGAGCCGTCCACTCTTCCCCACCCCGAGTCCACCCTGCGAGCCGTCCACTCTTCCCCACCCCGAGTCCACCCTGCGAGCCGTCCACTCTTCCCCCACCCCGAGTCCACCCTGCGAGCCGTCCACTCTTCCCCCACCCCGAGTCCACCCTGCGAGCCGTCCACTCTTCCCCACCCTGAGTCCACCCTGCGAGCCGTCCACTCTTCCCCCACCCCGAGTCCACCCTGGGAGCCGTCCACTCTTCCCCCACCCCGAGTCCACCCTGGGAGCCGTCCACTCTTCCCCCACCCCGCGAGCCGTCCACTCTTCCCCACCCTGAGTCCACCCTGCGAGCCGTCCACTCTTCCTCCACCCCGAGTCCACCCTGGGAGCCGTCCACTCTTCCCCCACCCCGAGTCCACCCTGGGAGCCGTCCACTCTTCCCCCACCCCGAGTCCACCCTGCGAGCCGTCCACTCTTCCCCCACCCCGAGTCCACCCTGGGAGCCGTCCACTCTTCCCCCACCCCGAGTCCACCCTGGGAGCCGTCCACTCTTCCCCCACCCCGAGTCCACCCTGGGAGCCGTCCACTCTTCTCCCACCCCGAGTCCACCCTGGGAGTCGTCCACTCTTCCCCACTCCGAGTCCACCCTGGGAGCCGTCCACTCTTCCACATCTCGAGTCCACCCTGGGAGCCGTCCACTCTTCCCCCACCCTGAGTCCATCCTGGGAGTCGTCCACTCTTCCCCACTCCGAGTCCACCCTGCGAGCCGTCCACTCTTCCCCCACCCCGAGTCCACCCTGAGAGCCGTCCACTCTTCCCCCACCCCGAGTCCACCCTGCGAGCCGTCCACTCTTCCCCCACCCCGAGTCCACCCTGCGAGCCGTCCACTCTTCCCCACCCCGAGTCCACCCTGCGAGCCGTCCACTCTTCCCCACCCCGAGTCCACCCTGGGAGCCGTCCACTCTTCCCCACCCCGAGTCCACCCTGCGAGCCGTCCACTCTTCCCCCACCCCGAGTCCACCCTGCGAGCCGTCCACTCTTCCCCCACCCCGAGTCCACCCTGCGAGCCGTCCACTCTTCCCCCACCCCGAGTCCACCCTGCGAGCCGTCCACTCTTCCCCCACCCCGAGTCCACCCTGCGAGCCGTCCACTCTTCCCCCACCCCGAGTCCACCCTGGGAGCCGTCCACTCTTCCCCACCCCGAGTCCACCCTGGGAGCCGTCCACTCTTCCCCCACCCCGAGTCCACCCTGGGAGCCGTCCACTCTTCCCCCACCCCGAGTCCACCCTGCGAGCCGTCCACTCTTCCCCACCCCGAGTCCACCCTGCGAGCCGTCCACTCTTCCCCACCCCGAGTCCACCCTGCGAGCCGTCCACTCTTCCCCCACCCCGAGTCCACCCTGCGAGCCGTCCACTCTTCCCCCACCCCGAGTCCACCCTGCGAGCCGTCCACTCTTCCCCACCCTGAGTCCACCCTGCGAGCCGTCCACTCTTCCCCCACCCCGAGTCCACCCTGGGAGCCGTCCACTCTTCCCCCACCCCGAGTCCACCCTGGGAGCCGTCCACTCTTCCCCCACCCCGCGAGCCGTCCACTCTTCCCCACCCTGAGTCCACCCTGGGAGCCGTCCACTCTTCCTCCACCCCGAGTCCACCCTGGGAGCCGTCCACTCTTCCCCCACCCCGAGTCCACCCTGGGAGTCGTCCACTCTTCCCCACTCCGAGTCCACCCTGGGAGCCGTCCACTCTTCCCCATCTCGAGTCCACCCTGGGAGCCGTCCACTCTTCCCCCACCCCGAGTCCATCCTGGGAGTCGTCCACTCTTCCCCACTCCGAGTCCACCCTGGGAGCCGTCCACTCTTCCCCCACCCCGAGTCCACCCTGGGAGCCGTCCACTCTTCCCCCACCCCGAGTCCATCCTGGGAGCCGTCCACTGTTCCTCAGCCTAAGTCCACCCTGGGAAGCTGTGTGACCCCTCGCGCAGTGACACTAGGCTGCCACAAAGGACGGGGGCCTCCTGCTCCAAGGAAGAGCTGGTAGCAAGACCAGGTGCCACCTGCCTTCCCCAGCACAGGTCTAAGAGCGAGTGTGAGCTGGCCCCGCTTCCCACAAACAGCCTCCCTTGGACCATCAGCTAAGTCGGGTGCGCACTGCCTGCTGTCACCAACAGTGTCATACAAGTCAGACAAGAGCGACTGTAAGACGGAGGCGCCACAGACAGATGACTACAGCAGATGCCTAGTTCTACACGAGGAACGAAGCTTCTAGAACAGTGTCACAGCAGCTGTAACAGCTGGGTCTTGACAGATGAGGAGGAAGCAGGTGAGGGCTGGAAATGACAACCACGCAAGGTCCCGGTGGCAGAGCCAAGGCCGGCTCCTGACGCCAAGGGCACTGCACCCAGTGCACGTGGGCAGCACTCCGCAGGCTTCCGGCAACGTGACCAAACGCGGGCCTTCATAGAAAATCACTCGCATACTGGCCACGTCAGAGAGTCATGTAATTTTCTTACCGCAGTTGAAAACTTCTGCCTGTCTTATTCTAGGGCAGGCTCTGCTCCCCCAGGACCCCTGTAGTGGCTGGAGACACTCCTGGATATCACACCTGGAGGCAGGGAAGCTGCTCAGCAACCCACAGCATGCAGGATGCTCCCAGCCAGGCCATCTGGCTCAGAATGTGTGTGTGTGCAAAGGCCGGGAAACCTGCATGCAGACAGAGCAGAGAGCAACGTCTTTTCTTAATACGAGACATTCCTACACTTTGTCTTTGCAGACGCTGACAGAAAACAGGGGTGAAAAGCCCTGAACACTCTCATTCCAGCCTCCATGCTCCAGGCAGAGAAACGTCTCCACACCTTAACAAGGGGAGTGACACGCTGTGGATTCTCTAATGCGGATACACAAACGTAAAAACATCCAACCAAAGAGCTCAGCCCAAAAATGTCCAATCAGTCACCAATAAATGTTTTCTGGTTTGTCCTAAAGAAAATCCATGAGAAAGCCATGACATGTAATTTCTAAACAAGTTATTTTCCTCAAAATACACAACTATAGTAAGTACCAAACTCTGTGGGGTTCTGGGCTCTCAGCTCTCTCAGGGGAGGTCCGAGGGCATGGGTACATCAGAGAGGGCTACGGGCTCGGCCTGGACCACGGACGCCATCACCTCTGAGCATCCGCTCCAGGTGGGTCCAACCTTCTCTTTTCCTTCTACAGATCAGGAGGGCTCCAGGGTCTTCAACATTCTGAGTGTAGAAATGTATTTAGAGAGAAGAGTGTATTTTTTGCACCTAGACCTTGGGTTTCTAAATGTCATTCTCCACTAAGAGGAAGCAGGACTTGTTGGAGAATGGCTGATTCCAGGACTGTGGCCAGGAGACGAGCAGCCTAGAATCTGTTATGCATACAAGGCGGCAATGCTCCAAGACTCAGCTGCCGGGAACCAGCACCACGGGGATCCCGCCAGCCACAGCTGGGATAAGTTGTGTGTCAAGGCAAATAATAACAATAACAGATTATAAGCCATTAAATAAAATAAGAAACCATGAGCCTACACGGCTAAATACACATGTTAATTATTTGTTCTTTTTTTTTTTTTTTGAGACGGAGTCTTGCTCCGTCACCTAGTTTGGAGTGCAGTGGTGTGATCTTGGCTCACTGCAACCTCTGCCTCTGGGGTTCAAGTAATTCTCTTGCCTCAGCCTCCCGAGTAGCTGGGACTGCAGGCACGCACCATCACGCCTATTTTTGTATTTTTAGTAGAGATGGGGTTTCACCATATTGGCCAGACTGGTCTCTAATTCCTGACCTCAGGTGATCTGTTCACCTTGGCCTCCCAAAGTGCCGGGATTACAGGCATCAGCCACTATGCCCGGCCTTATTTGTTCTTATGGCAGAAAGTCAACCAAAAAATGGAGAATAAATGCTGGAATTGAGAACACCACCACTGGAGTATCATCCTAGAAATGAAGCGATTCAAGCAGGAATCACTGACAGATACCCAAAACGGTGGGTCAGCTTGGTGAGAATGTTATTTATGTAGTAACAAAGTATCTCTTTCAAGATACTGAATTACAACCGGAAAAGTAGTAACTTTTTACAACAGACACCACCTTCACCAAGTGCAGGCTCTGGGACAGTCTCACCAGAGTGCACAGCTGCGATCTAACTGAGGGATGTCCTACAAAACCAGGCAACGATACCAAAAGAAAGAAAGAAGGAGGAGCTCACTCTTGAGGGTTCAACCAGCGACACCACCTGGGGTCCAGGGTTTGCTTTTGTTACAAAGGACTTTATTAGGACTATTAGTGCTATGTAAGAGCACGTCTTTGTTTCCAGGAAATTCAAGTATTTAGGGGTGAAGTGACATCACACCTGCAACTAACTTTCCAACTCCAGAAAAACGTGCCTGTGCATGGGGAAAGATAAGCAAACTCAGCAAAGCATTAACATTTGCGGAATCTGGGGTGAAGCTGGTGTGAGAATTCTGTGCACTGTTCTTGCAACTTTGAAGTCAAAAATTATGTCCCAAAAGAGCCCGAGTGGCTGGGTGTGGTGGCTCACACCTATAATCCCAGCACTTAGCAAGGCTGAGGCAGGATCACCTGAGGTCAGGAGTTCAAGACCAGTCTGGCCAACATGGTGAAACCATCTCTACTAAAAATACAAAAATTAGCCAGGTGTGGCTGGGAGTGGTGGCTCATGCCTGTAATCCCAGCACTTTGAGAGGCCGAGGCAGGTGGGTCACCTGAGGTCAGGAGTTCGAGATGAGCCTGGCCAACGTGGTAAAACCCTGCCTCTACTAAAAATACAAAAACTAGCTGGGCACGGTGGCTCACGCCTGTAATCCCAACACTTCAGGAGGCCGAGGCAGGTGGATCACCTGAGGTCAGGAGTTCGAGACCAGCCTGGCCAACATGGTGAAACCCCGTCTCTACTAAAAATACAATAATTAGCTGGGCATGGTGGTGGGCACCTGTAATCCCAGCTACTCAGGAGGCTGAGGCAGGAGAATTGCTTGAACCCAGGAGGTGGAGGCTGCAGTGAACTGAGATTGCACCGCTGCACTCCAGCCTGGGTGACAAGAGTGAAAATTCATCTCAAAACAAAAAACAAACAGCTTCAAAGGAACAAGTGTTGTTGTTTTGTCTCCTGTGCAGCCACAGGGGTGGGAGCCCCAGGCTGGAGTCCAGTGCAGTGCAGTCGTCAGCTGTGGCTCACGCTCTGCACCTGGTTTAGTCGCCCAGAGCCCAGACGCAGCCATCCTGGAGAACATGCACAGGTGGGGCTCTGGCAGCGGTTACTGAAACTGTGGCTGTAAAGCACAACGTCTGAGGAATGTGAAGAAGGAACAAGGGCAGCCCAGCCTGATTCCCAACACTGCACACATCCACACAGAGCCGCGGCTGGAAAGCTTCAACACTGCCACTGTGGTCTAGAGCGAGTCATCCAACAAAACCAGTTCCCAGCACATCTCAAAACCACATGGCACCATGTGCACCACTGCCATTCAGACCCTACTGCCCTCTCTGCTGGGTAAGCAGACCTGCAAGGATGGTCCTTGCCTCAGAACCTCAACAGACCCCAGGGAGCCATGGTGTCAAATGCTTCCAGCCTGAAAACACTTTAACCCCCTGGTGGTATGCTCAGGACAAATAGCCAATTGCTCCGGTGCAGGCCCACCAGTGAACTGGTGAAGCCAACATGATGCTGGGTATCGACTCACTAACTCCATCATTCCCGCCAGTCTATAATCAGCACAAAAAATGCATCAAAATCGTATGACACCAGCATTCTTCACCATTTAAAGCACTGTAGGAAAATTACTCTTTTAAAAGCTACTTCAAAAATATTACAAATATTAAATGAGTTAAATTTTAGCTCAAGTTCCTCTTAAAATTGTAAGGAATTTTGTACATATATAATGCTAAATATATATTTAAAAACCTATCAAGACCATCTCTTCATAATCAGCGGAGAACCAAGGACGGAGGCTCTCTCAAGGGCCTGAGCACACCACGAGGTACCTGCACCGTCCTCCTCACCAGGACCCTCACACCCCGTAAGGGGCACTGCGGAGAAACCGGGACTAGAGACCACAAGCTCCCCGCACCGTCCTCCTCACCAGGACCCTCACACCCCGTAAGGGGAACCGCGGAGAAACCGGGACTAGAGACCACGAGGCGCCTGCACCGTCCTCCTCACCAGGACCCTCACACCCCGTTAAGGGGAACTGCGGAGAAACCGGGACTACAGACCACGAGGCGCCTGCACCGTCCTCCTCACCAGGACCCTCACACCCCATTAAGGGGAACCGCGGAGAAACCGGGACTAGAGACCACGAGGCGCCTGCATCGATCCTCACTAGGACCCTCACACCCCGTAAGGGGCACCGCGGAGAAACCAGGACTAGAGACCACGAGGTCCCTGCACCATCCTCCTCACCAGGACCCTCACACCCCGTAAGGGGCACCGTGGAGAAACCAGGACTAGAGACCACAAGGTCCCTGCACTGTCCTCCTCACCAGGACCCTCACACCCCGTAAGGAGCACCACAGAGAAACCAGGACTAGAGACCACGAGGCGCCTGCATTGATCCTCACTAGGACCCTCACACCCCATAAGGGGCACCGCGGAGAAACCAGGACTAGAGACCACAAGGTCCCTGCACCGTCCTCCTCACCAGGACCCTCACACCCCGTAATGGGCAGGGCAGGTCCAAACTTCTTGGAACCTCAGTTTCTTTCCGATAGAGTGAGGAGGTTCTTACTTCTGCCAAACAGGATGAAGCCCGATAAAAACATACAATCTTATTAAAGATCAAAACGACAATCTAGTGACTATTATAACTTCACCCAAATGCAGTGTTTTAAGTTCCCAGAATGGTTCTTTGTCTAAAAATAACCACTGATTTGGTTAGGATGAATGTTGCTGGTGACAACAATGCAGGCAACAAGGGCACGGACCCACCCTGCCTGGTGACAACAACGCAGGCAACGAGGGCACGGACCCATCTTGCCTGGTGACAACAATGAAGGCAACGAGGGCACGGCCCACCCTGCCTGGTGACAACAATGAAGGCAACGAGGGCACGGCCCACCCTGCCTGGTGACAACAATGAAGGCAACGAGGGCACGGACCCACCTTGCCTGGTGACAACAACGCAGGCAACGAGGGCACGGACCCACCCTGCCTGGCTGGTGCTTTTCACAGGTTCACTCACACCTGCTATTTATAGAGGGAGATTTTACGGGGCCACAGGTTCCATTACCTCTCCGCAGTGCTCTGCCTCAGTAACTGATACCAAGCTACACAAGGCTCACTCACACATACCCACGTGAGATTCTTCTTTCTTTGTTAAAATTCCGTGCTATAAAGAACTGTTTAGACTGACGTTGTAATCTACGCTCTGGATCAGCGTGTACTCTGCTCCTCGGCACTGTGAGCATGCTGGCTGCACGTGTACAATCAACACCCACACCTCTCAGTTTCTCAAACAGTCTCAGCTAAACAAGTGACTGTCAAGCAGCCGGCAGCCAGTGGGGTCAAGAGCCACCTTTACTAAGGTGACGGCACACGAGCGGATGCTTGAGCTCAGCACACTCAGGCTGCGGCCGCTGTCTGCTCTCTGCAAGCTCCAGTTTAGCAGATTCAATGCTATGTTTTCAAAGATACTTCCCGTTATTCCTGAAAAATAAGTATTTTTATAAGCCCTGTGAAAGGATCAAGATAAAGGAACAATAATGGGTAGGCACCCTCCAGTCCCAAAACCGTCCTGGGCCAGAAGCTAATTCATAACGCCTGCAGGGTGAACACAGCGACCAAGCCTCAAGAGAGACAGGCTGTCCTCCCCGTGAATCCCACATCTCGTCAGCGGTGTCCTCAACAACACCCTCGGGAAATCTGATTTCCCAAGACTTTCTCCAAAGGCCCCTCACCAAGGAGCCACCAGGGCACGCAGGCACCCAGTAAGCCCTTGAGGGACCAAAACCGTGTGGCCACATCAAGGCCTTCACCCAAGCCAGAATTCCAACGTCAGATCGCCTGCGCATTCCTCAGGCAGCTGCCCTGAAACCCCGTTTCTGACACCTGAGTTTCTGATCCGTCAGCTGGGCAGGACCTGCTCTCTCTCACCAAGAGCCACGGGGTTCCATTGGCGCTGGGAGGTCTGTGTTAAAAGGAACCTCCTTTAGCACAAGCCCAGGAGCAGATTCCGCACCTCCCCTGCCCTCACATGCAGATGAGCTGCAGCCAGGGTTGGAGCCTCCACAGAAGCAGCTGTGGATTCTGTGCATGCTTGTCTACACGAGTGCGTGTCATCTGCATAATCTGAAAGGGGTACTCTAAGGATCAACACACGATAATCAGTCTACAAACATTTAAAGCAAACTTCAACCAAATGCTTGCTCTCCCAGATGAAGATCTCAGGAACCTGTAACTTCAAGAAAACTTTCAGAGGTGGTCAAGAGAAGTCAATTCTAAAACAGCCCACGTGCAATTCTGGGAACTTGCTTAGTAAAAGTCAAACACCTGGGCTGGTAAGCAGAGTCAATGACGGTTTAAGGCAGTTCCTCTTCCCTGATGTCTTCACCTTCCAGCCTCCAAGTGGTGTGACACCACAGAAGAGAACCGTGGAGCTGTTACTGGAAATAGCCACACCAGCAATCAGAGAAAAAAAGAAAAACGCAGGAAAAACCTTTTAAGTGAAAGTATTGTGACTCAGGCTCTCTGGAGGAAGGGAGATGCTCTTCAACAACTGACGTCCCAGAGGCATCGCAGGGATGAGAACTAAACTCACGCCCATCACCTTCCAACATCAGGATGGAATTATGCCCAATATTCTCTACTTCATCACAAAGCGGCACAATCTATTACGGAAAGACTTCCATATATCATCAGTCCCTCAGTCTCACGGGGGACGGGCTGCAGAACTCCTTTAGATACCAAATTCCGCATCCGCAGATACTCAGGTCCCGCAGTCAGCCTGGAGAACCCACGGATCCAGAAAGTCAGCCCTCTGTATAAACAGGCTGGGCTCCACATCCAGCAAACTGTCGGGCGTGGAACCCACGGATGTGGACAGCAGACGATTTACCGAAAAACATCTACATAAAGGTGGCCCTCGCAGACCAAAGTAAGTTGTTCGAGGGTCAGCTTTAAACCGTGTATAAACAGCTGCTGAGCTGGAACTCAACGTCCTGGAGAAATCCATCACTGTTGGGCTTTAAGCAAAAGCTGCGGAGATTTCTACCTGCAACTCTCTATGGAGAGATGTCGGCAAAGCCACCCCAAGTCCACAGTGCAGGGCGCTACTCCCATCACGGGGGTGCTGACAGAGAAACGCACTTGTAACCCACCCTGCTCACAAAATCTGTCAACAAGTGACTGACTCTAGTAATTTTCAACTGTGTTCCACACAGGTGCAGCAGGCATTTTGGGGAGGCCAACACATACCAGCTCCCAACGGCACCCCCCAGAGCCAGGGCAGCGTCATCTGGACCACACGGAGCGGACCGTCAGCAGCATGGACTCCTGCTGCAAATGCACCTCCCGAATTCAGCTAAGGCAACTGCGAGGCAGGAACCCGATTCCAAACAGACGACCAGAACTGCCAGGGCACATGCACACAGGGCTTTAGACTAAAGCCTTTCCAGTCGCTCCTTCCCGGATCTATGGCACCCACGCCCACTGCACGGGCAGGAACACCTCCGGAAATGCTGACGTCACACCACCACCACCACCACACTCCCCAGAACGCTCATAAAACCGCTATACACAAACCCAGAGGAGTACACGGAAATGGGGAAGGAGGCACCTCAAATTCCAGGCAGCAACGTCTGTGGCTTTCTCTAAGGCAGGGATTTACCTGCCGCCCATGGACTGGGGGCAGAGAGATGAGCCTCCTGGAACCAGAGGGACACCTGGTGCCACACAGACGCTCCATCTGAGGAGAAATGATATTACATCAGTGTCTCAAAGGGCCCTGTGAGGTACCCCAAGATCTCAAACAGCACCTCCCTGTAAACACTGCTGACTGCTGGGAACCCGTCATCAAGCTCATGACCTGGCTGACTGACTGATGCACTGGGTTGGTTTTATTCACTAGACTGACTGAACATGGAATTTCAATACTAACTTGCCACATAACCAAGTTACTCACCTGTCTAGACCAAAGTGGCCCTTTCTGTACAGAGGAACAGAATGAAACATCAGTAGGGCTCTTCCATCCTGGGGTTTTCTGTCCAGGGAATACACCAGCATTGGGGTCTGCCTCCACAATCCTCCCAGGTATGGCCAGTGCCCACTGAGGAAGCCGTGCAGGCATTTTCTGGGAGGCAAGGCCCTGAACCTCCCAGCCCCACCCACCAGCACGCAGGGGGCAGGAGTGAGTGCCCGTGCCGAGGGCCAAGGACCCAGGCTCTGTCTCCAAAGGAAGCGGAACCAGGACGTTCTGGGGCTGTGATGGGAAGACTCCTGTCCCAGTCCTCACTCCTGCGGAACCAGATGCAGAGCAGATCCTCAACAAACACAGGGTCAGGGCAAGCCACAGGGACAAGGAACGGCGGCTGCCGAGGAGGGAAGAGAGTGGCACCCCTAGAAGGAGCGGCACCTTTCCCAGAGGGAGCTCACGCCCGGCCCACTGCAGGCTGGAGTGTCCACCTCTCCCTGGAGTTTCTGTTCTCACAATCAAAACTACCAAAGCCAGGCCACGCGTGCCCGCCCATCCCAGAACACAAGGGTAGATTCAGACATGGCTGGACACTTCGGTGTTACAGAAACATATCCCCTTCTGGGGTCAGAGCACAGTTACTGAGAGCTGTGGAGTCTGTCACACGCCCACGTCACCCTGAAGCAGCCTGCGACAATGCCCACTGAGGTCAACCACGGGGCCACTGCCTTCGCTGCAGGCCTGGGTTCCGCCCGTTCCTTAGCCACGAAACAGAACTGCACCAGGTTTTACAACTGCGTTTCACAAAGTTTACAAAAATTTAAAGATGTGCACACACCCAACAATTTATATTTCAATTACAGGTCTGGAGCCTGCCTGATGACTCTTGTGCTCACAGCCACCCATGAGTTTTCCTAAGTCACAAAGGTGGAGCTAAAGGAAAGGGCGGGGACTATCACTGCAGAAAGAAAGAAACAAACATCATCGCTTTCCCAAACAGTAACTTCATGTAGCTATGCAGGACGCTTTCCTTTTATCTCAAAATGCTCCCCGTTGGTAAAACCACAGGTGGTGACTATCCAGTTTTAGGGGAGAAGCGTAGTGCCTGCGTCCCGCTTTATCGCCCCCTCACCAGGGGCGCCCCTGCCCACCGCGGACGCAGCAGCCCGGGGGGGTCCCCCAAGATCCCTCCCGGAGCCGCCCGCCCTCGGCCCCGCCCGGCTTGGCACACTCACCCTGGGGCGACCACCTGGCCCGGCTGCGCGCACAGCTCCCGCACCACGCCCGCGCGCTCCGACCTCAGCCTGCGTTCCGGCCGCGCAGGGCGCACGCAGCCCCCGGAGGCTACACGGGACTGAGAGGCCCCGGCGGGCTGCGCGGAAGCAGCGGCCTCAAACACGGCCAGCACCGAGCCGATGCGCACGGCCGCGCCCGCCGCCACCCTCCACTCCAGCAGGCGCAGCGGCGCGGGCCCCGGACAGCGCACCTCGGCCACAGCCGCCGTCGGGGCGCCCTCGGCAGGAACGCGACCCGCGGCCGGCACCTCCATCGCGGACAGAGGGCGGGCGGGCGGTCGCTACGGGGCCTGCGCTGCGCTCAGAGCGCAGCGCCCACCGCGGCGGCACAACCCAGGCTGCGACGCTGTAGTTCCTCTCGGTACCGGCTTCCACCCGCCGCCTGGCCCGCGCCGACTTCCTGGAGGGCGCGTGACGTCACGGCAAGAGCGCCGCGTGCGTGCGTGCGTACGTGCGCGTGTAAACACGAGCGCCGCGCGGGGCCGGGGCCGGCTCCGTCCTGGGGCTAAGCCTGCGTGCCGGCCGTGAAGAAGTGCGTTCCTGAGCCCTACCTACTTTTCCTCGGAGCGCTGGCACCGTGGAGCAGCGGCATGCAACGCGGGCCGCTGTCCCCCAGTCCTAGTGACGGTCCTGGCGCGCTCGGAACTACGTATCCCGGCGTGCACTGCGGGCAGGGCACGGCGGGACTACGAGTCCCAGCGTTCAACGCAGGCCTGCGTGCCATTACCCCGTCACGCGCTGAGACCAAGCCTCCTGAGACTACGAGTTCCGGCATACACCGCGAGCCGCTCTCCTCGACTCCCATCGCGCACTGCGAGTCGCAACGTCGCGGGCCTACGGGTCCCGGCATGCCTTGCGCGCCGCGGGCCCAGAGACCTGAGGCTGTCGGCGTTCTGGTGGCCCCGCCTCGTGTGCCCGCCGGACCCCACGCCGCGGGAGCTTGGGGGCTGCGGTCTTCTCTTCCTCCGACCTCACCTTCGATGCGGAAGCGCAGGGGCAGGTGCGCCGGCCTCGGCCCGCGCAGGCGGTGGGCCCGTCTGGGGCAAGGCGCCCGGAAGCGCCTGCTTGGTTCAGAAACATCGGACCGCAGCGGGAGGGCGGGCACCGGCGCGTGGTCTCAGTGGCCCCGGGCGAACCCTGATGAGCAGCAGCCGCAAGAGGCTTACTAAAGGAGCCAGTTTCTGCGTTTGTCTGGAATTTACGTGAATTAAGCTGGCGGGCGGGCTACCCAGCCTGTAGTCTCAGCACTTTGGGAGGCTGTGGCGGGCGGATCACCTGAGCTTGGGAATTGGAGACCAGCCTGCGCAACGTAGCAAGACCCTATCTCTAAAATAGATTCATTAATACTTAGCCGGGCGCGGTGGCTGAGGTCCCAGCTACTCGGCAGGCCGAGGCTGGCCAGAGCCAGGCCGCTCTGAACTTTTTATTTTTTCAGCCTTAATACCTGCCAGAATTCTTTTTTTACTATGTATCTTTGTCCTTACATATATACATTTTATGTACAATTGAGATTATCCTGTATTTGCCTTTTCCCCCTCACTTCTATATGGTGACTTTTCTCATGTGTCTGAATACTAACATTTTGGAAACTGTCCGCCTGAAAACGAGCGGAGGCACAGTTTCTCTAAGTAGAGAGTTTATTTGGGCCACACTTGAGCACAAATTCAAGGCGCCCTGAATGTGTACTCCGATTAGCAGTTAACAGTGGATTTTAAAGGCAAAAAAGGGGGCCAGGGAGTGGACTAATAGGAACTTGTTTGTGAGGAATTCTCACTCGTTTACAGAAATAACATTGATTAATGACTGACTATATGTTGTTCAGCTATTGAGTGTGGGTGTAGTGTCCAGTGTGGCGTCATTAGGTTAATTTATAGCTGTTTGTGGCGCTGTTGCCAACAGTAGCAGTTTAAAGAGGTGAACACAGGTCAAGGGGTAGTAGGGCGCAGTTGTCGCCTCATTTGAATGTCTCTCTCTGCCTGATAATTAAAAGGACTCGCGGTCCTCAGATAAAAATTCTCTTTTCTGAAAGCCATTTAAATGTGGTAATTAGAGTGGCCCAGAAGGGGCACAGTGCCTTTTAGCCCTCGCCATTACTTGCTGTTAGGAGTGCATTTTTTGTAGCTGCGGGTTTTTGACTATCTCTGCTGCTTTCTCCAGCCCCTGCCCCCTGACTACAAGGGAAAACGTGCGGCGCTCACGAGAGAGCGTTTATGGGATTTTTAAAAAAATGGGGATTGTGGGAAAATGGCACCAGCAGTCACAGTTTTTCTGTTTCTCACAATCCCATAAAAACAGAGCAACCAGATAACAAAACTAAAAAATGGGCAACATTTACAGACCACTGGATGGTGAAGAATTCCCATGAACCCCTGGTTCACACTGTAAGGACGGACTACTCAGATGTAGCCTGAAGCCGCCTCCTTACATACTGTAAGTTTAGCCTATAGGTTTCTCCATACGTAGTGAACAGTTATCTCATTGGATGTGTGGAGACTGTAACCTACTCTTGAACCAGTCACGGGGGCAGCACTTTAAACTCTGTTCCAATAAGCCAGACGCGAGCTGTAGCCACCCTGCTGTTTGCAGGCCTCACCTCTGCCTTCTGTGCCTCACTCCCTTTTCTGTCCGTAAGTCTTCGGCCACACAGCGGCACTGGCGTCTCTCTGAGCCTGTTCTGGTTTGAGGGGCTCCCTGATTCCTGAATCGTTCTTTGCTCAATTAAACTCTGTTAAATTTAATGTTTCTAAAGTTTTCGTTTGAACACTACCAACAGCGCAAGCCCTGGGTGATGTCGGGGCCTGCGAGAGAAAAAGTAGAGGGGCCGAGGGCTCCACACTCACTGTGTGAACAGGTTTGTCTCAAAGGTTGTTGATACATATCAGCATTCCCTATTTGAACCTGTTCCCACCAGCAGTATGTGAACTTTGGTTTGAAAAAATAATTCTGTAAAATGGGAAGAACCGTGTGTTATTTAGGGACTTTGAAATACAGACCTCAGTGGAACTGACAGACTGATCTAGGTAGACAGATGTAGACATCCCTAGATGATTACAACTCCAACCTGGATAGATGCCATGTAGTCTTCCAATTAGAGATGCTATACAGCAAATGAAACTTACCCATGTCTTTAATTGGTGTGCCACCTTTTGTTAAAATCCGCTATCTTACAAGCATCATGAGAGAAAACGTTAGTATCAGCAGATTGAAACATTTATTGGGAAGAAAGTGAGGCCGCATGAGAAATAGCATGAGCCACAACCTCTTAGTCAAGAATCGTGGGAACAGCTGTGTTTCGTGTGTTTCAGAACTCTGAATTGTTCTGATTTTAGGAAAGTGACGTGTGCATATTCCACTTGGGGCCTGGAGCAACACCCTCATCCAACTGATACTCCTGCAGCAAAATACAAGCAGGACGAAAAGGATCATGGGTCATCTTGTGCCAATTCAGGTTAGACTTTCCTGCCAAATGAAGTACACAAAACTTTTCATGTTTAGAACTGTGAATTTGGGCCAGGCACTGTGGCTCATGCCTGTAATCCCAGCACTTTGAGAGGCCGAGACAGGTGGATCACTTGAGCCCGGGAGTTCAAGACCAACCTGGGCAACATAGTGAGACCTCATTTCTACAAAAAATTAATTGAGTGTGGTGGCGTGCACCTGTCTGGAGTCCCAGCTACTCAGGAGGCTGAGGTGGGAGGATACATGGAGCCTGGGAGGTCAAGGCTGCAGTGAGCTGTGATTGCACCACTGTCCTCCAGTCTGAGCAACAGAGCGATACCCTGTCTTAAAAAAAATGGATACTACGGCCACAGATAAGAGGTATGGGACTGTAATGCAGTCACCTTTACGTAGTGGCCCAGGGGAAAAGGAGGAAACCTACTCCCCGGAATTCTAGTTTTATCCACGTCTCGGGTGGTTTTGGTGAAACCTGGAAGGATTCTGTGGTCACTTTTCCTCACTGATGTGTGTTTCCTCCAAACTCACCTGTGTCATTTGATCAGCATGCAAGGGTCTGTGCTAGCAAGGCCAGAACAAAAGGAGGTTAAGGGGAAGGACGGCAATTGTGGGAATAGAATATGGCCTTGGGGAGTCCAAGATCTCCTGGGCCTGGGTATCTGTGTGTGAACATCATCTGCATGTATGTTACTATGCTTGGGGCCCTCTAACTGTTTCACAGGCCAACATGTGGCCCCCAAGACCCTTATCTGACACCTTATGTGAAAACTCAGTGGATTAAAGACTAAACAAGAAATAAAGGTATACAATTTCTAGAAGAAAACAGAGGGGAAAAATTTATGACATTGGATTTAGCGGTGATTTATTGGATATGACACCAAACACATGGGCAACAAAAGTAAAACTAAGGCGACATCAGGCTTAGAAACTTATGTGCATCGAAGGACATAATCAACCTTTCCCTTCTGTGCAGGGAAAAGGTAACCTGTGGAATGTGAGAAAATATCTGCAAATCATGTATCTGATAAGGAGTTAATATCTGGAATATATAGACAACCACTCAACAGTAAAACAAGTCACCTCATTTAAAAATGAGCAAGGGACTTCAACAGACACTTCTCTGAAGAGGATATACAGTCAGCACTCTATCGATGGGTTTTGCATCCCTGGATGCAACCAGCCAGGGATTGAAAATATTTTTATTAAAAAAATATGCCCATGCTGAACATGTACAGACTTTCCTTCTCATTGTTCTCTAAACAATATAGTGTAACAACTATTTACATAACATTTACTTTGCATTAGCTATTATAAGTAATCTAGTGACGATTTAAAGGATGCAGGAGGGTGTGCATAGGTTACATGCAAATACTCCCAGCATCCTTAGATTTTGGTCCGTGGGAGGTTCTGGAACCAGTCTCCCACAGATGCCAAGGGACGGTCGTATTTACAAATGACCAGTAGGCACATGAAAAGATGCTCAAAATCACTGACCATTAGAGAAATGCGAACCACGGTCACAATGAGATAATCACTCCATCCTCATGAGGATGGCTGTGATGAAAACAGCATGGAGGTTTTCCTCAGAGTTAGCATGTGATCCAGGAATCCCACCTGTGCGTATTTACCCAAAGAATTGAAAGCAAGGTCTAAGGAGCCACTTGCACACCCATGTTCACAGCTGCAGTGTTCACAGTAGCCAAGAGGCAGAAACAACATAGTGTCAATCAACAGATGAATGGACAAGCAAGGTGGCCTATCTATGAGATGGGATATTATTGAGCCTTAAAAAGGAATGAAGGCCAGGCGCGGTGGCTTACGCCTGTAATCCCAGCACTTTGGGAGGCCGAGGTGGGCGGATCACGAGGTCAGGAGATCCAGACCATCCTGGCTAACACGGTGAAACCCTGTCTCTACTGAAAATAAAAGAATTAGCTGGGCATGGTGGCGGGTGCCTGTAGTCCCAGCTACTCGGGAGGCTGAGGCAGGAGAATGGCGTGAACCGGGAAGGTGGAGCTTGCAGTGAGCCGAGATCGCGTCACTGCACTCCAGCCTGGGTGACAGAGCAAGACTCCATCTCCAAAAAAAAAAAAAAAAAGGAATGAAATTCTGACCCGTGCTACAACATGAGTGAACCTTGAAGAAACTATGCTAAGTGAAATAAGCCAGCTGCGAAAGGGCAAATACTGTCTTTTTTTTTCTTTTCTTTTGAGACAGAGTCTTGCTCTGTTGCCAAGCTGGAGTGCAGTGGCATGATCTTGGCTCTGCCCCTTCTCTGAGATGCCTAAAGTCAAATTTATAGAAACAGAAAACAAAATGGTAGTTGCCAGGGCTGGGGGCAGGGTGGGCAGTTGTTTGATGGGTACAGAGTTTTAGTTTTGCAAGATAAAAAAAATTCTGGGATCTGTTGCAGACCAATATGAATAAACAATGCCACTAAAGTGTACACTTAAAAACAGTTAATATGGTAAATTTTATGTATTTTTTAGCCACAATTAAAATGTATTATTATTATTATTTTTTTTTTTTTTTTGAGACGGAATCTTGCTCTGTTGCCCAGGGTGGAGTGCGGTGGTGCAATCTCGGCTCACTGCAACCCCCATCTCTCGGATTCAAGCAATTCTCCTGCCTCAGCCTCCTGAATAGCTGGGACTATGGGCACCCACCACCATGCCTGGCTAATTTTTGTATTTTCAGTAGAGATGGGATTTCACCATGTTGGCCAGGCTGGTCTCAAACTCCTGGGCTCAAGTGATCCACCCACCTTGGCCTCCCAAAGTGCTGGGATAACAGGCGTGAGCCACTACACCTGGCCTGGAGTTAACATTTAAGAAGAAAAGTGTCAGAGGCCTCTACTGGAATTAGATGATTATTTTTCAGACTTATTTTTAGAGATCACTTTGTAGAGTTCTGCTTAATTTTTCGCATAAGAGAATAAATATTCCTATTTTTGAACTAAATAATCTGAGAATGTACTCATTTCATAATGTGAACCAGAATTGCTTGACAAGCACAGAGGTAATGAGAATTAAGTACATTTAAAAAAGCAAATTCCAGGTCTAGTTAGATGCTCTTTAAAGACCATTGCCTGTGACACCTGTTTCTAAAAGTTAATAATCTCTAGGCCAAAAAATAAAAGAAAATGAAATGTTAACCAGTTTTTACTCTCCTTGATGACTTTCTTTTTTCCTTTTTTTACTTTCCTTTGTGATTTCTTTATGAGTTCTTCCTAACTTCCCATTCAGGCCAAAATCATGAACAGCTTTAGATGTTGGTTACACTGTGAACCTTAACACTGAGAACCCACTTACCTTGCTAAGCATCTCTGCAGAGGCAAGGATGGTGCTTATCGTGGGGGGCGGATGACACTTTGTCAGCTGCTGTACCAAGTGCATTGCAGAGCCTGGTCTCATTTCATCTGCACCATGACTCATTGAGGTAGCTACGGTTTCCGGCTTACAGATAAGAGAGGAAAGCGAGGCCTGCGGAGGTTTGGGTGCTCAGCTGCACAGCCAGGAGAGGGCAGGACTGGCATCTGGAAGCCAGGTGGCTGACTGCAGACCCTGCTCCCGTTACCTCCACTAGAGATCTTTGTGATCTCAGCTAATGAAGGGGCCGTACTCCAGGGCCGTCAAAGTGAAACGGGACAGCTTTTTCGATAAATACAATTTATCTGAATAATGTAGGAAATACAGAATATAGTTGATGTTTTGTTTGATGTTTTATTTTTGCCCTTCTTACAAGAGGACTGGCAGGAAGGGGACGGAGGCTGCTAGACTGGTCTGACTTCAGGGGCAGGTGAGAATGACGCCTTGGGCTGGGGCTCACTGTGCCTAAGTGTGCAGTACAGAGAAGGCAAGGCTGTGGGGAGGTGAGGGCAGGCTGGTGGGTGGACGCAGCTCCCTGCTTCCTGCATTTTACAGAGCCCAGCTTGCGCCTGGTCCTGAAGCCATTTGAAGAAAAATATCAGGAGCCAGATCAGGGCAGCAAGGAGTGGAGGCTCCTTTCATTCCTCCATACCCACTAGCTGTCATATAAGGCAACAGTTCTGCCCCTCAGGGAGCTGCCTCACTCAGGCCCACGTTCAGGTTCTGAGCTTTGAACTTCAGTGTGTCAGCTGTCTGCTGAATTTCAGTCTCAACATACGAGGAATGGAAGGAAATTTCTTTAGCTTGATAAACAGCCTCTACAAAAAACCTGTAGCTAACATCAGACTCAGTGCTTGAAGATGGGAGGCCTTCCCCTAAAATCAGGAATAAAACAAGAATGGCGCTCTTGCCCGTTCTAGTTAATTGTGTACAGAAGGCTCTAGCCAGGGCAGTTAGTCAAGAAAAAAAGCATCCAATTCAAAAGAAAGGTGTAAGACAATCTCTAAAGATTGTTGAAGATGGCTTAATCTTTTATGTAAAAAAAGCCTATGGCAGGGCACAATGGCTCACACCTATGATCCCAGTGCTTTGGGAGGCCAAGGTGAGAGGAGTGCTTGAGCCCAGGAGTTCAAGACCAGCCAGGGCAACACAGTGAGACCCCATCTCTACAAAACAAACAAACAAAAAACCTATGGAATCCTTTTTTTTTTTTTTTGAGACGAGTTTTGCTCTTGTTACCCGGGCTGGAGTGCAGTGGCGCGTTCTCAGCTCAGTGTAACCTCTACCTCCTGGGTTCAAGCAATTCTCCTGCCTCAGCCTCCCAAGTAGCTGGGATTACAGGCACCCGCCACCACACCTGGCTAATTTTTGTATTTTTGGTAGAGACAGGGTTTCACCATGTTGGCCAGGCTGGTCTCTAACTCGTGACCTCAGGTGATCTGCCCACCTTGGCCTCCCAAAGTGCTGGTATTACAGGCATGAGCCACCGCGCCCGGCTGGAATTCGTTTTAAAAACCTTAGGAAAACCATGTTTAGCAATGTTGCAGGATATCAATTGTCTTTCTATATACCAGCAGTGAAAAAGCCAAAATAAGCAAACAATTCCGTTTATAATAGCACCAAAAAGAATAAAATACTTAAGAAGAAACTTAAGAAGTTCAAGATGTGAACACTGAAAACTGCAAAATGTTGTTGAAAATAAAGAAGATTTAAATAGATTGAAAGATATCTCATGTTTATGGATCAAAAGACTTAATATTATTAAGAAGGAAATATTTCCCAAATTGATCTATAGAGTCAATACAATCCTTTTCAAAATCCCAGCTGGCTTTTATGCAGAAGTTGACAAGCTGATCCTAAAATTCATAAAATGAAAGGGACTCAGGATAGCAGAAAGAATCTTGAGAAATTATTTGGAGTACTCAGAATTCCCTACAAAGCTACAGTAATCAGGACAATGTGGTACTGACATCAGGATAGAAATGTAGATCAATTGAATAGAATTCCAGTCTAAATAGAATTTAGAGTCCAGAAATAAACCTCATGTTTATGGTCAACTGATTTTCAAGGATGTGAAGACATCTTAGTGGGCGAAAGAAAAGTGTTTTCAACAAATGGTGCTGACAATATGTAAATGACCAGTGAACATATGACAAGATGTTCAGTATCTTTAAAGGTGAATGTATTAGTCTGTTCTCACACTGCTAATAAATACATACCTGAGACTGCGTAATTTATAAAGGCAAGAGGTTTAATTGACTCGGTTCCACAGGGCTGGGGAGGCCTCACAATCATGGCGGAAGGCAAAGAAGGAGCAAAGCCACGTCTTACATGGCGACGGGCAAGAGAGCGTGTGCAGGGGAACTGCCCTTTATCAAACCATCAGATCTTGTGAGACTTATTCACTATCCTGAGAACAGCACGGGGAATTCCCACCCCCATGATTCAGTTACCTCCCACCAGGTCCCTCCCACGATGTGGGAATTATGGGAGCTACAATTCAAGGTGAGATTTGGGTGGGGACACAGCCAAACCATATCAGTCAGGGATCTGCAAATCAAAACCACAATGAGAAACTACCTCATACCTGTCAGGATGGTGCTATGGCTTGAGTGTGTCCCACAAAGTTCATGTGTTGGAAACCTGATCCCCAGTGCAACTGTGTTAAGAGGTGTGGCCTATAAGCGGTGATTAGGCCGTGACAGCTCTGCCTTCTTGAATGGCTGATGCTGTTATCAAAGGAGTGGGTTCGCGATTACAGACGTGAGTTCCTGATGAAAGGGAGCTTGGCCTTCTCTTGCTCTTGTTCTCACACACACTGTTGCCCTTTGCCTTCTGCCATGGGATGACCCAGCAGAGGACCCTCAGCCTCTTGCTCTTGTTCTCACACACACTGTTGGACCCTCAGCCTCTTGCTCTTGTTCTCACACAAACTGTTGGACCCTCAGCAGATGTGGCCCCTGGATCTTGAATTTTTCCACCTCCAGAATCCTGGGTCAAATACGTTTCTTTTATTTATAAATTCCCCAGTCTCCGATATTCTGTTATAGCAACCCGAAGTGGACTAAGACAGATGGCTATAATAATAAAAACGATAAAAATAGTAATGTGATTATATTGATTCATCCTGTAACAAATGGACCACACTAATGCAAGATGTTAACAATTGCAGAAACTGGGGGTGGGGGGATGGAAGAGTATGTGGGAATTCTTTGTACTCTCTGTGCATTTTTTCCTAAACCTAAAAATACTCCAAAAAATAAAGTGTATTAAAATAAAAGTCAGTAACAGGTGATTCTGTGGAGAAATTGTGACCCTCATAAGTTGCCAGCAGGAATGTAAAATGGTGCAGCAACCTTGGACAACATTTGGCCTCAAAATGTTAAACATCAAGTTGTCTTATGACCCAGAATTCCTAAGTGTATGCCCAGGAGAATTGAAAATATATGTCCATATGAAAATTCATACCTAAATATTCATAGCGGCACTTTCACAATAGCTAAAAGGTGGAAACGACCTAAACGTTCACCAAATGATTAATGGATAAACAAAATTGGTATGTCCATGGAATGGAATATTATTTGGCCATAAAGAATGAAGTTCTGATACATGGTACAACATGGATAAACCTTGCAAACACCATGCTAAGTGAAATAAGCCAGGCACAAAAGACCACATACTGTACGATTATATGAACTGTCCAGAAGAGGCAGGTCCATAGGGACAAAATATAGACCAGCACTTGCCCAGGGCTGGGGGATTGAGCAGGTGCATGGGAAACGAGGGGTGACTGCTAAGGCTATGGGGTTTCTTTGGGGGGAGATTAAAATTTTCTAAGTCTGGATTACGGTGATGATTCCATAACCCAGGACATGTATTAAAACCATTGAATTGCATGCTTTAAATTTGATGATTTGTAAACTATATCTCTACAAAACTGATACAAAATGTAAACCACATTTCTCACTGAAGAAGTTTTGGGTGACCCTGCCATAAGTTGATGCCTACTGTGAGAGCACAGTATCATGATGCAAAAATGTTTGTTGAACCTCAAAGCTCACTAGGCACAGATGAGAAAACGTAATACTTCTGTCAACCTAAAGAACAAACAGAGAAAGCCTCTCTCAAAGAAAAAGATATTTTTTCAAGCATAGAGCATTGCAATGGGAATATGCATTCCATAGTAAACACTGCATATTCAGACAGGGAAGGAATCACATAATTATTCTGAGATAATTGTCCTTGGTGCAGAGATTGGTAACAAGGATGATCCAGTCTGGGGCTGGACAGGCAATTGCTGGGCAGGTGTTCTTGCCAAAGCACCTTTTGTGTAAGGTTGTGATAGCCTTGGTGCAAGGTTTTGGGTTTTGTCATCATTTTTGTTATCAATATACAAGCATGAGAACCCTCTCTTCATGGCCTTCCCTGACTCTATTTGTCAGGGGTTTTCGTTTGTTTGTTTGCTTGTTTGTTTTTCTTTAAACTAGTGAATCTTTTTTGACTTTTTTTTCTTTAACACTAGTGACTCTTTTTTGACTCTGACAATTTTCACATTTCCTCTTTTGATCAAGATCTTTCTTTAAAAGCATCACTGATTAATCAACCTGTGGTTGAGTTTTGATGCCTCTCCGTGCTGGGATGGACCTGTCATCGTTGGTGGTCTCACCCCACTTTGAGGGGAATGATTGCTGATTAGGATCCAGTGTCAAAACCCTTTTAGCCACATCTGAGCAGCAAGGGAGGTTTGAAGGGAGTGGCTCCCTGGATAAGTCTACCTGGAGTGCATTGTTAAGTTCAATTTTGTCTTTTCCATGATCTTTTGCTATCATCTGAAAGTGCTGGGCCAGCATTATATTATTAGGACTTGTACTTCTGCAAATCAGTTAACAAGTAGCCAGGCATGGTGGATCATGCCTATAGTCTCAGCTACTCAGGAGCCTGAGGTGGGAAGATTCCTTGAGTCCAGCAGTTCAAGGCCAGCCTGGACAACATAACAATATCCTATCTCAAAAAAATTATCTTTATTCCTATGTATCCTGGATGGAAAAAAAATGACAAGTAACAGATACAAAGTTTAAAAAGGGGAAATAAAAAGTAAAATTAATAGTAATATGACAATCCCAGTTTGCATCCATGAACCCGGTAGGCTTAAAGACAATTGAATGAATCAATGACCTTAGGGAATTAGGTAAGACTTGAATGATGTGGCCTGTTTTCTTCTTTTGTGTATATGGGTCTCAACTTTCCCAGAGGAATTTATCCAGGTACCACAATAAGAAATGCACAGGCATTTTCTTATTTAAACAATGAATACTAAAGGATTTTTTTTTTTTTTTGAGACGGAGTTTCACTCTTGTTGCCCAGGTTGGAATGCAGTGGTGCGAGCTCGGCTCACTGCAACCTCTGCCTCCCAGGTTCAAGCGATTCTCCTGTCTCAGCCTCCTGAGTAGCTGGGATTACAGGCGTGCACCACTGCGCCTGGCTAATTTTTGGTATTTTTTAGTAGAGACGGGATTTCACCATGTTGACCAGGCTGGTCTCGAACTCCTGACCTCAGGTGATCCACCCGCCTCGGCCTCCCAAAGTGCTGGGATTACAGGCGTTACTAAAGGATTTTTAAAGGTTATGTTCTGTTAAGTTACCAACAGAAGCTACTGATTGTGAAATTTCAATTTCATCATTACCTGTCAAGTGAAAAAGATAGACATTAAGAGGAGTTGAGGAGTTAGAGTCTCCTTATGATATGGAGTCTTGTTCCAATGTCCAGGGAAAACTGTTTACAACATGAAAACATCAACTTTTCCTCCCAGTTTGCAGCTTGAATATCTCTGGTTGTGGCATCAAGCAGTTTGGTGAACTTTTATGTGTGGACCATACATCAGGCATGAGGCTTGTTTCTTAAAATGTGTTTAGGTTCATCTTACAGGGCTTTAGGAGAGAAGCAGTTTTAGTTTTTAGTTGGAGAATTATAGCCAAACATGGGAGAAAATTTGGAGAATTCAGGATCTAGCCCATTCTACAGGTAGATAACAATAACTCGAAAACAAGGCTCAGAGCTACAGTCTAATAACAAGGGTATGATAGTTTTTCTTCAGAAACATAACTTTTTCTCCCTACACTGATCACATAGGTTATCAGATTTAAAAACCTCTTGAGGCTAGAAAGCCAAACCTGGGCAGATCTTCAATTGTACTTACAACCTGAATGTTCCTGGGCCTGCCAGGAAATGACAATTTTTATTTACTGATTGTAAGGCTGGAAAGTCTTAAAACCAGGCTTTCTATGGATACCTTCAAATATGATATTCAGTCAAAACCTCTGTACTATAATCAATGTTTCCAATTGTATCCTGCTGTAAAGAAAGAATAGATTTTTGTTGAACTTATATAAATAATTATATTGTACTTTAAGAATATACACGAATAGTTTCCAAATTTTGGAAGAATCAAGTAGACAGAAAAATCAAATGCCTCCACCTTTGTTCACTAAACTATACCAAATTGTTGTAAACTATAGACAGCTTTTGAGAGACAATTTTCTTAAATCTGGAAAATAAAACATGTAGGTAAAGAACTTACAATGTTTCAAATAAAAGTCATTAAAACATCTGTGTTAATTTTTAAGTTTCATATAATTAGTATTTTGTTTTGCTTGATCTTGTTTAGCAGTGTCACGGACCCGTCCGTTTCTTCATCAGAGTTCTGGAAATTCTTTTTCCGTTCATGATCTTAAAGTTATCAGAAATCTGTGTCCAAGAGTTCTTGCAAGTCTTTTTATGAAAGGCAATTTGGGACTGTAGTTGATTGCAAATACTTTTAGGGAATAATCGAAAATAATAACGAGAGAAGCCCAAATGCTTAGAATGGCCATGGTTAAAAATCTGATGAAAATTCCTAATTATCAAGGAAATTTAGTTACTTACATACAATATATGGCTTTTTTTTTTTTGGCAGAGTCTCCCTCTGTCGCCCAGGCTGGAGTGCAGTGGCATGATCTTGGCTCACTGCAAGCTCCACCTCCTGGGTTCACGCCATTCTCCTGCCTCAGCCTCCCGAGTAGCTGGGACTACAGGCGCCTGCCACCACGCCCGGCTAGTATTTTTGTGTTTTTAGTAGAGACAGGGTTTTCAACATGTTAGCCAGGATGGTCTCGATCTCCTGACCTCGTGATCCACCCGCCTCAGCCTCCCAAAGTGCCGGGATTACAGGCGTGAGCCACCATGCCCGGCCAACATATGGCATTTTAAGATAACAACCGGAATCATGACTGACAGCTGGACTGATATCAGGACCATGAAACTTAAATTTCACATCATCTTTAGAATGCATTAATAACATAGCCATACAAATATAGCTTCAGAAAAAATGTAATATAACAACCAAAATTATGACTGATAACCTATTAGATTTCTATGAGTTTACATAATTTTTGAAACATATCAACAACATACCCATAAATGTATCTGAAAGAAGATCTAGTATCACTTATAATTTGACAATGCTTCCCTACAATTTACCAAATAAGCCTAATTATTTAATGTCTCAACAAGATGAGAGATACATGTTTTGAGTCTCTCCAGGAGCACAAATAGAAAATCCAAAAGTTAGTTCTAGGTCAAAAAGACTTAATTTGGTATTCTGATATTTGGGAAGCCTACCAAATATGTCAAAAAGTTTAAAACGCTTGATCAAAACAGAATCACAGGGCCAGACGTGGTGGCTCGTGCCTGTAATTCCAGCACTTTGGGAGGTTGAGGCAGGTGGATCACTTGAGGTCAGGAGTTCGAGACCAGCCTGGCCAACATGGTGAAACCCTATCTCCACTAAAAACACAGAAATTAGCCAGGCGTGGTGGCAGGTGCTTGTAATCCTAGCTACTAGGGAGATTGAGGCAGGAGAATCACTTAAATCTGGAAGGTGGCAGTTGCAGTCAGCTGAGATCGCACCACTGCACTCCAGCCTGGGCAACAGAGTGAGGCTCCTGTCTCAAAAAAAGAAAAAAAATTACAAGTCATGTAAAATATTAATCATTCATTTAAGCAGAGTGATAGTTAAAATACTTCAAAAGCAAATACGGAAAGTTACATGAATGTAAAAGCCTTAACCCATTTAAAGCTCAGTTTTCCGCTTGAATAATCAAAAACATAAAAACAAATCTAACTTGATAAAATGTAAAAATGTCTTGTGTTTAGGCTAGTTACAAAAAGTAAAGAAAAACCTCCTGCTGTATGATTGCTTCTCCTTAGATAACCCAGAAGTCAAACCTGAAGAAAAGGGTACTTGAATTTAATTAGACACAGGAAGAGTGCGTCCAGGGTTATGAGTGTTCACTTTATTATAGAGGACTGTAAACAAGCAAAGGAGTGCCTGGAGCAGGGAATTACATGACTCTTAGTAACAGCACAGGAATTTTCTTGGTTACACAGAATAATCCAGACACATCAGGAAAAGCCGGCCAGGCCAGTGACTCTTGCCTGTAATCCCAGCACTCTGGGAGGCCAAGGCAGGAGGATTGCTTGAGCCCAGGAGTTCGAGACTAGCCTGGGCAACATAGGAAGACCCCCATCTCTACAAAAAATTGGAAAAAAAGAAACATTTCAGGATTAAACATCAAAACCTCTTGCAATTTTCCTAAGGGCAAATCAATACTTTAAGAAAACCTTGTTCTAACATAGGTGATATGGTTTGGCTCTGTGCCCCCACCCAAATCTCCACTCCATTTGTAATGCCTAGGTGATATGGTTTGGCTCTGTGTCCTCACCCAAATCTCTACTCCAATTATAATCCCTAGGTGATATGGTTTGGCTCTGTGTCCTCACCCAAATCTCTACTCCATTTGTAATCCCTAGGTGATGTGGTTTGGCTCTATGTCCCCACCCAAATCTCTACTCCATTTGTAATCCCTAGGTGATATGATTTGGCTCTGTGTCCTCACCCAAATCTCTACTCCAATTATAATCCCTAGGTGATATGGTTTGGCTCTGTGCCCCCACCCAAATCTCTACTCCATTTGTAATCCCTAGGTGATATGGTTTGGCTCTGTGTCCCCACCCAAATCTCCACTCCAATTATAATCCCTAGGTGATATGGTTTGGCTCTGTGCCCCCACCCAAATCTCTACTCCATTTGTAATCCCTAGGTGATATGGTTTGGCTCTGTGTCCTCACCCAAATCTCTACTCCAATTATAATCCCTAGGTGATATGGTTTGGCTCTGTGCCCCCACCCAAATCTCTACTCCATTTGTAATCCCTAGGTGATATGGTTTGGCTCTGTGTCCCCACCCAAATCTCCACTCCAATTATAATCCCTAGGTGATATGGTTTGGCTCTGTGTCCCCACCCAAATCTCCACTCCAATTATAATCCCTAGGTGATATGGTTTGGCTCTGTGTCCCCACCCAAATCTCTACTCCAATTATAATCCCTATAATCCCACATGTTGAGGGAAGGACCTGGTGGGAGGGGGTTGGATCATGGGGGCAGTTCTCCCCATGCTATTCTTGTGATAGTGAGTGAGTTCTCAGGAGATCTGATGGTTTTATCAGGCAGTTTCCCTGCTCTTGCTTGCTCTGTCTCACCTGCCACCATGTAAGACATGCCTCTTCCCCTCTGCCATGACTGTAAGTTTCCTGAGGCCTCTCCAGCCATGAGGAACTGTGAGTCACTTAAACCTTATTTCTTTACAAATTACCCAGTCTCGGGTAGTATCTTTATAGCAGTGTGAGAATGGACTAATACAATAGGGGACCAAGATTTTTAGTTTTGTGCTACTTACCCTGATAGGAAATCTAATGAAGGTTCTGGACCAAAATTTTGCGTAAACAGTTTCCATGCAGTTTAAAAATAAAAATAAAAAATGCCATTTCTACCCCCACCCACCTCTTCTTTCTTTTTTTTTTTTTTCATTTTCAAATGAGGTTAGGGCTAAATTTTCAACTGTTTACATTTTAGCTAGGTGGGCCAGGCATGGTGGCTTATGCCTGTAATCCTAACCCTTTCGGAGTCTGAGACAGGTGAATTACTTGAGCTCAGGAGTTCTAGACCAGCCTGGGCAATAGAGTGAAACCCCATCTCTACAAAATGACAACAAAATTAGTCATGTCTGGTGGTGCATGTCTGTAGTCCCACCTACTTGGGAAGCTGAGGCGGGAGGAGGATCACTTGAGCCTGGGAGGTCAAGACTGCAGTGAGTCATGATTGTAACACCATACTCTAGGCTGGGTGACAGAGCAAGACCCTGTATCTATATCTATATCTATATCTGTATCTGTATCTGTATCTGTATCTGTATCTGTATCTAGATCTATATCTATCTATCTATAAAAGAAAAAAACATTTTAGCTAGGATTGACTGCATTGTATAAGAATCTCCAAGTAGACTTGAACTAGCAGCAAATGTCTTTTGGTTGCTGGTCTTGTTTGCTTGGTTAGAGATGTGGGCAGGAGGCATTGTGGCAGGGTTTTGGTTTTATTTTGTTTTTGGCTTTTTCTTTCTGGACTCTGCATGGCAGAAAAAGTAATACATTTTTATGCTGGACAGAGGTACCTTACATTATTGCTCTGAGCTCCAGCTTTTGACCTCTGTAATCTGAGAGCCTAACTTTTATAAACACTTATGAATATTTATGTAGTTCTTTTTCTTTTAGATTATTAATTTTTCAATTAAGTGCTCCATCACCATAAGCAACTGTTAGTCAGTCAAACCTAAATTGATGTCTCTAAAAGGTGTCTAGGTTGTTGGTTACCATGGAGCTGTTGGAATTTCTAAAGCTGTTAATTTGAAAGCCCTTTAAGACTTTGAAAAAAATCCTGGCTAGAATGCCATAAGCAGTGAGTTTCATCTCAACACCAGCAAAAGAGTCAGAAAATTCAAAATAGGCAAAAAAAAAAAAAAAAAGTTGGGGGAGAGATACAGACCTTAGAAGACTCCATGTTAACTCTATTGCTGCAAGGTTGTTTTTTTGAGAGGGTTGCTTTTTTACAGAGTTCAAATAATGGCCATTGAGCTCTGAATTTTCCTTGGTGTCATTTTGCCAATCACTTAAAAAATGTGCATGAGAATGGGCCACAATATGTAGCTGGCTGGAATCCCAGCACACCTGGTTCACCTTAATGTTTTAGAATCTCATTCAATTCTTATTAATCTCTTGAGAGCAAAGAAAATCTGCAAATCCAGCCAGGGAATGTCAGGAGTTTAGACCATGTTTGAGATGGCAGCGGCTGCCCTGATGGCCTTTAGTTAGCGAATCTGCACTCACCATTTAGAATGTTTATTTTTATTCTCAGAAGATTTTAAAAAACCATCAAGGGGAAAGACTCAAATCAAGTCAAAAGGAACCAAGGTAAGAGTGTTCACAAAAATTTTAACCTAGGTGTCCACATGGAACAAAATGTTAAACCAGACATGCAGATCAAAAGTGAATTCACAAGACATGCCTTACAGAGAGAATGTTAATTCTGTACAAATCAGAGCATTCAACCCAGAAAGATTTATGCCTTTGTACCAGAAAGGACTTAGCAGAAAAGACAAAAAGGGCTGTTTATCGTCTCGGGCTAGATGTGTGGTCCCTTATCAAGGCGGCCTCATCCAAGTCACATTCTGAGTAGCATCAAAAAGCCTCCAGCACAAAGAGAAAGGCTCAGCCTGAGAAAGGACTCACCAGGGTGAAAAATCAAGCTGTGGAAATGAAGAGCTCTAACAGCTGGAGTAAATACTGCACAACAGTTCCAAAAAATGGGAGTAAAAAATGATTTCTTCCGATGGTGATATTTTCCTGGTCCCATTTCTGACACCATATGTATCAGTCTAAGTAACAGAGAGAGGCTCACTCAAAGAAGAAGTAACTTATTCAAGAATAGAGCATTGAAATGGGAATACACATGCCACAGTAAATTACATGCATATTCGGGTAAAGGAAGACAAAGGAGTTTAAAGGGAAAATTAGGAGAATGACAGAATTATTTTGAAAGAATTATCCCGGGCTACAAAGATCAATAGCAAGGGTGATGCCAGTCCGAGGTTGGACAGGCAGTTGCTGGGCAGACACCCTTGCAGAAGTATTTTTTGTGTAAGGTTGTGCTGGTCTTTGTGCAAGGTTTTGGGTTTTGCAGTGTCTTTTATCATATTTTTTGTTATTCGATGGATGTGGGAACGCTCCCTCCACGGCCTTCACTGGCTCCACTCATCAGGGCTTTTTGTTTTTCTAACACAAGTGCCTTCATTTTGATTCTAACGACTTTTATGCCTCCACCAAAATTAACCTGTGAGAAACAGTCTACGTTACAATACTACAGGTGCCTTCAAATTTACATTTTACAACTAGGTTTTTGATTCTTTTTCTTTTTTTCTTTTTTTTTTTTTGAGATGGAGTCTCGCTCTTGTCACCCAAGCTGGAGTGCACTGGCGCGATCTTGGCTCACTGCAACCCCTGCCTCCCAGGTTCAAGTTAGTCTCCTGCCTCAGTCTCCTGAGTAGCTGGGATTACAGGTGCCCACCACCGGTCCCGGCTAATTTTTGTATTTTTAGTAGAGACGGGGTTTCACCATGTTGGCCAGGCTGGTCTCCAACTCCTGACCTCAGGAGATCCATCCGCCTCGGCCTCCCAAAGTGGCGGGATTACAGGTGTGAGCCTCCGTGCCCGGCCATTTTCACTCATTTTCACTGAGTGAAAGGATGGGGTAGCACGTGGAGGAGTCTCGCCAAATGCCATGGAAGCTTTTACAGGAAGGAAGGAAGCTGAACGGTCATCGGATGTGGTGCAGGCCATTCTCTTTCAACCTCTCAACAATGGTCACACTTTCGGGGAGGAAGACCTGGGGTATGTATCAGTCTTATCAAGAAAAGCTGTTTCTTTTCTTGTTTTATTTTATCCCAAAAGCTTAAAAGCCCCACCAGGTTATTCTTCTTAAAAATATAAATGGGAGAGTAGCATTGCCTCTCACAGGACTGCTGAGAACCACACCCGCTGAGGTCACTCACAACTAATACAGCCGTTTCCCACATCACTGATTTTCTAGGGGAAGGCGCCCAGTAGCACAATCTGTCCTGGCCATGCTTGTCCACCGAACTGCAACTCACATTCTGCAGGTCCTGGAGCCGAAGAAAGACCCCCAGAGGAAGCTCCCGGCCACGCACAGGTCCTGGGGCCCAGGCGAGGCAGCCGTCACCACTTCACAGGTGAGCTCTGTCAAAACCGGCAGCTTCTAAGTACAGTCAGTTACCAGTGCGCCGTGAAATAGTTCTCAAACTGGTTGCCCTACACAGGCATTTTATTGCATTTTGCTTTACTGTGCTCAAAGATACTGCATTTTGCACAAATTGAATTTGTGGCAACTCTGCCTTGAGCAAGTTGATCAGCACCATTTTCCCAACAGCTCCTGCCCACTTCATGTCTCTGTGTCACATCTTGGTAATCCTCACAGTCGTCCAAACTTTTTCATTTTTATCACCTATGGTGATCTGTCATCGGTGATCTTTGATGTTACTACTGCAATTGTTTTGGAGCATCGTAACTGCCCACGTGAGACACCAAACTTAATTGTGTTCTGTCAGCTCCACTGACCTGGCGTTCCCATCTCTCTCCTGTCCTTAGCCTCCCTGTTCCTTCAGACAGAACAATATTAAAATCTGGCCAGTTAATAACCTTACAATGTCCTCCACACATTTCATTGAAAGGAAGGAGTTACAGGTCCCTCACTTTAAATCAAAAGCTAGAAATGATTAAGCTTGGTGAGGAAGGCACATCAGAAGCCGAGATGGGCCAAAAGCTAGGCTTCTTACACCAAATGGTTAGCCTAATTGTGAATGCAAAGGACAAGTTCTTGAAGGAGATTAAAAGTGCAACTCCGGTGAACACAAACGATAAGAAAGTAAAACAGCCTTATTGCTAATACAGAGAAAATTTCAGTGGTTTAGATAGAACATCAAACCAGCCATGATACTTCCTGAAGCCACAGCCTCATCTAGATGGAGGCCTTTACTCCCTTCAACTCCATGAAGCCTGGAGAGGCGAGGAAGGTGCCTCTCTCCACTTTCTTCAGAAAGAAGAAAGGTTGGAAACCAGCAGAAGTTCATTCATGAGATTGAAGGAAAGAAGCTGTTTCTGTAACATAAAAGTGAAGGTGAAGCATCAGGTGCTGGTGGAGAAGCTGCAGCAAGTTCCCTAGAAGACCCAGCTGAGACCACTGATGAAGGAGGCTGCACTAAACAACAGATTTTAAATGCAGATAAAACAGCCTTCTATCGGAAGATGCTGTTCTAGGACTTTCATAGGTGGAGAGGAGAAGTCAGTGCCTGGCTTCAAAGGACAGGCTGACCCCCTTGTTAGGGGCTAATGTTGAAGCCAGTGCTCATTTGCCATTCTGAAAATCCCAGGGCCCTTAAGAATGATGCTAAATCTCCTCTGCCTGTGCTCCATCCATGGAACAACAAAGCCTGGATGACAGCACCTCTGTTCACAGCATGGTTTGCCGCCTGTTCTAAGTCCACTCTTGAGACCTGTTGTTCAGAAAGAGAGATTCTTCTCCAAAAAATTCCTGCTCATGGTCACCCAAGAGCTCTGATGGAGACGTACGGGAATGTTGTTTTCATGCTGCTGACACCACATCCCCCCTGCAGCCCAAGGATCCAGAATGATTTTGACTTTCAAGTCATTATTTCAGAAACACGTTTTCTAAGGCTATAGTTGATTCCTCTGATGAATCTAGGCAAAGTCAATTGAAAACCTTCTGAAAGGAATTCATCATTTTAGATGCCATTAGGAACATTCATGATTTATGGGAGGATGTCAAAATATCAACATTAACAGGGGTTTAGAAGAAGTTGATTCCAGCCCTCAGGGATAACTTTGGGGAGTTTGAGTCTTTACTGGGGGAAATAACTTCAGACATGGTGGAAATAGCAAGAGAACTAGAATTAGACGATTAGACGGGGCCTGAAGATGGGACTGAACTGCTGCGATCTCAGGATGAAACTTGAACGGACGAGGAGCTGCTTCTTATGGAGGAGCAAAGAAGGTGGTTTCTTGAGATGAAATCTGTTCCTGATGAAGACACTGTGAAGACTGTTGAAATGAAACAAAGAATTTAGAAAATTCCATAAACGAGTTGATAAAGCAGTGGCAGGGTGTGAGCACATTAGCTGATTCTGAACAAAGCTCTGCTGTGGGTAAAACGCTATCCATCAGCATCACACACTCTCGTGAAAGGAAGAGTTGATCTACACAACAAAGTTCATTGCTGTCCTATTTTTAAAAATTGCCACAGCCACCCCGGCTGTCAGCCACCACCACCCTGATCAGTCAGCAGCCGTCAGCATTGAGGTAAGACCCTCCAGCAGCAAGAGATTTGGACTCGCTGAAGGGGCAGACGATCGTCAGCATTTTTTAGCAATAAATTACTTTTCAATTAAGGCATGTGCATTTTTTAAGACATAGTGGTATTTCACACTTAATAAGACTATAGTATAGTGTAAACATAATTTTATAAAGCACCAGGAAACCAAAACGATTTATGTGACTTGCTTTATTGTGATATTCCCTTTATTGCCGTGGTTTGGAACCGCAGCAGTAGCCTCTGAGATAAGCCTGTGCCAGTATGTTGGGGTGGGCATCTTATACATTTAAAGCAGCCATTTCCACATGTTGTTTTTATTCTAATATTTTTAGTATATTGATAAACAACATAAGAACACATGTCCTTTTAGAAAATCCAAAGTATAAAATTCACATTTATAAAACATAAAATAGAGCAGAATATTGGCCTTATAATAGCACAAACCTCCTAAAGTAGTGGTTCTTAAACTTCAGTATACCTCACGATCACACAGGGAGCTCTTTAAAATGTCCTGTGGACCTGAACAAATGAGCCCTCCCAGCAGATCAAGTGGAGGAGGCTCAAGATATCACTCCCAGAAACTTGCTCCCTCAGCAGGCAGTGGTGAGAGTAACATGAGCAGGGCCTTCCTCCACCTCACCTGGGCCGCAGCTGTGGACCTTCCTCCACCCCTCCTGGGCCACAGCTGTGACGCATGTGAGGAGGAACCTTCCTCCGTCTCTCCTGAGATGCAGCTGGGATGCACGTTGCTGGGGGAAAATGGCAAGGAAGCCAATGAAAAGCACTGGGTAAGAATCGGTGCATTAGGCCCAGGGCATTAAAGTGTCCTGCTGGAAGGAAGACTCAATCCTCCCAGGGTATCACCTCTGCTGGCCTTGCTGCTTTCACGAGTGAAGGAAGCTGCTGGCGCTGACCTGTGGGCTCTCTGTGACTGACGTGGTTTCATTTTGGCATAACTTGGAGCCACCGCAGCCTGGGGCAAAACAAAAGCAGGTCTCTTCTGTCTCAGCGGGAGTTCCCTGCCAACCTTTCGTGGACAGAGCAGCAGGGAGTGCAGTCTTGCTGGCCTTCTCTATGCAGGGCGAGGTCTGGGCCAGGAGGCTCTGCAGCTGAGACCAGGGAGGCCCTGTCTGGTCATCCCCACGAAGACATCCCACCCTCCCACTGGCCCGCGGAGCAGCTGCACCTGCCGCTCTTCTGTGGACCAAGGGCATGGTGGACAGCAATGCTGTTTCACTTGGGATCAGGCCAACTGAACAACGCGGTCTGGAGTCAGAGGACTGCCATTGTCATTTACTTTGCCTCCTTTTTCTGAGTATCACGAAGGCCTCATGGACTCAGACCCCTCAAGGAGGAGTGTGGAACCCCCATGTTCTCTGACCCCTGCCTGTTTCCTCAGCCGCCATCTCCATCCTGCCATCCCTCACAGTATCCCTGGCCTGGCTTCTTTCATAGCCCCGGGTCCTCAGGCCTGGCCAGGTGCTGAGTGTGGCCACTTTTCTCCAGGGTTTCCAGCTTCCAGGCTCCCCATACAGTACAGAGAAGACTGTGTGTAACGTATCGGGTGAGCTATGAAGCCTAACCCTACAATGAGCCCATCAGCTGACCTGAAATCCAGGGTGTCACCAACATCACAACAACCGCTGGAGAGCTCCCCATCCCACTCTGCCCTTTGCTTCCCCACCAGCAGATCCACCAACCTCAACCTGGTGTTGATCATGTTCCTTTTCTATGGTGTTTTATTGCATGAGTATATATATATATATATATACACACACATATATACACACACGCATATACAAAGAGATATATATATACATACACACATATACAAAGATATATATATATATACACATACAAAGATATTGTTTAGTTTGGCTTGTTTCTGAGGTTTATAAAAATAGCATATATATTCTTCAGTGATAGCTGTTGCACTAATCATTGTGTATCTGCATCTTCATCCGTATGATTTTGTTTGGCTGTGGTTTGTTGATTGTGATTGCTGTATAATATCCTATTATGTGGCTGTAACAGAATGTGTTCATGCCATCTTTATACATGGACATTTAGTTGCTTTCATGGGAAGTACTGCAGTGAACATTCTGTATAATTCTTGGTGCACCTGAGTTAAAGCTGCCGGAGAGTGTGCGTGTGGAGGAGGGTGTGCGTGTGGAGGAGGGTGTGTGTGTGGAGGGGACTGCAGAATCACAGAGTGTGCAAATGTTCAGATGAGTGCAGTGACAACCAATTTTTTGAAATGGTTGTTTTAATTTATAATCCCACCAGCAACAAAGGAGTTACTTTCCATCCACATCCTCAACAAGTCTATGTTATCCAACTTGGTCTCTGCCATGCCAGGTAAAAGCTGTGTTAAAATGAAAACTTGTAGTTCTGATTGCCAGTCTCCTAATGACCATATGGTTTAGATTTTTTCTTATTTTTTATCTGCCATTTGAGTTTTTCTTCCTGTGAAATGCCTGTTCATGTTTGTTGTTCATTTTTCTGTTGGGATGTCTGTCTGTTTATTACTGGTTTGTAGTAGTTCCCTGTGGTTTCTGAAGGAAACTATTTTATTGTTTATATGTTACTCATGTTGTCTACCAATTTTCAGTTTGTCTTTTTCATTTTCTTTATGAGATATTTTGGTGAACAGAAGCTGTTAATTTTAAGAATGCCTTCCCTAACATGAGGATTTTAAAGATATCTTCCTTTTATACTTTTAAAATGTATGAAATTTGCCCTTCAGAGCTAACTGTTTACTTAATAAGAAATGGATGTTTCATATATGATGTAAGGCAGGAATCCCATTCATTTTCCATATGAATAACCAATTGTCCCAGCACTGTATATTGAAAAACTTCTGTTCTCATTGATCTATGATGTCATCTCTGATATATACCAGTCTCCATTTTTTTTTTTTTTTTTTTTGAGACAGGGTCTTGCTTTGTTGCCCAGGCTGGAGTGCAGTGGTGTGATCTCAGCTCACTGCAACCTCTGCCTCCCTCATTCAAGTGATTCTCCTGCCTCAGCCTCCCAAGTAGCTGGGACTACAGGCATGTGCCACCAAGCCTGGCTAATTTTTTTGTATTTTTTAGTAGAGACGGGGTTTCACCATGTTGGCCAGGCTGGTCTTTAACTCCTGACCTCAAGTGATCCGCCCACCTCAGCCTCCCACAGTGCTGGGATGACAGGCATGAGCCACGCACCCGGCCAGGCCGGATTTTCTATTCTGACTTCTACTGCACTGTCAGAATTGCTACAGCTCCGTAAGTCATGACATCTGGGAGGACCAGGGACCCACGATTCTTTAGAGGTTTCTTCAGAAGTTTTTGTGGCTGTTCTTGGTATTTGTTGTTTCATAACTTGTAGAATTAATGTGTCAAGTTTATTGATAAAACCTGTTAGGGCCTTAACAGAGCTGCGTGGAATCTAAGTCAGTTTGAGAAGAACTGGCAGTCTTGTGATTTGAATTTTCCCATCTGTCAACCTGGCTACCATTTCACTTGCTTAGGTCCATTTCAAAGTCCTCCAATAAGATTTTGTGATTTTCTCCATATAGCACTTGCTGGTTTTTGTTTTGTATTTATCCCTGGTTACTTTATTTTCTGTTACTATTGTACACGATAGCTTTTTCAAAACTGCCGTTTTCCGGCTGATTGCTGCTGGCTTACAGAACTGCAGTGGATTTTTGTGAACTGGCACCACGCACTCACGTTACTAAGATCTTTTATTTCTAATAGTATATCAGTAGATTATTTGCAGTTTCCACTGTAACAATACATATCATTTATAAATGATGACTGTTTTATGCTTCCCCTCCAAGTTTTGTAGCTTTTCTTTCTTTTCTTGCGTTGCTGTGGTAGTTTAGCCCCGTAGTGCAGTGATTAACAGAATCAGTTATAGTGGGTCTCCTTGTCTTATTCCAGATGGTAAAGGGAGTGTTTCCGACATTTCTCCATCAGGAAAGATTTATGCTAAGGGTTTTTCTGGCCTGTCTTTTCTCAGGTTAAAGAAACTTCAGTTCATCCCTAGTCTTCTAAAAGATTTTTATGACTATTTTAGAGTAGTATCAAATGGTTGTCTGCCTCTGTTGAGATGACCATATGGTTTTTCTCTTTCATTTTGTTAAGACAGAGAAATACGTATATTTGCATATGTGTAATGTATACATTATTCTGTTCCTAAAACCAGATTCAGTTATGCATTTCTGGGATAAACCCAATTCCATAAGTAGATTTTTAGTTAGCTAATATTTGACTTAATCTTTTTATGGCAATGTTTACAAGTGAGAAACGTTTGTGTTCCTCTCTTGTGTTATCCTTGCTGAATTTGAAATCAAAGGTATATTGGGCTTATAGAATGAGTTGGGAAGCTTTCCTCTGTCTCTAATTCCATTTTTGAAAGCATTTTTATAAGTGTGGGATGACCTTTTTTAAATGTTTGATATAACTTTAAACCTTTCTTGTCTTGGTATTTCTTTGTGGGAAAATTTTAATCTACTGATTAGATTTCTTTCATAGTTAAATGTCTGTTTAGACCTATCTCATCTCAAAATGAGATGTTTCACTTTTGGAAATTATATTTTCTAGGAATTTGCCAATTTCTTTGGATTCATTATTGTTCTTTTTCATCATCTTAAATGGGATGTTTAGCTCATTAATTTTAAGCCTGTGTTCATTTGAATCAAACCTCAGAGCTATAAATGCCCTGCTAGATCTCACTTTTGCTTCCTCTCACAAGTTTCAAAATAGCCAATCATTCAAGTATGGCTTTGTTTCTATCACAATCTTTTTCTTTGATGAAGGAGTTAGTTCGAAGTACATCTTAAAATTTCCAAATGTACAGGAAATTTCTTTATCTTTGTATTATTGATTTCTAAATTAATTGCACTATGGTTAGATAACATAAAATGTATGATACTATTATTTTGAAATTTAATGCAGTTAGCATAAAGCCCAGTATTTGGTTAATATTTGCTTCAAAGGAATGTGTATTATTTTCTGATTTGGTTCAGCATTCTATGTCTATCAAATTAAGCTTGTTGAATGTGTTATTCAAATTTACTATATGTTTACTTTTTTCTAATTGAAAAAGCAATAGTCTAAAGAGATGTGTCAAAATCTCTCACTTTGAAAGTGCATTTGCCAATTTCGCCTGCAGTTTTATCAACTTTGCTTGTGTGTGTGTGTCTTCCCTCCCTCTCTCCCTCTTTCTCTCTCTGTCTGGGTGTGTGTGTGTGTGTGTGTGTGTCATTCCTCTCTCTCTCTGTCTCTCTTTCTATATATATATATGTGTGTGTATGTATTTTTTCTCCTTTGTTACACATTTTTCCGTTGGGAATCTATGGAGATCTGCTTTTTTGTCTATTTTAAAAATTTTTGTTCACTCCATTGTTGTTCTTTTGGTGGTTGCCATTGAAATTTTACTTTGCATTTCTAACATAATAAATTTAAGTTTAATACTTCAGTTTCCTTCTCAACAATATAAACCTTAGAACATTCTTCTCCAGACTTTCAAGCTATCATTGTTCAATATTTTAGCTCTGTAATTTTTATAACTCCCAAGTTAGATATTGTGGTTATTATCTTATAGACAATGTTTGTTTAGATTTAACATATATTTAACAATTTATTTGTTTGTCATTTCTTCCGATATTTTATAACTTCCTTTTTTAAAGTAACAATTTATTAGGAAAAAGATCTATCTCAATGTAAAGGAACTGGTTCTGCTAAAACAATGCATATCTAACAGACATCTAAAATAGTTATAGAATATGTAATCTATACGTAATACATGCTATGTAATACGCGCTGCGTAATACACGCTACGTAATACACGCTACGTAATACATGCTGCATAATACATGCTACACGCCACACGATATGTTATGCATAAGTCCATCATGCCCTTATGGGATTAGTTTCCACCTGCTTAGAGCACATTCTTTAGAACTCCTTTAGGAAAGTTTTCCTGGAGTTTAACTCTCAGTTTCTGTTTCTTTGGGAATGTTTTATTTGCCCTCATTGTGGAAAGATGGTTTGGATAGACAACAGTAGAATGACAATTTGTTTTTAGAAGACATGATTCCACTGGATTCCAGTTTCTATTTTTGCTGTCGAAAATCTGGGCATGGCGCAGTGGCCCACGCCTGTAATCCCAACATTTTGGGAGGCCGAGGAGGGTGGATCACCTGAAGTCAGGAGTTTAAGACCAGCCTGGCCAACATGGTGAAATCCTGTCTCTACCAAAAATACAAAAATTAGCCAGGCATAATGGCACACTCCTGTAATCCTAGCTACTCAGGAGGCCAAGGCATGAGAATGGCTTGAACCTGTGAGGCGGAGGTTGCAGTGAGCCAAGACTGTGCCACTGGACTCCAACCTGGGCAACAGAGCAAGACTCTGTCTTGAATAAAACCAAAAAAAAAAAAAAAAAAAGAAAAGAAAATCTGTTAGTCTTATTGTTGGCTTCATAGGTGATCTGTCTTCTGTTTGTCTTCAGTGTCCTGAATTTTTTTTTCTTTTTTGGACGGAGTTTCGCTCTTGTCGCCCAGACTGGAGTGCAATGGAGCGATCTTGGCTCACTGCATCCTCAGCCTCCTGCCTCAGCCTCCCAAGTAGCTGGGATTACAGGTGCCTGCCACCATGCCCAGCTAATTTTTGTATTTTTAGCAGAGACAGGGTTTCACCATGGTGGCCAGGCCATTCTCGAACCCTTGACCTCAGGTGATTCACCTGACTTAGCCTCCCAAAAGCTGGGAGTACAGGCGTCAGCCACCGTGCCTGGCCTCAGTGTCGTGACATTTTCCTGCAGTGTGTCTGTGGGTGGATTTCTTTTTATTTGCTCTGTTTGGAATTTATTGTGTATTCACGACTCTCATCAATTCTATCCATTCTTGCAGGTTTTCAAGCATTATCTCTTTAATTAATCATTTTTCCCTCTTCCTTTTTGGTCTCACTTCCTAGAACTATGACTAGATATTCATTAGACCTTATTCTATAATCTCTCCCTCTTAATCTTTCAAATATGTTTTGCCTCCCTCTTTTTCTGTTATGCATTCTGGACAATTTCTTCAGCTCTAACCTCTAATTTTGATGCCTCTGCGGGTCTGAGTCTGTTTTGTGTTCGGGTTGTGTGTGCTGACTTTTGCTCACGGACGCGTTCCTCTGTGTGTGTTTGCTGCTCTTTGGCTGTGAGCTCAGGTGTGGCTGATGTCACTCTGTGAGAACCCAGTGGTGTTTACTACTGGCTCAAGCTGGGGACCCCAGTGGGGAGCACATTTGCCTCCTCTGCTGGGCCTGGAGCCCCAGCTCGCCTCCTGGCCCACACAACCTTTAGGTGGCTCTGATGTGGCAAGTCCTCCCAGGGCAACCTCAACTTTCCTATTTTATTATGGGATTTCCCTCCTCTGAATTCAGGTCACGAGGGGAGCCTTGAAGAAGTCCCTTATTTCATTCAAACCCAATACTGGCAGGAAAACCAAGTCTCAGGCAGGATCGGATGGTTTTGTTGGTGAGGACCCTTCCCAGCGTCTGGCCTGCCTTATTGTCAGAAGTAGAAATCCCCTCCGATTTTTCTTCGATGTGTTTTTAACTGCATAAAATATGCCAACAGGGAAAACCAGTTTCTTCCTCCCCCTCCTCCTCCTCTTCCTCCTCCTCTTCCTTTTGGGCTGGGTTTTTGAGACAGAGCACGCATTCTAGAGGAGGCGTGTGCTTGCGGTTGCTTTTATTTCGATACGTGAGGCAGAGAAAAAGAGCAGGATGGGGAAAGTCCCCGTGAGTGGAAGGGCCCTGCTGATGGGACGCGGAGAAGGCGATGCCTCCACTGTCAGAATCTTGTCATTGTGGGGAGAGAGCTCCGTGAGACAAGGTGTCTATAAGCAAAAGGTACCTCTGCATGGAAGATGCTATTCCATGATGGATTAGCGTCAGAACAGTTTGCACCGTGCATCCTCACACACAGGCCAGTTAAATCTGCTCTATAAGGCGTGTGAGTATGGGGGCCGTTCCAGCTCCATCGACTATTCCCTGACTCTTTTTACCGCTCCCATAGGTTTGTCTGGATGGCACATTACTCTCAGTAAAACGGAGGAATAATGAAAACGAATGCGCTGCACTTTGGCTAAAGGGAACGTGCTACCTTTTTCGTCGTTTTGCTTTTCTGTTTTTGTTTTAAAGGAGGTGGCAGCGCACATGGGGACTTTGGAAAGAAAAAGATACCCGGGAAAACGTAGATGGCTCGTGTGCTGTCTAGGAGAAGGCCACTCCCGAGGGGTGAGGACCGCATCTGTGATTCTGCGGCCGTGAGAGCAGCTGGTGCGCCCTGCAGGGCTGACAGGGCCGAGGATGGAACGTGCCGCTTTCTAATCACCGGTCAGAAGCATGGGCCGGAACAGAGGGGCTGCTTCTGAGCCCACGCGCACACACCGCCGAAGCTTCTAGGGTGCATTTGATTGTGGTGGTGACTCTAGCGACTCCGAGTTAGAAGGATCTCGTTTTGTCTTAGAATTTTCACCAGGTGTGTTTTTAATTATAGTAGGGAGAGATGGCATTGAATGTTTTGCTGTTTGAGCCTTCCCATACAGCTCGGGTTTAATTTATGAAATTATGACAAGTCCGTCATTAAGAAAAGAAACATATTTTAGGGTGAATCTGATTCGTGTTTCCAAGCCCAATTTTCATTTAAAAATTCCCTTTGTCTGGTACAGCCAGAGAGCTTCTGGCACCTCCCAACTCTTCTGTACCACAGTTGTCACCGAGGTCTACTCGGAACATTACATGGAAGTGAATAAACTACTGCATTCTAACATTTATTTTCCTAACACATTTGTTCTGGCCATACAGCAACAGGCTATTTGCGATTGCATATTATAATGCATTCTTTGCAGCTGAAAAAAGTACATATTTTGGAAAAATAAGCATAGGACTCATTTGACTTTAAATCATCAGATGAGTCTTAAAATGCCTTTTAAAGGAGACCTCTAGGCTTAGTATGCTGAATGTGGATTGTCCATGCAACTTAAGGGAGGATTTCTTCTGTTTATTTAAAAATAATTCCAAAACATAAAACTGATGACTTATTTGAATATTACTTAAAGAAGATTCTTATCATTTAGAGATATATGCTGAAATATTTGGAGATGAACTAGTGTGATACCTGACATTTATTTCAAAGTAACCTGGTTTAGGGACTAGTGGGTATGACTGAGATAAGATGGTGCTGCACTGAGGGTGCTGGAGGGGGCAGTGGGACTGAGGGCTGAGGGTGCTGGAGACGGCAGCAGGACTGAGGGAGGGGGCAGTGGGACTGATGACTGAGGGTGCTGGAGGGGACAGCAGGACTGAGGACCGAGGGTGCTGGAGAGGGTGGTGGGACTGAGGACTGAGGGTGCTGGAGAGGGGAGGACAGCAGGACTGAGGACCGAGTGTGCTGGAGGGGGCTGCAGGACAAAAGACCAAGGGTACTGGAGGGGGTGGCGGGACTGAGGGCTGAGGGTGCTGGAGAGGGCAGCGGGACTGAGGGAGGGGGCAGTGGGACTGATGACTGAGGGTGCTGGAGGGGACAGCGGGACTGAGGACTGAGGGTGTTGGAGAGGCGAGGACAGCAGGACTGAGGACCGAGGGTGCTGGAGAGGGTGGTGGGACTGAGGACTGAGGGTGCTGGAGAGGGGAGGACAGCAGGACTGAGGACAGAGTGTGCTGGAGGGGGCGGCAGGACAAAAGACTGAGGGTGCTGGAGGGGGCGGTGGGACTGAGGACCGAGGGTGCTGGAGGGGGGAGGGCAGCGGGACTGAGGACTGAGAGTGCTGGAGAGGGGAGGGCAGCGGGACTGAGGACCGGGGGTGCTAGAGGGGGGAAGGCAGCGGGACTGAGAACCGAGGGTGCTGGAGGGGGCAGCAGGACTGAGAACTGTTGGTTCTGTTGCATATGTTTGAAAATTTTCATAATACACAATGTAAAATGTTGTGTTAGAGGAAACATTCTTCCTCTATAAATTTCACTTGCAATTTATGTACAAATTACCTTCTAGTTTGCTTCTCTTCTTATCACCGCCAGGTTTCCATTACAGCCACTGGAGAGAGTTTCTAAGAAGCAGGTCCCCAGATGACTGTCTTAATGTGATTCAAAACAGAGAAGGGATTGGAGCCAATGACAGACAGCACAAGGTAGAACTGAGGGTGGGCCGGACCTGAGAGAGTTCTTAACGTAAAGATATCACTCTCCAGGGATGCCTTAAAGTGCTGCATTTTACACTATAGACCGTGAGCATCCTGGAATTTCAAGTTCTGTTCCATTGATCTTTATGTCTATCCTTATGCTGATACCAGATGATCTTGATCCCTGTAGCTTTGTAGGAAGTCTGAAATCCGGTGGCATCCATTTTCCAACTTTGTTCTTCTTTCTCAAAATTGTTTTGGATTCTTCAGGTCCATGTAAATAAATAGTTCAGTTTGTCAATTGCCACAAAAGCTTGCTGATATTTTGATAGTGATTGCATTGAATCACAGTAATTTGTGGAGACAATATGTAAATAATATTGAACCTTTCAAAGAGCACAGGATGTCTTTCCATTGGTTTTGCTCTTCTACGATGTTTGCGGTTTTTGCTGATGAAAACTCAGTGATGTTTTGTAGCTTTCAGTGAACAAATATTGCAAGTCTTGTTATATTTAATACTATTTTATTATTTTTGATGCTATTGTAAATGGAATTGTTTTATTCAATTTTCAGGTTGTTTATTGATATTATATAAAATATAATTGACTTTTGTGTAATGATATTATATCTTACAATCTTGATAAGCTTGTTTGTTAGTTCAGTAGGGCTCTTTTTTGTAAATTTCTTAAGAGTTTCTACATAGAGGATTAGGTCATCTCCAATAGACAGTTTTATTTCTTCTTTTCAGTATTTATGGTTTTAACCCTCTCCTCCCCTTCCCCCTCCCCTCCCCTCCCCCTCCCCCTTTCCTCCCTCCCTCCTTTCCTTCCTTCCTCCCTCCCTCCCCCTTCCTCCCTCCCTCCCTTCCTCCCTCCCTCCCTTCCTTCCTTCCTCCCTCCCTCCCTCCCTTCCTCCCTTCCTCCCTCCCTCCCTTCCTTCCTCCCCCTTCCTCCCTCCCTTCCTTCCTCCCCCTTCCTCCCTCCCTTCCTTCCTCCCCCTTCCTCCCTCCTTCCCTTCCTTCCTCCCTCCTCCCTCCCTCCCCCCCTTCCTCCATTCCTTCCTCCCTCCCTCCCTCTGTCCCCACTTCCTACCTCCCTTCCTTCCTTCCTTCCTTTCTCCCTCCCTTCCTTCCTTCCTTCCTCCCTCCCTCCCTCCCTTCCTTCCTCCCTTCCTTGGAAAGGAGTTAATCATGAAAGACTGAGGCCTTCCCTCCTAAGATGCTGAACAAGACAAGGCTGGTTGTTCTCACCACTTCTCCTCCAGCACAATGTGAGAAATTATTGTTACAAGTCAGGCATTAAGAAAAGAAAACAGGCCAGGTGCATGCTTGTAATCCCAGCACTTTGGGAGGCCAAGGCGGGCAGATCATGAGGTCAGGAGATCGAGACCATCCTGGCTAACACAGTGAAACCCTGTCTCTACTAAAAATACAAAAAATTAGCTGGGCATGGTGGCGGGCGCCTGTAGTCCCAGCTACTCGGGAGGCTGAGGCGGGAGAATGACGTGAACCTGGGAGGCGGAGCTTGCAGTGAGCTGAGATCGCACCGCTGCACTCCAGCTTGGGCGACAGAGCGAGACTGTCTCAAAAAAAAAAAAAAAAGAAAGAAAAGAAAACATATTTTAGGGTGAATCTGATTCACATTTTCAAGCCCAACTTTCATTTAAACACTCCCTTCTTCGGGCACAGCCGGAGAGCTTCTGGCACCTCCCAGCTGTTCTGTGGCACAGTTGTCACCTGAGGTCTACTTGGTACATTACATGGAAGTGAATAAACTAATGAATTCTAACATTTATTTTTCTCCTTTAGCACAATGTGAGAACAGACAGCTTTGTCTTGTTTAACATCTTAGGAGGGAAGCCCTCAGTCTTTCATGATTAACCATGATGTTAGTTGTAGGTTTTTTGTACATGTCCATTAAAAGATGGAGGACATTCCTTCTTTCTACTTCTTGTTTGCTGTGAGTTTTTATCATGAAAGGTATTGGATTTTGTTAATGATTTTTTCATATCTATTGATGAACTGATTTTCAGATATTAAACCAATCTTGGATTTCTGGGATATACTTTAATTGATCCTGGTTTATAATCCATTTTATATGTGGTTGCATTTGGTTTGCTAATATTTTGTCAGAGGTTTTTGTGTCTATGTTTGTGGGAGATATTGGTGTGAAGTTTTCTTGTAATGCTTAATCTGGCTTTGGTATCAGGGTGATCCTGGCCTCATAGAATGAATTGGGGAGTATTACTCTTTGTTTTCCTGAAAAAGTTGTGTAGAATTGGTATTATTTTCTTCTTTAAATATTTGATAAAATCAATCAATGAAGCCACTGGGGACAGGGCTTTTCTTTGGGGAAGATTTTTAAATGTCTTTACTTGTCGTAGGCCTATTAGGATTTTCCATTTCTTCTTGAGTCAGTTTTGGCCATTTGTGTCTTTCTAGGCATTTTTGCATTTTGTCTTTATTGGCATATGTTTGTTCATACCATTCCCTTAGCACAAGGCAGTGATGTGCCCTCTCATCACCAGCCTTACTAACTATGCCGCCTCTCTCTTCGTGGTCAGCCTGTTTCCGGATCTCTCAACCACAGCGCTAGTAACAGTTTGGGCTAAATAATCCTGTCTTTGAGGTCTCCACTGTGCGTTGTAGACTGCGGCTGACATGCAGTTGGATTTTGCAGGTCAGATCTGTTTAGGGTCAACGGCTGTGTGAGGATAGGAGAGGAATCAGGGCTGGGTGGAGGGAGATGCATATCGCAGCATGGTCAAGCCAGCTGAGCCTCGGCCAGGCTCCAGAGTGAAGGCGGCCTTCAGAGAGTTCCTCGGATGCTCCCGGCCTTCCCCTCCCGCCTTGCTCATCCCTGAACGGGGCTCCCTACAGCAGAGCTCAGCTCCTCCTCCCTTGGGGCCTCAATTTTGACCCCCCTTCCTGCTGCTGGGCAGCAGAGGCTTCCTGGGGTGGCACTTCTGTGTTCACCCCATGAAGGCACTTTCTGAAGTTTACACACAAGGAAGACCCATTTGAGGCTATGAAACGTGCACTGTGACAGTGACGAGCCTAGGGTCGCACGGATTCATGGCTCCCGTGGAGCCACATTCCAGCATCTTTTTGGGGAGGACACTCTCTGCCGGGCAATGAGGAGCCGGTAGCAGGGTCTCCCCTCCCCGAAGACGGGCTGGACACAAATAACCTCGTTTTCCACTCTGTCCACACCTGTACGGCTGAGGCTGCATCTCAGCTGGAAAATTACACTTGAATTCTAAATAATAATAATTATTGTTTCTGTTTGTTTTGAATCCACTGACAAAGACCTTTACAAAATAATTGCACTGATCAATCCCATTTGAGGTACAGGGGAAGATTCTTGAGTTGGTGTGTGAGGAGAACATTAGGGGAATTCTGCAGTGGTGTTCTGTTTAGTAAGTATAATTGCAAGGAGTGTATCATGTTAAAATGCCTGACGTAGTGTCTTGTAATAACACATGGTTTCCATCAAGAAGCAGATGGTTCTCAGCCTCCCCTTAGAATAAAACATCATAATTTAACCACACCCACAAGCTCCACTGCAGAGTGAGAGCAAAGGCGTATGCTGCACGCTTCAGATCTGTGTAATTGCAGCCTGAGAACACTTTTTAGGGAGAAGTGCCCTTAAAAAGAAACAACTTATTAGAATATCAGATAAAAGAGTCCTGGAAGAATGGTGTTTAGTAGCAACTATAGCTGTGGCTGATAGAAAAGCACAAATGAAACATTTCTATCTCGAAGACTTGTGGTCGCTGGATGTTTTAAACTTAGTGTTTCTGGGCAAAGTAAAAAAGACACACTCACTATGCTTCAGATGCTTTAATTTCACCATAAGAAGACGTGAACAATGTTTTTCTGCTCATATATTGAAACCTTTCACAAAAGTTCTTTTAAAAATGGAGATGTAACTCGTACCATATAATTCATGCCTTTAAAATGTCCAATTCAGGGTTTTTTAGTATATTTACAAGGTCGTGCAGCCATCACCGCTGTTCAGTTCCGGAGGGTTTTCATCACCAAAAGGAACCCGGGACCCTCAGGATCAGGAACTTGCTTCCCAGTGTAATGGAAGCAGGCGGCCACTAGATGGAGACGTCTCTCCACCGCCTTGCAGGTGGGGCTCGCACTCCAGGGAGGTCGGGGGGCGGGACTCCGCGCAGTAGGCCGGCCTCGGCCCCGTGGCACCTGCAGGCCTCCGGGCACCGGCCTCCGCCCCTCACTTCTCGCGAGACAGTTTCCCCAAATACCTTATGCCTAGTCCTGTCCGTGCAAGAGAGGCTTTTTAGGAAGAATGTGCACACACGTTCTTTATTTTACTAGTTACTTATTTCTTATATATTATTATATATTAATTGGAATGTGTTACAGAGAATAATATAACAGGCACATTAGTCCATGATGTCACTCGTTTTATTTAGAATAAGCCTAAGTTGAAAAGCAAAATTACATTTAAAATTAATTCAAGAAACTCATTAAGTGACTGTCGGTTGAGGTGCAGACATGGCCAAGTCCTGTGGGGCGCCCCAGCTTCTGGGCTCTGAAACAGCACAGGAAGGATGCCTGTGGGAGGATGAAGTAAAATTCCCTCGACTTCCACGAGAATGGGACAGCCCCCTTCCAGGGGCAGATCTGTGCTCCACGTTGCCTGGGAATCATCCACCCGCTGATCGGGGATGACTCTGTCTCACCTGCTGTCCCCTCGGGCCTCCCAGCAGGAGGCCCTTGATTCATTTGTGTGATCAGCTGAGGGGGAAGAACTCCTCAGTCCTGGGGAGGTTCGTCCTCGGGTAATGCAATCAGGAAGCTGGCTCTTTACGGAACTGGCCATCCCGGGCAGTGCTTGCAGTTATGGGGGTGAGAATTCAGGCTGAGGGGCTGAAGGGGGTCTTTGGGCGTCACATGGCCATGGATGGGGCTTAGCTTACAGTTTTGAAACCTGGAAATCAAGGTTTTAGAAAAAAGCCTGATGGTCAGTAGGTTGAGTCACTCGGTGTTTTGGGGCCTCTTTCTGCTGGGGACGCACCAGCTGGGAGGGGAGGCAGCAAGTTTATCTGCTTCCTGTTCCCCTATGGGGCTTGGGTTCCTGTTCCCCCATGAGGGGCTTCTTGTTCTGCCACAGGGGCTTCCTGCTCCCCACGCTGCCCTGGCCTCCGCCTGTGCCTTGTCAGCCAAAATCACAGGCCTCAAAGGCTTCACATGCTTGGGGTAGGGTTTGACTTGAGTGGCAGTCCTGGGAGGTTAGAGGCCTCACCCCTATTTTCTAGATGAGAGAATTGTCATTCAAAGCATTTAAGTAACTCTCTGGTTACTGGGGAGATGGTCTGTGAGCTTTGGTTCTTTAACTCCACACGTTCTTTTCATATATTCTACTTTCTCCAAATTATTTTCACCCCAGGAGGGTAAGGTGCTTGCCTGTAGACACACATGCTCTTGGCCACCTTCTAGCGTGGTAACTACCCACTTTGTCTTGGAGAGCGTGGAGTGAGGAAACCTGAGACAGCCCAGGATTTCTCCACCGCACACAGTGTTGCAATTTTTTGAGGGTGGGGGTGGAAATTCATGCACTAATTGCCTTTATGAGAACAAATGATGGCGTTGCATAATGTTATTGTATAAAGAGAGTGTTATTTCCTATTATTAAGCATCTGCTTAAGATGCTTGGGGGAGAATATAAAAGTCGTTTAAGAAATATTTGTTGAGGAAATAAATGAATAAATAAATTAGATAAGAATAGCACCTGGTCTCAAAGAATCACCAAGCTAATAAGATCTTCTATCGAGTTTATAAAAAACCAGGTTCTAACAAGAAGCTGGCAGGGCTCTGTGGTCTTTCATGATTTCCAAATCGCGGAACCACCGTCCACCTCTGCATTCCCGTTTGCAACTGAGGGTTCCACCAACCCAAGAGGGGAAGAAAAATCACAATACAACAATAAAAAAACCTAATAAAATACCGTGTAACCAGTATTTACACCGCATTGCATAGTTTGAGGTATTCCAAGTCCTCTAGAGAGGATGCCCTGTTCCAGGCGAGGCCCCGCCCCCGTGGGTTCTGGCGTCGGGGGGGTCTGGGGCGCCTCCCCCCGGGGGTGTCACGAGGCAACCTGCGCGTCCACAGGGGCTTCTCGAGTTTGCCCCTCGCTGTCCCCACACCAGGGCAACATTGGGCCTTCAGACAGGGCGTGTGCAAGATGAAAGATGAAATTCATTTTCCCATCTCCATAGCATCCGACAGACAATGCCGGCAAAGCCCAGCCTGGTAAAGAGGGAGAGAAGGAACCAGGTTTTGGCAAGAGAGGTGCCATGGTTTTCCCAGAGGACGCAGTGGAAGACTTCTGAAGGGCCAGGTTCCTCCTCAGGGCGGAGGGGGCAGCACTGACTGGGCTGAGACCAAGCTTGGGAGGAGCAGGTGCGGCTGGAGGCCCTGCAGGGTCTTGGCTGAGTCCGCAGTTTTAAATCAGAACGGGAGCTCCGGGCCTGTCATCGTCCTCATGGTGAGAGGCCTGGAACCCGAGGCCAGGAGGCTGCTGGAGGCTGGGACGGAGCCCGGGGAGGCTAAGGTGAGCCCAGCCTGCCCGAGGTCTGCGCTGGGGCCTCACTGCCCCATCTCCTCTCCTGACAATCAGGGGCGTTGATTAGCAGAAAACCCAGTTAGAGATGGCGCTGGCGGCAAATATGAAAAATAGCACAGTAATCCGTCCCTTGATGTCCCTGGGGGACGCGTCCCAGAACCTCGAATATGGGACCAGTCCCCACACTCAGTCCCTGCAGCCAGGAGGACCTGCCATGTGCAAACTACTGGCTTAATAAATGTACCCGTGTGGTTTAAACCTGCATTCCTCAAGGGTCCACTGTAATTACAGTTACCGCTCAACTAAACAAGTTAAAATTTTATAGACATATGTAAAAAGTGGCTTAAAGAAAGATAAAATCATGTTAAAATACAGTGAAGGCTGAGTATAGGCCCAAAATAATTGAAATCAGGATATCGAAGAAGCACCTACACCCCCATGTTCACAGCAGCTTTATTCACAAAAGCCAAAAGGCAGACACCACCTGCGTGTCTATCCAGGGCGGAAGGAACCCACACAACGTGGTCTGTCCTACAGTGGAATATTCAGCTTTGGACAAGGAAGGAACATCTGACCCAGGCTATACCATGGATGAATCTTGGGGGCGTCATGCCCAGTAAAGACAATCACGCATGAGTCTCACTCACAGGAGGTCCTCGGTCCATGGAGACAGAAAGCAGGTGGGGGTGCCGGGGGCCAGGGCGGGGGAGTGAGCATTTCACGGGGACAGAGCTTCAGGTTGGGAGGATGAGAAAGTGCTGGAGATGGTCGGTGGTGAGGACTGCACAGAACACTGTGAATGTGCTTAGCCCTCTGGACCGTGCCCTTACAAATGGTTAAAATGGCACATTTTATGTTATTTATGTTTTACCACCATCTTAAGAACACAGCGGAGGAGCCCACCATTCCGGGAAGGACTTGCTCCGCACTGCGTCTTTATTTGGCGATTCGGAAAGTTTCACGTGGCTACTTGTTACAGGAGGGGGTGCAGTGGGTATCTGGGGGGCATGTAGGGCTCTTCTGCAGGGCCCCCAATTTCTCCGGAGGTGCCCTGACACTCTGCAGTCACAAGGATACAGATGTGTGGGTTTTTGTTCGGATCCTCCTTTTTGAATGGGAAGGAGGAATCCCAGAGCCAAAGTGAGTGTGGCTGATGTCGCACAGGCTCAGAACACAACACCAGCCTGTGCTTCAGATGCTGTAGAGAGGACCCTTGAGGCAGCCGCACCTGGAATCCCTGCCCCAGCTTTGCCCACCACTGTGGCCACACACAGAGCCCTGCTCAGGAGAGAGCCCCATGCCGCCTGCGTGGCACACACGGCAGCGTTCCGGTGTGCCGGCTCGTGCCACGACCCTTCTGGACTTCCCGTGGTCCACGGTAGCATGGTAGACAGCACTCCCTTCATCCCACGAAAGGCGTCTGTCACTTAATTTGAGGAGATGTCACTCTTTTCTAAGTGCCACTAACCCATTCGAGGTGCCCCAGTCCCCCACTTTCCACTCAGACTCCCATGTGGGACGGTCATGGCTGTGGGGTGTTCCTGTGTCTCTGGGGTGACTTGGGCCTCCAGGGAACCCCTGGCACAACCTCCAGCTGAAAACAGGAACAAAGAAAGTGAGCTTAACATTCCGGCTGCTTCAGACAACGTGTTTCTCTTTGTGGGGGCAAGGAGGGCAGGGAGACACCTGAAACCATTTTTATTCATCAGCTCAAGTTGGTGGGTGGCAGGGTCATGTAGAGCGAACTCTGTAAAATATTTAGAGAGGTTTCTCCTGAGCCAAATATGAGTGGCCAAGGCCCGAGGCACAGTCTCAAGAGGTCCTGAGAACATGTGCCCAGGTTGGCTTCAGACATTTAGGGGGACAGAAGTTACAGGCAGACGTCAATCAGTACATGTGAGGTGTGCATGGGGTTGGTCTGGAATGGTGGGATGACTCAAAGTGGAGGCCTCCAGGTCACAGGTGTATTTGAAGGTTTTCTGATTGGCAATTGATTGAAAGAGTTAAGTTATTATCTAAAGATGTGGAATCACCAGAAAGGAGTGTCTTGGTGAAGGGGTTTGGAGACGAAGGTTCTTATGTAGATGAAGTCTCATAGGTGGCCACCCTTGGAGAAAATAGACAGCAACTGTTTCCTCTTTAGATCTTTAGAAGGTGCTAGACTCTCAGCCAATCTCTTCAGCATCAGTAAAAGGCCTGGAAAGGGAAGAGGATTCTCTACAGAATGTAAATGTCTCCCACAAGAGACAGCTTTGGAGGGCCATTAAAAAATATGCCAAATAAATATATTTTGGAGTAAAATATTTGGATACTTCCAGGGCCTGCCCTCGGTCATATGATGCTATACTAGAGTCAGGTGGGAATTTGGTATCTTATATTGCTACCAACAGCCTGTTTGTCAGCCTTAAGATCTCTGTTTTAAAGTTCATACTGATCAGTTGTGCCTGAATTCCAGAGGGAGGAGGATAGAATGAGGCATCTCCAGCCCCCACCCCCTCACCAGCCTGTGCTTGGGACGCTGCAGGGATGACCCTTGAGGCAGCCACACGAGGCCTGACCTCCTTTTTCAGGTTTCTTGGAAATCCCCTTGACAGAGAGGGGGGTCCATTCAGTCGGTTGGGGGCTTAGAAGGTTATTTTTGGTATACAGTCGGGACAGCAGACACCAGCGTGGCAGAGCTGGGTTCTCCTCCTGGGGGCCCAGGCTGTGAGGAGCAGCCAGCCAAACTTCCTTAAGGCAAAACACATGCTTTTTTCCTTTTTTTTTTGCATCAAACTTACCAAGAAATATCTCTACCCAACTTTACTGAAACTTTAAAGCTTGTAAAAACTTTTAGGTCAAAGTCCCTTATTTACAGTCCAGACGTTGGCAAGTTTTGCTGAGGCACAGATGCCAGCAAGTGGAGGCGGAACTGAGCCAAACTTTCTCATCTTGAATCAAAGACGAACATTGAAAACATGTTGGGCTCTAGGTAGAGCCAAGCCCCAGCCCCGCTGCGTCTGGGCACAGGAGCTTCGGACGCACGGCAGGGCCCGGGGACCTCCAGGGAAGCCTCGGTCCAGGGCCTTCAAAGGCTCGGCTTGTTCAGAGCCAGGGCGACGGCTCCCAGCTGCTCTGCGTGGATGTGGGGTCCGCACGGTTTATTCCCATTCGGGACTGGAGCCCGGGTCCCTGAGGGGGGTTCTCCTGGGGGGACCTCACTTCCAGGTCCTCACTGACGTCCGCCGGAGTCACCTCTACTGCAGTGGGCACGGCCAGCCCCGGGTTTCCACGTGGCCAGGGCCCCACCCGGCGCAGACCCCAGCGCTGGGACCACGCAGCTGCCCAAGCCCCGGGTCCCGGGCCCTCCGAGCGGGCAGCACCTCCTCCCACCTGGAACCCACCAGGCCAAGCTCCCCGTGAGCGGTTCGGGGCGCATCGTCCCCTCCCGGAATGGAAAGGTCCCCGGGAGCGGCTCCTTCTGCCCGCGGATGGCGAGCGCACCGGTGACGTTTCACAGCAGATTCGAACCCGCGGGGCCTTCCTGGGCGGAGAGCAGGGCCCGAGGCTGCACCGCGCTGGGCTGAGGCAGGAGCGCCCCGCATCGGCTCGAGGGCCCTGCGCCGTCTCCCTGCGTTCGTGGGCGCTTCCCGGGGGCCTCGTTCTTCTGCGTGGGACAGATTCCTGCGGGAGCAGGAGTCCTTCCCGGAGACGCCCCCAGGCCGCCCATGAGCGCTGAGCCGCCGGCCTGGGGTGAGGAAGGCTCCCTGGACGGGGCGGCCGGGCGGGGGTTGCTCTTCCCTCCCCACCCACTCGTGTCCGCGCGTAGCGCCCCGGGCCCAGGCCGCGCCTTGGCAGAGTCCCCCTGAGACCTGGGGGGCGCCTCGCGAGTCCTCGACAGGCCCAGGCCCGGGTGGCCGTGGGACGCGCCACGGGCGCGCAGCTCCGCAGCCAAGAGCTGGACGGTCCCGCCGGGTCCCCGAGGCCCCAAGTCCTCTCGCGGCTTGCGGCGAAGGCGGCCCCAGAGGCAGCCCCTGGCCGGGGTCTCGAGCGCGCAAAGTCGGAGCTGATGCGGGTGCTGGTGTCTCACTGGGGTGGGCCTGAGACCGCCCCTTCGAATTACAGCCGTGGCCACAGAGCCGGGCTTCCGCTGGACTCACCGCGGGCCAGGGCGGGCGGCGGCTTCCAGCGCGGAAGGAGGGCGGAGCTGGGCCGGGAGATGCCCGCGCCCCGAAGGCCCAGCAAGGCCCGGCTCTGAACCTGCCTTAGGAAGGAAACGGACCCTAAAGACAGAGAGAGGCGGGATTTAAAATGCAGCATTTCAGAAGATGTAACCCTTTATTAAGACCATTTCACACCTTGTAGATATTGGCGTGTTCTAGGTAAATGTCTTTCCCCAAAGGGACTTCGTCACTCGGAGGCCTGGCCGGGCACCCGGAGAGGCTGTGCAGGTGCGGAGGGTCCGTGTAGAGGCCGCGTCACTCGGAGCAGGCTGCGGGCTATTGTTTTGTTCATTTAGATTTCGGATTTTTTAGTGGTGGATTCTCATTTATTTTAAATTTCAGATGGCTTTTCTGATGTTTCCGAGGAGTTTATAATAGCTCTTTGGGCCTCCTCATGCTATTTATTTTCAACATCTTTTAAAATACAAGTGTAAAGTAGCATTGAATTTAATTTGCCTTAATTTGCCAAACTGAATTGTAATTTGCCTTACAAAATCCCTGACCCTGTTGGAACATGCGCCTGTGTTTTAGAATATGAAAACATTGTGATGTGTGATGCAGGGACAGACGGGGCCGTCAGTGATGGCGCAGTTGAGAGGCTGCTCCCGGGGAGTGCCAGGATCCACTGTCTCGGCCGCTGTCTCTTCATTCCCATCCCATTCCCCGAGGCCCTAAGGAACGGCTGGATTTGGATTTGATTGAGTGGCTCCATCCCTGTCGTGGAGCACAGGGGACAGCACCGCGGAGCCTCCACTCTCTGCGATGTTTTGCCAGGGTTCGCAAGGAGGAGTAAAACTTGTCCCGGCCGCTCAGGTGTCTCTCCCAGGTTAAGACTGGCACTGGTCACTGTGCCTTGTCTGCTGAGGGCATACGCAGGAGTGTGACCGTCCAGGGATGAGGTGTGCGCTGGCGCCATGCACGCAGAGTGGCAGTGCCGAGACACCATCTGGGAAGGAAAGCTCACTTTCTGGGAAGGAAAGCTCTCTGACTCAATGAGGAAGCACCAGCTGTGAGGCCTGAGTGGGCAGCACAGACACTTGGGGTGTTCATAATGGGACTGGACAAGTGTAGATGCCCTGGCTGGGACCCTAGTGCAACAGAAAGGGGGCGGGGGCCCAGTGGGCCTTCCTCTGCATGGGCTTCATTCTCACTGGAGGACAGGATGGGGCAGCTGGGCGGCCCAGGGAACAAAGCCCAGCTGGCTGTATCCAGGCGCTGTCCAGGAGCCATGGTCCCACCAGGGAGGGAGACAGACCGTGAGCCACACGTGAGTCATTGGGTCACGGGCTGTGGAAGAAACTGGCCAGGAGTCTGTGGCTGGGGGCAGGGCAGCAGGGAGAAGCTCACTGAGAAAGTGACTTTGGGGGAGGGGCGCATGGTGCATTTGGACCACCAAGGTGGGGAAGCTGGGCTGGAGTTGGGGGCACAGCGGGGGTGAGGATGCTGACCCAGGGATGAGGGTGGGTGTGCCAGTGTTCTGCTCAGGCCTGCTGGGGAAAATGTCTTCTCAATCCTTCTCTGCCAGCCAGTAAGGAGCTCTCCAGGAGACATGGCTCCAGGAGATACTCACCCTGCCTGCTGGGCCCCTTGCTGCATCCCCAGGGCCATGGGATGACCCGGGGCTAAGGGTCAATATGCTTGAAGGTCCATCCAGCAGAAAGGAAGCTCCTGGAACCTCAGACTGCACTGTAGGGCGTTGCCTGGGGGGCGGGTTGTTCCCTTGGGGTCACTGGGAGTGCTGTGCAGGCTCCTTCCCAAGGGGACCCACTGGAGAGGGTGCTGTGCCCCCATCAGCCTCCTCCAGCTGGGGATGCACACAGCTCAGCAAGATCGAGGGCAGCTGCCAGCAGGGCCGACCGACATAGGCCAGGGGATGTGAGGGCACAGTTCACCACCACCATCACCATCATCACCACATCATCATCAGTATAACTATCACCACCACCACCACCACCACCACCATCACCACATCATCATCACTATCACCACAATCATCACCATCATCATCACCACCACTGCCATCACCACCATCACCATCACCATCGTCACCACCACCACCATCACCACCACCATCATCATCACCACCATCACCACCATCACCATCACCATCATCACCACCACCATCATCACCACCACCACCATCATCATCACCACCATCACCACCACCATCACCATCACCATCACCACCATCACCACATCATCATCACTATCACCACAATCATCACCATCATCATCACCACCATCATCATCACCACCACCACCATCACCACCACCATCATCATCACCACCATCACCACCATCATCACCACCATCATCATCACCACCATCACCACCATCATCACCACCACCATCATCATCATCACCACCATCACCATCACCACCATCACCACCATCACCATCACCACATCATCACCATCACCACCATCACCATCACCATCATCATCATCACCACCATCACCATCACCACATCATCACCATCACCACCATCACCATCACCATCATCATCACCACCACCACCATCACCATCACCACCACCACCATCACCACCATCATCACCACCATCACCACCATCACCACCACCATCATCATCACCACCATCACCACCATCACCATCACCACCATCATCATCATCACCACCATCACCATCACCACCATCACCACCATCACCATCACCACATCATCACCATCACCACCATCACCATCACCATCATCATCATCACCACCATCACCATCACCACATCATCACCATCACCACCATCACCATCACCATCATCATCACCACCACCACCACCACCATCACCACCACCACCATCACCACATCATCATCACTATCACCACAATCATCACCATCATCATCACCACCACTGCCATCACCACCATCACCACCACCATCATCATCACCACCATCACCACCATCACCATCACCACATCATCATCACTATCACCACAATCATCACCATCATCATCACCATCACTGCCATCACCACCATCACCATCACCATCGTCACCACCACCACCATCACCACCACCATCACCATCACCACCACCACCATCACCACCACCACCATCACCACCACCACCACCACCACCACCATCACCACATCATCATCACCACCATCACCACCATCACCACCACCATCACCACCATCACCACCACCATCACCACCACCATCACCATCACCACCATCACCATCACCACCACCACCATCACCACCATCACCACCACCATCACCATCACCACCACCATCACCACATCATCATCACTATCACCACAATCATCACCACATCATCATCAGTATCACCACAATCATCACTATCACCACCACCACCATCACCATCATTATCACTATCACCATCTCCACCAACAAAATAAATCAGAGAAGAGTTGTTTAAATTTATATAATTTAAGACTTGTACCCAAATGTATTACAGATGAATTAAAAGTTAAAAATTTTGAATTGAATTATAAAACAACTAGAGGAAATTAAAATGAATGCTTTTTCTTTCCTGGGGATGGAGAAAAGCTTTCTAAACATGAAAAAAGAAAGAAAAAACAAAGCAAAGGCAAGAAGTCAGAGAACAGCATAAACAAATTTCAAAACTGCAATAATAATCTGCAAAAAATATAAAATATATTAAATCAAAGTTCACTGGTATTCATATATCAATCAGGAAAGACTGACCATCTTATTAATAAAAATGGACAAAAATAGAAATTGAAACTTTATTTAGAAGAGCCCTAAATGCTCCACTTCAACGATAATCCCAGAGCTGCAGATGAGAGCAGCGGTGAAATCCCGTTCTTGCCTGGAGTGCTGGGTGAGGAGGGCAGCCACGGGCGAGGGATCCTCGTGGGTGCATCTCAGCCAGGTCGCGGGGCAGTGTGAATCCCAACGCTAACCACGTCTGCATCCTGCTGCCATCCTAGGGCTCCTTCTAAGGGATGATCAGAGACAATCACAGAGGCTCACAAGTGAGGCTTTCACTGCAGTGTTACGATCATCACAAGTGCCATAGGCATCCAACAAGAGGGAACAGCCCCCGGACGGTAGCCGAGCCACGTCACAGAAGCGCCAGCCCTTGAAAGTCGTATTTTCAAGGAATGTGCAGTGCCATGGGGTGCTCATTGTGACTTTAAGTGAAGGGGCTGACATACAACTGTACATATAGCAGGTGTGATTATTTGTGCAATCAATATAATACTAACAGCTGACACTTGTTAAGCATCCGTGCAAGCCCTGGGTAGGTTTGTCATGTAGGATTTCACAACCAGCCATGGGGTAGCCCTCACCTCTGCGTGACACACGTGGAGAGGTTCACTCACCTGCTCAACTCTCTGCTGTTTGGTGGCCAGATTCTGACCCAAGCAGCCTGACTTTAGTAGTTTTCAACACAACTTTATCCTGTCTCCCTGTGTACATACGCGCACACACACACACACACACACACACACACACACACACACACACACACACACACACACACACACACACACACACAAAGTCATGCTCACAAGTGGAAGGAAATCCACAAAAATGCTAACATGAGTTACCTCTGATAGTGATGCTGTGAATGATTTCTGGTTTCTTTCTTTTATTTTGTCATACTTTCTACATTTGTATAAGAGCATGGCTTATTTTTCTGAGGGGAAAAACACATTTTTAGCAGACCTGAGGAAGAGCTTTTGGTTGGGTATGAAGACTCCTGAACCTCCCTGCGTGTCTGGGTGGCTTTCCAGCTTCGAGACTCATCTAAGGGAGCCCCTAGGTTTCCCCTTGACTTTTTCTTGGTCAGCACTTGGGTTTAAACATTCAGCTGGCCACCGACGGGCTTCCTGAGAGGGGAACAGAAGGCCCGATGGGAGATAAGAGGTCTTGGCTCACCTCGCCAGCCTCACAGTCTACATCCTGTGGGCCCAGCACTCACCTGTCCACAGCCCGTCATGGCCTCTCAGCCACAGACCAGGCCCTGCAGCCAGCAAGCCACATCCGACACCTCCCAGGCCCTACAGGCCCTGGAGCACGGCTCGGCCGCCCAGTGCATGTAGGGCACCAGGCCGTGTGGTTTGCAGTTGACCTTATTACCACTCTGAGACAGGCTGCCATTCTGGGTACTCAGTTATTTCTTAATTTTGTGTTCAGTTTTGAAGGGCATGGACATCATTCAAAACAAGTTTTTTCTTTTTTTTCCTAAAATGACTTTAACTCAACGTTCTCTTGCATGAAAACTCACAAGCAGAGGCTTTACCTAAGGGAATCCTTAAAGAATGCATGGACCAGCCTGGCCAGATTGGCTCCAGCCGTCGGAGCCAATGGTAGGAGGACATGCAGCCCCACCACCATCATTCATTCCACTGAGCACGGGTGCAGATGCACACACACGCACACACACATACAGACACACATGCACACATGCAACCCCACCACCATTGTTCATCGCACCGAGCACAGGTGCAGACGCACACGCACATACAGACACACACGCACACACGCAGCCCCAACCACCATCATTCATTGCACCGCAGGCACTGAGCACAGGTGCACATGCACGCACACACATGCACGGACACACACACACACACACGCACACACGCAGCCCCACTGTCATGATTCATCGCACCACAGGCACTGAGCACAGGTGCACAAGCACACATGCACAGGGCACACACATGGGCACAGACACGCACACATGTACACACACACGCACACAGCAACTATGTGACTGATGGTTCCCAGCGGATACAAACCTCTCTGGAACATCACTAGCAAGAAATAATAACCCAGACCTGGCTGGAGTTCCCAGCTTGCCTGGAATAAGGTCTGTGACTCACAGCTAGAACTGTGAGGCTGTGGTGCCGTCGGGAGATGCGATCTCAGGCCCTCGCTGTGGTTTTGATGGGTTTTAAACCACACTTCCCTCTGCTTCTAGGACACTTTTTATTTTCTGTGAGGCTAAGGCACTGGCCTCGCCTTTCACAAGGGGGAAACTGAGGCCCAGAATCAGCAAGTGTTGTTGCGACTCACTGAAGGAGCCACTTGTAGAATGTAGTGGTCGATGGCCAGGATCCGACCCAGCGCCGGTGCCGACCAAGTTGAAGTGTGAACAGCCTGCCCAGAACGCTGACGCCGCGAGTATAATTAGGCTGTGAGCAGGCATTAGTTCCAGTTTGCATGTGCGTCTCATGTGGGATGCAGATTCATGGACGGTCCCTCTGCTCACCAGGTGCCCGCGTCAGCCTGGACAGCATTCTGGTTTCATTTTCAGAACCTCTCAGCCTCCTTCCGGCTCCCTAACACGGCGCCAATAGCAGGAGGAGGCTCTCAGAGACGCAACATCACCAACATGATGCTCTTCCTAAAAAGACCTCAGGGGTGATGAAGACTTGAAATTCATAGATTGGGTTTCTACAACCCAACCAGCCTCTTCTCTTCCCTAGGAGACACATGCAAAAATAATAGTGGGGGTGCCAATTTCAGGTGAAGTTTCCTGAACAACGAACAATAGCCCTTGCTGGGACTCTCACCTCGGGGGCTGCTGCCATCAGGAAACCCGTCTTTCTCTGTTGGAGGCTGGTCCTTTTCAGGGTCAGTTTGTACTTGGATGTGTTTATTTTTATTTCTATTAAGGCTTGTTCTGCAAACAGCAGTCCCTAACCCTGTCCCTCACTTTTCATCTTTCCAGACCATTAATTCCCAAATTTCTAAACTGATTTTCTCAGCATTCACCTCCAGTTTCTGCGTAACTAGCTGCTATTGCTACCTCTGGGCAAGTTAATTTGGGGCATTGTCTGTCATCTCCCACAGTAGATCAGCTCCCTTCCCACGCCTCCCGTCCCTGCCACCTTTCCATTCACAGTGTGGAGAGCAAATATCGATCAGCCAGGACTGCGAGGAACACACACGCCAACACCACTGAGCCCTCACAAACGATGGCAGCTTTTCTTGCAGGTTTCCATTTTCCTGAAATTAATAATCAGCTTTTTCCATCAACTTTATTTTCTGTGTATATACTAATGGAACCCCAAGTGTCTCAGTCTCCTCTTAAGTTGTCTTATCTTGGGCGTTTGTTAATTTTGGCTTCCTGGTGATGCCTCTCCCACGCCTCTAACTCACTTTGTTCTGGAGAGGTGTCCGGAGCCCGTCCCACAGGAGTGATGCTGACAGGCCCCTCGCTCTGGGGGTCCCTCTGTTGTGGCCCCTGCCTGGGGCTTCCCTGCACTCAATGGTCAGTCTGGTAGGGGCGACGTGTCCAGGGTTTCCCTGCACTCAATGGTCAGTCTGGTAGGGGCGACGTGTCCAGGGCTTCCCTGCACTCGATGGTCAGTCTGGTAGGGGCGACGTGTCCAGGGCTTCCCTGCACTCGATGGTCAGTCTGGTGGGGGCGACGTGTCCAGGGCTTCCCTGCACTCGATGGTCAGTCTGGTGGGGGCGACGTGTCCAGGGCTTCCCTGCACTCGATGGTCAGTCTGGTAGGGGTGATGTGTCCAGGGTTTCCCTGCACTCGATGGTCAGTCTGGTAAGGGTGATGTGTCCAGGGTTTCCCTGCACTCGATGGTCAGTCTGGTGGGGGCGACGTGTCCAGGGCTTCCCTGCACTCGATGGTCAGTCTGGTGGGGGCGACGTGTCCAGGGCTTCCCTGCACTCGATGGTCAGTCTGGTGGGGGCGACGTGTCCAGGGTTTCCCTGCACTCGATGGTCAGTCTGGTGGGGGCGATGTGTCCGGGAGGCTGGGATCATGCCCTTGTCTGGGCTCCCCGAGGTGCCTTGAGATGCCGGACGCTGTTCTCTGGGCCCCTCTTGGTCTCTGGAAGGCGCAGGACCCTCTCCTTCTACGGAGGTGCTGCCCGGGCGTGGTCTCCCGTGCCGTGTGGCCACCAGTTCTTCCTGCGCGAGGACCCGCGTCCTTCATCCCGCAAGGCTGTCCTTGTGCTGCTGGTTGTGGTTTCTCCCTTTCTGTCGTATCCGCTCCCCACTCCAGAATGCCGATCCCTGCAAGGTGGCCTCTGGACTGGTCCTCCAGCCTCGCCTTCCATCCAGCTTTGACCTTTGTCTTCAGGCTCCAATTCCCGGCGCCTTCACACCCCGGCCCTTTTGCCAATTTCCTTCTTTTCTGTGGTGGTTCCGTTGTGGGGAGCGTGGGTCTGTCTGCGCTCCCCGTGGGGAGCCTGGGTCTGTCTGCGCTCCCGGTGGGGAGCCTGGGGTCTGTCTGCGCTCCCTGTGGGGAGCCTGGGTCTGTCTGCGCTCCCTGTGGGGAGCGTGGGTCTGTCTGTGCTCCCTGTGGGGAGTGTGGGTCTGAGTGTGGGTCCAGGGTGACCGTGCTGAGATGCCCCTCCAGGGTGACCGTGCTGAGATGCCCCTCCAGGGTGACCGTGCTGAGAGATGCCCCTCCAGGGTGACCGTGCTGAGATGCCCCTCCAGGGTGACTGTGCTGAGAGATGCCGCTCCAGGGTGACTGTGCTGAGAGATGCCCCTCCAGGGTGACCATGCTGAGATGCCCCTCCAGGGTGACTGTGCTGAGATGCCCCTCCAGGGTGACCGTGCTGAGATGCCCCTCCAGGGTAACTGTGCTGAGATGCCCCTCCAGGGTGACTGTGCTGAGAGATGCCCCTCCAGGGTGACCGTGCTGAGAGGCAGTGATGCCCCTCCAGGGTGACCGTGCTGAGAGGCAGTGATGCCCCTCCAGGGTGACCGTGCTGAGAGGCAGTGATGCCCCTCCAGGGTGACCGTCTGCGACACTGCGCTCTTCTCCCTGTGTGGCTTCCGTTCACTTCCACATGATTTTGCTTTGTGTTTATTTTCACGCTGGAGAGTTTGCCTGGGTGTTTCGACAGATCTGCGTGTCTGCTTGTATTCTGGGGCTCCTTTTCAGCAGGTCGGATTCCCTGGAGGAGAGGCTCTCCTGCTTGGGAGCGAGTGGGGAAGGAGGCTGGCCTGGCATTGGGGCAGAGGGACTCCCTCCAGAGCTCATGGCTGCCCAGGCCCAGGGGTCGCTTCAGTCTCTGCAGAGACGAGACAGGAAGGGGAGTTGGCCCCAGGAGGCAGGGGCGGGGAAGGGTCCTTAGAATGCACAGTCCCCTCTCCACCTCCAGCCCTCCCCCGGCATCATCCTCGGCCTGCAGTCCCAGGGGCTTTGGGGTTCGGGATCTAAATCAGGGTGCCCTATCCCCACTGCTATGTCAAAGTCGTTTCTGGGGTCCACAAAGATGCTGGCCCCAGGTCCCTCCACTTTGCAGATGTCTCTGCCTCGTTCCCCTTGTGTAAGCTGCTTTTTGTTTTACAAAATCTCTTTACTGTACTTGAAGTTCAGGAGAGAACAAAAGTAACTGTGTTTTTCTCTGCGTCATCACCCAGCAGAGCTGGTTCTAAGAGCGCGTCTTTACAACACCTGACCCAGACTACGGATGAAAACAACATGGTCTGCCCTCGTCCTCACCGGGTTCTGGAAAGTTCCCTTGGCCCAAATGCCTCCTCCCTTGCCTCCCCAGGTTCCCTGGGCCTGAAGTGTCCCCGGAGCTGTCACTTCTTCTGTGACGCCTTCCCTGCTGCTTCAGACACACTTACTCGTGCCTTTCACCCCCACAACACCTAGGAGTCCTGTCAGCAAGGACCCCCAGCGGGCGCTGGGCAGCTCTGCCTATGTGAGTTCATCTACACAAGTCTCCAGTGGCATTAAGGTCAGTGGAGCCCAGTTGCTCTCCAGGGCTGTTGGAGACAGGGTGGTGGATTTGTGTGTTTAACTTGAGTTGAGGGTGCTTCTAGCATGGAAAACACCTCGATGACCTTCTCACTGCGATTTTCCACCCAGCCATGCTGCCCTTGGAATCACAGAGCCCCATATCAGGCTCCATGGAAGCGCCCTGCCTGCGTCTCGGGCAGGACTCATTGCAGGGAGCGCCATGGTCTGAGACACAGTGAGCGTGCAGGGAAGACACAGCGCGGCCCCACTAGAGCCAGGACGCCCTCGGCCTCCAACCACGTCTCCAGGAGCAGGCAGATGTGCACCCAATGCCTGTGCCTCACCTGTGAGAGTTCCAGATCCTGGTCGACCTTCCTCCACCCCAGCAGAGTGGTGGACGCAGCCCGGACTGGCTCACAGCCCTGTCCATGTCACCTCACAGCCCACTCTTGAGGTTGGGGGCTTGCCTGTGGGAGCCATCCCTGGAGACGTTGGTTCCCCAGCCCTTTCGACACCGGGTGGCCATGTAGAAGCCTGGGGGAGCTGTACCTCCCCTCGTGGACCTGGCTCGGGACTCGCCTGTGCTTCTTCTCCCCACTCTCCCCCTCCTCGCCTGCACCCCTGTTCCTGGGGAGTGACTGGTCGGGCCCCTCTGCTCCTGAAGCGTGAGCCCTTCCTCCTCGGCGGGCCAGGCCAGTGTTACCTCACTTGAACCCCAGCTTGCTCGCTAGCCCCAGGCTGACTCATTTCAAGCTGAAGAGAGCAGGCTTCAGCCCTGATTTGGGAGTCGGGCAGGAAGACTGACACCTGCTTATTTGGATGTGACAAACGGGCGTCGCTGTGCTTGCTGCTCTCAAATCAAGCGTGCCTGAGTTCCTGCAGCGCCTCTGCAGGGCCAGCTGGGCGCAGTGGCCCGGCGACATGTCCGGCGGCCTCCCTCGTGAGGGTGGGACGTCCACCCCGCCCGCGTCTGTCCATCAGAGTCCTTAAACACAGGCTGCTCCCGGTGCAGATTCTGGAGGTGGGTGGAGAGCTCTGGAGGAAGCTCAAGCAATTAGACTTAACGCTCGGACAGCGGCTCTGCCCCAGGGCAGTGGCGTGGGCTGGGGGCACCAGCTGCAGTGTGGGCATTCTCTGGTTCCTATTGATCTGTTTCAGATTCTGTGCCGATCTTCTGCAATTAACAAATGAGTGTAAAAACATTACTTCTACAGAACATTGCAGAATCTCTCCCCAAATCCCTGTACCTGGGGGCTTTATCTACCTGGAAGTGACTCTGGTAAGTTGGGGTTGCCAGACTCTAAAGCAGCCAATTTGTTAATTGATTAGAATCTGGCCTAGTTCCAGAACAAATTACAAATAGATCACATAGAATAAAATGCATAAAATAAAATAAAACCAGAAAGGGATGGAGGTTCGAAGCAAGGGGAAATGTCACCCATGGGTTTGCAGCGTGTGTGGCTGGGCTGAGAGCCGGGGCCTGAGTGGCAGGGAGGAGGGTGGCGGGCGTTGCCCTGCTTAGAGAAGGGCCGTGCTTTGCTGCAGCAGAAATTGCTTGTGTGAGACGCACACAGAGTGGCTTATGTTTCAAAACGCCCCGGCAGGCGACCCGCCAGCACTTCCTGCAGGAGCCAACTGCCCCTCCGGGCAGCACCCTGTACGTCTCTGTTCTTGCCGAGGCTTTTCCTCAGTGGCATGTGGGCCGCTGTGTTGTCAGGGGAAGGCCCCTGTCGCTCAGACATGAAGTGGACGGGCCCCTTTCTAGACACGGAGGCAGCTGGACAGGACATGGAGTGGGTCTTCTTTGCATTTTGTAGTAAGGGCATTGCAAGAGCAGCCTGCAGATGCAGCCGGCGATGAGCCCCTCCAGAGGCAAGTGTGGCTCAGCCTCAGCACTGGATGGGACCCTGAGGCTCTTCCCATGGAGCCTGACGGGCGGATCAGGAGCCCTGTGCCCGATCAGCTCTTTGGACATCTAGAAAAAGTCTGTCTACAGAAAACCCCATCACTACAAACTTTAATCTGCTTGGAATTTGCATCTTACAGGCTTCCAAATTAACTTTCCAAAATGGTCTCTATTCCAGGGATCGAAGCAGCCATTCTCTTGCCCATGGTTTGAAATGTGGCCTGGGCCACGTGCCCCTGATCTCCGGGTGTCTCTGGGCTGCCTCCGCTGTAGCTCTTTCTGTCCATCTGCTCTCAAGCTGCTCCCACACTCCTTCCAGGACTGTGCCTTTCTACACCTTTCACTGTGTCCATAGCACAAACTCTCCTTTCTTTCATCTTGTTTTACTTTTCTTATTACTTATCCAAGAAATAAAAATTGATGTTTTCAAGTTCCAGTGCAAAGGAATAAACACACTCAAGTTTTAATCATCGTCTCCCAGCTGTCGACAGAAATGTGACCTGGGAATTAATCACTCACGGAGCCGGCCTGACCCGTCAGCAGCAGGAGGGCTGCTCCCCAGACTCCCCGGCCGCATGGCCCTGCACCTGCAAAGCTTTCCACAAGAATACGGAAGGAGGAACTTCCGGTTTTTCTTTGAAAGAGGAAGCTTGGATCAATCATGGGTATTTTCAGTGAGTTTATTATTTCTGCTTTCCCCAGAAATAGCTCTGTGCTGCTGAGACATGCAAGCACTGCCAGCGGAACACTCAACACGGAAAGTCCCCGAAGCTCTGAGTCCCACGTTTTCAGTTAACAGCTCCTTAAAAAGCAAATGAGTGAAAATCTTCAAGACTAGCCATGGTTGGCCTCTTGAATTGGAGCTGCAACCCTCGTTTGCTCTCACAAGCATATTGTTGTTGTTATTATTAAATATTGTCTTACTGCAGAGAGGTGGGCTTTAAAAAGGAACCAGTCTCATAAAATTGACTTTTCTGTGGCAGATATAAAGTCCTAAATTAGCAGTCTTTATGCACAGAAAAATAAGGCCGCAACAGTGGCGTCAGTGAAATTCCTCCTCGCAGGAACCTGCGAATAGCCAATCTTTACAAGCCATACAGCAGGACTTCCCTTAGAAGACACCATTCAGTGCTTCCTTTAGCCTAGGCAGGATTTTCAAGGTGGTAGGAAATTAAACTATAACTTTCAACTTTCACTGAGCTGTATCAGTCAGATTGCTGACAATTCAAACTCACTTAAATAATAATGTAACAAAGGGGGTCTATTGGCTTCTGTAACTGACATCCAGAAGAGAAGGCTTCAGGGATGGTTTGACCCAGCAGCTCAGTGATGTCACCAACTACGTGGTCTTGTTTTAATCTCCCTGTCCTGCATTATCCTGAGACTGGTTCTTCCTGACACTACAAAGTGGTTCCTGACAGTGCCTTGGGACCATGAAAGTGAGGGTCTCCCTGTCCAGGTGCCAGAAGCCAGAGCCCAGAGGCGAGTCAGACTGGGCTAGTGTTAGGCCACATCTCCAGCCCCAAGTGAGCACTGAAGGCGGGGAAGACCATGTGCAGTGTGACACCCTGGAGCTGTGGCAGTGGCCAGCTTCGCCAGGGCACAAAGCGTGGAGCGGGGTTAAATCTAAGCACCGTTTAAATATTCAGGGCAAATCAATGTCTCCACCAGGACTAGAAAAATGTGAAAATACCTTTGAGCAGAGCTTATAAATAATGCATTACTTATCAATACCTTCCGTCTAAACGGCAGGGCCAATGACCTGTGGGAAATCGTGTTGCAAATTCCATAGGCTGAATCCATAAAGCCGGGCATGTAGCTCATTCTCCCCAAAACCCCAGAAAACCTGGCCCTGAAATGTGGTCCAATGACTGTCATCAGCCCCAGGGTGTCCTGCAGTTCCTGCTTCCTACTGTGCACACCTCAGCCCCGTGTCTGCAGGAGCCCCTCTATTACCTACTGTATACACCTCCGCCCTGTGTCTGCAGGAGCCCCTCTATTACCTACTGCATACACCTCAGCCCCGTGTCTGCAGGAGCCTATTACCTACTGCATACACCTCAGCCCCGTGTCTGCAGGAGCCCCTCTATTACCTACTGTATACACCTCAGCCCCGTGTCTGCAGGAGCCCCTCTATTACCTACTGTATACACCTCCGCCCTGTGTCTGCAGGAGCCCCTCTATTACCTACTGTATACACCTCCGCCCTGTGTCTGCAGGAGCCCCTCTATTACCTACTGTATACACCTCCGCCCTGTGTCTGCAGGAGCCCCTCTATTACTTATTGCATACACCTCAGCCCCGTGTCTGCAGGAGCCTATTACCTACTGCATACACCTCAGCCCCGTGTCTGCAGGAGCCCCTCTATTACCTACTGTATACACCTCAGCCCCCTGTCTGCAGGAGCCTCTCTATTACCTACTGTATACACCTCGGCCCCGTGTCTGCAGGAGCCCCTCTATTACCTACTGTATACACCTCAGCCCAGTGTCTGCAGGAGCCCCTCTATTACCTACTGTATACACCTCAGCCCCGTGTCTGCTGGAGCCCCTCTATTACCTACTGTATACACCTCAGCCCCGTGTCTGCAGGAGCCCCTTTATTACCTACTGTATGCCCCTCAGCCCCATGTCTGCAGGAGCCCCTCTATTACCTACTGCATACACCTCAGCCCCGTGTCTGCAGGAGCCCCTCTATTACCTACTGTATACACCTCAGCCCCGTGTCTGCAGGAGCCCCTCTATTACCTACTGTATACACCTCCGCCCCGTGTCTGCAGGAGCCCCTCTATTACCTACTGTATACACCTCAGCCCCGTGTCTGCAGGAGCCCCTCTATTACCTACTGTATACACCTCCGCCCTGTGTCTGCAGGAGCCCCTCTATTACCTACTGTATACACCTCCGCCCTGTGTCTGCAGGAGCCCCTCTATTATTGCATACACCTCAGCCCCGTGTCTGCAGGAGCCTATTACCTACTGCATACACCTCAGCCCCGTGTCTGCAGGAGCCCCTCTATTACCTACTGTATACACCTCAGCCCCGTGTCTGCAGGAGCCTCTCTATTACCTACTGTATACACCTCGGCCCCGTGTCTGCAGGAGCCCCTCTATTACCTACTGTATACACCTTGGCCCAGTGTCTGCAGGAGCCCCTCTATTACCTACTGTATACACCTCGGCCCAGTGTCTGCAGGAGCCCCTCTATTACCTACTGTATACACCTCAGCCCCGTGTCTGCTGGAGCCCCTCTATTACCTACTGTATACACCTCGGCCCCGTGTCTGCAGGAGCCCCTCTATTGCCTACTGTATGCCCCTCAGCCCCACGTCTGCAGGAGCCCCTCTATTACCTACTGTATACACCTCGGCCCCATGTCTGCAGGAACCCCTCTATTACCTACTGTATACACCTCGGCCCCACGTCTGCAGGAGGAGCCTCTCTATTACCTACTGTATACACCTCGGCCCCACGTCTGCAGGAGGAGCCTCTCTATTACCTACTGTATGCCCCTCAGCCCCACGTCTGCAGGAGCCCCTCTATTACCTACTGTATACACCTCAGCCCTGTGTCTGCAGGAGCCCCTCTATTACCTACTGTATACACCTCGGCCCCACGTCTGCAGGAGCCCCTCTATTACCTACTGTACACACCTCAGCCCCACGTCTGCAGGAGCCCCTCTATTACCTACTGTATACACCTCGGCCCCGTGTCTGCTGGAGCCCCTCTATTACCTACTGTATACACCTCGGCCCCGTGTCTGCAGGAGCCCCTCTATTACCTACTGTATGCCCCTCAGCCCCACGTCTGCAGGAGCCCCTCTATTACCTACTGTATACACCTCGGCCCCATGTCTGCAGGAACCCCTCTATTACCTACTGTATACACCTCGGCCCCACGTCTGCAGGAGGAGCCTCTCTATTACCTACTGTATACACCTCGGCCCCACGTCTGCAGGAGGAGCCTCTCTATTACCTACTGTATGCCCCTCAGCCCCACGTCTGCAGGAGCCCCTCTATTACCTACTGTATACACCTCAGCCCTGTGTCTGCAGGAGCCCCTCTATTACCTACTGTATACACCTCGGCCCCACGTCTGCAGGAGCCCCTCTATTACCTACTGTACACACCTCAGCCCCACGTCTGCAGGAGCCCCTCTATTACCTACTGTATACACCTCGGCCCCGTGTCTGCAGGAGCCCCTCTATTACCTACTGTATACATCTCAGCCCCGTGTCTGCTGGAGCCCCTCTATTACCTACTGTACACACCTCAGCCCCACGTCTGCAGGAGCCCCTCTGTTACCTACTGTATACACCTCGGTCCTGTGTCTGCAGGAGCCCCTCTATTACCTGCTGTATATACCTCGGCCCCGTGTCTGCAGGAGCCCCTCTATTACCTACTGTATACACCTCAGTCCTGTGTCTGCAGGAGCCCCTCTGTTACCTACTGTATACATCTCAGCCCCGTGTCTGCTGGAGCCCCTCTATTACCTACTGTACACACTTCAGCCCCGTGTCTGCAGGAACCCCTCTATTATCTACTGTATACACCTCGGCCCTGTGTCTGCAGGAGCCCCTCTATTACCTACTGTATACACTTCGGCCCCGTGTCTGCAGGAGCCCCTCTATTACCTACTGTACACACTTTAGCCCCATGTCTGCAGGAGGAGCCTCTCTATTACCTGCTGTATACACCTCAGCCCCACGTCTGCAGGAGCCCCTCTATTACCTACTGTACACACCTCGGCCCTGTGTCTGCAGGAGGAGCCTCTACCTCTCTGCATCTCTGCTTCACCTTTTTTTTTTTTTAATTCCTCTCCCTCCTTACATCCGACCTCAGGCTCTCCAGAGCTATTTGCTGTTGTCAAAATGTTGGTGTCTGTGTCTTACCTTTTCTAGTTTTCCAAATTTAAAGTTGGAGGAAGGGACCCCTGAAGAAAATGACCTTTAATAACTTACATTGAAAGAGCGGGGTCTTCACACCAAATCAATGCTGGATTCATTGCAGTAGAAGAAAATGACCTTTAATAACTGATGTTGAAAGGGCGGGGTCTTCATGGCAAACCAACACTGGATTCAGTGCAGTAGAAGAAAATGACCTTTAATGAATTACATTGAAAGGGTGGGGTCTTCACGCCAAACCAACGCTGGATTCAGTGCAGTAGAAGAAAATGACCTTTTATAAATTACATTGAAAGGGTGGGGTCTTCACGCCAAACCAACACTGGATTCATTGCAGTAGACAAGCTTGGGCTTGCCTGTTTCTGCGGAGTCTTGGACGGTGTCTGGCCATATGTGAGCGGAAACCCACAGTCTATTCAGGCTCTCGGTTGTAGCTACGACACCTGGACAAGTGGAGGAGAACTGAGAGTCTATTCTCTGCTTCTCTGCCTTGTTAGGTGACTGGAGTGCTGTGAGGTCATAGGTTGCAGAGTTTCTTCACTCGTAAATACTAAACATAAAATTGTGAAATTAAAGGTTTTTTTAATGTAAATTTTGGTTGCCAACTTTTACTTAATAGAAAGTCTGTCTAAATTTATATGTAGAGGTATCTTTCAAAAAGAGATTTAAAATTTCTTCACTTTCTTTGTTCTGTTCACTTAGATGTGGGGATATGAAACTTTCTTAAATTGGACCTCTCTAAGCAATGAAAACTAAACAATTGCTCCCAAAGCAATGAAAATTTAACTAATAATGAGTATCAGCATGAGGGCATTTGCCTTCCAGCTGCGGGAGCCATGCAGAGGATCCATGAGCCCACTCGTGAGGCATCTTGTGGCTTCTCATTCCTGCCTATTATGTTCATGAAAATTACAGGTGGATTTGGGACTTTTCATCTGATTACATGCTACTGATAGATACAGTTGCATCTGCAAAGTCTCCTGAAATCATCTCCAGGGCAGGCGCAGGTCTCATCAATTGCTAGGTATGCAGGATCTTGCTGGCAGCTGGAGCGGGGGTGCTGGGTCTCATTCCCACTCACTGTGTTGCTCCAGATAGGATTTTCCACGTGACATGGATCCACATGGATCCCGCGCCGCCGTGACGTCTCCATTGGAGGCTAACGGGGGCACTGAGCTAAACACTGGTTTACTCTCTGTCCTTCCCGCTTGGTGACATGGAGCCCTTTATCACCGTGATCCCAAACCAGACCACGCTTGTGAGGAACACACTTGACCCCTGTGTGTGGCAGCAGGATGGCGGGGTGGACACGGGCCTCAGATGACCCTGGGGTCAGAGGTCAGCCGGGGAGGCCAGCCCTGTGCTTCCAGGTGTGCTGCGCCTGCAGAACTGATGTCCCGGTGTCCTGGTCTCCCCGGTGCCGCCATCCTAAAGTCCCCACTCGAATTTGCCCTCAGAGGAGGGGATGGGCATGGTGAGCAGGACTGGCTGATGTTGACAAGAGTCAGCAATAAATTATTTATTTCAACCCATTCGGGAAATCACTCTTCTCCAGTCAACCCTCAATGACCTCCCTTCCACTGTCAAAGGCTGACGGGAATCAGTGAGCCTAACTTTCTTTTTTTTTTCTTCTTTTCTTTATTATTTTTTTGTTTTTGAGACGGAGTCTCGCTCTGTCACCCAGGCTACAGTGCAATGGCGCGATCTCGGCTCACTGCAACCTCCACCTCCCGGGTTCAAGCGATTCTCCTGCCTCAGCCTCCTGAGTAGCTGGGATTACAGGCGCCCGCCATGATGCCCAGCTAATTTTTGATATTTTTAGTAGAGATGGGGTTTCACCGTGTTGGCCAGGTTGTAGCAGCCTAACTTTCAAATCAACCTTGGCTTTAGTACTCAGCAAAGGTACCCACGTCTCTCAGATTGTTCACTCGTTCAGGTTACATGCATTTAGAGAAAATCACAACCCAGTGCGGAGCCAGCTGCAGGCTCAGGACACCTGGGGCGCGGATTTAGCAAGAGACGACTTTGCAGCGATGGTTGCAGGAGCATGGACCTGGCCTCCCGGCGATCGGACGCAGGAGCGTGGACTTGGCCTCCCGGCCATGGGAAACACCAAAAGGTTTTAACAGGGGATTGCCATGCTCAGATTTGTAGGTTTCCTTTCTAACAGTTATTTCAAGTTTTTACTAAAATAACATACGAGGTTAAATAGGACTGTGACACTTGTTAAGAAAATATGCAGTCCCCCGGCCCACCTCCACACATGCTTCAGCTGTCTCCATCTGTGTTTCTAAACAGTGTGCTCACACTGACTGATTTCACACAGTGTCTGCTGTCCTGTTAGCATGTAAACAGTGTGCTCACACTGACTGATTTCACACAGTGTCTGCTGTCCTGTTAGCATGTAAACAGTGTGCTCACACTGACTGATTTCACACAGTGCCTGCTGTCCTGTTAGCATGTAAACAGTGTGCTCACACTGACTGATTTCACACAGTGCCTGCTGTCCTGTTAGCATGTAAACAGTGTGCTCACACTGACTGATTTCACACAGTGCCTGCTGTCCTGTTAGCATGTAAACAGTGAGCTCACACTGACTGATTTCACACAGTGCCTGCTGTCCTGTTAGCATGTAAACAGTGTGCTCACACTGACTGATTTCACACAGTGCCTGCTGTCCTGTTAGCATGTAAACAGTGAGCTCACACTGACTGATTTCACACAGTGTCTGCTGTCCTGTTAGCATGTAAACAGTGAGCTCACACTGACTGATTTCACACAGTGTCTGCTGTCCTGTTAGCATGTAAACAGTGAGCTCACACTGACTGATTTCACACAGTGTCTGCTGTCCTGTTAGCATGTAAACAGTGTGCTCACACTGACTGATTTCACACAGTGTCTGCTGTCCTGTTAGCATGTAAACAGTGTGCTCACACTGACTGATTTCACACAGTGTCTGCTGTCCTGTTAGCATGTAAACAGTGTGCTCACACTGATTTCACACAGTGTCTGCTGTTGTCCTGTTAGCATGTAAACGGTGTGCTCACACTGACTGATTTCACACAGTGCCTGCTGTCCTGTTAGCATGTAAACAGTGTGCTCACACTGACTGATTTCACACAGTGCCTGCTGTCCTGTTAGCATGTAAACAGTGTGCTCACACTGACTGATTTCACACAGTGTCTGCTGTCCTGTTAGCATGTAAACGGTGTGCTCACACTGACTGATTTCACACAGTGTCTGCTGTCGTCCTGTTAGCATGTAAACGGTGTGCTCACACTGACTGATTTCACACAGTGCCTGCTGTCCTGTTAGCATGTAAACAGTGTGCTCACACTGACTGATTTCACACAGTGCCTGCTGTCCTGTTAGCATGTAAACAGTGTGCTCACACTGACTGATTTCTGAGAGTGTCTGCTGTGTCCTGTTAGCATGTAAACAGTGTGCTCACACTGACTGATTTCACAGTGTCTGCTGTCATCCTGTTAGCATGTAAACAGATGCAGCAGGACCCCCCCAGGAGCGCGTGGTGACTGAGGCCGGCTGGAGTTGTCGCTTGGGCGGCTGCCAGGCCCTTTGCGTTGGTTCCAGTGTAGCCGGCGTCGCTGCGCAGCTGGTTCTAGGCCTCGTGTTCGAAGCTGTTTTTTCACGGAGTCCCCGTCAGGCGCACAGGCACGTGGCCCAGAGCTCTGGGGGCAGCACGTGCTGGGAGGCTCCTCAACTCAGCCTCCCGGGTAGCTGGGATTACAGGCATCGGCCACCACGCCCGGCTAATTTTTGTATTTTTAGTAGAGATGGGGTTTCACCATCTTGGCCAGGCTGGTCTTGAACTCTTGACCTCAAATGATCCGCCCGCCTCGGCTTCCCAAAGTGCTGGGATGACAGGCGTGAGCCACCGCGCCGGCCTCCTTCCTCGTTTTCTATGCCAGAGGCCGCAGGCACCGGGGCACCCGCCGGCCAAGGCGCGGCTGCTGAGGGCGGTGCGGGGCGTTGGGGTGTCCGGGTCACCGGAGGGGACACGCTGGGGCGTCTGCGGGACCCGCTCAGAGCTGGAGCGCGGGGAGCTGACACCCTCCGGCGGGACTTCCTGAGGCCTCTCCAAAGCTGCTCGTCCGCGCGGGGTCGGGGGTTCCCGGGGAGCGCGTGAGTCCGGCCGCCTGGGGAGGCGCAGGGGGACCTTGAGGCCGATTCCAGGCGCGGCCAAGCAAGCCCCGCGGGACCCCCCAATCCCCCCATGCTGCGGCCCCGGGCGAGGGCAGACCGTGGGCTCAGGGGTCGCGGGGCGCTTGCGGGGAGCCCGGGCCTGGCCTGGGGGAGAACGTTCTGGGGGGGGACAGACCGGGCCGGGACCCCCGGGGAAAGGCCGAGCCTGGAGAGGCAGATGCAGCAGCGGGGTCCCGGGGAGGGCGGGGTCCCGTGGGGGAGAGGGCGGGGTCCCGTGGGGGGGAGGGCGGGGTCCCGTGGGGGGGAGGGCGGGGTCCCGGGGGGGGAGGGCGGGGTCCCGGGGGGGGAGGGCGGGGTCCCGGGGGGGAGAGGGCGGGGTCCCGGGGGGGAGAGGGCGGGGTCCCGGGGGGGGGGAGGGCGGGGTCCCGGGGGGGGGAGGGCGGGGTCCCGGGGGGGAGAGGGCGGGGTCCCGGGGGGGGGAGGGCGGGGTCCCGGGGGGGGGAGGGCGGGGTCCCGGGGGGGGGAGGGCGGGGTCCCGGGGGGGGGAGGGCGGGGTCCCGGGGGGAGGAGGGCGGGGTCCCGGGGGGGGAGGGCGGGGTCCCGGGGGGGGGAGGGCGGGGTCCCGGGGGGGGGAGGGGGGGTCCCGGGGGGGGGAGGGGGGGTCCCGGGGGGGGGAGGGCGGGGTCCCGGGGGGGAGGGCGGGGTCCCGGGGGGGGGCGGGGTCCCGGGGAGGGCGGGGTCTCGGGGGGCGGGGTCCCGGGACAAGATGGAGGCGGATTCCTCCTCTCCAGGGAGCTCTGGGGCCTCTGATTCGGGGGCGCGTGTTCCGCGGGGAGGGTCTTCGGCTTCTCGGGGCCACGGGGGGAGGTTGCGGGGGCTGGGGGCGGCCGGGGCTCCCGGCTGCGGCCCCGAAAGGCCTCCCCGGGGGTTCCTGGGGCCGCGGCTCCTCCCTGGGCCTCAGGTCCGAGAGTCGCAGGCGGCCGGTGTTCAGGGAAAGTCAAACGTTCTTTTCTTTCCAGTCCCATGAAACAGACACTCAGAGCCTGTCCCGCCGCAGGGGCTCAGCGCCGTCATTCCTGGGGCGTCGTCTCCCTTTCCCGGGGGCCCCCGTCCCTGTGTTCCCAGATGCGGCTGGACGCGGGGAGAAGCGGCCAAATCGCAAAGGGCCCGGACGGGGCCGCGCGCGTATCGGACTGTGCTGGGGTTGCTGAGAGGAGCCGCGGGCGATCGAGGGGTCCGGCTCCCGAGAGGCGATGCCCAGAGGCCGGGACAGAATCTACACGGGGCGAGTCCCCAGCCCGGGCCCCGGCGGCCTCCACGTGGGAAGACACGCGGGGCCCGCGAGCTCGGAGTGGGCGCAGGGCGGCCTCGGCGGTGTCAACAGATGGGCAGAAACCCCAGCGTGTGCCAAGCTGTAGTCGCCGGTGGGTCTTAAGCGTTTTGGTCTTGGGACATTTTTACACTTTAAAAATTATTGAAGACCCTCAGAGCTTTTGTTTTTGTGCATTATAACCTTCAAAATATACCGTATTGGCGGTTGGGCGTGGTGGCTCATGCCTGTAATCCCAGCACTTTGGGAGGCCGAGGTGGGCGGATCACGAGGTCAAGAGATCGAGACCATCCTGGCTAACACGGTGAAACCCCGTCTCTACTGAAAATACAAAAAAATCAGCCGGGCGTGGTGGCGGGCGCCTGTAGTCCCAGCTACTCAGGAGGCTGAGGCAGGAGAATGGTGTGAACCCGGGAGGCAGAGCTTGCAGTGAGCCGAGATCGTGCCACTGCACTCCAGCCTGGGCGACAGAGCGAGACTCCATCTCAAAAAATAAAACAAAACAAAAAACATATATATATAAAGATATACATACGTATATATTTATCTATAAATATATACACATATGTATGTGTATATGAATATATACTTATATATGTATATATAAATATATACATATTATTTATGTATATATAAATATATACACATGTATTTATATAATATATACATGTTTATATTATATACATACGTATGTGTATATACATATATATGTATATGTGTATACCATATTAGCAATTAGAACAGACATTTAAAAATACTTATGGCTTCATTTATGTTTACATTTCAAAATTTACTGATATATTTTAGATTTACGTAAATTTATGGGGCAACAGTGTCATTCTGTCACAGGCACACACTGCACAGTGGTGAAGCCACGGCTTTTAGGGAACCCCAATAAGGTGTGCTGTACCCGTTAAGTACTTTCTCCCCCGCACTCCCTCCCGGACTCTAGGGCCCGCCATTCTACACTCCGTGTCCACACGTGATTCAGCTCCACTTATGAGTAAGAACATGCAGCGTTTGTCTTTCTGTTGCACTTAAGAGAATGGGCAGCACTTCCATCCACATTGCTGCAAAGCAACCATTTCATCCTTTTCTGATCCATTTTAAAACAGCAATAATGAACCCATTAAGTGTTAACATATAGGATAAAATTTTAGTAATATTTTTAGTAAAAAGAATGGCATTATCTTACATTTTGCAAACCTCTTTCACTGGGTTCTCTGATTTGAACTGCTGTGATACTGTTGCTCTGGTTGAAATTGAGAAGAAAACCTGGCCACACACAGACATTGAGTTGGGGCAGAGGATTATTTACCAGCCTTTTTGGATCATTGCACATCGTCTTTATTGGCGTTATGCAACACGTGGTAAGTGACGGTTTCCTCAAGGTGAGCTGCTGTGGAACCTGAGACCACGGTGCACGTGCTCCGCGCTCAGCCAGGCTGTGACGTGCGGCGATCACGCGCTTTGGGTGGGTTCTTACCCGGCGTGGCTTCGTAGCATCCTGCAACAGTCATCTGGAAAAGGTCAGTTCACCCAGTCATGTGGAGCTTCCAAATGTTGACGCGTTTATTTAATATCAAAAGTCACATTTGTGAATATCACCACCAACTTCCTCGGAAAAGCCTTGAAGTGCTGACTGGGAAGCTCACAGTGATGGATACAAGTTTTCCAAAATTCTAATTTTTGCTTGAAAGCTCAAATTTTGTTATTGGCAACAAATACTGCAAGTTTACCTTAAAGCAACAGGCTCATTTTGCTCATTTTCAAGACAATGCCTGCCCGATGCCCGATGACTGTGGCTTGTTTTTTTTTCAGGTACAGATGTAGCTGGGGGGTGAGGGCTGTGGCTCCAGACTCAGCCACACACTTTCTCCCAGTCCTGTCAGCTTCCATGTGTGGTAAACGCACTCTGCCTGCATTTCCCATGTACTCCCTGACCTGTGGCCATGCACCCTGCTGTGCTGTGTGCAAGGCTGAGATAGAACAGAACGGATAGTTTTTCTGCCCCAGGGGGCCTTTTAAAAGTGGAGCTGTTGTTTCTGCTGCACAGTAAGTGCCTGGCGGTGGGAAGGCAGGGTGTGGAGCCACTGCCCCGTGCCCACCACGGAGTCGCCATTCTGCAGATGTCGCCTGCTGGAGAAGCCATTGTCACAAAAGTAGTGACGTATTGTCACACAGTGTCACTTAGCATTGTCACAAACATAGTTCTGATCTGCAGACCCACTGGCAGAGTCCCTGGGAACTCACCCCATGCCAGGACCCACAGGCCACGCGGTGAGAACCTCCTGCTGTGGGTGAGACGAATCCTTCACGGACTGGGAGGGAGGCTGTGGGTGGGGCTGGAACCCCGGGTATGTCCTCAACTGGCTGGGGAGCCTCCCCCAGGGGCGATGTGGGCGATTCCACGTCTGCTGGGGTCCCTTCCCTGGTTCGTGAACCTGAGAGGCCACCCTGGGCCCCTGGCGCCCCGCCCTGTGGGTCAGCGCCCCTGGCTTGCTGTTCTTGAGACTCCCTCTACTTCCTGTGTGCCACTCCCAGCACGCGGAGACGCCTGTTTCTCCTGGGCAGACGGAACCCGATTCTTTCCAACTTGGGAAACGTAATCGGTCTTTTCTCTTATGTTTCCATTTGCTTCTCAATGTTAAATTTCTGTGAACAAAACTTCCCATTGGTGACTGTTTTAAAGACCCTCAGAACCTGGTCCTCCATGCTAGAGGCTCTGTCAGCGCAGGCCCCGGGCTGCCTGGAGGAGCGAGTGAGGGGTCCATGCTGCATCAGGAGCTGGGGACTGCCGGGGATGAGATGTGTCTCTTTGGCCAGGGCGTTCGCTTTAGAGCTATGAAGCAGCCGGGAAGCTGGGCCACAGGCGGGAGGCCCGGGGTCCAGGCGCTACAGCCAGTGCCAGCTCCTGCTTTCCACGGCCGGCAGGTTCCACCATCGCCTCGGTGAATCATCAGCAAACGTCCCTTACAGACACTCCATCCAGACACGTGTGCCTCATTGCCAGGTGGTCTCTCTGCCGACGCCACATCTGTGATGGCAGAACTCAGCTCAGAGCAGGTGTGGCAGGAGGCAAGGGAGGGAGCGCCAGCACCCTCACAGCAGCTGGGCCCTTCCACACGCCCTCCAAGCTTGTCACCCAGTAGGACGGCCGGGCGCCATGGCCGGGAGGTCCCTGTGGCTGGCAGGAGAGTGGCCAGCACGGGAGCTGAGACCCTCTTGTCAGACTCAGGCGCCCTCTCTCGCCTCCCTGTGAAAATAAAAGCTTAGAAAGCGGAAAGCCAGCAGACAGCCGGGACTGCTCGCCTCCCCCGCAACCCTCCATGCTGCTGCTTTGTTTGCTGCTACCTCAGACTGTGGAGCCGTCTCCCCAGGCCGTGTCGCAGGTCCTTTCTGCTCCAGCCAAAAGAATTGCAGAGCCTGATTCCACAGGAGAGCATGAGTGTGAGATTGGGAGGCAAGCTCTGGCTGCAGCCACAACCCTGATGGCAGTAATTTCCCTTGGTTTTGAATTTTCACCTAAAAAAAAAAATCCGTGTTTAGCCTTAGGATAATAATAGCAACTGTTCCTAGCTACATTGCTTGTACAATATACACACACACGTTGCCACGGCATGCCTTCGAATTGAACCTGGCATACCTGCAAGGTCAAAGCTGAGGTCATGGCTTGTGACAGGCAGTGAGCAGCTGCCAGTGCTGCCCTGCCCATGTGTACCCACATGTACCCAAGTATGCCCGCATGTACCCAAGTATGCCCGCATGTACCCACGTGTGCCTGCAAATACCTGCGTGTGCCCGTATATACCCGGGTGCGCCCGCAGATACCCAGGTTGCCCACATGTACCCAGGTGTGCCTGCATGTAGCCAGCTGTGCCTGCATGTACCCAGGTGTGCCCATGTGTGCCCACGTGGGCAAGGTGGGCAGAGCCAGCACAGTTGCCCACTGGCTCTGACACAGAGGCTTGAAGAAAACCCTGGGACCCTCAGTGAGGGGCATGCCCAGCCTGCGGGGAAGATGAAGCCACCTTCTGGTGTCCCACCCAGCGGCCAGCTCCTGCGGAGCCTCCCAACGGAGCACGAAGGAGCATGGACGGGGCTCCAGCTTAGTTCTGACATGTGTTGGAAGCACCTGTGGACATCCACTTTGCAAAGCAGCTGCTGTACTGGTGGGGTTGGGGTGTGACCTGGGCTGTTCCTCTATTCTAGGAGGAGTGGGGTTCCAGGTGAGGTTCTGGCTCCAACTCTCTCAGATGGTACAGACATGGCCTCCTGCACAGTGGCTGCTGCACCCAGCACCGGGGCTGGTCCAACTCTGTGTCTTCACCACTGAGCAGCTTTTACTTGATCCTATTTTGTGAAGATATGGTCTTTAAAGTCACATGCCTCTCGATGACAGCAGCCCTGGAGGTTGGGAACCTGCATGGCAAATACAGTTTTGGGGCAGTTACTTTCTTTTTTTTCTTTCCTTCTTTTTTTTTTTTAGATGGAATCTCACTCTGTCGCCCAGGCTGGAGTGCAGTGGTGCAGTCTCGGCTCACTGCAAGCTCTGCCTCCCAGGCTGACGCCATTCTCCTGCCTCAGCCTCCCGAGTAGCTGGGACTACAGGTGCCCACCACCACGCCTGGCTAATTTTTTGTATTTTTAGTAGAAACGGGGTTTCACCGTGTTAGCCAGGATGGTCTCGATCTCCTGACCTCGTGATCCACCCGCCTCGGCCTCCCGAAGTGCTGGGATTACAGGCGTGAGCCCCCGCACCCGGCCTGGGCCCGTTACTTTCTGCGTGACAGCTGGAGTGTGTCCGTCCTGAAGACTATTTAAGGAGAGGAAGGCCAGCCTGATACTCTAGCTCAGGGAACTTGGTCATCCAGCAGATACCAGACAGGGCGACCCCTTCGGCCCATCCAGGGAGGGAACAAAGGAAGAAGCGCTGTCAGGGCAGCCGGGCCACTCCCATTGTCCTGCAGACTCTGCCGTGCTCCTGGTCACCCATGGGAGCTGCCAAAGGGGACCCCAACTTTTCTTGGGAAAGTGCCCCCCATCCCTGGGCCTGTGGGTCCCTCCAGTGATGGGTCAGCACCACCCGCTGAAGGGCACAGGGGTATGGGGGCAGCGGTGTCAGTTTGCTCCCTCGGCGTCTGTAGCCACAGCCATGACATGCCAGCCCTCTTTCCACATCAAAGAGGTATTTTGCTCCTCCCCTGACCCTGGGAGGTCCTGGGCCCCTTCAAACCTTTGCATAACCAACAGAAAAGGCGAGCTGGGCGGTTTCCATGCAGGCCAACCCACTGTGCTTATTAGCACACAATGAAAATTGTTAGATGGAGACAATCACCCCCACAATAGCAAAGAAAACAAACCAAACCCGTCTACACAGATTCCCACAGTCCGCGTGACTCACTCTGCCTGTTATCATGCGGTGGGCGGGAGCTTTACTCCCAATGTGTCTCATTGCTCAGATGTTTTCTGCTCTCCCTGATCCTGACTTCTCCTTTGGGCCTAATCAGGGCACGGCTCCGGGCAGGATCAGGGCCTTTGGCTGCGCTGCCTCAGGCTTGGGTTCTCACGGCCTGGGGTGAACCTGGCGTCCGGTGAGGAGGGGGCAGGAAACAGAGCTGCCTCAGCCTTGGGCCTCCATAGGGAGGTGTGCGGGGCCCTCTCGGCTGTCTCCACTTTACTTTCTCAGGGGATTTTATAAATTTATTTCCAAGAGCACATGCCCAGTTTATATGCACACCCAACCGAGCCCTTTGCCCGACTCACGCCCATTCCAGAGTGGAGGTGACCGTCCCGCGTGGATGAGTGCAGGGGAGCTCCGATGCACCAGGCTCCCGAGGCAAAAAGATGCAGACTCCTCCGAGCCACTGTGCGGTGAGGAGGAGGCTCTTGCTGCTCGGGCCAGCCCCTGCCTGGCCAAGCTCCCAGATAAAAGGTGGGGCGGTGCTGTCCTTCGCCCTCCTGCTGGCCTGAGATCTGAAGGGAGGCACATTCTGGAGGGTGCCGGCTCAGGGAGCCTGACCCAGGGAGCTGGACACCTGGGGTGTGGCTCAGGGCTAGGGTTAGATTTGGGAGGAAGGATGGCCAGGCCCGGCATCTGAGTATGGCCCCACCCTCTGCTCTCAGATGCTGGGGTCCAGAGGGCAGCAGAGGCTGGGGCTCAGCCTGCCCTAGGGTGGCTCAGTGGCGGGGGCTCAGCCTGCCCTGGGGTGGCTCAGAGGCAGGGGCTCAGCCTGCTCCTGGGGTGGCTCAGAGGCAGGGGCTCAGCCTGCTCCTGGGGTGGCTCAGAGGCAGGGACTTTACCACGAAGAAAGGCACTTGGTGGAGCAGGCCCGGAGCTCAGCCCTATGCTCTGGGGCCCTGACCCACATCTAGCAGCAGATGCAGCAGGGACACCAATTGGGAGGCACATTGACCAGCCAAGGCCACCAGCCTGGCCACGGTGCTGAGACAGGCCCCAGCCCAGCCCGGAGCAAGTCCTTCGCGGTCACTTCCACTCACCCAGGCAAAGCCCTTACCCAGGAGGTGATGACGGCCTTGGGGGAGCTTGGTCAGTCAGGGAGGATGGCGTGCCTGAGAGTGCACGGTGTCCTGTGGTCACGGTGGGGGTCCTGTGATCCTGGGGCACGTGGGGTCCCATCTTCCCCGGGGTATGTGGGGGTTCCATCATCCCGGGGCACATGGGGTCTCATCTTCCTGGAGCACATGAGGTCCTGTCTTCCCGGGGCACGTGGGGTCCCGTCTTCCTGGGGCTTGTGGAGGGGCCGTTTACCCTGGGCTTGGGGGGAAGGGCCCAGCTGTTCATTACAGGGGACCCTTCTATGAGTCCCCTCTTTTCTGGGGACACCAGTGGCAAGAGCCTGGGCATCTCTAGAACTGGCCATAAACCACAGCAAAGGCCTAGCGTTCTACAGAATGTGAGGATTTTCAATAACATGGCATCACTTGGACTGCACTGGCCCCTGCTTTGCAGTCACCAATGCCGAGGTCACTGCTCTGGGGGCTGCATAGGGCGTGTGTCTCTTACATGTGGCCGGGCCATGTCTCTGCATCCGTATCTCTGTCGTGTGTCTGGGCCCATGGCCCTGCATCTGATCTGGCCCAGCTTCACTCTGTGGGGAGTCTTGGGGCCTCCCTGAGCCCCAAAGCTGGGCCCACGTGGCCATTACCCTCATGGACACTGGCTGCTGCCGTTTCCTTTGAGCTGCGTTCCCACCTCAGGTCCGCCTGCTGCTGGGCACTGCTCTCCTCAGCCTCTCGGCCTGGGGAAGCTGCCTCGCCCCTCCCGTGCTGGAAAATCCCACCTGGGCCCAGCCGTTGGTGCAGGCGGCTGCAGGCTGGAGGGGAAGCACTGGGAAGCCACTGAACGTCCAGGTGAGCCTTGACGGCCTCTCAGCCCCTTCCCTCAGCCATGCAGCAACCAGCTCCACCAACTCTGCCCAGCCCCTTCCCTCAGCCATGCAGCAACCAGCTCCGCCAACTCTGCCCACTCACGTAGCCCCTCCTCCTCCCAGGCTCAGCCCCGTCCAAGCCCAGGGAACCCCTGGGTGCACTCGCTCCGGAACAGCGTTCTTCTGTTTTTCTGCCTGCTTGGGGCATGTGAGATTTACAGCCCTGGAATTTTAGAAAGCAGCTCTGGTGTCTGCGTTTGCTTGGTCAGTTGCAAAGGCATTGCCCATTTTCTCTCGGAGCAGAGGCGTTTGCCATCACATGCTCCGTGCCATGGGTGAGGGACAAGGGGCCTCTCCCTGCGCTCTGTGTCCAGCATGGACTCTGCAGTTTGTTCCTTCTGAGCTTGTGATGCTCAGAGCTTGGCCGGGACGGAGCTGGTGGCCTCAGCTTCCAAGCTCCGGAGCTCAGTGTGGAGGAAGGGCGCTGCCATCCTCCTGCAGCTCGGCCTCTGAAGCAGCTGTCAGAACATCTCAGGTTGGGTGTCTCCGTCTCTCCTGGCTCCTCGGAGGCGAAGGTCCCTGCAGTCAGTCCTGGAGAGTGGCCCGTGGCCAGGTCCCGGAAACCGTGTGTCCCCGCACCTCACCCTGCGAATGCTGGGCAGGCAGCGTCCTTGTCCACAGTCGAGAATGTAACTGCGGCTCATGGAAATGAGCCCCGATAAATCACACGGGCTGATTTTCACAGATTTCCATTCTTCGAACATTCCACTCTTTGAAAAAGATTTTCTCCTGGCTTTTTCAATCAAAAGCACACACTCTAGGCAGACTGACTATTACTGTAGCCAATGCCATGAGCTGGCACGTGGGAGGGAAGGCTCTGGATCCTTCTGGAATATGGAATGGGTCAAGTGGGAGGGAGACACACTTGACCCAAGTCCCACCTCTGCACTGTCCCTGGGCTCCTGCCTCCGAGACCCTCGGGGCTCTGTGGAAACAAGGGGTGATGCCCAGGTGGGACCAGTGCCCTGGAATGTCCTCTGTACTGAATAAATGTCGGCTCCCCTTGAAGCCTACACGGCACTGGCAAATGAGTTCTGTAGCCGACTGTAAGTTAATTAGTACAACTCTTGCTCTCTTATTATTCTTAGATACAAAGTTAATTTGGAAAGATACATGTTTCTTTTAAAGTTGCATGGTTAAAAGCATGTGGGAGCTGAGCTTAATTAAGAGAGAGTGGCTCCTAGCGTGCAAGGGTTGCGGTTGGAGAAAAACATCATTAGATTAAGGGTTTCACTGCCTTCCCCAGCACAGCTGCCCCGGGCCGCTGGCCCCTCCGTGCAGTGGATGGTGGATTGACCCAGCGTGAACTCTGTGCAGCTCCCGGAGGGGCCTGAGGTGCACGCACACCAGCAGTGGGGAGGGCAGCGGGGCTCGGGCACTGCGGGAGCGAGGGTGGGGGCAGCGCCCGTGGAGCTGACCCCGGAGCCACCCATGCGCCAACCCCACTGGCATCCTCACAGGTGCAGGCCACGCGGAAGCCCCCAAGAGGGGGTGAGCCCCAGCTGCGTTTTAAGCCCTGGAGGAGAGGATGTTGTGAGTGGCTTCAGACTCCTGTGCCCTGGTCCGTGGGCCAAGGACTGGGGCTGGCATCTGCACTCAGTGCTGAAAGCTTCCAGCAAGAAGACTTGCAGCTTCCTTGCTAAGGCATCTCTCTGGCTCTCAGGCGTCTCTGCAGAGCTGAGGGTGCCCGTGGACTGCCCCAAAAGGCCCAGCAGCCCCAGCGCCCTCCTCTCTGGGCCTGGACCCACGGTGAGGACAGGGCCACGCTCCTCAGGGGTACTGAGGGCAGGGACAGGAAGCTTGTGGGAAGTGCCCGGCTCAAGTGGTCAGTCTCCGTCCCTCTGGGCCTCACGGAGACCGGGCCTTTGGGCCCTGATGGAGCTGCTCGCGGGGGCTCAGGTGTTGGATCCCCCCACAGGGCTCCTGTCCCGGGAGCAGAGGTCCCTCCCGTGCCCCGGCCCTTGAGGCCCCTGGGGTGTTGCTGGTGTGCAGTGGTGTGAGCTGAGCACGAGAGTTAGGCGGAGGCTCTCGCCTGCTGGAGGCCCAGCCCGCCGTGTGGCCGCTGTTGTGTGTCCACAGGCCGTGGGGCAAGAGGCAGAGCATGTGTGGTCTGTGCTCGGCCGCCCCAGGCCTGGAGGAAGGGCCGGGCAGGCTCCTGTGAGCGCTGTGAACGCCAGGCACCCCCCGCAGCGCCGTCTTCCTTCCACACCTCACGGAACCCTCTTGGCGTTTCACACACGGGGACTCTGAGGGCGGGTTGTCGGGGACAGCACTCCACGGCCTCTTGTGGCGTGTCCAGATGATCTTTTCAAAGACATCTGCAGGAGGCAGAGATGGTGCCTCGCCTGGACCAGGACAGTGGCTCCCTCTGCCTGGGATCTGGGGTCTCCCTGCCAGGGTACCCTGTGTGTGTGCAGGTCCAGGGCCTGGCTCCAATCCTCAAAACCACCATTGCTGTGAAAACCATCCTGGAGGGTTGTGTCTCTGGCCAGCAGCCATGAATCCCGCAGGCCACTGAGGCTCCTCCGTGTGCAATCTCGGTGCCTTGTGCAGCTGGACGTGCGAGGAGCTGCCAGGGCAGTGGGGAGCAGGGCTGGCCCTGGCCAGAGCTGTTTCCCCGCCCCACACCCTTTCACCGTTTCGCAGTCTCCATGGGTGTCCTGGGTCTGTGCATTTTCGCACATGGACTGCAGTCGTGGAGAACTGGGATGCGGAGGAGGCTGGGAGCAGTGGTGACAGCAGGGCCGGAGGCGACACAGAACAGAGGAACACAGACCAGGTGAGGAGCACAGACCAGGCGGGGAACGCAGACCTGGCAGGGAACGCAGACCAGGTGAGGAACGCAGACCTGGCAGAGAACGCAGACCGGGTGTGGGAGCCCTAGCACACAGAGGAGCGCAGACCCAGTGGGGAAGCCAAGGCAGGAGCTCAGGAGCCGGCGAGGGGTCCAGGTGCTGGGTGAGCAGAGCAGGGTGGGCTCCGGGCCAGGGGCAAATGCAGAGAAGGAGCTCTGGGGGAGGCAGAGGGAAGCTTCGCTGGGCAGGAGGGCGAGGAGGGGCATTCCTGGCTCTGGGCACACAGGTGGAGACAGAGGACAGCCATGCTGTGCTGCATTTTCTGATGGAAAAGATGATAAACTATGTTCACGCTGCCAACAAAGACTAAACAATGGCTTTCTCTAAAGCTTAAGAATCATTATGCTAAATAGTAAGTTTAGGGGAGAAGAGACAGAGTCCCCTTACAGAAGAACTCCAGAGAATGTGGGTGGATGCTACACCCTCAAGAAATAAAGTAGTGTTGGGTTACAAAGATATAAAGTAAGCATCCAAGAATCCATACTCTTTTAACTGACTGAAGAAGTACAGAAATGTGAGGAGGCTGGGCGAGTGTGACGCTCCTCCAGGGCTGAGCTCTGAAGCAGGGTTTGTGTGTGCACACGTGTATGTGTGTGCATGTGTATGCACATGTGTATGTGTGTGCATGTGTGTGCACACGTGTGTGTGCATTTGTGTGTGCACATGTGTGTGTGCGCATCTAGCAGCAGTGTGCCCTGAGGCCTGTGGTCCCCCTGAGAAGCGCTGTTCAGCACAGGTGGGGGTGTCCCAGGGACATTTGGCTGCTGAGAGTTTGGGGGTCAGAGTTGCCCTCGGCAGATGGTATCCATAAAGAACACCCACAGCTGAAAGACCGATGGCCCAGGTTCCCCTGGGGGTCCCAGGACCCCAGAGTCCAGCTGGTGAGGGGCTCTGCTGTCTGTTGCAGAAACTGGAGTACTGGGCTGAGCAGTACCCCAAATTCGTGTCCTTCAGGAAGCTCAAATGTGACCTTATTTGGAAATAGGGTCGATGTAGACATCCTTAGTTAAGATGAGGCCACACTGGGTCAGGGAAGGCCTGGAGTCAGGGACTGGCGCTGGTGTCTTTACCGAAGGACAGTCGTGGATTCGGAGAGATGGGCCCATACAGGGGAGTCAGCTGTGTGCACAGGGGGCAGAGGGCAGAATGATGCAACCACAAGCCCAGAACACCTGGGGACGCTGGAAGAGGCAGGAAGGATCCTCCCCTGGAGGCTTCGGAGGCACCTTAGTTTCAGGCTTGAGGCCTCCAGAGCTGGGAGAGGGTGATGTGCCATTGCTTTAAGTCCCCAGTGTGTGGTTCTTTGCCAGGACAGTCTCAGGACAGGCTACAGGGACGCGGCTCACAGAGGAGCCTGGGACCTCAGCTGGGTGGGTGTGGTGGCCTCACGCTGCCCTCTGGGAACTCACTCCTGCCAGGCCTTCGGCTCCTCGAAGGGACCCTAGGCGACTTCTCCAAAGCTGCGAGGCAGAGGCCGGCTGAGGATCTGAGGAAGGCCGGGCCTTAGGGCGGCCAATTTGCCCAGGACTGAGGGGTTTCCAGGGTGTGAGGCTTTCAGAGCAAAACCCAAGAAAGCCTCAGGGAGCAGGGCGGTCACCGTCCTGGAGGTGCCAGGCAGCGACGGCCTGCGGGGTGAACAGCCCACGTTCTAGTCTGAAGGGAGTCTCTGCTGCTGCCTGTGGGAGAACCTCTGCTTGAACGAGTGTGCCGGGGCTGCGGCCGTGTGTGGAGCGCCAGACACAGGGCCCTCACAGGCACCCACCCAGCCCTGCAGGCCCTGGAAAAGCCCACCGCCTGGGAGGGGCGTCTGAGCCAGTGACCCAAGACCCCGCCAGCGAGAACGCAGGCCTGGGAGGGGCATCCAAGCCGGTGACCCAAGACCCCGCCAGCGAGAACGCAGGCCCTCTCAGGGCGGTGGCAGGGGCGGCACCGCAGGAAGGTGGCCAGGCCTCCAGGTCCCCTGCCTGGGGAAGGGGCTTTGGAATCGCAAGACCAAAAGCAACTGCTTGTATTTCGCTCTGTGGCTACGGGCAGGGGTGGAGATGGGGCTACACAGGCTCCTGCGGATACTCCCGCCTGGCAGGATCTCAGCGGGGAGGGGCTGTGGCCCTGGGGGTCCTGAGTAGAAGAAACAGACTCTTCTCTGCTCTTACCCACAACAATCAACAGAGACTCCATGACCAGATGTGTGGGGTTTTTCCCACATGCCAAGCAAACAGTCGGTTCTGCACAGACACCAGCACGGACCCTCCGACTGCGTTCAATTCATTCTCTTTCCCCAGGACAGTGTCTGATCCCACAGGCTGTGGGATCCCAAGACTCTCCCCTATACCCACACCCACTTCAGACACCAGTGGTAAGTCTGAGCTTTCGGAACTTCTGGCCCACAGGCTGGGTTCCTATGATACCTCCCCCCGGTTGGGTTCGATTAATTCTCTAGAGCAGCTACGGAACTCAGGGACACACACTTACGCATACCAGGTTTATTATAGACGGTATTGCAAAGGATACAGATGGAGAGGTGCATGGGGCGAGGTGTGGGGAAGGGGCCGGAGTTCCCAGGCCCTCCCTGGGCACTTGCCCTCCAGGAACCTCCAGAGTCCATTATCCGGAAGCCCCCCGAAAGTCCTGTTAGGGATCAGCTTGAGTAGCCAACCACTGTCATCTCCTTAGCAGACAAACAGACATCACTTAGGAGACCCCAAAGACTTTAGGAGTTGTATGCCAGGAAATAGGGAGGAAGCCCAAATGTGTATTTCGGAATAGTCGAGGGTAGCTGGAAGGTACCTGGCTCAGCCTGCAGCCTGAATGAGCGGCAAGGCTTCTGTGTCAGGGCATCAGGGCCAGGGCAGGGGCAGGGTCTCTCCCAGACCCATCTGGGAGCTGGGACCCACTGAAGGGCCCAGGCAGGATTGGGGTCAGAGCAGGAGAACATGGAGACAGGAAAGAAGCTGACATTTCTTCATGCTGTGAGCTAAATCCCCTGCCCTGGAAGTTGTGGTTTCATACACTGTCTGCCCATCACTACGTGGAATGATGGAGTTCACCGGAACCACCGAGGGACGCTGCTCTTACTGCACTGGTGTGAAAGGATGTATCACTGCATTATGATTTGGTTTCTTAAGAAATACTTTTGGCCGGTGCAGTGGCTCACGCCTGTAATCCCAGCACTTTGGGAGGCCGAGGTGGGCAGATCACTTGAGGCCAGGAGTTCGAGACCAGCCTGTCCAACATGCTGATACCCTGTCTCTACTAAAAATACAAAAATTAGCTGGGTGTGGTGGTGCGTGCCTGTAACCCCAGCTACTGGGGAGGCTGAGGCAGGAGAATCACTTGAACCCAGGAGGGGGAGGTTGCAGTGAGCCGAGATTGCGCCACTGCACTCCAGTCTGGGCAAAGAAGTGAGACTGTCTCAGAAAAAAAAAGGAAAAGAAAAAAAGAAGCCCGGGCGCAGTGGCTCGCGCCTGTAATCCCAGCACTTTGGGAGGCCGAGGCGGGCGGATCACGAGGTCAGGAGATCGAGACCATCCTGGCTAACACAGTGAAACCCCATCTCTACTAAAACTACAAAAAATTAACTGGGCGAGGTGGCGGGCACCTGTAGTCCCAGCTACTCGGGAGGCTGAGGCAGGAGAATGGCGTGAACCCTGGGGGGCAGAGCCTGCAGTGAGCTGAGATCATGCCACTGCACTCCAGCCTGGGCGACGAGACTCCCTCTCAAAAAAAAAAAAAAAAAAAAAAAAAAAAAAAGACTTTCATAACTGTTTTGATACTATGTTTCAACTGCTTTGTACATTTATTGACGAAAAGAGTCAGACTCCTTGAAATATTTTTAGAGATTTATTCTGAGCTGAATATGAGTGACCTTGGCTTCTGAGCTGAATATGAGTGACACAGCCCCTCAGGAGGTCCTGAGAACATGTGCCTAAGGTGGTCGGGGTACAGCTTGGTTTTATATATTTTAGGGAGTCATGAGACATCAGTCAAATACATTGAAGAAATACATTGGTTTGGTTCAGAAAGGCGGGACAACTCAAAGCGGGGCCTTCCAGGCTATCGGTGAATTCAAACATTTTCTGGTTGACAATTGGTTGAGTTTAAGACCTGGGATCAACAGAAAGGAAATGTGAGGCTGAGATAAAGGACTGTGGAGACCAAGTCTTACTGTGCAGAGGAAGCTCTCAGATAGCAGACTTCAGAGGGAGCAGGTTGTGAAATGTTTCTTATCAGACCTAAAAGGTGCCTGGCTCTGAGCTAATTATCTCCTGGATCTGGAAAGGAAGGAAGGAAAACAAATGGGAAGAGGATTCTCTATAGAAGGTGGATTTTTCCCACAAGAGACTTTGCAGGGCAATTTCAAGGTCTGGCAAGGAAATATATTTTGGGATGAAATATTTTAATTTTTTTATTGTCTTATAATGTTATGCCAGAGTCAGACTGGAAAGTAAGTCACGATATATATAGGGTCAAATAAGACCCATCTGATGAGAATTTATGGTTGAAGGGTATGACTCCCTAGACCCCTTAGATAGGAATTGGGGCAAGATAAAAAATTAGAGCTTAGTCCTGACATTCAAAGACATTTCTCAGAGAAGGGTCTGAGAAGGGAGGTGGGGGGTCTGGGAGCTGTGTGGAGGGACCCCGTGTGTGCAAAGGAAGGGGTCTGAGAAGAGAGGTGGGGGGTCTGGGAGCTGTGTGGAGGGACCCCCTGCGGGTGGGGCAAGGGTCGCCTAGCCGGCTGGGGGCCTGAGATCCCACCACACGTTCATTTATTGCCCATTTGTTTCCAAAAGGGATTTGAGGTTGTTCTCAATCAAGAACAGACGACTCCGCAGGGATGAGATGATGGCGGAGGGCAGGTGTCATGGGATTCAGAGAGTGGTCACCTTTGAACACTCAGCTTCCTAGCAGTCAAGGCAAAAAGGGCCATCTGCATCTGAAGGGAGGTGGCTTCCAGGGACCAGTGGCTTCTCAGCACAGGTGCCTCGGCAGAGGCTGCCTGACCTCAGACACAGACGCCCCTCTGCCCTCTGCCAGTGGCCCAGGGCCAAGTCTCCCAGGGATCTCCCACCTCAGCCGTCTTGATAGTGGCTCCAACACCCATGGGCCATGTCCCTGTCACCCACTGCACTCTGCCCACTGCTGTGTCCTGAGAGTCAGGGTTTCTCCCACAGAACAGGAGACTCCAGAGGGGGTCCCAGGGCTGCTCCCAGCAGCTCTAGTTGGACCTCCCCTCCCCAGAGCCCAGCCCCAACCTCGTTAATTCTGTAATATTTGGTTTTGAGGAAATTTACCATAAATGTATAGATCTTAAAAAATCATGCCAGGGCTGTGGTATTCTTGGCAAAAGCCAGTCTGGTGTCCGTTTCTGTTGGAGAAGATGAAAGATGAGATTCCAGATGTTCCTTCAGATTTGGGCCATCCCATTCCGTCTGCCACTCAGGAGAGTTCAATGGACCTAACATTTTTGTCTGAAAGGCTTGGGGAGTTTCTCCTCTGCCACACACTCCTCCTGAGGGAGCCCCTCATTCTGGGACGTGGCTTGTGGCGGCCGTGGCAGCAGCTGGTTCCCGAGGGACGGGGCCCACTGGGGCTCCCTGAGGCTCCTCCAACGGCAGTGGCAGGGCGCAGGCGGGACCCAGGCAGACGGACCTTTCCAGAAAGACCCACCAGGCTGGACAGGCAGAGCTCCTGCACGGTGGTGAGGCCGGCTCCCAGTGCTGCCACACTTGGCTCCCGAGGGGTAACGATGTCTTCAATCGTACAAAGGCCTCTGATTCACTCTGTAAATCCTATGCTGACATGCTGCCTCTTGGCATCTTATTTTGTTTACTTAGAACCGACTTTGAGGTGAGGAATGCTTGCATGTTGCTGGGTGTTTAGAGGAAGATTAATAGATTATTTGTAACTCCTGTAATGAAAACATTACGCAGGCACAACGATGGGCTCAGTCCTGCTCATTTTCCGCTGCTAATTGCCACGGCATACAGGCTCTATTATGAACTGAAGTGCCATCTATAACCTCCCACATTTATTAAAATATAATTGCTTTAATGAAATTCTTTTGGAATAAGACATAGTTCAAACAACACACTGCCTTCATGAGGTGATTTTCTGGCCAATTACAGACGTGACCACGGAGTCTCTCGCTTTCAATCAGATGGTTTTTCCTTGTAAATGTGTTGGAGAGGACGTTCCAGGGGCTGCTCTGGGCGCTGGCTGGGCTATTTGAACCTTCTACTTTGACCTTAGAAATGCTTCAGTCATTTAAAAAGTGCAGAAAATACACCCCCAGCTCTGTGGTCATCCTGGGAGGTGGGTCATGGTGCACATCCTGACACCTTCCCAGGCGTCTGCCGCGAGCCCCACCACCTTCCCAGGCCCACCTGCCGCGAGCCCCCGCCTCCAGGTGCGCTGGTTTATGATGGGGGCGGGGGCGGGGGCAGGTGGAGAGCATTTGCCTGTCTCACAAGTGGAGCTTTTAAGGAAAATTAATGAAGAAACAGACCGGCTAGCTGGGGAGTCTTTAAAAATTGTCCTTTCACCTGGAATCGGTCTCTTCCTCTCAGCCTCAAGAGCCACTTTCCTTACTGGTAAAGAGGGCTCCCCCAGACACTGTGCTGCTGTCTGGTCTGCCTCGGTGCCCTCCCCCGACAGCGTGGAAGGCGCTGCTTGTGTTCCCGTGGTCTGCCTCGGTGCCCTGCTCTCCCTTTTCTTTCTGGAACAAAGTCATTTGTGCTTTGCGGTGGCATTCTTAGCTGTGAAAAGTCTGATTTAAATGAGTGGTTCTCCATTCACACCGCCGTTCTGCCCCCTTGGTAGCGGGTGTGGGCTTCGGCTCACACCGGCAGCAGCAGGAACAATGGACTTCACCTGTCCACACACCCAGCGCCATTCCCAGTCCTGAGACCTCTGAAACTCGCTGGACAAGGTGCAGCTCTCATTCTCAGAGACAAAGGGCCCTGGAGCCTGCAGGAGGTGGGGTGTGTGGCTGGGAGGCAGCTGTGAGTTGCCAGCGTCCCATACGCCGTGCCTTCCTGCAGCCCTTGCCCGGCATGGTGGGAAGTGACTCCAGCAACCACTCCAGAGTCCAAGCCCGGAGCTCAGAGGTGGCAGGAGAGGCTTCTCGGCCGAGTCGGACGGGGAAGCCTGTGGCTGCCGAGATCACAGCCGCGGTGTCATCCCAAACCCGGGCCGGTGCTGTGGCTTTCACCCTGGATGCAACTTGCGATCTTGGCTAATCTGAGCTGAGGGAGGGACGCCGATTTCTCATCCCTTGTGAGTGAGTTTTCCTTACATGGTGCGCTTCTTCCTGGCTTTGGGGATCCCCGCTGTCCTTCAAGGCCTCCTACCTGGTGCCACCCTGCTGTGAGCTCCCGGCCCTCTCCCGACGGGTCCTCCTCGTCCTCCTCTGGGGCTTCCGGCGACTTGTGCCCTGGGACACAGGCACGTCTTCACTTGTGGCGGAGTCCCGATGACCACAGGCCATGGAGGCGATGCTGGGTTCACTGCGAGCCCCCCGCTATCAGTGCCCGGGCATGGGCGGTGCCCCCAGCTCATGACCTCGGGTCTCACCCTCATCCCCACCCCTGTAAAGTGCACGGCTGTCCCCACCCCTGTAAAGTGCACGGCTGGACAAGACTGCCCAGCTCCACGCCAGCACTACCTCGGGAGGAGGCCGGGTGGCCCCCAGCAGGAAGTGGGCGCGTTCTCAGCTCCCTGGCATCTGCCTCTTCACAGATTTTTGGACGAGGGAGTCCAGAACCTGTGGGACCCCCGCGTGCTCAGGCAGAGGCAGCTGTTCCGGGTCCCACAGCCCTTGGCTGTTCTGACGGACTCTGCTCCCACAAGGACAGAGCACGGGGTCCCCCACGCTGCCTGGGCTCAGCCTCAGTTTTCCCTTACAGAGCAGTCTGAATGTTGTGCAATGTCATCATGAACTTCTCCCTGCACTTCATATATAAAAATATGTAGCTCAGTAATAGTGCACCTTGTTCCACAGACACTTCTGAAGGGCCTTCTATCCCACAGAGCGACCCTCGCTGCAGAAACTGTCAGATGCCAGCATGTGATGTGTGCTTTCCCGGAGGAGAGGAGAGGAGACGTGGGGTCTGTGTCTCCCTGGCTGCGAATTTGGACACGATGCGGGCAGGGAGGGCCCATCACTCAAACCCGCCATTGATTCCGCTGCTTTTCCTGAGTCATGGATTTGAAATGCCTTTGTCTAGATCACGTCAGATCTTAGAGGTGGTGAACTGCGGGCATTTGTCTTGGGGATAGTGGGTGCTACTTCTCCAGGGACCATGAGCAGCTCCTCATCCTGCCTTTTGGGGGCTGATGAAAGTGCTCCCACTCCACACCTCCTATGGTCCGGGCAGCGCAGGGAGTGAGGTGCTGGAGCTAGGCCAGGCACTGGAGCCGGGTCAGGAGCTGGGCCGGGCGCTGGAGCCGGGCCAGGAGCTGGGCCGGGCGCTGGAGCCGGGTCAGGAGCTGGGTCGGGCGCTGGGCCAGGCGCTGGAGCTGGGTCAGGCGCTGGAGCTCGGCCAGGCGCTGGAGCAGAGCCAGGTGACCTCCCATCAGTGTCACCCTCAGACCAAACCCATGACGCGGGTTTCAATCCCAGCTGACACTTACGTTCTGGGTGATCTTAGACATTGCTTATGCCTCTTTTTTTTTTTTAAATGTTTGATTTTTCTTAAAAGACTACTTTTTCAGAGCAGTTTTACAGTCACAGAAACATGGAGAAGAAGGTCCAGAGAGTTTCCATATGCCTCCTGCCCCCACACAGGCACAGCCTCCCCCTCCACCAACCTCCCAGGCTGGAGATGTGCGTTTGTGCCGGGCGATGAACCCGCACGGATGCGTCACGATGGTCCGGATCCCGGAGCTCACTGCAGGGCTCCCTCCTGGGGCCACTCACTCCGTGGGTTTGGACAAACGTGTGATCGCAGGCATCCACCCTGTGGTGTCCCCCGGAGCAGTTTCACTGCTAAACATCCTCTGTGGTCTGCCCGTTTGTCCTTCTCTCCCCAAGCCCCTGGCTACCTGTCCTCGTTCTACTGTCTCCATAGTTTTGCCTGGAATGTTGTCTAGTTGCACATGCGGTGAGTAGCCTTTTCAGACTGGCTTTGTTCCCTTAGTGCTGTGGATTCAAGCTGCTTCCCTGTCTTTTCATGCCTTGATGCTTCCTTTTCTGTTTTAGCGCTGAGCGACACTCCACTGCCTGGAAGTGCCAGTTTATCCATTCACCGGCTGAAGGGCATCTTGATCGCGTCCCCGTTTGGGCAAGTGAGAGGAAAGCTGTGTGAACCTCTGAGTGCAGGTTTCCATGTGGATGAAGGAGTTCAGCTCTTTTGGGCAGGTACCAAGGTGCGTGCACACTGGGTCACAGGGTCAGAGCCCATGTTTACATTTGTAAGCAGCTCCCAAACTGTCTCCCGAAGTGGCCGTGCTATCTGCATCCCCTCCAGCAGTGAATGAGTGTTCCTGCAGCGCCATGTCGTCACCGGCCCTTGATGCTGCCGGTGTTCTGGAGGCCGGCTGTTCTAACAGGCGCGTGAAGGTGTCTCCTCATTTTAACTTGTATTTCCCTGATGACTGTGACAGGGGCATCTTCTCATATGTGTATCTGCCATCTTCTGAGGGGTGCGCGAAGGTCTTTGACCCACTTTTAAACTGGGCTTTTCTTATTGTTGACTTTTAAGCGTTCTTCGTATTTTTCCCTTTATCAAATGTGTTTTTTGTAAATATTTTCTCCTAGTCTGTGTCTTCTCATCACTCTTGACAGTGTTCTTTTGCAGAGCAAAAAAACTTTAAGAAAGTCTAGCTTACCAATTCTTTCACAACGTATACTTTTGGTGTTGCTCATCTAGATTTCTTGCTACGTTATTTTCTAGGAATTTTGTAGTTTTGTGTTTTATGTCAGTCTGAGACTCATTTTGAGTTAATTTTTTGTGAAAGGTGTAAGGTCTGAGTCTAGACTCATTTATTTGCATGTGGGTGCTCCGCACCATTTTTTGAAAAGACCATCTTTCTCTATTGTATCGCCTTTGCTCCTTTGTCAAATATCAGTTGACTGTATCTATGTGGATCTATGTCTGAGATCTCTATTTTGCTCCATTGATTTATTTGTCTTTCTTTGCCAATATCACCCTTTCTTTGTAGTGAGCTGTGCTGGCTATTCTGGGTCTTTTGCCTTTAAAATCAGTTTGTCAATATCCACAAAATAACTTGCTGAAATTTTGACTAGGATAACATTGAATCTATAGATCAAATTGGGAAGAATGAACATCTTGACAATATTGCATCTTCTGTCCATGAACATGAGAGAAGAGCTGAGAGAGGACATCCTCGCCTCTTGAGTTGCTTGAACCTGGGAGGCAGAGGCTGCAGTGAGCCTTGCAGTGTCCTCAAGGAGCGAGGTCTCTCTCCTTGCCTTGTTCCTGACCTCTATTTCTTTATTCTTGTTTGATTTTGTGGATCAGGGTTTTGTAGTTTTCCTTATATGGAACTTGTACATATTTTATTAGATTTATACCTAAGTATTTCATTTGAGGGGACTAATGTAATTGTATTACGTTTTTAATTTCAAATTCCTTGTTCATTGCTAGTATACACAAAAGCAAATGACTTTTGTATGTTAATCTTGTATCCTGCAAACTTGCTATAATTGCTTATTAGTTCCAGAAGGGTTTTCTTTGTTGTTTTCTTGGTCAATTCTTTTGGATTTTCTATATAGATAATCATGTTATCTGTGAACAGTTTTATTTCTTCCTTTCCAATCAGTATACTTTTTATTTCTCTTTTTTGTCTTATTGCATTAGTTAGGATTTCTGGTATGATATTGAAAAAAGGTGAGAGAGGACATCCTTGCCTTTTTCCTGATCTTGGTGGGAAAGCTTTGAGTTTCTCACCATTATTATTGTAGATATTCTACGGCAAGTTGAAGAAGTTCTATATTCCTAGTTCACTGGGTTTTTATCATGGATGGGTGCTGGTTTTTTGTCAAGTGATTTTTCTGCATCTCTTGATGTGATGATGCAATTTTTATTCATTTCCAAATGTTGAACCAGATTTGCACACCTGGGGTAAGTCCCATGTGGTCTTGGTGTGTAATTCTCTTTCTACATTATGGAATTGAATTTGATGATATTTGGCTGAGGATTTTTGCATCTATGTTCATGAGATATATTGGTCTGTGGTTTTTCTTTTCTTCATCTTGTTGGGTAGTGGGGTGATGCTGGCCTCACAGAATGAGTTTGGAAATATTTTCTCTGCTTCTATCTTCTGAAAGAGGTTGTAGAGAATTGGCATAATTTATTCCTCACATGTTAAGCAAAATTCACTAGTAAACCCATCTAGATTTGATGTTTTCTGATTTGGAAACTTGTTAATAAATAAATTAATTTTGAGACAGTCTCACTCTGTTTCCCAGGCTGAAGTGCAGTAGTATGATCTCAGTTCACTGCAGCCTCTGCTTCCCAGGTTCAGGCAATTCTCCTGCCTCAGCCTCCCAAGTCACTGGGATTACAGATGTGTGCCAACACATCCAGCTAATTTTTTGGGGATTTTTAGTAGAAACGTGGTTTCGCCATGCTGGCTAGGCTGGTCTTGATTTTCTGGCCTCAAGTGATCCTCCTGCCTTGGCTTCCCAAAGTGCTGGAATTACAGGCATGAGCCATGGTGCCTGGCCTGGAAAGTTGTTATTTATTCAATTTCTTCAATAGATACGGGTCTATTTAGATTGGCTAGTTCTTCTTGTGTGAGTTTTGACAGACTGTGTCTTTCAAGGAGTTGGTCCATTTCATCTAGGTTACAAATGGGCATAGAGTTGTTCATAGTACTCCCTTATAATCCTTTTGATGTCCGTAGGATCCATAGTGATGTCCCCTCTTTCATTTCTGATATTCATTTGTGTCCTCTTACTTTCTTAGCCTAGCTAGAGGCATATCAATTTTCTTTGTCTTTTCAAATAACTAGCTTTTGGTATCATTGCTTTTCTCTATTGATTTTCTGTCTTCAATTTTATTGATTTCTGCTGTAATTTGTGTTATGTCTTTTCTTCTGCTTACTTTGGATTCAATTTGTTCTTCTTTTTCTAGTCTCCTAAGATGGATGCTTAGGTAATTGGTTTTAGATCTTTCTTCTTTTCTAATATATATACATGCTATAAATTTCCCTCTAAGTACTGCTTTTGTTGCATCCCACAGATTTTGATAAGTTGTGTTTTCATTTTCATTTAGCTCAAAACATTTTGAAATTTCCCTTGGTATTTCTTGTCTCATGTGTTATGTAGAAATGTGTTGTTTAGTCTCTGTGTATTTTGTTATTTTTTAGTTACCTGTTACTGGTTTTTAGTTTAGCTCCATTGTGGTCTGAGAGCAGACATTGCCTGATTTCTATTTGCTATGGTTTGCCTCTGTCTCCCCACCCAAATCTCATCTGAAATTTGTAATCCCCACAATTTGAGATGAGATTTGGGTTGGGGACACAGAGCCAAACCATATCAAACAGAAATCAGGCAATGTCTGCTCTCACCCAGGGAGGGACCTGCTGGGAGGTGATTGGATGATGGGAGTGGTTTCCCCCATGCTGTTCTCATGATAGTGAGTGAGTTCTCATGAGATCTGATGGTTTAAACGGTGTCACTTCCTCCTTCGCTCTCTCTCTCCTGCCACCATGTAAGACATGCCTTGCTTCCCCTTTGCCTTCCACCATGTTTGTAAGTTTCCTGAGGCCTTTCCCAGCCATGTAGAACTGTCAATTAAACCTCTTTTCTTTATAAATTACCCAGTCTCAGATAGTTCTTTTATAGCAATGTGAAAGTGGACTAATACACAATTCTTTTACATTTGTTAAGGTATGATTTATAACCCAAATGTGGTCTGTTTTGGTGAATGTTCCAGGTGAGCTCAAGAAGGATGTTATTCTGCTGTTGGATGAAATAGTCTATAGATGTCAATTATATTCATTTGATTGATGGTGTTGAATTTGACTTTAGTGATTTTTTTCTTTTGCCTACTGGATCTATCCATTTCTGATAGAGAAACATTGACGTTTCCAACTCTAATAGTAGACTCATCTATTTCTCCTTGCATTTCTATCCGTTTTGCCTTATTTAGTTTGATGCTCTGTTGGCAGTCACACCCACTTTCAGGATTATCATCTTTTTGGAGAATTGACCCTTTTATCATTATGGAATGCTCTGCTTCATCCCTGACCCTCTCCTCACTCCAAAGTGTACTGTCTGAAATTAATATAGCTACTCCCACTTTCTTAGTGTTAGCAGGGTATAAATTTCTCTATCCACTTTTAATCTACATGTACCTATATTTAAAGTGGGTTTCTTATAGACAATATCTAGTTGGGTCTTGTTTCCTGGACAGTCTATCTTTTAACTGGTGCATCTTCATTATTCGCATTTCAAGGTAACTATGGATACAGTTGGGTTAATATCTACCATGTCTGTTACTGTTTTCTATTTGTTGCCCATGTTCTCTGTTCCTATTTTTGTCTTCTACTCTTTTTCTGTCCTTTGTGGTTTTAATTATATTCCATTTTCTCTCCTTTCTTAGCATATCAGTTATACTTTTTAACTTTTTTTAATGGTTGCCCTAAAGTTTATAACATACATGAACAACTAATCCAGGCCCATTTTCAAATAATACAATACCACTTTATGGATAGTGACACCTTCTAATAACAAAATCACTTTTTTTCCTCCCATCCTGTGTGTCATTGCTGCAATTGATTTCACTCACACATCAGCATATGTCAAGCATACATATTTAACGTGTATAAGCACACATGACCAAATGCATTGTTGCTATTAGTTTGGACAAACTTATTAGATCAGTGGAGAATCGGAACACAGTGTTTATCTTACTGAGCTTTTTCCTTTTCCAGTCTTTGGATCTGAGTAGTATTCTCTTTCTTTCTCTCTAAAGAGCCTCCTTTCTCATTTCTCACAGGGCAGGTATACTGACAACTGATTCCCTCAAGTTTTGTTTTTCTGAGAAAGTCTTTTTTTTCTCCTTCACTTTAAAGGATAATTTCACAGGGTACAGAATTCTAGGTTGGGTTCTATTTTTTCCTTTCTCAACACTTTAAATATTTCATTTCATTCTCTTCCTGCTTATGTGGTTTCTGAGCAGTCAAATGAAATGTCTGTCTTTGCTCCTCTGCAGCTGAGGCATCTGCATCCTCAGTTTGTCACTCATTCATTCACTGCTACCCCAAGTGGTCCCACAGCTGCTGTTGGAGAACGGAGTGGATGTCACCTGGTTCTTGCTTGCAGAAGCTGCAAGTCCAACAGCACAGGGGACCCACTGCATGAGAATGAGGGGAGCTGCAGGGTGGGGGCTCAGGCGGGCCCCCCTCCCCGAGGGCCTTCTAGGCAAGGCTCTCATACGTGGAACGGACGCCAGCTGGAGGGCAGGGCCAGGCACGCTCCTCAGCCTCCAGCGCGTGGCTTCCCCTCCCAAACAGAGCAGCTCACAGTAACAGGGACAATAATCACAGGGGCTGGCGTGAGGTCGACACTCCTTGGGCGGGCACCGTGCTTCTGTCGGACTCACATGAGTCAGCATTTGGGTGACCCCTGCCTGTACCTCCACAGGGTTCTTAGGACAATGGGAGGAGCCTGTGTGAGTGTGGGAAAGGCAGCTGCAGGTCCCGCGCTGAGAAGGTCCCTCGCCTAGAAGCCAGTGCCTCTGGTCTGGTTCAGGCCCTGTCTGCACAGTGAGTCAGCTGGCATCCATAGGAAGAAAGGGCATTCCCTGGGCGTGCTCCAGAAGCAGCTATATGTCTGTCAGGCTGAAGCAGAGGCTGCATCTCAGCGTGCTGCCTGGATGCCCCTGCCCCTGTGACAGCTCAGAAACAGCAGCTGTGGGCAAACCACGGTGACGGCCACGTGGGCCCACCTCCCTCCTGCTGCTCTGGCCAGAGCCCGTCGCAGTGGTGGCAGAGACCAGCTCCGGATTTTCTACTGCAGCTGGAAAGTCCACATCAGGACTTGAACATTCTCTGCACCATGAGGAGGTGAGAGAGGCGGGTTCGAGTCCTGCTCCTGCACGGGTGAGGGTGGTGTCTGGATGTGGAGGCCAGGGCCTGGGAGCCTTCACCCCTCACCAGCAAGGTGGGCAGATGCCACGTCCAGGCCTGCAGTTCTCTTCCCCTGCTGCCCGGGTCCCCAGGCATGCACGGAGTCCTGGACTTTCACTCTCCTGGGCGGTCAGAGAGAGGCCTGGGGTCTCTGCCGAGGAATCATGTCACTCGCCCTGCCTTCAGAGTCCAGGAAACTGAGGTGGGAGAGGCTGAAGTTCCCAGAGGTCACGTGCTAAGGAGCTGCAGCGCCACCTTTGCGTCCCTCCCCTGCGGGGCTCCAGGATCTGGTGCTGGGGCCCCAGGAGAAGAGGGAACCTATGGACTGCTCGTAGCTCCCCTACTCCTGGGGAAATGCAGGGAAGCTGAAGCCTGCGCCGTCCCTTCTCCCAGCTGGCAGAGGGCCCTCAGGCACGATGGAGAGAGACAAGGAGGGTGAGGAGGGCAGCAGGGACAGGGAAGGTGGCAGGGAGACATGGAGGGCGGCGAGGGCAGTGAGGACAGGCACAAGGAAGCAGCCCCACCCCTCGATGCCAGGAGCACCCTGTACCATGACTGACAGCCACAGATGCCTCCAGACATGGCCATGTGTCACCCGGGGACAGAACCACCAGGCAGAGCACGTCTAGGCTTCCAGGGATCCCCTGGGGTGGCTGCCTCCTCATGGCCTCTCCCCACCCTTCTCCGCCTCCCTTCTCCCTCCCTGGAAAGGTCTGCTTCAAACCTGTGAGAAATGACTAGGGGCGGCTGTAAAATCAAAACCCTCCTCTCAGGCCCAGAGGAAAAATGAGCCACTTCTATTTCTTGGCGCTTTTCCCCGTGAGCCTTGGACAAGCTTCCCGAGGCCTGGCCTCCGCCCAAGCAGCCGGTCCCTCCCAGGGGCCTCCCCGTCGGGCTTCCTCGTCCTAAATGGAGTTGGAGGCGCCGCAGCAAACCCGGCAACGGGGCGAGGATTTTCACAGCGGGCCCTACCTGATGATAGGAGGGATTGTGTTTTCTCCAATATTGCCAGAATAGCAGTGTTGTAAAGGTTGCTACAGAAACACCTCGGGTCAGCGTCGAGTCCAAAATAGAGCGTCTAGACAAACTCCTACTGTCTGACCTTCGACGTGTTTCCTAATTCACCCGATCTTGCCAAGCAAATTGGTGACTAAGCAGCAACTCCCTTTACACTCTGTCATAAAGGCCTGACGAGGCCCAGGCGCTGTGATACATTTCAGTCTGGCTGCGGCAGCCGCTGCACCCGCACAGCTCCCACGTGGCTTCCCAGCGCGATGTGTGCCTGGTCGCCATGAACTAATTTCAAGGCCGAGTCCAAAAGCCACAGGGCTGCCGGAAAACAGAACTCACTTTCAGCCAGCAGGGCCCCAGAGTTGACATAAAATGTGGAGAGGGAGGCTGGAGGCGGCTCTGGCGAAAACAAAATAGAAGTCGGGGCGGGACGGCCCCAGTGGCCTCTCTCCGTGCAGGGTCCGGGAGAGGGGTGGGGCAGCCGTTCTGCTAAATGAATAGAGCCAGCTGCTTGGCAAGGCCGAGCCCCTCCTCAGGGCCTGAGTCCGTCCGTCCTCTGTCTCCCCTGCAATGCTCTGTCCTGAGCCTCTTGGCATCACCTGTGTGAAGGGATTCAGGTGCAAGGAGAGTTGCGCTCTGCTCTAAGCGTGGAGACCCTGATGTGATGGAATGGTGCAGCTTCCTTTTGCCCTGAGTCCAAGGCTCTGGGTTTCAGGCACTTGGGCTGGGCATGCTGCAGGTGGGACGGGGCTGAGGCTCCACTGGGCAGGGGCGTGGAGTGGCGGTGAGGGAGGAGGGAGGTGGTGTAGGCTGGGCAGGGTGGGACGTGGGCAGCCTGGGGGATACTGAGCTTCATAGGGAGGGGGGCGGGGGCTGCCCCGGGTGCTGCCGCCGGCATGGCCACGGCTCTGGTGACCAGGCTATTTCCACAGATGGCAAAGCTCACTGTAATTGGGGTTGCTTCCCCAGGGACAAACCTCTGGTCCTAAAATGGAAGGCAGGGGGGAGAGAAGACTTTTACTGGAAAAGAGGCCACTTTGCCAGAACCACGTTGGTGCCACAAACTGAGGAATACCTGTCTGTCCACACTGGTGCCAGCTGGCCCATCGCTGTCGCTTAACTCCAAAAAAGGAAAACAAAAACACTTTCACCAGATAGTGTAACTCTTGGACCGGAGAGTGAAGTGGAAGCCTCACTCTAAACCTTTCTGCAGCTGCGCGCTTGGCCTGGCCGGAGTCCCGCCGAGCAGAGCGGAAAGTGAGCCAGTACCAGTGCTCGTGGCAGGGTGAGCCTCGCGTCTGCTGCGTCTTGAAGGGGGCGGCTTTACGGCTTAGCATGTCAGTTTTCTATACATACCAGAAACGCAAGTTTTCCAGAGTCCTCTGGCCAGAGGTGGGTGAGGCATTGGCAGTGCTTTAGAAGACACAGAAGCCTACATGTTTCTCTGAATTTCTCATGAACTGCCCCTGGCTGGCACTGAAGCTCTTTCAGAGGCAAAGAGCTTCAGACGGGCGATGTCTGCCCGTTGGCCCCTGGCAGACCTGCCAGCCTCCAGGCTGAGAGCAGGGTTCCAGCATCCGAGCAGCCAGGCCCAGGTCCAGCCACGGCAGCCCGCACAGGCCTCTGCAGCCCCCGACTCAGCGGCATGGGGAAGCTTAGCTCCACGGGGCCACAGCACAGCCTGGAGACACGGAGGCTGTCCCTGCAGTGGCACCTGGGAGATGCCACTAAGCTGTCACCTGCAGCCATGACTCAGCCCAGCAGTCCAAGTGCTAGGCAGAGAACTGCTCCCATCTACAGGATGCCCACTGGGTGGTGAGGAGTGGGGCAGGCGAGGGGAAAGCTCCTGCCCGCATCTCCTGGGCTCTGTGGCCTGTGCTGCTGGGTGCAGGGGGGCAGTCCAGGGACTGAGGACTGTGCCACGGTGAAGAAAATCCACCTCCACCAGGGCCTGACCCCTGCTCGGTGCTGAGTCTGCCTTGGTTCCCTCACTGGAAGGTGGGGAAAACGAGATCCCCTCCCATGGACGTGTGTCCACACTGATAGTCAGTGGGGCTGGCGCGGCACAGCCCTGCCTGGGGCCCTGACACGCACAGCAGAACCTCCGTAGGGGGCCGCTGACCACCCCCAGGTCTCCACTGCCACAACCTGGCGTTCAGGATTGGCCAAGGCCCGCAGGTGCCGGGGCAGCAGGGGGCCCCTGTCACAGCAGTGAAGGACACCAAGGGCCCTGTAGCCCCGTGCCGGGACCCTAGCCTCAGCTCCTGCAGCCTGCCCCACCAGCGCTTCCCGGGGGGCACTGTGAGGTCCCCCCAGTGCTGTCTCTGCAGGAGAAGGACTTAACCTCACCTGAGAACTGGACATCCCTTACTTACCCCCTCAATCCCAAGCCTGTGGTGTTTCCACCTGCTTTAAACCAGGATCCATGGAGAAGCGCACCTGCTCCCCTGGCTTTGGTGCGGCTGCACGCACGGTGTCGGGAGGACGTAGACGTGCTGTACTGCACCTTTAAAGGAAAGTACCACGGCTCTGCACACCTTCCCCCCGGTGCCACGGCTCTGCACACCTTTTCCCATCCTACAATTGTCATGTGTTTTTCATGAAATGAGTTATTGGAAAGAAACTGACAATGTCCAAAATATACAACTTCTTTTGGAAGTTTTGAAGAATCTTGGACTCCAAGGGGCTCCTCTTTTGAAAGCCGTTCCCTTCTCTGGCCTTGGGGGGCTGGGAGGGGCGTGCTGAGCCTGCACGGAGCCTGGGCAGGATGTAGGAGGCCCTGGGGGAGTGCTGGAGCCAGGCAAGCTGGGCTGCTACCAGGCACCCAAACCCCACCAGACACCCCAGGAGAGGTGGGCTGTGAGGCCGGGCTCAGAGCAGAGGACACAGGCAGGGAAGCAGCCCCGGGGCTTGGCACAGCAATCAGAGTGCAGGGTGTCCACGGTGCGGGAGTGCAGGGTGCAGTGGTGTGGAGTGTGGATGAGGGTATGGGGTGCATGGTGTGGGAGTGTGTAGGGGCACAGCAGGTGTGGGGGGTATGGGGTGGGGGATGCTGGGTGTGTGGGAGTGTACGGGAGCACAGGGGATAGGGGGTGGGGGCTGCTGGGTGTGTGGGAGTGTGGGGTGTGGGAGTGTGTGGGGGGTATGGAGTGTGGGGTGGGGACACGGTGTGCGGGGCAGAGGGTTGCAGGAGCGTGTGGGATGAGAGGGTGCTGGGTGCATGGTGCAGGGTTGTGCAGGGTGGGGGGCTGCGGGGGAGGTATGGGGGGTTCGGGGTGCAGCGGGGAGGTGCGGGGGCTGTGGGGTGCAGGGGTGCCTCCAGCCCCGGACCTGCTGGGGTTGCGCTGGTTCTGCTGCTGACGGGTGACTCACCTGCCGCTGTGCGCAAGTCACTGAAAGTTTTGGAGCCTGGTTTTCTTACCTGAGAAATGGGGCTGATGATCGTCCTGACTGATCGATCTGACCATCCTGTGCACCACTGGCCTCTCCGATCCACAAGCTTCGAAAGCATGTTCATATCAGGTGGGCTTCCCTCCAGGTGCAAAACCCCCGAGTTTCCTGCCTGACTGCCGACTCCCACTTGCTGTCCAAGCTTCTGCAGGTCTGCAGGGGACTGGTTACCCCGAGACTCATGTGTCCAGGTGAGCTGGGAGGTTCCACATGGGAGCACATAGAGATGGGGCACACGGGGGCCAGGGGACACAGGGGGACATGGGGAGCATGTGGAGGCATGTGACATCATGGTGGGTGTGCAGGGGCACTTTAGTGGAAAGGAAAAACAAGTGCTTTTTGGAGCAGTGGATGCACCTGCCCAGCCCCCAGCACACCCAGTGCCAGCAGGAGGAGTGGCAGGAGAGCGAGCAGCATGGGTCCTACATGGCCCAAGCCTCCCTAAGCCCTGTAGCTTGGCTCCCGGCCCCTCCTGCCCAGCCTGCCTGCTCCCAGCCGGGGTTTCCCATCTACACAAGCTCTGCCTGTCTAGCCCTCAGGCCACCTGGACCCACCACAAGGGCATCGGTCCCTTCAGGGCTCCCAGGGTTCAAGGTGCAGCTGGGTTGAACACCACCAGGAATGCTGTGTAGAAAAGGCCTTCGGGGACAGGGAGTGCTGTGTAGACGAGGCCTTTGGGGGCAGGGCCTGAGGGCCATCTTTGCACCAGAAAAGTGTTGTGAACTCCAGAGTAGGGAAAGATGGGAACACAGAGGGGGAGCTGTGGGTTCAACTGTGTCCCCGGAAGCATGTGGAAGTCCCGGCCCCTGAGACCTGAGAGTGGGACCTCATTTGGAAACAGGATCCTGCAGATGTGGTCAAGACAAGCACTAGGGGGGTGCCCAAGTCCAGGAACGGGCATTCTCCTAAGAGGAAAGAGACCAACATGGTCCATGGGAGGCAGAGGGTGAGGTTGGAGCAACAGCACAAACCAGGGAAGCCGAGAGCAGCAGGTGCTGGGACAGGTGGCTAGGAGCCACCAGGAGCACCCGGGGGGCACGCCCTGCCCACGCCCAGGAGCACACCCAGCAGCACCCAGGGAGTATGCCCTGCCCAAGCCCAGGAGCACCCGGGGGGCACACCCTGCCCATGCCCAGGAGCACCCGGGGAGCATATCCCATCCACGTCCTATTATGCCAGGGTTTCAGACTTTAGCCTCCAGGGTTCTGAGAGGATAAATTGTTAAGTCCCCCAGTTTGTGGAACATTAACCTGGCAGCCCCAGGACCCTAAAACAATGGGTTAAGCATAAAAAAGTGGTTCCTGTGGGCTGCAAGGGGACTCCAAGGTGCATCTGTGGGGCCGGCATCCACTCTAGAAGATAGTGTCTTCTCTGAGCTCTGTGCAGGGACACAGATCAGGGCTATGGAGAGCCACAGGGCCACTCCATCTGGCTGCACATGGAACCTCCATGTCCTCAGGCTGCACACAGGCAGCCCCTCTGCAGCACATGCGGCTGTGGCTCCTGCAGCTCCCAGAGAGAATGGCTCAGGGCTCGGGAGTGGCGGCTGTCATCAGAGATGCCTTTTCATTTTGCTCTTTCTCTCCCAACTCCAGGCCCTTACGAGGTGATGAAAAACCTGCTGAAATAGCACAGAGCAGCCCCTCCCGCGGGGATTCATAGCATTCATCTCGAGAGCCCACACAGGCCACACCACCGACCCACAGAGGGGAAGCTGAGGCAGGAGCCTAAGGACCTGCCCCAGGCCTCAGAACGAGGTGCACTGCGGCTGTTTCCGCTATTAAGTCGACAATCTCTTCAGTTTCTGCTTAATGTTCTCAATTAAGGTTCTCCTAATAAAGAACATTTGTGGAAAAGATAGGTGGGGTTGACACAGTTCTGCGGTCCACAACGCCTCTGAATCCCAGTGAAAACAGGCCAGAACCTTCTCAGCTCCCAGGGCACAACCAAAATACAGACAGACAGGAGCGCCCCAGGGAAGGAGGACTGGCGTGGCACCCACACAGGCATCAGGAAGTGTGTGAGCCTGCGAATGTGCACCTGTGTGCATGTAGGTGGAATGTAGGTGGCATGTGTGCATGAGCCGAGTGCATATACATGTGAATGGTATGTGTGCATGTGTAAGCATACATATGCCTTATGCATGTGCACATTGCATGTGAGTGTATACTGTGTGAGTATGCACTGTGCATGTGAGCATATGCATGCTGTGTGCGTGTATGCACTGTGCACATGAGCATGTGTATGCCATGTGTGCGTATATGCACTGTACATATGAGCATATGTATGCCATGTGCGTGTATGCACTGCACATATGTGCATATGCAGGCTGTATGCCATGTGTGCATGTATGCACTGCACATGTGAGCATATGTATGCTGTGTGTGCACTGTGCATGTGAGCATATGTATCCTGTGTGTGCATGTGTGCAGTGTGCATGTGAACATATATATGCCATGTGTGTGCACTGTGCATGTGAGTATATGCTGTGTACTGTGCATGTCAGCATGTGTATGCCATGTGTGTACTGTGCACTATACCTGTAAGCATACGTATGCCATGTGCATGTAAGCACTGTGCATGTGAGCATATGTATGCCGTGTATGCATGTGGACTGTGCCTGTGAGTATATGTATGCCGTGTATGTGCATGCACTGTGCATGTGAGCATATGTATGCCGTGCGTGTGCACTGTGCATGTGAGCATATGTATACCATGTGTGCATGTGGACTGTGCATGTGAGTATATATGCCGTGTATGTGTGTGCACTGTGCATGTGAGCATATGTATACCATGTGTGCATGTGGACTGTGCATGTGAGCATATGTATACCATGTGTGCATGTCGACTATGCATGTGAGCATATGTATGCCGTGTGCATGTGGGCACTGTGCACGTGAGCATATGTATACCATGTGTGCATATGGACTGTGCATGTGAGTATACGTATGCCGTGTACATGTGTGCACTGTGCACATGAGCATATGTATACCATGTGTGCATGTGGGCTGTGCATGTGAGTATATGTATGCCGTGTACGTGTGGGCACTGTGCATGTGAGCATATGTATACCATGTGTGCATGTGGACTGTGCATGTGAGCATATGTATACCATGTGTGCATGTGGACTGTGCATGTGAGTATATGTATGCCGTGTACGTGTGGGCACCGTGCACGTGAGCATATGTATATGCCGTGTGCACTGTGCATGTGAGTGTATGCCACGTACGTGTGTACTGTGCATGTGAGCATATGTATGCTGTGTGCGCGTGTGCACTGTGCATATGAGCATATACCATGCGTGTGCGCTGTGCATGTAAGCATATGACGTGTGTGCACTGTGCATGTGTGCATATGTATGCCGTGTGTGCATGTGCACAGTGCACATGTATGTGTGCCATGTGTGCACATATGTGCATGTGTGCCTGTGTCAACACCCATGTCTGTACCTGCTGCTCTCTTTGGAGAGAAATCCCTACGTGCTCACCTTTGGCCTTCATGGAGTGACTCAGCGTCTGGCCCCGGAGGGTGCTATCTCACGGATGGGCTTGGGTTCTGAAGGGCGCCGTCCAGGCAGGAGCAGGTGAAGAAGCCATAGCTACTCACTTCCAAAACTTCCTTGACTGCTCAGGGTTCAGGCCTCCCCATGTAAAGAGGGCCCTCCAGTGGGGCTTCCTTGTGTCCACACCAGCCTGGGGCTCAGGAAGACCTTGAGGGGCAGGACCAAGCAGGTGAGGGGGGGACAGACCTTTAGCCCATCTCTCAGGGTTGCTGGAGTCCCAGAAGCTCCTGCCTAGACCCCCATCCAAAAGTCAGACCAGCAGAAGTAAAATCAAGCAGACCAAACTTATTCAGACTAATGCGTGGGTGACTGATGGCCTTTTAATAATCCAGACGCATCTGCATTTTCAGACCAGGATCTCATTTAACCCAAATGGCTCTTTAATTGGTTGCATTCCAGGGGCTTAACAAAGTGGGAACTGCAGCATGTTGGGGGAGGGAGGAGTCAGCCCATGCTGCGGGGCGGCTGGCCCCCCACTGGCCCCCATGGGACACCCCGTATGCCCCTACCACAGCCTACTGTCCATGCCAAGCCCTCCACGGTGGTGGCCAGCACACGGGGGCTCCTGAGGGCTGCCTGTGGTGGGGCACTTAGAAATGGGGGTGACCGAGGCTCCTGCGGGGGTGCACAGGCCTCCCTGGGCACAGATGCTGCCTGGGCTGTGAGGGAGAAGCTGTCTGCTGGTGGCTCTGTCCTCTCCAGGAGGCCCTGGGGTGAGGGCAGCAGTTGAGGCTGCATGAGAGCACTTCACACGCAGGGCTCTGCTCAGCCAGGTCATAGGGCTCCCCAATCCTGGGTTCACTGGGACTGCCCAGCAGAGGGAACCACAGCCGTGCATATGGAGTGGGAGAGGCCGCAGGGCTGCAGCCCGAGCTCAGACCAAGGAAGGCTCCATCCCTCCTGTCCTCATCACAGGGTGACATGGGTCAGGTGAGCCCCTGTCCTGGGACTCTGGCTAACAAAATGAAGACAGGCTTTGCACGGCTGGTGGACCCTGTGCAGCATGAGAGCGGCACCCTCAAGATGGGGAGGAATGAAGCTGGGCGTGAGATGCTTGGCCCTTGAGGGCAGGTCTGGAAGCTGGGTTCCCCATGTAGCATCCATACAGCTGCAGCTGCCTGGGATCACTGCACATGCTACTCTCATGTGTCGTTGCTGAGGAGCAATTCCCCATTACCTCTGTCTTCTCCTCAACTTCTGACTCTGCTGTTGCCTTCTTGCAGCATCCTCACAGTACTACATCGTTTTCTCCAGCAGAACTCACTTGCTCCAGGCAGCGACTCCAGGCGCCTGTCTCAGGCTGCAGGCATGGGGACCTGTGGCTGCCACGCACAGCATGAGGGCAGGAGGCCCCTGCCCCGACCGTCCACAGTGGCACATCCAGCTGCAGCAGCGAGAAGCTTGTGAAGCCACAGCTCACCCCTGTGCTGGTACCGCCACACATGCTCACATACACACGTGCTCATGTACATACGGGCTCAGGCACACGTGCTCAGGTACATACGTGCTCAGGTACACATGTGCATGTTACTCATAGGCCTGTGTGGGTAGACTCAGGTGTGTGGCTGTCCATCCTGAATTGGGACAGAAGTCATTTGTAGAGCATGCATGACCTCAAAATCTTTCCAAATTAAATTTTCAAAAATCGGAAACAAAACAAAACCAACATCTAACCTGCTCCTCAGCAACTCTACGTGCCCCAGCGTGGACAGTTCCCCGGGCCCACATGTTTAGTCCTGCAGATCAGACACGATTCCAATAAAATCAGCAGGAGGTGGAACACTTTACAGCCATTTTCTAGACACACGCTGTCTGATGGGAATCTAATGGGAACCACATATGCAATTTTAAGGTTTCTAATGTCCACATTAAAAAAAGAATAAAAAATAGGTGTCAGTTGTTTTTTTTTTTTTTTTTTTTTTTGAGACAGAATCTCACTCTGTCCCCAGGCTAGAGTGCAGTGGCGCGATCCCAGCTCACTGCAAGCTCCGCCTCCTGGGTTCACGCCATTCTCCTGCCTCAGCCTTCTGAGTAGCTGGGACTACAGGCACCCGCCACCACGCCCACCTAGTTTTTTGTATTTTTAGTAGAGACGGGGTTTCATCTTGTTAGCCAGGATGGTCTCAAACTCCTGACCTCATGATCCGCCTGTCTCAGCCTCCCAAAGTGCTGGGATTACAGGCGTGAGCCACCGCGCCCAGCCAATAAGTGTCATTAGTTTTAATATTTTGTTGAACCCAATCTATAAAAAAATTACAGATTTAAATGATAATCAACGTAAAAAATTAGTACTTGTTTCAGGTTCTTTTTTTCACAGGAAGCCTCAGTACCCGGCGTGCAGTCTTCCCACGTGCTCCGTGGCCATGTGTGCCTGGGAGACCACCATCACGGACGTGCGACTCTCCTGGGAAATCAGGGGCGGGGGACGCTGTGTTCTTGACAGGCCACAGTGAGCACATGGTGTGGGTGCACGTGGATGGCCCCGGATGTGCAGACAGAAAGTGAGGATGGAGAGGTTCCTGCTTCTCCGAGTAACGTAGCTGGAGGCAGGAGACGCAGTTTCCAGCGCTGGCCACGGAGCTGTGTGCACGGTGGCCACCTCGTGGTGGAGGGGCTCTGAAGTGAGCATTGCTGATGCCCACTCGAACCCCTGGCCTGTGCACAGGACACGGAGCCACGTGGCAACTGTGTTAGGACACTCGGCACGGCTGCCTTGGGACAGGAATTACCTGGTAATCACCGGAGCTTGGGCTGGGGGTCTAGGGAACCGGAGAGCAGAGTGAGAGACTGAGGTTGCGGCATCGCTTGCTGCTTGGCAGGCAGGAGGGCCTGTGTGAGGCCAGGGCGGAGATGGGACCTCAGTCCTGCAGATGGCAGCTGGGTTCCTCCTGGAAGCAGAGTCTCCCTGGGCCCCCAGCTAGGAGCACAGACCTGCAAGGCACCCACAGCCTGGTGAGAATGGATAAATCTGTGTTGATTTCAGCCCTGGCGGTTTTGCTGCTGATGTGGTGGTCAAGAGCCAGAGCAGTGCTGCTGGGACAGGCCACCTGGTCTCTCTGTGCCTGTTTCCTAACTCGTAAATGGAGGAGCTGCCAGCACCTCATGGGCCGCTGGGCAATTACTCATGGTAGTGAGTGCAGGCACCTGGCCAGTTCTCAGCAGTAATGTCCACTAGAAGGTGGCTGCCAGCCTCAGCCCCCTGAGGACATCACTGGCCTTTCTCCCACAATGGGGCTGGGCTGGTCTCCCTCTCTGTGTCTCTGGACCCTGCAGAATACGGGATGGTGCCCCGTGCAGACCTCAGAGCCTCCAGCGATGCCCAGGGTTGCTGTCCCATCAGGGAGGCAGAGGCTGCAAGCCCAGAGCTGCATCTGGACAGAGGGAACCAGGCACCAGCTACAGCCCCGCCGCAGGAAGACGCCCCTCAGCCCCCACCCCAAGCAAGAGGCACCTGCGGCTTAGTGGGACCTGACTCCAGCCTGGCCAGCTCGGGGCCCAAACAATGCCTGTGGCTGCCTGGCCCCTGCAGCACGGCACAGACGACAGTGGGTGGGGAGCAGACCTGGTGTCCATGAGCACCCGGGCAACGCGCCACCTCTCCCTCCTTCCTGGTCCTGCCATGGGGGCCTGAGCTGCGTGGAGTCTCGTCTACTTCCTGTTGACTCAGTAACTTGGGCTCTCTCGTGAAGTCCCAGCAAGAGAAGGGAGATGAAGAGTAGGAAGGACACGCGGCCAGTTCATCCAGCTGGTGGCTGTCGTCCCCGAGATCGAAGTCTCAGGCCAGGCCGGGCCCTTCAGGAGACAGTGAGGATGGACCCCATCACCGCTGGCACTGGCCCCGCAGCCCACTCTGGGGAGGAGTCTCTCCTTGACAGGGGAGCTGGACGCTGCTGTGGTCTGTGTGAGCCCAGCCACTGCCACCCAGTGAGAGCAAGGCTAGGCTCCCACAGTGTGGGGTTCTGGTGCACACCCCACAGGTCAGCAGTCCCCAACGTCATGTCTGATTTCCATGGAGCTCTGTCACCTGGAACTGCTCCTGGGAAGCCCCTGAACCCCTCACGCCGCCCCCCGCTCCAGACGCTCCCTTTGAGTGTGGACACCTCGGCAAGTCCAGTACCCTCGTCTGACCTCGGACCCATCTGCGTCTCCACAACATACCCAGGGTGAAGCCGAGGGCTTTCTGTCTCCCACTGCACTGTGGTGGTCCCTTCAGCCCCCAGGCCCCGCTAACAGTGGGAAGGGACACCGGGCTGGAGGCAGGAGTGGGTGTTGGCTGTGGCCTCAGGACAGCGCAGCACCCTCAGAAACCACCAGGTGGGCCCCAGAGGCCGAGTCCAGGGGGTCCCCATGGGCCATGCTCCCTCTCGGGCAGCAGCCCTTGGAGGGGGCCCCAGGGGTCCCTGTGTAAAAGCGGCCTCTGCTGTGCTCACCCCGTGAGAGCTGCTGGCCATCTGGCCTGTGGTGCTGGGATTTGGACACAGGCCCAGGCAGGCCCTCACAAGAGGGTGGCGGAAGCTGCAGCTGGAGCTGCTCAGAGCAGTGGGCTCTTCTCCAAATGGGTCCCCTGCCAGCCACTGTCCCAGCACCCGACTGGCCCAGAGCCATCCTCTTGGCCCCAGGCACTCAGCACCGCTGCCTCCCCAACGCCATGCTGGGGCACCGGGCATTCTCAGATGTGGAGGCAAGGGGCTGGGGAGACTCAGGTGGGAAGCCAGGAGCCAGCCTGCACGTCCGGCCTCTCAGGCACTCATGGTGGTCACTTGACCTGGACACTCTAGGCCTGGGCTCCTGCTCCGTTTCGATGACCTTAGCAATCAGCTTGGGTGGGCAGGATGCCCGGGGAACCTTGAGAGATTCCATCCGTGCCCTGCATTGGGGGCTGGGCTCCTCCCTGAACCGAGCAGCCCCCTCTCGGGTCACCTCTGCCTCCTGGGCGGCTGGTGGTTGGTGGTGGCTGGACACCCCTCACCCCTGGGCACGCTCCCGGGACGGGGCCTCTGCATGGGCCTGCTGGCTGGAGGTGTCACTGGCGCCCGGCCCTCCCGGCCAGCTTCCAGCTCACCAGAATACCTGCGGCTTAGAATAATCTCCTTCCCTTCCTCTTGTCAGCTGGCCAAGGCCCACGGAGGTAGCTTTGTTTGGGCGGCTGTCTCGTGGAGCTGTGTGAGCACAGCTGTGGAGCGGGCAGTCACGGGCTTGGATTTTTCACCCTCTTCTTATTTCAGTTTATACGACAGAATGACTTGCAGCTGCTTCAAAGGGCTCCACCCATAACTCCATGCGCCACATCGTAGTGGAGGAGAGGAGCCGCCAGTGCAGCTGGAGCCAATTAAACCCACCTATGCAGGCGCAGCAGACCCACGGTGCACGCAGACTCACAGCAAAAACAGTCTCTTTACGGGCAGGGCAGGAAGGCTCCGGCAAGTCCCATCACCTGGCGCAAATCTGAGGTGCAAACTCAGCCTTGTGTTCATGGCCTCCCGCCGCAGGGGACGCAGGGTCCACGTTCGGATGGCAGACCTCACATCGTGTCTTCTCACTGCCCCGTGCTCCAGTGTCCACACTCTCCACTTGTTCCCTGCAGTTCATCTGAAAGCGCTTCCCCCGAGCTATTCCCCAACGACAGGCGCTTTCCCTGCTGAGCCTCCCACAGGGCGCCTGGCCAACCTCCGCTCCCTAAGACAAACCTGGGAGGCGCAGCCAGGCGTGGATGGGGTCTCAGGGCACCGAGGGCATCCTGGCAGAGTCACACCAGCACGGAGGCATGGGGCAAAGTTAAATTGGACAAGGCAACCCTCTTTAAGGATGACTGAGGCCCTGAGGTGGCTACACTGTACCAGACTTTGTTCTCCTGGGCATAAAAAGGACTTTTAAAAACTTTTTGCATTTATCATCATCGTTCCACCATCACCAAGGTGCCTGGGATGCATAAAAAAGTATTTTTCCAAACTGGAAATCTCAAATACAAGCACCAATAAAAACAGGTCCCAGATTTATGACCATATTTTTTCACCACTCTTTCTCTCTTTCCCTCCCTCATATTTTTCTTTCTTCAAGTTAGCTTGGGACTACTGGAAAAAGAAGACTTGGCAGCGCAGAGTGTGGGGGGCCCTGTGAGCTGTGCCCCCCAACCCCGTCTGCCTAGCTTGGCCGCAGCCCCAATTCTCGCCTTGGGCGGGCGGCTAGGCGGGTCTGAGGCCCCTGGGACTCATCTGCATGGTGCAAACAGCTGCTTTGGCAACTGAAATTAAAGATCAACTGGGAAGTAAACACAGAGGCTGCAAGACAGGGTGGAAGCCGGTTAAGAACCACATCCTTCTCTTTCTGCGATTTTGCGTGCAGTTCCCCAGGTCCTCGCAGAGGTCACCTGGCATGGCCTCCCCTCAATCCTGACCTCTGGGCCCTGCTGCAGCCCAGTTTACCAAGATGTCCTCTGCCCAGAGGCCCCACCTGCACCACGGTCACACTGCACCAGCTGCCCACAGTGGAAACCATGTCCCCCGGAGTGGTGCGGGCAGCCTGGCAGAGGGGTCAGGGCCACAGCCGCATGGCCGAGCTCTGCACAGGGGCAGCCTTGGAGCAGGTCGCAGAAGAGAGGAGTCCCGTGGAGTCACGGTTTCCGCCTTTTAGGGCCCCGTGGTTCCGTCAGCGCCTGGCATCCCCCAGCTGGATCTGCGGTTCGGAGTCTCTCAGGGACCCAGCTTCCATGGCCCTCCTGGTATCTAGCCACTGCATCCGAAGGTGGGAGCTCCTGCTCTCTGCTTATGGCAGCAGGGATGGTTTGCCAACAGGACTGAGGTGGAAATGGGGTGGGCAATCCCTGGAGAGGCCTCTGCTCTATTTAAAACACTTGAACTTCACAGACACTGAGGACTTCATTTCATAATAGTGCTGCATGAACAGCCTGGAATGTAGAGCCCTCCCTGGTGAAAAATTAGAACAGAACCACGTTGCCGACGGTGCTGGTCCTCCAAGTTAAACACAATCTCACATTTGCTTTAGTATTATTTTAAGTGTAAGCAATTAGGTCTGTAATTTCGTTTAATCACTTGCCAGATTTCATTTTTTACATCCCAGCTATTCAGGGGTTAAAACTTTTAACCTGTTCATACTCGTTGAATATTTCAGGAGACCCATGGAGGTAGCGCTGACGGGATTCCGGAGCTCACCTGCTACCAGAGAAGCAAATGTGGAAACTGTGGAACAGTCCCCACACAGGGTCCTCCTGGCACACACGCACAATGTGCAATGCCAGGGGCCGGCGGCACATGCAGCCCCACTGCGGCTCGCAGGAGAAGCAAATGTGGAAAGTGTGGAACCGTCACCGCACAGGGTCCTCCTGGGACACACAGGGAATGCACAATGCCAGGTGCCGGCGGTACACACAGCCCCATTGCAGCTCGTGGGAGGTACCGCTCCCACCCCAAGGGTAACTGTTCTCCAGGCGGCAGCCCTGGCTTTGGGGAGCTCTGGCCTCTGGGCTGACAGTGTCCGTGTGTGGCACAAGGCCCTCATGGGGGTGGTAAACCCAGCCAGGCTCTGGCTGCTGGGCTGACGGTGTCCACGCGTGGCATGAGGCCCTCACGGGGGTGGTAAACCCAGCCAGGCGTGCACGCAGGCCTGGGCCACACAGTTTCCCTTGTTCTTCTTCACTTCACTTCTGTTCGTCCTGTGCACATCAGCCTCCCTTGCTTCAGCAAGGCTTTTTCTATCTCTTTGTTGTTTTATTTTTATTAAAGTGATAACTTTTAAGTATTTTAGATATATTTTATGCTTATAACGACCATAACCACAAAGTAGCATTTTTGGGTGATCCCACCACCCCCTCTGCTCACTTGGAATATTCTTTAAACTTCCTTTTGGTTTTCACCTTCAATTTAAAAAAAAGTGTTTCACTGCTTTTCAATGATTTCTAAGTTATAGGTATTTTCTGCTAATGTCCTGCTGGGGAGGGTGACCATTTGGGGCTGTTGGAAATGTCCACCTCCAGGGCTGTTTGCTTCCTTCCCTGGGCCCCTCCTGCATCTGGCCCAGGTGGAGGTGGGCCCCACGCTGGGTGGGCATCAGCTCATCTGTGGGTGTTCACAGCAGCTGTGGGGACGCCCATGGACAGGGATGGCTGGTCCCCCATCACCTTCCAGCCTCCTCTTCTAGATGTGGCAGGAGAAATTCTTTGATCTTTTAAAAAATTTACTTCTTAATCACACACGAGTAATACCTAAATACATGGGGGATATTCTGAAGCAGATCTCAGGCACTGTGTCATCTCATCCATCAACACTTTTGTTTGTATTTCTTACAGGTAAGTGCTTTTACCGGTATCACCATAATATTGCTATCATACCCAGCTAAACTAGCAGTCATCCCTTAATAGCATCCAAGGCCCAACGTCCTCCAGTTGCCTTGAGACATCTTTTATAGAAATCCTAGTGTTGCTGGGCCTGTGGGCAGGTGCACAAGCCTCCTCTGCAGTGGGCTGTGGGACTGGGCTTTGGCCGTTGGTCAGTGCCCATGAGTGGACATGAAGCATACAACTTCCCGGCAGGACATGGGACGGGGAAAGACACCCCTCCCCTGGTCTCCCCCGAGGGAAGTGTGAGCTTGATGGTGGGCAGATTGTGAGCAGATGCCTGCCATATGCTCAGGACAGCCAGGCCTGGCCCTGCAGAGCTGCTGTATCCACTTCCATGCCAACAGCTTCCTGAGAGAGTGAGCTTCTAGATTATTTAGACCACTATTATTTTGGCCTTTGTCAGCAGCCAATGTAGCCTAATGCATTGTGATTACATGGCCCATCTTATACAAATTATATTTTGCCTGGAATTAATAACTGCCTTGATTTTCAAATGGCTTTGCTCATATACCCATCCTCGGTTCTCTCCCAACCTCTCAGTCAGAAATGGAAATCTCTCCATACAATGAGAATGCTGGTTCAGACCCCCCTGGAAGCCCTCAGCTCTCCTGCACTGTCACCCAGGAGCACCTCTGCACATCCCCAGAGCCCCCTGTGTCTCTCCTGTATCCTGGCACCAGGTCCCCCTTCAGGGCTGATGCCTTGTTTTGGTGAAGCACTTCCTCTAGCAGCCTCTGTACCGGTCTGAAAACGTCTTTTTCTCTTTACTCTTGGCTGATAATACGGTTGGATTCCACTTCTAGGTAGGACATCCTTTTCCTGAATGCACCAAGGCATTGCCCACGGCCCACGGGTTTCCTTGCTGCTGTTGAGGGGTCCCACATACCCCTCTTCAACTTGGGTTGTGAACTGCCAAATGTCATGCGGCCAGCATTCGGCAGCCAGCCAGGAGGGCTGGAGTGAGCCCAGAGTTCACGTGCTCCCTGTCATCAAATCTCGGTGACCTTCTGCAGCTGGGCTGCTGTCTCGGGAAGCAGGGCCCAGCATCCGTGGCATCCGCCCGCCCTCCCTGCAGCCCTGGCTAAGGGTGCCCTGCTCCCGCCTGGTGGGAGGACGTGCGTCCAGGGCCGAGCTTGTTGGAAGACAGCCTTGAGGTCTTGGAGTTGCTTTTGGAACTGGTGGCCCCACCTCTGTCTGCAGCCTCCTAAGGCAGCCCAGCTCCCAGTGTCTCGGACTTCTCCTGGGCTTGGGATGCAGCTCGCCCGCCCCTGCAGACCCACTTTGTGCCACTGCCGGCCTTTCCTCCGAACCACTGTGGCTTGCTGTTTTCTTCGTCCTGCGGGGTCATCCCCTCCACTCACTGCCATTGTAGCGCAGTTGCCGGAGGTGGTAAAGGAAACACACATGCCCCACAGATCCCTGACAGGGCAGCTCCTGGAGCTCCCTATTTGGGGAGGAATCTGAACAGAGCGTCCTCTGCATGCATACCCGCCTCGCTTGGCCTTTCCTCCCCAGGTCCCGGAGCCTCCTCCCGAAGTGGCCACCAGCCACCCTGTGGCTTGGGGACGACCTCTTCACTGGGAGGTGCCACTTCCCCTCTTCTTCCGGCCAGAGACGCCTCTCTCCTTCCATTTAGATAAACGTAGGTTCGACTCTGGCTGCGGAATCCCTGGCATCCCTGCCTGGTGAGGGGTGGCAGGAAGCACCACCCCCACTTCTGCCTCGGGGTCGAGGCCCTGGAGTGGATCCTGAGCCCCCATCACAAGGCAGCCCTCCCCGTAGAGAGGGGAGGATGGCAGACCCTCTCCTCCCCAACCTGACGCCGCTCTCCAGAGCTCCTTGGGAAGGCGCTGGCATCTCAGGTCCCTCTCAGCGCGGGGCAGCCTGGGAAGGCGCCGGCGTCTCAGGTCCCTCTCAGCGTGGATCTCCCTGGGAAGGCGCCGGCGTCTCAGGTCCCTCTCAGCGCGGGGCAGCCTGGGAAGGCGCCGGCGTCTCAGGTCCCTCTCAGCCTGGAGCTCCCTGGGAAGGCGTCCGCGTCTCAGGTCCCTCTCAGCCTGGAGCTCCCTGGGAAGGCGCCCGCGTCTCAGGTCCCTCTCAGCGTGGAGCAGCCTGGGAAGGCGCCGGCGCCTCAGGTCCCTCTCAGCGTGGAGCAGCCTGGCAAGGCGCCGGCGCCTCAGGTCCCTCTCAGCGTGGAGCAGCCTGGCAAGGCGCCGGCGCCTCAGGTCCCTCTCAGCGTGGAGCAGCCTGGGAAGGCGCCGGTGCCTCAGGTCCCTCTCAGCGTGGAGCAGCCTGGGAAGGCGCCGGCGTCTCAGGTCCCTCTCAGCGTGCGGCAGTCCCAGCTACAAGCACTCAGATTTGCCTCTGGGTTTCCCTGAGGCGGCCGGGAAGAATTTGAAGGTGTTGGGTCTGAATTCAGTCAGAGCTGGAAACCAAAAGAAAAGCAAAAAGTGATAAAAGAAGAAGAAAGACAGGTGCCCGCTAGGGTAAAGTCAGTGGGGAGGGCCGGGCTGACTGATGAAGAATTCAGTGAGGGCTCTGGTTGAGTCATGATTGAGGTCCTCAAAATTCTGTGTTCAGTTTTGTTGAAACCACTCCTAATGATCATCTTGAGAGAAATCAAAAAGTCAAGAATTGGGCCGATGGCCAGATGGTGTTTCTGAAATAAAGATCACATCTCTCAAGTGTCAAACTACACCGCCAGACGACAAACCGTGGGATGACTAATTCCTGTCTCTCTTCCAGGGCCCCTGCCGTGGCCACAAGCTCATGCCAGCAGGATGCCCTCGCCCCGACCCCGTGTGAGCTCTGCAGCTGCTTGCCCTGGATGAGGGGGTCTTCCCGTCGCCCTCTGTGGTGGTCGGATGTTTGGTGGATGTCTACTAAGGCCTCTAAGAAGTCGGCTCTCAAGCAGGGGAAGAAAGCGTCCCCATCCTCACCCACCCTGCTTGCTGGAGGGATACGGAAAATGAAACCCTACCTGTCCACGTTCGTCCCTCTTAGTTCTGTGACCATGAGAGCTTGAGTTGCCACCCTGCATACATAAGTACTGAAAGGCGAGACGGTAAACTCAACTGTGGCTCCCAGAAGCTGTTATAAACGATGAACGCTGAGCCTCTTGCTAGCGTAAACATCTTTGAGAAACAGCTCTGAGGGGTGTGTGTAGCTAAGGTCTGGGGCAACCTCCGCCCCGCCTTCAGTTTCACTCATTTCTGTGGGCTTCCATCAGCCTGTCTTCTGCAGGCCTGGCTTTTTCTCATATAGTTCAGTCCAATTTGCTTCATCTTGATAACTCACCCCAGCCACCACCACTGGAGAGATTTTTCAGACACTCCACAAAAAAAAAAAAAAAAAAAAAAAAAAAAAAGCGCCAGTTCCATAGATCACTCACCAGGACTGCGAAGGTGAGAGTGCTGTCCCACTGTACTCAGACGGTGAAGGTGAGAGTGCTGTCCCGCTGTGCTGAGACGGTGAAGGTGAGGGTGCTGTCCCGCTGTGCTGAGACGGTGAAGGTGAGGGCACTGTCCCGCTGTGCTCAGACGGTGAAGGTGAGGGCGCTGTCCCGCTGTGCTCAGACGGTGAAGGTGAGGGCACTGTCCCGCTGTGCTGAGACGGTGAAGGTGAGAGTGCTGTCCCGCTGTGCTGAGACCGTGAAGGTGAGGGCGCTGTCCCGCTGTGCTGAGACGGTGAAGGTGAGGGCGCTGTCCCGCTGTGCTGAGACGGTGAAGGTGAGGGCGCTGTCCCGCTGTGCTCAGACGGTGAAGGTGAGGGCACTGTCCCGCTGTGCTGAGACGGTGAAGGTGAGGGCGCTGTCCCGCCGTGCTCAGACGGTGAAGGTGAGGGCGTGTCCCGCTGTGCTGAGACGGTGAAGGTGAGGGCACTGTCCCGCTGTGCTGAGACGGTGAAGGTGAGGGCACTGTCCCGCTGTGCTCAGACGGTGAAGGTGAGGGCGCTGTCCCGCTGTGCTGAGACGGTGAAGGTGAGGGCGCTGTCCCGCTGTGCTGAGACGGTGAAGGTGAGGGCGCTGTCCCGCTGTGCTGAGACGGTGAAGGTGAGGGCGCTGTCCCGCTGTGCTGAGACGGTGAAGGTGAGGGCGCTGTCCCGCTGTGCTGAGACGGTGAAGGTGAGGGCGCTGTCCCGCTGTGCTGAGACGGTGAAGGTGAGGGCGTGTCCCGCTGTGCTGAGACGGTGAAGGTGAGGGCGTGTCCCGCTGAGCTGAGACGGTGAAGGTGAGAGCACTGTCCCGCTGTGCTCAGACGGTGAAGGTGAGGGCGTGTCCCGCTGAGCTGAGACGGTGAAGGTGAGGGCGTGTCCCGCTGTGCTGAGACGGTGAAGGTGAGGGCGTGTCCCGCTGTGCTGAGACGGTGAAGGTGAGGGCGCTGTCCCGCTGTGCTGAGACGGTGAAGGTGAGGGCGCTGTCCCGCTGTGCTGAGACGGTGAAGGTGAGGGCGCTGTCCCGCTGTGCTGAGACGGTGAAGGTGAGGGCGTGTCCCGCTGTGCTGAGACGGTGAAGGTGAGGGCGCTGTCCCGCTGTGCTGAGACGGTGAAGGTGAGGGCGCTGTCCCGCTGTGCTGAGACGGTGAAGGTGAGGGCGTGTCCCGCTGAGCTGAGACCGTGAAGGTGAGGGCGTGTCCCGCTGAGCTGAGACGGTGAAGGTGAGGGCGTGTCCCGCTGAGCTGAGACGGTGAAGGTGAGGGCACTGTCCCGCTGTGCTGAGACGGTGAAGGTGAGGGCGCTGTCCCGCTGTGCTGAGACCGTGAAGGTGAGGGCGCTGTCCCGCTGTGCTGAGACGGTGAAGGTGAGGGCGTGTCCCGCTGTGCTGAGACGGTGAAGGTGAGGGCGTGTCCCGCTGAGCTGAGACCGTGAAGGTGAGGGCGCTGTCCCGCTGTGCTGAGACGGTGAAGGTGAGGGCGCTGTCCCGCTGTGCTGAGACGGTGAAGGTGAGGGCGTGTCCCGCTGTGCTGAGACGGTGAAGGTGAGGGCGTGTCCCGCTGAGCTGAGACCGTGAAGGTGAGGGCGCTGTCCCGCTGTGCTGAGACGGTGAAGGTGAGGGCGCTGTCCCGCTGTGCTGAGACGGTGAAGGTGAGGGCGCTGTCCCGCTGTGCTGAGACGGTGAAGGTGAGGGCGCTGTCCCGCTGTGCTGAGACGGTGAAGGTGAGGGCGCTGTCCCGCTGTGCTGAGACGGTGAAGGTGAGGGCGCTGTCCCGCTGTGCTGAGACGGTGAAGGTGAGGGCGTGTCCCGCTGAGCTGAGACCGTGAAGGTGAGGGCGTGTCCCGCTGAGCTGAGACGGTGAAGGTGAGGGCGTGTCCCGCTGAGCTGAGACGGTGAAGGTGAGGGCACTGTCCCGCTGTGCTGAGACGGTGAAGGTGAGGGCGTGTCCCGCTGTGCTGAGACCGTGAAGGTGAGGGCACTGTCCCGCTGTGCTGAGACGGTGAAGGTGAGGGCGTGTCCCGCTGAGCTGAGACGGTGAGGTGAGGGCGTGTCCCGCTGTGCTGAGACCGTGAAGGTGAGGGCGCTGTCCCGCTGTGCTGAGACGGTGAAGGTGAGGGCGTGTCCCGCTGTGCTGAGACGGTGAAGGTGAGGGCGTGTCCCGCTGTGCTGAGACGGTGAAGGTGAGGGCGTGTCCCGCTGAGCTGAGACCGTGAAGGTGAGGGCGCTGTCCCGCTGTGCTGAGACGGTGAAGGTGAGGGCGCTGTCCCGCTGTGCTGAGACGGTGAAGGTGAGGGCGTGTCCCGCTGAGCTGAGACGGTGAAGGTGAGGGCGCTGTCCCGCTGTGCTGAGACGGTGAAGGTGAGGGCGTGTCCCGCTGAGCTGAGACGGTGAGGTGAGGGCGTGTCCCGCTGTGCTGAGACGGTGAAGGTGAGGGCGTGTTCGGCTGTACTGAGACGGTGAAGGTGAGGGCACGGACCGCTGTACTGAGATGGTGAAGGTGAGGGCGTGTCCCGCTGTACTGAGACGGTGAAGGTGAGAGTGTGTCCTGCTGTACTGAGACGGTGAAGGTGAGAGCATGTCCCGCCGGACTCAGACACCATGTTATCTAAATCTGCTGAGCACCGTAGTGAAACCTCACCTCAGCTGTTGATGTATTTCCCTTCTGGCTTCAGAAAGAACGGTGTTCTTCCAATGTGTTTTTAAAACATGGAACACAATATTCTTCACCCTCAGCAGGATTTAGAAAGAATTATCTAGTTACCCAAAGATCAGAATAAGCAGGTTCTCTAGGAACAAGTGCTTCTCTTTCCAGGATTCTGGAGTGGAAAATTCATGCATGTTTGCCACTTGTTCTAATGCCCACGTGGTCAAAGTGTACTTGAGGACGCCAGGTGAGGTTTATGGCAAATCTGAGGAAGAGACCGTGGCCAGGTGATGTGGTGCATGCCCCAGCTTAGTGGCCCAAAGAGATCGTGAGGAGCCTGCCAGGAGCCTCTGGTTTCTAAAAGGAGCTCCTGAGTTTCTGTTTGTCCGTCCTGCACCACCTTTTTGCGTTGATTAACTTTGCTGTTGGTCTGGATCTCAATCTGTTAATTATTGAAGAGGCACTTATTGGTTTTTTTCTGAGACCCAATTCGATTTTCCACATTTAGGACACTTCTCAGTTCCATGCTGAGAAAAAAAATGTTAGCATAAGAAGCAGCTTTAAGGCCCAAATCTCAGCTGATGGCGCTCAGCGTTGCATGTGATTTCCAATCTTATCAGGAGCCTAGTGGGAGCATGGCTGCAGCTGCTGCCAGGTTCTTGAGCAATGTTTAGGTGCCACAGGTAACAGCCATGCAGGTGGAGCAGAAAACAAAGCCGTGGACAGGGTTGCTTTCCAAGACACAGTGGAGTGCAAAAATGTTCCGGGGCCTGTGTAAGAAATCTTTGCCTGCCCTAAGCTTACGGGAAGAGTGGTGAGCCAGTGGGGGCACACAGGTCGGACCACCTGCAGAAAAAGAATCACCAATAACCAGTGTTTCCAAGGCGGCTGTGTCCACTGAGGCTTCTGTCCACAACCCGTGGGCTGTTTGCCCCACACCCCCTCTGACACTGGCCCCGTCAGTCCTCTCAGCTTCAAGCCTTCTGTGGGGGGATGATGGCATCTCGTGGTTGTCCTCCTGATGAATGGTGACACTGAGCACCCTTCCAATGTGGACTGACCATTTGGATGTCCTCATCTGTGAAACTCCTGTGCCAGTATTCTGCCCATTAAAAAAATAGAGCTGTTAGCATGTTTCTTACGGATTTGTAAGTGTTCTTTATATATATTCTGGTTATTTGTTGGCTGCATGGACCATCAATCTCTGAGTCTGACTTGCCTCTTCTTTTTGGAATGATGTCTTTCGATGAACAAAAGTTTATCATTTTAACGAAGTCAAATGAGATTAACCTTTTCAAGTATGGCTTGGATTTCCTGTGTCCTATTTGAGGAAGCTTTGCCTGCCTTGAGCTCATGGAGATGTCCTGTTCTTTCTCTTTATTCCTTTATGCTTCACTTTAGGGCCAGAATCCACCCAGGCCACACTTCTTCTTCCCTGTCTCTTCCCTTAGACAAATGGAGGAGACAGAAAGCGGAGAAGTGGAGGGAGCTGGGGGGAAGCTCAGAGCCCAGAAGCTGGAGCTCAGGGAAATCACGTCTTCTGTGTTGACTTCGCCATCTCAGGGGGAAAGGAAGATTCACACAGACTTGCCCGCTCCCCTTGGCCGACTTTAGGTCAGGAAGTAGCATGTTCACTTTGGTATGTGGGTGACATCATCAGCATGGCCACTGAAACAGAAGGTGAGGCTGCAGACGGGCTGGGATCCGCCTTGGCGAGCAGAGGCCTGCGCCTCCCTCCTCCACGTCCCCAACACCCCAGATCCGTGACATCCGACACCGCGCAGCTCACATGGCAAAGGAAACACAGCCAGCCCTGCCGAGAGCTGCCTTTCAAAGTGGAAAAGAATCCCCGGAGCAAATGTGTGCACAGGCCCTGCATTTAGAAAGAGGCGGCTTAGCCAGACATAGCTGGAACAAACATATAAAAAACATCTGTGCCAGGAAGGCACTCGCCAGCCCTGCAGACTGGGGGCCCCCACGGTGCCCTTGAGGGGCAGCAACAGCCCGGCCACGTGGAGCCCCCTGCAGCAGCGCCACCAGCGGCCAGCAACAGCTTTGGGCTTTCCTGCTCCTCACTGAAAGTGGGCACAGGCTCCGGGAGAGACCACCTGCAGCCAGCACCCCCCGACCGGGGGCGGCATCAGGGAGACCCAGACAGACGGACCAGCAATGCCTTTCCATTTCTTCTCATCCTAATGTCAGTTTTCTTTCTGGTCCTAAAAAAAACGTGATCCATTGGAGACAAGTTGGAAAATGCAATGCAAATATATAAAGAATATGCTACCAGTCACCCACAATTCCAGGCCTAAGACGTGGCTGCATTTTGATCTGTTGTAATCCTGTCTCACACCTTAGTCTTGTCACAACAAAGGAAGCGTTTCAGGGACACAAAAGCCTTTACAGAATGAAGGGCAGATCCCACAGCCCGAGGCCAGAGGGATGAGGATGAGGCCGGGCTTGGCGCCGGCCAGGGGTGGGTGCCCAGGCACCGAGGCGAGTCACTGACACCGCACAGTTCGGTGGGGCCTGGGGAAAGGTACAGCAGGAGGATTGTGGGGTGGGGACAGAAGAAGAGTGTCCTCCGGGATGGGGTGATGGGGACACAGTGGGTTTCACGACCCATGCGAGAAAGGCCGGGAAGAGGCGGAAATGAGGACGGGCCCTCGGGTCAGTGCTGCCGCAGCCTCCGCAGAGAAGCAGCTTCCAGGCTGCAACGACTTGGACGTGTTTGTGAAATAGCTGGTTGTGAAATCAATTTAATGAGTCTTAACGAGCATTTTCAAAAAGGAACAGAGCAGCATGGAAGCACCTATTTCTATGATCATAATGGAAGTTGTGATTTCCATCAGGGAATCACTCATCAGAGGGAGTGTTGTTTCACAAACTCTTATTTCACTTCTGCGTGTACGTGCTGGTTGTGATGTAAAATGTGCCTCTTATTGTGGGTCTCAGTTTAAAAAAAGTTGCAAAGCCCTGGCTTAGAAGAAGAAAGAATTCAGAGGCCATGTGTGACCACAGTTTAAGCTTCTGCAGATGAGAAAGGGACGGGGCACTTTTGGAAGCAAGGATAGTCCAGGTGGTAGGGCACGCGGATGGGAGGCTGACGGATCTCACACAAACGCACAGGGCACACTGAGTTAGTCCCCTCGGAGCTCCTCTGATGCAGCCACAGTCCCTCCAGAACCTGCTGCAGCTAAGCCCCATCCACCTCCGCGGTGGTCCCTCGCTACGTCCCATACTTTCTCTTGTTCCTCCTCCTTTCCCCAAGTGACTTTTCCAGAAATGACTCTTAGAACAAGCCCTGAAACGAGCTCCAGTAAAGACCCAAAGGAACAAGAAGGCAGGTGTGCACACGACCCGGGACCCTCACGTCAAAGGAACAGGAAGGCAGGTGTGCACACGACCCGGGACCCTCACCTCAAAGGAACAGGAAGGCAGGTGTGCACATGACCTGAGACCCTTCATTCGGCACCCCCCCGGCCATGTCAGCTTCAATCGCACACCTGTGTCACAGCATGTTCACAGCAAAAACAAGGCATTTTACCTTTTCATAATATGGTCAGAAGTGGAGACTCTCTCTTTCCTTTCTCCTTTCAAGACGTCAAGCCACCCAAATTCCTTTTATATCTGTGATTAATAAATGCATCGGCCAGGCACAGTGGCTCATGCCTGTAATCCCAGCACTTTGGGAGGCCCAGGGGGGTGGATCACCTCAGGTCAAGAGTTTGAGACCAGGATGGCCAACATGGCGAAACCCTGTATCTACTAAAATAAAAATTAAAAAATGAAAGAATTAGCTGGGCATGGTGGCAGGTGCCTGCAGTCCCAGCTACTTGGGAGACTGAAGCCGGAGAATTGCTTGAACCTGGGAGGGGGAGGTTGCAGTGAACCAAGATTGCACCACTGCACTCCAGCCTGGGCAATGGAGCAAGACCATCTCAAAATAAATAATAAATAAATAATGGCATCTCCCTGTCTACTTTTACATTTGTATTTTTGTACCCCTCCCCCCCGCCCCCCACCACACACACAAATCAGCATGGGTTGTTGTAGGGATTTACTTTAGGAAGGAAGATATGGGTAAATTGGAACCAAGGAAACTTGTTTCCAGAAGACGACTTCTGGACCGGAGCAGTGGCCAAGGAATGAAAACATAATCGCATCATGTCCTCCAAGCTTCCTCAGAGGCTAGAAGGAGTCAGACCAGAAGTGCAACCAACGTGAATTGGGGCATGTTGTGTATTCACACATGTACAAATTTTTGAATGTGAAGTTGCTTGCAACTAAACTTTTTTCCTAAGTGTACTGTACGTAGTTTTGATGAAAGATGACATATATTTGCACAAAAATTTTCAGACACATTAAATTACTAATTGTTTTTGTAAGTCTCTCTGGAAGCAGTGCATGGATTGCATCCTGGTGCAGGCTGCTGGGGATTCATTGTTTTTACTTAAAGACCTTCCTCCTGCACTTGCTGTTCCCTTGCCTGGAGTGCTCTATTTTCATTTTCTTTCTTTGGAATTTTATGTTTCTTTATTTTTATTTTTTGCAAGCTCCCTGTAGCTAGACAAAGTCTGGCATGGAGTAAGCATTGAAGGTGTAACCCATGATGAGGGGTTTGGATTTATTTATGGAACTGGCTCACATTTTTAAAAATACGATAACCAATGAGTTGAAGATTACATTGTTGGTGTTGGCAGAAGAAAATATGTATGCCAACAATGTGGGCACACTGTTAGTGTGATAATTCAATGTTTAAGAATCTAGTCTAATATAGAATAATCCAAAATATGAACAAGTGTGTACATATATTTACTGATATATTATTTTAGTAGCATAATTTGGAAAAAGCTAAACTATCCAACAATAGCAAAGCAATTAAATAAATTTAAGAACTCAATAGAATATAATTGTATCAGAGTTCTCCACACAAATAGAACCAGCAGGATAAATGCAAATATAAACACACACACACACAAATGTAAACACACACATATGCAAATATAAACATACACACATATGCAAATATAAACACACACATATACTCAAATGTAAACACACACACACGCAAATTTAAACACACACATATGCAAATAGAAACACACATGCAAATGTAAACACATACACATACACAAATGTAAACACATACACAAATATAAACACACGCAAATATAAACATGCAAATATAAACTCATACACATACGCAAATATAAACACATACACACATATGCAAATATAAACACACACGCAAATATAAACACGCAAATATAAACTCATACACATACGCAAATATAAACACATACATATGCAAATATAAACACACACGCAAATGTAAACACATACACATATGCAAATGTAAACACATGCAAATATAAACACACACACGCAAATATAAACATACACGCAAATATAAACACATGCAAATATAAGCACATACACATACGCAAATGTAAACACATACACATAAGCAAATATAAACACATGCAAATATAAACACATGCAAGTATAAACACACATATGCAAATAAAAAACACATGCAAATGTAAACATACGCAAATATAAACACACATACGCAAATATAAACACACGCAAATATAAACACATACACACAAATATAAACATGCAAATGTAAACATACAAATATGCAAATATAAACACACATATGCAAATATAAACACACATGCAAATATAAACTCATACACATACACAAATATAAACACACAGGCAAATATAAACACATATGCAAGTATAAACACACACACAAACACACACAAATGTAAACACATACGCAAGTATAAACACACACACAAATATAAACACACAAAAATGTAAACACATATGCAAATATAAACTCATACATATGCAAATATAAACACACACACAAATGTAAACATGCACACATACACAAATATAAACATATACACATATACAAATATAAACACACACACACATACACAAACATGAGAGAGAGGGAGAGAAACCTATTCTAGGGAATTGGACCGTGCAACTGTGGGGACTGGAAACTCTGAAACAAATTCCACAGGGCAGGCCAGTGGGCTGAACAGTTGGACTAGATTTCTGTGGTGTAGTCTTGAGGCAGAATTCCCTCTTCGTCAGTAAATCTGTCTTTACTCTTAAAGGATTCAACTGATTGAATAAGAGTAATCCACATTGCAGAGGGTAATTAGCTTTACTTAAAGTCAACTGATGGCGAATTTTAATAACGTATTTTAAAACTTTCACATCTAGAGCAGTGTTTGACCAAGCAACTGGACACCACAGCTCAGCCAAATTGACAAATACAACTGACCATCACAATAATGTTGCCATTTAAAGAAATGGTTAAGTGGGTTATGTAATCATGTGAGAGGAAAATGATTCGATATTTAGAAAAAAAGCAGAACACAAAACTCCTGTGGATCTTGGTTATGGCAAGGTTAAAAATGTGTAAGACAAAAGGCAGAAATAAGAACACCAAATGCTGATTATGAGGTAGAGTGGTAAGATTAGGTGTGATATTTTTCTCACATGCCTAAAAGTTTTATAACGTTGCTATAATTTTTATCATGGAAAAATAAAATTCTGGCCATGTACAGTGGCTCATGCCTATAATCCCAGCACTTCAGGAAGCAGAGGTGGGAGGACTGCTTGAGCCCTGGAATTCAAGGCCAGCCTGGGCAACAGTGGGACCCTATCTCTACAAAAATCTTAAAAAAAAACAACCACACATTATCTAGGCCTGGTAGCATGTGCCTGTAATTCTAGCTCTTTGAGAGGCTGAGGCAGGAGGATCACTTGAGCCCAAGAGGCTGAGGCTACAGTGAGCTATGACTGAGCCACCGCACTGCAGCCTGGGCAACAGAGTGAGACCCCGTCTTAAATAAAAACAAACAAAAAACAGAAAAAAGGAAACAAATTAATAGGCAATTCTTCCTCAATGATTATTTTTATAATAAAAAATTCATAGAAAATCTTCCTTAATGATTGACATTTAAAATGACATGATGACTTGGTGACACTTGATGATAAATCTCGGGCTTCTTAACACTCAGGCTTTTTTTCTTTTTCTTTTTTTTTTATGGAGTCTCGCTCTGTCACCAGGCTGGAGTGCAGTGGCGTGATCTCGGCTCGCTGCAACCTCCGCCTCCTGGGTTCAAGCAATTCTCCTCCCTCAGCCTCTCGAGTAGCTGGGACTACAGGCGTGCGCCACCACGCTCGGCTAATTTCTGTATTTTTAGTAGAGATGGGATTTCACCATCTTGGCCAGAATGGTCTTGATCTCTTGACCTCTTGACCTCTTGACCTTGTGATCCACCCGCCTTGGCCTCCCACAGCGCTGGAATTACAGGCGGAGCCACCGCGCCCGGACCACACTCAGGCTTCTTAACGCTCAGGTTTCCTAATGCTCGGCCTTCTTAAACACGGGGGGAATTACTTGAGGCCAGCAGGCTGATATTTAGAGTCTGAATGTTATTTTGGCAATCAGGCCTGTTCTCTAAGCGGTAAGAAGTTCCTGGATGCCCTAATTCGACATAAGCAGAGGTATTTGTGGGGATTTGTAAGCACCCCTGAGACCTGAGACACGTTCCTTCTGCTTGTTCCCTTAGAACTATGGTGTTGGAAGATGAGATGAGCTTCCTAATTTCCACTCATGCTCAAGCTGAAAGTACAAACTAGGATGAGTCCAACTTAAAACTTCTGCCAACAGTATAATCTTCAACCATTGATTATATTGTTGGTTATTATTATTTTAAGGTGGGGCTACTTCGATACGCAAGTTTAAACTCCTTACCATAGGCAATCTATTGAATGCCCATGACACGCCATAAATTAGCAAAGGTTAGTTCCGGTGCCCTTAGTACCTGTTTCTGCATCCTTGGTCATCCCTTCCTCTAACCTCATACTTTTTCCGCCTAACCCCTATCAAAACTCCTATCATAGAAAATAATTTGATGGTGATAAGAGCTGCATTTTGTTGAGCATGTTATATACCAAATAGCGCAGAGAGTTGTGGAGGAGTCTGGCATGGACAGCCGAGCTGACTTGGGGGATGGTGACAACGGCAGGCTGACGTGGTGGTGGATGGAGATTCTGCGAGCCTTGGGTTTTAAACAGAGGGTCTCATGAGCCCTTGTCTTGCAGATATTTTCAGCTCTCAGAATGAAGACACAGAAAATGTGAATGGGCAACTTCTGCTCTGGGACTATTTGCGACTTTATGTTGTGGAAATTTTTATTTTTATGTATTGATTTATTTATTTTGAGACAGAGTCTCGCTCTGTCCCGCCCAGGCTGGAGTGCAGTGGTGCAGTCTCCGCTCACTGCAATCTCCGCCTCCCGGGTTCAAGTGATTCTCCTGCCTCAGCCTCCAGAGTAGCTGGGATTACAGGCGCCCGCCACCATGCCTGGCTAATTTTTGTATTTTTAGTAGAGATGGGGTTTCACCATGTTGGCCAGGCTGGTCTCAAGTTCCTGACCTCAAGTGATCCACCCTCCTCGGCCTCCCAAAGTGCTGGGATTACAGGCATGAGCCACTGTGCCCGGTCTGATTTTATATTATGGAAAAATTTTAAACACAGACAAAAGTAGAGAGAATAGCACAATAGACCTCCCAAGCACCCGTCGTCCAGCTTCCCAGGGGCCAACTCAGGCCCCTCTTGTTTCATCCACCTCCCCGTTCCCTGCAAATTCTGGACATTCTACTATTTCGTTATAAAAATATGTTGGCATTTGTTTCTGAAAAGTAAGAATCTTTAAAGAAAACGTTACCGTCAGACTATCCCCACACATACAAGTTTAGCAGTAAGTTCCTGCTGGCATCAAATCTCCAGGCAGGTCTCATTTTAGGTGCCCTCTAAGAAAGGCACGGACCATGCTGTAGCCCAGATGGGATGAGGCCACCAGGACGGCAAGAGCTCAGCCCTCACCACGGGCTCCGTCCTCCGCCCGCCTCCTGACTCCCCTGCACAAGCCTGCGAGCCTCTTCCGCTCCCTCCTGCAGGGCAGGGAACTGCCGTCCCTACCCCCCACCACTCCCAGTGGAGCAGGGCCATGCCGGGGGGACCTGTAGGACGTGCCCTGCTTTATCAATGAATCGTGCCCCCACACGTGGCCCATCAGGGGCCTGGTAATTGAGCACTTCCTGTTCTACTCCCTGGGCACCAGGTGACCACGCCTTGGCCCAGCAGAGCAGACACAGCCTGGGACGCCACCACCCTCTCCAGCGATGCTCTCCTGTGTCACCGTAACCAGAGGTGTCGACTGAGTGCCCGGAGCCAAACAAAGGAGCATCTGTCCCTCTCGGCATGAGGATTCTTGGCACTGAGGATTAATCGCCAAATTACCAGGCTTGCCATCATGAAGAGGCGTCTTATTCTCGGCAGGGAATACTGCGTTCTTCCCTCTCCTTGCCGTGAGAATGTGTCCCAGGATGATCATATGTGTGGCATCATCAGAGAGAACACCATGGCCAGGCATCCTCGGACTGCGGGGAGTTTCTCAGCATTCAAGTCTGAAATGCAGCCATCTGCAGACACCCAGCAGCCCACACCACCAGGCCCCAACCACAGAGGTCAGCGCCTCGCAGGACCCAGCAGCCCATGTCACAGGCTCAGGCACCAACCACAGAGGTCAGCGCCACGCAGGACCCAGCGGCCCACGTGGGAGGCCCAGGCCCCAACCACAGAGGTCAGTGCCACACAGGACCCAGCAGCCCAAGTCACAGGCCCAGGCCCCAACCACAGAGGTCAGCGCCATGCAGGACCCAGAGGACCACGCAGGAGGCCCAGGCCCCAACCACAGAGGTCAGCGCCACACAGGACCCAGCAGCCCACATGGGAGGCCCAGGCGCCAACCACAGAGGTCAGCGCCACGCAGGGCCCAGTGGACCCATGGTCCCGTTCTCAGCTCACAGAAAAGTGAAGCTGCTCCTATCAATGCCTGCCCTTAACCTTCCATAACACCAAAATTATATCTTGAGAAGCTGTAGCTGCCTCTGCACCCCTACTTCTTCCTGTGCCTTTTCCCTTCCCTGCTAAAATCCACACCCACAAATGTTCTGTGTGGCACCCAAAGAAGCCCATGAATCCATGAACCCATGAACACACAAACCCATGAACCCACGAATCCACGAACCCACGAACCCATGAACACACAAACCCATGAACCCATGAACCCACGAATCCACGAACCCACGAACCCATGAACATATGACCACAGGCTTTTCTTTTGTCTTCTTTCGTTTTCCGTGTGTTTGTTTTAGAGACAGGGTTTGCTCTGTTGCCCGGGCTGAGTGCAGTGGCGCAATCTCGGTTTACAGCAGCCGTGACCTCCCAGGCTCAAGCAAGCCTCCTGCCTCAGCCTCCTGAGTAGCTGAGACCACAGGCGCCATCACCACCATGCCTGGCTAAAGTCACAGTCCTGTGGAGACTCTTGCCCTACTTGGAGACCCCTGGTCCAGGTATCTATCAACTAACAACCAACAGGCCTCTTAAGGTCAAGATTTTAGGCCCCTTAAAGTCAAGATTCAGTGGAACCTGAGCAGCTGAGAAAAGGGAGAGGCCATTGGCCACGGCAGAGCAGACAGGAAAGGTCTTTTCCCACCCACCCAGGAAAACGCACTGCAAATCGCTACACCCACCATCTCCATGGCAGACAGCGTGCAGTTCCCGTCCACATGGCAGATGCTGGGGTAGGTGGGTGCCCACCTTCTTGCTCCCAACTCCATCCCCCGCCTGAGATTTGGGCACCATGAGCTTCCCGGGCTTCACTGTCTCTGAGCAGAGCCTCGGCTCCTCTTCTGGATGCTTTTTACTGTGAGCTTCAAGGCTGGGGCCCCCTGCCTGATCAGAGCTGCCCTTGGAGGCTGGCGGGGATCTCAGGGATCTTAGTGGTCTCCAGGGGTCCGCAGGGGTCTCCAGGGACCCCCGGTGCTCAGGGAGGGCTCCACACCCCTCCAGCCTGGATGTGGAGAAGGAGGAGGCGTTCCCCACCCTGTGGGGGAGTTCCTTTCTTGGCACCTTCTCTGAAAATAGATCCTCAATTTCACCGATCATTAGGAATTTCCTGAGGAACATCATTAAACGTCACCCAGCGCCCCATGCCTGAAGCTCAGGGCTTCCTCTTCAATCATGTCACGCCCATGTCATGTCGGCCCACGTCTGAGCTGGTCACGATGCCCCATGCCCTGTGAACACGGGACAGCCCCTGCTCTTACGCAAGGCACCTGGGGGCAGAGCTGAGGGGACTGGACTCACCAACCAGACAGACCCTCCTGGCCTTTCCCCATTCCCCTCAAGCCCCCTGCACACGCCTGGCCACTTCCGGCTGGCGGAGGGGCTGGTCATGCCTTCTGAGCACAGCCGCAATGCCACGACGTTTCCCGACTCTGCAGCTTCCGAGCAGGGTCTGGAGCTGTGCAGACCAGGGTTGGGGAAGGTGCCCGGGGCTGGGCCGGGAGCCTGAGAGGTAGTGAGTCCTTTTTGGCCGGACAAGGCAGCCTGTGGGCCCCTGGCAGAGGACAGTGGTGAGGAGGTGGACAGGGGAAGTACAAGGCTGTGCCACCAAGTCGCCGGAGTCTTGAGAGGTTGAACCTGAGCAGCTGAAGGGAGTAGCTTGTCCTGATCGGCCAAGATAGGGACAGACAGGGAGCGTGAGATCGGGACAGACAGACGGGGAGCGTGAGATCGGGACAGACAGACGGGGAGCGTGAGATCGGGACAGACAGACGGGGAGCGTGAGATCGGGACAGACAGACGGGGAGCGTGAGATCGGGACAGACAGACGGGGAGCGTGAGATCGGGACAGACAGACGGGGAGCGTGAGATCGGGACAGACAGACGGGGAGCGTGAGATCGGGACAGACAGACAGGGAGAGTGAGATTGGGAAGGAGCCACATTCGGTCCCTTTGGCTGCCCTCGGCCTGGGAGCAGCCCCAGTACCCTCCTTTGGCCTGCTCAGCCACCTCCCTCTCTCCAGGCTCCTGTCCCCCCCGAAGTGCCTCCCTCCCAGTCCTGTCTGGGGGGCACACCCATCACGTGTGCCCTGGTTTGGGGGGCCCATAGGCAAGCCCTCAGTCTCAACCCGCAGCGTTTCAGGCTCCCCAGCCCTCAGCAGGGCAGTCCCATTAGGAGCAGAACATCCGGGGGCATCCCTCACCAGGAACCAGAAGCAGACAGAAGGCCCCCTCTCCATGGAACCGGCCCGCCTGGGCCTGCCCTCTCTGTAGACCTGGGCGCCTCTACTGCATGTTGCTGAGAAGGGCCAGGTTGGGCGAAGGTCACTGGGCCAGACTCGTGGCACTGTGAGGAGTGAGGGCTCCAGGAATCCCCAGCATGTGGGGACCTCTGTGGACCTGCTTGAGTCCCCTCTACCGTCTCTCGCTCGGCCACTACTCCCCGCAGAAAGGAGCCATGGCCTCTCCTCAGCCTCTCCTCGTCTGTGGAGTCAGCAGCCCCAAGACTCGCCGCAAAGGCCTCCAGAAGGGTTTGCCCATAAAGGTGGCCATGCTGTCTGCCGGGCTGGGCAGCCTCTAGAGGGTGCCAGTGACCTCACCCCCTGGTGCTCACAGCGTGCATCTCAGGCTGTCCACGCTCCCTCTGCGCTGGGAGGGGAGCTGGCTGCCACGCAAGAAGCTGAGATTCTGGCTGACAGCCAGTTATGGGGGCTTGTGTTGGGGGTTCTCCTGGAGGGGGAGTCTACTGTGGGGGGTTCTCCTGGGGGGTCTCTTGGAGGGGGAGTCTACTGTGGGGGGTTCTCCTGGAGGGGGAGTCTCCTGGGGGGGTTCTCCTGGGGGGTTTCTCTTGGAGGGGGGTCTCCTGGCGGAGAGTCTCCTGGAGGGTTCTCCTGGGGGGCTTCTCTTGGAGGGGGAGTCTCCTGGGGGGGTTCTCCTGGGAGGGTTCTCTTGGAGGGGGAGTCTCCTGGGGGGGAGTCTCCTGGAGGGGGAGTCTTCTGGGGGGGTTCTCCTGGGGGGGTTCTCTTGGAGGGGGAGTCTCCTGGAGGGGGGAGTCTCCTGGGGGGGTTCTCCTGGAGGGGGGAGTCTCCTGGGGAGCTTCTCCTGGGGGGTTTCTCTTGGAGGGGGAGTCTCCTGGAGCGGGAGTCTCCTGGGGGGCTTCTCCTGGAGGGGTTCTCCTGGAGGGGGGTAGTCTCCTGGGGGGTTCTGGAGGGGGCTTCTCCTGTGGGGGTTCTCCTGGAGTAGGGTTCTCTTGGAGAGGGTTCTCCCATGCACCTGGAGATGATGGCAGTGCCTGAGACACAGCAACAGCTAGGCTCACACTAGCAAGAGGCCCTGAGCCCATCAAACCCAGGGAGGTCACGCAGCTCCTTCGCTGCAGACACTGCTCAGTGTTGGGGATGAGGTGCACGTTTGCTGCTGGACGCTGCTCAGTGTTGGGGTCGTCTGCGACGCGGCCATGATAACCAATCCATGAAGGCGTCCTGGCCTCGGCTCTCAGCCCCTCTGCGCCTCCACTCCAGAGCCCCACACGTGCGTCGGGGCCCCCATCCCAAAAGGCGCCGCCTGCACAGAAGCTTTTGTTGCTCGCTCGAGGGGAAACCAGCTAAGACGCCAGCAATCAGAGACAGGAGCTTTTCTGTTTGTTTGTATCTACTTACTAAGAAGGACAATAGGTATAATTTCAGCAAGATCTTTTTCAACAAAATACAACAGAAAAAAGCTTTTCCTGTTAATCATGCGTTCACCAGAAAATTCAATTAAATGGCGTTCCTAGTTCCTAAACACACGTTTGAATCAAGCTTATGATCTGTTTCTCGTCGCACTTCTGGATTCTCCGGATAACTTTCGTCACCTTCTCAGGGAGCTTGAGATGGCTGAAGATACTTTTCCACCTAAGGTAACATTTCCAGCCTTCTGGCAGAGTCAGCACTCGACTCTCCCTACTCGGAGACCCAGGCGATGGTGGTGCCGTGTGACCCCTGACCCCGCGGATGAGGAAGGTCAAGAGAGAGCGTGCAGACACGGAGGTCAGCGCCGAGGTTGAGGGAGCCACACCCGGCCGCATGCTTGAGGGAGGGCAGCCGGGTGTGGAAACAGCCCAGCAGGTCCAGAAGTCGCCCCTTCTGAGCCCTTGGTGTTTGAGGAACAGTCTGGTGGCCCCCAGCCCCACTTGCAGCCTATCTCTGGCTGTCCCTGCCTCCAGGACCAGTCCCACACCCTCTTTGCTGTTAGCCGCTGGTTGCCACTGACCCTGAGCCCCAAGAACAACGGAGCCCTGCTGGTCTGCACACCTTGGTTCTGCCTGCCCAGACCCCATCTCTGTGACTTCCTGAAACCATTCCTGACAAAGGCAGTGAGACTCGCTGGAAGGCAGGCCACCCCTGACCTCACACCCCGCTGGCCAGGCAGGGTCTCCAGCTGACCAGGAGCCTCACAGCAGCGGCCGCCTTGCAGGGCCCACTCTCAGCCTTGCAGCCTCTGTCTAAGCTCTCCCTCCAACCATGAGACCTCCCTGGGCTGTGGACCAAGCAGAAAGTATAAAGCGTTTTCTCCCAGTAAAAAAGAAGACAGGGCAGGAGGGGAGGGAGGAGGAAGAGGATGGGCACTTGCCAGGGTGGCTTAGCTCTCCTCGCCCAGAGAAGCCGGCCTGGGGGTCCCCACATCTCACCACCACTCCAAGGAGCTGCTGGTCCAGGACTGGAACCAAATCAGGAAGCTTTGCTGTGTTTGTGTGAGTGCCACAGGCTCTCTGTAATGTACTTTCCACCTCCTGCTTAGAATTTAGGAGGACAAACAAGATGTGGTTTAAACAGCAATGTTAATACTCCTGGGTATCGAAGAGTTTCACGAAGGATTGTGTGAGATGCCCTTGGGCGGTAGCTTTCTGGGAGCCGCTTGGCAAAGCTCTGCCAGACACTGGGCCAGGGAGGCTGCAGGCCAACCCTCTGAGGCTAACCCAGTCACCTTTAAAGTGAAGACGGTGACGTCCACAGATACCGGGGACAGTGAAGACTGGACATCTACCTGCCAGTTACCGGGGACTGAGAGTTAAATACGGCCATGCATGATTTGGGGGCTCAGGTTCGCCCCTTACTTAGTTTTTCAAGCCAAACGGGACAGACACGTGAAACTGATCAACAACTGTGGGGGCAGAAACCACCTTGCTCTGTTTTTAGTCATCCTTAGATGACAGCGAGACCCTCAGCCAGCAGGTCCATCTGCCCTGTGAATCACGGAGGCTCTTGTGCCTTGCACCCCAATGCAGAAACACATTCCACCCTGGAGAGCCCTCTGTTTGAATCAGCCAGTTAGAGCAATGCTGCCATTTCTAAGGGTGTCCCTAGAATAGGGGTAACCTCAGGCAAGAGGGAGGCATGACCTCGGGCAGGCCAGGAGGCCCCGGCATCCCTTCCTTCCACACCGAGGTTTGAAGTTCCAGCACCAACATCACCAAACCGTCAGCTTAAGGCAGAACGGCAAAGAGGCCAATAATCCGCAGCGGCTGCTGCCGGCGTGTTAGGAAGGGACATCTAGGCTCGGAGGGCACGCGTGCCACAATCAGCCAGCGCGTCCTCGGGTGCGGGAACGGGAACAGGAGGCGGGTGCTGTGTTTTGCAGGGTTTAGCCTCAGGCTCCACGTGCTGTTGAAGTCCCGTCCTTCTTCACAGTGCAGCCCTTCAGGAGTTTTCAGCCACTTGCCCCTCCATGCGGTCTGAGAAATTAGGGTGGGAGCAGACCTCGAGGCCAAGGGACCCCAGGAGGGACAGAAGGGACAGAAGACGGCATGGGGGCAGGAGACGACGTGGGGGCAGGAGATGGCATGGGGACAGCTGTGGCGTGGCAGCACGGCTGCTGGCACAGCAGGGTTGGCGCCTGTTGCCCCTGCGATTAGGAACTGCCTGAGAGACAGCCTCTGACCTGCCCGTCTCTTTTCCGTGGGTTCTTGATGTGGTTCTAAGTGTTAGGTGCCATTCATGCGCCACTAGTTCATTCACCGCCTTGTTTATCCGGCACTCAGTGACAGGTGACTGTTGATGAGACATCCAGCCGTGGACGTGGAGGGCCCGGGTGAGCAGAAGCCTCTTGGAAGTGCTTTCCGAGTCTCCCTGGGGAGCGTGGGTCAGGCTGGGTCAGCCCCAGGAGAACCAGGTTTCTCGGGACAGGGCAGGTGCAGCTGGTGAATCAGTGGGCGGGTCCTCCCTGAGTCACGGAGCCCACGCCTGAGGACGGCGGTAGCCTCGGCTGCCGAACGTGTCTCCCTGGGTGTGAGCTGCTGAAACCCGGCCCCGCCAAACGCAGGCGTTGCCTTTACACTCGCCTCACCCAGATTTAAGTTCAGGCGACAGAAGCCTAAATGGTCTTCGGCAGAGCTTTCCATGAATTTCCGTGGGACTCTCTCTCCCGGTTCCCACGGTGGCATTAAGGCTGTGAAAGCTCCTCCCTCCAAAAGCCTCTGAGGGGTGTGACCAGGACGGCTGCTCTTCTTAGCCCGCAGCAGGGGCTCCCGCGACGCCTGACGGCCAAGTCGAGTCCCCAAAGCCAGGCTCGTTCTCAGTGGCCAGAGCCGCATGCCGCCGCATTGCCCAAGCTCACAGGGGAGGAGAGGGCTTCAGACGCCGGCAGCCCCAGCCTGTTCTTCCCCATTGAGTCACAGTCATGGCCTCCCGGAGCCTCAGGATCTGCAGGGTGGGCACCCCAGGGAGCCCCATGGGTAAAACGACTCCCATCCCAGAGCAGCAGGGCGGACGCGGCCCCGGGACCCACAGGCGTGGGGGATGCTGTGGGAAGATGTCATCATCAGACGTTTATTATTGGTCAGAGTTTCAGATGAAGTCGGGCTGAGGTCGTCCAAGGTCTCGGCTTGGGAAATCCTCAGCAAGGCAGAGGCTCCTTTCTCCTCCGGCCTCTTCCCCAGCGCAGAGTCCTATGGGTGAGGGTGGGGCCTGCAGCCCACGGATCCGCCCGGAGCAGGGAGGCTCGTGGTGGGGTGGGCGTCCGACCCCCGCCATCCCCACAGAGACCAAGTCCGGGACCTCTGCCAGGGGTTGACCTGTGTCTCCCAGAAACTCACAGGGTGAAGTCCTGAGCCCAGGACTCAGAGTGGGGCCTTGTTTGCAAAAAGGGTTGTTGCTGAGGTGAGCAGCTGGGATGAGGTCCCGGGCAGGGCCCCTCACACTCCACAACCGAGGCCCTGAGGAAGAGTCCACAAAGACACAGACGCACAGACACCACATGACGGAGGCAGAGGCAGCGAAGCAGCGCCAGGCCCAGGGAGGCTGGAGGGGGGCTGGGACAGCTTCCCCGCGGAGCTCAGCACCGGCTCTGGCCTCAGGGGAGGGAGGATGCCTGCTTTCCCGCCGTCCGAACCGCCCTGTCTGTGAGCCTGTGAGGCTTTGTCACCTGCCTTCCTGCTGTCCGCACCGCCCTGTCTGTGAGGCTTTTTGCGGCCACCCCAGGACAACGACAGGGTCTCCTGGGAGCTCCCTCTTGGCCCCACACACATCCTCCCTTCCCTCTGCCCATCACAGTCTGGTGGGGCCCCCGGGGGATGAGGTGACGCTCCTTCTGCTCCACACGCACGGGTTTGGAGCCCCCAACTCCCCATCCCCGCGAGCCGTGGGAGTTGGCGCCGCTGGCGGAACCCACCTGCCCGAGTTCCTGGGCAGGTCCCAGCAGAGGTGCTGAGAAAAAAGTCAGAGAATTCGGGAGGCAAGCGGCTGGCAGAGCAAAACCAGAAGCAAAATAAAATAACCAGTGCCCCTGGCAATACGTAATAAACCCCGCGTGCAGCGGGCACCTTGGACGCCTGGTGAGGGAGGAAGCCCTGCAAGGGCCTTGGGTCTGGAGGACACCACAGCCCAGGGACCCACAGCCCGGCTGGGTCCGAGAGACGCCACCGGTGTGAAGGGCCTTGGGTCTGGAGGACACCACAGCCCAGGGACCCAGAGCCCGGCCAGGCCCGAGAGACGCCACTGGTCTGCAGGGTCCTAGTCCTGGGGGAGCCGGCGTGTGAGTGACCCCGTGAGGATACCGAGACCCCAGCCCAGGGCCCCGCTCAGGCCTCCTCCCTCGGGGGTCAAGCATCCCCAGGTGTAAGCAGGAGGCTGTGGGGGAAGTGGCCAGGCCCCCAGACCCAAGCACGGCGAACTCCAAGAGCCTCTGGGGTGCCGCATCCTGTTCTTTCCTGCCGTCCTCCTCGCTCGGGCCCTGGGCGTCTGCCTCACTGACCCTGAGACCCAGCCTGACACAGCGCCCACACTACCTGCAGGAGCTGCCCTCCTGTCTCGGCCCGTGGGTGCCAGCGCCTCTCCAGCTGTGTCAGGACGAGCCTCATTCGCAGGGCCGGTGGCTCCTGGCACCGTCCCACCCACTGGCCTCTGCTTTCCCCCTGCCTGCCCTCGAGCGGACGCCACACCCTCCCCGACACCCATGCCACCGCCTCAACCCCCCATTCTCCCAGACTGGAGGAGACCCTGTCCCAGCTCCTCAGTGCCTTCGTGCTCCCAAGGGATCCCATGATGCTGGAAGGAGCCGCTCTTGCTTCCAACAGGAAGAAGGTGAATGTAGCAGCCCACCAGGGGTGAGACTAACATCAGCTCGCTCCTTCCTCACCCTTCCCGCCAAACAAAACCCCGCCGCCCTCTGGCGGAACGCAGCCGGATCCCCGTGAGCCTGGGGTGGACGTGGGGCTGTGAGCTGTGCGCGGAGACGGGGGACCCCTGCGGATGCTGCCGGCTGCCGGCAGCAAACACGGATGCGTGGCCCCCGCGTGGAGATGCTGAGTGGGGACGCGAATGAGGGGTGCTGCAGAATCATTCTTGGTAATGTTTTCTTTAGTAATTATAATTCTGAAATCACCTTATTGTTGCGTTGAGGGTGCGGAAAGAGGCGGCCAAGGGAAGGAGGCTCCCCTGAGGCTGGAACGCAGCTTCCTCCTGTCCCAAGCCAGGCCTCTTCCCTCACTGAGTCAAACCGCAGCCGGCCTGGCTCATCCCAATGCCAGACTCATCCGGAACCCTCACAGACACATCCGGCCTAACCGGGGGGCACTTGATGACCTATCTTGAATGCCAAGTAGACATCGTGCTCAGCGGACGTCTCATGGTCCTGCCGGGCACGACTTAATCACACTCAGTGTCAGCAGGGCCAGCAGGTGGAGGGCTTCTCCCCCGGGACCAATGTCAGAACTGGCCAGTGAGGGACGCCTTGCCTCAGCGAGACAGAGCGGAGGGCTGGGAGCCCGGGCCCAGGCCAGTGCGGAGAAGGAGTCTCAGAGACACCGGGGGTCCGGCAGGTGCGCCTGTGCCTGAGTCGAAGTAAAGCCCTTGCCCGGGTGGGCGGCAGGCGAAGGGTGGCCTCAGGGCTGGGCAGATTCTGAATTTGGTTGCATTCCCCCCACTCACTCTCTCACTCCTTCCGCAGCCTCTGTGTGCCCAAGTCAGGCGCTCTAGAGGAGGCCCTGGGTCAGCAGCCAACAGAGGGCCCTGGAGGCCTTCGGGGGATGGGGTGACAAAAGCGAGCCCAAGGCACCCACAGCACGGCTGGCAGGACGGGCACCAAAGTGGTGGGGACTCGCGGACATCTGGAGGGGCTTCTCCCGCGTTCTCCTCCAGACACAGCTGCAGCCACACCAGACAGACAGACCCCGCTCCATGCCCAGCCGGAGGCATCGGCTGTGTGGCTCCTAGCGGGCCGCCCGCCCTCTGGGGCCTAGCCCTCCTGTGGAGTGGGGCACAGGGCTCACTGCTCAGGGCTGCCTCTGCCGGAGCCAGGCGCCTGTGCTGCCGTTCTGGGTGCGGGCCTGGTTTGCTGGGTGCGGAGGCGCCCGCTGGGAAGGAGCCACGTGCCAGTGCTGACCCAGCCCCGGGACCCAGCCCCAGGAAGGTGCTGAATGACACCGCAGCCCCCCGGGGGAGGCACTGACCCAGATCTGCTCCGGCCCTGCCAGCTCTGCCTCCCAAGAGTCCCGGCTGTGGCCTGCCTGGGGCTCCGGGGTAAAGTCTCAGGGAGGTGAAGAGTGTTTCATTCCAGACGTTGTCAGGGAGGGGAGAGTCCTTTCCTTTTGATCCTTAAACTCCGTTATCACCACATTTAGGTTCATGAAACTCCTGGAAACTTTTAAAACTGTTTTTAATCTAAACAGTGGGCTCCCCAGTCTCTCATTTTCTAAGCCTGTATTTGAAGCTAAACTGAGACTCAGCCTCCGGAGGGCTGCACTGCGGTGTGCGCGGAACTCAGCACAGGCCTCGGCTGCAAGCAACGGTGGGATTTGCTTTGCAAACCACAAGTTTAGCACTTAAAAAAATTCTGCTCACCCACCAAGAAGAAAAGAGGGGAAACAACGCACCCTTGTTTTGTGAACAAAGCGGGCACTGAGCCGTCTCACTTGCCGCAAGGATTAAAGAGCATGCACCCTCGCGAAGCGCTGCGGCCTTGTCCACGCCCAGCAGCCACGTCAGCAGGCCACACAGACCCCGCCCCATGATGCCCAGAGCGAGCATGGAGCTTCTGTCTCCGCAGACACTGGGCGCTCAGCCAGCAGCGAAGGGGCCTGTCTGCAGGACCTGGCAGGGGTGGGCGGCCCACCCTGCTGGGGAGTGGACAGTGCCCAGGGGAGGGACCAAACAGGAGAAGACATGTGGGCCCGGGGCTGTCTGGTGGAGCCAGGCCAGTGAGTTACGCCAGCAAGTTAGGCGCAATCTTCCATGGGTTCTGACAGCCGCCATCCAGCAGCAGGGAGAGGGTGAATGTGGACAGGGTGAGCGTGGAGAGGCTGAGCGTGGAGAGGGTGAATGTGGAGAGGCTGAGCCTGGAGAGGGTGAGCGTGGAGAGGGTGAGCGTGCAGAGGCTGAGCCTGGAGAGGGTGAGTGTGGAGAGGGTGAGGGTGGTGTGTGGGTACCACCTTTCCGTCCTGACGGGTGTCATGTGGTGCTGAGTGGAAGATGAGGCCCCATTGCCCCCGGGGGTGCCGGGCTGGCAGAGATTAAGGGCTGAAGAAAAGGGTTTCTACATCTACTAGAAATAAAAATCCCCAGGCCACAGCAGCCTGGTGGAGCCACATTGCTCAGTATCTGCGAGTCCAGGAAGCATCTGGAAGGTTTGCTGGGCAGGGAGGCAGGTCCGTGAGGGTGCAGGCCTCCACCGTGGCTGTGCGTGCAGGTCTCACCCACCCTCACAATGCGAGGCAGCGCTGAGCCCGCTCACTGTGCCGCGCCCTCCCCTGGGGCTGAGCCCGCTCACTGTGCCGCACCCTGCCCTGGGCCTCAGGGTCCTGCCTCCCTTTGCCGTCACTAGTTCAGCACTCAGACCCCACCGGGCCTCGGTGGCCGTGGCCAAGACAGCACCGTATGTGACATCACAGGCACTCAGGGCCCCTCCTGCGTGCAGCCAGCCTCAGCCCAGAGTGTGTCTTCCAGCTTCGGGCAATGAGCTCTTTATTGAAAGAGGGAGGAGGAGAGATCCCGCAAGTTGAATAAAACCGGACTTTTCTCCTGGAGCCCAGGGATTTAACATGCACCATCTTCCCAGCAAACACGAATTCCTCCTGTGAGCACAGAAACCACAATCAAAAGCCCTCGAGCAGCTGCCCCAGCTGAGGGCACCTGCCCCAGGGTCCACGCCCACCCTCCCCACCAGTAGCTCCTGCCTGGCCCTGGGAAACATCTTCCCACTTCAGCCCCGAGCATCCACCCATCCGCTGTGCTGGATCAGGCCTCATCAGCACTGTGTTCCAGCCTCATTCCTCATCCTCTCACTGGTAATGGGGTGGGGCAGGGCACCTCAACCTCCAGCTCGGAGCGGCAGGAACAGCAAGGGTGTCCTGTTTCCCGGGTGCAGACCCCCCAGCACAGGCTCCTTCCTTCTCATTAACAGAAATGCTCCTGGGATTTCAGTGCAGCCCCTCAAAACACAACCCAGAATTTCTTCGTTAATGGAAGGATCAGGAAATGGATGGCCTGGTTAACGGAGCTTAGAAACTCTTCCTGGAAGTTTTCTGCAAACATATTATTAGTCCAGCACCTTCAGTGGTGGCCAACATGAGACTCTATTTCAAATCCTCGAATACAGTGGATCCCTGAAGAAAAGGGCAGAGGCCTTCACAGCTTTGGGACAAGATGATGACCATGTTTTATTTGATAGAAACAGCCCTGTACATTTTGGACTTGCAGGGACAGTGAAGCTCTTTCCACATCTGCGGATTACAGAGAAGCCACTGGGGGCCCCCGTGAGGGGAGGGGCCTGTGCCGCGTGGCTGAGGGTCCCGGGACCGAGCCCTGCGGGGGACTTCCTACTTCCCAGAAGTTTGTGTTCCTGCCTCACAACATGGCAAGGGCCGCCTCCCTCCTTCCCTCCGGAGGCTCCCCAGGCAGGGCTGTTTGTGGACATGGGGCAGCCTGAGGGGCGGATTCCACCCTGGGGGGCCGGCCTGCCCGCAGCCATTGCAGACAAGAGGGTGCTGTCTTTTCCCAAAGGCCGAGGTGGGGACCCTCCACTGCCTGCTGTCTGGGTGCTGGAGGCAGCAGTGGGGGGCAGAGGAGGAGGTGGAACCCGGGCATCTGGGAGGCCCAGGAAAAGGAAAAGCAGGGCGGCTGCAGCCGGGCGGGTGTGACACTGGGGGTCCCGCCCACCCTCCACACACAGAGAGGCCAAGGGGCAGAGAGGGAGCCACCTGCCATGGGAAGGGCTGGCCTGCCCCGTCCTAGGGAGCCCCTGGGCTTGGCCTCAGGGCCGCCTCTCCCTCCAGCCCCCTGTCCTTGGTCCAGCTGGCTCAGCCCGGAGCCCTGAGGATGTGGACACAGTCATGGCAGTCACTCGGGAAAGAAGCCCTCATGGCGCCCAAAGGAGCCCAGGCCCCTCACGCCCCCCCACAGCCCCGGCCGTGGCAGCTTTTCCACAGGACGTGGCCCGCGGTGAAGGCTGCCAACAACCAGATATCAGATGGGTCCAGCATCACTCGGAAGCCAGTGCTGTCTTGGGAAGGGCTCCTGGGGTAGCGGGGGGACCGGGCCCAAACCTCCTCCGGCATCAGCCTGGGCTCCTCAGCACGGAGCAGTGGCCATTGCCAGCAGCCTTCACAAGCCTGGGCACCAGCTGGGCCGGGCAGTGGTGAGGCCGTGTTTCCCAGACAGGGTGGGGTGAAGGGGTGCCCGGGGAGCCAGGCGTGAGCACCTCACCCTAACCTCAGCCCCGGCCATGACAGGCTGAGGGTGGACTTGCCTTGGGAGCCTCCAGTGGGGAGGTTCGGGGACGCGCAGTCCTTCAAGCCCCGCAAGGGAACCTCACTGGCTGCCCCTCAGGACTCAGAGCTATTCCGCCATCGTGCAGTCATGGTTTGGGGCCCAGGCACAAAAACATCTTCCTGGTCATTGTAAATATCAGTATGATAATACAGAAAGCGCTGAAAGTTTCTGAAACTGCCATAGTTGGTAACTTGGGCTAAACCCAGGGCTGTGTCACGTTGGCTTTGACTTACTCAGCCCGCTCCCCTCTCAGGGCCTCCCGTCCCTCTCCAGGCCTGATCTCCCTGTCCCCAGGCGCACGGCACACACATGCTAAGTGCAGAGCCCGGGGCAGCTGCCCAGAGTGACACGTGCATCTCCAGACACCCTCCTGCCAGGCACCTCCAGCCCATCTCATCTCAGAGAGGCTCCTGGCAGAGGCAGCTGAGTCAGCGGGGAGGGACTGGCCCCCCAAGAATAACCAGCAAACCCGTCCTGGAGTAAAACACCAGCCGTCCATCACCAGCAGCCAGGACAAGAAGGGACAGCCTGGCCAAGGGGCCTGATGACAGGGATATGGGGAGGACTCGGGGCAGAAATGACCTGGGCCTGTGGCCCCTGTGAGAATCTGTTTCCAGAAAGCTGGGGACACGCCCCCCACCAGGATCCAGTTCTGCCAGGGAACCCATCCAACAGACCCAGGGAAACGTGAATCTGTGCACAAGAGGGCAGCAGAGTGGGGCCCAGAACCCTGTGGGTGCCTCCTGGGACCCTGGGCGCTGGCTTGGGAGGGTCTGACCCCCAGCAAAACTTGGGAGGGCCAGGGTGAGGCAGGGAGAGCACTGGGGGCCCTTGGTCCTGGCCACCCCTGTCCCTTGCCTTCCTTTCCCCTCCATGACTCTCACTGCTCCCTGCCAGACGTCCCCTCCAGTCTCAGTTCACTGAGTGTGCCTGAGGGAGAGCCTGGAACAATTCAATTGGCAGAGGTGTCGGGACAGAGCCTCGCACAGAGTGGAACAACTCTCAGGTGCAGCCGGCTCTTGCTGGGCCTTAGCAAACTCTTCTGTAAAGTGGGGCTGGAATCTCAGCGTCAGCCATCGTCATGAGGTGTAAGTGAGAAAGCACAGTAAAGCGTGTGAACTCAGCGGGAACGGATGAATGGATGGATGGATGGATACATGGATAGATGGATGAATAGATAGTGGATGAATGCACGGATGATGAATGGATGAATGGATAAATGAGTGGGTGGATGGATAATGGATCGATTGATGGCTGGGTGGGTGTAAATACATGGATGGATAATGGATGGGTGGGTGGGCAGATGGATGAATAAATGAATGAATGGATGGATGGTGGATGAATGAGTGGATAGATGGATGGTGCATAAATGGAAATGGATGGATGGTGATGGGTGGGTGGAATGATAGATGGACGATGGATGGGTGAATGGGTGGATGAATGAATGGATGGGTGGGTGGGTGCATAAATAATCGGTGGATGGATGAGTTAATAGATGAATGTGGCTAAATGGATGAGTTAATAGATTCATGGCGGCTAAATGGATAATGGATGAATGGGTGGGTGAATGGGTACATAGATGGGTAGAAGAATGGATGGATGGATGAATAATGGATGAATGAGTGGGTGGATGGATGGATAAGGGATGGATAACGGATAAATGGGTAGGGGGATGGATGGATGGATAGATGGGTGGGTGAGTGGGTGGATGGATTGATGAAGGGATGAATGAATGAGTGGATGGAGGGGGGTAGATGGATGGATGATGGATGGATAATGGATAGATGTGTTGGTGGGTGAATAAATGGATGAAGGGAAGGATGACTGGATGGATGGGTGGGTGGGTGGGTGGATGGATGAAGGGATGAATGAATGGATGGATGGGTGGGTGGATGGATGGATATGGATATGGATGGATAATGGATGGAGGGAGGGATGGATGGATGGATGTGTAGGTGGTGGATGGGTGGATGGATGGATGAGTGGGTGGGTGGATAGATAGATGGGTGAGTGGATGGGTAGGTGGATGGATGAAGGGATGGATGAATGCATGGATGGGTGGGTAGATGGATATGGATGGATAATGGATGGAGGGGTAGGTGGATGAATGGAAGGGTGGATGGGTGGATGAAGGGATGGATGAATGGGTGGGTAGATGGATATGGATGGATAATGGTGAAACCCCATCTCTACTAAAAATACAAAAATCAGCCAGGCATGGGGGTGCATCCCTGTAATCCCAGCTACTCAGGAGGCTGAGGCAGGAGAATCGCTTGAACCCAGGAGGTGGAGGGTGTGGTGAGCCAATATTGCGCCATGGATGGATGGATGGGTAGGTGGATGAATGGAAGGGTGGATGGGTGGATGAAGGGATGGATGAATGGATGAATGGGTGGGTGGATGGATGGGTGGGTGGATGGATATGGATGGATAATGGATGGATGGATAGGTGGATGAATGGAAGGGTGGATGGGTGGGTGAAGGAATGGATGAATGGATGGATGGATGGGTGGGTGGATGGGTGGGTGGGTGAATATGGATCGATAATGGATGGATGGGTAGGTAGATAAATGGACAAGTGGATGGATGAATGAATGGATGGATGGGTGGGTGGATGGATAGATGGGTGGATGGATGCATATGGATGGATAATGGATGGATAGATAGGTCGATGGGTGGATGGATGGATGGATGAAAGGATGGATGGATGGATAGGTGGGTGGATGGATGGGTGGATGGGTGGACGGATGAAGGGATGGATGGGTGGATGGATGGATATGGATGGATAATGGATAGATGAGTAGGTAGATTAATGGATGGGTGGATGGATTGATGGGTGGGTGGATGGATGAAGGGGTGGATGAATCGATGAATGGATGGGTGGATGGATGGATATGGATGGATAATGGATGGATGGGTAGATGGATGGGTGGATGGATGGATGGGTGGGTGGATGGATGGATGAAGGGATGAATGAAGAGATGGATGGGTGGGTGGATGGATGGATATGGATGGATAATGGATGGATGGGTAGGTAGATGAATGGATAGGTGGATGGGTGGATGGATGGATATGGATGGATAATGGATGGATGGGTAGGTAGATGAATGGATAGGTGGATGGATGGATGGATGGATGGATGGATGGGTGGGTGGGTGGACAGGGGGGTGGATGGTTGGGTAGGTGCGTGAATGGATAGATGGATGGATGGATGGATGGATGGATGGATGGATGGATGGATGAGTGGATGGGTGGGTGGACAGGTGGGTGGATGGTTGGGTAGGGGCATGGATGGATGGATGGATGGATGAGTGGATGGGTGGGTGGACAGGTGGGTAGATGGTTGGGTAGGTGCATGGATGGATGGATGGATGGATGGATGAGTGGATGGGTGGGTGGACAGGTGGGTGGATGGATGGGTAGGTGTGTGGATGGATGGATGAGTGGATGGGTGGGTGGACAGGTGGGTGGATGGTTGGATGGATGAGTGGATGGATGGGTGGACAGGTGGGCGGATGGATGGATAGGTGCGTGGATGGATGGACAGATGGATGGATGAGTGGATGGGTGGGTGGATGGGTGGGCGGATGGTTGGGTAGGTGCGTGGATGGATGGACAGATGGATGGATGAGTGGATGAGTGGGTGGATGGGTGCGTGGATGGATGGATGGATGGATGGATGGATGAGTGGATGGGTGGGTGGACAGGTGGGTGGATGGTTGGATGGATGAGTGGATGGGTAGGTGGACAGGTGGGTGGATGGTTGGGTAGGTGAATGGATGGATGGATGGATGAGTGGGTGAGTGGGTGGACGGGGGGTGGATGGTTGGATGGATGAGTGGATGGGTGGGTGGACAGGTGGGTGGATGGTTGGGTAGGTGCATGGATGGATGGATGGATGGATGAGTGGATGGGTGGGTGGACAGGTGGGTGGATGGATGGGTAGGTGCATGGATGGATGGATGGATGGATGAGTGGATGGGTGGGTGGACAGGTGGGTGGATGGTTGGACAGATGAGTGGATGGGTGGGTGGACAGGTGGGTGGATGGATGGATAGGTGCGTGGATGGATGGACGGATGGATGGATGAGTGGATGGGTGGGTGGACGGGTGGGTGGATGGCTGGGTAGGTGCGTGGATGTATGGATGTATGGATGAGTGGATGGGTGGGTGGATGGTTGGGTAGGTGCGTGGATGGATGGACAGATGGAACAACCTATTAACACAGTGAGAAAGTCCTGCAGCCCGCACGTTAACCCTGTCAGTGCCTTCACCTGTAGACTGCGTACGTGACATGCCTCATTTCCCTCTCAGAGCAGCTTTGAGGATCAAATGAGGGAGCACACATTTGAAAAATACTCTGACAACCATAGTTGAGCTACATACATTAACTGTTATAATCTAGATTAAGTGGTGTTTAAATTTGTGAAAAGTCTATATTAGCGGGTTTTTTTTAAAATTTTTCCTTTATTTCTTTCAAGTCTATGTCATTGCAAGAACTAATTGCTAATAGCACATTTTCAAGTCAGGTCCTGCTGGGACCTCCAATGAATAGGAAAAAAAATCTCATAATTAGCAGCCTTATTTGCATGCAAACAATGAGTATTCCGAAAGTCTTTAAAATGCTCCCATGAGGAAACACTTGCATTCTTGTTTTAAGAGATTAAATTGCTTGGCAAACCCCGTTCTCACTAGAAAGTCAGAAGGTAAACTTGAATCCAGCCAAATCATCATTAAGTTCCAATTATTCCAAATTCCAAATTAAGGTTGTCTCAGTTAATAAGGTTTCCAGATACAGTCCACAAAAACACAAAAATTAGAACCACCCGTGAATTCAGCAACCCTCATTTTCTGGGTGGACACATACAGGCAGTTCCGTGGTCAGTCTCCAGGTTCCATGCTGCGGGAGGTGGCCAGTAGTGGCCCTCCCTGCAAAGCAGTGTGGCCTTGGAGAGGCAGCGGCTGAGCCAGGCAGCAGCGTGTGGGGGCATCAGGATGGGAAAGCGCAGTGCGGCTGGGTGGAGGCGGCGGATGGGAAGAGGGGAGCTCCCGGGACACTGACAGCCACCCCGACACCCCGAGCTGTGTGGGAGAAGTGGGGGATTCCCACACCAGCTGGACATGGATACATTTTTGTTTCCGTGTTGCTGTTTTAAAAACTGTGAAAACCTCCTGTGTCTTCCCCAGGATTCTTTTTTTTTCCTCCAGGTAAAAGGCACATTTGGCAGCCAAAGCTGTTTTTCAACCTCTGATGCTTTCCCTTCCGATTAAAGTTACAGGAGGCCCCGAGGCAGAGCTGGTGATCACAAGCCTCTCTCTTGGCTAGACACGCAGTTTTTATTTGAATAGCATTATTGTTGTATGGTGTAAAATGCAGGGACAATGGAAGATTGACTACTGCACTGACTCAAATTTGGCCAAGGAAGCTCTGAGACATCAGCATCAGAACTTACGCTTTCAGCCAAGAAGGACTAACAGGGACCAGATTTACCCTTCCAAGAAAACAAGTTAAAAAATGGACAAAATATCTGAAACATGTGTTAGGAATCAGACACCAGGCACCGAGAGACCGTGGTCCCTGAGGGGGGCGGGCAAACAAGGTGGGGCCCAGTGCACGGCGGGCGCGGGTTCCAGCCCCGGTGTGGGGAGAGGCCCCAGGCAGGGCTGAGGAGACGGAGCCAAGTCCAGGGAGGAAACAGAGGCTGGAGGTCTCAGGCTGGATCTCCAGCGAGGAGAGCTGCCTGGAGGGAGGGCTCTGGGATCTGCAAGGGGAGCCCCGAGTCTTCAGTCGAGGGTTGACCAGCCCAAGAGGCTTCAGGGAGCAACATGGGGTCTCACTCAGAGCCGGGAGTAGCCCTCGTCCCACCGTCCACAGTGGAAACACTCGCAAGGCACCAGGCAGTGTCCTGAGAAGGGCTTTGTCTTCACAGTGTGAAAAATTAGTTGGAGACTAAACACTGCTCAGGTCCCACCTGACGAAGCCTAAAAGCAAGGATGACCCAAAAGGATCAACACCTTCCAAAGCTCAAGATCAACACCTTCCAAAGCTCAAGATGAACACCTTCCAAAGCTCAAGATGAACACCTTCCAAAGCTCAAGATCAACACCTTCCAAGCTCAAGATCAACACCTTCCAAAGCTCAAGAGAACGAGGCAGAACTCACAATGTCTAGCATCTGATCAGAAATTAGCAGCATTCAAAGAAGCAGGAGAGTACAACCTAGAAGAAGAAAATCGAATCAGTTAAACCAGCGGTGAAAGGAGCAGATGAAGAGTTACCACAAGACAGTAGAACACTTACTATGGCAATCTTCCTGCATTCAGGGAGTCAGAGGGGAGGCTGAGCATGAAAGGTATAAAAATTCCCAAACCAAACTTCTGGAGTGGAAAGCTGCAGCACTGGAGCTGAAAGGTATAGTGGGCAGGCTCCATGGCAGATGAGACGGTGCAGAAGGAAAAAGCCGGTAAATTTGAAGACGTGGCACTAGCGACGACGCAAAATAAAAACAGAGGAAAGGTCTGAAATGCAGACGGTTAGTGAACCGCGGGCCAGTGTCAAGCAGCTTAACACATGCGCAGCTGCAGTTGCTGGAGGAGGGGGCAGGGATATTTGAATAGAATGGCTGACATTTTTCCATGTTTGTTGAAAACTACAAAAAGAAAGGAAGGGAAGGACGGGCATACAGATTAAGATGGAAGAAATGGCCTTATTTGTAGATGACATGATGGCATACAGATTAAGATGGAAGAAATGGCCTTATTTGTAGATGACATGATTGTCTACACAGAAAACCAAGGAATCTACAGCAAAACTAGGACTTATAAGTGAATTTGCAAGCTCACAGGATAAATGTCAACCAACAAAAGTCAATCGCGTGTCTATGTACTAACACTACACACACGGAAATCTAAATTAACAACACACCATTTACAGTTGGTCCAAAGAGAATGAAATACAAGATACAAACCTAACAAAACACATGGAGTATCTGTATGCGGAAAATTTTAAAAGCTGATGGAAAAACTTTTCTTGAGAGCTAAATATATGAGACGTACCATGTTCGTGGACTGGAAGACGTGAGACAGTAAACGTGCCAGTGCTCCTCAGATTCGTCTACGGGTTAAATATAGTTCCCACCAACATCCCAGCAAGGTGCTTTTGTAGATATAGACATATTCATTCCAAAATTTATAGGGAAAGACACAGGGCCTAGAATAGCTAAGATAATTTTGGAAAAGAATAAAGTGAGAGAAATCACGGCACTAGATTTGACGACCTCCATGGCGATGGTGACGCTGACTGGGTGGTACTGGGGACACACAGGCACAGAGGCCAAGGAAATAGGATAGAGAGCCTCGCTGAGAGCCACCCCACCTTGCCCAAAGCACACACATGGCTGTTCTGCAAACAGCTGTAGCAACTGGACATGACACGCACAGGGAAAAGGGACGCTCGGGCTGAGTTTTACATCTTCTACAAAAAAAAAACAACTCAAAACGGATCACAAACTTAAAGCTCAGGACTACAGAACTTGTAGAATAAGGTCCAGGAGAAACTCTTCCGGACCTGAGGCTGGGTGAAAACTTCTTAGGCTTGATACCAAATGCACGACTCGAAAAGGAAAAATCAAAAATTGGACTACATTGAAATGGAAGTTTTTCTCTCCTAAAGATCCTTTTAAGAGACTGAAAAGACAAACTGCAGACGGGGAGAAATGTATCTGACACAGGGCTTGCAGCTAGGATGTATAAGGACTCTCAACACCCGGCAGTAAAAAACAAACAGACAGAAGTCCCCAGGAGAGGTTCACCAGCTCCAGATACGTCCAGATCCAGAGACGGCAAATGGTGCGCGAAGGCGTCCAGCGTCATCAGCCGTGAGGGAGGTGCAAGCTCAGGCCATGATAAAGTCTTACCGCATACCCGTCAGAACGGCTAAAATAAAACCAATCACTCTTGCATTGCTGGTGGGAATGTCAAATGATAAAGCAACTCTGGAAAATTGTTGGGTAGTTTTAAGAAAAGCTAAGCATGCACTTACATATGACTCAGGAACTGCACTCTTGGGCCTTTATCCCAGAGAAATAAAAATGTGCGTTCACCAAAACCCTGTACACCACCAGTGTCCACAGCAGCTTAAGTCATAATAGCCAAAATGTGGGGAAGAAGAAAAGAACTCAAATGTCCTTCGGTGACTGGATGGTGAAACAGACTGTGGTACGTCCACGCCATGAAATAAAGGAGCAAACGCCAGATGCAGGTGACAGGTGGGTGGCAGGAGAGCTATGCTGAATGAGGAAAAGCCAGTCTCAAAGGCTGCAGACTGACTGCAGGTCTAAGACGTAAATTGTAAATATGGAGAGCACATGACTGGTTGTAGGGTGCTGGGGATGGAGGAAGGGCGCAGGAGTGGCTCCAAAGGGGCAGGAAATCTCATAATGGAATATTCTGTATCCTGACTTCGGTGGTGGTTACATGAAATACATTTGAGGAAAAAGTTGCATAGAACTATACACACCCCACAAATATGTGCATGTAAAGCTAGTGAGATCCACATATGCCCTGGAAGTGGTACCAATGCCAGTTCCCACTTTGGGGAGACACGTGAAGTTCCAACAGGACCTGTCTGTACTACTTTTTTTTTGGCAACTTCTTATGAATCTGTAATTATTTTAAAATTAAACAATTAAAAAGAAAACAGACAAAGTAAAGGCTTTTTCACATATGCAAAAGCCAAAATAATTTACCACCCCAGATCTGTACTACACGAACGTTAAAGGAAGTCCTTCAGGAAAAGTAAACTGGGTGGAAATCTTGATCTCCAGAAAACAGCGAGCAGTGCTGGGAAGGGATAAGCGTGAAACGTTTATGATTTTTTTATTACTTAATCTCTTTAAAAGATAACTGACTCTTTAAAGCAAAATATTAAGAATGCATTGTGGATTTATAACATACATAGATGCAAGACATTTGATAACAATTGCACGAAAGCTGGGTACAGGGAGGTGGAGGTCTGCTTTTGGGAGGTTCTTATCCTATTCACTCTGCAGTGACAGCACTCAAAGGTAGGCTGTGGATAAGCCAAAGAGGTTACCTGTGAACTCTAAAGCAACCACTAAAGTATCACAACAAAGAGATAGAGAGATAGAGAGAGAGAGATAGAGACAGAGAGATAGATAGAGAGATAGAGATAGAGAGATGATATAGAGATAGAGAGATACAGAGATAGAGATAGAGAGATAGAGAGATAGAGATATAGTGATATAGAGAGAGAGACAGAGAGATGATATAGAGATACAGAGAGATGGATATAGAGATAGAGATATAGAGAGATAGAGATAGAGAGAGATAGATAGAGAGATGATATAGAGACATAGAGAGGTGATATAGAGATACAGAGATATAGAGAGATAGAGAGATAGATGATATAGATATAGAGATAGAGATAGAGATAGATAGAGAGATAGAGACAGAGATAGAGATACAGAGAGATAAGAGAGAGATAGAGATATAGAGATATAGAGAGATAGAGAGAGATAGAGATATAGAGAGATAGAGATAGAGAGAGATAGGGAGAGATAGAGATATAGTGATATAGAGAGATAGAGAGAGATAGATACAGATAGAGAGATGATATAGAGAGAGATATATATATAGAGAGAGATAGAGACATAGAAAAATAGAGAGATAGAGATAGAGATATATATATAGAGAGATATAGATAGATAGCGATATAGAGACATAGAGATATAGAGACATAGCTCAGACACCAACAAAGGAGAAAAAGGGGTATTATAAAAATACTTGATGCAATCCAAAAGAAGGCAGAAAAGGGGAAACAGGTATCAGATCAAATGAAAAACAAGAAGAGCATAGCTCTAAATCTAACATGATCAAAATTAGATTAAGTGCAATAGTCTAAAACACCCCTCTCGGAGGCAGAGATGATGAGATTGTACAATAAGACCAGATTAGATGCCTGCAAGAAACCCACTTCGTATATAAAGATATTCAGGCTGAGTTTCCCTTACCCCAAATGCTCAGGACCAGAACTGTTCTGAATTTCAGATATTTTCTGGTCTTGGAATATTTGCATTATACCAGTTGAACATCCCAAAGCCGAAACATGTGAAATCTAAAATGATCCAACGAGCACTTCCTTGGAGTAGAAAGTTTCAGATCTGGGGGCATTTTGGATTTTAGAATTTCAAATTTGAAATGTTCAATCTATACATGGGTTAAAGGTTTAAAAATAAATAAATGTCTCTGATGCACACTAATCAAAAGATTGATTAATATCAGACCAGGTAGATTTTATAGCAGAGTATTACCAGGGACAAGGGGAGAAAATTCATGATAAAGGAGTTTATGAACTTGGAGCTCTCAACCATTCCAAATCACCAACCTTCAAAATACACGGAAGAAAACCTGACGGGGCTACGAGGAGAAAGAAACCCACAAGTTAAAGTCTGAGGCCAAAACGCCGCTCTCTTATCTCTTAATAGTGATTGATATAATGAGGAGACGGAAAGTCAGTCAGGAGCTGAAAGGCTTGAACACCAGCACTGGACAGCTTGACCTCACTGAAATTCTAAGAACACTCCACCCAGTAATACAGAAGACAGATTTTTATCATGCACTTGGGAACGTTAGCAAGACAGCCTCCATTCTGGACCATGAAACAAGTCTTAATGCATATAAAAACCAAAATCATATAAAGTGCATTCTCTGAACAACAATGGAATTAAGTTAGAAAACCTGGAAATTCCCAAATATTTGAAAACTCAACACTTCTCAGTAGGTCGAAGAAGCAGTCAAGTGGAAATTAGAAAGGATTTTGAATTTAATAAAGTGAAAACAAACTACATTTGTGAGATGGAGCTAAAGCAGTATGAAGGGCACTTTATAGCACTACGTGCCTATATCAGAAGAGAAGAAAGTTTCAGATCGATGACCTCAGAGTTTACCTTAAAAATCTAGATAATGAAAATGAAATTCCAAGTAATCAAATGTAAGAAAATAATAAATATCAGAGTTTATGATATTTGCAATCAGAAGCCGGCTCTTTGAAAAGATCAACAAAATTGATAAACTTCCCACCAGAATGGTCAGGCAAAAAGAGAGACGACACACATGGCCCAGGTCACGAGCGAGAGAGGGGACGCCATCTGGTTCTGTGCATGCTGGAGGATAGCAAAGGACCCGCAGACACCTTTATGCTGATACGTTATCCAGCTAGATGAAATGGACACATTCTAAAGGACATCAGCTACCAAAGACATAAACACATTCTAAAGGACATCAACTACCAAAGACATAAACACATTCTAAAGGACATCAACTACCAAAGACATAAACACATTCTAAAGGACATCAACTACCAAAGACAAACGTCAAAACACAACGAACACTGTGTCTATTGGAGGAATTAGTAATTAGCAATCTTTCTGCAGAGAAAACTTCAGGCCCAAGTGACTTCATGAATTCCACCACACCAGTTTTACACAGACTCTTCCAGAAGCCAAGAGGAAGCACTTCCCAACTCATTCTGAAGCTGGCGTTACTCTGGAGCCAGAACCAGACAGAGGCGTTAGAGGAAGAGGCCGTGCTGCTCACCGACCCCTCGGGTGTAGGGTGTCGACTGTCGGGCAATGCAGCGAAGGGAAAGGGGGTCTCCATCCCTGACGTGATCAGTTTTTCCACCCTCATTGTTTTCCTGCACCTACTGTCAGTTTAGATTTTAAAGGCCAGGAGAGTGATAAGAGCAGGGAAGAAAGGGAGGAAGAGATTTAGGAGGCTGTGAAGGGAAGAGAAGGATTTGGGAAGAAGGTTCCAGCATGACTTAGACCTGCTTAGACTTTAGAGCGTGAGAGGAAATTCTCAAAAAGGATTCCTGAGTTCACTCTGTCTTGTAACTCTCCTATTCACAGGCTGAAACTAAATCCCCAAAGGAGCTCCAGAAAGCTATCATTTAAAGTTAGGCCACTAATTATACTGTTCCATTAATTAGGGAGTATTTAAACTCAACCCTCTTTTTTACTGGACATTAAAAAATTACTAATCGTTTATCGGGTTGGAATAGAACTCGCTTATAGTAGCCTTCCATGGAGACAGCATCTCAGAGAATTTGCTAACAGTTTTAGGATTGCTGTGAATCTGAGCCCCGAGAATTGTGGGCAAATTGGAATGTGTGGAGAGACACAGGGGTGATTGGAACCCGGAGGTGCTGGGACCCAGAGGCGCTGGGATCTGGAGGTGCTGGGACCCGGGTGTGCTGATATCCGGGGGTGCTGGGATCCGGAGATGCTGGGATCCAGAGATGCTGGGATCCGGGGGTGCTGAGATCCAGGGGTGGTGGTATCTGGGGGTGCTGAGATCCGGGGGTGGTGGGATCCGGGGGTGCTGGGATCCGGAGGTGCTGGGATCCGGGGGTGCTGGGACCTGGAGGGTGCTGAGATCCGGAGGTGCCTGTGAGACGTCAGCAGAGACCAAGTGTCCACCCAGCTCCGGGGCTCTCAACAACCCCCCTTCTGGGGATGCCAAGGTGGGCTCCCTCCCCCAGCCGATGCCCGGTGCCACTCACATAGCTGTGAGGCAAGATCTGCCACCCACGACCTTCAGGGAAACACTCCGCTTCCCAGCCTCAGTTTCCTCATCTAAAGAATTGAAGGGGTGCCTCCTTCGCCACAGTCCCATCCTGGAGGCTGAGATCCGTGGGTAGGCAGGACCCCCTGCCGGGAAAACAGTGCTAACCCCAAACCCAGTGAGTGAGTGCATCATGCTGTCTGCCGGAAGGGCTCGGCACGCAGCTGTCTCCTATGAGAACTGCACTCAGGAAGGCACAGACACCCCCACTGCAGAGGGTGAGGTGTCTGCTGAGGGCCCACAGCCACGCCGCACGGACAGCGTTCCAACAGTGCCACTGGGGGCCTGCCTTGCCTCTGGGTAGGACCTGTCCCCACATCTGTGCTGGGCAGCATGAGAGTGGCGTGGTGTTTGCGCTACCCAGGGACCCCGTAAGGCAACATTCACACTACCAGGGGTCTGTGGAGCCAGCAGACTGCTCAGAAACAAACGTGCAGTTTGGAAATGCACCTCTGCAGATTCTCGGCTGGGAAGAGCCGTTGGGGGGTGGAGTGGGAGCCCAGACCGTGCCCCTAATGCCCAGGTCGGAAGAGTGGGCACGGCAAGGAGGGGAAACGGCCTGTGAGAGGCTGAGTGCTGTGGGCCTGAATCACCCAGCTCCCCCTGTCTGGATGGGACCCAGGCCACCCCTAGCTCTTCCCCGTCCGGATGGGACCCAGGCTGCCCCAGAATAGATGCTCGTGAACATTTCCCTCCTTTTTGGGAAAAGGGCAATGCCTGCTGGACACAAAAGTGCTCTGCGAATTAAACTATGCACAGCAGCGGCAGCGCATCCGCCCTCCGGCCGCACTCTGAGGAAGGAGCCACCCCACTCTGTCCTGCTGGGAAGATGGGACCCAAGTCCCCCGTGCTGAAAAGCTCATCGATCCCAGAGAGAACAGCCACGTGGAGATGGTAGTCACTTTCTGACGACACAATCTGGAAAAGGCCAAGTGGCTCTGCAGCTGTGTTTACAGAAAGGTCGGGATGCCGAGTTCTAGGGTCAGCAGGAAAATCGCTGCATAGATGTCGGCAGAAGCTGCTTTCCTCATGAAACACGTTCACTGGCGCGATTACGTCTCAGCCAACGTCCTCACCAAGGCTCTTTTCTCTAATTTATATGCGAAGTAAAATGAACGTGTGTCATCTGGGGCTCTGTGGGCACCGTCACGGCGACTCAGACACTGCATTTAGGTCCTGGCGGAAACCCAAGGCAGGGGGGTCTGCTGGGGGGGCTGCAGGCAGAGATAGGAGGGTCTGCCAGGGGGCGGGGGGGCTGCAGGAGACAGGAGGGTCTGCTGGAGGGGGCTGCAGGCAGAGACAGGAGGGTCTGCCGAGGGCAGGGGGGCTGGAGGAGGAGACAGGAGGGTCTGCCAGGGGTGCTGCAGGCAGAGACAGGAGGGTCTGCTAAGGGGGCTGCAGGCAGGAGGCACGGGGGACAGCCAGGGGGACTGCAGGCGGGCACCGGAGGGGTCTGCTGGGGAAGCTATGGGTGGGCATTGAGGGGCTGCAGGCAGGCACAGGGTGAGGGTTGGCTGGGGGGCTGCAGGCGGGGTCAGCTGGGGGGGTCTGCTTTCTGCTTTGGTATAAATGAACACTTAGTCATCTTCTACCTAACTTAATTTTTTTGGCATAAATAATTATAAATATGATGTGCTTCACATATGTGATTCCAAATTAGGTTAGTGAGCCAGGATCTGTCTTAGGGATGGATAATTTAAAAACTGAGGAGGAGAAAACAGTTCCTCAAAAAGTTAAACGTACAATTACCGTAATACCCAGGAGTTCTACTCCCGGGGAATATGCCCCAAAGAATTGAAAACAGGGACCTGAACAAAAACCTGAACACTAGCGTTCACAGCAGCGCAGCTGACGACGGCCAGGAGGTGGGACCGTGTCCGCCAGCCGACAAAGGACCAGCAAGACGTGGGGTCCCCATCACCCGGGGAACATGACTTGGTCATAAAAAGGGATGAAATACTGACCCACGTGACCACACGGATGACCTTGGGAAACACTACGTGGAAGACGCCAGCCACAGAGTCCCACGTTCATGATTCCATTGGCATGAAATGCCCGGACCGGCAAACCCAGAGATGTGTGAACCCAAGGTCCCAGGGAGGAGATGGGGAGAAGCTGCCCAGGGCCACGGGGGTTTCTCTGGGGGTGACAAAAATATCGTGGACAGAGAGATGGTGGCTACACAACCTTGTGAATGTACAAAATACCACAGAATTGCATGTTTTAAAGTGGTTGCTTTCATCTTATGTGAATTTACAATGTTAACCCACAAAGCTGGTCCGGGGCTTCTCTTAAAGAGGTTATTTTATCTCGGCGTCAGCGCACCCTGAGCTCTCGCCAAACACTCACTCAGGTATAGCTTGTTAATTTCAACACGGGATGTATTTTTAAAAATATTCACGTTGAGATGAGACAGCCTCCGGTGATGTCACTGGTGAGGACGCCGTGTGGGGAACGTGGCGGAACTGGCGGAAACAGCTGAGTTTTTGGGTCCTTCTCTAGAAGCGGGGCCAGGGCGCGTCCTGGGTGGGGAGGGGGGAGGGGAATGCTGGGGGAAGGGGTCCCAGGCTGTTCACATAACGAGATGCCCTTGCCAGGGCCGGAGGCTCAAGCACTTGGGTCTTTCCTGGGCTCCACTTGGCCCTGAGGGGAAACTTGATACTTATATTACTTTCGTGCCACCCAGTCTCCGCTCAGGAGCAAAGCAAACGTGGTCTTGTGCGTGGCTGCGGCTGCTTTGCCTCTGGCTACGTGACTCTCAGAAAATGCCCCATCCCTAAGGTTCCCCCAGGATTTTGGTCACCGAGGACCGCGTGCTAGAGGCCAGCGAAGACCAGGAAGGTAGTTCCGCTGCCTCCCGAAGCTGACCTCTCTCTTAGCTTTCCAGGAAAATGCAGTCTTGGTTCTGGTGTACACACGAGGGTGGCACACGTAACTGCCCAACAGCTCTTCCCCCGACAGGCAGAACCTCTGGCTGGAAAGCAGCCTGTGGGTGCATTTTTCTAATTACTCAAAATCAACCTAAAAGGCACAAACACTAAGAGGGTTATTCGCAGAGGCTCAACCTCTTCTGAGGAAACCATTACTTTATAACATTCATAATTTTGGAATATTCTGTTACTGGGGTTGAGGACAACCAAGGAGGTTTCAAAAAGTCACTTTGAAACCAAGAAAGAGCTTCCAGTACATTCTGCGTGGACAGCTCCACCCGCTTCGGCAGAGGGAGGCGATAGGCGTGTGCTGGCTGCCTCTGGGTCGAACAGTCCAAGGCTCTGTTAGGCCCTGACTGGGGCCAGTTGGAGGAAAGCAAGGGCTTAACCAGCTCTCCCCTACTCGCTGAGAGCTGAGAGCCCCCCCCAAGAACACTGGTCTCTGTGCTCTCCTCACACCACCCCACGTGGGACCTTCCCTACTCGCTGAGAGCCGAGGGCTCCTGATGCCTGCGGGGTCTCCTCCCGGCTCCCCCAAACGCCAGCCTCTATGCTCTCCTCACACCACCCCACATGGGACCTTTGACGATGTTCTCAGGCTCACTTCAAATATTGTCAAGCACAGAAAACTGAGGGATAGATGCTTACTAATCGCTTTAGGTGGTGATGACTTCCCTAGTCCTTTAACTCAATCTGTACACCTCTGAGCAAAAGAAATCGCAATTCTTGCATTTTATAAAGTCCTAAATGAAAAATGTTTCTGAAAGATGAGAATAATTACTGTAAAAGTTCCAAGTTTCATATTTTAACTCATGGCCAGGTAATATTTTCCCACCCAAACGTGAAGTAGGGAGCTTTGGTTGGGAAAAGGGGAAGAGCAGCTTCAAGAAGCGGGGAGAGACGGTGAAAACCTGCGGGTTTCCACACACGTTTCCTCGCCAGATGATTGTCAAATGGCATGCGACTGTGTGTGTGGCCAAAGCCTCACCCAGGATATTCCTCTGAGCAAAAACATTTGGCACTAGCAGGAGTTCCTTCTCCACCTCGCCCGGATGAACATTTCTGAGCTGCTTCAGTTACAGGGCCTGGGAACTATCCGGCGTCTCGCAAATTTCTATGGCAGGTTTTTACCTAAACATCGAAGAAAGGGAACAGCTCTACTGGCAAGATGCCCTTCCAATGGCGAATGGCCGCGTCTACACAGCCTTCCCAACATGAGGCTCGTTTCACAGACAATCCAAGTACACGCAACTGAAAACACACTCCAAGAACAAAGCGGAATCTTCCACGCGTGTCATGAACTACTCGCAGACTATGCCTGTCCAGCAAAAAAATACGGCTTTATTGGATCTATTTCCTAACTACAAAGACAGCTGACACAGACATCAAACGTTTCCTTTTCGAAGACAGGCCCCTGAAAAAGGCTGCACATGACTCCTACAATGCTGGGTGCAGGGTACCCAGCCGCAGGTGGGACGCGGCCACACGTCTTCACGGTTATGTGCAGACCGACGGGATGGCCTTCGGGTTGTTTCTTTCTGTGAGTGAGACACAAGAGACGCGACTGTGCCGGAGCGCACGGTACAGGCCGTTCCTTCCGCAGGAGCCCTTTCTCCATCAGTGACGTTCTGTTCAGTGACTTCACAGCCGGAGCCTCCACCCGCAGGTGCAATTCAGGCAGGTTCCATAAGGGGGCATTAATTCCTAAGGCACGAGTTCAGGTCAACTGTGTTTTAATGAATAAACCATGCTTTTTGGTTATATGAACAATAGATCGCTGCGAGTAATCATACGTAATAAGCAATTAATTGTACAAAGTGCCCAGCAAAGCGTACACGAACCTACCTGTTAACAGTAACTCATCTAAAAACACATGACGCAGGGCTGAGCATTAAAGCGGCGTTTTTGGTTTCCTTAGATGAAGCAGAGAGTGGTAAGGCTTCTGTGAAACAATCATCTTATAACTGAACAAATATATTACACTTATGTTGCACGTTATTTACAATCACTTTCTAATGTTGCCGTCTGGTAACCTACAGCTACTGTGAATCACAGCTCCTGGCTTTCTAGGGTCCTCCTCGAACTGCGCGAGATGAGAAAACGCACGGCCGTCCGATGCGGCGATGGACGCCAGCAAGAGCAGCGCCTGGAGCCCCAGACGCAGGTTCCAAAACGGATGCCGGTTATTGCTGACAGGGAAGCCCTCCCGGGCGAGGACACGTCGGCTCTGTTATTATTTATACATAAATAGATGCCCAGATATGTACACACATGCAAATGCAGTCTACCCTGTAACAGGTTTTTCTGCTTTTGTCCAGTAACCTATTGATGTGCTATTCAACTTAGTTGTGCCATGTTCGAAGCCAGATTAAAAACAAAGATGCGAGCATGCGACCATGAACAAGCCTACGGTTTCAACCGCGCAGACAAGGGAAGCGTGTTACAAAAGAGCTGAGATGACAGACTGGAAGATTCTAAAACGCACTGCGTAAGGCAGCAGGCTTGTACGTGACAGCCCAGGTTCCAAACGTAGGAGACTCATATTAGGGTCCTCTCACAGCCTGCCAGTGTTCTCTTCATTCATACAAAGGGTAAAACCTCACAATGAAATGTGTTTGCAGTTTCTGCTCCTACCAATACTCCTACAGTAGCAAATTCAATGCTCAATTCTATGATACCCTGATAGTCTAGTTAAATAAGGCACTTCCAGTATTGAACCCCAGGGGTGCCAGAAGGGCTGGGCGTGGGGTCAAACTGCGTGTGGGCCGTTCCCATGAAAGGCCCCTGCACGGTGGGTCTCCCGTGCTCAGCCCAGCCACCTCCCTTCTGTTGTCATGAGATGACTTCTCCAGGAGACACACTGATCTCCCTTCCTCCCTGCTTTCCTTCTTGTTGGAGAGCCAATCTTTGCACATATTAATGTTCAGCTCCTGGCATTCAGTCAGTTGGAGGTCCTGAGTGGTACCAGGTGTGCGTTCAGTTTATTTATTCAGAAGTCTTTGTCTGCTGAAGTCAGCATACCCCCGCTGAACTGAGTGCTCCAATGTGGCAACTAGGAGTGGGTGCTCGTGCTGGAGAGGTCATTTCGTATTATTTCATTTACTGTAAGAAAAGAAAAATTGAGAGAGTATTAGGGAAATACCATAAACATCAAAGCAACACCCCCAGCCCTGCTCCTCCATCAGTGATGCTCACGCTTGTGACAAGGCATCTCCCCAGGAACCCGCATTTCCTCCTGGGTCCCGCCCTGGTCCATGAGTGTCATAAGCCAGTGCCCGGCTGCCTCGGCAGAGAGCTGGGGTCGCCAGAGTGACCGCCCTCGTCCGTAGCACGGTGCCAGCACATCTCTGACGGCCAAAGTACAGGTGCCAGGTGCCGGCCACGATCCTGGGAAGACGCCGTGGCTGCCTCTCCACGAACCAAGCCACCCACAGGTCCACACCAGCACTTCTGCGGTGTCAGCACCAGTGTCGCCTGAGCCTCCCTCTCAGGCTCTTCCTGATTTTTATTTCCCTTTGGATGGCGGAGTCCCTGAGTCCCCCACAGGCCAGTGACGTTCCCCGTCACCTGTGACTTCTGGCAGATGCAGAGGAAACGAGCGGCACCATTAGGGCCTTTGTGAGCTGCATGCATCCCCGCTCCACCCACCTCCTGCTGTGGCCGCCCTGATGGGCGCTGAGATAGGGGATGTGCCACCAGCACTGTCGCCACGTCCCATCTCCCTCCCAGGTTCTGGTGGGGCGTGCGCTGACGTCACGGAACTGCCCGGGCTTCCCTCTGCCATGGGCTGGAGCGCCCAGAGCCCAGATAAGCCCCACGTGTTTCTGCAAAGGCCCCGGCCTGTCTCAGGGTGGCTTCCTGGAGCAATTAGTGGTGTGCATTTCATCACCCCACTCCCTTCCCCAAATTCCCTTTCAACAACCCCCCTGACTATTTTTAAGAATAACAATAACAAAACACAGATGGAGAACCAGGAATTGTGTCATGGGAACTGATAACAGGACACACTGGCACTGAGCTCCAGGAGGAATCCTGGCTGCAAACACACACCCGAGGCTGGCTCGCCCAAGGCTCTGTGGAGCTAGAGACCCGGGCAAGCAAAGGTGCCCCACACGCCTGGCCCCGCCAGCAGCACCTCCTGACACGGCGCCCACAGAGGGTCCCGACTCCATCCCGCGTGGGAGCTCAGCCTCTGTAAAGACACAGGCACGCGTCGGCTCCCCGCCGGCCCTGCTCAGAGCCACGCTGATCCTGGGCCCTGCCCAAGACGGGACCTGGCACTCAGCCACACGACGCAGAGCCAGGCTCTCTGCAGAGGGCTCCGCCCCCAGTGTGGAAGGCACCAGAAGGAGCCCGGGCTCCTGCCCCTCCGTGTGACTCTTCACAAACACTAATGAGGATAACGACAGGGCCCAGGTGCTCGCAGGCTGCTCCCGTACTGGCACACAGGACCTGACTTGTCCCGGAGTGCGCACGGCAGCTCCTATACCACAGGCACTTTCCGTGACACTCGGGCGGCGCCGCGGGGCCTCAGCACAACGCAGAGAGAAAGAGGGCTCTGTTCTGTGTGGGGGTCGCACGTCCCCACCTGAACGCCCTGGGCTGCTGGTTCCTCACCGTCCTCCCGCCCGCTGTGCTGCTGAGTGCAGCGGCTCCCAGGAGCTCCATGCCCTGCTGTGCTCGGCACCTGTGGCATGAGACGGGGATGCCCCAGAATTCGAGACCAGTTAACTCCTTTCCCATTGCGCTGGTTCAGCCTTGCTACAAAAGACGTCTGCAAAGAGGCAGGAGAAGCCACCTGCCCAGGAGGAAGACACGGTGGGGGTTCAGGTAGCTCAGAACAGGCCCCACCTGTTGGGGAAGGGAGGCTGCCCAATGCATGAAGAGGCCGGGATCAGGTCCTCATCCAGCCCCAGCCAGTGGAGCTCCAAAAGAAAGGACTCCAGTCAGAATAGTGATTGTGGGGTTGAAAGAGGCCTAAATGATCCACATAGGGGAAAGGTGGGGACGCTACAAAGAAATAATGAAGCCATGAGTGGACCATGAAGGGTAACAGTGACAGGGACAGAAGGGAGGCCTGAGAGGCAACGATGAAGGGGACAGGAGAGAGGACTGGGGGGTAATAATGATAGGACGTGGGGAGGACTGAGGGGTAATGGTGGGACGTGGGGAGGACTGAGGGGTAATAATGGTGGGACGTGGGGAGGACTGAGGGGTAATAATGGTGGGACGTGGGGAGGACTGAGGGGTAATAATGGTGGGACGTGGGGAGGACTGAGGGGTAATAATGGTGGGACGTGGGGAGGACTGAGGGGTAATAATGGTGGGACGTGGGGAGGACTGGGGGGTAATAATGGTGGGACGTGGGGAGGACTGGGGGGTAATAATGGTGGGACGTGGGGAGGACTGAGGGGTAATGGTGGGACGTGGGGAGGACTGAGGGGTAATAATGGTGGGACGTGGGGAGGACTGAGGGGTAATAATGGTGGGACGTGGGGAGGACTGAGGGGTAATAATGGTGGGACGTGGGGAGGACTGAGGGGTAATGGTGGGACGTGGGGAGGACTGAGGGGTAATAATGATGGGACGTGGGGAGGACTGACTGGTAATAATGGTGGGACGTGGGGAGGACTGGGGGGTAATAATGATGGGATGTGGGGAGGACTGAGGGGTAATGGTGGGACGTGGGGAGGACTGAGGGGTAATGGTGGGACGTGGGGAGGACTGACGGGTAATAATGGTGGGACGTGGGGAGGACTGACTGGTAATAATGGTGGGACGTGGGGAGGACTGGGGGGTAATAATGATGGGACGTGGGGAGGACTGAGGGGTAATGGTGGGACGTGGGGAGGACTGAGGGGTAATAATGATGGGACGTGGGGAGGACTGAGGGGTAATGGTAGGACGTGGGGAGGACTGAGGGGTAATGGTGGGACGTGGGGAGGACTGAGGGGTAATGGTGGGACGTGGGGAGGACTGAGGGGTAATAATGATGGGACGTGGGGAGGACTGAGGGGTAATAATGGTAGGACGTGGGGAGGACTGAGCGGTAATAATGGTGGGACGTGGGGAGGACTGAGGGGTAATAATGGTGGGACGTGGGGAGGACTGAGGGGTAATGATGGGATGTGGGGAGGACTGAGGGGTAATGGTGGGACGTGGGGATGACTGAGGGGTAATAATGGTGGGACGTGGGGAGGACTGAGGGGTAATAATGGTGGGACGTGGAGAGGACTGAGGGGTAATAATGGTGGGACGTGGGGAGGACTGAGGGGTAATGGTGGGACGTGGGGAGGACTGAGGGGTAATAATGATGGGACGTGGGGAGGACTGACTGGTAATAATGGTGGGACGTGGGGAGGACTGGGGGGTAATAATGATGGGACGTGGGGAGGACTGAGGGGTAATAATGGTAGGACGTGGGGAGGACTGAGGGGTAATGGTGGGACGTGGGGAGGACTGAGGGGTAATAATGATGGGACGTGGGGAGGACTGAGGGGTAATAATGGTAGGACGTGGGGAGGACTGAGGGGTAATGGTGGGACGTGGGGAGGACTGAGGGGTAATGGTGGGACGTGGGGAGGACTGAGGGGTAATAATGATGGGACATGGGGAGGACTGAGGGGTAATAATGGTAGGACGTGGGGAGGACTGAGGGGTAATAATGGTGGGACGTGGGGAGGACTGAGGGGTAATAATTGTGGGACGTGGGGAGGACTGAGGGGTAATGATGGGATGTGGGGAGGACTGAGGGGTAATGGTGGGACGTGGGGATGATTGAGGGGTAATAATGGTGGGACGTGGGGAGGACTGAGGGGTAATAATGGTGGGACGTGGGGAGGACTGAGGGGTAATAATGGTGGGACGTGGGGAGGACTGAGGGGTAATGGTGGGACGTGGGGAGGACTGAGGGGTAATAATGATGGGACATGGGGAGGACTGACTGGTAATTATGGTGGGACGTGGGGAGGACTGGGAGGTAATAATGATGGGACGTGGGGAGGACTGAGGGGTAATGGTGGGACGTGGGGAGGACTGAGGGGTAATGGTGGGACGTGGGGAGGACTGACGGGTAATAATGGTGGGACGTGGGGAGGACTGAGGAGTAATGGTGGGACGTGGGGAGGACTGAGGGGTAATGATGGGACGTGGGGAGGACTGAGGGGTAATAATGGTAGGACGTGGGGAGGACTGAGGGGTAATGGTGGGACGTGGGGAGGACTGAGGGGTAATAATGATGGGACGTGGGGAGGACTGAGGGGTAATAATGGTAGGACGTGGGGAGGACTGAGGGGTAATAATGGTGGGACATGGGGAGGACTGAGGGGTAATAATGGTGGGACGTGGGGAGGACTGAGGGGTAATGATGGGATGGGAGGACTGAGGGGTAATGGTGGGACGTGGGGATGACTGAGGGGTAATAATGGTGGGACGTGGGGATGACTGAGGGGTAATAATGGTGGGACGTGGGGAGGACTGAGGGGTAATAATGGTGGGACGTGGGGAGGACTGAGGGGTAATAATGGTGGGACGTGGGGAGGACTGAGGGGTAATGGTGGGAGGTGGGGAGGACTGAGGGGTAATGGTGGGACGTGGGGAGGACTGAGGGGTAATAATGGTGGGACGTGGGGAGGACTGAGGGGTAATAATGATGGGATGTGGGGAGGGCTGAGGGGTAATGATGGGACGTGGGGAGTACTGAGGGGTAATGGTGGGACGTGGGGATGACTGAGGGGTAATGGTGGGACGTGGGGAGGACTGAGGGGTAATGGTGGGATGTGGGGAGGACTGACGGGTAATAATGGTGGGACGTGGGGAGGACTGACGGGTAATAATGGTGGGACGTGGGGAGGACTGAGGGGTAATAATGGTGGGACGTGGGGAGGACTGAGGGGTAATAATGGTGGGACGTGGGGAGGACTGAGGGGTAATAATGGTGGGAGGTGGGGAGGACTGAGGGGTAATGGTGGGAGGTGGGGAGGACTGAGGGGTAATGGTGGGACGTGGGGAGGACTGAGGGGTAATAATGGTGGGACGTGGGGAGGACTGAGGGGTAATAATGATGGGATGTGGGGAGGACTGAGGGGTAATGATGGGATGTGGGGAGGACTGAGGGGTAATGGTGGGACGTGGGGAGGACTGAGGGGGTAATAATGGTGGGACGTGGGGAGGACTGGGGGGTAATAATGATGGGATGTGGGGAGGACTAAGGGGTAATAATGATGGGATGTGGGGAGGACTGAGAGGCAATGATGAAGGGGACAGAAGGGAGGACTGAGGGGTAATAATGGTGGGACGTGCGGAGGACTGAGGGGTAATAATGGTGGGACGTGGGGAGGACTGAGGGGTAATAATGGTGGGACGTGGGGAGGACTGAGGGGTAATAATGATGGGACGTGGGGAGGACTGAGGGGTAATAATGGTGGGACGTGGGGAGGACTGAGGGGTAATAATGGTGAGATGTGGGGAGGACTGAGGGGTAATAATGGTGAGATGTGGGGAGGACTGAGGGGTAATGGTGGGATGTGGGGAGGACTGAGGGGTAATAATGATGGGACGTGGGGAGGACTGAGGGGTAATAATGGTGGGACGTGGGGAGGACTGAGGGGTAATAATGGTGAGATGTGGGGAGGACTGAGGGGTAATGGTGGGATGTGGGGAGGACTGAGGGGTAATAATGATGGGACGTGGGGAGGACTGAGGGGTAATAATGGTGGGACGTGGGGAGGACTAAGGGGTAATAATGATGGGATGTGGGGAGGACTGAGAGGCAATGATGAAGGGGACAGAAGGGAGGACTGAGGGGTAATAATGGTGGGACGTGGGGAGGACTGAGGGGTAATAATGATGGGATGTGGGGAGGACTGAGGGGTAATGATGGGATGTGGGGAGGACTGACGGGTAATGGTGGGACGTGGGGAGGACTGAGGGGTAATGGTGGGACGTGGGGAGGACTGACGGGTAATAATGGTGGGACGTGGGGAGGACTGGGGGGTAATAATGGTGGGACGTGGGGAGGACTGAGGGGTAATAATGGTGGGACGTGGGGAGGACTGAGGGGTAATAATGGTGGGACGTGGGGAGGACTGAGGGGTAATAATGATGGGATGTGGGGAGGACTGAGGGGTAATGGTGGGACGTGGGGAGGACTGAGGGGTAATAATGGTGGGACGTGGGGAGGACTGAGGGGTAATAATGATGGGACGTGGGGAGGACTAAGGGGTAATAATGATGGGATGTGGGGAGGACTGAGAGGCAATGATGAAGGGGACAGAAGGGAGGACTGAGGGGTAATAATGGTGGGACGTGGGGAGGACTGAGGGGTAATAATGATGGGATGTGGGGAGGACTGAGGGGTAATGATGGGATGTGGGGAGGACTGACGGGTAATGGTGGGACGTGGGGAGGACTGAGGAGTAATGGTGGGACGTGGGGAGGACTGACGGGTAATAATGGTGGGACGTGGGGAGGATTGGGGGGTAATAATGATGGGACGTGGGGAGGACTGAGGGGTAATGGTGGGACGTGGGGAGGACTGAGGGGTAATAATGGTGGGACGTGGGGATGACTGAGGGGGTAATAATGGTGGGACGTGGGGATGACTGAGGGGTAATAATGGTGGGACGTGGGGATGACTGAGGGGTAATAATGATGGGATGTGGGGAGGACTGAGAGCTAGTAATGATGGGATGTGGGGAGGCCTGAGGGCAATAGTGAGGGGACAGGATGGGTGATGGGGACAGTGACAGGGTGGGCACGGCGTCTGAGGTCTCCATCATGTTCATGGGACAGGCCGCCTGCATGGCTGCCGTGAGCCGTCTTGTTCCCCACGGGCACAGGAGGGCGCGTCTGCTGAGGGTGAAAGGGGAAGCGGCATGGCAGTGGGGCTTCCCCTTGCTGCCCACGGGCACCTGAGCCTCGGTGGGAGAGCCCGTTGGGGGGCAGAAAGTTCCTCGGTGTGTCCCCCGGCCACCCAGGTTCCCGCCGGGGGCCGCCACAGCCTCCTTTGCTCTCTGCCTCGGTCTGTGGCTGCTGAGCTCTCGGGAGGGGAGGAGCGCCGGCCTCAAGAGAGCTGTCGAGGCCTAAGGAGCCAGCAGCAGCCTGCACCCCACTCCTGTGGGCTGGCGGTGCGTGTGGGCCGACCCCGTCCCAGCGCCGGGTCAAGTGTGTTCCACAAGGTCTCAGACGCTGCAGGGACGCATGGCCGGGACCAGACACAGCCCAGGCACCCTCCAGGGCCTTCCCACTGCCCCATGGCAGCAGCTGACAGAGAGCGGGACGGACAACCCTGACACCGCTCAGCAGAGGACAGTACAGCAACCGAACTGCAGAGGAGGCTGCACCGCCCAACCGTCCACACCGCGGACGAGAGCCGTGCGTGGAGCCGTACTCACCCCGCAGACACGGCCTGTGCCGTAGCCCTGAGAGGAAAGCCACGGCTTCCCCTTTCACAGGTGGACAACGGGCCCATCCTGGGGGTCGGTCTGAGGCCATGTGGCTCGCTGGCGCTGGGCTGAAAGACAGGACCGCCCCCCCAACTCCTTCCCGCCACGAGCACTTCTGACCCATGAGGTCAGCCACAGCTGCCCGGCCCTGCCCTTGCTATTCCGGGGGCGGCTTCCTTGGGTATGGTTGCCGATGACACCTACGGTTTCCCATACCAGCTCTCTCTGCTGATAATTTCCATCTTCTTATTCAGCTTTTCCACAGACACAAAGGGTTTTTTCCCTTCCTAGCATATTTTGAATTGCAGGTAGCATGTGACCCTCACAGCGTGTGGGAGACCTGAAAGAGGAAACTTACTTTGACTAACGTCAGATGTCCCCGCAACAGGATGTGGTGAGCTGTTATACCACAATTTAATTTAATAAGGAGGGTTTTTTTCCCTTATATTAGATTTTTCTCTAAAGTGCTCCTCAGGTGGAAACTATTGTTTTTTCCTAAAACTCGAGTGTGGCGTTTTGAATCCTGGCTGCAGGCTGAGAACCTCCCTCGAGGACACACTCATACCCACCTCTCTATACACATCCACACACCCACACCCATACCCACCTCTCTATGTACATCTGGAATTGAGTGAAGGAGGAAATCAGTATATTTTTAAATATAAAAACTACCAAGTACGAGGGCAGGCGTGGCTTTCACTGCCTCACCTGTGAATCTTATCTGCGCCCTTGCTGGGGCCACGCAAGCTCTCACTAGCTGTGCATAAACAAGCCGTAGGCGAGACGCCTTTCTCAGTCAAGTATTCGTACCTTCACATAACCAGTTTCTTCTTTTTGATCATCATTTTGAAAGAAAGTTGACATTTAAACTTCACCCTGTAGTGAGCTACCCAAAGTTCACCTCTTAAGTTTCACGCAGGAGTTTCGTTTCTCTATGCTGGGAATGACAAGGGCCAGAACGGAGCTGCCAGGGCCTGAACGCTGTTGATGTATTTTGCCCCCTTGCTGCCTGGCTTGCAAGCAACATTTTTCTGCATTTCTGAATGCCTGGTTTCTGAAAGCAATTAACGATCTTACATTTTAAGGAATGAACAAACTACCCATTTCCCCAGCAGTTATGCAACCCTGCCTGGCCCTCCATGCACCTGCCTGTCTGCTCCTTGCAACAGCCCCGGGAGCGGCAAAGGCAGGCCCTGTAGCCACCCGTTCTGTCCACGGGGACCCCAGAGGGCTGGGAGAGTGGGAATGGCTGCCTGGGACCCCAGAGCTGACAGGGCGGGGCTGACCCACACTGGGGTCTGAGCTTGGCCAGCTCTACTGGGCCCTGCACAGCCACCTGCCCCCAGATCCTCCCAGATGGCGGCCTGGGGCCCCGCTGGGCAAGCCACAGTGTTAGATGTGTGTTTGTTCCTTCAGTACTTACTAGGAAAGTTGTGGAAAGCTGGAATGGGCCTAGTACTTACTAGGAAAGTCGTGGAAAGCTGGAATGGGCCTACTGGCTGGTGCCTGGGGGACGACTCAGACCCTGGGACAGGAGGGTTCCCACCCTGCCCAGCCAGCTCCTGGCCCCAGGAGCCTGTCCTCTCTCCTCCAAATCTGGCCCCCGTCCCTTCCCTCTCTGGTCCTCCGTTTCACCTGCAGGGTGCTCAGTGCCCGGAACTTGGCGTATCTGAGGTGAGGGAAGGCTGGGGGTGGGGGTGTTTACTGCCACTTTCCTTTCCTGCAGTGTGCGCCTTTTAACACAAGCAAAACACACACATCAACAGACGCCCCCACAGATGCACACATCAGTGGATGCACCCCCCCCCACACACAAAACATCAGCAGATACCCTCCACACACAGACATCAGTAGACGCACCCCCCGAACACACACACAAAACACACACACCAGCAGACGCCCCCCCACCCAGACACACACATCAGTGGACACACACCCCCCCCACACAAAACACATCAGCAGATACCCCACCACACACACACAGAGACACAAACAAACATCAGTGGACACCCCCCACCACACACAAAACACACACATCAGCAGGCGCCACCCCCCTACACAGACATCAGTAGACGCACCCCTCTACACACAAAACACACACATCAGCAGATGCCACCCCCCCCCCACACAGACACACACATCAGCAGATGGCCCCCCTACACACAGACACACACAGCAGTGGACGCCCCCTCCCCCACACAAAACAAAACACACACATCAGCAGACACGCCCCCCCCCCCACCCAGACACACACACCAGCAGACGACCCCCCACCCAGACACACACATCAGTGGACGCACCCCCCCCAACACACAACACACATCAGCAGATACCCCCCCCCCACACACACAGACACAAACATCAGTGGACACCCCCTCCCCACACACAAAACAAAACACACACATCAGCAGACGCCCTCCCCCCCACATACAGAGACACACACATAAGTGGACGCCCCCCCACACAAAACACACACATCAGCAGAAGCCCCCCCGACACACACACAGACACACACATCAGTGGACACTCCCCCACACACAAAACACACACATCAGCAGACGCCCCACCACACACGCACAGACACACACATCAGCAGACGTCCCCCTCCACAGACACACACATCAGTGGACGCCCCCCCGACACACACAGACACACACATCAGCAGACGCCCCCTCCCCACACACAATCAGCAGACACCCTCCCACACACAAAACACACACATCAGCAGATGTCCCCCCCACACACAGACACACACATCAGCAGACGCCCCCTCCCCCCCCACAAATCAGCAGATACCCCCCCCACACAAAACATACACATCAGAGATGCCCCCCCCACACAAAACATACACATCAGAGATACCCCCCCACAGACACACACATCAGAGATGCCCCCCCACAGACACACACATCAGAGATGCCCCCCCACACACAGACACACACATCAGAGATGCCCCTCCACACACAGACACACGCATCAGAGATGCCCCCCCACACACAGACACACACATCAGAGATGCCCCTCCACACACAGACACACACATCAGTGGATGCCCCCCCCCCACAGAGACACACACATCAGTGGATGCTCCCCCCCACACACATATCAGCAGATGCCCCACAAACACACATCAGTGGATGCTCCCCCCACACACAGACACACACATCAGTGGATGCTTCCCCCACAACACACAGACACACACATCAGTGGATGCTCCCCCCCCACACACACACAGACAGACACATCAGTGGATGCCCCCTCCCACACACACACAGAGTCTTCTGCTGCTTGGCTATACTTATTTTTCAGTCATTTCTCCGGTACTAGCTTAAATGTGCCTTAAACTTTTTTTATGTGGGGGTGGGGGAGGCAGGTGGCCAGAGGTGCCAGCGGAGCAGGATGTCGGAGCTGCCGCTCGCCTTCCACTGTGCCGTGAGAGCCACTGGGACACGTCAGCATCTCCCCTGTTCTGAAATCAACACCAAGATACACTGAGTCCCTTCGGAGGCATCTGTGGAGGCAGCAACGCCACGCGAGGCCTGCCGACTCTCCAGCTCCGACATTTCGTCCGGACCTCCCGGCAGTGCGGTGGGGGATCCCCTCCCGTGAGGGGCCCAGAGGGGCTTCGAGAAGGCTGTCGCCTGATGGGCTCCATCAAGTTTCCCACTGCAAGACCCTCATTCTACCAGTTTTGATTCCGTTTTAAATCTGACTTCCAAGTGGCACCCCTGCCGACGGTCAAAACGCTCCCCTCTTCTGGTGTGTGCCCTCCATCCTCGCTTCCTGGGGGCAGCCAGTTCCTTGCTGTCTGGACAACAGAGCTCTGCCAACACCACTTATCTCACCCGTCCAGGACTTTATCACCAACTGTCCTACTTCCGACTCCAGCAAAGGAGCGATAGCGTGCACGTCTGTGCTTGGCTGTGACTAACAGGGCGTCTGAATAAAGTGAAAATAATCCCACTTTAAGCTGCAAGAGGAAACACCCACAGAAGGAAAGTCCTTCACGGACGGAGACCCAGGATCCTGAAATGCAGCGCGTCCCTTCAACGTTCTGAGAATAAAAATTTAAACATGCAAGCCCTGGGAGGAAAAGCGATCCCTAAAACATGGCAGAAACAACATTAAAAAAATCTTGCTGTTGTTTCAAAAACTGACCTAAGACCAGGCATGGTGGCTCACACCTGTAATCCCAGCACTTTGGGAGGCCAAGGCGGGAGGATCACTTGAGGCCAAAAGTTCAAGACCAGCCTGGGCAATGTAGTGAAACCCCCCCCCCCCACCCACCACCTCTACAAACAAATGTAAAAATGAGCCAGACATGGTGGTGTGCACCTGTGGTCCCAGCCACTTGGGAGGCTGAGGTGGGAGGACGGCTTGAGCCCAGGAGGTCGAGGCTGCAGTGAGCTGAGATTGTACCACTGCACTCCAGCCTGGGTGACAGAGCAAGACCCTGTCTCGGGAAAAAAAACAAAAAAACCCTGATCTCCTGTTTTCCAGGAGAGCCCGAGCCTTGTGAGGGTTTTTCAGATGGCAATGAAACAACTTGGAAGTCAGCAAATCCAACTCTTCTCAGACTAAAATTCCCCCACTTTCCTGCTGCCTTGTTCAAACCACGGCCGGAGGCTCTGAGGCCCTTCCGAGGCGACGTCTTTGCACCTGAACACTCTGGTAGAACAAGGTTAGCAAAAGGGGGCCTGGAAGGGCCCATCCTCACCTTCTGCCCAGTCCTGCAGGGCTCAGGACACATCATGGGGGCTAATCTGTGGGAAGAGGTTTGACTGAGACCCCGTTCTGCTCTGTGAATGGGCGGACTCTTCAGCATCTCACACGGAGAAACAACTTCCTCCTGGATCGGAGCCCCAAGTCGGGGATGAGGTGCCTCCTGCCTGCACCATAGGCACTGGCCACCTTGTTACAGAATCACCGGCCGTCCGCTGAGGGACACTGGGTGCCAGGGGTCCTAACACCCCTCTAGAGCACCCGGCACAGCTCTCCTTGGGGCTGGGTGCTACCCTTAGTCTCGTTTTGAAGACAGGACTGGGCGGTCAGGTCAGCCCATCCCCACACTGTGGTGAGTAGCAGGGGCAGGAGCAGCCTTGCTGTGGGCCACACCCTGGGCAATGAGCAGTGGCTCCTTGGGGGATCTGAGATTTTTCCAAGTCCGTTTTCTATATGGCTGAACGACGTGGCGAAATGCTTGTCAAGGACACCCTCTCGGGTGCTCTGATCTGCCTCTTTCACGAGCGAGACGGGGGGTGCCAGGCACTTCCAGGTGAACCCTCAGTTACCGCCCATCAGAACAGAAGCAGGCAGCGTGAAACAGGCCGGGCCTGGGGGCTCCATCGCCCTTTACACTGCTGTGCTCAGCTTCCAGACGTTCTACTGTGTGCGTGTGCCCCTCCTTCACGTTTCTGAGGTTCATGGGGACATTAGTGTTGTCCTTCCCTTTCTGTCTCAAAGAATTGACTGTGCCTGTCATTGGATGCGGCGGCCGCCATGAATGTCGACCGGGAAAGCGATGGGAAAAGCTTTTGAGACACAGCTGAGCTGCCTCTACCTGGTCACGCACACGCCGGGCCCATGCAGTCTGCTCCGTCCCCGTCCCTGGCAGAGCCCATGTGGGAGTGGTGCTGACAGTACCAGCCGGAGACTCACTGAGCACCAGGGTGCAGCACAGACAACGATGCCCTCAGGCTGCGTGCAATGAAGAGCCGGGAGAGGCAGCGCTAGAATTGTTTTTAGGAACTGGATTTGGGCTTAAAGAATAAACAATGTGGTTCAGCCACGCTAACCCAAATACACTGTTTAATCCTTGCGGTTAAAAAGTTTAGCACAGGTGAGGACTATAACTTGCATGAAAGATTTTTGTGTCAATTTTTAAAAAGCGTATTTGTTCATATAGGTACCAACTAACTTAATTGCACAAAACATATTTAAAAGCATCTTCCCTCTTTTTCAATGGTTATGTTAGTTCCAATCAACAACCAATTGTGCTATGAATATTCAAGTCTAAGAGTATTTATCTATGACTGCTTAGCAAACCGGACAGTTTGGCAAGGACACAGGCCTCAGAATTATCAGACGTCAGAACGTCCTGCAGGACTGCTCCTTCTTTAGAGTTGTCACTTTCCTTTACACTAAAGCAATACAGGAAACAAAAAAGGCCGTCGTGATGCCACCCACGGCCTACGGGGGCATGTTCCTATCGCCTCTTCCTGTCGCAGCGTCCCCATCCGCCTCACTTTCTGTCCAGCAGGCTCCCTTCTAAGGCCCACCGTCCCACTGGACATAGTGTAATTGTAATTAAACCTGCAGCAGGAACACAATTGTCCTCAGCTTACTCCACTACCTCTGAGGGACAGAAAAGTGCATATTCTTCACAGAGGACAAGTCATCAAAAATAACTTTTTAAAAACAGCAAAACAAAACAGGAAAGACATTCTCCTCCATTCCTATAACTAAGAGATAATTATAAAAAGTATTTGCTAACCTTCCCAGAAAATACACCTTTAGCTAAAGTTAGTCTTGTAACCTAAGGAGGGTAATAATTTGGGTAGGACACAGATAGAACCAGAAATATCTCAGGCCAAATCCTATTCTTAAATAACTAACTTCTAAGATGTCTCCCAATGACGTTTGCTGTACTCAGCTTTGACAATATCTAATAATTCTTGGAGTAAGAACGCCATTTGATGGTGGCTGAAAACCTTAATGAACATACGGATTTTCATGGCTGTGACGTTCATTACAAAGGGGCATGATAGATGTATTTACTGACTGTTTTATGGTTTCACTGAATTGCTGAATACACAGCTTTCAATTTTTCCATCTGACATACACATTTAGACTTGGATGGCTCTCGTTTAAGGTATTACAGTAGATATGAGCTAAGTACATAAAAATATGGTTAAAGCCACAAATTAGAGATCAGAAAATAGGAAGCGAAGAGGAAAACTCTTTTGTTCCACTGTACGTAGATCGCATCTGATGCAGAGGAGGCTTCGGTGTGTGCACCAAGGTAACTGAAGAGGCCGCCTCTCATGTGGGTTTTTTAATTTTTTGAGAAGAAGCAACCTCTTAGAAAGTCTACCATAAATGTTTCCTCCTTCACAAGCAAATATCTGGATTTTCCATAACCTCCTACATGTAGCCTCCACCACGGCCTCCTCGGTCCACCCTAAACTGCCCAACACTGCCAGGCGCCCGGCGGAGAAATGGGGCAAGAACAGGGGCAGTTCTGCCCCCCCACAGTCGAGGAGCCACCACATTCTGAAAATGCAGGGTCGCAGCATCTCTAGAATCCTTCTTTACGACTCTGCATTTTTCAAAGATGCTTTGTAAAGCAGTGGAAAATAACAGCTTCTCAAGTTTCATTAAAAAGTAAGTTCTCAAGTCCGGGACCTATTTCAGCCTTCACTTATTTTTATCTTTTTCATCGCAATAAGCCACCGCCACAGGGCCTGCTATTTTTGGAAGGAGAGGATGGGACAACGGAGGGACAGCCTGACAAGTCACGGTTTTCATCAAACAAGACCCTCATCTGGACGCAGCTGGTGCTGGGGAGCGGGACTGCCACTCGGGACATCAGCCATTAAGACAAGAATTTTCCTACCTTAACTGCCTGCTTCCTTATTTAGCCTGAATGTTGCACAGAATGCAAACGCTGTGTGGAAACTGCCGGGGTTCAGGGTACAGGACCACATGCCCGGGAGATTCCGACAGGCTGTCCTTCCGCCCCTCACTGTGACGGCATGCGGGCGCGTGTTTCCACGGATCTGGTCCACCGTCTTATCTGCGTCAAACTGCCATTCCAGTCACTCACTGGGATCATTAAACCATCACCCGCAGTTTTCCAGGGCTTTCTTTGTTCTACTAGGAAATATATGCTGCCGAATTATGAAATTCCAATTCAAACAGAATTAACAGAATTTAAAAAGTAAAAATGTTAAAGCTCCTTTTAATGAAGATAAAATGAATGGACCCCGAGGAGAGTGACGGGGTTGGGTCTCGTGAGGTTCCGCTTCCTCCTGTCCCTCTGCTACAGAAACAGACAATTCTTCCTCCGCCTGCTCCAGGGGGAGACGGGCACTTGGTGTGAACCGGCACTGATCGGGCGGCCTCCTTCTTTGTAGGGTGGCAGAGAGAGTCAGGATAAAATGTCACCATGTGAAGTGTGTAGCAGCAGGAGGTCAAAAGCTCCACTGGCAACTCAGAAGCCAATACGCCCCTGGTCCCCGGCCAGGCTGCAGGGGTGTGAGCCGAGCCCCCCCGAGCCCCCATCCACCACCAGCACCTGCGCACCACCACTACAGGTATCCTGCGGGCCAGGGACTCCCAAAGGAGGTGGCTGGAGACCACCACTCCTGTGGGATGGGAAACTTGCCTTCCTTCTTTTTTTTTTGGAGATGGAGTCTTGCTCTGTCACCCAGGCTGGAGTGCAGTGGCACGATCTCCACTCACTGCAACCTCTCAAGTTCAAGCGATTCTCCTGCCTCAGCCTCCTGAGTAGCTGGGATTACAGGAACCTGCCACCACACCCAGCTAATTTTTGTATTTTTAGTAGAGATCGGGTTTCGCCATGTTGACCACGCTGGTCTCGAACTCCTGAGCTCAAGTGATCTGCCTGCCGTTGCCTCCCAAAGTGCTGGGATTACAAGTGTGAGCCACTGTGCCTGGCCTGCATTTTATTTTTAGAATCAGCGTCTTGCTCTGTCTGTTGCCCAGGCTGGTGTGCAGTGGAATGATCTCAGCTCACTGCAGCCTTGACCTCCCAGGTTCAAGCAGTCCTCCCTCCTCAGACTCTCAAGTAGCTGGGACCACAGGTGCATGCCACCATGCCTGGCTAATTTTTAAATTTTATAGAGACAGGGTCTTGCTATGTTGCCCAGGCTGGTCTCCAACTCCTGGGCTCAAGTGATTCTCTTGCCTCAGCCTCCCAACATACTAGGATTATAGGTGTGAGCCACCGTACCCAGCCCCAAACCTGCCTTCCTAAAATGTGACTTTCAACTAAATCTTCCTCTTACCAGAGAATTAGCCATTTTGTTAGGTGTGAAAGTTGCACTGTGGCTATGTAAGAAAACGGCCATTTAAAAAAGACACCTGCTTCGGAGGCATGCCAGGGTGGTGGGGGCGGGGAGTGAGGTTGGGGTTTTTTTTTTGAGGCAGTGTCTCATTCTGTCACTGGCTGGAGGTGCAGTGGTTCGATCATAGCTCACTGCAGCCTTGATTTCCCAGGTTTATGCGATCCTCCCTCCTCTGCCTCCTGAGTGCCAACACACCTGGCTAATTTTTGTATTTTTTGTAGAGGTGGGATTTCACCATGTTGCCCAAGCTGGTCTGGAACTCCTGGGCTCATGTGATCTTCCCACGTCAGCCTCTCAAGTAGCTGGGACCACAGGTGTGCACCACCACACCTGGCTAATTTCTAAAATTTTTGTAGAGATGGGGTCTTGCTATGTTGCCCAGGGTGATCTCCAACTCCTGGCTCACCAATCCTCCTGCCTTGGCCTCCCAAAGTGCTTGGATCACAGGTGTTAGCCACTGTGCTGGCTGAGGGTTTGATTTTTAAACATCTCAGCAACGACAACTAGATGGGAACGCCAATCCCTGCGGCCACACCTGGACCAGCTCACAGCTGAACCTGGGCAGCGCCTGGAGGAACCTGCCACTCCGCTCACTCTGCCCCACGCACGTCCACACTCACTGTGGAGATCAGCATGGCCTTCACAGAAGGAGCCTGAAGCACAGTGAGCGGCCAGCTCAGGTGGGGACACGTCCCCGAGAAGGGACAGAGGCTCAGCACACAGCGAGATGAAGGACCCATGGGCTCCACAGCGGCCCGTCCTGGACGTGGGCATGTACATGGCACAGCCAGTGTACCCTCAGGCTTCACCACGCCACGCACCTCCCCTCATGGAGAGTGTCCACGAACCACCGTGGGTGTCACCTGCAGCTCAGCAGCACACAGGCCACACACCCCCGGCAGGTGCAGCCCCAGTAACGTCTGGGGAGCCCTGGGTCAGAGGGAGGAGACCAGGAGCCCAGGGGAAACAGCCCCCATGCCTCAGGGACGCTCGCCTTGAACAGTACTTCTCTAGTGCTGCCACGAAAGAGGACGTCCACACCCCCGCCAGCGGGAAAGCGCGTGTCCCTCACCACCACAATGTTTTCGAATTATCATTTGAATCTTTAATAGGTGCTTTTGTACCAGTTTTTAGAGTGACATTTTGTTTGAGGTTTGGGGACAGCCCAGAGTCCTCATAAGCCTTGGAGGATGACGCGGGTATCTGGGAAGGTGGGTGGAAGGCGGGGGGAAGAGCAGAAAAGGGAAAGGTCCTCAAGCCTGGTCCTTGAGAAAGCCGTGTGCTGACCCGGGAGCCTCACGCCCTGGCCGCGGAGGCCGAGCTGCCCCCCCCGCCACGGGAAGCAGGTCATCTCCCTGCAGACCCTACAGGTGGGGGTCAGGGACGGCATCTCTGCAGCGGTCCCAGTGCCCTGAACCCGGAGTCCACCCGCTGGCATCAGCTGCTCTACGCGGAGGGGAGTTGACACAGCCCGGCGGTGGTTCCGGGTATCCAGAGAGGAATGAAAATACTGGCAATGCTCCTTTTTATTGAGAGCTGAGCGTTCGAAAGTGATACCGTTTTTAAAGCGCTCTTTAAAAACACGGCAGATACAACTCCCTGCGTCTCTGGTGAAATTCCTGCCAGGCCCTCTCCCATCTTACAGGCACAAGAGCCAGGTGGGTACGGAAGGCGATTTGGTGTGGGTGGGGTGTGGACCCACGGTCAGGACGCCCCTGCAGGCAGCACCCCACGTCCACACTGGAAGGCTATTTCTTCCAGTGGACTCAGCGGCCGTCAGGGCGCCTCCCCGCAGCACATGGAGAAGGCGCCCTCAGGACCTCCCTGACACATAGAGGGGCTGAGAGCTCCAGTGGGATGAGACGTGGCTCACGTGTGCAGGCTCCACTGTTCAAACGGCAGCCACAGCCCAGAGCGCAGCAGAGGGCACAGGTGCCGCATCCAGGTGGACAGGCCGTGGCTCAGCAAACGGGGGAGGCACACGGGGCCCGCCGACTGCAGGCGTCTCCTCCTGCCACACGTGTGAGTCCACAGCCGCACAACGGCCAAGGCTCTGACCCCGTGGAGCCGCAGATGCTGCTCCAGCTCCAGTTCCTAGCCAGGGTCGCTTCTCCTCCTTGGGAGGCTGTCTAGAAAAATTCACGGCAAAGCAAAAGTTCGGGGTGTGTGGGTGTGGTGGAGCGGCTGTTCTCATAAAATCCCTAAGCCTTAGTCTAAATTCCACGTGGTAGGAGAGGTCCTAGCGCCAGGTGGCACCAGGATTTTGCTCCAGTCAGACCCTCTTCCGTTTATTTACCTCCCAGGGCAGTGCCTGTGGCGCAATTTCAACAAAGTCCAAACACTCGCCAGTGTCCTGGGGCGAGGCTGTGTCCTGGAGCGAAGCCGTGTCCTGGGGTCAGGCTGTGTCCCGGGGCTTCTGTCTCCTCAAGCCATCCTCCCTGAGGCCTGCTCCTCCCGGGCCTCCCTCTCCGCTATTCCAAGGGTCACTTGGGCCGGAGACAAGGAGCCTTTGCCGGGACAGGCTCCCGTGCCCCGCGTGCTCCCGCCACCTGCGCATCCTGGGATGGCTGTGGACATCTCAGCTGTGTCCCATCCACTGGGCTCCTGAGAGCCAGCACACAGCTTCCTGCTCTCCCCAGGCCCGTGCCACTCTCTGCCCCGGGTGGCCTCTGTTCCTGGCCTCCCCCAAAAACCCCGAATCCTGCCAACTCCCTAGGCGGGTCCTGGACTCGCAGCAAGTCCATCCACATCTCCCAGCTCCACTGCACGTCCTGAGCTTCAGCAGCTCTCCTCGGGCCAGCTCGGTGCCTCACCGAGTGAGGGGGCCGGCCCCCCACTGAGAACATCGAACCCACGCAGCAGCTCCCCGTGCTGCAGCCGGGGGAGCACCTCCGGGAGGCAAATCCAGGCCCTGCCCGCCTCAGGAGCTCAGGGGCGCAGACGTGTCCTGGCGGGAGGCACAGCCCCTCTTGAGCCGGCCCTCCAGCCCTCCACAGCTCAGGCTACACATCCTGGGCACGGCGAGGCTTCTCTCCACGGCCGCCACTGTGCCATGGCCCTGGTGCCCTCACAGCCATTACCTGTGCCGCCCTCCCCTGGCTTAACGGAAGCCACCGTGGGGTCACTGCTGTCTGTGTTAGCAGCACTGACCCCCGGCAGAACCTGCTGTTTGCAAAGAATAGAAAAGTCACGGAGGTACGGAGACAACGCACGATCACCCACTGTGTGGCGAGGTGCTGGCCAAACTCCCAACGGGGAAACAAGGGGGAGGAGGGAGGCAGAGTCGGGCCCTGTAATCTTCAGGACATATTCACCCCGGAGTGAAAAAAACACCCCAAGACTGAATTCTGTATTGATTATCCCATTATTAATTTTGCGGAGGCTATTCCAACACTGCACATAACGAGCAACTCATCAAAGCGAGCCGGGTGCCACGGGGCGGCGCGGCAGGAAGGCCATTAGGTTCCTGTAATTGCCGTTCGTGGGCTCTCGTTAGCTCTAAATCGAATCAGCGGGGCTGGCCCAGGGCACCCTGACCGACGCCGCGGGCCCACACCAGGCCTCGCCAGCGACCACTCCCAGCCTGGCTGGGAACAGGACACTTGCACCGCAACGGCAAGACCGCGGAGGATGCCCCGGCGGAGGATGCCCCCAGTGGAGAATGCCCCGCGGATAATGTCCCGGCGGAGGAGCCCCGGCGGAAGATGCCCCAGCAGAGGATGCCCCGTGGAGGAGCCCCACGGAGGATGCCCCCGCAGACGATGCCCCGGCAGAGGATGCCCCACGGACGGAGCCCCGGCGGAGGATGCCCGGCAGAGGATGCCCCGTGGAGGAGCCCCACGGAGGATGCCCCAGCGGACGATGCCCCGGCAGAGGATGTCCCCGCGGAGGATGCCCCACGGACGGAGCCCCGGCGGAGGATGCCCCCGCGGAGGAGGCCCCAAGTGGAGGAGCCCCGCGGAGGGGATGTCGTGGTCTATGTCCAGGGCCGCACAGGGCAGGGACGCCTCCGCAGGCAGGACCTGGGTGCCCCCACACCCTGTCTTCTAGAAGAAATTCTATCAACCGACCGCTCCCGAACCCAGCAGACTTGGAAACCGAGCCTGGCAACTGGGAATGCATCTCATCCTCAGGGTTTCAAACCTCATGACACTGCGTTTCCCACATAAACAGAAAACACCGCTGAAATAAAAAAGACTCAGGCCCATCCCCGTTCCTCCGAAAAGTTTTTTGACCTCTAAGCCCCTCAAATCCAAACGCAAGAGCCCTCCACCACGCCCGTGGCAACCGCGCAGCTGCCATCAGGTAGGGCCGCATTCATTTCACCTGGAATTGTGATTTAAACGTGAATTATTTAACTTCTTGCTTCAACTGTTCTCCCTCTCCCTACTCTGATTTTCTGAGGGCTCAGGGATCTGATCCCCATATGTGTTTTTTTTTTTAGCCCTAAAGTAATTCCTAAATACTCGCTCATTCTATGTCATCTTTTGAAAGCGGAATCCGTCCCATCCCTGAGTTTCCGCATGGGGGCACGACCCAGCGAACCTCACCACGGCCGCGGTTCCCGTCCCACGGCCATATGGTTCCCGTCCCACGGCCACAGTTCCCGTCCCACGGCCGCGGTTCCCGTCCCACGGCCATACGGTTCCCGTCCCACGGCCACAGTTCCCGTCCCACGGCCGCGGTTCCCGTCCCACGGCCATATGGTTCCCGTCCCACGGCCACAGTTCCCGTCCCACGGCCATATGGTTCCCGTCCCACGGCCACGGTTCCCGTCCCACGGCCATATGGTTCCCGTCCCACGGCCACAGTTCCCGTCCCACGGCTGCAGTTCCCGTCAGGCGACCCTGAAGTGACGGCCCGGGAACCTGCTCGCTGTCCTGTCTGAATTTCCTCCTTGGTTGGGGGGCTATGAGTTATCTGGAAAACTAAGCACTAATTTCTTCTGTTTTCCTAAATTTGGTTTCTGAAGAAGCCTTAAAATATGTCTTCAGAAAAAAGATTGACCGTGGAGACACAAACTCTTTCGAGATGCCTGCTCACAATACACTAACAAGGACTGAAGATCCACGAGGCTTTACGGCTGCACCAAGAGTGGTTAAGTTTAAACGGAAGCGGCCTGTGAGCTCAGTGTGGTACCCGGCGCCGAGGACACTTTCTGATAAGTCTTGGTCCATTTCCAAACACCGAGGCGAGGTCAGCCCAGATAAAGTAGGAGGGCTTTCTGGGCAGGAGCAGAAGCTGGGATCGGAGCTCAGAGCTCCCCGGCTTCGCGTTCCCTCCCTGGTCCGCGAGCTGACAGTTGTCACAGCCTCCTGCTCAGGTGTCATGGGTGCTCAGCTCAGACTGTGCCGGCACCTTCCAGAACCTTCTGTAACTTTAGCAGGTCCAGATCTAATGGAGATCACTGATCTAATCAAAGTGGTCAAAACTGCTTAAAAGAAACCCAGGTGTCTTTGAGACCCTCCTGGGAGCAGGGGTGCCCCGCCAGGCAGGGGAGCATTGCACGTGAGGACCACGGCATGGCACTGCGGGAGCGTGTTTCTGAGGAAACATCACCGGGCCGGCATCTGCGTGCTCTCCTCTCCTCCCACACCCTCTGCATGGCCAACCCCCTCACCGCCCACTGTCCATACCCCAGGCCCAGCTCCTCCTACAGTGAAGGGGGACCTGGGGGAGCAGCTGGGCCCCGGCTGAGCTGGCAGCCCAGGGTGGGTGGCGGTGAGTTCCGGCTGGTGGAGAGCGGGCGTCAGGCAGGCGCGGTGGACATCTGCATATGTGGGTGCCAAAGCTCCGCCTTGAAGGCAGCTGGAGACAGGTGCAGAGAAGGGGAACAGGAAGTGGACGGCGGGGAAAGGACACGGGCCACGCCACTGCACAGGGGCCAGCACGTCCCTCTCCCCGGAGCCCACACACCTCTGCGGAGGCTCGCCACACTGCCCAGCAATGGCGTTTCCTTCCATGCGGGTCTCTGCAATGCTCTAATTCTCCGCTTTCTCCGTACAGGACACTGCAAGAAGCACAGACACCTGGCACGGCAGTGGAGACTGACAACCCTGTCCACTCCAGCAGAGAAAAGGAGCTGAAAAGAACCAGACATCACAGTGAACACGGCGACAAAAGAGAAGACAGCCATGAGAAAGGGAGGGAGGGAGGGAGGGAGAGACAGCGAGGCAGAGACAGAGGGAGGGAGATAAGAGAGACAGAGACAGACGGAGGGAGATGGAGAGAGAGAGATGGACGGAGAGATGGAGAGAGGGACAGAAACAGAGTGAGGAAGACAGGGAGACGGAGAGAGATGGACAGAGAGAGGGACAGAGATTCAGAGACAGGGAGACAAAGAGGCAGAGACAGAGGGAGGAAGGGAGACAGAGAGACAGACTGAGAAACAGAGACAGACTGAGAGACTGAGACAGAGAGAGGCACAGAGATAAAGACCGAGAGAGAGGGGAGGGAGTTCAGACCCTCTGTGCGTTTATGAGCCTTTGAGCACATTTTTGAGGGGCAGACTTGTGCTTTCAATTTTTCTTTTAATCCAGCATAAGCACCTAATTAACAGATAGGCTCTGACAAACATTTCTGAGCTCTTTTCTTAAATTAAAACACATAAAAAACACTTGCCCATGTGCCCCCTCACCCAACCCTCACACGCATGTTACTGCCCTGTGGCTGCCAGTCAGGCTGAGCGAACTGCCAGGTGACGAGGCTTCCTCCTGCCCAGCACCCTCCGTCCGTCCATCCCTCCCTCCTCCCGCCAGGCGCCCTCCGTCCCTCCCTCCCTCCACCTTTTTTCTCCAGCCTTCTGCCAAGAGGAAATAACTCAGCTGCACTGGGAGTCTGGGAATCCCAGAAAACAATCTGAAATCCACAAAAATAATTGAAGTTCACTTTTACTGAGCTGTTCAGTTCCATTCTGATTTTTATTACTATGTCAACAAGAGTTTAATTTGTTTTAAAGTTTGGGTTCTTAAATCTGAGTGATATACGGTAGTTTACAGCCCGCTGGCAGCAGCTACTGTGGAAAAGGGAAAGTACATGACAGGGATCCTCCGCCTGATGCCGCGACTGCGGCTGCGGGGAGCCCGGCCAGAGCGACGGCCCCCAGCTTCCCGCGGGACGGTGGCCACGTGACGGACGCGTTTCCCTCCACAGCCAGCTCCTCCGAAAGCTCCCAAAACCTAACTTCTCACATAAAAACACTGCAGATGCGAATGTGCTCGCTAACGTTTACTATTTCAGAGGGTGAGGGAGAAGGTTTTTATTTACTGACTTGTGAGGCTTCTTGCAACACATCACGGGTGGGGGTGCAGAACCCCGGTGTCCTTTCTGGGGCTCAGGGGGATGTGTGTCAGGAACCCACACATTTGTCCCCTAGCCCAGGGCTCGTCTGTGTGCCTGCTGAGACACTGCCAGGGTGGACATCTAGGCCCATCAGTGCCAGCTGAACAGACACTGGGCTGAACTGCAAACCCGTCCGCTTGGGGGGGCGAGGTCTTCACGGTGCTGCCCCGGAGGGTGGGGGCTCCCTTGGCAGAGGCCCCAGGTCTGTGGGGAGCCAAGAGGCCCCTCCCGGCCACGCCTGCCTGATTTACGCGGCCGCTCGCACGGCTCCACCGGCCCCGGCACAGCCCTCCAACCCGCAGTCCAGGCTGCTGTGCCTTCTCCCTCCCTGCCAGCAGCTCTGAGTGCAGCCTCGGGAACTGAGCTGCTGCCAAAGGCTGGGAGCCGTGCGGTTTCCAGGCCCTACTTCCTGCCATATCTAAAATAACAGCAGCTGGGAGGGCCTGATAGGGCCTGTCTGGGGCGAAGACTTCACCTCTGGGGTGGGAAGCAGGCCAGGGGCTGATAACCCCCTCCCCGCAGTGCCTGGCGACAGCGTCCTGCTCCATCAGCTCCGTTTGGGAACAAAGAGAGCCCAGCCACAGCTCCGGGGTGATAACTAGGGGAGGGCTGGCCCAGCCGCTGGGTCCATTGTCCCAGTATCAGGCTTTGATTACAGGTCCGGGGCCTGGTGGGTGGATCTTTGGAAGGGGATACACTTTCTTTGTCCCTTACTGTGTGTGAGTGTCCACACTGTAATCTGGAAGGAAGGAAGAACACTGTTTCAAAATTAAACTGAAAAGGATCAAGAGATTCTCAAAATTCCACACCCGGACCTCCAGTAATGCAACACAGAACCACCCAGAAGCCAGGCAGGAAGTGGCTGAGAAGTTCATGCTCCCATCTGTGTTTCTAAAGAGATTCCTTAATTAAGCAACACAGTAAGTAACTGGGAAGCGCACATATTTTTATTCCCTACGAGAAATTCTGTCGTGAACACTGTCATTTAAAAATAGAGCTAGACTCCTCCAAACACTCCCTACAGGACGTGGTCCAGGGACCATGTGTGGACGTGATGGCTTCAAGACCGGTTCCCCCAGCACTGAGCATCTTCAGAGGCCAATGAACCACGTTATGAAACCACACTCGCTCTCAAGCCCTGTGAAGAGAGGCTCCAAGGGCTGCGTGGAGGGCAGACGGACCCTCTGCCCTCCCTGGGGAGGGCATATCAGAGCAGGTGCCGGGCCAGCACAGAGAGTCCCTGGGACAGGCCTGGTCACTGGAAGTGGGAAGATGTGGGGGACGAGGCGCACAGTCCCGGTGTCTTTGCTGGGGAAGCTCAGGAGCATCTGTCCACAGAGGGAGGGGCTGACACGCAGGTGCCCACAGCCGCTGCTCAGCCGAGACCACTGTTCCTCTCCATGCTGTGGCTGAGGAGGCGACTGAAACCACGCCACAGGCTCAGAACCCACAGCGAACCACTCTTTATAAGGAGTCCTTTTTCTTGCATTAACAAAATGCTCAAAACTCACTTGAAGAAAAGCAAAAAGCACATGGCATTGCTAGGGTCTCCCAGCCCCTCCCTAAACATACAGCATTCTATGGAGGCACGTTTCACACAGGTAATGCACCCTTGAGAAGGGCACAAAATTCAGTGATTTTTGGTAAAGGTGCCCAGTTGTGCCACCATCACCGCAGGTGTCAGAACACTTCCATCACCCAAGGGTCTCGTCTACCACCTCCTCCCACGCAGCAGTCTCCTGCCTCTTCCCTCACCCAAGGGCCTCCAGCACCACCTCCTCCCACACGGCAGTCTCCTGCCTCTTCCCTCACCCAAGGGTCTCATCTACCACCTCCTCCCATGCGGCAGTCTCCTGCCTCTTCCGTCACCCAAGGGTCTCGTCTACCACCTCCTCCCATGCGGCAGTCTCCTGCCTCTTCCGTCACCCAAGGGTCTCGTCTACCACCTCCTCCCATGCGGCAGTCTCCTGTCTCCAGAGCTGCGCCTTTTGTGGGCGTCTCACATACAGGCATGCCTGGCTTCGCTGTGCTTCAGACACTGCTTTTCACAAATGGGAGGTCTCTGGCAACCCTGCACCAGGAATGTCTGTGGGCACCACATCTCCAATAGCAGGTGCCCACTTCATGTCTCTGTGTCACGTTTTAATAATCCTCATGATGTTCCAAGCTTTCTCATTGCTATCATATCTGCTGTAGAGATCTGTGATCTTTGGGGTCACTGTTGTCATTGTTTTGGGGTGCCACGAACTGTGCCCATCTAAGATGAAGTGAATGGATAAGAGCTGGGTGTGTCCTGACTGCTCCACCGACCAGCCATTCTCCGTCTCTCTCCCTGGGCTCAGGCCTCCCTATTCCCTGAGACACAACCATACTGACATTAGGCCAATTAAGAACCCTACGACAGCCTCCAAGTTTTCAAGTAAAAGTTCAAGGGCAAGGAAGGGTCACACGTCTCCCACTTCAAAACTAGGAATGATTAAATTTGGTGAGGAACACCCATCGAAAGCTGAGACAGGCTGACAGCTCAGCCTCCCGCACCAGTCCAACTGCGAATGCAGAGAAAACTCTAGATAGACAGAAGTGAAAACCACTGTCCCGGTGAACAACACCGATGATAAGGGGGCGGAACAGCCTTATTGCTGATACAGAGAAACCCCGAGTGATCTGGACAGAAGATCGAACCAGCCACAACATTCCCTTAAGCCAAAGCCTAATCCAGACCAAGATCCTCGCTCTCTCTGTCCTACGAAGGCTGAGAGATGAGGAAGCTGCAGAAAAAGAAGTTTGAAGCTAGCAGAGGCTGGTTCATGAGGTTGAAGGAAAGAAGCCATCTCCATACCATAAAAGCGAAGATGAAGCAGCAGGTGCTGACGGGGAAGCTGCGGCAAGTTCTCTGAGATCTGGCTGAGACTATTGATGAAGGTGGCCACACTAACAACAGATTTTCTGTGCAGACAAAACAGCCTTCTATTGGAAGATGCTGTCTAGGACTTCCATAGCTGGAGAGGAGTCAGTGCCTGGCTGCAAAGCTTCCAAGGACAGGCTGACCCCCTTGGTAGGGGCTAATGCAGCTGGTGACTTTAAGTTGAATCCAGTGTCCATCTGCCACCGCGAAAATCCCAAGGCCCCTAAGAATGATGCGGGATCTCCTCTGCCTGTGCTCCATCCGTGGAACGACAAAGCCTGGATGACAGCACCTCTGTTCACAGCATGGTTTACTGAAGGTTTTAAGCCCACTATTGAGACTTAACTGCTCAGAAAAAGAGTCCTTTAATAATATTACTGCTCATGGACAATGCACCTGGTCACCCCACGCAGGCACGAACATTGTTTTTTTAGACACGATGCTGGTGCACACTTAACAGACTCAGTACAGTGTGAGCATCACTTTTATATGCCCTGGAAGCCACACACTCCAGTGGCTTTCTTTTGCCATACTGGCTGTATCCCAGTGGTCTGAGGCTGAACCTGCGACGTCTCTGAGGTGTGCATACAAGGGAGCCACTGAGTCTGTGGTGTCATGTGTGGCTTTTTTCCCGGAACACGAGGGGTTCCAGGTTCACCTGTGTCCTGGCGTGCTCAGTACTCATTCCTTTTGGGGATGGATGAGGATAAACCCCACCTTTCCTCTCTCTTCCCCACATGCTGGGCATTGTGGTTGTTTCAGATGTTTGGCTAAAGAACGCTGTGAAGGACAGTCGTGTACAAGTCTTTGTGTGGACGTGTGCATCTGTCTCCTTGGATACATACCTAGGAGCGGAACTGCTGGGTCACATGGCAAGTTTCTTCTAAGAAATTTCTTTAAGAAACTGCCTAAGTGGCTGGAATGTAATGCCATGTTACGCTCCTGCCAGTGAGGCTTCAGGGGCCCAGTTTCTCCTCCTCTCTAAAATTGGCTGTTGTCTATCTTATCTCCCAAAGCCACTCGAATGGATATAAAATAGTATCTTATTGAAATTTAAAATGTGCATTCCCTAATAACTAGTCATGTGGGGTATTTTTTCATGTGCTTATTATACACCTCCTATGTCTTGTCTGGAGAAATGTCTATTCAAATCCTTTGCCCAGTTTTTGATTAGGCTTTCTGTCTTATTATTGAGCTGTAAGTGTTCTTTGTATATTCTCGATATAAGCCCTTTATCAGATAGTTGTTTTGCAAACATATTCCTCTAGTCTATTGCTTATCTTTTCATTTTCTTAATAGTACTTTTGAAGCATAAAAATTTTAAATTTTGATGAGGTTCCATTTATCAAGCTTTTATTTTATGAGCTGTGCTTTTGATGTCATATCTAAGAAACCTCTGCCTAATCCAAGTCTTGAAGAGTTCCTCATGTGCTATCTCCAGAAACGTTTGACTATTTCGGCTCCTACTAGTCCAAGATCAAGTTGATTTTCGGTGTGTGGTGTGCGTTTTTTTGCATGTGGCAAATGTCCCAGCACCACTTGTTAAAAAGGCTGTCGTTTACTCCAATTAAATGGGCTTTGTGCCTTTGTCAAAAAATCAATTTACCACAGATATAGAATTATTTTGGGGTTTTTAATTCTGATCTATGTGTCCTATGCCAATACCACACTGTCTTGATTATTATAGCTTCACAGAAAGTTCTGAAATTGGGAAGTGTAACTTCCCAACTTTGTTCTCTGATTTCAAAATTGTTTTGGCTATTCTGGGTCTCTGAAACTCCATATAGATTTTAGGATCATTCTGTGAATTTTAGAAGAAAAAATTGCTGGAGTTTTGATGGAGATGGCACTGATTTTCCAGATCAATCTGGAGAAAGCTGCCATCTTCATAATATTGATTCTTCCGGTCCATTAACATGCAATGTTCTCCCATTTATTTAGATCTTAACTTTCCCTCAGCAACGTTCTGTAATTTTCAGAGTATAAGTCCTTAACTTCTTTAAAGTTATTCATATTTTATTCTTTTTAATGCTATTGTAGATAGGAATTTTTCCTTGATTTCATTTTTGGATTATTCCTTGCATATGGAAACATAATTTATTTGTACCCTGGTCTCACATCTGATGACCTTGCTGCACTTGTTTGGTAGTTTTAACGGCGGGTTTTCCTTTACTTTTTTTTGCGGGTGGGGGGGTGTAGGCAGATTTCTCAGGATTTTCTACATAATAGAATCACGTTTTCTTCCAATAAAGACAATTTTACTTCTTCCTGTCCATTCTGGTTGCCTTTCATTTCTGTTTCTTACCTGGCTGCACTGGCTAGAACCTCCAGTACAAGGCTGAGTAGCAGCAGTGAAAGTGGCCATCTCTGCATCCTTCCTCATTGTAGGGGAAAAGAAGGTCCTCCGTGTTGGACGATTCAGTGTGATGGTCACTGTTGTTTTTTGTGTATGACTTTGATCAGGTTAAGAAGTTCCCTTGTGTTCTAAGTTTGTCAAGAGATTTTATAAGTTGGTGTTGGATTTTGTTAAATGCTTTTTTTCTTGCATTTATTGAAACGATCATGTGGTTTCTGCCCTTTTTCTATTAATATGGTACATCACATGACTTCATTTTCTGATGCTAAACCAACCTTGCATTACTGGGATAAATCCCACTTGGTCATGGTGTAAAATCTTTTTTTTATGTTGTTGGATGCAGTTTGATAATATTTTGTTGTGGATTTTTGCTCCTGTGTTCATAAAGAATATTTTTCTATAGTTTATTTTCTTATGATACTTTTGATTTTGGTATTAGGGCTATACTGGCTTCAGTATTAGAAGTGTTCCTTCTTCATTTTCTGAAGAGTTTGTGGAGTATTGGCACTGGTATTATTCTTGTAATGTTTAATAAAATTAACCAGTAAAGCTCTCTGGGTCTGCGCTTTTCTTTGTGAGAATATGTTAAATTATTAATTTCTTTTATTTCCCTGCTATAGGTCTATTATACTTTTCTGTTTCTTCCTGAGTCAGTTTAGGTAATTCGTGTCTAAGAATGTTTCCATTTCGTACAGGTTGTTTAATCTGTTGGCATAAGGTTATAGTATTCCCTTATAACCTTTTGATTTTTGCAGGGTCAGTAGTAATGTCCCCTCTTTCACTCCTAATTTTTCTTGTTAGAAAAACTCATTAAAGTTTTGTCAATTTTGTTGTTCTTTCAAATAACTAACTTTGGTTTTATTGATTTTTCTCATGTTTCTATTTCATTGCTTTTTCTTCTCATCCTCGGCATTTCCTTTTTTCCACTTGCCTTGGGTTTTTTCTCTCCTTTTTCAACATTTTTAAGGGAAAAGCTTAGATTATTGATTTGAAATCCACCTTATTCCTCATATGGGCATTTAAAGCTATAAATTTCTCTCTAAGCACTGCCTTACCTGCATCCCACAAAATTTGATATGTTGTGTTTTCATTTGCATTTAGTTCAAAATATTTTCCAATTTCCCTTATACTTTCTAACTTCACTCATGAATTATTTAGAAATGTGTTGTTTAGTTTCCAAATATTTGTGGAAATATCTGTTGTTTTCAATTGATATCCGTTGCAATCAGAATATTCTGAAAGTTATTAAGGCTTGTTTTATGGCATAGTAGGAAGTCTATCCTATGTGCACTCCACTCTGCAGAGTGTCCTACAGATGTCTTGTAAAGTTGGTTGATAGTCTTAAGTGTTTTATATCCTTTTGATTTTCTGTCTAGTTGTTCTATCCATTAAGAGTGATATACTGGTCTCCAGCTATTATTTTTCAACTATGTATTTCTCCCTTTAATTCTGTCAGTTCTTGTTTCATGTATTATGGGGCTCTGTTATGTACAAATGTGTTTATAATTATATCTTCCTGTTCAATGTATCAGGTTTATGATCAAAGAGAACATGACTACTGACAGTTCATTGTTTCTAGTAATATTTTTATCTTAGAGTTTAATTTGTCTGATATTAGTGTAGCTACTCCAAATTTCTACATTAACTCTGCATATCTTTTTCATTCTTTCACTTTCAACCTATTTGTGTCTTTAAATCTGAAGTATGTATTTTTTCCATTATCTCCATATCTCTTTTGATTACTATTGTACAGTATCTCTTTATCATTTTACTTTCAACCTATTTGTGTCTTTAAATCTAAAATATGTATTTTTTAGACAGCATATGGTTGTATCCTGTTTCATTCTGTCTTTAATATCCAGTCTGACAATGTCTACCTTTTTATTGGGGTGTTTATTCCACTGACATTTAATGTGATTATTGATACAGTAGGATTATGATTTCCATTTTGCTATTTGTTCTCTACATATCTTGTGTAACTTTTGCTGTTGTCATTGTTTCTATGTTCCTTCATTACTGGCTTATTTTGTGTTACGCACATATTTTCTAGTGTATCATTTAAGTGTATTTTTTGACATTTTATGTGTGTGTGTGACACATTCACACACATATATATTATTTTCTTAGTGGTTCCTCTGGAGATTACAATAAGCATCTTAGTCAAAACACTCTATTTCAGATGAATACTGAGTTCTAATAATATGTAAAGACTTTGCTTTGCTGTAACTTCCTTCCCCACCCCTTCCTTTGTGCTACTGTCACACAAATTGTTATAAGCACATTGTTATCAGCACAGGTTTGCAATCGTGTCTTATGCAGTTTCCTTTTACATCAGTTCAGAGAAGAAAAGTTTAAAACATGTTTGTGCTGTCTTTTTAATTCACCTATGTAATTACTCTCACCAGTGCTTCTTACCTCAGCCTGAAGGACTCCCTTTAATATGTCCTGTAGGTCAGGTCTGTTGGCAACAAATTCTATGTGTCTTGTTTATCTGAGCACAGCTTTGTTTCTCCATCTCTAAAGGTGAGTTTTACTAGATATAGAATTCTTGGTTGACAGTGGTTTTCTTTCAGCATTTTGAATGCGCTGTTCCACAGTCCTCCGACATCCACAATTCAGAATAAGCAGCTGGCTGTTAATCTTGCTGAGCATCCCACGTACTGAGAAGCTGTTTTCCTCTCGCTGCTTTCAGGATTGTCTCTCCCTTTGACTTTCAACAGTTTGGTTTGTGTCTGTGTGTGAGCTGCTTTTAATTTATCCCATTTGAATTTTGTGAACCTTTTGGATGCACTGAATAATGTTTTCCATCAAATTTAGGAAGTTTGGGGCCATTATTTCTTCACGTATTTTTTCTAATCATCTCTTTCTGTAACTCATTATGCAACTGTATATGTGTTTACAGCATCTCACATGCTCTGAGGCTTTTTTCATTTTTATTGATTCTTTCTTCTTTCTGTTCCTCAGTCTAAATCATGTTGATTTTTAAGTTTGTTGATTCTTTTTCTCTGCCAGCTCAAATCTGTTGTTCAGCCTCTCTAATGCATTTTTCATTTACTTTTCAACTGTGTAATTTCTATTTGGCTCCTTTTTTTAAAAAAATCTCATTATTGATATTCTCTATCTGGTGAGATATATTTGCCACACTCCCCTATAATTTTTTAAATAAAATTTCTTTCAGTTCTTTGAACATATTTATTGCAGTCGATTTAAAGCCTTTGCTAGTCTAATACCTGAGCCCTATCAGGGGCTACAGACTTTTCTTCCTGTGGATGGCACATATTTTCATGTTTTTTTGCATGTACTATAATTTTTTAGTTTATAACTGGAGAAGACAACTAATGCATTGTAGTGACTCTGAAATGAGATTCCCCCCATCCCCCTCCAAATAGGACTTGTTGTTTCTTGGCTTCCCCTCTCCTTGGTTGTTGCTTATGTGACTCATGACTTTCCTGGACTAATTATCTAGATGCTGTATTCCTTGCAGAATGTGGACACTGAGTTTTCTGTTCTCTCTGTTTTTAAATCTTGTTTCTGTCTTTAAGCCAGGCTGCCTAGGGATCACCCTCTGGTTACCAGAGTTTAATGGTCTGCTGTTACCAGACAGGAAGTTTCCTTAAATCCTTGAGCCACAAAGCCAGTCTTCTCCCTCTAATCACGAAACCTGTGTGTCAGGACCTGCCTCCCAGCCACAGGCAGCTTTAGCTCTCACTTCTGCTTGGTGGGGTTTTGAGGTCAGCCAGAAAAGAGTGGCCGGGGCCCTCTCTGTACCGAAGCCTTCACACATCCATTTTCATATGTGCCCGGGAATCTCCAAGGTTTTTCAAAGTCCCCAGGGTCACCTGGTCTGGCCAGGCTCTTGTTTGCTCCAATGTCGATCACAGCCTTGGGGCAGCTCCCATGATTACAACTGCAGCCAACAGTGATTGTGCCTGCGAACCGGCCTTTTCCAGGAGCTCCATGACCAGTCCAAATGTGGACTGCATCCTGGGACGGGGTTTTCAACAGAGCTCAGCTCCTCCACGGTCTGTGCTGTCACTGGCTTTCCATGGCTGTGTGCCTTGGGGCTGGAGCAGGGGTGGAGCGGCCCCAAGTGAAGACACCACCATCCTGTTCTTCCCCCGGGGCTGCTCTTCCTTGAGTGAACGCATCTGTGTTTGTTCTGTCCTCTTGGTTGACTGCCAGATTTGGTGGTTGATTTGACAGTGTTGCTGTATTTTTGTTGCTTTGGGCGAGAGCTGATTCAAGATGCTCTCCAGCAGTTTAGAAGGCCTGCTTCCCTCCAGTCCTTCTTATGCAAACGTGCCTTAGCGAATAGTCGGAAATTCTCTGAAGAAAAACAGACACCATGCTCCCCTTTGGCTTGCAAAGCCAACTCATACTTGGATGTTAGGAGTTCTGAGCAGAAATCTTTGCTCATTACATCTCTCTAGTGGGAAGAAAATACTCAACGGTAGAGCTAGGACCGGCGAGAGCGTGCGGGCCTTGGCGCTGGAGTTGGGGCACTCCTCGTTCTGCCTCATCGACTGACTTGGAGCAAGTCCAGCGGCATCTCTCTGAGCCTCGGTTTCCCCCAGGAAAGGGGGGTGGTGAGCACTGGCAGTTCTGCCTGCCCACAGCGCGTTCTAAAGCTGAACACGCACAGGAGAAAATGTGCAAAAGGTCACTATGGAACATACAAAGGCTACACGTCCAGGAAGAGCCTAGGACTGTGATCTGGGTCTTCCGTTTGCTGGCAAGGATGTGTGACCTCAGGAGTGAGTCTCTCAGCATTGACACGAAGAAAACACTACGGTTCCGACTGTCCCCTCTTTCTAGCCTGGGCTTGGTGGAATGTGTGAGTCAGTTCCTCGCTGCTCCTTGGGAGTCCATGTGCAGAAACGCACTTTGCTATCAGGAAGATCACCTGAACGTGCCCGTGCTCGAGCTCCAGGGAGAGCCAAGCACCCAGCTTGAGCGGCCCGGCCCTGGCTGCTCTGGCAAGAACAAGGCTGTCTGACAGACATGGGCAGAGCCCTCCACTGCCCCGGCCACCTCTCTCCCTCTGACGGGCTGTCGGCCACTGGGTGCTCAATGTGGCTGTTATGCTTTTAAATGCCTCGCTCATGGCTTCACACTCCGGTGCCCCAGCACAGCAGTGTGACATGCTGGCTCACAGATCTAAGCGTGTCTGTAAAGAACACTCATTCTCAAATAAGGAAGCTCTTTGAAATGTCTATGCATTAGGAAGAGAAAACGTACAGCAGTAGGAGGAAGCTAGGCAACTTGATTTGAAATGGAGATGATGCCACTTAAAATGTTTCTGTAAAGTTTGAACCCATCTGTAGGAGGAAAACAGAGTGCATCTACACAAGAAAAACACAGCGTTACAATGACACACTCGCGGATGCCTTACTACTGTTCACGGCTTGCCTACATTACAGTGACACTCGCGGACGCCTTACTACTGTTCACGGCTTGCCTACGTTACAGTGACACTCGCAGACGCCTTACTACTGTTCACGGCTTGCCTACATTACAGTGACACACCCGCGGATGCCTTACTACTGTTGACGGCTTGCCTACGTCACAGTGACACACTCGCAGATGCCTTACTACTGTTGACGGCTTGCCTACATCACAGTGACACCCGCGGACGTCTTACTACTGTTCAAGGCTTGCCTATGTTACAGCGACACACCCGCGGACGCCTTACTACTGTTGATGGCTTGCCTATGTCACAGTGACACTCACGGACGCCTTACTACTGTTGATGGATTGCCTACGTCAGTGACACTCGCGAATGCCTTACTACTGTTCACGGCTTGCTTATGTCACAGCGAGACACTCACGGACACCTTACTACTACTCACGGACACCTTACTACTGTTCACGGCTTGCTTATGTCACAGCGAGACACTCACGGACACCTTACTACTGTTCACGGCTTGCTTATGTCACAGCGAGACACTCACGGACACCTTACTACTGTTCACGGCTTGCCTACGTCACAGTGACACCCGCGAACGCCTTACTACTGTTCACGGCTTGCCTACGTCACAGTGACACTTGCGAACGCCTTATTACTGTTCACGGCTTGCCTACGTCACAGTGACACCCGCGAACGCCTTACTACTGTTCACGGCTTGCCTACGTCACAGTGACACACTCGCGGACACCTTACTACTCTTCACAGCTTGCCTATGCAAGATGACAAAGGCATCGCACACACGCCCCACACTGCCCAGATGCGCAGTCACGGCTGAACATCAGGGCTTGGTCTCTCTTTGCTGCCACTGGCCGTGAATTTTCTTTGGCACAAAACAGATCTAAACAATGCTCATTGCCCAAGCTCCATGAAATCTCTCCAGCTCTTCTCTCTTGCTTCCTTCCACCTCGTCCCTATGTCTCTCCCTCCAGTTACTGATTTCAGACAGCTCTCCACTTAACGCCGAAACAAGCTAAGACCCACTTTTAAGGAATCAAACGCAGAAGATTAACAGCTGAAAATGATACCCCCCAAATTTCCCTTCCAAGTACACAGAATTGGACCGTAGACTGATATTTCAATTAGAAACAGCGTAGAATTCAAAACCTTCTGTGTCCACAGTGAATATCTTCAGGCAATTTAAAAAAGTGCCCAGAACCTCACAGGCCCCAAGGAGCAGCCAGTGGGCAGCTCACAGGAGTGGGCACCTCTCCTCTCTCCTGTGCCCACCTCAGGGAAGGACCGAGGCACTGTGACCTCACAGCCTGCACGCCAGGGCGGGAGATCTCCAACAGCACCCACACGGCGTGTGCACGGCCCACGCAGCTCCTATTTTTAGAGAGCCTTGTTCAGCACCCGTCTCAGTGCCATCCTTGCCCCCATTTCCTGAAGGGGCAGACTTGCCACTGCAGCTGCCCCGGGGTTCTCCAGCCATGGGCTCCGTGCTCACCTGGCCGCACCAGGTTAATGGGGGGCCTGTGCCCGCTCTCGCCTTCCCCCGGCCGTACCAGGTTAATGGGGGTGTGTGTTCGCTCTCACCTTTCTCACTGTCCCTCGCGGTTGCTGGCTGAGACCAGGTGGGAGCAAGTTTTCTAGAGAGGAACTGAAAACGCTTGAGTCAACGTCTGTGCCTCAGCCCACACGCTGCCTGGCGCACAGGTTTGGACGCGGCCTCTGGTGGCTGCCTCACCTCGGGCACGTCACAGGGTGGGCTCCCTGAGGAAGCAGCTCCGGGCCTGGGGCTGGACGGGCTCTTGGCGTTGGGGAGCTGCCTCTTCAACAGCCTCCAGAGAACCCGCTCGTGCAGCCTGGCCCGCCCTGCCGACAGCAGGCTCCGTCTCCGGGTGGTGTGCAGTGTGATTTTTATGCCTTGAAACCCCCACGCAGCGGTCCCAAGGCACCAGGCACTGACCCTAATGAATGATTTGCACGGCTGAGTTCACTGCTCCATCCATCACGCAGTAGCCGACGTCTGCAACGTTAACGACACTGCGTGTTTGATCGCGGCACACAGACTCTTTCAATCATCCTCAGCTGCGGGGAAGGCCTCAGACCTGGGCGCCGGGCCAGGTTAGTAAAACTTTCCATGAGGAGAGCTTTTTGTTCTCTCTGGAGCAGCTCAGGCTCAGGAGGAGGGACAGGTGAGGGGCCAGTTCACAGCCCAGACTGCGGCAGACACACTCCGGCCGCTTCGTCTACCTGCTTGTTGTTTTAATGACATCGAGACTTTTAAACCCAAGTGCTTCTGAGGGACTGAAAGGGCCGATTGTGGCAGAGGCCGTGGGGCGGTCCAGGTGACACAGGGAGGCGCCCGCGGCAGACCAGCCTCGCGCAGTGGGACAGCCACTTTCCTCACGAGGCTCAAGGGAGGGTGCCCACTTCAGCGGCACAGAACCGTGGGCAGCACAGTGAGCCCCGAGCGCCTCCGTTTCAGAAGACGGGCCTCACAAATGCTCTCAACGCGGGAGCGTGTGACACAGGGCTGCCCTCGCTAACATGTAATTCATCGAGAGTCCACTCCCAGCGGAGCCTCCTCACGGCCCTTCTCCACGATGCGGAATGCGTGGAAATCACACTGGAAAAGGAGCCACACAGAGCTCTGTGGCATTTTTTCAAATCTACATTTAAAATAACGCAAGATACAGAAAACTACTGTTTAAAAAATGAACCTCTGTCGCTCGGCCGTGCTCGAGAAGTTTGAGGGGAAAGCTCAATCTTCAGGAGAAACAAAGATGACCTCATTATTAGAATTTATTTATGGGTCAAGCACTTCTGAAACAAAACTTGGGAGTAGAAAGGACTGGAAAGCAAAGAAATCCTAAAAAAAAAAAAAAAAAAAAAAAGGTGGATTCATTTTTCTTTCTTTTTTTTTTTTTTTTTGAGATGGAGTCTCGCTCTGTCACCCAGGCTGGAGTGCATGGCGAGATCTCAGCTCACTGCAACCTCCATCTCCCGGGTTAGAGTGATTCTCCTGCCTCAGCCTCCCAAGTAGCTGGGATTATAGGCATGCACTACCATGCCCAGCTAATTTTTTTTTTTTTTTTTTTTGAGAGGAGTCTCGCTCTGTCTCCCAGGCTGGAGTACAGTGGTGTGATCTCAGCTCACTGCAAGCTCTGCCTCCCGGGTTCACGCCATTCTCCTGTCTCAGCCTCCCGAGTAGCTGGGACTACAGGCGCCCACCACCACGCCCGGCTCATTTTTTGTATTTTTAGTAGAGATGGGGTTTCACCGTGTTAGGATGGTTTCGATCTTCTGGCCTCGTGATCCACTGGCCTCAGCCTTCCAAAGTGCTGGGATTACAGGCCTGAGCCACCATGCCCGGCCCCACGCCCAGCTAATTTTTGTATTTTTAGTAAAGATGGGGTTCTACCATGTTGACCAGGCTGGTGTTGAACTCCTGACCTCAGGTGATCCACCTGCCTCGGCCTCCCAAAGTGCTGGGATTACAGGTGTGAGCCACCGCACCCGACCTCATTTTTCATTTTGAGGCTTGAATTCCTTGAGACACACAGGATGTGGGTTGTGCGTGACCTTCAGGTTCCTGCGGCCGAGCGGAGGCTGCCACAGAGGAGGCTCCAGTGTGAACTGCCCTCCTCAGACCCCTCAGGGATGCAAACGGGGACACTGTGGACCCCCTACCCCAGACTCTGCAACTGGACACTATTCTATTATTGCCTTGTAACTCTACATTCCTGGAAAACAAAATCAAAACCCAAACAAAACAGATGAAAAACATGTACGCACAGAAAAAGTTCTTTCTACCTCCTCATGGGCAGGCCGTCGTCAGCATCACCACGTGTGAGGAGCCCCGGGTTGTCTCTGGCTGCCTCTGCACAGCTGTTCATGTGAAGCAGCAAGACCCTGAAGTAACTCGATTCATGGACCCACAGCTCTGATTCTGGTCAGGCGGAGGGAAGACTCTCAAACATGGCTGGGCGCCCAGGGGCCAGGGCTGGGTCCCCGGCCCCACGAGGACATCCCAGGTGCTGGCCTGTCTCCCCCTCTCTCTGCACGCAGCTCTGTGATCCACCACTGCTTGGTTTGCAGAGGGCTGGAGAATAAATCTGCACCCCATGCCAGGCTCTTTGTCCCTGGAGGCAGCGGCCAGGCCGGCAGAATGCAGAAGGGAAGCCGGGGAGGCTGGAAAGTGGACCCGGCAGGGCTTCTGTCACCTGCCATGCCCACGTCCTGCCACAGGCACCTCACAGGGCTCGGGGCTGGCCAGGAGGTCCCTGGCCTTCTGTCCCATTGGCCCATTTACAGATAGTCAGGGGTGTGTCTGAGTCTTCCCCCCGCCACACAGCCTTACTTCTCTCCTGTTTCCTCCAACCCCAGCTTTTCACTCTCTCCCTGTTGTGTAAACTAACAAAGACACAGCGACACTTTCCACCCGCTGAGGACACTTGGCATGCACGGCACCGACTTTTGACCTGGGGTTCGTGTTGTTTCTGTCTCTCATCTCTGCTCCTTCTCCAGGTGCTGGGATTGTCACTTGTGGGGGGCTCTGTGCTCCCCATCCTTCTCCACCCCCCAACTCCAGGTCACGCTTGCCCGCTTTCTAAGCCAGCGACTGAGCCCCAGGGTGGCTGCTGAGGTGCCCGATTCTCTTAGGGGTTGTGAAATTAGACAAAATATATATTAATACTAAACAAGCACTACCCACATTCACCCCAGCCTGCCTTCCCTCTCCCGCTGTCCCCATCAAGATGGCTCCTCACATTTCCGTGGAGCTTGTTGGGGTCTGGGCTCCCTTTCCCGCTGTCCCCATCGAGACGGCCCCCATGTACACCCCCTTCCGTGGAGCTGGAGTCTGGGGAACTCAGGGCTCCACCTCACAATTCAGGTCTTCAGCCTGTGTGAGGCTTTCCCGACACCCCGACACAACCCGGGCCCTGACCTTGTTTATGTCATGGCGTTTGTGAGCCTGGGGTGTGGGTTCCAGGTTCCAGGGACCCAGGGGAAGCCAGAGGTCATCTGCAGGGGAGGGGCCGACCCAGACTCAACCCTGATCCGGGACCCTTCCTGGCCATGTTGGTGGACGCTCCAGCCATCTTTTCACAAGGACAGGCAGCGCCCCATCTACGGCTGCATCCACCCAGGACGCGGGAAACGGCTCGGCCCGTGTCATTCTCAGTGAAGGCTCCATCCACTCGGCTCTGACAGAGCAATAAACATTTGAATCTGCTTTTCTCACCGGGGAGGAACAGGTGTCTAGAGTAGGTGGACCTGCCCCCACGTGCTCAGGAGGAACCTGGAGTCCACGGCCTGGTGCCTGTCTCCCAGGGCGGCGGCAATGTCAGGCCTGTATCAGGGACTACCCCACCGTGACTGAGAGCCTGAGCCCCAGGGACCACCCTGCCCTAACCCAGAGTCGGACCTGCACCAGGGAACACCCCACCGTGACCAAGAGCCAGAGTCTGCACCAGGGACCACCCTGCCCTAACCCAGAGCCAGGCCTGCACCAGGGACCACCCTGCCCTAACCCAGAGCCAGGCCTGCACCAGGGAACACCCTGCTCTAACCCAGAGCGGGGCCTGCACCAGGGACCACCTCGCTCTAACCCAGAGCGGGGCCTGCACCAGGGACCACTTCGCTCTAACCCAGAGCCGGGCCTGCACCAGACACTACCCCACCTGCACCACCTCAGCCCCCAGGACTCTCTCCTCCCCTTCACACACACCACGAGCAGAACTTCCTCTGCCACGCGCCCCGCCTGCCTGCCTGTGAAGGACTGAGAGGGGCTGTCTGCCCACGGGGGGAGATCAGGCCACAGCTGACACTGCTTCCAGCTGCCTGAAGCCTTAACTGCTGTGGTCCTGGCCGAGCATCGAGGGACCTCACAGGTGGAAATGAAATGGACATTACCTGCACACATTTGCCATGTCATAGGGAGGTGTCTGCACAGGTATCTCAACCTCCATCCCAACCCCGACCCCCAAAGTGGCACCGCCTAGCGCCATATACTAACCCCAACCAGCGCCATATGCTAACCCTAACCAGCACTATACGCTAACCCCAACCAGTGCCATACGCTAACCCCAACCAGCGCCATATGCTAATCCCAACCAGCGCCATACGCTAACCCCAACCAGCGCCATATGCTAATCCCAACCAGCGCCATACGCTAACCCTAACCAGCACTATACGCTAACCCCAACCAGCGCCATACGCTAACCCCAACCAGCGCCATACGCTAACCCTAACCAGCACTATACGCTAACCCCAACCAGCGCCATACGCTAACCCCAACCAGCGCCATACGCTAACCCTAACCAGCACTATACGCTAACCCCAACCAGCGCCATACGCTAACCCCAACCAGCGCCATACGCTAACCCCAACCAGCACTATACGCTAACCCCAACCAGTGCCATACGCTAACCCCAACCAGTGCCATACGCTAACCCCAACCAGCGCCATACGCTAACCCTAACCAGCACTATACGCTAACCCCAACCAGTGCCATACGCTAACCCCAACCAGTGCCATACGCTAACCCCAACCAGCGCCATATGCTAATCCCAACCAGCGCCATACGCTAACCCCAACCAGCGCCATATGCTAATCCCAAAAGTTTGTGTGTGGCTGGTCCCAGGTTATGGAAACGGAATGAACACAGGGCTCATAAATTGTGGCCAGAACAGCGTGCAGGGCTGGCGCTCGGGGTCTGTGCTCAAGGTCCCAGGACCGGCCTTGGGCCCGATGAGGCGTACGTGGACGAGATGACTGCGGTCCGTGGGCTGGGGTGGTGGGAGGCTGGAGGCAGACTCCAAGGCCGTCTCTGCTCTGGCAACACAGAAACCCCGGGGTCTTTTGAACAGGACGTGACCCATCAGGTCCGAGTTTGGGGACGATCACCACGGCAACAGAGTGAGGAAAATGGGGAGAGAGGCCTGCTGGGAACTGAGCTCACTCTGCGGGGAGAGGTTGTCCTCAAGTGTCCCGACGGCAGCACTCCGGGAAACAAACTTTCTTAAAAGGGGTGAGAGCGACTGCTTTACAGCTGGCGAATCCTGAGCTGGGAACCCTGAGCCAGGGTCCCACTGGCTGTCAGGAAAGGCCCCAATGGGAACGTGGCATTGGGCATCCTCAGAGGAGCTGCAGGCCAGGCCCAGCCCCATGGCAGATGCACTCTGGCCTCGGCCCTTCCATGTGTCAGGGAGTCGTCCGTGCACCCCCCTCCCCCAGTCCCATCCCCTCCGTGTCTACACATGGTCAGGCAGGCCAGGGCAGGGTCACACCCACACCCATGCAGGTCCGACGTCCCCAGCCTGTGCACTCAGCGACACAACAGCCCACCCTCTGTGGCCCACCAGGCCCCAAGGCAAGGCCTGGCTCACTCAGCTTTGACCTCTAGGACCAAGGCCAGAGGGGCCCGGGCCACCTGGTGAGGCTTTGGCAGTAACGGGCTGGGTCAAGGGATGATCTCGCCTGAGCACCACGCGGGTCGACAGTCCCCTGCCTGCCGTGTTAACGCAGAACACGTCCCAGCCCCCAGCACTCCCGCTGCTCACCCACCCCAAGTCCCACCCCAAACTCTACCCTCGCCATAAAGCCACACGTGGGCCCCAGGGCAGCAGAAACACGACCGGGACCTGCTTCCCACCTGGGCCTGCAGGGCACTGCCCAATCGGGGGAGCCCAGGGCTGGCGGGTCACAGCTGGGACAAGGCATGGCAGGTGGGAAGAGAATTTCTCAGCATCTCCCAGCCGCCTTGGGACCACCTGGTACCGCGTGAGACAAAGAAGGGGTGAGGGACTGGAGGCATGGACGTCAGCGTCCACCTCACGCAGCGTATGCAGAGGAAGGCAGAGTCCATCTGTGCTCAGGAGACAGCAGAGCAGGGACACGGGCCCCATGCAGAGCTCCGGCTGGCCTCGCGGGTGGACAAGGACAGCAGGCAGGTCAGACAGAAAGAACTTCAGGACGACATCTGCACAGGACACGGAACACTGTCCTGGCCCCGCCCCATAGTCATCATGAACCTCCAGAGAGTGGCCAGGGGCAGCCACGGGCCTCCAGTGTGTGGCTCCGAGGGACAGCCCTGGGGAGGCAGCAGCCCCTGAGCTGACAGGACACACTCCCGCAAAAACAGACGATTGGGGCTGCGGGCTCCATGGGACATGCTACCTCAAGTTCACACACACACACACCAGGGCTGCGGGCTCCATGGGACACACTACCGCAAACACACACACCAGGGCTGTGGGCTCAAGAGCTTAATATTTTGGGGGCTAAAATATTTGCATGCTCCTCCTCAAAAAGCTTGTAGCCTTCAGTCAGGAAACAGCAGGAAGGCGTTTGGCAAGGCCTCACTCCCTTCCCAGCAGATGGGAAACTGAGCTCCCGACGCCCGGGAGTCCCTGCCCCCCCTCCCCCGGTCAGGAGGGGCTAATGCTGCCCCCTCCCCAGAAAGCTGAGGCTTGCCTGGACCCCAGGCCACTGGGCAGGGAGTGGGCAGTGGCTCCAGGTGTGTCTGCTGGAACCCGGGCCTGGGAAACGTCATACACTTGGGAGGACTCACTGTGCCTCCGAGGAAACGAAGCCAATTCCCACGCAAACCATTCAAGCAGAAAACATGAGCGGAATCGCCCTCTAATGCATGGTCACCAGGGCTGCGGGCGTGCCCCGATCACAGCGCGACTGCAAGCAAGTCGGGCTGTGCCTTAAAATGTAAACACTCGACAAGAACGCCGCGGCGCCTTTGGTCACCACTCAACACAGAAAGGCCTGAGTGCTCAGGCTCCCCACACCACCCGCCTGGCTACAGACGTGAGGCCACTTCCTTCCCTAACAACCCCAGGTGTGCGGTGTCGGGTGCAACTCCGTGCTGTGCGAGCCCAGGGGCTGGACGGGGAAGACCCTGCGCCTGAGGCCTGAAGGCACAGTCTAGGGCCCCCGGTGTCACGGCCATCCTGCGAGCTCCTGGCAAGGCCGCCACGGCATTTAGATGTGTTTACAGAGCCGCACAGGGTAACGTGCTCGTCACCTCGGCTAAGCTGCTGTCTACAAGCCGTTCACGGGACTCAGGCGGCACCCATGATGCCCCGACTGTGGAGACCGGTCCCTCTCCAAGTCAGGGCTTTCGGCCTGAGCCGTGCGGCTCCATATTCAGCTGCAGAAGCAAACCTGGACACCAATGTGAGCCTTAGACCCCGGGACAGGTCTCACAGGAGGATCTGCAGCCCAGGACCCGCCAAGGGCCCCACGCTGAGACCACCGGAGCAGATCTCATGGCGAGCGCCCCAGCTGGCGCTGACACCGTGGCACCGCATGGGCACTTTATATCAGGAGGACGCACCCCACACCCAGCCCGGTGCCTCGGTGCACTTCCACACGTGCCACACACGCAGCACGCACACGGCCCCTCCGTGAGCTCACGCCACGGCACCGGGCTGGGCGTACATCTGCATGGCCGCGGGCACTCACCGTCATCCAGGTACAACTGGTCCAACTCTTCAGGCTCTCGCTTGACCGTTACAGGAATAGGGGCCAAATTAGGACTACTGTCCTCATGCGCCTCTGGCAGCAGCCGTGGCCGGGCGGTCGGAGACTCGTCCCTGCGGACCGTGGGCGGCGGGTGCTGCGGGCGGCCCGTGGCGGGCGGGCACGCTGGGCTGCAGGGCTGCAGGCAGGTCGGCTCTTGGGCGGCGGGCGGGAGTGGAGGAGAGGGGCTGCTGGGGCAGAGCGAGTGTTCGAGACCAGGGGGGCAGCTACTGCTTGGAGGCGCACTCACCTGCTGCGGCAGCAGGGCCGGGGGTGGCTGCCCGGGCGAGCCGGGGTGCGTGGCCACTGGCCTGGGCACGTCCTGGATGGCGGGGGCCTCTCCGGCCGGCTGCGGGAGTCCGAGGTGACAGTGGCCTGGGCTGGCGACGCCCTTGGTGTAGGACACGGGAGAAAGGTCGTGGAGCTTGGGGCTCGCGCCGGGGGCCGCTGGCATCAGGGTGCTTCTCTGCGGACAGGGCGGGAAGCCGGCCACGAGGCAGGAGCCGGGGTCGGGTGGCATCGCGAGCTGCTGGCTGTAGTATGGTCTTGGGAGAGGACTTAACCCCTGGCTCACCGGTCCACAGGTTGGAGCAGGCTCATAATCATCAGTGGGTTCTGTTTTTATAATTGGAACTGTGAGAAGGAAAAAAAAATTAAATAAACACGAGTTGCGGATGAGTATGATCAGGCAGGCTTGTGGCTGGGACGCCCTCCGCAAAACCAACAGGGCCCTGACTGGGTCCCTCTGTCTCCTGCCTGGTTCTCCCACCCCATTAAAAAAAAAGGTGTGAGTCATCGGCCGAGAGAGTCGCAGCTGGTTCTAATACTGGCAAAGACTGTTTTCCTTGGAACCTCCTGCAGCACTAACGTGCTATAAAAGTCCATTTGCAAACTGCAGTGGGAGCCCCGGACCCAGCGGCCTGTGGATTTGTAGGAATCAAAGCGAAAATTTCAACTTGGATGCACGACTGCATTTCTCCTTCCGACACTCGGTTTGATAAATGTCTGCACATTTGGTAAACTCGAACACACAACAAGACGGCTTTCAGGAATCAGTAAAAATCCAACTGCAAAGGTGAACGACTGCTCCAGGAGAAGCCGTCTGTCACTGTGAAAGAAAAACACTGTCGCGGAGGCTGGACCACCTCCACGGTGCTCCCGATTCCCCTTCTAAAGGGACGGGCTGTGTGGAGGCTGTGACCGGGCAGCCTTGGACGGAACAGGGGGCTCCCGAGTTTCTAGAGCTTTCTCTCACCCAGCCCTCCCTAGAAGTCCGGGGCTTTGGGGAAGAGCCCACAGGTCGGGTGCCGGGTCCCCAAGGCTGCTCCGCCAGGCCTGGGCCAGAGCCGACACCGGCTCCCAGCCCGCGCCCACCCCAGCCTTTGTGCCCACTTCTGCGGGGGTGTCAAGAAGCAAACAGGCAGGGCGTACAGTCAGCAGGAGCGGTGAGGCGGATCCCAGCCGGCATTCTTGCGGTTGCTGTTTTCTTGCTGGTCTCAGGCCTGTCGTGCTACTTAGAGGAGACATCAGACAGCTCAGTGGCTCTAAAGCTCTCGCAATGGTGCACGTAAATTCCTAACAGATGCGCGGTGCCACTCTGAGCGAATGCTACGCAGACGGCAAGCTGTGAGCAGGTCTCCTCAGCCTGTTTTCTCCTCCCCGTGGGCTGCACACTGGTGGGTTTTTGGCAGCAGGGTCAGCCACAGGGAGGGAAACTCCCCTCCCGTCACCACCTGGGGACCTATGCGTGGCCCCCAAAGCCGGCACACAGGCTCCCGGTGCAAACACTCGCCGCCACAGAGAGCCTGGCAGCCTCCTGCAGTAAACAAAAGCATTTCCACAACTCCAGAGAAAATATTTAGCCCCGGGCTTGAGCCCGTGAGTCCATGCAGCTGTTCCCCGCCACGGCTGGGTGCCAAGGGGTCCACCAGCAGCTGCGAACGATGGAGACGGCGTTTTCCTGCAGCTCGAGACGCCGGAGCACCTGTGCCATGTGCGGCCTCCCCTGCAGCCGCCCCCTCCCCCCCCGCACAGGTCCTGGCGGTCGTGAGGGCAGGTGCGAGTCATCCGTGGTGGCCAAGCCACCTTCCCACCACACTGGAGGCATCACAGGGACTAACCCATATGGGCCATTCCCAGCTATAGGATCTCACCAGCCTGAGTCCGGAGGAAGTCAACCAGAGCTTTCCACCCAGGGATTCCCAGTGGAGTTGCTGCATTTTGTTGCTTTTGTGCTGATTTTTCAAGTCCCTACTTTCATTCACTCATTCAAATCTTTCTATCATCCACCCTGTACACTGAGTAGAAAGCTCGAGGTTTAAAGCGTCTGCCCTACACAGAGTAGGGAGACTGAGGTTTAAAGCGTCCGCCCTGCACACTGAGTGGGGAGGCTGAGGTTTTAGAGGGTGGGTGACCAGGAGGTGCTGACGTCCAGGAGGCAGGAAGAAAATCATGGGGCCATCGTGATTCCAAGGCCTTCCCAGGACGCAGCCTGCAGCTCACCGACCAGGGCCCATAAAGCCACACTCTGCTGAGGGTCGTGCCAGGCCTTCCTGGGGCTCTGCAGCCCAGGCGTCCCCAGCCTTTGGCCTGGGGCAAGTCCAGCCACAGTGAACACGGGGAGTGCGGCCCAAGCTGTGAAGCTTGGAGGATGAGGCCAGGGGCTGCCTCTGCAGTGGTGCCCGGGGCAGGGGAGGGAGAACAGGTGTGCTCCCCCGCCAGCCTCGTCAGCCATCCCGCCCTGCAAGCACCGCCGAGGTCACGCTGGAATGACACCCCAGGACCAGGTCACGCTGGAATGACACCGCCGGGACCAGGTCACGCTGCAATGACACCCCCGGGACCAGGTCACGCTGCAATGACACCCCCGGGACCAGGTCACGCTGGAATGACACCCCCGGGACCAGGTCACGCTGGAATGACACCCCCGGGACCAGGTCACGCTGGAATGACACCCCCGGGACCAGGTCACGCTGGAATGACACCCCCGGGACCAGGTCACGCTGGAATGACACCCCCGGGACCAGGTCACGCTGGAATGACACCCCCGGGACCAGGTCACGCTGGAATGACACCCCCGGGACCAGGTCACGCTGGAATGACACCCCCGGGACCAGGTCACGCTGGAATGACACCCCCGGGACCAGGTCACGCTGCAATGACACCCCCGGGACCAGGTCACGCTGGAATGACACCCCCGGGACCAGGTCACGCTGGAATGACACCCCCGGGACCAGGTCACGCTGGAATGACACCCCCGGGACCAGGTCGCGCTGGAATGACACCCCAGGGACCAGGTCGCGCTGGAATGACACCCCAGGGACCAGGTCGCGCTGGAATGACACCCCAGGACCAGGTCGCGCTGGAATTACACCCCAGACGTCACATTCAGTCGTCACAACAGTGAGGCCCACTGGGTCCCATCTGAAGACAACGCTCACGCCTGGCTCATGAGGGTCTGTGGCTCTCAGCCCCGCAAGTTCTCCTTAGTTCGGGCGGAAGGAGGTGCACAGGCCCTGGCAGCGCTGGGGTCGTTCCTGTGGGGAGGACTCTGCCTCCAGCCACCTGAAAGTGGCTGCCTCTGGGGCTGGCCTCTTCAGCTGAGGGTTCACGGCTGGGGCAGAGCCCCAGGACTGCCTGTGCCAGTCAGGGGGCTGCGGAGGAGACAGCGCCCTCATGTTGATTGGGAAAGCCTACCCGCCTCACTTTACATTAGAAAGTCGAATATCTGGACCCTGGGCTGCAACACTTTTTTGAAGGGGCGGCGGGAGGCGGTGTCTGTGGAGGGTGGGGCTCTAACTGCCGTCTGGAGACCACAGAGCTGGAGTCATTTTCATCCAGGGCATGCGTGTTGGCCTCAGGCCATGGCGCCCCCACCAGCTCTGCGGATGCAGCTGGGCCTCAGGAACTGAGAGCTGGAACTGCCCCTTCCTGCTGTTCCAGCTTCAAGCATGTGGTAAATCCAGAAATGATGAGTCCACGACAAAGCCAGAAGATGGGGAGCCCCAGAGGCAGGGCTTGGCCAAGTGCTCTCTGTGAACTCAGGCCTGCGCCTTTGAGTGCAGGGGTCACCGGCAACAGGCCCAGATGTGGGAGTGAGACGCTGGTAGGCACCCACATCTCTCCCGCTCAGAAGACGCTGGTGTCCCGAAGGCCAAGCCTCCATTCTAAATTAGGCTGGTAATTTTCAGAGTTTATGATCTTAAGCAAAAGCACATGGCTGGAAGGTTAAATTAATACCCTGTTGGGATCCTCTCTCCGCTGCACGGGATTTTCAGCCAGGGCCCAGAAACATGGCCAGGCACGGGGGCCAGTGCGCCTCTTCTGTGAAGTGTCCCGAGCACTTTAAAAACTCTCACCTGCCAGCTCTGCCGGACACTAAAGGCCCCGTGCACAGCTGTCCCGTAAGTCAGCCGCCCCACGGGCCAAGGCCGGCTATGCCAGAGAGCCGTTGGGGCCGGGGCGACTGGGTGGCGTCTGCTGCTGCTGGCTGGAGAACGCCAAGAACACGGCGCAGACACGGCCAGTTTAAAACCGCGGTGGCGCCGGCATTAACCCCCGCATCTCTCCAGCCACTTGGATTCTTCCTGGGGAAGTCCTGACCTAGGATGGTGGTGGCGAGGGGCACAGGGCGCTGGGACACGCAACCCACCTCCCCAGGATGCTGGCGGCCGGCAGTGGCATCGGGACGCACGGGCTGCTTGCCCTGTGGGTTCGGAGCAGGCCCAGCACTGATGTGTCCACCACCCCCAGGGGCAAGCAAAAGGCCAAGTGGATGCTTCGCTGGGACCCTGCCAGGTTGGCAGCTCCTGTCCCCCCACCCACAGGCAGGTGCTCCCTCTCTTTCTGAAGCCCGGGGCTCCAGTCCACAGAGGCTGTGGCAACACGCTCCTCTCAGGAATAAACTCGTGTGCCTGCCCGCTGCTCCTCTCCCGCCCAGAGCTATTTGCAGGGAGCTGGGGGCAGCGACTTGAAACCTGGGATCACCGCATGTGCCCCGCCCACGACGGCATCTTGTGAGTCTGGAGAGCCAGTCCAGGTCCCTTGGCCCGGAGCTGGCAGCATGAGCTGTGAACGTGGTCACCGTGCTTGGAAGGTGCCCCGGGCTGACGGTGCAGGTGCGGGCCTGTTCCTGCTGCAGTGCCCCTCCCTGGGCTGGGGTCTCCACGAGGCTTCTCCCAGTCTTGCCCATGAGGTCCGGCTCAAGTCTGGGGTTGGCCAGATGGTTTCTCAGCCCTGGCAGCGGCGTTTTGTGCCATCCCAGCTGCTCTGAGGCTGCCTCCCACTGGGACCGGGCCTTCCCCAGGCGACTTGCCCCATCTCCCTGTCCTTGCCCCAAGGGGCACTGGTGCGAAGCACAGCCAGGGACAAAGGGCCGTGGACGGCAGGGATGCGCGAGGCACCCGGCACCCACGGGGGATGTTTCAGGATGGCCCCGCCTGACCCGCTGGCTTATGAGGATGCAGCGGGATGTTCTCTGCTAAGTCATGTCCTGGAGAGCTGCAGCCTTCCCAACACAGAGAGAAGCTGGAAAGTGCAAACTCACCTTCACAAGCAAAGGAAAGCCACACGGCTGCTTCCACATCCCAGCATCTAAGAAGCTTAAACACGAACATACTGCACCTGGGCTTGGCCTAAACTGTGCTTTCTGTGTGGGTTTCAGAGAAGATGGATCGCCTGCTCTGTAAATCAGAGCCTTGTAAGACGCATCCTATCAGTGAGGAAGTGAGCGAGCGTCTGCACGAGAGCCTGGGAGTCTAGCCCGTGGAGGGAGCCGCACAGGCCCAGTTCATGCTGAGAGCCCGTGTTCCGGGCTCACCCTGCGCCAGGCAGCCTCTGGCTGCCTCCTGATGATATCAGCCACGCGGGGCTGGGGTGGAGGTGGCGAACGGATGGGCTCAGAAAAGGGGCAGCTCATTTTCAAGCTAAGCAACGGTGCACCAGAAACACCAATCACCTGAGGGTGAGTTTATGAAACTCGTTACAAAGAGCAGAGTGTGGAAGGCGAGTGCTGGCCTCAGGGCTGGCCGGCTTTACAAAGCATATTCCCACAGAGCAGGCTGGCTGCGGTGTCCATGGCAGTCCCGTTGTCCATGGTGGCTGTCCCATCGTCCACGGCAGCCCCAGCGTCCACGGCAGCCCCTGCGTCCACGGGGACTGTCTGTGGAGGCGGGCACAGTGGTCAGCGGTGTGCAGAGCTGACAGGTAAACCGTCCCCGCAGACCTGGGCCTCACACTTGCGTCCTCCGTGGAAGGCACAGAGGGCCCGTCCCGTGCCTGGTGCTGTTCTGGGGCCCAGCTTCTCCCTGATGCCGCTGCAGAGTCTCTGCCTCGGTAGCAGTGACGCTGGGAGCTGAGTCCTGGATGGGGGCTTCCGCCCCAGGTGAGCACGACGTTTCCAGGCCCCATGCAGGTGCCAATTCTGGCCACAGACACAGGCAGTGAGCTGGGCGAGCCTCTCCTCCAGGACCTCCCCTCCCAAAGCCCCCGCCACAGCCATCATCTGCCAAAGAGCATTCAGCACAATCCTGGCCTCTCTTAAAGAACCCCCAAGCCTGGAAAATGGGCTGCCATCCCTACACGGCAACAGGAGCCAGGACCCACTGCAGCCCCTCGAACGGTTCCTGTTCTAAAGCCCCAGCCAGGTCTATGCAGCCCCAGGGCAGGCAGAGCCCCTCACCCAGGGCAGAACTGGGGGCTCCTCACAGCTCTTAATGGCCCCGACCACATCCTCCTCCCAACGTAGTCCCCTTGGCTCCTTGGTGTGGCCTGGCTCCCGGGGTACAGCTGGGGTCGTCACGGCTCCCAGATCAGGGCCCCCTTCTGCTATAAGACAGAGGTGACAAGATCTGAGAATGAAAATCAGCACGAGCGACACGGCGGCAGGCACGAGCCTGCCCCACCCGTTGGCTTCCTGTGTGGTTGGTGCCCGGCAGCTCCTGGCTCCTCGGGGGCTCTGTCTGCAGCACAGGGAGCAGCTGGGGGTGGGCGGGGGGGCCTGGGGGCAAGAACGGGGGCCTGGGGATGGGTAGGCAGGGGGGCAGGGGGCAGGCCCAGCCCTGTGGCTTTAGACAAGTGGGGTCACTGCTATGGACAGACTCGTGTCCCCTCAACCTCATGTTGAAGCCCTAACCCCCGTCCGCGTGACTCTACTTGAGAATGGTGTTTGCAGGAGGTAACTGCGGGTTAAACAATGTCATCAGGGTGGGGCCCTGATCCAACGGGACTGCCGTCCCACGAGGAGGGAGAGAGAAATCGCCTGTCCTGCCACGTGAGGATATGGCAGGATTTTGGCTGTCTGCAACTTGGAACAGTCCTCACCAGAACCTGACCGTACCAGCCCCAACCTCAGACTTCCAGCCCCCAGAGCTGAGAGAAATGTCTGTTGTTTACAAGGTGCCTGGCCGGGTGTGCTCCACTATGGAAGCCCCGAAGACTGAGACAGTGCCCCGGACCCCCTTCTTCTGCCAACAGTAACATCTGGCGTCGGGGGCGGGGAGATCTAACGCTGAGCTGCCTGCAGGCTGCAGGTGCCGTGCACAGCAAGGAATTATCCCAAGACAGTTCCCTGCTCCCCCATGCCCGCATTTTTATGCAACCTTGTGTTCAGCCTGAATTACTCTACCAGGTATGCGCTACAGTACTGGACAAAAGGGGTTTTGTTCAAAGTCTAAACCCCTAGAAAACAAAGATCAGATTGTCTTCTGTTTGCTGTACCACAAGAAAGTCCAAGTTTTGCCATCAACATAAACAACCAGGAATGACACCTCCGGGGCATGACTTTTTTCAAACAATGAAAGAAAACAGTGGATGAAGCTGCCTTCTCACCCGTCCCTCGAGGCTGAGAGGCATCATTTCTCCATGTTCAGAGCCAAGATCAGTTTCCAGAGCAGGTGAGGGATCCACGGCCGACCAGGGGGTAAATCTGCACCAACCAGGCACCGCCTGATGTGGGAGACAGAGAAGGGTCCTTCCGAACTCCATCCACTTTGGGAATTCGTGCTCTCTCCCCCACTCTTCACCGGCGTTCCTGCTGAAGCGCGTTCCAAGGTTTCCAGGAAGGCACGATCTTCCGGAATCACAACCACGTGAGTCCGGCGAGTATTCCAACCACGCACGCCACAGACCTCGAGGCTGAAACTGCAGCTCCATGGCGGCTGACAACCGTGGCTAACCCCGGCCATGTGTCCGGGACGGGCCCAAGTGCTTTTGTTCATGACCTCACTTCGCCCCCACACCCATCCTGTGTGTCGGTGGGGGTGAGAGAATTCCCTTTCCCTCAGGTTTATCACGTCGACCCCGAGCAACATCGGTGGGGGGCTTCCTACACATACAGAAGCGTGAAAACAAGCGCAGAGCTCAGGTATTTGATGGGGGTCTCAGGTGGCAGCGACGGGGCCAGGACGGCACGGCAGCGAGGGGAAGCGTGAGGGGGGCCTCAGGCTGTGGGGTGCCCACGGCCGCAGCTGTGGCGGCCCCGTGCTGCTCCAGGGCACAGTGAGGTGGGATCTGTTGCCCAATTAGGCTGATGACAGAGGACGCTCCCACAGACCACACAAGCCAAAACACACATCGGTCGCTTTCGCCAATCCTCGCCTGGGCTGCCCGCTGTGTTCTGTGGGGCGCGTGACTCACGCTCCCAGGCAACTGTGGAGCCAGGCTTTGCCATTCCGGCTGGAGCCACGGAGCCACGGTGGGGCAGCAGCACGGCCGACGCTGCCCGGAGGCGGCTCCACGTGGACAGGCGGATCCCTCCCAGGTGTGCGGCCGGCGTCGCCAAGCTCAGGGCGCTCCTCTTGCCCCACGCATGTCCCAGAGCGCAGGCTTCCTGGCACCCAGCCTCCCCACTGACTCACACCTCCTCGTTTGTTTTTGGTGACCCGTGGCCCTTAGATTTCTCAACAAGCCCCTTCCCACCCTCTCATCCCGTCTCAGGCTCCCGGCCCCACCCCCCTTCTGGAGCCGGACTCGCCCAGCCCCAGGTGCGCCCATCGGATGCTAAGCCCCGTGGCTCTTTCACAGCAGTCTGGATCCCAACGTTGGTTTCCTAATTTATTCCCCTCATCTCTGATTTCTGCAGGAGCAGTCTTCCACCCCAAATCCCTCCCGCTTTAAAACAGGTTCTGAGGACACGCACGGCCTGAGTGTCGGGTGGCTAGGATGCCTGGCGTCTTGCTGGGGGTGGTTTTGGTGAGCACATCTCCGGCCTCCCTTTCAATTGGAGCCCTTCTTCTGACGTTTGGGGAGGTCTCCTGGGAGGCCTGGTGGGGTCAGCACCCCCACAGCATGTGAGAGAGAATTCCCTTCCCTCAGGTTGACAACGTCGACAGTGAGCGTGAGAACATGCTTCCCTCACAACGTCGACAGTGAGCATGAAAACACACTTCTCTCACTTGCTGTCTGAAGAGCGAGGCAACTGACAAAAACTGAAATTTAATAAAAGCTGCCTCCCTCGGGTGGTTGTGGGGTTTTCAGTAGAACAGGAATGAGGGGCCCACAGGCTGCTGTTCACAGGTGGGGCCAGCTCAGCTCCAACCCCAGAAGCACTCAGCAGCTGGGCTCCCAGAATTCTCGCCCCTGGGGTGACCTGGAGCGCGGCGCAGGCCATGCTGTGGGCTGGAAATGTCAGCATCATCCGCTCTGTTTGAAATCAGGTAGGACTTCTAAGCTGGGGCAGAGCTGGGCTGAAACATCAGTGTGGGGGTCCCGGCTTGACCCCCACAAGCTGCAGAAAGGGGAGACCACCCTGGTTCCTGTGCAGGACAGGGCATGGAGTGTGGGTCATCTGCGTTTTAGGCCCTTGGAGGGCGCACGAGGGGTGCCAGGAGAATCTCCGCTTTGAGAACCCGTGACCAAGCCCTGGTGCGTCAAGACACCCACAGCCGACACATGGGAAGTCTCTTAAGGCTGAAACCCAGAGCGCCGCGAGGCCAGGGCTGACCTAACCTTGTCAGGAGCTGGGAGGCAGCTGCCAAGGTGGCAGGATCAGATGAGGGAATGCGGGAGCCATACCTGGGTGTCTGAGGTGGGCAGCTTCACTCTGCAGTGAGAGCGGAGCTCAGGCCCAGCCCCAGGGTGCCTCCAAGTGTGTGGGGTGAGGGGAGGGGAGAGGAAGAGGCCACAGGTGTTCGAGGCCCACCCAGGCTGTGCTTTTGGCCAATGGCACAGAAAGGGCAATTTGGGGCCGCTGAGAATCTGCAGAGACCTTACGAACTTCACTGTCTCGGGATCGAGCTTTCCATGCAGGGACTTGTACAAAGTGAGCCAGAAAGTCCAGGGAAAAGGCAGAATGGGAAACCCCTGGGAAGGGGAGGCTGCCGGGCTGAGCAGAAGGGCGTGGAGGTCAGGCGGCGGCCCAGGACTGCTTGTCTGCAACCAGGCGGATCCCTTGCGGAGTGCTCCGAGCCCCTCAGCTCATGCAGCCCCAGCTGAGCTTACTGAGGGCCTGGGCCACGCCACCTGGAGGGGGCTTCCTAGAGGGGCCGGTTCTGCTGCCTGGGAAGCGCCAGCAGAGACAAACCCCCAGCTGTCGACCCTGGGCGGTGGGATCTGTGCACGGGGACCTCAGTTTCATAGCTACCCCCACCCCACAGCTCACACCATGAGCAGCTCTCTCCCATGATGATCGCTGGGGTGGACCCAAGGCCACAGGACCCCGGCTCCCTCTGTACCAACACCTCTCCGATGCCACCGTTATCGCTGGATTTAATAATCCATTGCAAACAGGGAAGTAATGGAATCTATTCCCCTTTCTACCCCTTGAGGCAGAAACAGATTCTCAAGCCTAGGTCATCATTGCAGGGCCGGCAGAGGGGCTGGTTAGTACCGGGGGAGGGAAGCGCGTCTTCCCTTCTTCGTGACATTTGAGTCTCCAGCTGGCTCCTGCCTGGGCTCGGGGCCCACGCCCACCCCCGGTGAGGGACCCCCAGATCCCGAGGCAGATCTGTTCTGACGCCTTCACACCCTGGACGTCACGTTCTGTGGTCAAAGCTGTTTCTGTGCCTGGGTCATCACAGCAGCCACTCCCTGTCACGGGATGACCCTCAGCTGGACTGCGTGTCCCCTGAGGAAGGGGGCTCTGGCCACGAAAGGGACCCCCACAGAGGCAGGGCTGGCTGTGTGTTCCCACAGGGACCTAAGGCCGGGAGCAGCTTCTCCTGGGCACTGATGGGGGAAGAGCTCCGTGTCCCCAGCTCAGGGGCCCTGGAAACGTTTCCAGGTAACCAACTAAAACAACTTCAGACAAAAAGACCCGGCATTTGTCATGTTTTATTTTCTTGTTTAAAACAATACTGACTTTGGTAGGTAATTTTGAGTTTGTAACTTGGTTTTCTTTCTCCAAAGTGCCCGCGGCCCCCCACGAGACAGATTCCCAGCCCTGCCTGCTTATATCTGGGGGCACAAGTGCACCCCCTCACGCAAGCTCCAGGCCACGCGGACACCGCCTTCTAACCAGACCTGGTAGGGTCCCCACGTTCCAGGTTCGCCTCTCTCCTTTAATGCTGACGTGCTGGAATAACCTCTCGGAACTGCCAACCTTCCTGGCACCAAATCATCCCTCAGCCCTCCTAACGCGCCTTCTGGGAGATTACATTCAGGCGCAGTTAAACAAAAACAGTGACAGACAAGCCACTCAGGAAGCCTCTCTGTGGGCACGTGTGTTCCAGCCCCTTTAACTGCAGACAACGTTTTCACTTTCCTCACCGGGCAGCACCCCGGGATGTCAGGAGGGGCAGCCAGCAGGACTCCCCGAGGGCTATGCCCGCTCCTTTCATGGGGCTCATACATTCTGCTGGGAACTTCTCCCATTTAACGCCTGCCCCCTCAGGGAGGGTGAAGGGAACTCTCCCTCTGGGCCCCATCACAGACCATCAGCCAAAGGCGTTAGCCCCACCTGAGCCCGGGGGCCCCCTGCACTCAGATGCCTGATTCCCAGAGGCTGACCACTGCGACCTTCTGACTCGAAAGGAGAGACGTGAGGCCCCCTGAAGACGGGAGGCGGGGCCGGGACAGGGGCTGCGGACTGAGCTCATCTTCAGCCGAGTCATCAGAGGACGCCTTCGGCGCTGAGATGAGGAGTGCGGGCGGCTGGTGGCCAAGGCGTGTCCCCAACCCACCCCCCACAAGCACCGGACACCTCGGGCACCTGGATTCCAAACGCTTGGAGCTCTCGGAGGGGCCTCCCTGTGCTGCCTGTGGGGACGGCAATTTTGAAGGAAAACCTACAGTGAGACTTGACTTTACAAACATGTACGTGAAATGAATTCCACAGCTGGAGTGTAAGTGGGTTCACTGTTGTCACCTTGTGCATTTCAACAGCACATTTCACGACCCTAGGAGTCCGCCCCTCACTGCCGTGACCCCTGGGCATGCAGACCCGAAGCTCATCGGCACAGCGGAAAGCTAGACTGCTAACGACCCCATGACGACGGTATAGAAAAGGGAAAAAGCCAAGAGCAGCTTTGAGTCAGGCCGGTGCTTGCTACCCAGCTGTCTTCCACCCACACCCACCCGTCCTGCCTCCACCTCCAGGGTCTGCGGAAGCAGAGCTGGCAACTATCTCTTGGACCATGTGGCAGAAGCCGTCTGAGCTGGGCCTCAAGACACAGATGCACAGCACAGAGGACGCAGGTCCTGGAGTGGCCTCGGCGTCCTCAGACCCAGCCGGGGTTGCAGAGGCAGGAAGTGCAGCGGGGACGCGGGACGGAACACGGATACCTGGGTGCTGGTTTCCATTCATTCATTTATTTATTTAAGAACCACACTGACAGTGGCCTCGAGGTAGGCCCAGTGTCAACACTGGGGATCTCGCCCTGCGGCAGCCTGGGGGCTCTGCCTGAGGGGCTCACAGTCTGGTGCAGGTTGCGGTCGCAGCCCCCAGGACCAGGTGGGGTGACAGGGAGCCGGGGAGCCCCTGGGGGCTGGTGGGGCTGGTCGGTGTGCTTGTGGGGACCTGGGATGGTCACCCAGGGACCATGGTGCTACATCCAGGAGAGAAGAGACGACGGAGGCAAAGAGAGGGAAGACGGGCGAAGGCTGGTGCCCAGGGCGAGCCTAGGGAACCTGGCCTGCGTTGAGCCATGCTGGGGCAGATGTGGGGTGGAGGGTGCAGCCGGGACACTGGGCAGGGGGTCCAGGAGAGATGTCCACGCTGGGCACAGAGCTGAGAAGGGAACCGGGGCCGACCGAGGCAGGAGTGCGGCTGGTAGGACAGGACGGCCGGCTGCCGGGTGGGGTGTGGACGGGAGGTAGCAGGAGCGGCTCAACCCCACCGGCTTCATGCTGTGGCCACGGTCCTGGGGGCCTCCACCTCCCGCCTGTGGAGGGCAGGCACGCTCCCCGCACGCCCCTTCTGCCTCTGAGATGCGTGATCTGTGCTAAACTCAGTGCTGCTCAAACCCACGGTGGGGACTGCCGCATGCCGAGCAAATAAGAAAAAAATTAATGCACTGCTCTGGAAAGCAATCCTTCTTTGTAAGGCCTAGGTTTTCTTTAAAACATTCAATTTCTGGTCAACCATGCTTGAAGTTTAATTAGGACACAATCATTATATTTTCAGAAAAAGATGAAATATTTTCTTCTGTAAGATATATTGTACTTTGTTCCAAGAATGGGTTGGGCTCACTAAGTGTGGGCGGCACAGACCACGTAAACCCCAGTGGGGTCCAGAGCGTGAGGCCCTTCCCCACAATCCCAGGGGTCCCAGAGCGTGAGGCTCTTCCCCACAATCCCGGGGGTCCTAGAGCATGAGGCTCTTCCCCACAATCCCGGGGGTCACAGAGCGTGAGGCCCTCCCCACAATCCTGGCGGTCACTGAGCGTGAGGCTCTTCCCCGCGAGGGCTGGGCTGGGGGCTGCACGTCATCCCTACAGCTCTGTCTCACAGACACTCTCAGGGTACAGCGACTTTACAGCAAAACCCCATTTTCCACATCTTGAGAGGCATTTCTAGAGCTTGCCTGATAAAACAGGGAGTCCCAACAGTTTGGTGTGAACGTGGGGATTCAAGGGCTTTCTTAGGATCTGGTCTATTACAAATGCTGTTTACATTCAGAGAAAATGGAAACCTTCAAAAACACCCTGATTTTACTAAGAGAACGCGGCTGCTTTTGCAATTAGCTCCCAGTGTGTAATTTCCCTCTCAGATGATAGGAATCTCTGCAGTTTTTAGAAAAAAAGCAATATAAAAAGATTGTTGATGTTAGCTAAGCTTACCCAAAATACAGTAAAATTCAGGATGACAGCTAACTCTGTCCTCTCCGAACTGGGGGGAGTGGCCAGTACCCACAAAGGAAGCCCAGGATGGCGTGGGGGACACCTTTCTCTTCTACTGGTTCAGGGACTGAAAAAACAAACTGGATGGTATTTTCTTTAAGAAAACACTCTAAAGGTTAAAAGGTAAGATGATTTTTTTTTATGAGTGAAAAGGAGCCATTCCCACTGTGGGTAAGGGGCAGACAGGTTGAGGAGAAGGTGCCCCAGCCTGGATGTCCGTGGTCCCAGGAGATGAAGTTACCCCTGGAGAAGTATCTCGGGGACGTCCGCCCAGCACAAAGCTCGTTCACCATCCTTAAAGACCACATCAGGACTATAGGCTTAAAAGCAAAGTTTATTCCTAAAGGTGCCTGCAAAATACCTATACCTATTTGCCTTTTCACCTTAAGCAGCTTTAGGATGCAAATGCACACCAGGACCCCCTCAGTTTTTTGGAGCAGAAGAGCCATGTTTTCCCCTTGGCTGTTATACATTCGCAAGAAGCAAAATAACCATGACTATCTGAGTATGCAACCCCCACCCCCCACCCCCAACAGGGATCAAGGAAAATGCATCCGAAGCTTCCCTTTTCCTTTCCTTTTCGGGGCATCGATGGCTTGGTCTCACTAACGGGACATCACACAGTTAAACGTGCAACACGCCACGCTGCTTTACGGCGACGTCGTTTCTGCGTCTTTAGAAAAAGCACCCCACGCGCTCATGTTCACGGCTTACGGTTAGAAAGATGGCGTTACCGTTGGCGGGAAGGTAGGTGAAACGCTGGTACTGGCTTCGCTTTCTCTTCCCGTTGCAGACGTAGAAACTGACGTGAACGGGGCTGGTTATCCTCTGATTCCGAAACGGCGGGATCTCAACCACCAGAGAATTCTAGAGGAGAAGGGCACACAGGAGGCACAATTAGCACCGGGCAGGTGACGGCTGCCGCGCCACAGTGGCCACACAGCAACCCTGCGTTTCCACGGCGGCACCACGGCGGCCACACGGCAACCCCGCATTTCCATGGCAGCACAGGGCTGCTGTGACAGTAAACTCCTGACCGGCCACCTGGGCAGTCCAGAAGCAGCCGAGGACAGCCCTGGACGCTCTGTGCCACCTGCACACGCGTGTGGACACGCATGCTCACAGGGAAGGGGCTGCCCTTGGCTTCTTGCACACCTAGGAGCCGAGAGGCTTCCTCAGAGCAGCAAAGCAGACAAGACCAACCTAAGACTGAAATCTTGTCAATACGGGGAAAGAAGCCAGGAAAAGAGAAGCTGTAAACAGAACTGGGACCGGGTGCCTGAGGCTGGAGGTTGCCCGGGGCCACCTGGGCAAGGGGCCTGGCGGGGATGCAAAAGGCTCTGCCTGCTCCGATGCCAAAGGGTTGGTGACCTTCAGAAAACGACCCAAGGCCCTGCCGCCAGCCGCTGTGTGATGAAGTACTCGGTGGCCCAGCACCTGCTCAGGTGACTGCAGTGAAACCCGGAGGAGCAGGTGCTTCCTGGAGATGTGGTCTCTGGGGAGGGCCTGTGTTGGTCACATTTGACGATGGCTGAGGCCCTCAGTCAGACCCCAAATTCACTCCAACTGAGGAAGAGGAAGCAGGCCCTGACCGCCGCAGACCCCGGGGTGGGAACAGCCAAGGGCACGGAGGCACAGACGGCAGAGGGCGGCGTGTGGAGGCTGCCGTTACCTTTTCATGTTTTTAATGTAAGAGCCAGCAGCATGTTTACAAAACTCACGCTCTTTCAAGTATACACATGAAACACAAGCCATGGGGTGTGTGGCGCTGTTCGCAGAGGTCGGGGCTGGGTGGAGGGCTGGGACACGGAGACCCCGACCGCGTGCTCAGGCCCCAGTGTTACTCGGGCCCCTTAATGACCCTAAATGACTGGGGTGATGCAGGCATCCCTGCCGAGGGCAGCACTTGGTATCTGGGGAGAGGGTTGGCAGGAGTCGCATCTATAAAGTTTCATTTTTATAATCGTATGACTTAGTTTAACAAGCAGGAGAAAAATCCATTGTATTACTTTTTTTGTTAAAATAATTAACTATAGCTCAGCACCTAACTTATTAGCCAAATTGATTGAACCACGTTAACAACAAAATCTTAAGAGTGTTAAAGACAGAAAACTGAAGACAACTTGAGGTCCAGGTTCTTTCATTTACAAATAATGAAACAGCTGAGGCCCAGACACCGATGCAGAGGGGCCATGCCCTCCCTGCACCACCCCCACAATGGGGCCCTGTGCCCGGGGGCCACACTTTCTCCTGGCAGCAGGTCTGTGTTGTTTCATTAACTGCAGTTCATTGGGAAGAAGCAGAAGCCATGGCACATGGGCGTCTTCCTGCCTTTGCCCCGCATCAGAGCTGCCCCAGGAGAGCTGAAACTGCCGCTGGAGGGGCCATGAGTGCTGTCAGTGGGCGGGGCCTGGGCTGCCCCAAGAGCACTGTGGGTCTGGGCCATCTCCTGGGCTGACCCGGGAAGCTCTGGCCGCCCAGAGCCTGTCTCAGCATTTGTACGGGGGATAAAGAGACGTTTCCTCCAAGGCTGTTTTCTGAATTCAGCAGCGCTCAGGGCAGCTGCGATGGAGTCAGCAGCTACACCAGGAGGGTCTTTAGAGCAGAAGCAGCTGAGGGAAGAGACAAGAAGGAAACGTCTCACGGAAGCCGAGACTGAAATAATAATGGGCCGGGAGGCACTCACAGGCAGCTGCGAGAGGAGTGGGGAGACGGGGACCCCACGGGACAGGCTGGGGTGGAGGCAGGGACCCTGTAGGACAGGCTGGATGGGTGGAGGCGGGACCCTGTGGGCCAGACTGGGGTGGAGGCAGGGACCCCGTGAGGCAGGCTGGATGGGTGGAGGCGGGGACCCCGTGAGGCAGGCTGGATGGGCGGAGGCGGGACCCTGTGGGGCAGGCTGGACGGTGCATGCCAGTTTTCCTAGGTCCTACCTGACTGGAAGGGCCTGTGTTGATGTGGGCACAGGCCAACCCACTTCAACTCTCTAAATAGACAAATTATATGACAAAAATACTATCTCTGTGGGAGCACTGCCACTTAAATACACAGAGAAGGAAGCGATAAAGAAGAAACACGGAAGAACAGGAAGGGAAAGGGAAACTCGTCCGTACCGGAAAAAATACGGGCTCCAAACGGCACCAGCACCTACGCAACCTGCTTTAAACTCCACTGTTGAGATGAAGCTCATACACTTACTTATAGAAAGTACAAAAACCGTAGACACAGTACATCCCATTTTGTTTCCAAATATGCACAGGCGGGCACGGTGGCTCACACCTGTCATCCCAACACTTTGGGAGGCCCAGCTGGGAGGATTGCTTGAGCCCAGGAGTTCAGGACCAGCCTGGGCAACACCGCGAGGCCCCATCTCTACAAAAATTTAAAAATTAGCTGGCCAGAATAGGGCACACCTGTGTCCCCAGCTACTGGCGAGGCTGAGGCATGAGAATTGCTTCAGCCTGGGAGGTCGAGGCTGCAGTGAGGCATGATCAAGCCACTGGACTCCAGCTTGGATGACACAGCAAGACCCTGTCTCAAAAAAAAAAAAAATATATATATATATATACACACACACACACACACAGAGAAACACATATATACACAATATAATGTAGTGTGTGTGTGTGTGTGTGTGTGTGTGTCTGCGTGAACATCCACACACACAGCAGCAAATGGAGCAGGATGCATGCTCAATGCCAGCAGTGGTTATGTCTCAGTTGGTGAGACTACACTAGGTTTTATTTCCTTTTTCATATTGTCCAAATGTCCACGATGAGTATGAAGTTCCTTTATGATGAGAAAAAATATATATTAAAGCAAGCTCCATTTAAGAGATTAAAAATGAAACAGTAGGCTGGGCACAGTGGCTCACACCTGTAATCCCAGCACTTTGGGAGGCCGAGGTGGGCGGATCACCTGCGGTCAGGAGTTCAAGACCAGCCTGGACAACATGGTGAAACCCTGTCTCTACTAAAAAAAAATACAAAAACATTAGCCAGGCATAGTGGCCGGCGCCTGTAGTCCTAGATACTTGGGAGACTGAGGCATGAGAATCGCTTGAACCTGGGATGCGGAGGCTGCAATGAGCTGAGATTGAGCCACTGCACTCCAATCTGGGTGACAGAGCGAGACTGTCTCAAAAAAACAAAACACAAACAAACAAAAAACAACCAGTAAACTTGAAGTACATAATTTTTCACATGTGCTCTTAAGTTTCTTTTAAAACATACAGCTGTTAAGCTTCCTTTGAAATATGCCAGTGTCAAAAGTAAAACAGAACATCACAGAGAATGTAATGTCGGCTTGGCTGGGATTGTTTTCAATGCGGAAAGGCTCACGGCTCCTCCTGGCTGCTCTCCCTGCCTAGGGGGACAGGGCAGGCCAGCGGATGGGCAGCCCAGCTCTGGCATTGCGCATCCCACATCCTGCATCCGACATCCTGCATCCCGCAACCTGCATGTATGTGCGGGGCTGGCGAAGCCTGTGAAGACCCCGACAGAGCCAGAGCTAGGGAGGGTGGCAGCACGAGGCCAGGCACCAGGGTACACTGCCCGCAGGCAGAGGGACGGAGAGCCAGGTGTCAGTGTACCCAGCACAGACGCACAGCAGAGCAAGGGCAGCCCAGTGGGAAGGAACGAATCAGACACCCAGTAGGTGGGGAGGCCTGGCAATGACCCCATGAACGAAGGCTGCCAGCCCCCTGGGCAGTTGCAAATGCCCGGCCAGTGGGGAGCCACAGACCTTCTGGGCACAGGAAACGGCCGTGGGGAGGAGAGGCCGGCATGGACACGGGAACGGGCTGCGGGGAGGAGAGGACGGTATGGACACGGGAACGGGCTGCGGGGAGGAGAGGACGGTATGGACACGGGAACGGGCTGCGGGGAGGAGAGGACGGTATGGACACGGGAACGGGCTGCGGGGAGGAGAGGCCGGCATGGACACGGGAACGGGCTGCGGGAAGGAGGGGCCGGTATGGACACGGGAACGGGCTGCGGGAAGGAGGGGCCGGCATGGACACGGGAACGGGCTGCGGGGAGGAGGGGCCGGTATGGACACGGGAACGGGCTGCGGGGAGGAGGGGCCGGCATGGACACGGGAACGGGCTGCGGGGAGGAGGGGCCGGTATGGACGCGGGAACGGGCTGCGGGGAGGAGGGGCTGGTATGGACACGGGAACGGGCTGCGGGGAGGAGGGGCCGGCATGGACACGGGAACGGGCTGCAGGGAGGAGGGGCCGGTATGGATACGGGAACGGGCTGCGGGGAGGAGGGGCCGGCATGGACACGGGAACGGGCTGCAGGGAGGAGAGGCCGGCATGGACACGGGAACGGGCTGCGGGGAGGAGAGGCTGATACAGCAGCTCCGGCTGCCTCTGCCTGTGGCCAGCCGTTCCCAGGACCCTTCTGAGCACCCTGACTCGCTGGCTCTGCAGACAACGGGCCGTGTAGGCCGGGACTCCTTCCTCTGAAGGCTGGCCTGCCCCAGGGCCTCCAGCTTTCCTTGAGGGGCTTCTCAGGTGAAGGCAAGAAAAGCGACAGCATTGAACTGGAGCCCTGTGAGTGCCAAGAGCTTCAGTGGAGGCCTGAGCACCACTGAAGGTGCAGGTGAGCTCACTTCACCCAGGGCCAGGGAGGAACCTTTTCCATCTGATAAGCACTTGGAAAAGGTTCTGGGAAGGGGATGGGTCCTTGGGGGAAGGGCGCTGAAGTCGCAGGGTGGAAGACGCTGCTTTCTGACAGAGCCGCCTCTCGGGACAGGGAGTGAAGGTGCCAGCACCGCTCTCCATGGAGGCCACCAACCGTCCCACCAACAGAAGACGACCTCAAGACTCCTCCCCGGTGTCCTGTCCACCTGCCTCCAGCCGCCCAAAGGCCCCTCCCTGGTGTCTGTCCACCTGCCTCCAGCCGCCCAAAAGCCCCTCCTCAGTGTCCTGTCCACCTGCCTCCAGCCGCCTGAGATGGGCTCTTCCCTGAGGTTTCTGAATGGATCAGCTTCCACCTGCACACACTGAGTGGGGTGCACAAGACTTCCCCGACCCGCAGGGACACACACTGCTGAGCTAAGAAGCATGTTCATGTCTTTAAAACTCCCTTGTGAGCCATGTGGCATCTTATGATGGCCTAGAGATTTCTACAGCTTTTATAGGACTAAATAGAACATTCAAAAAATCCAATATAGGGATCAATCCAACTGTATCAATAATAAGTAAACATCAGGCCGGGCACGGTGGCTCACGCCTGTAATCCCAGCACTTTGGGAGGCCGAGGTGGGTGGATCACCTGAGGTTGGGAGTTTGAGACCTGCCTGGCCAACGTGGCAAAACCCCATCTCTACTAAAATTACAAAATTAGCCGGGTGTGGTGGTACATGCCTGTAATCCCAGCTACTCGGGAGGTGGAGGTTGCAGTGAGCCAAGATCACGCCACTGCACTCCAGCCTGGGCAACGAGAGCGAAACTGTTTCAAAAAAACAAAAACAAACAAACAAAACCAAAGACGTAAACATCAAGGGTCTCCATGTGCCAATTACAAGACAGCGTCAGAGAGGATCCAAGACACCACCCAAGAAGATGTTGCCTCCAAGAAACCACTTCAAACATGAGCACATGGGTCACAAGCGCAGGGATGGGAGAGACGCACGCAGCAGCCGGTGCCGTGCTGGAGATGTGGGAGCAGCTACAGCCATCCAGACAAAAGGTCATCTCCAATCCGAGGACAGTCATTATCCTCAGGCACCCGCTGCATGCACGTGGTGCCAGGGAAGCTGTGGCAGGTGACTGGGAGAGCTGGAAACGGCCTGGTGACAGCAGAAGTGTGACCCGGCCACGTGTCTGCCACGACCCCGCACATGTGCACCGCCCGCTAACAGGCTGTGGCCAATCGCGAGTCCGGGAGCCACGCCCAGGCTCTTGTGCCTGGGACACCATCACAGGGGAGGTCGGCGCGATTGGTGGCCTCGGAAGATGGGGTGAGGAGTCCCCGCTAGGGATGCCGCAGAGCCCTGCCCTCGGTGCTGCGAGTGGGTCTGGGCAGGTGCTGGCCACCCCCCGGGAACTCAGCACAGCACTGACTCCCAGGAGCCCGCTCTGTGCCAGGTGACGGTGACAGCAAGGGGACAGCAAAGGGCGGGAGGGTCCGTGTGAGACGACCTTCCCTGGGCTGTCTCAGCGCCCAGGTGTGTGAGGTGGCCCTCGGCCTGTCCAGCACTGTCCCCGGCCGCCAGGGCTCTGACGTGACCCTGACACGTTGGGTGACAGCACACGGTGCTTTGGCAAGTACTTGGCAATCCTGTTTGTTACTCGTTCTGTTACTCTATGCACTATTTTTATTTGTTTCATTTTAACAAACAGGAACCCCAGCCTCCCAAGCCCTGGGGACCCACAGTAGCTCCAGCTGCGCCAAAGGCACTCACCGGCTTGCACAGGTCCCGGTCGGTTTTCGCTTCCGTCTCCCAGACGTGGTGGCCATCTGGAAGAAAGGAGCAGGAAACGCCGGTGACTTTGTGTGCTGGGGAGCCCCTCCCCAAACGCCCCCGCGTGATCCAGACCCAGGGCCCTGAGCCAGGAGGGCGGCTTATCCCAGGAGACCCACGTAGGCCCATCCCAGCGCTTTGTCGAGGGCAGCACCTCAGGAGCCACATGCTCCGGCAGGGCCCCGAGCTCAACACCAAAGTTGCCCTGGTAGCTTGGGGAAGCTGAAGGACACACGGCTCAGGGCTTGTTCTGACCCCAGCCCGGGGTGGGAGGGACTACAGGGCAGGGGCATCCTCAGGAATCCGTCCTGGCCCTGCATCTGCTGGCCTCTCACAGCCTCAGGATAGGTCACGGGAGGGTCTCTATGCCCTCGTCCTCTTCAGGGAGAGCAGGTGTGAAGGGGAGCAGGTACCCCATCAGCAGAGCGTGTGCAGGGCGTCTGTGTGTGGACCTAGGGCCCAGCTCTGCAGTCCCCAGCCCAGCCTCCCAGGGATGCAAGAGATGTGAGAGTGGTGACGGGGGGCCAGGGGCTCCATGCCAGGGTGCGACGCCTGCTTGTGCTGGGGTCTACTCTGGTGGATGAGGGCCTGGCCGCTGGCCCTGCCTCTGTGCAAAGGAACCACTGGGTAAATGAGAAGAACCTTCCTCTGACAACTTCTTGCCCATCAGGAGACAGAAATGCAAAACACGAGGTATTTTTAGCCTTTCCCCAGTGGCCATTTGCATGTTTTTAAAAAATAAAAAGGCTCCCAGAGGTGTAGTGAAAGGACGCGTTGTTCTCTCTGCTCCACGCCTGGCAGAGTGGGGGCTCCATGCGCACACGGACCAAGGCGGCCCCACCACAGCCTGGGTGTGTGCACAGCCTGGCCCCTCAGATGGGCTGAGTTTGGGGCAATTATCTCAAATTAACAGATGTCAATCTCCTACAGAGTCTCTTCCTGTCTTTTATCTTCTCCAAAATAAAGTCTGTTCCCAAAATGAACAGTTACAGGTATACACACTTAAGTTTATCCTTATGCTCTGTCTCCAAAGAAGAAAATGTGTGTCTGCTACAAACCCTCAATTACTGATAAATCAGACAAAATCTCCTTTCTCTCTGTTACAGTGCCGGGCTGCTGCCTGGGTGGAGGGTGGAGAGGAAATGTGAGTCACACAGGACCCCAGAGCCGCCCAGCCGAGCCCCGGCCACGCCAGCCCGGGAGGCCCAAGGTCCCCACGCAAATTACCCACCAGATGAACCCACTCGATAGAGCCTGGCATCCATCTCTCCTCTAGGAAAAAAATAACAGGAAACTAAAAAATACACTCAGTTGCGCTTGAAGGCATCTGAGTTTCATGAAGCAGCAAGTCCTCCAGGCTCTGGAAAGCTCAGGAGCTGGGAAAAAGAGGCGTTTTCATTCCAGCACAGGTGCTGGTGCCAGTGGATTCCCAGAAGCCCCCAGCCCAGATGTGCCGCTCAGAAGCCCCTCCACCCCCACTTCATAAAAATCCAAATCACTGTGTGCAACTAAGTCTTCTGATTGTTTGGCACCTTTTAAAAGCGACTTTTGAAGTTTTCTTATGACAAAGCCCACCTTTGGGGTGAGGCCCCGTCCATACCCCACAAGAGGCTGTGGTCCTCTGAAGCTCCTGGGCACATCAGGCTATAGTTTGCTCTCTGCCCAGCCCGAGAAGCTGAGAGTCACAGCTTCGGCTTCCCTAGGAATTTCCCTGAGGCTGTGGAGGCCTTTGGTGCCGGCAAGGGGAGGGAGGTTCAGTGACTGTGCTGAGCAGAAGGGACACTGAGGCGCACACAGGGCCAGGACGTCCCGTTTAATGACACCCCGAGGGGACGCCATTTTTGCAGCCGAGGCCAACACAGCCTGTTCCTCTCTTTATGTCCCGAGAAGGGAGAGGGACTCCAGCCGTCTCCCCCATGGCCTCCTCCAGGCGGCTGCCCTGCAGCGGTGAGTCCATGAAAAGCAAACGGAACGACGGCATGGAGGCATCTTTTCCCACCCGTGCCTCGTGGGCCTGTGGGGAACCATCCTTGCCGGAGCGGCCCCAAGGGAAGCCACGTCTGCGTGGCCAGCCAGGCCCAGCTCAGCAGCTGCCATGGAGGAGCCTCCATCGCACACCTGGGAGCGCCCGCACCCTGCAATTCCTGCGCAGGTGGGAGCAGATATGCTTAGACTTCCCCTAAAAGTGTGGGGAACCGACAAACATCCCTGCCGTCCTCAAAGACCCCGGCTGAGCCAGCGCCTGTGGCCTCCCCTCTCGGAGGCGGGGCCTCTCCCCGTGGTCTCCGACGTCTGTGGCCATTTCAGGTCGACCAGGGTGAGGGTGAGGGCAGGCTTTCTGTTTCTGCTTAAGGATCATAAAGTAATTGTCTTTCAAAGGCAATATGTATTCACGGCCAGAAATATCTATCTAGCAATTGCTTCCAGAACAAGACAAAGCGCCGAGGCTGTTGAAAGATGGAAATGACCTCGCATCTCAGGAAAGGAGACGCAGGGCCGCATCCCGCCAGCAAGAGCATCGCCATGGTGGCTCCCAGCTCCGCGGAGGCCCAGGCGGGCAGCGCCAGCCCCCGCGCTGTTCAAAACTCAGCCCCTGGCAGGAAGGAAGGCAGCCGGTCCTGAAAGGGCCTTTGTGTTCAGCCTTATCAGAGCTCCGAGTCCTCAGTAGGAAACTGCCCGAGTGCAGGAGTAAAAATATTCCAGATCATTAGGGAATTCCCTGCAGTCTGAGTCATCGGGAGGCTTCCCTGCCACACCCGCGAGGTTTCCACACAGGCAGGCCTGCGGGCCCAGGAGCCTCCCAGACCGGCCAGGACCCGCCGCCCGGAGCTGGGCCACCCCCACGCAGGTGCTGACGCTGAGCCACTGTTTCCACAAAGAAAGCCACGAGGGCCGCTGGTGGAAGCAGCAGCGTCCCTGGGTCCCACGCTGCCCTCGAGCCCTGCTCCCCACGGCGTCCTCCTGCCCTGGGTCCCACAGCATCCTTGTGCCCTGCTCCCCGCAGCGTCCTCATGCCCAGAAGCGAGCGTCCCTGGGGCGTCCATCATCCATCCCCGGCTCTCCCCCAGGAGTCTGTCCCAGCCTGGCCCCCAGAGGAGATTCTGGAGGGGAAACAGCCACCCGGCCGCGCTGCACATTGGTCTGCAGGGCCTCACACGGAGCCACCCTGCGACCCACAGCCCTTTCACACTGAGGCATACGCTCAGGAGACAGGCAGGCGTCTACAACAGGACTCACGTACTGAGGTTCATGGCGGCTTTTCCACGATCATCTCCACAGGGTGGACGTAGCCCAGCGCCATCAACAGACGGGTGTGGGCAGCCACATGGTGGGCTTCCCTCAGCCACAGAAAGACCCCATGTCCCGACCCGTGCCAACGAGGGGACCTGAGGACCCCACACCCCGACACACCAACGAGGGGACACGGAGGATGCCACGCTCCACGGAAGCTGCCAGGCACCGCAGCCAGCAGGATGGGGTTCCCCAGCAGGCCAGCAGGGAGCAGCCAGACCAGGAGGGGCCACAGCGAGGGTGCATCGGGGTTGTTGGGGCTGGGGTGGGGGAAGGGAGAGCAGGGGTGGCCGCTCATGGGCAAGGTTTCTTTCTGGGGACAAGAAAATGTTCTGAAATTGGTGGTGGCCACGTAATTCTGTGAAGCCACCAAAACCCACTGAATTATACACTTTGAGTGAATTAAATGGTGTGTAGATCAGATCTCGATAAAGGTGATATAAAAAAGAAATTAGCCAACATGATCATGGGTGAGTTTGTCGTGTGTGATCCCAAAAGGCCTGAGAAGGGAGAGAAGGGAGGCGAGCCAGAAGCCCAGCCCCTCCTCCTGCAGTGGGGACTGACGTGATGCGTGGCCTCCCCACACCAGCGGGGCCCAGGCGGGGGGAGTCTGAGAGCCCCCTCAGCACTATCCAGAATGCGGCTTGACGAGAACTGTGGGGTCATCACTCAATTCTAGGGGTCCTGGGCCATCTCGGGCCACTGAGTCGTCCTCAGGGCATGAAGAAGAGACGGGCAGGTGTCTCTTCCCCGGGCGCTGCCCTCCTTGCCTTCCCTGTGTGGTCTCTGGGAGCAAACAGAGAAGCCTGGGGGTTCAGCCCGGCCACCTGCCCTGCTCCCAAAGACGCTGTGTGGTGACAAGGCGGCCCCAACTCTGCTCTCTTGGAGCACGTGGCGACAGTGATGTCTGTTCACACTCACAGGCACCCAGCAATGTCACCTCCTCCCTGAAAACACAAATCTGGAAGATCTGCATTTGGCCTTTAAACTGTTGGGCCGGACACCTCTGAAGGTTTTGTCATTGCAATGCTGCCTTCGGGGCTGGCATCCAACATCTTCAGGAGGCGACAGCTGAGCTGCTCCATACAGGGAGGCTGCCCGTGCCGCGGACGCTGGAGCTGGGAATTCCCAGCTGTGTCCTCCTTGCTCATCCAGCCCCTTCAGAGGGCACGCCACGGAGATGCCACAGAGGCAGCCATCCCCCGGGTCCATCTCCCTCAGCCCACATCCCGCATGACTAAAACAGACCCCACCACCCACCTGGACTCCACCTCCCTCCTCAGCCCGCTCCTCTGCCCCAGGCTGAGACCTTCCACAAGGGACAGAAGAGGGACAGCAAGGGCCGAAAGGGACAGTGCCACTAGGTCTGCCTTACAAGGGCCCTGACCCTCACCTCCTCCCTGCCTGCGAGAAAGAAAACGAGGAAAACGAGGAGCAGGGGCAGCTGGAGGAGGAGAGGGGCAGGGTGGCCAGCGGGCACTGATGCCTCTCTGGGGAAATCGGGGCCTGCAGGGGCCTCGGGGCTTCTGCGACACCCTGGGGTGGTGAACCTCCCCCTGGCCTTGAAGGAACCTGAAGGTGAGCCCGGAGGGAGTGGCTTCAGGCCTGGGGACTCCTCTGACCCAGCTCCCTGGGCAGACAGGAGGGTCCTTGCCTGGTGCTTCCTGCACCTGGATGACATGGCCTCTGCCTGGGCACGTGCACCTTCCACTCGCCATGGTGAATGTGTGTGTCCTGGCATAGGACCAGCAGCTGCCAAGGCCACGGTGGTTCCGTGGCAGCCCAAAGCCATGGTGGTTCCGTGACAGTTCCGTGTCCTTGCAAGTGTCCTGCCAGCTGCCAGCTAAGCTCTGTGGCTGCTAGGCGGAGCCTCCCAAAACAACGGCCAGGTGCCTGTCAGAGCTTGTGGAAGTCCCGGGAACCACACCGGTCAAGGTCCCATGGCAGGGCAGCCTTGTAAAGGCCCGGGCCTTTGGTCCCTTTATTTGAAAAATAACAACATACATTTGGCCCAGATTTGGAGTCCTGGCCCTCCCAGTGAGATGGGAGGCAGGCCCTCCGCCTGCTGCTGTGTGGAGAAATCTGGAAACCTGGCCTGCGTCTCCTGCAGTGTGGCTAGTGCCTGCCCACAGGCCTGTCTTCTCCACGTGGTAACGTCCAGGGCCAGAGGACGGGGCAGCCGTGAGGCGGGGGGCAAGCTGGGGTCCCACCATGTTGGGTTTGGGGTGAACCTGGCTGTCTGGGGTTTCTCAGGGGAGGGCTCTAGATGTGCTGGGCTGGGGGCCTCCGGGAGGGACCTGGGCAGCTGCAGGGCTCTGGCTACGCGCTCCCACCACACAGGCCCCCCGGCCTCCCGCATTTCTGTGTGTCTCCCTGTGAACCTGGGCAGGGCCCCTGGTGTGGTGGCTGGCACGGCACTGGGTCCAGGCCTGGGCCTAGGAGCCCTGGCACAGGCCGGTCTCTGCTTCCCGGGAGCCCTGGCCGCCTGTGAGATGCCAAGCTGCCTCCCCAGAGGGGCCCTGGGAGGCCACGAAGAGGGGCCCTGATTACCTGGAGAAGGAGACGCCGGCCGCCCAGGCCCTAGCTGGCCTGCCAGTCACGGCGGCCACAGAAATGACCACTGACGAGACCCACAAGGCCCCACCCATTGAGCCCTGCCCACCACGTGATCGCTGGCAAACAGAGTGGGAGTTTCTACCCCCAGTGTTGTAGTGTGGCTTCTGTGTGGCAACGACACCAAAACAGGCTTCACTGATGTTTTTAAAAAACGGCACCAGAACAGACGCATGACTTAAGAAAAGGAGGTTGTTCAGCTCCAGCATCAAGAACTGGCTCATGTTTGATGCATCCAAATCTCAGAAACTTGCACCTTCTGTCTCATCTCAGCCAAGCTCTAGACGCAGCCTGAGCTCACTTTTCACGCGGGCGTTTCATTTATGTTGAACGTTAGTGTGTCCCTCAGCCACTTCAACGTTCACACGTGTACAGAGAGGTGCCTCACATCACACATCGGAAGACACACAGTGATCTTTAACAGGGGGAGGGGTGTGGCTGTGAAGGCAGAGAGGGGTGCAGGTGGGAGAGGGGTGTGGTTCCCACTTCCTGCAGCCTGGGAAACTGGGGGTTCTTGTGATGCTACCAGGGGCTTCTAAACCGACACCCGGCCCTCCGCTGCCCACAGCCAACCTGCCTCCTGGACGAACATTCCGCACAGACTTTCATCATCGGAAAATGTGGTTTTCCGAGGAAGCTGTAAACTAAGTCCTCAGAGAAAGGCTGACTCCGACCCTGGCCTTTTGCGCCACCCTGAGAGACCTGGGAGGAAGCTCCGTGGAGCGCAGGCTGAGACTCTTGCCCTGCTGGAGCATCCCAGAGGGACCTGGCACCCAGGCTACAGCGAGCCATGCCCTTGCCTGGCCGGCTCCCCACGGTGCAGCCCTGCTGCGGGGACTCCCTTCCTCATGAGGCCAACACCAGCTTCTCCCAGCCTTCCAGGGCAGAGGAGCCGCTCCATCCAAAACTTCCCAAAGCTCAGAGATGCTGTGAACCCATAGCAGCTGAAGGTGGCCTGGCCAAGACAGAGAGGCTGAGCTGGCCTGGACAATGAGCTTTCTATGTACTCCAGAGAAGGACAGGGTGGAGCCGACCCCGGCCTGTGTCCAGAGCCAACATTCACAACAGCTACAACCATCTGCACCCTCGGAATGAGCAGGACAGCCGAGAGACGCGGGGCCCTTCCTGGAGAAGCCACCTCAACTGCCCTACTGATGGATTTCCTCAGCAGGACCCTCCCGAGCTCACACCCGGCCTTGGTTTCATCTGCAAGAGCAGTCTAAAACAGAACTTTAAACAGACCAGACGATCCCATCAGAAGACGAGAGGGCAACTGTGTTTTTAATTTAAATTCAGTTTAGCGGTTTCTCTCATCGCCAGGATGAGGATGTGGGGCCTTCTGCTGCATCAACCTGTCACTGCACATCAGCACATGTTGTAAGCGGTGGCTCCCGCCTGAGAAGCCGAAGTGGAGGAAGAAAATTATGTGGACATTTATTCTCCGCTTTTGAAAACATGCAATGTGCTTGTGTGTATGAATATGCAAATTATCTTATTCAACTACAAAGAATAAAATTATAAATGTGGTCTGGCTTCATCCCCACAGTATTCACAGCTTCACATGCTCTCGAGCACAGCACCTATTCATTTATGGCTCACCTGCTGTATACCAGACGCCAGCTGGTGCTGGAGAGGGTCAGAGACCCACCCTGACCTCATGGGACAAGAGGAGGACATGGGTAGACAAACTGGCATTGCCCAGAAGTGTGGCTGTGGCAGCCGAGCTTAAGGGCAGAACAGGTACCCCTCCGGCCTACCGACCCCACAGCTCACAGTGATGATGAAGGCAGGAGGGGCTGCCTGTGGGGGCGGCCACATGAGGCTAGGGCTGGTCCTGCATCCCCTTGGCTCCTGGCCCTCGCAGGCTGGTGGCTGCCCTTCCCCATGGCGCTGTGGCACCGACTCAGCACAGTAACTCGGATAGGGCAGGAGCTGGGGCACCTCTGCTGACTGCGTTCAGGGGGGGCTCTGCCAAGGTACCCAGGCCTCTCTGGGCAGAAGAAACCACAAGGAGGCTGCTCAGGTCTGGGCTTTGAGAAGCAGAACCTGGGAGCCATGGTTCTGGCCAGTCTTGGCCCAAGCGAGGCCCTACACTGTGGGCAAAGTGTTTCTCCGCCAACGCGTGGACACACACTGAAAGCTCTGAAGGGCAAATTATTTCAAAATTAGCCTCCTCCCGAGAAGCACGGGCAATGCAAATGCCTTCCTGGTCACTGCCCTTAGTTGGTTTTCTCTATAATTTAAAACATGTTTTCCAATTATGCCCTGATTCTATAGGAAGCCAAGTTAGAGTCAAAGACCTCTAAAGCCTGTGTTGATTGAAGCACTTAAGTTTCCGGCAAACTGTACAAATCAAGACCCCATTATCAAGGCTGAATGCCTCCGCGGTTTCCAGGGACTGGAGTAAGTGCAAAAAAATTTCAATTGGTAAATGTACAAAAGAAAAAAAAATCACAAAACAGGCCTTGTGGGGGCGTGCCCCTCACCTGGCCCACCCTGGGCAGAGGCCCAGCAAGGCACCAGGAACCCCCAAAACCAGAGAACTCACGGCAGGCTTTGCGGAGAGCCAGGCCCACTCTGCCTGAACCCCCTTGAGGGCTGGGCTAGGGTCCCTGTGCCCAGCCACACTGGTGCCCACTCTCCCTGCAATGCCAGTTTCCCATCAGTGCAGCCCACTGTGTTCACACACTCTGCTCGCAGCCGGCGAGGCCCTCCTCTGGGATGAGAGTGCTGGGGCCCGGTGTCTGCATGGAACTGACCTGGGCTGGGAGCCACTCTGTGAACTCAATCCCCGCAGGACAGCGTCTCCCATGGGCAGCACAGAACCACAGGTGTGACGTCCCCAGGAGGAACATCATTCCGAGGACGCCCCTGCTGCCCTTTCGAGTTCAGCCCCGGAGCCTCCAGGCTGGGCCAACACAACACCTGGAAGCAGGGGTGACCTGGGCCCTCGGGGCACAAGGGCCTCACACACACCATGGCTGTGGCATTGAAGAGCACCCCAGCTCTCGCCATCTGCGGCACCCACATCATCCCTGCCTCTGACCCCAGGAATGCTAGCGGGAGGGGAAGGTCCCAGAGGGGAGCTCCCTCCTGCCCTGCTGCTAACTGACCCCCGAAGCATCCACTCTCTGCAGATGGACGATCCCAGCAAAGCCAGCAAATGCCTCTCACCCTCCTCTGCTTCCCCAGCCCGTGGGCTCCCTGAATATCAGCAGCGATTTGAGTGCAGTGGCCCCGGCGGCCCCAGAAATAAACATCCACCTCTTCCCTTCAGCAGCACACCTGTCGGCTCACACAAAAACCCACAGCTGGATGCAGACACGGGCCATGCAGGGCCTCTGGTTCCATGCCACACCCCGTAAGCCCCATCCCGGTGACCGTGCACAGGTGGGTTCTGCTCCACCGACCGGGAACCGGTTCCCACCAGCGCCGAAGCCCAGGCCGCAGATGGCCCCTGGTGAAGAGCATACCTGGGGCTTTCTCCACGAAAATGACCTTGGAGTCCTGCAGGAAGTTGTGGCCGGACAGGACCATCTTCTTCCCGCCCACGACCGGATAGCTGTCCGTGCTCTGCTTCTCCACCAGAGGCAGCTCCTGAGCCGAGCGCTGGGCTGCGTCAGAGGGAGAGGGGCAGTGAGGGCCTGTCCTGGGTGGGCGGCCCGGGGCACACGCGTGGCACCCAGCAGGTCATGCATGAGCCGACCCACCCAGAGCAAGCACCGCCACGGTCTGCGGGCCGACCCCTGCAGATGCCGCTACTTCCAGGGGAGAAGCCGTGCACACTTCATCCTGATGGTCTCCACCTTGTTCTGAAGAAGTCATCAAAATATCTTCCTAAGACTCAGCCAATTTCACTCGAATCACAGTCATCGCACAAATATGCAAAGGTCAGCGCAGCGCAGGGGGAAGCCCCAGCCCACACCGCTTTCCCTGGCCATGCTCGGCCATCAGAGGAGCCAGAGCCAGGGGCCCCTGGGAGGGCCACAGGCAGCCGTGATCAACTCAGACCCCTCATGGCCACACACTGTGGTGGGTTTGATGGGAACAGTTCAGTCCCAAGTCTACACAAACAAAAAGCTGAGAGAGGGTGAGACAGGGAAGCGCGTGTGACAGGACGGTTTTCTCCCCTGTCGGCACGCGGACGTCCACTTACAGCATTCGATGGGGTTGGAGGCCACTTGCAGGGACAGCGTGCGGCCGCTGGGCTGCGGGACGTGAACGCGGAACACCAGTCGTACCCGTGTGTTCTTCCTCCCGATGTCCGTCTCTCCTTTCCGAAGTTCAATATCAGAGTTTCTGAGTTTCAGGATTCCGGCACAGTCAATGCTGCCCAAAACAAAAGCCCACAGCTTTTCTTTCAATGGCTGACACGGGAGCATAAAGGCCTGGCCCCCCAGACCCTCTGGCCCTCACCCCAGCCTCATGAGCTCGTGCCAGGCAGCTGGCCACTCTCTCCTTCCCCAAGGAAAACAAGACCTTGAAGCCAGCGACGTGAGGCCCTTGCCTAGTGCAGGAGAGAATCCGAAATCGGCGCAGGCGAGGGGGTGAGCAGAGGCAGCCCCGAGAAAAGCCACTTCCACCTTCCCCCTCCCACCTTCCTCCAGCCTCCACCCTCCACCCCTGACCAAGCGGGTCCAGTCGGAGCTGTCCCAAGTCCTGGCTGCCTCCAGGGCCCATGCTGGCCACGTACATGGGGATGTCACCAGAGCGGCAGAGAGCGGCCCAGGGGAGGGGCCAGAGGCACCTGCTGTTCTCACTTATCTTGGAGTAGTTCCCAAAAAGCTCAATTTATTATTATTATTTAAAATAATTATATATTATATATTATTAAATATTACATATTTAAAATTATATATTATATATTGTTAAATATTATATATTTATAATTATATAAAATATATTATATAATAATATATCATAATTAAAATAAATTATTCTATTATTTCCACTATATTTAAAAGCCCTCATTTTTTGTGTGTAAAACCCATTTCTTCTACGGTTTCATATAACCTCTTAACAATTTCATTCAAAACTAGACTCCAATAAAACATTCCACGTATACATTCTCAATGCACTAAAAAGCAGTATTTTTCAGTAAGTTAAGAGAATGAGAATAAACACAGACTCCCCGACCACCCATGAGTCAGCAGCCAGCACCGGGCTGGAGCGCGGTCCCGGCTGCGGGCATCTCCCGGCCACCCTTGCTGCCCCACATCATGGTGGGGTGAACACAGCCGCCAGCGAAGCCAGGACATTTACTGCGACTGTGGAACGCAAGGTTTGTTCTCGAGAACCACCTGACTGTGCCATCTGCGGGAAACTTGGATTACAGCTCTTGAGGCAAACCCAGGGATGCGGAATGAGTTCCCAGGTGTGTACATTCCCCCCAATGCTTGAAAAGTCAACGTGGAGAGAAAGCTTTCCCTTTTTGACTTAGAGGCTTTGAATCAGTTACTAAAATCCTCAACGTGGCCCCCCGCCGTCATCTCCTACATGCTCTCCCTCACCGTGCGGGACTCCTCCCCACTCCTGCAGCCCCAGGACCTCTGCACTCACCCCCGGGGCTCCACCTGGATGGGGCACCCCCCACACAGCTTCCCCATCACACGGGCTCCCGGCCTGTGGGTCACCCTCGCAGGACGCCGTCCCTGCCCTCCGGCCCGGCTCCATCCTGCTGGTCTGCACGTTCCAGCCGTCCCAGCTCAACCTGCACTCATTCACCCACAGACGTGTTTGTTTTCTGTTCCCACCACGGTACCACGTGAATCTCTCGGGAACCAGCAGTCCTCCTCCTGGGCTGCCTTCACAGGTTAGGGCCAGCGTGCCCAGCACAAGCTAGGATTAAGTGAGTAAGGCCTTATTTGGAAGTTACATTTTGTCCTCACTTTACTAAAAAATTCACTTTTAAACAAATTACAGTGTCAAATTAGACTCAGAACATCAGCACAGGCCTATCCGTATTGTCGGAACCTCCTAAAGTTCAACGCAATCCGGATGTGCTGACTGCTTTAATTTTTTGATGCTCACGTTTTAAGCATCCTTCTCATTGCACTGCTGTATTCAGAAAGAAACAAGGGTCCTGTTTAGGAGCAAAATGCAGAGGGAAGTATTTATAGCTGCATATCTGACATAGTATTTTAAGTGGCAATATACACAGGGCTAAAACCCTAGAGAGAAGCAAATCCATTGTCAAAAGCAAGAGTGAAGTTTACTTATTGGCTGTTAAACCAAAAGTGTCCTGGCCATGGAGCCTGGAAGTGCGGGGGGCCGGCCAGACCCCCCCAGGACCGGGAGGAAGGCACAGCCCCTCCTACCGCCCCCCGCCAGAGGCCGGAGGTCCCCCGCAGCTTACACGGCTCGCATGCTGTTCTCCGGCAGGAGTGGGATCTCCAGGACTTTGGTGTTGGAGAGGATGGCCTCGTGGCTGGTGGTGGACACGGTCTTCCCTGTGATGCGGTGCACCTGGTAGAAGGCGTGCGGGCGCAGCAGGCGGTCATCCGCCGTCCCAATGAAAAGCTGCAGCATCAGCGGCTCATTCTCCAAGTAGCCATGCAGCTGGCGAGAGAACAGAAAACACCCGCTCAGCACCCAGAGCATAGACCGCCGGGAGTCACCGAAACGCAAAGAAAACCTGCGGCGGGTTCAAGGCCTGCGTCCCCCTGCCCTGCGTCCCCCTGCCCTGCGTCCCCCTGCCCTGCCCCCTTTTTATTTCTCTGCCATGTCATACTGGTGTCTTTGTAAGTCAGATTAGAAAATGCCTTGTTATCCCAATGGACCTGGGCACTGAGGTTTAGGCTTTGAGCACGCCTGTGGCCACTTTCAAACACACACACATCACGTGTGCACACACCTGCACACATGCGTGCACTCACACACGTGTGGGCATGGATGTGCACACGTATGCATCCACACATGCTCACCTGTGTGTGCCCATGCTGAGGCCACGGTAAAGCTGGGGGGGGCGTGTGCAGGAAAGCGGAGCCCTCGCTGAGCCATCTGCAAGGCTCACTTCAATAAATCCAGATGAGGCCCCGTAGGACATGACCCACCTTCCTGTGTTCCATTAACCTGGAACTGGGCAGCGCGCAGCTCCCACTCCTGATCAGGGGACGCCGCACTGCGTTTGCACACACACGGCACGACGGGCCCCGGGCCCCAGCACCCCTCCTGATGGCTCCCTGCACCTCTCCTCCTGCAGAGGCAGGGGAGCGCTCAACGCCATCCTGGTGGCTGAACAGCTGGTGTCCAGAGGCAGACGCTGGTGGCAGACACTGCCTAGGGCAACTGTGCATGGAGATGTCTATCATCCGCGCCACCCTGCGGAGCCGCTCATGGCTTCTCGGCCGGCGCCGTGTGTGTGAGACTCAAAACCCACACCACTGTGACAGGACTCCAGACAAATGGAGCAGCCCCGGTGCTTCCGCCAGGACACTAGTGGTCGGGCCCCACTCACGCCTCTGGGAAGGTGTGTGCCTCACGGCAGGGCACACACATGTTCAGGACCAGCTGTTCTGTGGGATGAGTTGCTCATCGGCGTCTGAGAGGTAAACGCAGAGTGCGGTGCCGTTCCCTCTCACCCTCCTCTGCACCACGCGTGGTTCCGCCTTCGGCAGTGAGTCATTTTTAGAACTGTTTGTTTTTATCTTTAACGCTACCATTTACAATCACTATAGTCTGATTCTATTTCCAAGAGGCGTTTGGTTTGGAACAGGAACGTTTGATTCTCAAAGCAAGCACAAAGGCCTAGAGGGAGGCCGCAGAAGTCAAACCCTTTGCGCGCTGGGGCCTCCCACGGGGCCCCTCGTTCAGAGCGCCTTCCCTTCTGCGTCCCCCAAGTGGGGCCCGATGACCGCCAGCCTCAGAGCCCTGAGATTAATCAGCAAAATCTATGCAAGGCCCGTGGCAACGCCCAGCCCCGGGAACCACTCATCCTGGGACGCGTCGACCCCTCTGATAACGTTTGCAGTTGATTTTCTCACTAAACTAACTTTAAAATCCTTGACCACAGACGGCAACTGCAGCACGATGACCATGTGCAGAGTCCAAGCCTGGGCTCCTGCAGGCACGTTCCAGTCACAGGAAAATGCGACGCCTGCCCCTGACCACGCAGATGCCTGCTGCCCATTCAGGGCCAGCGAGGCGGGGGAGAAGGAGGGGGAGCCCGAGCCAGGGGCTGCCCCTCAGACTGCAGGGGATGGTGGATTCTCAGATGTCAGTGGGCAGAGGGAAGATGGGCCTGGAGGGGCCCGGGCAGGTGAAGAGGCGGCCCCTGCTCCGTGGCTCCAGCTTAGCCTCAGCCTCCGTGCGGTCACCACAGTAAAGAACAAACCAATCTCACTGGTGGCTGAACTCAGAGCCCTCCAGGGACGAGGCCACAGTGAACCAATGGCTGCTGTCACCGAGGGCCTGACCGTGAGGCCCGGACTGACGGGCAGGGCCTGGGACGCCGCGTGAGGCTGAGCTGGGACCCAGGTCCCAGCTGAGACATCGAAGGGGCGTTTGGGGTCTGAAACACAAAGCCAGAGGCTGAACGAAGGCGTCACGTGGGAACACGGTGGGGAAGCCACAGACAGGGATGAGGACACAGCCCCCATGTGCGCAGATGCCCACAGGAGTCTCTGCACCCAAGGCCACCAGCACCCCACTCCAAAGTGATTACTGCTAAGACCACGTAACTCTGCAGGAGTCTCTGCACCCAAGGCCACCAGCACCCCACTCCAAAGTGATTACTGCTAAGACCACGTAACTCTGCACAACAAAAAGCTCTTCCCTTTCCAATAGAGCCCCCCTTCCCATATGAATACATGAGTGTCTCCACACAAACAGTCAGGACGGGGGACGCTGGGACCTGCCTGTCCAGCCCTCAGCTCCTCGGAAGAGAGACTCCAGCCGTTTGCCAAGTTAATGAACTTCCTGAAATACCTTAACTCTCTGTGGGACTCAAACATCTTTATGATGGGAAATGTAAAAAGAAAAGCAGAGATTAAGAGGCAGATTCTGCCACACAGTATTCCATTTTCCGAGATTTAATACCTAAAAATTTAATTTACATAGAGAAAAATGTAAATGAGTCTCTGACCAAAACCACCTCTGGGGGTGGGGGAGGGGCACAGGGGCAGCTCCAGGGTCACGTGGTCTTAAAACTACAATTTAAAATTCCCCCAGGATCCCTGTGGCAGTTCTCTGATGGTGTGTGGAATGTTGTGAATTTGGGGTATGACTGTATCCTTTAAAAAACATGCCATTTCAGTGAAAATGGGAATATTTAAGGTTTAACCTGGGAGGTAAACATCTATTATTTAAAACATGAAGTTCATTTTAAGAAAAGTAATTTAAATACGTCACGGGCCCCACTGCACAGGCTTTCTGCCTCTGGCACAGTACAGAACCTGTCAGAATCCTATTTATAAAATTACCTGTCACAACAATGACCTCCCTTTGCCTCAACCTTAACTAAACAAAATGTATTATTCCACTGCCGAGGTATAAGAGCTACTGAGTTTCCTACATGTTAAAATGTTTGTTTCTAGCTCCTGTGCTGACCTCAGCACTGACACGGTGACATGGTGGGTAGTGGATGATTGAGGCCAAATTTATTCAACGTGGAACTCAGCTGCGTGCACGCAGGGGAGGGAGGTGTGGGGTGGACAGAGGCAGCTCATGGGTGGGAATGTCTCACCCTCCACCCCATAGTCTGAGCTGCTGCACAGAAACGGAGCAAGGCGACCTGGAGTCAGGCTCCTCTCCAGGCAGGGCACAGGAGCCGCCAGCCTAAAGGGAAATTATGCATTTAGGGCCTACGAGTAAAATCTGCATTTTTAAATTGCCCCAAGGAAGTACACAGGGACAGAAAATCCAGCTCACAAACCAGTTTCAACCCCGATTCCCCCCACACTGGATTAATTTAAGAGATTGCCATGCTGTGTGGACAGCGTCTAGGGTCCTGTTTTCAGCCCTGGAATCCTCATCACCCACAATAGCAGCCAGAGGTGACACTTCCAGGTGACGGCCATGGTGCGTCTCGCAGGGCTGGGCCCAGGGCCAGGGAACCAGGCAGGAGAGCGCATCCGTCATGGGAGGACGTCCAGCCACAATCTCCACCAAAGCACGAGAAGGAAGGCATCAGAGATCCCGTGGCTCCACCCTCGGTACAGGGGCCTGGCCGGGATGATATGGCAGCTACTGCTGCAGAGCCAGGTGTTTCTGCAGGAATGAAGCCCACCTGACCCACGGCACAGGCCCACCTTACCCACAGCACAGGCCCACGTGACCCACGGCACAGGCCCACCTGACCCGCGGCACAGGGCTGTCTGACCCACAGCACAGGCCCACCTGACCCATGGCACACCAAAGCAGATGAGGCGACGGCACAGGGTACTTGTAAAAAAAATCCAATTTGATGCTCCAGGGAGACTTTACTCAAGATACCAGGAAAAATAGAAACAAAAAATAAAAGACATCAAAAATGGAGCCAGTAGTCCAAGGGAGCACCCCAAACCCGAGATGGGTGGAGGACCAGGACACAGCCCCCGCACCCTCCCTCTCCTTCCCCCTTTTCTCAGCCAGGCCTCACCTGCCCGAAGTGGGACAGGCTGCCGGTGTGATTTCTGTGCTTGCCGGGGCTTCGGGCTCTGGGGTCCACGGTGACATTCCAGGTGAAGCCGCCAAGGGACAGCCACGCAGCATCCACTTCCTCACCTGCTGGCTGTGTGGTGTGCAGAAGCCTGTGTGAGTGTGGGCATGTGCACCAGAAGTGTGCGTGTGCAGGCATGTGTGTGGCCACAGGGGTGCCTGTGTGGGCAGCGCCGGTGTGGTCTGCGAGGTCGGGCACGTGGGTGCCCACAGGGGTGCCTGTGTGTGCAGCGCCGGTGTGGTCTGCCAGGTTGTACGTGAACAGTGCTTCCCTGTAAACCGGCCCAGACCTGGCTTTAAGGGGCAGCTTCACCTGCCGGACACCCTGCCCTGGCCCCTTCAGATGCAGGAAAGGGCCTGAGGGGCCTGGGGTCTCCCTCCAGAGCAGAGTGGGCTCAGAGTAGGCGGGAGAAGCTGGGGTCTCCCTCCAGAGCAGTGTGGGCTCGGGGTAGGTTGGGGAAGGACACAGCCTGACGCCGCACACCTCTCGTCCTGGTTCCCAGTGTGCAGAGCAGAGAAGGAACAGGGGAGGAACAGGGATGCCATGGCTGGAGACTCAGGCCTGAGCCAGGAGTCGGGGCAAAGCCTGGTGTTCTGTGAACACACGTGTGCATGTGTCCACCCACACATGCACAGCCACACTGGGAAATGTGCACACACCCCCACAGAGCACACGCGTGCACACACACACACACACACCCCCCAAACGTGACAAGCCTCTGACCCACTGGCACCAGCTCACTGCTCTCTGGGAAGTTCTAGAAAAAAGTTTTTTCCCATTTCAGGTTTTATTTCTACCTGTTTGGCCACAGTTGCCAGCCTCCTGACAGACCCAGAGTGCATGAGAAAGGCCTCCAGGAACCCTACAGCCAACACTCCCTCAACCCTCCGGGGAACGGATCTCGGCCTTGCAGGAGCAGGGCCAGGCCCTCCTGACCCCCAAATCCCACAAACCTGGCACCGTTGGCATCATGAGCCCTGGCAGGCAGGGGCTCCAGGTACCAGGACCCACAGCAGCTTTCGCCATGTGGCACAGCCCTTCCCAGCGAGGGTGGGCGGACCAGCACCTCGGGGCTGGGGTCTGTGGGCAGCCTGGGGAAGGGGCCTTGTGCCTGGAGGTGCCAGGACACCCACCCAGGGCTGGGGGGACAGGACCAGGATCGATCGTACCTTCCCTCCCACAGATACCGTCGGCAGGAGGATTCAAGGGAAGCGTCCATGTGCCCGGCAGGAACTGGGGCAGAGGCTGGGCAGACCTGACCCCACGGGCTTGCTGCACGCTGAGGCCTGAATGGCAGAGCCTACATAGCAAGCCTGCTGAATGGATTCTCACACTGGTGAATGCACGGGCGCCGGCTGGGAAACTAGCTCCTCACCACCCCTGAGGGACGGCTCCAGGCCCCTTCCCGTGACAGGAATAGGACTACGTGTCCATGCAGTTTCCTGCACGAGAGGCCCTGGGTGAGTAGTGGGCGCTGCCCTCACTACCATGCCTGGTAAAGGAAGCTATCTGCAGAATCCGTGTGACTGACCGATTCGTCTTCCCAGCTCTCAGGGCGGTGTGTGTGGGGGCCTGAGGCAAGCGTGTGTGACTGTGCGTGCAGGTGTGTGTCCATACACGCGGGTGCACAAACTGACAATACTGAGTTCACACCACGGAGTGTCACCTCAATTCTGAGAATCCTTCATGTGAACACGGTTGGCTTTTCTAGGGATTTATAGATCGTGTTCAGATCCATAGATAAAACTGAATTTGTGGCTGTAAAGCAAATCTAGAGGGACTCACGGCCCCACACAGGGACCTTACAGCCGCGACTGAAAAACCGCACTCAGCCACAGGCTCAGTCCTGACCGGGAAGGGCTGGTTCAACATAAATCTCTTGGGATTTTTGGTTTTCAAAAGGGGGCAGGCAGAGCTGCAGGACTGCCAGGCTCCAGCTAAGCGTGCCTCACTCACTGCAAGGAAAGCTCTGGTGTGTCCCCTTCCAAACACAGCTGTCGCTGTCTGGGTGAGACTGGGGAGAAACTCGGGTTTCTTGATGCTCAGAGCTGAGCACCAGGCTGGGGCCCCAGACCTCCCCCAGACACTGACCAGATGACCTGCAGGCTACAGCAAGGCCCGGCCCGCCGGAGCAGAAGCTCCCCAGGAGGGGCCCAGCGTGAGCATGTGGTGCCAACAACCGCACACTGCTGCCACCACCTGCCGCCGCCACCACACATCTGTGAACCAACATTATATCCCCACTCCAGAGAAGCAGCACTGAGCTGCCAGGGCCTGTCTCCCGGACCCCAGCTCCAAGGTGTCTGGGCTTTCTTCCCAGGTCCCTACTTTTCTAGCCCCTTCCACCGACTTTGGAGAAAGATCATCCAAACTGGAAGCTCAGAGAAGGTGCTGGAAGGATGTTGAGTGGCAACCCCAGAACAGGCACGCGACAGGAGCCCCTCTTCTTGGAGACGTGGCACCCGTGAATGGCACGTGCACTGTCACCTGCACGAAGGCAGCAGAGGCTGCTCAGCAGGACCGACGCTGCGGCGAGGGTGGACAGAGGTGGGGAGGAGAAAGGCCACCCGGCCACACCTGTGGGCCCCTCACACGTGCCAGTCTCCACACATGCATGCGTGTCTCCACGTCTCTCCGGGAGAGTGGCCCCAGAGGCCATGCTTGCCATGGAGAGCTGGTGCTCCCCCCCCCTCCCGCTGCCTCGGCCCGCTGCCCTCCCGGCTGCTCTCCCCACCTGTGCCATGCAGGGACCACCTTGCCCCACCAGCGCGCTTCCCACCTGGACCTGGAGGCAACGGCGCTCGGCACGAACCCCAGACTCACCAGAGCACCAACAGGGCCACGGAGCCAGGGCACTGACGTGGAGGGTGCAGGGGCCCCAATGCACCTGGAAGCGCCCTGAGAAGAGACAGCCACACTCACTTCGGCTGAAGAAGATTCTGCCCAGAAACACCACATTTAGATTTAATTAAATCTAATCAATTAACCCACGCTGAGAAACCTCAACCTTCTATGGAGAGAGAATCATCTAGAATGCAACTCCTGAAACAGGCAAGTGGGAAACACCACGACCCCGTGACCCCAGGGCCAGAAGCACACAGAACGCAGGGAGAAACAGCAACCTTCTAGAGACATCCGTGCCACTGAGAGTCGCGTCGCCCGACACCAAGCAGCAGGAGCACTTGTCATTTGTCAGAAGTGAGGTGGTTTTCACTCAGCACTTCTCCCAAGTCTACCCCGGCAGGGCCTGACGGGCTCAGGGCACAGCCCACCCACAGCCGGGGTGCCCTGGCTGATCTCAGGGAGACACATCAAGGAGCTGGCAGGGTGGCCTGAGGACCGGCAAGCAGCCCCTGTTCATCCTGCCTCCCCCACAAGCCCTCCCGGCTCCAGAATGGCCCCCAAGCCTGCTAGTCAGTGGCTCAAACACATCAAAACCAAAACCACGGGGGAGAGAGGCCCAGGAGCGCTGCCCGCCCAACAGCCATGCGCACCTCCAGAGCCCGACAGCTACAGCGATGCCCAGTCCAGACATACAGGGGTGAAGGGCCTGAGGAATCCTGGGATGGAGGAGCCACCATCCAGCAGCACCCTTGCCTCTCCTCCAGGGCCTGCACCCTGCAGTGCCACACCCTGCACTCCCCAGTCTCTGGGTGAAACCTTCTATTTCCCCAGGACATGGCCTTGGTGAGCCTCGCAGGGGGAGACCTGGTCAATCTATGTGCTCCAAGTGTGTATGATGGTGCGTCTCGGCTCCGCAGGGCGCAGGGGCCGTCTGTGCTGTTCCCAGCAAAGCGCCTCTGTCCACAGACAAGGCCCGGTGTCCTCCCTGGAGGAGGGAGGTGTGGCTTGAGGCAGGTCCACGGACAGGAGCCCGGCCCAGACGGGCACACGCCCATGGGTGCTCCCAGCCGCCACTCCCACATCTGGCCTGGGCAGGGCCTGGGCAAGGAACAGCCACCAACATCACAGACAAAGAAAGCAAGCAGCCGTCCTGCCCAGCAGCTCCTCAGAGAAGAGGAGTGTCTCTGAAACCACGTCTCGTTCCTCTTAGAACCGGCACTGACACACAGACCCTGCACTCCAGAGCTGGTCAGACACAGCAGGGCACAAACCTGGGAGGCTTCAGAAATGGCTGCCACCCTCGGCACTGGGCAGTGCAGCCAGTGGCGGCTCCTTCCCGGGAGAACCCAGCTGGGTCACAGCCCCAGGTCCTTGGAGAAATGGGCAGGGACCTGCCATGGCCAACACCACCCGCGGTCACTGGACACCTGCTGGGTGTGGCCCAGGGGCACCACAGTGTTTGCAGGGAAGCAGGGCCCATTGCTCAGGCAGCGAGGAAGGACCAGGCCCCACACGAGAGCCGCCAGGGCGCCGCCTCCCCATGGGGTGATCACTGCCGCAGGTGGCCGCTTCTCATGTGGTCTCCAGGTGATGTGTCCACCCCTCCTGTCCCACCTGCACCAAATATGGGTTTTATGAGGCTGGGATAGAGCGTGTTCCAGTGGGCGTGCAGACCCCTCTCTACCTAGGAAAGCCTCCCGGGAGGCTCTTCTGCGCTATTAGGAGAGGTCACTAGCAGCGGCCATGCCAGAGCCCACGTGTCATCTTAAATTTCCCCAAAGCACCAAGAAGCCAAAACTCTGAAATTACTAATAGAAGATTTTGGAGGCTGAGGATCTGGGCTTGGGGATGCTCACGCACCTCGCATTTCCTGTCTCAGCTGCACACCCCCTACTCCATAGGCCAGGCCTGTCAGGAGATGGAGGCTGAGGATCTGGGCTTGGGGACACTCACGCGCCTCGTATTTCCTGTCTCAGCTGCACACCCCCTACTCTAGTGGCCAGGCCTGTCAGGAGACCCAGGCCACATTTTTGCCAGTTTTTCCAGGCAGTGGAGCTGTGGAACGGGTAGTTAGAAGTCAGTGTCGCAGACCTGCCAGAGGCCACCCGCCTTCCCCGTGCCAGTAAATCTCCACAAAATTCCACCCATTTTCTCAAATATTGTCATTACTGTTTTAAGCAGTGACTGGCTGGGCCGACCTCATTCCACGTTGGTCTCCTGACACAGCAAATCTGCCCCGTGAACACCTTCCCAGCAGCACTGAGCATCTGTCCCCATCGCTCAAGACAGAGCCCGTGGGCTTTGCTTTAGGGGAGAAATAAATGGTGAATCCTCATTCATCATAAAAGCTGACAACGTATCTCAGGGGGTGGCTCAGGCTTCAACACTGTGCTTCTGAGAGTTCTTGCTCCTGGGAAAACAGACACAGCCCGACGGCAACCATGTCTGCTCTCCCAGCCGCGTGGGCTGCGGGAACAACAGCGTTATGTGGAACTAGGAAATTCCCTGTGCGTTTATGCACTTGGCAGTCCAGGGAAGTGACGGTCATTCGCCCTGAAATTTTGCTGAAAGAGGAGAGGGCTGTTGTCTAGGTTCCAAGGCAGACTCATAAAAAATTAATCCGTGCCTCCTGCAGGCCTCCAGCGTTTGGCAGCAGCGGTGCTGTGGCGTGTGGTTTTGTGGTCAGACCTGCACTTTAGTTTCCACCCCATGGCGTCCTCCCCGTGCGTGGGCCTCTGCGTGGCTCCTGGGGCGGGGCCGGAGTGGCTGCTGTTTGAGGTTCTGCAATAGCACAGCTCCTGGTGGGGCCTCGGAGCTCTGATCAGATAACAATGTGTCCCAGTGACGTCCCTCCCCGGCTTTCCAGTTTAACAGCCCTGCCTGGCAGGGCACATGGAGAACCAGGAGCTCCTGTGTGTGGCAAACCACTTAAGAAAGCGTGGATGAGGCCCTGCGTGGAATAGTGCGTGCTGTGGTCATCTGTCCACAGTATTCACAGGCTCTCAGGAACCTGCTCCTCACAGTACTGAACACTCCCCGAGCCCCTGCCAGCTGAAGGTACCACACAAAGTGAGAATTAGAACCGCCAGCTGAATGCGCATTTTAACAACCGGAAAAGAAGAGCTGCTTCACGGGAGGCTCCACTCCTTGGTCTTCAGCTGTCAAGTTTCTTACATGACAGAAAAAACATCTGTTATGGATCTACGGGAGCAAAGTTGACCTACGAGCTGGGCGACGGAAGGAGAGGCCCACCAAGGCCACTGTGGGCACCAGCGGGCCTGCCCCACCCTGCGTCCTGAGCTTGGGATATGGCCGGGAGCCCTCCCTGGGGCCAGTCTGGCCTCCCGACTGTGGGTCCTCGCCTGACCCACCCGCCCCTCTCACCCGTGCGGCTGAGGCAGGATCCCAGACCACCTGCCCTCACTTCTTTACGGACTCAGTTGGCCCCTCTCCTAACTGACAATATTACAAGCTGCAAACCTAAAATGCTGTTTCAGAACGGGCCGAGGCTTCTCATTTCACGTTCCAGTGACCTATTAATTATTCACATGAGCCCAGCCTCCTGTGTGATGGGTGAGATGCTATCGGGCAGGTTATTTTGGTGACTTGGTAAACAGACCTGAGTTATTTGACCCCTGGGTCAGAGGTCAGGCTACATCCCACAGAGGTCCACGTGCCCCCGCGGGATGGTGGGTGCCATGGAGGTGGGAGCCAAGGGCCGGGGACGTGCTGCAAAGACATCTTCTCAGGGCCCTGGGCCCTTCCCGGCCGCCTCTGGCAGAGTGTAGCTGCCACGAGCAGTGGAGGACGCAGGCCAAGGACGGGGTGACTCCTTGGGCGAGGAACACATTGGGCGAGGAGGCTGCAGGCCATGGCAAAGAGGGCAGGATGGAAGGAAGGAGGCACAATCAGAAACAGAGAGGAGGAAAGCAAGGCAGAGTGACCAGGGCGGGCGCTGCTCACGCTGCTCAGCGCCTCCTCGGAGGGAGCGGGGAGCCGGACCCCAGGTCTCCTCCAGGACCACAGTCCCCCCGATGGGCAACACGCAGGTGGAGGACCAGCCTCCACCTTCACACCCAGAAAGGCAATGAGTTGCACGAAAAGGCCTCAATGGCTGTGTCGTTGCTTTCTGCCCTCCCTGGCCAGAGAAGGGGAAGAACACTGCCTGTCTCACCCCAGACAATCCTGATGCCGGCTGCCTACATACTGAGGTGAGCAGGACTGAGGGCAGAGGCTGTGTGCGGATGAGGAGGTGAGACAAGAAGAAAAGCCAGCAGCCACCCAGAGCACTCGCGAACTCCCGGTTCCAGCTTCGTTGAGAGCAGAACAGGCCCTCCAGGGTGAGGAGACTGTGTGTACAGAGAGACTCTCACCCTCAGGCAGAACCTGCCGTCAGGGCAGAGGGCAGAGGGTGGCGGCTGCCCAAGGTGCCACCATCAGGACACTCAGTGTGAGCCGGGATTTGGGGGAGAGCTGAGGCCAGAGGGAAACATCTGCCGCGCATCACTTTCATGCCTCGCTGGAAATGCTGGTGAGAAGCAGACAGCAGGCGGACGCCCCCTCAGCCTCCCCTACAACCAGCGGCCTGGCCAGGTCCCAGCATCGGCAGATCCAGACCGGCCCCCCGAGAACTGGCGGCCAAGGTGCTGGAGCAGGGGCAGGAGGCGCCAGTGACAAGGGGGCTGTGTGGGCAGGAGCTGAGGCTGGCTGGGCTGCTGGTCACTCCCTGCCTGGCCAGAAGCCTCTGGGAGGCTCTGTCTGAGTCACTGGTTCTACCAGGGCAAGGTGAGTCCTAAACAGGCGTCTTCATCCTTGGTTTCCCAGGAGCAGGGAGGCCCACGCCAGACCCCTCTCTCCACTGTCCCCCTCACACACACAGGGGGCAGGACTGTCCTTACCCGCAGGCCCCACCCTGCAGAGGGGGCGCACCCATCACCATGGCCGAGGTCCCACCAGACCCTGCAGGGACCACGTCCACCAGGGGCTGCCGGCCATCCTGAACCACCCAGACCCCCTCGCCGACGGCTCCAGGGCCCCGCTCTTCCAGGCTAAACCACGGCCCTGTTCCTTTGATGCTGGTGTTTTTAGCGCCATGGCAGCCGTAATGGGGGTGGCCTCAGGGTGCGGACGGTGTGATCATGGCAATGTGGCCACAAGAATAGGGGCTGGCCTGGGGTGGTCTCTCCCCAGCGTGGGAACAATGACATCCCCACAGAGACGGCAGGGGGCACGCTCAGTGCTCACTGGAGGGGGCTGGCCTCCTTCCCTCTGAAGAAAAGGCCCTAAATGGGGGGACCCCCGGATGCCGGCCGCCCCTCACGCCCCTCAGCGCCCACAGGTACCCGAATGCCGGGGTCCCTCCCGCCCCTCAGCGCCCACAGGTACCCGGATGCCGGCCGCCCCTCACGCCCCTCAGCGCCCACAGGTACCCGGATGCCGGCCGCCCCTCCCGCCCCTCAGCGCCCACAGGTACCCGGATGCCGGCCGCCCCTCCCGCCCCTCAGCGCCCACAGGTACCCGGATGCCGGCCGCCCCTCACGCCCCTCAGCGCCCACAGGTACCCGGATGCCGGCCGCCCCTCCCGCCCCTCAGCGCCCACAGGTACCCGGATGCCGGCCGCTCCTCACGCCTCTCAGCGCCCACAGGTACCCGGATGCCGGGGTCCCTCACGCCCCTCAGCGCCCACAGGTACCCGAATGCCAGGGTCCCTCCCGCCCCTCAGCGTCCACAGGTACCCGGATGCCGGCCGCCCCTCACGCCCCTCAGCGCCCACAGGTACCCGGATGCCGGCCGCCCCTCACGCCTCTCAGCGCCCACAGGTACCCGGATGCCGGGGTCCCTCCCGCCCCTCAGGGCCCACAGATACCCGAATGCCAGGGTCCCTCCCGCCCCTCAGCGTCCACAGGTACCCGGATGCCGGCCGCCCCTCACGCCCCTCAGCGCCCACAGGTACCCGGATGCCGGCCGCCCCTCACGCCTCTCAGCGCCCACAGGTACCCGGATGCCGGGGTCCCTCACGCCCCTCAGCGCCCACAGGTACCCGGATGCCGGCCCCCCCTCACGCCCCTCAGCACCCACAAGTAAGAGCGAGCACCTGTCCGGAGGAGCAAACACCCTTTCCTAACCCGGGGTCCACGCCCCGAATGCTTCCTGGAGAGAAGGTGCTGCATTCTGCTCACGTGCTTCACTTCCCAACTGCGAAACACATGGGGATGGAGAGGACGGGGACGCCAGGCGCGGGAGGACGCAAACAGCGGGAGCGGGAGGACGAGGACACCAGACGCGGGAAGACACCGGACGCGGGAGGACGGAGACACCGGGTGCGAGAGGACGAGGACGCCGGGCGCGGGGGCACAGTGTGCCCCTGACCGCGAGAGCTGACACCCACATGCCCTGGGCCCCCGCCACCCTCCAGGGCTCAGCTGCACTGCAGGAGACAGCGAGCTTTAATTTTATGGACAAGCTTTTTGAGATGCAGCAGACAGACGATTCACAACGATTCACAACGATTCACAGCATTTCTCAAATGCAGGAAACTCCCACGCCAGTTGTTCCCAGTGGCTCCCAGTGGCCCTGACCAGCCGCCCGCAGCGCCCACCACCCACGGCCTCGTCCTCGCGCCCCCAGGCCAGTGCGATGAGCCTCGTTTCTGGAAAGCGGGAAAGGGGCTGCGTCAAAGGATGTGCTAAAATAACCCAACGGCACCGAGGGCACGTCTGCGGTTACGAGGAGCTTCCACGGCAACTGAGAGCTTTCTATTCTCGTTTGTTTTTTAATTATGCACAAATTCTATTTTTATCCAATTTGTGGTCCACCAACTGAAAGAGAAAACTAACCCCCAAAACCCCCTCTTTTTAGCTGCTTTTACCTCACACTTGCAGAGACATAAATCCACTCTGCCACAGATACATCAGAAAACTCTTTAAATTACTAATTTCTACAAATGAGATATGCTGACAGCTCCTGACGTTTTCCCTGCAGGGGACCGTTTTCTCCCACGTTTCAACGGAAAGGGCTCCTTCTGTGGAAACACAGAGCCAGCCTCTCCCGTTTCGCTGCTGCGCACACACGGGCCACTTGATTTGGAATAATTGTTGAGGGTACATTTTAAAGATATTTTTAATTACTGTTTCAAGTTTCCTGAGTCCTCCAGAACACCTCGATCCTCTCAGTGGCATCTGTATTGATAGATTTCTGCACCCTCAGCCCAAGACACCCAGACGGCAGAACTAGAGACGGGATTCCAGAAGATTCCAGAAGATGCAGGGAGAGTACCCAAGCACTGAGCTGTGTCCGCAGAGACGGGTGACACCAGGCACCGGCGTTATTCACAGGCAGGTGAAAATACATCCATTAAAACCCAGGGCTGCCTGTAGTCCCAGCTACTCGGGAGGCTGAGGCAGGAGAATCACTTGAACCCAGGAGACAGAGGTTGCAGTGAGCTAAGATCGCACCACTGCACTCCAGCCCGAGAGCGAGACTCCATCTCAAAAGAAAAAAAACAAAACAAAACCAAAAACCAAAAACCAAAAAACAAAACAAAAACCTCAGAGCTCTCTCCACACTCATGGTCCTGCTTTACCCTCCAAATAACAGCCTCGATTCCTACACCCGCCCCTCATCCGGACACGGTGAAAAGGGCGACGGCCAGTGCCCCTCACCGATATACTTTACAACAAATAGGGTGGACTGGGCCATTATTTCTCTATTGCTTTATTTCCACTTCTTTCACAGCCTCATTTCTTGTCCTATCTAATATCCTTCCCACTGAGCAATAACAAGCTTTCGGTCAGTAAAAACCGAGGCAGGGATGGGGAGGTGCAGGCCTGCAGTGACGGAGCGTGGCGCAGCGCTGTCTGACCTTTCCCACCTGGGAGGGTGGAGACTTTAAATGTCAAACGGGCCACTGTGCACTCAGGTGTCTCCCGCATTTCCTTGCTTCAAGCACCGACAAGGTAGGTACTAATTGGCATCAAGCACACAGGCCACAAACATCACATTAACATCATCTGCAAGTGCTGGCAAAAACGCCTCACCCCAGAGCCCTGCCCACTAATTCCCTGCCGCCGGCTGTTGCGTTGGCAAACAGCCATTTGTCCCTGCGGCCACCTTCTCTCCACTATTTATCTAAATGGAAGAAAATAAAAACACGAGGCACTCTGCTGAACACCTCTTCCGGCTTGCATCATTCCCTAAATAACGGGGCCAGGGCACCCAGTTTTTTGCTGTTGGGGTGTGCTAGGAAAACATCCTCTGTGCTGCCGCGTAGCCTGGAGCCCTGGGGCCAGACACACTTGCCGCTCTGTGGCTGCCAAAGCAGCGGATCCAGGGCCTGGGGCCTACAGCTGACGAGGTAACAGGTGGGACGAAGAAAATGCCAACACCCATGGCTACCCGGGATCCACATCAACACCTGGGGTGCAGAGGGAGCATGGCTCTGTGCAGACGCTGCCTGTCCCCGGCGCGGTCATTACACACCTCCCTGGACAGCCTAACTCCACATGGCTTTCCCCCAGGGTGTGAGGAAGGTGAGGAAGCCACACCAGAACCCAGGGAGTCAGGCCCACCCCAGCAGGGATGCGGTTGCAGGGCTGCTCAGGGACTCAGGCCCACCCCGGCAGGGAGGTGACTGCAAGGTTGCCAGGCCCAGGCCCAGGCCCACCCTGGCAGGGATGCAGCTTGCAAGGTTGTCCAGGGAGTCAGGCCCATCCTGGCAGGGACACGGCTGCAGCGGTGCTCAGGGAGTGAGGCCCATCCCGGCAGGGACATGGCTGCAGGGTTGCTCAGGGAGTCAGGCCCACCCCAGCAGGGACACGGCTGCAGAGTTGCCAGGCCCAGGCCCACCCCGGCAGGGATGTGGCTGCCAGGCCCAGGCCCACTCTGGAAGCCACTCCTCCTCTCCTCGGGGAGCACCTTGAGCCCTGGTGCCCCCCAGCACCCAAGCCCAGAGTATGGAATTCTGCAGGCCTGGGTGGGCCACAGAACCTGCATTTCTGAGGGCCCCCCCACCAGGCGAGGCTGGTGCTGCTGATGAGAACCCCTGCCTCCAAGTTCAGAGGCTTTAGAGAGGGGAGAATCAACCCCCAAAACATCCACACCACAGGCAGCATCCATGGACACGAGAGCTGCCTTGGGCAAATCTGAAAACAATGAGAGAGGGCCTGCACGTGTGGAAGCAGGAGGAGCTGTGGCATGCTCCCATTCCATCTCAGAGGCGGTGAGCAGCCACCCGGGACTAACCATGACAGAGCATTCAGCTGGCCTGGCTGGGAGAGTCTAAGCACAGTTAGCTGTGGCTCCAAAGTTACTTTTGGACCAAAAAAGCACCAAGTGACGTGCGAGTCTGGCCGCAGTGCCTACCTGCACAATGGGGTGTCCTCCGGCTGACGCCTTCACGGCCCCCCGGCTGCCCTCTGTCTCGTAGTGGGCTCGGTGGTGGGACTTGGGCTGCACCTCAATCCGAAGCTCATACGGGCCTGAGTGGGACGGCAGCTGCCAGTCCAGGGCGGGCAGGGTCGGGCTGGAAGGGAACAGAGCAGAGGAGGCGTTCAGCACCACACAGACCTCGCCAGGGCCACACGTGCCCGTGCTCACCCGTCGCCATCTTGGGTGGACACTTCATCAGCGAGGGCACGTCCTGACTCGGAGATGGACAAGCCTGTGTCAACACAGTGCTTACTCATCATGACCTGTGGCCACGGCCTGGCCAGTTCTCTAAGACGGAAACATTTTCCGAGCACAACGTTAACACGCTTTTCTTCCTTCATGACAGGCTTCTATCAGTTACTTAACCCTCCAGTAAGACAGGTTTTAGAACTCATTGAAAATCTGTTTTAAAATCTAAGAGGTACGAGCTGTGGCCTAAGAAGCAGGAAGCTCAAACCTCTCCTCGCTATGAACCAGCTATGTGGCTGCCGTCAAGACAGGTGACTGACTGGGCCCTTTATAAAATGGTGGGTTTGGAAGTCATGGTGTGCGCAGCACTGCCAGCCCCCAAATTCCATGATTGCTGCAAGACAAACAGAAGGGCCTGACTGAGGGCCAGGAGGAGGGACCTGGCGTCCATGGAGGGCAGTGGGAGCAAACGCAGCAGGGCGGGGTACGACGGTGAAGGCTTTGGGAGGCTGTTGGTTACTTTGCACAGAGGGACACGAGCTGCATGACCTGGCGGGTGACAGGTGCTGGGGCTGTCCTCAGAGCCTACAGCCCAGCTGGGGGCTCCACGGCCCCTGTCCTTTCAAGAGATGAATGTTTGGCGTGAAAGGCTAAGGTGAGGTCCTGCCCGTGCCCTCGGCGTGAGTGTCTTCCCAACTGTGTTCTGTAGGAAGCCCAGGCGGACTGTCTCAACATTCCTGGGGGCCACATGGTGCACCCAAGGGGTTCTCGCATCTAGGGGGTGGCCTGCCCTGGTGCACCACCATCCACACAGGCACCACCTTCCAGCCCGTGCAAGAGGCCAGTGCCTCTGCCATCAGAGTCTGTTTCTGGGAGGGCCAAGGCTCTGTGGCTGCTGCAGCCCTGGCCCAGCCTCCTCTCCCACTCAGTCTGTCTCCCCAGCACTGCCTACTGCAGGGGCCAAGGCAGGCGGAGTATGCGGTGGGACCCTCCCTGGACCAGCACTGCTCATCAGATCAGGTGCAAGACCCTGCATGGGCAGAGGCAGCCCAGGGCCCAACGGCTGTCCTCACCGCTATGTGGGCAGAGACCCAGGGCCCGCCGACCGTCCTCACCACTGTGTGAGCAGAGACCCAGGGCCCGCCGACAGTCCTTATCGCACAGGCTCACCCCGAGCACCGTGGGCCGGGGCTCCTGAGGTCACCCTCCACACAGGGCCTGTGACTTCCCCGTCTTCGGAACCAGCCCCTCTGGCCAGGACTCAATTATTGCCTAGAGCTGCTGACCATCATTCTACGTCAGTTTTAAGTATAAGCCACAGAGACATGGGACATGCGGGGCAGCTTCTCGAGAAGGGCAGGTTCCGTGCAATGCAGGCTCAGAGCAGGGGCATCTGCAAGTTCAAGGAAACTGCCTCCCAAGCCTCCCGAAGGCCCCCACACCTCAGGACACACTGTGAACCCAAAGTGACTTAAAAACAAAACAAAGGCCGGGCATGGTGGCTCACGCCTGTAACCCCAACACTCGGGGAGGCCGAGGAGGGTGGATCACGAGGTCAGGAGATTGAGACCATCCTGGCCAACATAGTGAAACCCCGTCTCTACTAAAAATACAAAAATTAGCCGGGCATGGTGGCGGAGGCCTGTAGTCCCAGCTACTCGGGAGGCTGAGGGAGGAGAATTGCTTGAACGGAAGAGGCGGAGGTTGCAATGAGCCGAGATTGCACCACAGCACTCCAGCCTTGGCGACAGAGCGAGACTCCATCTAAAAAAGAACAACAACAAAAAACAAAACAAAACAAAAAAAAACAAGGCCAGTCACAGTGGCCCACGCCTGTAATCCCAAAACTTTGGGAGGCCAAGGGGAACAGATCACTTGAGCTCAGGAGTTCGAGACCAGCCTGGACAACATGGCGAGACCCCATCTCTACAAAACAAAAAATAAAAACATGAGCAGGACATGGTGGTGCACATCTGTGATCCCAGCCACACAGGAGGCTGAGCGGGGAAGATCGCCTGAGCCAGGGGAGGTTGAGATGGCAGTGAGCCAAGATCGCATGTGCTTCAGCCTGGGCAACAGGGCAAGACTCTGTCTCAAAACAAACAAACTAGAAACAATGGGCAGAATAAAAGACTCGTTTAAAGAGAAAAAGCCCAGGAGGCAGCTTGAATGGAATCGACTACGTAATTTTTAAAAATACAAACACCTAAAATGTTCCTTAACAAGACTACATATTTTATGACACTGGAAGCTTCATAGTAATTTGAAAACTCAGAAATGGATTTATCCAAAGATGCACCTGGCAGGCTCACCACCCACCTCCGCTCTGTGGGGTTTTGGGCCCTGCAGGTGCCCGCTGGACCCCAACTCAGCCACGACAGCCTCCCTGACAGAGGAATCTCCAAGACGCGGATTCGCGGGCTGTACTGTCAGAGCTGTTTCCCACGTGAGGTGATCAGCATGGACGCCCAGTATCAGCTAATGCTGCCAGGCAGAAGGAAAGGCAGCTGGACCCAGGGCTCCATACAGGAAGGACAAGAGCCTCTAGAGAAAGGCTTCTCTGCACAGAGCTCGGGGCCAGCTGCGAGTTTCTGGGGAAGGGAGAAGGGGCAGCTGCAGGGCTGGGCAATGAAGGGCCCCTCTGCAGTGGCCACACCCGCTCCTGGACAGGCAGGCACTAAACAAAGTCACGGATGATGCGAGGCGGTGCCCATCTCAGGCACCCTGCACCTATCTTTTGCTATGAATTCAAAAAGGAACAAATGAAAAACAAAATTCACGGCCGGGTGTGGTGGCTCATGCCTGTAATCCCAGCACTTTGGGAGGCTGAGGCAGACAGATCACCTGAGGTTAGGAGATCAAGACCATTCTGGCCAACACATGGTGAAACCCCGTCTCCACTAAAAATACAAAAATCAGCTGGGCGTGGTGGCGAGTGCCTGTAATCCCAGCCACTCAGGAGGGTGAAGCAGGAGAATTGCTTGAACCTGGGAGGCAGAGGCTGTAGTGAGCCGAAATTGCACCACTGCAATCCAGCCTGGGCAACAGAGTGAGACTCCATCTCAAAACAAACAAACCAAAAACAAAATTCACAGTGAAAAAATCTGGGCTCACCGGATTCCCAGGAAAGTTAAGAGACAGAGAAGAGACAGCGAGAGAGAGGAGAGAGGAGGAAAGAAGAAAAGAAAAGCCGCCTCTCCCCACTGCCGATCTGGTTAAAGGCAGACACACTTCCTAAAGATAAGGCAGTCTAAACCACTCTGCAGCTGACTATTACATAAGAATAAGTTTGTGTAAACGCAGCCACGTGTCACTTTATGACGGGGACACATTCTGAAAAACGCATCCTTAGGCCATTTTGTCGTTGTGGGAACTCGTGTGAACTGACTCGGTGTGGCCAGTGCACACCCCAGCCACATGGAGTGGCCCACGGCTCCCCAGTACACTTCTGCACGGCGTGTGGCTGCGCTGAACACCGTGGGTGACTGCCCCACAGCGGTCACGGTTTGTGAATCTAAACACATTTAAGCACGGAAAAGATGCAGTAAAACTATGCTCTCACGATCTCATGAGAACCCTCATACGTGAAGTCCGCTGTTGACCCGACGCCACGACGCAGGACTGCATTTGGCTCTGGAATCATTTGCAGATTTAGTGACACAGTGTGTGCATGGCTTACAGCAAGAATGGTTTACAAAATAAATATCATAATCCAGACAATTAAGATGATTGGTTTTGGTTAGAAATTTTCAGCATGAATTTGGCAGCTCTACAAATCTGTGTCTCTGGTTCAGACAAAAGAGCCCAAATGAGCGGGAAAGGAGCCTGCACTGCTGCGGAGACGGGACCGCTGCTGCCCACGCTCCACTCCACTCCACTCTGCGTGCTTCCTTCTGGGAGGCGACGCCTGGGGCAGCCGCGGGCAGGCATGCTTCAGTCGGGGGTCTCTGACCAGCCCAGCCCCCGGAACGGCAACTTGCTTGCTGAAGCCCTGAGCTCAGGACTGAGAATAATTCCAACAACTTCAAACTCGTCTTCAACGTAAGTCAATTTTTTAAAAAAGTGACACTCAACGCAACTGAAAAAATTAAAAAAAAAAATTCGGGTGAAATTTGCATCCAACATCCACCTGGTCTGGATGGTAACCGATGAACGTCCACCTGGTCTGGACAGTGACCGATGCCAAAGGGTGTTTTTCTCTGTTTCTCTCTCTCTCTTTTTTTTTGAGACGGAGTCCCGCTCTGTTGCCCAGGCTGGAGTGCAGTGGCGCCATCTCGGCTCACTGCAGCCTCCGCCTCCTAGGTTCAAGCAATACTCCTGCCTCAGCCTCCAGAGTAGCTGGGAGTACAGGTGGCCACCACCGCACTGGCTAATTTTTTGTATTTTTAGTAGAGACACAGTTTCACCATGTTGGCCAGGCTGGTCTCAAACTCCTGACCTCAGGTGATCCGCCCACTTCAGCCTCCCAAAGTGCTGGGATTACAGGTGTGAGCCTCTGTGCCCAGCCCACTGGGTGTATTTCTGTAAGCATTTTTACAAAATGATACATCTTAAGAAAATGAGATACATAGTTTGGTACTTTGTCTTTTCTTTTTCTCTTTTTATTTCTTAGAAACAAGGCCTCGCTCTGCTGCCTAGGCTGCGAGGGCAGTGGTGCGATCACAGCTCACTGCATTCTCCAACTCCTGGGCTCAACGGATCCTCCCACCTCAGCCTCCCAAAGTGCTGGGGTTACAGGCACGTATCACCATACCTGGCCTTTTTATAAAAGAAAGATCACATTTTGAGCATTTTAGCTTATTCAGAAACAATTTAATCACAGCATCCCATTTATCACAAGGACCATCCTCACTGTACTGCCGGGCTGTGGGCTGTTCCCCTCCTCTGTTGTTATAAACACTGGCGACACGAACATCCACACAACCAACTCCCAGGCCACATCTCCGGTCATGCCCTGAGCGCAGAACCACGGGTCAGAGGCGTGAGCATTGTGAGGCTCCCTGGAGGTGCCACAAAGGCTGCTGCCGATGGGTCCGGCTTACCCACCAGCGTCCAGGGTGCACTTGGTCTTTGCCAATGTGATGTATCAAGGCAGTTTTCTGGCCTGCTGTTTGCATCTTTACACGATAGTTAAAAACACCAGTGCAAGACTGAAAACAACACATTATGTACAAATAATAAAAACAAACACTTCTAAACCAGCAGCGGTAAAATTTCTACAACATCCCCTTGATTTATTTCCTGTTTCTCACTAAAGACACCACAGGGCCTGGCTGACCTTCCAGCCTGCCCACCGGCCCGAGGCCAGCCCCCGCACCGCACAGAGGCCAGCTGTCCAGGCCCCCCTACCCACCGCACAGAGGCCAGCCATCCAGCCTCCCCCACTACATACAGGCCAGCCATCCAGCACCCCCCCACCCACTGCACAGAGGCCAGCCGTCCAGCCCCCACTGCACAGAGGCCAGGCGTCCAGCACCCCCTCCACCCACTGCACAGAGGCCAGCCATCCAGCCTCCCCCACTACATACAGGCCAGCCGTCCAGCACCCCCCTGCACCCACTGCACAGAGGCCAGCTGTCCAGCCCTGCCACCGCACAGAGGCCAGCTGTCTAGCCACCCCCCTCCCTGACCCACTGCACAGAGGCCAGCCATCTAGCCTCCCCCACCCCACAGAGGCCAGCCGTCCAGCTCCCCCCACACCCACCGCACAGAGGCCAGCCATCCAGCTCCCCGCCACCCCTGCACAGAGGGCAGCTGTCCAGCCCCCTCCCTGCACAGAGACCAGTCGTCCAGCACCCCCCCACCCACTGCACAGAGACCAGTCGTCCAGCACCCCCCCCACCCACTGCACACAGGCCAGCCGTCCAGCCTCAACCCCCACCCGCCGCACCAAGGCCAGCCGTCCAGCCTCAACCCCCACCCGCCGCACCAAGGCCAGCCGTCCAGCCTCAACCCCCACCCGCCGCACCAAGGCCAGCCGTCCAGCACCCCCCCCACCCGCCGCACCGAGGCCAGCCGTCCAGCCTCAACCCCCACCCGCCGCACCAAGGCCAGCCGTCCAGCCTCAACCCCCACCCGCCGCACCAAGGCCAGCCGTCCAGCACCCCCCCCACCCGCCGCACCAAGGCCAGCCGTCCAGCACCCCCCCCACCCGCCGCACCAAGGCCAGCCGTCCAGGGAGGTTCACTGTTGCACATGCCGGCAAATTGGGCAAATACTGGTCCCCCTTCCCTGGGTCTATTTCATACAGTCCATAAAGTAAAACCTTGTGATTTCAGAGACACCAGACACGTGGGGACACGAAGGGCCGCAGCCCCGGGCCCCCTGCCAAAACGCATTTAACCTAAGAACCCAGGACATGCTCCTTCCTCAACGGCCACAGCCGCACCCAGAGCCCAGCTCATGTGGCCACAGCTTTTGCCTCGGCTGCTGCAGACATGGAGCCCCCACCATTCCCAACCGATGCCAGCAGGCTTCAAGCCGAGGACCTGTTTATCCTGAGCTCCTGCAGGGCTACCCTGTTGAGTCTGGAGAGTTAAGAAGGTACTAGGCAAAATGCAAGGCGCTCCCGGCAGGATCCTCCTTCTGGGGCCAGGGCATAGTGGCTGCCATGGGGCAGCCCCAGGGGCCATGTGGGGCATTGCCTCCCCCCAACTTCCCGCAAATCTGCAATTGCTGCAGAATCAAGTTTAAAAATGCTTCTCACTGAGCCAGATGCAACCTCCACACCCGCAGCAACACCCAGAGAGGCTGCAGCTGAGTCACAGGAGGGTCCGGGCTTCCCGCCCCAGCAACACTCCCCAGGACTCCTGTGTTTGCCGCCCCTCTGGGGGTCCGCCGACGGTGCTACCATGGAGGGTTCAGGTGGACACCAGGGGGCCCAGAGCTGCCAAGTGTGAGCCCACAGGTCAAACGGAAACATCTGCCAGGCCCTGCGAGTCCCGACACGGGTCCCACAGCAGTGTGGCTCGTGGCTCAGGTCCTGCTGTCCTCACGCTGGGGTGGAAGCGGCGTGGGATGTGGCATGGAGGACAGTGGCCCCCATGGCCTGGGGAGCCGGCCACACAGTCCTTTCCACGGGAGGAGCCATTCATGCCCCTGAACCTGTGTCTCCCTCGCCTGGGAAGAGCGTGAGGGATTTTTTTCAGCCGAAAGCTCACAACAGAGATGCCCTCTGCGCTGGGACAGAGGGGGAGGAAAAAAAAAAAAAAAGATATGCCCTGAAATGATCACTGTCTGATTCTAAATCGCAGGACAATCGAATTCTTTTTTTTGAGACAGGGTCTCGCTCTGTCGCCCAGGCTAGAGTGCAGTGGCCTCATGGGATCCTCCCACGTCAGCCTCCCGAGCAGCTGGGACCACAGGCGCACCACCACACCTGGCTAATTTTTATATTTTGTGTAGAGATGGGGTCTCTCCATGTTGCCCAGGGCGGTCTCAAACTCCTGGGCTCCAGCGATCCTGGCGCCTCGGCCTCCCAAAGTGCAGGGATTCCAGGCGTGAGCTGCCATGCTGGCGCGGGACTCATTTATCGTGGTTTATCTGTGTTTAAAAGTCTACAGTGAACAGTGTTTGTTATTTGTACCACCAAAAAAATGAGAAACTTTGCTCTCAGGTCTTGTGTCTCAGCCTCTGCCCAGCTCCTCCCCCGCCCACCTGGTGAATGGGCTTCAGTTTCCAAAGAGCTGAGCCTGAGGCCCCGCCATGTCCCTCTCCCTTAGAAAGGCCACGTCCCCAGCATCTGAAAACACTCTCCTCATGAGTCGCCCCCACTCCGCCGGTGAACGATGAGAATCCCAGAATCGCGCCCTCTGCAGCGGAAGCCCAGAGCAGAGGCAGTTCCTTCGTTTAAGTGGTTTGGGTAAAATCCTTTAATTCTGATTTTCCGAGGGTTAAAGCCTGTACGTGCTCGTGGCTTAGGTGAAAACCGTGAAGGCTGCTCACGACTCCTGCAGTTTCAAGACAGACGAAGCGACAGACTCTGAACTCCGCAGGGCCACACCCACCCACAGGACTCGACAGGAGCAGCTTAAGGAGGGCGAGGGTTTCAGGGCCCTCTCGCAGCCTCTCCTCAGCCGGCAGCCACAGGCCTCATAGCCATTTGGTTGTGTGGGGGTTTTTCCCTTAATTAAAAGAGAAAGAGAGTGAGAAAGACAGATGGTGAGAGAGACAGAGATGGAGAGAGACAGAGAGAGAGAAACAGAGAGACAGAGACAGAGACAGAGATGGAGAGACAGAGATGGAGAGACAGACACAGAGAGGCAGAGACAGAGAGAGACAGAGACAGAGCAACAGAGAGAGATGAAGAGACAGGTGGAGAGAGATGGAGAGACAGAGACAGAGAGAGACAGAGAGAGAAACAGAGACGGAGAGAGACAGAGATGGAGAGAGATGGAGACAGAGAGAGAGACAGACACAGAGACAGAGATGGAGAGACAGACAGAGAGGCAGAGACAGAGAGAGAGAGTCAGAGCGACAGAGAGAGAGAGAGATGGAGAGACAGAGATGGAGAAAGACAGAGACAGACAAAGAGACAGAGAGAGACAGAGAAACAGAGACAGAGACAGAGACAGACACAGACAGAGATGGAGACAGAGACAGACACAGAGAGACAGAGAGAGAGAGAAAGACAGAGACAGAGATGGAGAGAGAGAGACAGAGATGGAGAGACAGACGGTGAGAGACAGCGACGGAGAGATGGAGAGACGGAGAGAGACAAAGATGGAGAGACAGAGACAGAGACAGAGACAGGGAGACAGAGACGGAGAGACAGAGACACAGATGGAGAGACAGAGACAGAGAGACGATCAGCGCATTTCTCTGACGTGAGGCAGCCTCTGGGTCTTCTGGGCTTGTGTGTCTGGAGCTGCCCCAAGACCACACAGCGGCCAGCGGTTAGGGGCCCCTTGGAGGCCAGCTTTGCCCCCTGACCTGTGCCGGCAGAACTCGGCCCTGAGAAAGTTCTGCCCGCCCAGGAGAGGTCGGCCTTCCTGGAGGGCAGCCCAGAGCCCGGCCTAAAGAGGCCAGGTGGGCCCGCACACGCCGCGTTTCTCGGTGATAGTGCGGCGGCATCTGTGCATCACCCCCAACATGATTCCCCACCCCTGGCTGGGCCTGGCCGCTGGATGCAGCCTTCACCCTCCCACAGCCTGCCCCAGGGATGACCCCACAGACCACGTGGTTTTCTTCCATGACCCAAGACAAGGCCTTTCACAAAATGCTGCCCAGCAGGCCGGGGAGTCAGGGGAGGGCTCGGCGGCCCGGGCAACCTCAGGATTTCAGGAGTCGGAGGGGGCCTGGGACCACTGCTGTCCCACCCTGGGGGGTCACCCAGAGGCCCGGGCTCCTGTCCAATGGGCTGGCTCCTGTGCACCCCTCCCTGAAGCCAAGGCCGCCTGACTCTGAGGCTGCGGGCAGAGCCTCCTCTCCACGTGGGACCCAAGCTCTGTGCCCATGGGAGGGAAGGTGGCCCAGAGGAAGGCATGGGCCTCACAAGCCGGCAGGAAAGATGGAATCGGTGGACAAGAAGCAGGTGACTGGGGCCAGGGTGGGATCAGAAAGACGGGGACACCCAGACCAGCCCTCCTGCCCGCCGGGTGAGGCTCAGGATGCAGGGGCAGCCCCTGCAGCCATCTGTGCCTTGGTTTCTTGTCCCAGGCAGTCCTGGGTCCAGCCCCTTCCACCAGGATGGCGGTGCAGGCACCAGCGGCCCACGGCCCACCCAGTTCCCAGGACCGACGTGGCCACGCGCAATGACCCTGGGGCAGGATATGCTGTCCTCGTCTGTCCACCCCAAGGCCGGGCAAGTAGATCCCGGGTCCGCATGGGAGGGGCCCAGGATGCCACTTTTGGCGAGAAGGTGGGCGGCCGGGTGCATAGACAGCCTCCGTCCCCAGACAGGGAGTGCCACGGCTGTGGCCCTGCCAGCCAGGTAAGCCCAGCCCAGGAACTCAAACCAAAGTCAAAGCCACAGACCGGGAGCGCGTGGGATCTGGGCTGTGAGGCCAGAGTGCAAAGGTTTTGTTTTAAAGGACACATCTGGGTATTTCATAAAAACTGATGGCATCCCGCGGCTCCACCACACGGGACTGGAGTACAAACAGGACACAGACCCTCCCCTGTTCTTTGGAAAAATTGAAGTCATCCCCTCTCTACGCGCCCCAACCCTCCCAAGTCCACCCCTGTATCTCATGAGCCTCGCAACAGCTTTGGACACAGGCCCTGCCGTCCCAGGCCCAGCAGCCCCCCGCACTGTCCCCACCCCTCTATCTGCCCTGCCCCGGATGGATGAGAAGCTGAGCATAAGACCCTGAACCCCCGCCCCCGAGGCAGCCCCCAGCCCTTGCCCAGAGCTGACAGCTCCCTGTGGGCCTCCTGCCAAATGTTAACGTGTGGGCCAGAGCACGCTTTCTACAAAGCCCCTGATGTCAGCCTTACTCCCTCCCAGAAAAACTACACGGATGGGAGAAAGCACCTTCCATGGCTCCCAAACATTCCTTGCAGCTCAAGGGTGGGAGACGGTGCTTGGGAAGCAAAAGGAGCCCGTTGGGAACCCAAGCTCAGTGGGAACGGGGCCTCCCTGTGGGATCCCAGCACTGCTGGCCAGCAGGAACGGGGCCTCCCTGTGGGATCCCAGCGCCCCTGGGCAGAGGGAACGGGCCTCGCTGTGGGATCCCAGCGCCCCTGGGCAGAGGGAACGGGCCTCGCTGTGGGATCCCAGCGCCCCTGGGCAGAGGGAACGGGGCCGCACTGTGGGATCCCAGCGCCCCAGGCAGCAGGCCCCATGCCGTACACCCTCCCTCTCCCTCACTCCCCTGCCCTCCAGGACAGTAGCTGCTGGAGCCGGGGGCCGTCGCATCTTCTCGTGGCTGGAGAGCAACAGTGAGGTTCGGAAGGCGGGGAAGTGCCCCAGGCCCCTGCCACCCCCATCACCCACTCATCCCCAAGTTCACACCAGGGACAGGTTCCAGTCACTGCACACGTGGACTCTTCCCGGACCCCAAACACCTTCTCAGACGTCTCCAGGGTCAGGGCCCATCTGTCATTACTCAGAGGAAGTTTTGGCAGTGGGAGGCCTCAGACTGCACTTGCCATGGATGGCTTATAAAACAAAAACCAAAACCAGAAATGTCATATTGCACAAGTTAATGTGGGGTGGGGCACAGATCAGTCACAGAACTGATTCCATTTCTGGTGGTGCCCAGACGGCCTGGCTCAGCTCTTAAGAGTTCACTCAGTCTTCTTAGCTTGGACCTACGGGAAACATGGGGGTTTCACAAGAACTGACCGCATTCTGGATGTTCACTGAATAGCAGCCTAGGTGATTCACGGGTAATACTTGCAGCTACAACAAATACAGCAGTTTCTCAAATCACCTAAAGGGATCTTTCAAAATAAGGATGTGTTACTCTCCAAGGACTCCTGTCCTGAATGTTGTCAAAACAAAGGATGCTCAGACTCTGACTCCTGGAGCTACAGAGCATCCTTGGCCCTCAGGGTCGGAGGAGACCCAGCACCAAGCTTCCAGCTTCGCGCTCAGCTGTGATGTCGCCACGGGGACAGGACACAGCCCTCGGTGGCAGCACTGCCAAGAGCTGTTGCTTCAGCCCAGTAAACACAGAGTCGCTTCACAGCCCTCTCCTGGTCTCTGTGCCTGCAATGCAGCTTGTGGACAGGGACTCCGCCTCGCAGCTGACTCCTGGAGGCCGCTGGGCCACGTGGACCTCAGAGCCCAAAGTGCTCCAATACCTGCACCGCACCTGTCCAGAACCGAAACCTGGAGGCTTGATAGCTTCTCACCCTTCCCTTGATGCCTAGAAGTTTCCACGTGTCTCCATTTCCCCATCCACAAAAAGAGGCTGATCCCTGCTCTCCACCTCCACAGGCCCGACACCGCGCTCCCAGACCCCTGGGGTGGCCCTTGCCCGGCACCGCCCCTCGCAGCCAGAGCTCCAGGCGAAAGCAGACGTCATCTAGGTGCTATTGCCCCACGGACGGCCCGGTCTCTGGAAACACACTCGACCTGTCTGCCCGTGGGAGGAGGACGGGCATTTCCTTGCGATTCCAGGTCTGTGCCACATGTCATCTTGGTGTCAGGGAACCCTCGAGTTCTGGGAACAGCGGCCTGTGCAGAGGGAGAGGAGCTGGGGTGCCCCACAAGCCTCAGAACTGCCATGATGGGGGTCAGAGGGGACGAAGGCACAATACTGATTCTGCACGCCAACATCAGAACACGTTCCTGACACACATCACGGCTTCCAGCGTAGAAGTGTGTGTGGGTTCCATGTTTCTGGTGAGAAAACACTCCTCCCATAAACTAGAACCTCTGGCCCTGAGGAGCAGAATCAAGCTGCAGGTGGGTTTGGGGGTACCTGGTATATGACTCCACGCGGGGCAAAGCAAACATCTAGGTGGCCCTGCTGGAGGGGCCTCCCTCTGACCCTCTTCAGCGACGTCTCCTGGAAATGCGTCCCACCCTCTTCCTCTCTGCAGCAACGTCGACTGGAAAAGCGTCTTCCTCTTCCTCTCTGCAGCGATGTCGCCTGGAAATGCGTCCACCTCTTCCCCTCTGCAGCGACGTCACCTGGAAACGCATTCCCCTCTTGCCCTCTGCAGCGACACTGCCTGGAAACGCGTCCTCCTCTTCCTCTCTGCAGCGACGTCGCCTGGAAACACGTCCTCCTCTTCCTCTCTGCAGCCATGCTGCCTGGAAACGCGTCCCCCTCTTCCTCTCTGCAGTGACCTCGCCTGGAAACGCGTCCCCCTCTTCCCCTCTGCAGCGACGTCTCTGGAAACGCGTCCCCCTCTTCCTCTCTGTAGCGATGTCCCCTGGAAATGCATCCCCCTCTTCCTCTCTACAGTGACCTCGCCTGGAAATGCATCTGCCTCTTCCTCTCTGCAGCGACATCACCTGGAAATGCGTCCCCCTCTTCCTCTCTGCAGCGAAGTCACCTGGAAAGGTGTCCCCCTCTTCCCCTCTGCAGCAACCTCACCTGGAAACGCATCCTCCTCTTCCTCTCTGCAGCGACCTTGCCTGGAAACCTGTCTGCCTCTTCCCCCTCTGCAGCGACGTCTCATGGAAACGCATCCGCCTCTTCCTCTCTGCAGCGACCTTGCCTGGAAACACGTCCCCCTCTTCCCCTCTACAGCAACCTCGCCTGGAAATGCGTCCCCCTCTTCCCCTCTGCAGCAACCTCACCTGGAAACGCGTCCTCCTCTTCCCCTCTACAGCAACCTCGCCTGGAAACGCGTCCCCCTCTTCCTCTCTGCAGCGACCTCGCCTGAAAACGCGACCCCTCTTCCTCTCTGCAGCAACCTTGCCTGGAAACACATCCCCCTCTTCCTCTCTGCAGCGACCTCGCCTGGAAACACATCTGTCGCACAGCCCAGTGCTGATGGAACGCAGCATGCAGGCCACATGGTCTCACATGGGAAACCCTGGGGGGTGCACATGGCGTCCAGTGTGGCCTTTACAACTACTGTGTCTCCCAAAAGCCAACTAATCCCTGTGCGTCTAACCCAGCTTCCAGAGATATTCTAGAAGCACTTATAAAAAAGAAAATCCCATCATAATGTAGAAAACATTTTGCTCAAGAATCCAAGAAACATTAATTTGCACTTAAGATCTAGTTTTGAATGTGAATAACTTGTCTTCCAACTCCCGACTCAGGTTTAATCCCGAGGCAGGAAGTCCCTGCGGCTGCCCGGCTGCTGGAGTGCCACCACCAGGCCCACCTTTCTTGCTGCTCAGAAGCCAACACTGGCACAGGAGCAAATCCTGTTTTGTCTGTGGTCACCGATGCACATCAGGACCAGACACTTCCTCCCAGCTGGACCACAGGCAGCTTAGGAAATCTCAAAATTGGGAATCTGTGAATGTTTCCAGCTCCCTGCCGCCCCCACGCTGTCTCCACGGGGGCATCTGAGGCAACCAGGCAGGTGCCAGCCCTCCTAGGGGGGCTCCCGGGCAGGTGCCGGCCCTCCTAGGGGGGCTCCCGGGCAGGTGCCGGCCCTCCTAGGGGGGCTCCCGGGCAGGTGCCGGCCCTCCTAGGGGGGCTCCCGGGCAGGTGCCGGCCCTCCTAGGGGGGCTCCCGGGCACTCGGTCTTCGGTGAGACGGAGCAACACTTCAGATCTCAATGATCTGACTTTAAAACTCTGGCTCACACCTGCAATGCCAGCACTTTGAGAGAACAAGTCGGGAGGATTGCCTCAGGCCAGGAGTTCCAGACCAGCCCTGGACAACATGGCAAGACTCTGTCTCTACAAAACATAAACAATTAGCCAGGTGGGGTGCCACATGTCTGTGGTCCCAGCTACTCGGTAGGCTGAGGCGGGAGGGTCACCCGAGCCCAGGAGGTCGAGGCTGCAGTGAGCTGTGATGACACCTTGCACTCCAGCCTGGACAACAGAGCAAGACCCTGGCTCAAAAAAAAAAAAAAAAAAATCTGAGCAAAAAGCCACGTTGTTTTATCCTTTCCAGGAACAGAGCGCCTTCTCCTCCTCATGGCTAACAACAGACATGGATAGAGTAACACTGAGAAGGACCAGGGAGAAGATGCCCCAGCCCTTCCACACACGCCTGGGAGAACGCACAGGCCCTCGGCCTCCGCAGCCTCCTTGCACCCTCACACCAGTCCTTCCCATCAGAAACTGGTGTTGCAAACCCCACCCTCCAAGTGTCAGCTGTGAACTCCATAACAGCAGAAACAAACTAAACAATGCAGATAGAAAGCCGTGGGCTGCCAAATGCTACCGAAGCGGCTCAAGAAGGAGCAAATGAACCAAGACCAGGTTGCTCGTGCAATCAGGAGGCATGATCTTCTTAACTCTGAGCCCCTCACCAGCAGAGGCTGGCAGACGCAGTGCCTTCTCCAGGGAGCTGCGGCTCCAAGGACGCCACGGGCTGCGTAAAGCCCCTCGACTGGGCTCTGACCCCAGAAGGCTCCACATCTTGGTGACGAGAGCAGAAGGCCAGTCCAGGCCGAGGGTCCCCGTGACACCTGCCCCCACGCCATACAGGCCTCGTGACAAGAGGGCTGAGCTCGCCAGGTCTTCTGGGAGTCGGGGTCCCAGCACACGTGGAGTCTGGGGTGCAGGCTGTGGAGTCTGCTCATCATGGCAGAGTCCAGTTCTGTTGGTTGTGACTGGGCGGCCCTGGGCAAGTGGCCTCAGCTGCGTCCACAGTCGGGTGGCCGTTAAGCGCCTGACTGTGACCCAACAGCTCCCCACCGCAGAGCGTCGCAAGGCACGGTGGGGCAGCACGCGGATTCTTCCCGCCATCACACAACGGAACTGCTGGCTCCCTTGACCCCACAGTCTCCATCAACACCCCTAGTCCTGCAGACCCACAGGAAGGGGAGGAAGAAGGCAGGGTGCCGGGGGCTCCCCTCACCCCACGGCAGCAGGGACCAAGGGCGGATTCCAACATCGCAATGAAACTGGGTAGGCAGCTCCTGAGTAGGACGCATCCACAGCACTGCAGAGGACAGGCCCAGCCATAGCCCATCTCCTGCCACAGCCCATCTCCCGGTATAGCCCATCTCCCATCTCCCACCACAGCCCGTCTCCCGCCATAGCCCATCTCCCATCTCCCACCACAGCCTGTCTCCTGCCATAGCCCATCTCCCATCTCCCACCATAGCCCGTCTCCCGCCATAGCCCATTTCCCATCTCCCACCACAGCCCGTCTCCTGCCATAGCCCATCTCCCATCTCCCACCACAGCTGAGGGCTTCCTGGGGACCGTCTGGCTTGCACGAGTCACCTGCTGTCCTGCTCAGCCAAACGCAAGCTCCAGAGCCACCACTGCGAATGCCAGGGAGGCACGTGGCCACGTTCTTCAAGACCCTTCAGAGCCAGCCCAGCCCAGCACCCACAGGAGGGACTGGAGACTCCCCAGGGCCTGACACCCATGCCAGCAGCCAGGAGGCCAGCTGAGGCCTGTCTAGCTCCCAAAACAGCAGGAAACAGCAGGACAGGTTGTCGGGGGGACTCCCTAGCAAGGCGTAGCGGGAACCAGAGCCAGGGCGACGTGGCTTCGAGGCTGGCTGTGGGTTGTGGGGGGGCTTCTCTCCCCAGAAAGGAAGGGGCTTACAGGGAGATGCAGTGGAAGTCAGTCCTGAGCCGTTCCAGCCCATGCCAGCGTTTTACAAACCATGGGGCAACTCGACACCCTCGGCTTCTTTGCTAACCGTCTTCCCAGGAGGTGATGGCAGTGGAAAGCTCGGGGAAGACCCCACAGCTACCACCTTACATGTCCTGCTATGCTGGGGTTCGGTACAATGCCTTAGAAACTATGTTCACCATCACCCCAAAGGGCCCACCAGCGCCCGGGGATATGGAGGTCTGGACAGTCCGGCTCCAGAGCCCAGAGACGGCCCCACTACAGGGCCTGGGAGCCCTCGAAAGCCTGCACTGTTCCCCCAACACTGCCGGGGCCCGAACCCCTCAGATACCAGAGCCACAAGAGCAAAGGGCATTCAAATGCAGTAGGATCGCTACTGAGCCTGGCAGAGGACTCGTGTCTGCGAAAGAGAAGACAGAGTCCACCTGTTACCACGCTGGGGGTTATCTGATTTTATTCCAAATTGTGATAAACTGTGAAACTTTCAGATAACTTAATGAAACGCAAGAGAGTGAAAGTTTTCTCAGACCTTTCGAAACTAGTACTATGCATAGCAGAAAAGTGACTGATATTGCTACAATCTTCAATATTGCAGCCCAAAACTTAATGTCTGAAATAAACGGGTTTTGTTTGTTTGTTTTGAGACAGTCTCGCTCCTCTCGCCCAGGCTGGAGTGCAGTGGCACGACCTCAGCTCACTGCAACCTCCGCCTCCTGGGTTCAAATGATTCACCTGCCTCCGCCTTCTGAGTAGCTGGATTACAGGCGCCCACCACCACACCCAGCTAATTTGTGTACTTTTAGTAGAGATGGGGTTTCACCAATTTGGCCAGGCTGGTCTTGAACTCCTGACTTCAGGTGATCCACCTGCCTCGGCCTCCCAAAGTGCTGGGATTACAGGCATGAGCCACTGCGCCCGGCCAAGAGATTTGAATATACATTATTGCACCAACCTAGCAGCTATTTCTGATCATTGAAACGAAGCAAGACTCTAAGTAAACATTGTTCATTAGCCTATCTCGCCCCTTAGAAATTCTTTTCCTTTATCTCACCCCTTAGAAATTCTTTTTAAACATTCAGTTCTAAGAGGCAATGTTTCATGTGTAGAAATTGAATTCAAGGGCCAGGCGCGGTGGCTCATGCCTGTAATCCTAGCACTTTGGGAGGCCGAGGCGGGTGGATCACAAGGTCAGGAGATCGAGACCATCCTGGCTAACATGGTGAAACCCCATCTCTACTAAAAATACAAAAAATTAGCCGGGCGCAGTGGCGGGCTCCTGTAGGCCCAGCTACTCGGGAGGCTGAGTCAGGAGAACGGTGTGAACCCAGGAGGCAAAGCTTGCAGTAAGCCAAGATTGTGCCGCTGCACTCCAGTCTGGGTGACAGAGCGAGACTCCATCTCAAAAATAAATAAATAAATAAAATAAAAAGAAATTGAATTCAAGAACTGTGCTGTTAAAGTTACCAATAAATTCAGTCAAAATACCTCTGCCCTTCCAATTCCCCTACAACCTTGCTTCTACAAAGGCAACTCCAGAGACTGTCTGGGTTCGGAGAGTAAGACACGTGGAGACGCTGACAGGGACACTTTCCAGAGGCTGATGCCCAAAGAGCAGATGTCGGCACAGACAGACCTGGACATGGACGCACATGGCCTGTGGCAGGTGCCCGGGTGGAGGAGGCCAAACAATGAAGGAATGAGGAAGCAATCACGTAGACTTTAGTTCCTGTCGGTCAATACGAAATCTTTAAAAGCTACCATCTGAGAACCACTATTTATAAATAACCCGCACAGCCTTCAGTGTTTACTCTTGCCCTGGCCTCCTCCAGATGCAGCCCCGCAACACCTCCTGTTGCACCCTTAACAGCACACGGACAGGTGGCCTGGGAGGCCACTTGCTATGATCACCGTCATTACCCCTGGAAAGAAGCAAGGCGGGAAGAAAACCACTCCTTTCTGATGCCAGAATTCACAGCTTAAGATTCTAATTTTTAGGGGGTATGGCAGGTGGCCTGTGATTCCTATGCCAGTCCCCCCAAGCTTTGACAATAGACACATCATTCTGCTGAGCTCTAAAATAGCTCCAAACTCTAAAACTATCAAGGTTCTATCACCTACTCTTACTAACTTCACAAACGTTATCATGGCTTCAATTGCAGCAAGAATTCAGTATCATTCTTTGACCATTGTGGGCCTCTCAGAGGCTCTGCATAGGACTGGGGGCCACAGGTGCTGAACAAGCAACAAAAGGCCTCAAAGGACAACAACCCTAGAAGGTCCCTAGGAAGGATGCACACAGCACACTTTCCACTAGAAAGCTCCTTCTGGCGTAAGGACAGGATTAACGGAGCAGCAGTTCCGTACTACGGCGGGGAGAAGGTAGGCATGTTGTGCATTCTCCACCCCCAACTTTGGAGATAATTAAAAATACAGCTTTCTAGTTGTGCAACCCGAGATCCTGGTGACGTTTTCCACGCCTGCCGGAGCTGCTGCATGTGACCAACAGAGAGGCATTCCTGGGGAAGGAAGTCTGGCCCCTCCACCTCGCTGGCAAAAAACTAACATTTCATCTCTGCCGTGGCTTCCAGCTGCCCCAGGGCACCCGCTGACAAGGTCACTTGGAAACGGGGCACAAGGAACCAGGAAACATATTTTGATGTGGAACCAAAACAGTGGGAAAAGGTTAACTGCAAACCCCAGGAGCGAGTCTGGGACATATTTACTGAGCTTTGTTTGTGTGAACACTCAGAAATGTTACCGGCATCACACCTAACCGGGTGCTCTGCAGCCAGGAGATAAAGCTAACAGGGTCACGTGGCCACGGAATTCTTGCTGAAACTCCCAAGCAGAGGAAAAAAAAAACAGCCACCCATGCTTTCCAACCTCCACACCAAACACAGGTCCAAGGTGGACAGGAGGGGCTGTGCCCGCCAGAACACGACATCCCTGTGGACACCTCGCCGCCCAGGAGACGGAGAAGGAACCAGGATGAGCTTGCGCTTTCAAAGGCTGCCTGCCATTTTTACTGGGACAGTAAGACCAGGGCTGAGGCAGCCAAACGGTGCTCCCCGCAAACTCACATAATGGGACTGTGTCTGGAGAGAGGGTCTTTACACAGCAATCAAGTTCAAATGAGGCCACCAGGGTGGCCCCAACCCAGCAGGACCAGTGTCCTCACGAAAGGGGACATCTGGACACAGATATGCACGGTGGACGGAGAGATGAGGAGTCATGGGGAGAAGACGGTGCCTCCAAGCCAGGGAGACAGGCCTCCCTCACAGCCTCCAAAAGAACAGCCCCTGATCTCGGCTTCCAGTCTCAGGACCCTGCGAGAAAATCTTCCTATGAAGGCCACCCGTCTGCGGGACCTTGTCAGGGCAGCCCCAGGAAACGAACACGTAGGGTTCACCCAAAGGTTCACAACTGCATTACGACACTCCTCACACCAAGTCCCAGTCTTGGGACCTCGATGACATCACTCTTCCCTTATCTCGCCAGTTCAGTGAAGTTCCGCGGTGATGGACGACTTTGTCACCTCCGTAAGCCTGGAGACCATGAAGCGCATTGTACATGACTGTGGGCTGGAAAGTCAGTGCCACTACGCTTGTACTTAAACAATCACAGTGATAGTACAGCAGGCAAAAACAGTTCTTAAATTTTCCCAATGCCTCCAACTGGATGGGATTTTTAATGTAAATACAATCCGGGTCCTGACACAGGCTCGTTGTGATCACCTAGAATACGCCAGCCTTTTAAACCTTAATGTATTAAAAGCAGAAGTTGGGATAGAAAGGCAAATGCGCCCACTGCAAGTCAAGAAAAATCAGGGGTAATCCGTGCTTTCTCTCGAAACCTCAGCTGACGATGATTCTAAGTATCATGCCAGTAGAAACGCAGAATCAGCCATGGGGCTGCTCAAAGAACTGTCAGCTCTAACACTCTTTCTTTGCCACAAGCCTTCAGAGAGGTTTGGGTGGGTTCGTTCCCAGCCTGAAGGTGTGTTACTGCTTGCAGCTCTAATTCTATCCAGGCGTGCTCCAGCCGTGACTGAAGCAGGGCCTGAGACCGCAGAGCAGAGATGGGTCCTCCCAGGGCACCCTCACTGCCTGCCTTCCTCACCCTGCAGGCATGGGGGCTGCACCTGCCCTCCCCTCTGCCCGGTCTCGCCTCCTGAGTGCTCGCTAATAAAGAAGGAGTCGGGGGTGGGGAGGGACGAAAAAAAAAAAAACAAAAACAGGAAAACATCCAGCCTGGAATACCCCGGGCTGCGCGTGGCAAACGCCTCTTCCTGAGGACACAGCGGCAGCCCTGACGTCACGGGCCATGGGGCACTGCCCTCCACCTTCTGTGCGGACGTTTTCATGCCTCAGATAAAAATCCTGGAGCAGAAAGCACTCTCAGGGGCCACTCGCAGCCCACCTGCTGGGAAAGCTGTTTCGTTACAGATAAAACCACCAGGCTGGTTACGTGGACCCAGCGGAATTCCAGCAGACCCTCACACCGTTAAAAAGAAAAATCAACAACCTAGGACCCAAAGAAGGAAGGCACGTGAGCTCCCCCAGCCTGATGCCACAGCCGGCGTCTCCGGGGAGCAGGAGGCCGTGCTGTTCCAAAGCGTGGCGGGCTGGGTGCTCTGGGGCACTGTTGGGCTGCGGTCCCATCTGCACCCGAGGCAGGGAAGGCAATTACGGCAGGGGAGGAAGCGGGAGCAGCAGGCAACCACCGCGGGGGGCCAGGCACGTGCAATTCCCCAAGGAAGAAACTGCGCGTGTGTGAGCCGTCCTTAGGGGCGGATGGCGTCTCCCAGAATTCCCACGTGGAAGCCCTGACCGCCAGCAGGGCCACCCTCTTTGAAATGGATGTTTGCAGAGACTGAGCGAACAAGAGGCCATCAGCAGGGCCCGAGAGGATCTGGAGACTTCAGATGGGAAACGCGCAGACGGAGGCAGAGGCGAGGCGCACAGGGAAAAGTCTGCATGAGGAGGCAGGCATGGGGACAGACTCTGCCTCCCAGCTCCACGAGGAGCCCACTTGCCCACGCAGGCCGTGACTCTCGGTCCCCAGACACGGCCGCCCCGCGCCGCGCCCCCGTCCCGCGCCCCATCCTGCGCCGCCCCCCGCCCTGCGCCACGCCCCGTCCTGCGCCTCCCCGCCCCGCGCCTCCCCTCGCCCCGCGCCACGCCCCGTCCTGCGCCTCCCCGCCCCGTCCTGCGCCTCCCCGCCCCGCGCCTCCCCTCACCTCCCCGCCCCGTCCTGCGCCTCCCCGCCCCGCGCCTCCCCTCACCTCCCCGTCCCGTCCCGCGCCCCTCGCCTCCCCTCGCCTCCCCTCGCCTCCCCGTCCCGCCCCGCGCCGCCGGCTCACCTCATGTAGGACGTAGGGGACAGGGGCTTCGGCTTCGCCCACTGGTAAGGGTGCTGCGGCACCGCCAGGTACTGGTCGCAGAAGCCGCCCTTCCTGATGTGCTGGAAAGAGAAGTCTTCGGGAGCGAAGTCGGCCGGGGGCGGGGGGCTGCCCAGGTCCTCCCCGACGGGCTCCACCTTGAGCGCCACTGAGGGCGGCTGCTCCAGGGTGGTCTTGCGGGACTTGACAGGGACGCCATCACCCAGGTCCAGGCTGCTGTCAGTGGTCAGCGCGTTGATGGCGGCCACGATGGCTGAGCTGGTGTACTGGGTGGTGTTGCCCAACCACGAGTCGTCGGTCACGCTGACCCGCGGGGAGCCGTGCGGGGACGGCGTGGGCGAGTGGTGGGGTGAGTAGGGCGGCTGCCGGCCGTTGAGGCTGTACTTCCTCTTGTTGCACGGGGACGCGGGCCTGGAGGAGCGGGCACCCAGCCAGCTCTCCTCAGTGACGCTGGCGCGGGGCGAGGTGGAGGGCGAGTGCCGCGGGGAACCCAGCAGTGTGCAGGCCCCCAGCCCGCGGGGAAAGCCCTCCTCGGGGTCCGTGGTCTTGGGAGACACGCAGGGAGACTGCCATGGCGACGTCTGGGGGGACGCGTACGGGTACGAGTAGTTGGACTCATAGGAGGAGGCCTCCGAGTTGCAGCTGCGGGAGGACAGGCTGCTGGCCGGGCTCAGGCACGAGGGGTCTCTGTAGGCCTCCAGGCTGGGCAGACTCAGCGTGGCCGTGGAGGGGGACCGTTTGGAGCTGGGGAGGACGTCTTCCACCTCCACATCGTGGAAAAACTGGTTGTTGTTGTGGTACAGGCCCAAGCACGAGGTTATCTCGATGCGAGGACTCTCCAGGGCAGGGGCCCCATCAGGCCTGGTGTGGCCGGAGGAGAGGAAGTAGCCCGCGGGCCCACTGTCCAAAGCTGCTCCGTACCCCGAGGGGTGATCCGCCGGCGGGATGATGCCCGGTGTGGAGGTCTGAAGGTTGTGGCACGGGGCCGGCAGGGTGGAGTGCGCTGTGGGGAGCGGCAGGGCAGGGCTGACATTGGAGGACGCATAGCCATAGTGTTCTAGAGAGAAAAAGAAGCAGATGGGGGCATGAGGGGCTGGGCATCACAAAGCAGAAACCCATGAACTCAGGGCCGGCCATCAACCCCCGGCCTTGACCAACGGACCCCAAGGAGCGGGCCTCAGCAAACGTCCCTGAGACCACGCTGCTGGACAGCTCCCGGCAACTCAGAGTGACAGCCCCAGTCCCACCCGGCCAACAAGGTCCCCGTGAGCCCCTCGCTGCCCACCTCCCCTCCTCCCCCAACAGCAGCACAAGTCCCCGAATGTCCTTCCCAGAGAGAGGCGGCCGGGTCCTCACAGTTCCGCTCTTCATTCAAAAACCACCTTCCCCAACCACCCCATCTTCATCCGAATGTCCTTCCCAGAGAGAGGCGGCCAGGTCCTCACGGTTCCGCTCTTCATTCAAAAACCACCTTCCCCAACCACCCCATCTTCATCCGAATGTCCTTCCCAGAGAGAGGCGGCCAGGTCCTCACGGTTCCGCTCTTCATTCAAAAACCACCTTCCCCAACCACCCCATCTTCATCCGAACGTCGTTCCCAGAGATAGGCGGCCGGGTCCTCACGGGTTCCGCTCTTCATTCAAAAACCACCTTCCCCAACCACCCCATCTTCATCCGAATGTCCTTCCCAGAGATAGGCGGCCGGGTCCTCACGGTTCTGCTCTTCATTCAAAAACCACCTTCCCCAACCACCCCATCTTCATCCGAACGTCCTTCCCAGAGATAGGCGGCCGGGTCCTCACAGTTCCGCTCTTCATTCAAAAACCACCTTCCCCAACCACCCCATCTTCATCCGAACGTCCTTCCCAGAGAGAGGCGGCCGGGTCCTCACGGTTCCGCTCTTCATTCAAAAACCACCTTCCCCAACCACCCCATCTTCATCCAAACGTCCTTCCCAGAGATAGGCGGCTGGGTCCTCACGGTTCCGCTCTTCATTCAAAAACCACCTTCCCCAACCACCCCATCTTCATCCGAATGTCCTTCCCAGAGAGAGGCGGCCAGGTCCTCACGGGTTCCGCTCTTCATTCAAAAACCACCTTCCCCAACCACCCCATCTTCATCCGAACGTCGTTCCCAGAGATAGGCGGCCGGGTCCTCACGGGTTCCGCTCTTCATTCAAAAACCACCTTCCCCAACCACCCCATCTTCATCCGAATGTCCTTCCCAGAGATAGGCGGCCGGGTCCTCACGGTTCTGCTCTTCATTCAAAAACCACCTTCCCCAACCACCCCATCTTCATCCGAACGTCCTTCCCAGAGAGAGGCGGCCGGGTCCTCACGGGTTCCGCTCTTCATTCAAAAACCACCTTCCCCAACCACCCCATCTTCATCCGAACGTCCTTCCCAGAGATAGGCGGCCAGGTCCTCACGGTTCCGCTCTTCATTCAAAAACCACCTTCCCCAACCACCCCATCTTCATCCGAATGTCCTTCCCAGAGAGAGGCGGCCAGGTCCTCACGGTTCCACTCTTCATTCAAAAACCACCTTCCCCAACAACCCCATCTTCATCCGAACATCCTTCCCAGAGAGAGGCGGCTGGGTCCTCACGGGTTCCACTCTTCATTCAAAAACCACCTTCCTCAACCACCCCATCTTCATTTAAACCCCAAACTCAACATGTGGGCCATTCTTCTCTATTTTTTCTCCTAAATATGTATCACAATCTAACAGCATGTTTTTACTCATTCATCCCACACTGTCATCTCCTTGACAAACAGAAACCTAAGTTCCATGAAGACAGAACATCTGGACGCCTTAGTCTATTCTGTTCACCGCTGTTTTCAGAGCCAAAGACTGTGACTGGCACATAAAATGTGTTCAATTTGTTTAACGGATGGATGGTTGGCGGGTGGGTGGACAATGGATGATGGATAGACAGGTAAAGAAACTGATGGATGGATCATGATGGACGGGGGGTGAGGGGATGATGGGTAGATGGAGGGTAGCTGGATGGATGGTGATGGACAAACAAGGGAGGAATGAGGGATAAAGAGATGGATTATGGGTGGATGAATGGATGGATGATGGATGAACAGCTAAACAGATGGATGGATGAATGACGGACAGGGGATGGAGGCATGATGGATAAGTGGTGGATGAATGGATGGATAGATAAATGGATGGTGATGGATGGATGGATGGATGAGGAATGGAGGAATGATGGATGGATGATGATGGATGAATGATGATGGATGGATGGATGAATGAATGGATAAGGAATGGAGGAATAATGGATGGATGATGGATGGATGGATGGATGGATGATGGATGAATGGATGGATAGAGTATGGAGGAACAATGCTTTGATGATGGATGGATGATGATGGATAGATGGATGATGAATGGATGGATAGGGAATGGAGGAATAATGGTTTGATGATGGATGGATGCATGATGATGGATAGATAGGGAATGGAGGAATAATGGTTTGATGATGGATGGATGGATGGATGATGGATGGATAGAGAATGGAGGAATAATGGACGGATGATGGATGGATGAAGATGGATGGACAGGGAATGGAGAAATAATGGTTTGATGATGGATGGATAGGGAATGGAGGAATAATGGTTTGATGATGGATGGATGATGATGGATGGATAGGGAATGGAGGAATAATGGTTTGATGATGGATGGATGATGATGGATGGATAGAGAATAGAGGAATAATGGTTTGATGATGGATAGATGACGATGGATAGACAGGGAATGGAGGAATAATGGATGGATGATGATGGGTGGATAGGGAATGGAGGAATAATGGATGGATGATGGATGGATGATGGATGGATGATGATGGATGATGAATGGATGGATAGAGAATGGAGGAATAATGGTTTGATGATGGATGATGATGGATGGATGGATGATGGATGGATGGATAGGGAATGGAGGAATAATGGTTTGATGATGGATGGATGATGGATGGATGGTGGATGTGTTTTAGATCTAAGGACCTACATATGTAAACAGATTTTAACAGGCTTATCACTGTCAAGGTGCCCTAATCACCAGCTACAAAGAAAACTCCTCAAGGGTTGGATGAAAACACAGACTCTGAAATCCCCCTCATGGAGATTCTGATACTGGCTCATATCCTATGAATCCATCTTTTAGAACAAAACAGAAGATTCTGGTACACAGCTAGTCCTAAGAATCATTATGTGTTAATTACACTCAATAAAATATTTCTTAAAATCATTATTAGGGAAATCAGTAATTTTAACAGGAAAGACGTGCCTCTGGATTTCTGATTTGAAAAGACATTTTACGACATCTTGGAACCTCATGATTACATGCCTAGAGGTGGGTATTCCCAGGCCTCTAAATAATACAAACAAGCACATGGAAATTCTATATTCATCTCCTGGTGCAACTGCACTGGCTGGAAGATATTTTATTCAAGGACAGTGCTGTCTTTCCGCTAAGTCGTGGTTCAGAAACCAACACGGATAAATGCCAAGAAAATCTAGGGTCTCAAAATACCAATACAAACCCACTGTATTTACTAATAGAAATGGTTCTAGCGCCCCAGGTAGGTGGGAAACACGGCACGGCAGCCTGGTAAGAGGACACACCGTGGCCTCAATCCCAGGAGTCACAGCTGCTTTCTGGAAATTCCAGACACTCGGGGGGCAGAGCCATAACAAAGAGAAAGAACTGTGATGGAGCCACACCTCACAGGTGCGACCAGAAGCTCTCAGGGGTGGGAGCTGAGACCTGCTCAGGACGTCTTCGTATGGGAAGGGCCCCTTCGCTGAGGCTGAGCGCCTTGGGGATGGTGCTAGCCAGGCCCCAGTCCCATCTTGCCCATCATAAAGAAATGCCCCCAAGAGGATGGGAGCCACGCAGTCTCCAGCACCAGAGAGAGAACAGGAATGGTCAATAAATCAAGGAGGTGGCTGGGCGCGGTGGCTCATGCCTATAATCCCAGCACTTTGGGAGGCCAAGGCGGGCAGATCATCTGAGGTCAGAAGTTCGAGACCAATCTGGGCAACATGATGAAACCCTATCTCTACAAAAAACACAAGTAGCCAGGCATGGTGACGCATGCCTGTAGTCCCAGCTACTTGGGAGGCTGAGGCAGCAGGATTGCTTGAGCCTGGGAGGCAGAGGTTGCAGTGAGCTGAGATCACTCCAGCCTGCACTCCAGCCTGGGTGACACAGCAAGACCCTGTCAAATCAATAAATCAATAAGGAGGTCTTTCTTTCCCCAGAGCCACGGGCAAGGACTGGGGTGGAGCTGGAGCTGGGCATCCTGATGCCAATTCCAGCATCCAGCCTGGCCTCTGGTCAGGACACGCACAGCATCCCCAGGATCTGCCCCAGCAGAGATGCCAGCTCTGGGACTGACCACCCACGTTCACTGGCATCCACTGTGCCCCCTGCCCCCAGGCTCCATGCTCACTGGACACTTCAGGCAAACACCAGGCTCCAACGCTAAAACTTCAGCGGCTGTCTTTCTAAAAATGAGCCTGGAAAGCAGCTTCCTGGAGAAGGTGAGGTTTCTGAGGAGAATTTGAAGTCCTCGGATCTGCTGGTGATACCTGGGGGGCTCTGGGCCAGGCAGGCTGTAGCCCTCTGAGGGCTCCGCCTGGGCGTCACGGTGGCCCCTCCGTGGCCCGTGCAAAGCCCCTGAGCCGGCTGCATCAGACCTGCTGGACAACAGGCCACACAGGCAGGTCCCCCTGTGCCCGGCGCCCCACACGCCCAGGTGACCATGCCAGGACAGCCCTGACGTCTGCCCAGCACGTAGTGTTGCAGAAGACCCGCGGAGCCATGGCCGGCTCTGCGGCTGGGGGTCTCCAGGGAAGCACAGGGACACAGTCCAACGGTGGACAGAAGGAAGGTGGGGTGGGGGACCAATGAGGGGGTTTTGTCGAGCGCAGGCCTGCGGCTCCTGGGGGGTTCCCATTGAGGCGCCACGCCGAGCCACCTGTTCACTACTCTGCATTCTCACCAAAAGTTGTCCGAAAGATATTCCTTAGCCAAAAATGCCACATTATATACATTGGCACAGGAACTCACACCCACACTTACTGCTGGGCCCACTTATTTGTCTAGAAGCCTTCTCGCCTGTTGGAGCAGAAACATAACATTCTGTTAGGAACGAGCTTCCGTCTCAAACCAGTCATCAACTCCAGGAGACCCGAAAGCACAGGAGCGGAACTGAGGGAACATGACGGTGGCGTGGATCTGATCACGGGGACCCAGCCTCCCTCCGACACCCCGACTTCCTCTCGGAGGCATCCGTGGCCTTCAACCGGCTCTTCAGGCCCCACTTGCTCCACACACTTCCCCTCACTGTCCAGACCTCAAAGAGGGCTTAACTGCAATTGATTAATGTATAGATTCCTACACTTCCTGTTTCCCAATCAAAAGAGGATTTATTTCCAAGACAGCTGATCCCGCAGTTGAACTACCATTTGCTGGTAGAAAGGTAATTCTGAAGAATTTTTTAAAATCCTAGCAATTAACAGAGCAAGTCTTGGGGCCTCCCCACCTCCCTCCCATAGGACTCAGCCCTGAACTGGCTACTCAACCAGTGACGGAGCCCAGAGCTGGGCCACACGGGGTACTAGAGCCAGATCACCGGAAGGTTCTAGATGAAACGGGGCAGGAAAGGGAAGGCGGACCTCACAGGTCTCTGTGTGCAAGTCCTCTGGGGCCGTAGCCCTTGACGTTTATGTGACAGGGGCCCAGGCGTGAGGGGAAGGGAGGAAGAGGAGGAGACTCTGCCCACAGCCAGAGCAGGAAGTGCATGCAGAGGCCCACGGACGCCTGGGGCACCAGAGGGCCTTTATTTAAACTAAAGTATTGCAATAAAACCTGATTCGATGAGACAAAGAAACACCGTAAAGCTTTTATTAAAAAACAAAAAGGGCTCACCTAAGCATGCGTTTTCCCTGATCAAACAAATGACAAAACGAAAGCTCAAATGCCTGAATTTCATTAGGATCCCTCGCCCAGGTCCTTGGAGGGCGGGTAGTGGATAAAGCTCCCTTGTTCTTCCTAGAAGAAGAGCAAGGTGTGGGGTCAAGCTGCCCCCAGAGGTCACTGTCCTGGCTGTGAGCCCCTCCCTCCCAGCTCCCAACGAATTTGGTTTCATGATCCACCTAAACCGTATTCAAATCTGAGTTATTTAACTATTCAAAGGGATAATATTTACATGAAAGGAAAATATTCCCAGTAACTTTCTTGACGATTCTGAGGTGCTTGGGCTGATTCATGTCACGTCAGACGCCACCACAGAGCTTGGTGACCCCACTCCCTGTCTGCCGTGTTGGAGGGCCTGGCTCTTTGCCAAGGAGGGTTCATTAAATTACAGTGCAGGTGAGCAGGGAGACAGCTGGATTCTAAGCAATGATCACGGAGAGCACATTCAAAATCCCTTAACGGAAGGTAATGGCACGGCCCCTCTGCTGAAAGCGCCATCTCCCCACTTTTGAGTCTCCTGATGCTCACCGGCTCACTCAGCCATCAGGTGCCCCACGACACACAGGTGGTTTGGGGGTGCTAGGACAGACGGCCATGCGGGGAGCACCCGGCTCTCAGGCCGGCCCAGTCCCACTGGCCTCAGCAAGTTCCACATGTCAGAGCTGTTAAAAGCGATCTGTCTCACTCTGAGAAATAATTCACTTCAGAACCACACACCTTTCTCGTTTCTGAACAACCACAAAAAACTGTATCCGTGCATGACATTAAATTAATACATGAAATACTTCTGGTCAGGGCTCCCTATGGGTGGCCAGCATTCCAACCTTGCAGACCCCGCCCTGTTGAGCCCCAGGGCACCTGCCCCTCACGACATGCAGTTCCCAGATGGCCACTCCCTCACTCACTGTGTGCAGGGCAGGACAGCCACGCCTCTGCCTTGCGCATCAGGCCAGCACTGCTGACAAGAATCACCAACTCCAGCTGCAGCCTGATCTGTCATCTTTCACAAACTCTGAGAGGCGGCCGTCACAGACGACGTTATCTTTCATTTTAAGGAACATCCCCTTCAGCACTTGCTGGGGCTGAACCGCAGGTCGACCCCCAGGCACTGCTGTCACCTCTCCAGACAGCCACGGAGTCTGCTGTGGGTGAGGCCAGATGACAACTGTGAATGTATTGGAAATAAAACAAAACGAAGCAGGGTGATCCACGCCAAGACCTTGCTGTTGGAAGCAATGTGCTTAGCAGGCCAGGGAAACGCTGCCTCACAGTGGCACCGGGACGTGGTCAGACCCGCAGCATGACAGACAGCAACAGCTTCCCAGACGCCGTTCCCCCAACAATCTGCCAGCGAGAAAGATTTACAAAGGCAAATAGGATGGCCTCGTCACAGCGCAAACAAACGGTATTTAATGTTCCATAAATAAGCATGCCAACGCCTTAATAAGGGTCCTTCGTCCGGCCCGGGGCCCAACCTGGGACATTGTTCCTCAGAGGTACTGGAATATTCCTTCCCCCTGGTCAGACGCACACATCATTTTAAAGCATCCTTTTTGAATTCTGTTTTCAAGGAATTAAAAAATATCCAAGTTGTTCATGGCTAGCTGAGATCTTCCTTTGAAAAACACGACACAGAACTGAAATATTCCAATCTGCCAGATAACTCCACCCTCCACGGAAACACCTCTGGAACCTCAGGGGGTGAGCTGTGCATGGTAATAGCAGGAACGCTTTCCTAAAACACTGAACTTGAACAACAGCGCGTTCCTAATTCAGCTCTCCCCTGGGACCTCTCTGCTCACCAGGCATCTCTGCCACGGGTTTCCTGCTGCAGCTCCTGACCAGCCACGGGCACCCCAGGCCCTCTTGGGGAAGAGAAATCCTATTTGGTGAAAATGGACTTGAGAATAAAAGTCTTCTAAAGCTTCAATTCTGCATAAGAGGTTTCCTTTCCACAAGTGAACCATTAAATGCCCCGGCAGTGGGCACAGGGCAGCGGCAGACCCGGGCACACAGAGGTTCGGAGGGTGGCCTCAACTGCCAGGGAGGTTCCAGCCCAAACACAGAGGCCTCGGCCAATTTCCTCTGAGTTGCCACAGCGACAGTGCTGGCAGCAGCCAGGCTGGCCAAAATAACTTAGAAAACAGGAGCCCTGGGGTGGGAAACAGGGCACGCCCGCCTCCCAGCTGACAGCGAAGCAGCTATTTCCTGAGTCCCAGAAGGGAGCGGGGCCTCCTCTCTGCAGAGGGAAGCCCGGGGCCTGCTCCTGGGTGGACACAGCCAGAAGCCAGACCCTGGAAGCCCAAACGCCACTCCCATCCCGCCTGGGAAATTATTTACAATATTCTCTTTTCATTGTCCCAACAAATGGTTACTGAATATCTATTCTTTGCACCTGCTGAGCACTTTCGAAATAAAGAACAAGACACAGCCCCTCCCTCAAAGCACCCCATGAAGACGTGGGACCTGCGCCCGCAGCCTGGACCTAAGTCCAGTGAGATGGAAGGGGTGGGGGCCACAGCGGCGTGGGCCAGGCTCCCGGCCACACACAGCCACCCTGCGGCTGCAGCCCCCAACCCTGGTACACTGACCTCAGCTCTGCCAGGACGTACAGCCCCTTCTCGGGGGATCTGGCTGACAGACTGCCTCCTGGGCTCAGGGCTGGCCACGTCCTTTACAACAAAGCTTGACTTTCTGTGCTTAGTCTAATCTATAAAACCCAGTTTGCCTTGCTTTGCAATTGATCTCAGACTTATTCATTTATTCATTTATATCCAGGCTCATCCCAGAAACAACATGAAGTGGTTTCTATCACCCGTCAAAGGCTAGAAAGTCAATGTAATCATCTAACAATGTGATATAAATAACATCATTGAATAATCATCAAAATGCAGTAATAATGGTAATAAAAAGAAAGAAGAAAACAGCACGGGTGTCTCACAGGAAAACACGATATGTACACGTAATGTACGTGACACATAAAGAACCTTTCCCCGCAACTTCTTGACAGGGTAAAAGCAGGAAGGGGCTCTTCTCAGCTCTGGCCTCTCCTGCTCGGAGCCCCCACTCCTAAAGCCCAAAACCACGGTGGTCTCTGGAGGGGCAAGGACCCAGCAGAGAGGTTTCACAAGCAGCCTGGAGAGCCAGCAGCCCAGTTCTGTGGGGCTCCCAGGGAAGGGCGCAGCTCCGGAGGGCCCAGGGTGCCAGCAAGGGTGAGGTTCACGGCTTCACTCATTCTGCTCAAGGAGTGTTTTGGAATGATCCCGGTGGGTGCCGGGGAGGACTGTGTCCTGAACCCACCTGGAAGGAGGCCACCTGCTTCCGGGTCAGGAGGGACCCCAAGTTCACCAGGGTCCCCATATCCGATGCCAGCAGAAAGCCCGCCCACCTCAAAACGGTGTATAAACTGTGGCGTCCTGGTGAGACTAGGCCTCGAGGGGCAGAGACTGGCCTCCTGTGCGTCTTCCCGGATAAGCCTGGAGTTACCTGTGCAGTCACAGGAGGATGCCGCCGGGGGTGCCCTTCCCCTGCGGCTGCTGTTGCGCACGGTCACGTGTGCACGGAGGCACGGAAGTGGCCCTTGTCACTGGGGGTGCGCTGAGCACCTGCCAAGCCAGACACAGTGCCCAGTGTGGCACAGCCCACCCTGGAGGCCTGGGAGGCTGGGCAGACCTAGCTCCATGGGGATAACTACGCCCTGTGCTTCTTCAAGGAGGCAAAGCAGTGAAATCTTCAGCCAGGGCCGAGGGCCCAGGGCCGCACACTGTCCTGCAGGCCCCCTGGGCCTCTGACTGGGGTGTAGGGCTTGGGTTCTGGCCGCACTGTGCCTGTCGCAGGCCCACGGTCAGTGATTCACGCTGTGAACGACCGGGGGTGTACTGGGAGGTCCCACCCGACCCCCGATGACTGCACAGGCGTGGGAGCCTCCACCCCAACAGATCCCAGAGGGGACACCCTGGTGGCCACACTCTCGTGGGACCGACTTTCACCCCATAAAGAGAGGTCGGGAGTGGGGCGACACTCTCACATGGCACGCCCAGGTAGAAAATTCTTCTGCTGAAATGCCCTGGCTCAAGTCCGGGAAGACTGGAACCAGCTCTGGAAGGTGGCGCCAGGGCCACAGGCAGCCCGAGTGGGAAGGGCCTCCAGCGGGTTTCTCTCCCACCCTCATCTGCCTTCGCTCCCACTGACCCCAAAGACCTAGAACCCAGGCCCAGGCAGGCAAGACATTTAGGGAGCGGCGGGTCATGAACCGCAGGCAGCACGGGTTTGGTTGGAGCGCTTATTTTCATAAAACGATCAAGACGTTGGACTTTTTAAAAGAGAGTAGTGAATGATACGGAAAACATGACCCTCATTACAGACTCGGAGGTCCCTGCTTGCCAAGCTCCTCCGGCTTCACCTCCGCGCGGGGAGGGCAGACACGAGGCCTTGAAAATGGGCGCAGACAGGGGCGGACGGTGACCAGCCTGGGGTGACCTGGACGGAAGAGATCTCGGGCAGCGGGAGAGGGGCCCAGGCCCAAGGGTGCCCACCCCACTCACTCGCTGCTCTTCGGGAGTGAGGTGTTATTTGTGGTTTGTTTACCTGAAACCCTTATTTCTGACACACAGAAGAGAAAATGAAAGAAAAGGCTGGGGTCATGGTAGCTCCGGTAAACTTGAAAGCTGGAGGCTTATGGGGGGTCTGCGGGGCGTGGGGAGACGGCGAGGGGGAGGGAGGGTGACTGTGGGGAGGAAGCCAGAAGAAGGTGGCGGGGGCGGGGAGGTCGGGGGAGGGTGGCTGGGGGGAGGGAGGAGGATGGCTGAGGGGGAGGTCGGGAGTCGGGTTGGGGGGGGCCGGGGGAGGGGGCGGGGGCGGAGGTCGGGGGGCGGGGTGTAGGTCGCGGGGAGGAGGGAGGTCGGGGGGAGGGATGGGGAGGAGGTCGTGGGGAGGAGGGAGGTCGGGGGGCGGGGGGTAGGTCGGGGAGAGGAGGGAGGTCGGGGGAGGGGGGAGGACGGGGGAGGGGGGAGGATGGGGGAGGGGTCGGGGAGGAGGTCGGGGGGCGGGGTGTAGGTCGGGGAGAGGAGTGAGGTCGGGGGGCGGGGGGTAGGTCGGGGAGAGGAGGGAGGTCGGGGGAGGGGGGAGGACGGGGGAGGGGGGAGGATGGGGGAGGGGTCGGGGAGGAGGTCGGGGGGCGGGGTGTAGGTCGGGGAGAGGAGTGAGGTCGGGGGGAGGGGTCGGGGGTGTAGGTCGGGGGAGGGGGGAGGTCGCGGGGAGGAGGGAGGTCGGGAGGACGGGTCGGGCGTGTAGGTCGGGAGAGGGGGGAGGACGGGGGAGGGGTCGGGGAGGAGGTCGGGGTAGGGGTGTAGGTCGGGGGAGGGGGGAGGTCGGGGGGAGAGATGGGCTGTAGGTCGGGGGAGGGGGGAGGTCGGGGGGAGGGGTCGGGGGTGGAGGTCGGGGTCGGGGTGGAGGTCGGGGGAGGGGGGAGGGCGGGAGGGGGGTGGAGGTCTGGGGAGGGGGGAGGTCGGGGGGCGGGGAGAGGGTGTCTGGGGCGGGGAGCGCTTCTCCGCCTCTGGCAGCGCCACCAGCCCTCTGTCCGGGACCACTTCGTCCACGCCCGTGTCCGGACCGCGCTCTCCCCCAGGACCCCGCCGCGAGCGCTCGGAGGAACCGCGTCCGAGCCCAGGACGCCCCGCACTGCAGCGCCCCCCGCCGTAGGCGCCTCTGCCCCGGGCGCGCCGGGGACTCCTGGGGTCCCGGGGGAGCGACGAGGACGCGGAGGGGACCTGGGCGCCCCCAAACCCCGACCTGGCCCCGCGCCCCGCGCGCCCTCCGGGACTGACCCACCTGAGGCGGCCGCGGCGGCGCCCTCGTCGCGCTGGTTAAACTCGAAGAGGAACTCGAAGTCGAACTCCTGGTCCTCCAGCCCCGTCATGGCGGGTCGGGCGGGGCCGGGGTCGCGGCCGCCCGGGGTTCGGTTCTCCCGGCGCTGCCCGCGCGGCCTCCGCGTAACGTGACCCCCGCCCCTCCCCGCGTCCCCGCCCCGCCCCCGCCCCCCGGGGCGTTTCCGGGTTTACATAAACAACCGGCTCGCGGCCGCCGGCTTCCGAGTTTTAAATAAACTCCCGGAGCCGAGCGCCGGCCGAGGGCTCGCGTCCCCCCGCCCCCGCCCCCTCGCGTGCGCGCGACCCCAGGGGTCCCCCGGCCCGGCGCAGGCTCCTCCGGACCCGGGGGTAGGGGCGTCGGGACCCCACGGTTCCGCCCCCGGGGCACGAGCGGCACCAGGTCCCCAAGGCTGCGCCCAGGGCGACCGAATTGTTTTAAAAGTTTTTTTTAAAGTTTTCAATCCGGGCCTCCTCGGGAAAGCGGCTGCAACGGTGACCCCCGAGCGCCACGTGCACGCCCCGCGGAGCCCCGGGAGTGGGGAGGTCCCAGCCCGAGGCCGCCAACGCTGGGAGCCCCGATTTCAGCCCGACGGTGCCGGGAAGCGCAGGGATTCCCGCTGGGTTCGTGGCGCGCCCCTCGGCCTGCAACCCCCTGCGGGGGGCCCGGCACCCAGCGGCCTCTCCTGCGAGTCCCCGGCCTCCAAACACCCGCCCTGCGCGCCCCGCCCCGCGGGGAACCCGCCGGTCCTTCTAGGGGCGCCTCCAAAGATGACCTCCTTGAGCGGGGCGGGAAGGTGGGTTCGGGTCCCACCCTAGGCGGCCCGAAGCCTGTGCGCGGCGGGGATCCGGCAAGCCGGGCTGCTTAGCCGAGGGCCGCCCTGGGCCTGCCTCTCCCGCCGCGTGTTCTAACTGCCCCCGGGGTCTCGGCACCACATACACCCGACGCCCGGAATAGCAGGAGGATGGTGGGAGTCTGAGGGCGGAGGGGTGCGCGTGTCAAGCCTGGCAACCCCCAAGCTCCTCGGAGCGCTCTCTCTGGCCTGCCCGGCGGGCACTGCCTTTTCCAGAGGCGAGAAACCCGCCAGTCCCAGGGTCGTCCCCGGGCTTCTACCGCGACCCTTTCACTGGCTGGTTTTCTCCAGTGATAAGCCATCGTTCCGTGTGGCCTGATTTAGTTTCTAATACTTCTGACTTTGGGATGGATGTTGGAGCGTTGTTTTTAGTTTTGCTGTTTTTGCCGACCTTGGCCAAGTGGAAGTTCTGTTTTCTGTTGAGAAGCCACAACGTTTCATTCTCTTCATTGTACAGGTTACAGGTTTGTGTTTGTTTGAGACGAGTCTCGCTCTGTCACCCAGGCTGGAGTGCAGTGGTGCAATCTCCGCTCACTGCAACCTCCGCCTCCCGAGTTCAAGCGATTCTCCTGCCTCAGCCTCCAGAGTAGCTGGGACTACAGGCACCCGCCACCACGCCCGGCTAATTTTTGTAGTTTTAGTAGAGACAGGGTTTCACCATGTTGACCAGGATGGTCTGGATCTCTTGACCTCGTGATCCGCTTGCCTCGGCCTCCCAAAGTGCTGGGATTACAGGCGTGAGCCGCGGCGCCCGGCCTGTACATTGTTTTTAAAACTCCAGCCACCTTTTTACCCCCACCGTAAAATTTTACACAAATGACAGCCCTTATCATCTGTTTAGACTAAAACTTTTTGCTAAACTGTCCCGCCTGCTGGTGGCCCCAGGCCGCGGGCCCTGCAGGGATGGAGGCTCACTGCCGCTGTCCTAGGACTGCACTGGTCTCCATTCCAGAGAAGAGGTCGGTGGGGCGGCTCCCCTGCTGCTCCTAGGAGCCCCCCTCCCCCCGCCCCAGTGCTGGGCTTCCTTCCTGCAAATGGTTCAGAGCTATTGGTCCAGATTCAGAGCTGCCCGTTCCACAGACACTGGGTGTCTCCATGGAAGTGTGTTTAGCTTGGACGCATCCTCCCAGAGGCTGGGGATGTCTGCGGAGGCAGAAGCCCCGCTGGGTGTGATGAAGCGGGGTGCCAGCGCCCTGCCATTTTCTAATCTGAGCTGGGAAACAACGCCGTGAAGTTAAGTGGCAGAGAACAGGGTGAGCTTTGTTTGGCCCCAGCCCGTGGGGCATTCTGTCTGGAGCGACTTCTGACTGGGTGGCTACCTACAGGCCTGTACTTCTCTGCGTGGCCTTCAGGAACCACGACGCCTAATGAGCTTCCACCCAGATGGTCCCGAAACCCGAGGGACGCAGGGGAGGCGCCCAGGTCCTCGGATGGGCCAGAAATGGCCTCGTGGGGCCTACTCAGAAGGACTCAAGAGTTTTTCCCGGTGGTCTCGGCGATGGCCGGTGTGGAAACCACGCGTGTCCCCATGCTGCCGGCCTGTGTGTATCAAGGACCAGATCACACTTTCCGGCCGGCCCAGTTCTGCAGCCCTCATAAAATACACCCATGTCGGTCGGGCGTCACTGCCCAGCGCACTGCCTTGCAGCGGGGACCTTTTCGAGCTTATTTTCTTCAGTAGGAAACACGAAAAATAGCCACTGCCCCGTCGTGTTTTTTCCTTGTGTAAAAGAAAAGGGCTCCTTACTGCAGGTCGGCCACCGGCTCTTGAGGTACAGAGATCTGAACGTGGAAAGACCTGCCTTTCTAAAGGGAGTGATAATAAACAAGGCGGCATAAGTGTCCCAGGATTTAAAACAGAAACTCCAACAACAAAAAATTTTAAACTCTGCTACTAGCAAGAGCACATTGTGTAAAACACTGACACGGGACATGATGTTTAAACATGTAAACATTTTCTGACATTGGGATGAAATGGTGTCTACCTGCCGTCCCGTGAAGCGTCAGGGCACCGACCACACGGACCCCCCTCCGTGGAGCTCACGGCCCTGTGCTCAGCTCTGCTAAGACCAGCGAGTTCTCCAGAGCTGGGGGAGCCCGGTTCTCAAGCAAGCCCCGCAGTTATCAGGGTCGCGCAGGAAGCGGCAGCGCTCGGAAGGACGTCTGCCCTTATGAAATACATATGTTGGCAGGTGTGCTGGCGCTCTTTAAATAAATTATATAAAATGTTTCAGAGCTGGTAAGGAATTTGGAAAAGTGTCTTCCAATTTCCATTAGCATTTGCAACCCCTGATTCCTAACTTGTATGCTCACACCTCTCCAAGGGTATTTTCAAAGCCACTTGCAGGAGCCCACCCGGCATCGCCAGGGGTGTGTGCCAGGGACGGGCTAAGGTGGGGGGCTGGAATGTGAGGCTGAGCCGCAGGGGGGTCTCAGCGCCCCCCACACCGGGTTTTAGGGACCCCACACTGTGCCATCTTTTTTTCACTATAAAGAAGCAGCTGGAAACTTGGCGGTTCCTTTTCAAACTTGCCTGAAACATCTTCTCTGGCTGGAACTCCTGCCTATAGGATTTCAAAATGGCTTAAGTTCGGGGCTGTGGTGCGGCCGCGCTTCGGATCTTTTGGTCCTGCAGGGGAGTTCGGGGGCGCGGCGCGAGGGAGACGCCGCCACAAGCTCGGGGTGGGGGGCGCAGAACCCCCAAACCGCGCTCTTGGCGCCAGAGGGTGGCCCTGCCTCGCTCAGGAAGACACGGGGCATCCTTCACTCCCAAGGAAGCCTCCCTTCCTCCCTCCCACGTGCCCTCTGCGGTCCTGACGGCCCAGACTCTTCAGTCCCCAAATCGCCGGCCTGCGAGCCGCTTCCTCGGCGGGACCCGCGGCGGCCTCGCCTCGCGCCCTCAGCGCTGGGGCAGAGGAGACACCTATTGGCAGAAGGCGCGCTCGGAACCGGGCTGCCGGGAGCTGGGGGACGCCGTTCCCGGTCCGCGCCGCGTCCCTCCCTGGGCGCACAGACCTGGCCGACCTCGTCCTCTGGCCGGGACCCCTCCGTGCGGGCGACGGGGACGAGGGCGGGGGCCGCGGCCCGGGCCGTGGGGGGCGCAGGGGTCCGGGGGCGGAGGCCGTGCGGGGCTTACCTTCCTCCGCGGACTTCATGGTGCCGCCGGCGCGCGGCGCGGGCCCCAAAGTTTCTCCGCTCCCGAAGACCGCAGCCGCAGGGCCAAGTGGAAACTTGGAAGAGACTGGAAAGCTGGTGCTTGGCATCCGCGCGGCGGCGGCGGGGAGCGGAGCGGCGGGCGGAGGCACGGGAGAGCTGGCGCCTCGCGCCGCCGGGGTCGGGTCTCCGGGAAGACAGCCCTCGCCCCGGGCTCAGCGCCGCGCGCCCCGGAGGAAAGTCATCGAGGGGCGTGTGCGCGCGTGGCGGGGCCCGGCCGCGGCCCTAGGACCTGCGCGGTGGCTCCGAGCCCTGCCCGCGCCCCAGTGCCCGCGCCCTGCTGCTGGGATCTGGCGCGGCGACTCCGCCGGCGAGTTCGGAGCCTCTGAGTCTCGCTCTGACGCAGGGCCGCGCTCTGCCTCCTGCCTTTTTAAAGCTGGAAAACACCTCCCCCGCCTCCCCGCCGGCCCGGCGGCTCCCGCGCCCCCTCCCTGCCGTGACATCACGCCCCTGCTGCCCGGGCCCGCGCGGGGCCCCGGGGACGAGTCGCCGAGCGCCCGCCCCTCCCCGCGCCGCGGCAGCCGCTCGCCCGGGGGCAGGGGCGCAAGAGGCGGGGCGCGCACGGGGAGGGGGGGCGCCCGGGGAGGGGGGCGCCCGGGGAGGGGGGGCGCACGGGGAGGGGGGCGCACGGGGAGGGGCGCACGGGGAGGCGCACACAGGGAAGGGGGCACACGGGAGGGGGGCGCACGGGGAGGGGATGGGGGCGTAGGGGCGGGAACGGGGAATCCGCGGGCCGGGCAGGGGGTCGCTGGGGCTGGCGGGGGAAACGGGGGCGAAAGGGCCAGACGGGACGCCTGAGTCCACGCGGGTGTCCGGAGGGAGCCCGGCCCTGCTGGAAAAGGGGGGGGGGCGAGGGGCGGGGGCCGGGGGCCGGGGAGGGGTGTCGAGAAAGCCCGGCATGCTGAAGTCATTATGTAAAATCGCAGGCTTCCCCCGCTGTGGAAATTTGGAAAAGCGCTTCACTGGCAGGCCCTAGAAAGGAAATTCCCATCCCGCTAAATTACTAACAGATTGCGTGGCCGTCCCGGGACGTCGAGTTATTGTCATTTTTATTCTGTAAATATCTGCTCGACCCAGACGGCCTTGTGGCAGGGGCCGGCGTGGGGAGGCCCAGGGACGCGCTCACCTGCCCTAGCCGCCCGGAGGGCGGGCGTTTTATGGGCGCGACTGCGCGACTTCTGACGGGGGGAGGGCCCCCCGACCACTCACACTTTCCTCTCTCACGTCTCCCTGCGTCTCCTCGGGCGCAGCTCAGCTGCCAACACGGCACCGCATTTTCTTGTTGGCTTTGGATGGAGGGGGTTGGAGGTTAAAATGTCTGGTGGGTAGAAATCATAAATCGATTGCACGACACCCTTATGTGATTTAAACTAAACCCAAAGGCTAAACTCGTGTCTGCTGCGGGGCCCAGAAGGTCCGCAGACCCCCAGGGATCACTGTGCCCCGTAGGTGCCCCCCAGAAGCGCCTCCTCCCTGCCGGGGAGGCGGTCGGGCGCTGCAGAACCCGCAAAGGTGCGCGGCCAGAGCCCGTCCATCCCGCGTCCCGAGGCCTGGCTCCATTCGGCCGCCGCGACTCAGCACAAATGGAACCCCCGCTTTTCCACCACAGGCCTCGGCCTGGAGAGACGTGTCCGGATTACCGGGGTGGTGGCTGCCTCGCTCCTGCGGCGTCGGGGCCATTTCCAGGGGTCTCTACCTGCGGGGGCCCCTACCGCGCCGAGCCAGGCCTGGCACGCGCCCCAGAGCACCGGGCGCCGGGAGGGGAAGAGGGGGCCGCGGGAGGACGCCCAGGCCGGTGGGCGGGGGTCAGGGGGGTCAGGGGGGGCTCCAGCGAGGCCGCGCCCCCACGCCCCTCCCGCTCCCCTTCCCTCCCCTCCAAATCTTCCCGCCGCGAGTGTCCCCAGGCCCGGGGCCAGGATTTGGCCGGGAGAGTTTCCGTCCCCCCCTCCCCGCCCTTCTTCTCCCCACCTCCAGGACGGGGCGGGCGGAGACTCGCCGGGAGGAGGGAATCCCGAGGCCGGGTCTGGCGGGGCGCGCCCAGCCGGTCACGTGGGAGACTGAGCCCCTCGACCCCAGCCGCGGGCCTCGAGCCCGGGACCGACCTGGCGAGGCTGCCCTTGGCTCCTGAGGAGCCGAGGCCGGGGCGGGGGCGGCCGGCTCTTCCTCCTCCTCCCGCCCCTCCCCTTCCTCCGCTGCCTCCTCCTCCTCCTTCAATAAATAATTTTTTCACCCCATGCAGAAAAGCTCCCTTTTCCTGTCTGCTCTCAAAGCCCTCCTTATCCCCCCGCCCGGGTGACGGAATCCCGGGTCTGTTTCTCTCTGTTTAATGCCGTTGCCGGGACCACGGTGGCCGCGCGCCAGGCGCAGGGAGTTCCGGAGGCGGCGGCCCAGAGCGCGGCCAGCTCGCCCGGCCTGTGCGCCCCGGCCCGGCCTCTGCGGCCACCGCGGGCCCCCGGCTCTGCTCGCCGCGCGCCCTGCGCCCCTTTCCTCTTCCTCCTGCCTCCTCGTAGGTTTGTTTATAGCCGCTACTAGGGGAGACGTTACACGGGTTTTATTTTAGGATTGGCGATGACTAACAAAGTTAAAAGGAGCTTAGGACAGAAAACAAGACTATTTTTAGATGACTGTTGTTTCTATGGATTATTGGGGGCAAATACACCCCTAGAAGCTTACTGTTTTAAAAGCCCCTTGGGGTGCCAAATCCCTTCTCCTGGAGCGCGCTTGGGTGTTCATCCATCCCGTCCAATATTTTCTAGAGCCTGGGCGGTCACTGTTGCTGGGGCTTCCTGGCGTCATGTGTGAGCACCAGGGCTATGGAGACGCCATCCTGGCAGATGCGGGCGTCTCCAGCGCGGGCCAGGCCGGAGCTGCCCCGAAGCTCAACGCTCCATCCCGTCCCGTCTTCGGAGGCTGGGTGCCACCTGCCCCGCGTGGGGCTTTCCATCCTCAGGGGCGCTCGGCACACGCGGTGCCGCGTGGGGCTCCCTGGCAGGTGCGCCAGCCAGGGGCAGGTGCGCCCACCCTTTCCTCCTGCTACTGAACCGCAGGCCAGATGCCACTTCCTGCTCGGGAAAATCGCTTAATACAACTGTGTTCTGTTCTGCGAATGTTCTGTTCCTGCAGTTTTGCATTCTGGCCCACAGCGGTGGCCACTTGAGAGCTGCTCCCATCAGGGGTCTCTGAGGTTTTGACTCAACTCAGAATCCACCCTCTTCTTCCTGAGGCACCTTCCAACCAACAGGCAAGGGCCCCCACGATGTCCAGAGACTCTTGAGACCATCTGGAGAAATGGGCATTTATTTAGCCAGGGTCTGGAGACTAGGATTAAATTAGCAAACCAGAATTATAGAAAAAGCTATTTACTTTTAAGTAAACTGCTGAGATTTTTTTTTTAAGTCAGTGTGAATGAACCTCACAGCCATGGTTGGAGCTGAGAAAGAAGGATTTCCCTTTAGTTATACACCCGTGTCAGCACCTTCTGACTTTCCTTCTAAAGTCTGGGGTGTTCCTGAGGACCCATACATTTGGGGTTCAGGGTTTCTACAGCATGCTGTTACTTACGAAACATCTCTTTAACCACGCCCCTTCCCTGGAGCGTTGCTAAGGACTTACAGGTTTCCCTCTCTCAACTCTTAGCATGAACACCCACCTCATGGACTACCACCATGTCTAAAAACTCAGATCACCAATGGATCAGTCAACTTGCCTACCCTAGACGTGTGTCCAGGGCAGTAGGATCAAGGCCAAACTGCTCAGCACGGCACCTGATACCCTTCAGCCCCACGTCCCCTCCTGGAGTGGCCAGGCAGGAACCTCCTCACCTAAAAGCCACTCGCAGTCATTCTCACCCACTCCAGGACTTTGGAGTCATCTCTCCCCAATGCCATTCAGTCAATCCCCAAGTGCTTGCTGGACCCCGGTCCCCTCTCCTCCCTCTGCCCAGGATCCTGATTGATTCTTTTTTTCTGCTCTGTCCCACAGGCTGGAGTGCAGTGGCATGAACATGGCTCACTGCAGCCCCAACTTCCTGGGCCCAAGTGATCCTCATGCCTCGGCCTTCAGAGTAGCTGGGACTACAGGCACATGTCACCACACCTGGCTAATTTATTTCTAATTTTTGTTGTTGTTGAGATGAGGTCTTGCTATGTTGCTCAGGCTGGTCTTAAACTCCTGGGCAACTCTGGGACACGGTTAAAGAGATGTTTCACAAGTAACAGCATGCTGTAGAAACCCTGAACCCTAAACTTACGGATCCTCAGGAACACCCCAGACTTTAGAAGGAAAGTCAGAAGGTGCTGACACAGGTGCATAACTAAAGGGAAATCCTTCTTTCTCAGCTCCAACCATGGCTGTAAGGTTCATTCACACTGACTTAAAAAGAAAATCTCAGCTGTTTACTTGAAAGTAAATAGCTTTTTCTATAATTCTGGTTTGCTAATTTAATTCTAATCTCCAGACTCTGGCAAAATACATGCTCATTTTTTTTTTCTTTTTGAGACAGAGTCTCGCTCTGTTGCCCAGGCTGGAGTGCAATGGCGCAATCTCCACTCATTGCAACCTCCACCTCCCGGGTTCAAGTGATTCTCCTGCCTCAGCCTCCCAAGTAGCTGGGATTACAGGTGTGCACCACCATGCCTGGCTAATTTTTGTACTTTTAGTAGAGACGGGGTTTCACCACGTTGGTCAGGCTGGTCTTGAGCTTCTGACCTCTTGATCTGCCCACTTCAGCCTCCCAAAGTGCTGGGATTAGTGGTGTGAGCCACCGTGCCCAGCGGATAAATGCTCATTTCTTGAACTCCTGAGCTCAAAAGATCCTTGTGCCTCAGCCTTCTGAAGTGCTGGGATTACAGTCATGAGCCACTGCACCCAGTCCTGAGGGCCTCTTTGACAACTCTCTGCTTGCCTCCTCCAAAGGCCCTAGTGTGGTGGTTAAAAGAGAGGCCTCTGGCTTCAAATCGCCTGAGTTTGTTTGATGGCCTAGAACATGGCCCATTCTGGAGGATGTTACCTGTGCGCTTGAGAAGAATGTGTATCCTGCTGTTGTTGGGTGGAGTGTGCTAGCTATAGATATATCTGGTAGGTCTAATTGGTTTATACTGTTGTTCAGGCCTTCTATTTCTTTGTTATCTGCGTGGTGGTTGTATCCATTATTGAAAGTGGAGTATCGAAGTCCCCATTCTCTGTTGTAGGACTGCTTCTCCCCTCATTCTGTGAGTTTTTGCTTCATAGATTTTGGAGCTCTCTTATTAGCTGCACATATGTTTATCATTGTTGTATCTTTCTCACAGATTAGTGCTTTTATCATTAGGAAACATTCGTCTTTAATAACACCTTTTTTAAAAAGCCTATTTTGTCTAACATTAGCAGCCACTCCAGCTTTCCTGAAGTCGCTGTTGGTGTGTCGTCTTTTCCCATCGTTTTAGTCTATGTATGTAGCTTTGAGTAGAAAGTATGTCTCCTCTAGACAGCATAAAGTTGGGTCATGTTTTCTTAATTCAGTCTGACAGTCTTTGCTTTCTGATTGGTTGTTAAATCCACTCACATTTAATGTTATTATTGAACCTCACTTTTCATTTCTATTCTATTCCACTTTACTTTTCATTTTCTATTTTTCTTATGTCTTCCCCTCATTTCTTTATTGACTTCTTTGCATTAAGTGAATTATTTTCTAGTGTAGTTTTTAAACTTTTTTTGTTACTGTTTTAGTGATTGCTCTAGTATGTACCATATACATTTTGACTCCAGTGACACACACAAACACTATCCCTATGTAGCTAGCTCCATTCCCTTCCCCCTTGTATACATTCTACATTATAAACAGTAATGTTACAAACCTAAGAATACGTTGTGATAACCATTATTTTACCATCTGTAGTTATTTCTTTAGTCCAATATAGCTTTGTTCTCATTCACTTCCTTTGTATTGTTATTAGCAATACACTACACATGTATTACATTTCTATAAGTTATAGGCCCAACATTATATTTTATGTACATTATACAATCACTTTTCACACCAGTTATAAAAAGAGAAAAATATGTATTTGTACTGTCTTATGAAATTACATAATTACCTTAAGAGGCACTCTGTTTTTTTCATGTGATTTCAAATTACTGTCTAAAGTTTCTTGCTCACTGCCTGAAGAACTTCCTTTAGTATTTTTTGTAAGGTGGGTCAGCTGGCAACAAACTCTCAGTTTGTCTGAAAAAGTCTTTATTTCGCCTTCATTCTTGAAAGGAAGCTCTGCTGAGTATAGGATTTGGGATTGACAGATTTCCTTCCTCCCTCCCTGCCTCCCTCTGCCTCCCCCTCCTCTCCCCTCCCCTCCCCTCTCCTCTCCTTTCCTTTGGCTGTTATCCCACTGCCTCTGGCTCACATCGTTGCTGCTTAGAAGTCACTTGTTAGCCTTATTAGGGTTCCCTTGTAAGTGATACATTATTTTATTGTTTTGGCTTTTGAGATTTTCTCATTATTGACTTTCAGCATTTTTACTCATAATGTGTTGGTCTGTGGGCCTCTCTAGGTTTGCCCCAGTTGGAGTTCATTGAGATTCCTGGTTTTGTAGGTTATTTTTTTAAACTAATCTGCAATATTTTCAACCATTATTTCTTTTAATATTTTTTCATCCCTTTTTTCCTCTTTCCTTTCCTTCTAGTGCACCCCTTGTGTGGGCTGGTGCCCTCAAGGGCGTCCCTGGTGCCCGTCAGCTCTCCAAGGCTCCCCTTGGTCTCCTTCATTCTATCTGCTCTCTGTTCGGGGCTTGCATACTCTGTACTGATGTATCTTCAAGTTCACTTTCTTTCTTCTGCCAGTTCAAATCGGTTGTTGAGCCCCAATAGTGAATGGTTCACTTCAGTGACTGCACCTTCCAACTCCTGAATTTCCACTGGTTATTTTTTATACTTTCTATCAACGGTCTCTACGTGATGTGACATTGTCGTCCTGCTTTCTTTAATCAAGATTTACTTTTTTAATCAAGATTTACTTTAGTTCTCTGAGCATATAAGGGGTATTTTGGCCTTTTCCCATTAAATCCAATATCTGGTCATTCCCCAGGCAGTTTCTGTTGTCTGCTTTTTAAAAAATTTAAATGTGGGGGTCATACTCCTGTGTTTCTTTACATGCCTCCTATTTTGTTGGAAACTGAGCATTTTAGACAATGTATTATAGCAGCTCTGGATACTGGTCCCCCTGTGTGGGGCTTGTTATTTGCTTATTTACTTGTCTAGTGACTTCTGAGATTACTGCAGTGAAGCCTATTCCACACACTGCCCCCTCCGCCGGCAGAGTTATGCCTCTGGCTTGCTCCTTAGGGAGAGGCGTCTTACCTGTGCCCAGAGTCACCCTGGAATGCAGGATTTTGATAGAGATCTCCTCCTCTCTTTCCCCGACCACACCCAGCTGTTGAATTCCATAGCTACCATTGGATTGCTTCTACTGTTTTTAACAATATCTGGGGCATAAATTATTCTACAAACTACTCCAATTAAGTAGTGCCTTCTTTGAAGGAAGAGTTTCTGATGTCCATGTGTGATATTTGTTTTGACCCCTGGAGGCCCCTCACAGCTATCACATTCCTAAATCTAGGCTAAATCTTCATTAAATCCATGAATGTCCCAAATGCCATTGATGACAACCTCCATGTTCTCAAGGGGACCCTAAGCTTTCACCTTCTCCCATGTTCTGCTGAAAATGAAGTCGGTTCTTTTGGGAGGAGATTAGAAGCTATCTCTTTCACTTACTGCTTCTCACTCCAGGCAAAATCTCTGAGCCAATGCTCTGGAGCTGGGGATGGGGACAATGCCGAGCCTCAGTGTGAGTGACGCCTCCACCTCCAGGAGTTGAGTGCCGTCGGGAGCTGGGGATGGGGACAGTGCTGAGCCTCAGTGTGAGTGACGCCTCCATCTCCAGGAGTTGAGTGCCGATGGGGGCAGCATCCTGAGACCCCCCTGACCTCTCCTGGCCTGAAATCACTGCCCTGTCAGCGGGTGCAAGGGTAGTCGCACCCTGTCTTCTCATCGAGCCACACCCAAGGCCCAGCCTCCCACCCATGAGTGTGGGGACCGGGCAGAAGGGAGCCCCCACCCCTCCACCAGACTCCCTAGGACCTAGCAGCCCCAGCAACAGGCAGATGGGGCAGGATGAGAAACACTGACATCCTGCCCTCCCAGAGTCACTCTCCCCAACCCACCTGTGTCCTCAGCTGCAGCAGACCTCCCAGAGTGGCAGGGGGAGGGGAGGAGGGGGTGGCTTTGGTTCAAATACCAAATACATTCACCTTTCCTAGTAAAGGTGGTTTTTTTTTTTTTTTGAAATCAGGTCTTTTTCAATAGATGTGTCTTCACTTGCTGTGTGTCCTTAGGACCATTTCCAGAGACTGTCAATGGCTGGGGGTTTTTAACTTCACCAGTTTCCTGGGGACAGGTTCACAGAGCACATCAGCTCTCGTGTGAGAAGCCGCTTGCCCACAGCCCGAGTTTGGATTCCAGTCCCCAGTACACCTACGGGAGCCAATAGTAACGGCCTTCACCTCTCAGGGTAGATCAATGAGAGGCACCTGCTAATGGCTCAAGACAGCTTAATCATTATTTCAGAACGATGCTGTTGTGAATTGAACTGCGTCCTCCAAAATGATTCATTGAAGTCCCTGGTCTCTTGGGAATGAGACCTACTTTGGTAAGTGACATCTCTACAGTTGTAACTAGTTAAGATGGTATCAATTAAGGGGACCCCAATGATGACTGGTGCCCTCATAGGAGGAGAACACAGACAAGGGGAATGTGGTGAGCCGAAGGAGGCGGAGACTGGAATGATGGCTCCAGGAGCCAAGGAGCACCTGGGGCTACCATGAGCTGGAAGAGGAAGGGAAGGGACCTCCGTGGCCGGTTCCAGAGGGCACTTGGCCATGCTGACCCTCGACTGTGCCTTCTGGCCTGCAGAACTAAGGACATGTTTCTGCCATTCAAGCCACCCAGTTTGTGGTCATTTGCGATGGCAGCCCCAGGAAACCAACCCAAAGGGCAGTGGTTTTTTTTCTTTGAGATGGAGTCTCGCTCTGTTGCCCAGGTTGGAGTGCAATGGCACAATCTTAGCTACTGCAACCTCTGCTTCCCTGGTTCAAGCAGTTTTCCTGCCTCAGCCTCCCGAGTAGCTGAGATTACAGGTGCCCACCACCGCACCTGGCTAATTGTTGTATTTTCAGTAGAGACGGGGTTTCACCATGTTGGTCAGACTGGTCTCGATCTCCTGACCTCGTGATCCAACTGCCTCGGCCTCCCAAAGTGCTGGGATTACAGGCATGAGCCACCGCGCCTGGCCGGGCAGTGTTTTTCATTCCTTCTGGGATACCACGCCTGTCACAGTGTGCTGCGGCCTTTCCTACAATGCCTGTCCCCTCTCAGGTGGCCTGGCAGCACCCGCAGTGCGTTCTCTTCCTCTGAAGCCGGGGCCTGAAGAGCGCCCTCCTGGGGAAGCTGTGGACCCCGGGGCTGCATGGAGACAGGGACTCCAGAGGCCGATTCCAGGCCCTGCTTGAGCCCCTGAGTCTAGAGGGACCTGAGAGCCTGCCCCTGGGGTCTTCACCTTGGTGAGGAAGCAACTTCCCTTTTCTGCTCAATCGAGTTGAATGTGGATTCTGTCACTTGCACCTGAAGGAGGCCTAGTTCACAGGAAGGCCACGGCTGAACAGGGTCCTCGCTTCCTCCACGGGGGTGGCCGCAGGGATAGAGGCAGATGAAACAGCAACTCTAGCCAGAGGGAAGCTCCCGGTGAGGAGGCCGGGCCAGCCCGGCACAGCTGCTGCAGCCATCTGGGCCTCACACACCACGCTAGGCAAAAAAAATGTCCCCTTTAAACCTCGATTTCTCTTAGAAAGCACAAACAGGGCTGAGCTGACACTCCACTGGTGTGCACGGGGGCGGGGAAAGGATGCCACATGTGTGTCCCAGGGAGACGCAACCCCTTCCCTGGCCCTCAAGTGCCAGGGGCCCGGGTCAGCCTGAGGCCAATGACGACAGCTTCATGGAGATGCAATGGTCCTGCACAGCTGCGTCTTAAAAAGTCAGGAATGTGTGCAAAGCCCAGGGCAGAGGCGCTCTGTGCTTCGGAGCCTCTTCTCTGTTCTGCACTTCGCAGGACAAGCAGTGGCTGTCACTGCATGCCCGCCCCGGCTGCGTGCCCCTCTCACAGTGCCAGAGGGCTGAGGCAGGAGGGCCCAGAGCCGCGTCCTGATCCCGCAGGCCTGCTCTTTTCGCTAACGCTGGTCGAGAGGTAAATAAATCACGTTTTTAGTTTCTGGCAAGAGTTTGGGTTTGTGCCTGTGAACTCACAATTGTTTTCCTCTTGCAAAATAATAATAGTTTTCAAATGGCAATATTCCAAGATTTTTCTTTAAACTACTTGGTTTACCCAAATCTGTTTAATTAGGCAGCAACACAGGCAAGTCAATCTCTGCCCCGGCCTTGGGCAGTGAGGCTGTGCTTTCTATTTTCCTTTGTGATACTCAGCGACTCTCCTTCTGATGCGTGTGCAGAGCATTCCTGACTGTGGGGCGATGAGGCAGGCCCTGGCGGTGTGGCCGGCCCTGATGGTGTGGCCTGGCTGCTCAGCCTCAGGCTCCCGTCTGGGATTCCCATCACCTGCTTGAGGGAACGGAACCCGCCCTAGACAAAACGTGGGACTGGGCCACGGCCTGGGCGAAGCACGGGGCTGAGCCACAGCCTGGGTTCACTGAGCTTCCCAAACTGTTTTTAAAGTATTTTGGTTCAATAAAGCTCTAAACAAGTTTTGCCAGGCATTTTTTCCATTAAGTTTTGAACCGGAGTGAGTTTCAAGTGAAACTTAATCCTGCAATTCCGGCTCATTACACTTCACTCATCGAGATGCCGGGCTGGGGCCGTCTGGTGCCAGAGACGATGGGCACTCTTTATAAACCGGTCGGGGCCTTGCTTCTTCTGAGAGACAGGAAGTGGCGTCTGCCAAAGTGCGACGGCACATGAACCCTCAACACCGAGGTGGCCACTGCAGGCCGGGAGCAAGGGTGCGGGTGGGGCCGCGGGTCAGTGCCCAGCAAAGCTGCCCAGCACCTGCACCTGAGGCTCGGCTGGCTCCGCCCCGCTCGGACAGTCCCTTTGGGGTTTAATTGTGGTAAAATAGCCATAACATAAAATTTACCATCTTAGCCATTTTGTAAAGTGCATTCACGTTGTGCAAACATCTCCACCATCCATCTCCAGAGCTTTCTCATCTTCCCAAACTGAAGCTCTGCCCGTGATACACGGACTTTCCTCTCTCCCAGCCCTGGCCACCACCTGCTCTCTGTCTCCACGGATCTGACAACTCCAGGGCCTCCAATGAGTGGACTGGCATGGGGCTTGTCCTTCTGTGCCTGCCGTCTTCAGCTTGGCACGACATCCTCAAGGCACATCTGCAGTGTGGCCCATATCTGAATTCCTTCCTTGTTAAGGCTGAGTCACATCCCTGTAGATGGGTTGGGCCCCACTGTGGGTCCCTCCTCTGTCCACGGACACTTGAGTGGCCTTCCCCTTTGGCTGCTGTGAGCACCGGTGGTGGGCAGGCAGCTCTTCCAGCTCTGCTTTCTGTTCTCTCCAATGGCATGGTGACTGTGTGTGCAGCTTCCTGGGGGCTGTGGTCTTTCTGGTGCTCTCCCACACGCCCCTTCTTGGTGGATGGAGCCTGGGATCCCTGCAGGTGGCCACGCTGGGGTCCCCAGGGTGCTTCAGGGACAAGGAGTGTGTCTCTCCTTCTCTCCCCCTCTCTCTCCTCCTCTGTCTCTCTCCTGTCTCTGTCCTTCTCTTTCTCCCCCCGGTAGGTATGGTGTCTGGTCACCACTGAGGGACCTCCCTCACCACTCCTGTGTTCTCAGGTTTTCAGTCCTCATAGGAGGCCGGGGCAGAGGGAAGCAGGGTGCCCCCATCTTTGCCATGGGTCTGGCCTAGGCCTGGAGGGTGGCCTGCCAGGGGGGCTGCAGGTCGGGGTGTCCCCTCCTGGGTGGTGTGACTGTCACGGGGCTGCAGTGGTGTGCAGCTGAGTGACCAGCCAGCCTGGACACCTGGGAGCAACACGCCTGCAGGTCCCCCGGTGCATGATCTGGGTGGCCATGAGCTCTGGGCAACCTGCAGTGGGGCGGGCACCTCCTTGTCACTGCTGCCGCGCAGTGCTCCTGCGCGGCTCCCCACTCATGTGGGGCCGGAGCTGCAGGCTCTGGGAAGGGCTGCAGGGGATGGCCTATCTTCGAGTCCACACTGAGGGGCGTTTCAGAACCCACGGGTGGCCTGTGGACTGGGGCAGGGTCCGGGGAGGGCCTGGAAGGGCCGAGGCAACCGAGCTGGGCCCCAGAGGAGAGGCTGCAGCCCCACGGGTGCAGGTGGGCGTGACCCAGGATGAGGATGCCCAAACCAGCCTAGGATGGGCTTTTCCAGCGCGGACCGTGCTTAGGGTTCCGCATTTCAGGTTCCCTGTGCCCCAGCCCTGCAAGGTCTCCCACCCCGCACAGCCAGGGAGGCTGGCTTTGGTCCCCAGGCCCCACGACTCACCTGCTGCCGGCACCTCCCTGCGCAACTGGCCCCATGAGTCAGTGTCAGGGCTGCTGGGGTTCCCTAAGTGCACAGCCCCACAGTTCTTAGCCAGGCTGTACTGTTAGCCACGTCTCTGCTGGTTCCCTGGCACAGTTGCCCCCTGCACACCCCCTGCCCCGGCTGGGCCCCCTGCACAGTCCCCACGATGGGTCTAGGCTCTCGGTCCTCAGGTCACTGAGAGCTGAGAGCCGAGTGATGACGGCGCAGCCCAGGGCCCGACTCTCTCCCGACCCACCCCTCTCCTCTTACTGCAAGCCTTTGTTTCTTCTCATTTTGTCACAAATTAGGGGGGGACTCAAGGAGGCCAAAGGGAGAGGCCCTGTCCTCAGGTGAAGGCACAGAGACCAGAGGACGCAGCAAGAATTTTCACAGGGGGCCATGGCTGGCATCAGTCCAGGTGGTTCCTAGAAACAGGCAGAGCCAGAGACAGCCAGTGCCCCTGGTGAGGGCCCGTACTGGCCCCCTGCTCCTGTCCTATGGACCCAGTTCTCTCTCGTTCTCTCGTCATAGACAGTCACTCCCACCTGGACGGCCCCAGCTGGACAAGCTGAGGCTCAGGTCGAGGACACAGGGCAGTGGGACAGGAGCAGGGTGGACAGGAGCAGAGAGGGGTGGCCGGGGAGCCTGGTGCATCCTGGTGGGTCAGCAGGAGAGGAGCAGGGTGAGGTGGCCCAGAAGCCTGGCGCATCCTGGACTGGGCGCTCACAGCCCCTGACCACCGGCCCTGCAGCGTCCGCACAAGCATCTGTGCCTGGGACTTGGCATCAACATGTGGCCCAGGACCCCGGTTAACGCACACTGTCTGCATGGGGCTCCCCATTGCCTATGGAAGTGAAGGGGGCAGTCCGAGCCCAGAGATTGTGCATGGACACCCGACCTATTTTGGGGAGAACTTGGGAGCTCTCGTAGACTCTCCTCCTCCTGGCGGAGCGCTTCCTGTGATTGTGCTGGACGCACGGTGTGGGCACACGAACAAACCTGCATTTAGAATGGGCAGCATTTTCTCCCCAGCACCTACAGACAGTGAATTTTAGGTTTACAACTTCTGAGGGACTACAACTGGACCCATTACAGACAAACTGAAATGCAGACAATTAAAAGTGTCCCTGAGGGCAGAGGGCGCCTGCAATGGAAGCTGGTGGTGCAGCTCCTTCTCCTGGCCCAAGCTCTCCTGCACAGCCCGGTACGGGGCAGCTGCAGGTGGGAGAGGGGCACACTCGGGACTGGCCTCTTCCTGGGCCCATGGCAGAGGTCAGGAGTCCTCATCCTGCCAGGCCTCACCGCAGCACAATGCCCCGAGGAAGGAACAGGGTCTATAGGGCCGCGGGTTGCACTGCACCGGGCTGGCAACACAGCCTCTGAGGAAAGGTCTCCTCAAGGAAACCAGTGAGAATCATGACATCCCATTACTCCAGGGCAAGAGCCCTGCTGGCTTCCCGCCTTCAAACACAGCTGTGCTTGATCCCAGGGAGAAACTGAGGCAAGCTGTGAGAGGGCCTCTCAGGACAGAAAGAAGGTCTGAGGCTGACTGCTGCTGGGCTTTGCGGTGATGGGGGAACCGGCCATGGTAGACGGTCCCCCTCGGCTGTCCCGCGCCGTCTCCCCGGGGAACCGGCCACGGCAGACGGTCCCCCCTGGCTGTCCCGCGCCGTCTCCCCGGGGAACAGGCTACGGCAGACGGTCCCCCTCGGCTGTCCCACACAGTATCCCAGGCAACCCAATGACACCAACAAATGCTGGGAGCCCAATTTTAAAACGGAGACTTCACCTAAGAATCCAGCTTTCTGACTTGCAGCGACGCCTGATCTCAGGGCCTCCCTCTCTTCCTTAGCGAGAGGCGAATATTCCAAAGGCCACGTTGTGTCTTTTCCAGGACATGGTCTGTTAGAATCCGAACGACGCCTGTGCTAATCCGTCTTTCTAGATCCGGACCCCAAGGCTTCTGTGCGCATCTTGGATCACAGCCAGGGCCACGTCCACCCCCAGCGCCGACAAGCTCAGCGCCCGGAGCCTTCCGGCCCCAGAACTCTCAGGACCCAGGTGGAGGTGGGGCTGGAGGATTTTTGGATTCCCTTCTAGGCCCACAGGCCCAGGACAATCCATTCTGGAAAATCCTGTCATTAGCAGTGAGCATTTAGGACTTGGCAGAACTGGCAGGAGGACCCCCTTCCTCCTGGGCTTCTGCTTGGCCGTGGTCCCAAGGCCCACCCTAGGGGCCAACTGGCACCTGGGACGGGCGCTGGGAGTTCAGGCTGCCCTGCAGCCCTCCACGGGGGACACGATTCCCATCCAGACACAAGTAATGCCTCCTCTGTACAAGTGCCTGCGGGACGGTTGGAAACTCTTCAGCTAGAGCAAACTGGCCTTCCTGGGGACACCGTTTCAGGGATTGCTTGTTAGCGCTCAACAGGACACCATATTCAGAGGAATCCCCAAGCCATCAGCTTCTCTAACCCCTAAAATCCGAGCCAGAGCTGGGATGTCCGCCCAGGTGGCCTCACAGGTGCCATTTCGTGGCTTCTGGCTCCCCCTTCTGGAACCGCCTGAAATGACACCCATCTGCAGTGGCAGGACCCGCAGCCCAGCAAGGGGGGCCTGGTGTCCCCTCTACGGCCCAGGACATATGTGCTGGGGAAGCGGGATGGTGGGGGGCGGTTTGCTGTGCGAGCTCCGTGGTTTCTGCATGATTTCTGCAACTAACCTGGAAGTCTTCAGGGTAAGGCATCTTTGTAAAGGGACACACAGGCCTGAGTGCGGTGCCCACAGGCTGAGTCTGGCCCTGTGCAGGGGACTGGGGGGCTGCTGCTGAGTGGGACCACGGGGTTTGCTTAGCTGTGCCGGGGGGGCCCTTGGAGGTGCTGACCCCAGCGGAGTCCCCGACCCTAGGGAGGGTGCATCTGGGCCTGCCCATGGCCATCCCAGAAGAGAGGTAAGGCCAGCTTGTCCAGTCCACTGGTGGGGTCTTGCTACCAGTTTGTCTGTTGGGCCCTCACAGGAGAGGAAGGCACTGGTGGTGGCCATCGGGGGTACAGACTTATGGGCTCTGGGAACGCAGTGCGGCCCTCAAGGCCTGGCCGTCACTGACCTGGAATCGGATGAGACTATGGAAAGCAGTAGGGAATCCTCGCCTGCCTGCCGCCCCTGCTGAGCGGCTGGCACTCTGCTCTCGTCACCCCAGAGCACCAGGCCCCAGTCTTGGGTCTGAGCATGAGCTGCTCTGATGATAGGCTTTGCTTGTATCTTTCCGGCCTTGGCTTCAACCTCCCCTTTCCAAGGAGTCTCCCGAGGCTGCGGGCCCTGCTGGTTCTTCCGCAGCACTCACCTCCCTGTGACCAGCTATTCCGGGCTGCGGACAGGACCGTGAGGGTCACGCCTCTACATGTAAACCTAGAAACATGGGGCCAGTGCGGCACTGGACGCTCAGGGACGCTGCCCATCACGCGCAGAATGCTCTCCCCAGGATCATGCAGCACAGCCGACTCCACACACGCAGAATGCTCTCCCTAGGCTGGGCGCCCTCCTGAAGGCCTGTGGGGCTGTATGGCCGGCTCAGAATTTCTAGGGCTGACACAGGTCCAGAACCTAAAAAGCGATGAGGTTACGCTGCAAGCAGGTGGAAACACAGCTTCTCGACCCTTCGCCTGACCTGAGCTGGCTCCTGAACTGGAGCTGGAACTAGGTCTAATGCCGATCTAATGACCCTTTAGTGGGCTATTATTTTCTTTAATCTAGCAGAAAATCCGTGTCACAGACCCCGTTCTGATAGCCTTGCTGCAGGCCCATCGTCTGCTGGGAACGCCCTGTCCATCTCATTTAACCCTCACAGCAGCAGCCCCCGCAGGGGGTGATTTTCCTTTAGGGAGGAAAAGACCCCTTCCTCCTCCAGTCTCTACCTGCCCTTAATACATCTCGATTTCTTAAGACAAATCTTCAACTGTCTCCCAATCAGGATCCAACTGATCGAAGGCTGGTCGTTTCTGTATCTGAAAGCTGTACTGCAGTGTTATTCCCAAAGGCTCAGGGGTTCAGCTTTTCTGAGGTTATCTACAATGTTATTATTCTATTAGTCAGTTTCACAGGTGGGTGGTTTATTTTTAAAGGTGCACGGTTGGGGGGGAGCAGCCTCTGATTTGCCCTTGGCCTCCACCCCGGAGGCCTGAGTGTGTGACCCCATCTCCTGAGCTGCTGGCTGTGGACTTAAGATTTCTACCGTCCCAATGCCCCTAACGCAAACTGCTGCGGCAGAAGCGATAAAGACAGGTGAAATCCAAGTCAGCCCCAGCCAGGACGTGACTTCAGGCGACACCAACTCGGTGCACAGAAGGGAAACTCCCAGGCAGCCTCCGGCAGCCACCAGCCGCGCCCAGATCACCGAGCGGACGCCAGCGACACCTTGTGGGAAAGCAGGAAATCACGCCCTCGCAGGGCCAGGCCCGTCTGGAAATTCAGGATGCTCCAGCACGGACAGATGACAGCCGAGGAATTCCATTCAAAAGGCGCTGATGCGGTACCGGGAAGAAAGGCAGCTTTATTGCTCTCTGTGGCTATTTTCTCCTCTGAAAAGCTGCGGGGGATGGCGGGTGGGTGCTGGGCAGTCCCTCCGCTGGTTGGTGAAACGCCTTTGGAACCCCACGCACACAGCTCGGCCAGGATTTCAGGTGACGGGGCCCACCCTGATGGGAAACGACGTGGAAGAAAAGGAACAGGTGAAACTCCTGGCGGAGGCTGCTGCCTGCATGGAAAATACGGAGAAACTCTCCTTTGAGACAAGAGGCCTGGCGTTTGACCAACTTCTGCTGAGGCCTCCAAGAACAGGCATGGCTGCAGATGACGGCACAACACACCAGTTTCGAGGAACACCGCAGGCACAGAACGCAACTGAGAAAACGAACTCCTGGCCCCAAAGACCTTCCCAGCTTCCCAGAAGTGAGGGGTCTGGCCGGGCGACACCATGAATGCAGCGTGGCAGCCGCACAGGCTTTCACCCACCTCAATCGGTGTGTGTTTCCAGCCAAATAAAATAGGAAACCCATGACCAGGCAAGTGGGCCATCTTAGGGGATGTGAGTTTTACAGGACAGCTGATTTCTATATATAGAAATGGTGTTCGAGTGTGATTTTGCAAATAGAAAAAGGATGGGAAGGACACGCGTGCTAGCAGCAAAGTCTCTGGGCAATGATTGCCATTGGTGGCCGCAATGGAACTGCGTTCGGAAACGCCACTGTTTATGCAACTTGCCTTTAGAGTGTGTGAGGAGAAGAGCTCTTTATGTGAGAACTCAGTAACCTGACTGTTTTTACTGAAAAACGAAAGGCGAGTATAAAGCGAGGGTGTCTTCAGCAAAGGGCAGGCAGCGGGGCAGGCTGTCTGTCTGAGCGGGAGCTGCAGCTGACGTGGAAACGGGCCTCTGTGGAGCCTCAATTTTATTACATTTGAGTACGAATGACTTTGTGTTATAACATCAAAGAAAGAATTTGAATGTTAGGGAACTGCAGAAATTAAACTTTCATTCTAATTCTCAGAATGCCAGAGTAAGATAAACCCTTTACAGTAATAGTGAAATAATTCGGGCTCATTTTCAGTAGAAACTCAAGCTGCTTCAATACGGAAATACAATTTTGACAAACAATACAAAAGAAGAAAGAAAAGCAGGGGTGAAGCCCCACACTTAGAGGGAGAGGCCGTTGCAGCATCTGTGCCCTGGGCTTGCCTAGCAGGGGTGACATCCCTGCACTGAGAGGGAGAGGCTGTCCCAGCATCTGTGCCCTGGGCTCACCTGGCAGGGGTGACGTCCCCGCACTGAGAGGCAGGGGCCATCCTGGCATCTGTGCCCTGGGCTTGCCTAGCAGGGGTGAAGCCTCACACTGAGAGGGAGAGGTTGTCCCGGCATCTGTGCCCTGGGCTTGCCTGGCAGGGATGACGTCCCTGCACTGAGAGGGAGAGGCTGTCTCAGCATCTGTGCCCTGGGCTTGCCTGGCAGGGATGACGTCCCTGCACTGAGAGGGAGAGGCTGTCCCGGCATCTGTGCCCTGGGCTTGCCTGGCAGGGGTGAAGCCTTGCACTGAGAGGGAGAAGCCATCCTGGCATCTGTGCCCTGGGCTCGCCTGGCAGGGGTGAAGCCTCACACTGAGAGGGAGAGGCTGTCTCAGCATCTGTGCCCTGGGCTCGCCTAGCAGAGGTGACATCCTGCACTGAGAGGGAGACGCTGTCTCAGCATCTGTGCCCTGGGCTCGCCTAGCAGGGGTGACGTCCTGCACTGAGAAGGAGAGGCTGTCTCAGCATCTGTGCCCTGGGCTCGCCTAGCAGGGGTGACGTCCTGCACTGAGAAGGAGACGCTGTCTCAGCATCTGTGCCCTGGGCTCGCCTGGCGTACCCTCCCTTTCTCGTGGTGCTTTCTTGGTAGCAATGGCAAACCCTGCGTTCACTGGCAAGGGCAGAAGGTGCTGGGAAGGGCAGAGGGTGCTGGGGCCAGCCCGCTGGGGGTGCACAGCCCCTTAGGAGGCCAGCTTGCAGTAGCTGGGAGGGGAGAGCTTGCGCCTCAGGTACTTGAGGACATACAGCGGGAGGCAGCTGACCACGGTGATCGCCGACACTTTCCACAGGAAGGTCACCGTGGTGATAAAGGCAACATCTGTTGGCAGGAAACAGAGAAAAAGGTAAAAAGGTAAGAGCTGACCAAAAAGCCCTGGGCCCTCCCTCATGGCCACAGCCACAGACCTGGCCAGGCCACCGGACGGTCTACGCTTGCCATGGAAACATCACTGTGCATTTACAGGGGCCTGGCTCCAAATCTCAGGTTTTCTTGACTGCAGAATTGTTTGACCTGCACACCGGGCATAATTCATTCTTCTTTTAATGGAAAAAACAAAACCAAAACATTATAGATTGCAGGCCGGGCGCAGTGGCTCACGCCTATAATCCCAGCACTTTGGGAGGCTGGGGTGGGTGGATCACCTGAGGTCAGGAGTTTGAGACCAGCCTGGCCAACATGGGGAAACCTTGTCTCTACCAAAAATACAAAAATTATCCTGGTGTGGTGGCAGGCACCTGTAATCCCAGCTACTCAGGAGGCTGAGGCAGGAGAATCACTTGAACTCAGGAGGTAGAGGTTGCAGTGAGCCAAGATCGCGCCACTGTACTCCAGCCTGGTTAACAGGAGTGAGACTTCATCTCAAAAAAAAAAGGTTGCAGATGACCAATGTCACCAAACACCACTGAATGGGTGGACAACGCTCTGTGACAGAATTTGTGAAGGCACTGAAGTACCAGTTGTGGTGCTTAGGGAAAAGACACCAGCTCACCTAACCTGTGGGATTTGTTTGGACGATCTAGGCTAGCCGTTTTTTGTGTTTTTTTTTAAGGTAGAGCTGACTTTATGAGGGGCTGGGGGCAACAGAGGGCAGCGGGCAGTTCCATCGGCAACACAAATACTCAGACCGGTCTGCCCTTAGAGGCTCTGAGCCCGGCCCACCCAGAGAATGTTCTCGCCTATCACCCTCCCAGCATCTTCACAGAAGAACCATCTACTCACCACGACCAAGCTGTGCTGCTAATGACTAGGCTACTTGAATTCCTCATGAAAAGAGGCAGGTGAGAAACTGGGTATTTACATACTTCGAATCTACATATAGTGGAAATCCCTTTAGACTGTTGCCGGATGAGATAAAAAAATCTATGGAGCACAGTTAGAGGCTTTGTCAAATAAATGACAGAGGGAAGCACTGGATCTCTGGATGAAGGGGGGTCCTGAGTTTGTGTGGACTCATTTTCTGAAGACCCTGGAAGTGTTTTCCAGGAGCTCAGCCCCTACAACTGAAAAGGCAAACATGTTTTAGGGGCTCATGCAATCCTCAGCAGATGGCAGGATGCCCGGTCCCTTCCCCTCACTCAGGGCCACCAAGCCCCTGAACAGGCGAGCCAACAGCACTCAGACCACGCCTAGCCGAGCAAGCACATGGCCACCCGCTTACGTGACATCAGAGAGTTCGTGAGGAACACTGAATTAGAGGAAGGTTTATTTTTCTTATTAGTTATCTTTATCAATATTGTTTGGCTAAATTTCTACACTTTTGAGAGAAATGACAACTTTACCTACCTAAGAAAGCTCCAAAAGACACTCTGCCTATACCTGTTCCAAAACAGTAATAAAGAAAATATAGGACAGATTAAAGGAGATACCAGGATATTTCAAGGGGTTAGCAAATGAATAAGAAATACATTAAAAAGCAATAAAATGGCAGTGCAAGATGCGTTTTCAATGTGGTTTTAACCTCTCATTTCCCTGCCTGATACCATACAACTGTTTAAACATCACTGAAACCCAACAGCTAAAGTTTCCTGTGTCTGAGAAGCACACACCTTGGCATTCCCCTAGGAGACAGAGATCTATCCAGGTCTGAGAGGAGCTCACCACAGAAGGCGCACGCACTGGAGGGCTGGCCATGTTTTGCAGGTGTGAAAGGAGCTCTGCACATTCGTTTACATGTATGTAAGCGTGTTACTACCAATCTTCAGACCCACCCCTAACGGGAAGTGATACCGTCTCCAGTTTGCAGATGCAAAAGCTGAGGCTGAAAGCAGTGGTGAGTCCTGCCCACGCCCGTGACGCGTGTCTTTGTCATTTTGTGAGCTCACTGTGGCACTTAGTGTGTTCACGTGTCCTTGAGTGTGTTAACTCGTGATCTTACAGGAAAATATTCTAAAAGCCAATTTTCAAAAGAAAAATAACTAGCACATTATAATTTGAAAATAACCATTTCTTATGAACCACGGGTATTTTCTGAGAGTTCTTTTATGTAAGAACAGGAACATTTCACATTTTCCTACATACAGGTTCACCACTGCATGAACACTCAGGCACTGAGATGAGGACAAGTGCACACGCGGCTCTGTGTTCACTTCCCGCAGGTCTGAGTCCCAACTGCTCCCGAGTGGCTGTGCTGCTCATGTCAGGGGAGGAGCCAGCCAGTGACTGACAGGGCTCAGCGCCTAATGTCAGGGGACCAGCCAGCCAGTGACCAACGGGGCTCAGCGCCTCCTGTCAGGGAACCAGCCAGCCAGTGACCGATGGGGCTCAGCGCCTTCATCTGTGGTACAGGGACGGTAAGAGCAGGTACTTTCTGATATGGGTTTTACCATGATCCACAACTTAAGACAATGTATTCACAAGCAACAATAAGAAAATACTTCAAAATCATGAATAGACAACGATTCAAAAAACAATTCCAAGGCAACTTACCAAAATATTCATTGAGAAAAGCGAGTGAGGACACGTAGCAGCCTAAGCTGAGGAACTCAGCCACCACCATCAGCCAGTGCCACGTGCGGACGGTCAGCGCCACCATCAGCAGCTCGGTCAGGATCAGTGCGGTGAAGGAGATGGCCACCACGTGGACGAACTCGGACTCAAAGAGCACCAGGGCCCCATACATGAGGATGCCCCCTGAAAAACAGCAGGAGCTTTTTCCACGCACACGAGCAGGGTGTAAGCCAGCTAGAGGAAACAGCCTTGAACCAGCAACCTCACTCAAGACCCGTAAAAATAGGGGATAGGCCAGGTGCAGCGGCTCACGTCTGTCATCCCAGTACTTTGGGAGGCTGAGGCAGGCAGATCACGAGGTCAGGTGTTCTAGACCAGCCTGGCCAACATGCTGAAACCCCATCTCTACTAAAGATACAAAAAATTAGCCAGGTGTGGTGGCACGCGCCTGTAATCCCAGCTACTCGGGAGGCTGAGGCAAGAGAATTGTTTGAACCCAGGAGATGGAGGTTGCAGTGAACTGAGACCACACCACTGCACTCCAGCTTGGGTGACAAAGTGAGACTCTGTCTAAAAAAAAAAAAAAAAGGCGGATAATGGCCATGCCCATGCTTCATGCTGATGAACAAGTCACTTAAACTCTGGATTATGGACAAAATAAGATGGGATCCTAGCTAGATCAGTTAGAAATGGCAAATAGAGGCAGATAAACTTTTCAATCTCTGGATGTAAAGCCACACCTCTACTTCAATTAGTGTAAATAATTATGTGTTGCATGTAATTAATATATCTGATCTGTTAGTTATACTTTCAACAATCTCCCATTTATCTGAACACTAAACAAAGAGCAGCTAATGGCTTCTCCTTACATAACTCAGATTTCTCAGTCTTTTTATCACTCTATGAAAGAAAGCCATTGTGCAGGGTATACAATGTGGTAAGTGCTTGTTAAAATCTTTCTGGATTAACATTTAATTAAAAACTAAGTCAGTTTTTAGGTGGCATGCATCAATTAAAAAAAAAAGGGGGCCCATGTTGCTGGAATATCGATTTACAAGATAGAAGGCAGTATTTAACTGCAGATGACATTTTAAGCTGCTGGAATTTAATCTGCAAGTAAAAACAATATCGCTAAAAGAAGACCAAAATAAAAAAATCTTTAGTCCAGTAAACTAAGGATCTCGTCTTACCTTGGTAAATACTGATTAAAACCCAGATGAGGAAGGTTTTGAAGGACAAGGATCTTCCCTAGGGAAACAGTGGAAGAGCGTCGTTAGTGCGCAGAACCACCCGCTTGACTCACGCACCTTCTAGGAGTGAGCTACGGGTCACTTCTGAAAGACCCGGGTTCACAAGCCCCATCCCTGCCACCCCAGCCACCTGGTCTACCAGCATTTCGAGTGCCTTTTCCTGACACCCGAATCCTGAAGAAGCTGCCTGGGTCCCACACGTGTCCACTGGTGCCTGAGGTTGGACGTTCACGTTGTCTTCTGTTTGGCCTGCCGTCTTGTTCGATGTTTAAGCCATAGCTCTAGTAAGCCAGGAGTGATGTATACAAGCAAACATTTCAGTGAACCAGGGGGAAAGGCTCTTGGCAATAAAAACATTTTCCCTTATTTCTTGTCAACAAATACTTCTATATTTACTGTTTGCTTTTTTCAGATCAAAAGATACAGAACGTAACAGTTCTTCAGTAAGGATGGCACATCTCAACTGAAGTAAAAAGTTATCCCTTAAACCCTCGCTGGAGAACGTGTTACATACATAACCCCACGGAATGGGTCCTTGCGCCAGGCCCTTCACTCTGCGAAGTTGAAGGCAGGTGATGAGGGGGCAGGAGGCAGGGGAGCTCTGGCCCACGGGTTGCTTGTCCCACTGCACCCCTGAAGATTAATTTAGAGTCCAAGAAGAGAGGCTGAGTCATTAACAAACGCCCTGACTTGTCGGTGCTAAAGAGCTGTCGAAAGTGACGCGTGTTGAGAGGCCCTGTCTTTATGTGAGGCCTTCGTTTGACACCTTCGCATCTATTTTCTCAGTTACACAGAGCAGACGTCGTTTCCATTTACAGACGAGGAAACTCGAGAAGTTCCGTGATTTCCTCAGGTTCTCGCTGGAGGCTGGTGGCACTAAGTGTAGTCTGCTGATCAGAGCCCAAAGTCCTGCCCTGATTTAGGGCTTCCCCACCCACGGGGGAGATTCTCCTAAGGACAGGAAGTGGTTTAAAGAGCCAGAGGAAAGACAAACCCTCACGGAAGCTCAGGGGACACAGAAGACAGCAGGGAAGATGGAGGATGGTGGCAGGCTGTGCTCAGGGCCTGTCTGAACCCGCAGCTGCCCGAGTGTGCTGAAGACCTTTAGACATAGGCATGAGTCATCACTGAACAGAGGCGCAGATGCTGGAAACGTGGCTATATTCCTGCAGGAGCCCACCAGTGGCAGATTTATGAATTATAATTCTAGTTGTAGTTTAATTATAAAAGACAAGTGTGGTGACATATGTTAAGTGTTTTCCTAGGTTGCAAGAGTCAGTGTGTGAAGATGCTGGCGGAGCCTGGGCCCTTACCACATGTGAATAAGAAAAGTAAGATTCAAACTCACTGTGATTAAAAAGCACTACTGCTTTTTTTTTTTTTTTTTTAGACGGAGTCTTGCTCTTTCATCAGGCTGGAGTGCAATGGCGCAATTTGTGCTCACTGCAACTTCTGCCTCCCAGGTTCAAGCGATTCTCCTGCCTCAGCCTCCCAAGTAGCTGGGACTATAGGCGCCCACCATCATGCCCAGATAATTTTTGCATTTTTAGTAGAGAGGGGGTTTCACCATGTTGGCCAGGATGGTCTCGATCTCTTCACCTCATGATCCACCCACCTCGGCCTCCCAAACTGCTGGGATTACAGGCGTGAGCCACCGCACCCAGCCAAGCACCACTGATTTTTAAAAAGCAGAAAACTTTTAAGTTAAACCATTTATATACTCTAAATAGGTTCTCTTGGTACATATTTCCCCAGTACATTTGTCTCCCTGGGTAATGGTAGGTGTTTGGTCTTTGGTCATGAAATTCATCTGTAATTAAGTATGTGGCTCATTTTATTCAAAAACTGTAAAAGGAAATTTAATTATTTTGACATAAGAAAGAAAAGGCTTATTCTGTGGCCTGATTTGCTGAAATGTATTCAGTTTTATTCATGTGGGTCAATGATCGGGTGTCTATGTGGAAGATGAACTGGTGTCTGTGCTGCCTCTCTTTAGGAGCTGCCAACAGGGAGCACCTCAGACCTGCACCTGTGGGGTGTTCCATATGGAAGCAGACGATATTATAGATTAATAAAAGCAAACACAACAGAACGGGTACAAAAAACATCAATAAAATAGATAATTTGAGAAAAATATCCGTACACCTCCTATTAATGGCTGCCAGACTGTAGCTCTGAGAACAAAATCCTGTTATATTTGATGATACAGACCGTTACTCATAGAAGCAATTCATTCACTATGGGTTTCATGTTACGGAAGAAGCCGCTCTTCCTGGGCCAGGTACTTCTTCATTTGGTTTAGGAAGAGATGAAGAGGTCTGTCACTCTGACTGATGTCCCCGTATGTGTGGAATGCCTGAAGTGGAGTCCTGCCTAGCACACGCCTTTCTTCTGCGTCCTTGGGCTCAGGACTTAATCTCTGTGCCTCAGTTCCCTCCTCTGTGAAACAGAAGTAATAGTGGCATGTGGCTCACGTGCATGAAATAAAATATGCACAATGCCAGCAGCATAGTAAATATTCACTGAATGCGACTGTTATATTTACCATTAAATATTACGGATTCAGAAAGTATTATTTCGATTGTACGAAAAATTGTAAAAAATAAAATCAAGCAAATTTTTTAAATTTATTTTCATTTTTTTGAGACGGAGTCTTGCTCTGTTGCCCAGGCTGGAGTGCAGTGGCACGATCTCAGCTTACTGCAACCTCCGCCTCCCAGGTTCAAGCGATTCTCCTGCCTCAGCCTCCCAAGTAGCTGGGATTACAGGTGTGCATCACCACACCCGGCTAATTTTTGTACTTTTAGTAGAGACGGGCTTTTGCCATGTTGGCCAAGATGGTCTCGAACTCCTGACCTCAGGTGATCTGTCCGCCTCAGCCTCCCAAAGTGCTGGGATTACAAGCATGAGCCACTGCGCCCGGCCAAATCAAGCAAATTTTAAGGAAAGATTAACCAACCTCAAAGTCATATGCGTACAATTATTCATAGGGAAGCGCTCAGTGCTGTGGGGCACAGCACGCTGATGTGCGTACAATTATTGGTATGGAAGCGCTCAGCGCTGCGGGGCACAGAGCACACTGATGTGCGCGTGGCATGAGAGTTGGTCCCTCTGCGAGGATCAGCACCGTGGGATGGGACCAGTCACTCCAAAATGCCAGGACTCCTGTCCTGAGTCTGTAACCACTTTTTTTCACTATTATAATTTATTCTCCCAGCCTACCTCCTCAATATACTTTCTCTGATTTTTTTTTTTTTTTTTTTTGAGATGGAGTCTTGCTCTGTTGCCCAGGCTGGAGTGCAGTGGCGCGAACTTGGCTCACTGCAGGCTCCGCCTCCCAGGTTCACGCCATTCTCCTGCCTCAGCCTCCCGAGTAGCTGGGACTACAGGTGCCTGCCACCACGCCTGGCTAATTTTTTTGTATTTTTAGTAGAGATGGGGTTTCACCATGTTAGCCAGGATGGTCTCGATCTCCTGACCTTGTGATCCGCCTGCCTCGGCCTCCCAATCTGATTCTTACTCGAACAACAACAACAAAAAATTTCACCTGTTCCCATAATTGTAATTATTTGAGAGAAGTTTGGGAGTGTGGAGTTAGAAAGATTCTATAGGCAGATGCAAGAGGAGAAAAAGTGCAGCCAAAGCATATTAAGAACAAACCCTCCAAACAGAGAGGGAAGGACGGTGCTCATGGTGGCGCCGGGGAGAGAAGCCCTGATTAACCGCAGGAAGGGAAGCTGGGGAGGAAGTGCGGGTTCCTGCCACTCAGTGCCCGGCCTGCTCTGCTGAGGGTAGAGACGTGTCAACGACAAGGGTGCAAACGATGGAGCATGCTGGTGGTGGGGTCCTGCAGCAAAGGGGTGGGCAGGCGACGTTCCCGACAGCTCTTCTGCTTGCCGGACTCCCTCCACTGTCACTTTTACTTCTTCTATTAATGGTCTGAAATTATGGTGACTGATTTCTTCAAGGTCTCATTCCTTCATTCTTACGTGGATAAGCTCAATTTCATTAAATACAACTCTTAGAATATAAAATGAACTTCAAATATTACTGGACAGAAGTTCAAATATTACTGGACAGAAGTTAAATTATTAATTACTGGACAGGTTAAACGAGAGCTACCAAGCAGACAGTGTGCACCTGAAGGTGGGCTTGCTGCCGCAGACTGCTCGCAACTGGGCCAGGGCCAGGCGCAGACACGGGCTGGTTATAAACTCCACACTTTGAAGGATAAGACTGCAGCTTTGCAAACACAATCCTGTTTTTGTAGAGACAGGGTCCTGATCTGTTGCCGAGGGATGGGGTGCAGTGGTGCAATCACAGCTCACCGCAGCCTCGACCTTCCAGGCTCAAGTGATTCTTCAGCTCAGGCAGCTGGGACCACAGGCACCTGGCGCCATGCCCAATTCTGTTCATCTATCCTAGGAAAATTGAAGACTTTCTTGGCTCTGCCTCCGTTTTCTAATCATTTTGCCTCGAAATCACTTTAGACTTGCAGGGAAGCTGCAGAAGCAGTGCAGACAGCCCCACGGCGCCCCCCAGCTCACCCGGGGCCACGGCGCCATCCAGCTTACCCAGGGCCACGGCGCCGTCCGGCTCACCTGGGGCCACGGTGCCCTCCAGCTCACCCGGGGCCATGGCGCCATCCAGCTCACCTGGGGCAACACTCCATGGAGACACAGACACACACCGTGGCAGAGAAATGGTGCGGAGGTCCCAGTTTTTCTCGAATGTGCTTTTCCTGCCCAGGGCCCCACACAGCACCCCATGCTGCTCTGGTCGTCATGTCTCCTGGGCTCTGTGATCTGGCCACCGGCTCTGTCTCCCCGTCTTTAATGACCTGGCTGCTCCTCAAAGCTCCGGACATGTCTTTGTGGAATGCCCTTGATTTCTATTTGTCTGATGTCTTCTAGTGATGACACTACTGGGGAGGATTTGTTGAGGAGACGCGTGTCCCCCACGGGGCTCCACAGCAGGAGGTGTGGTGACCTCTCTCATCCCTGGTGACGGGAACTGTGACCTCGGAGTTCCACATCCCTTGGAAGACCTCGTGACAGTGGCTGCTGCCTTGGTGCCCCAGCGGGGCCTCCGACTGCCCTGGTTCCTTCACATTTATAACTGGAATCCTCTGGTTGAGGAGGCGCTTTCTCTGCGTACACACGGTGGAGGTGAAGGTATCTGTGTGCTCTCTGGTTGAGGAGGCGCTTTCTCTGCGTACACACGGTGGAGGTGAAGATATCTGTGTGCTCTCTGGTTATCATCTAGTCATGCTGCTGTCTAGGCTGCTGTGCAGGGTGTTCGGTGCTAGTCCCCGGGAGGCTCAGCCTCTGACGCCATCTGACCTGCCTCCTGCACCAGCCTCACTGATTCTTGTTCAGCAGTTCCTTACTTTTTCGCTCCACAAGAAGTTCCAGGCTCATCTTGTATTTTCCTTGCCTCAGCCCTGGAATTAACCCCTTCTCTAGGGCTCTGCGTGGTGGGGGACGGCACAGGGTCTCGTCCGCATAATCTGCACACTGAGCATGCTCACTGCCGCCTGGGTTCCTGATTCTAGCCACTCGGCGTATGGCCTAGGACTGTGTGTGTTTACTAAGTCATGCTCACACATGTCCGTGTTTATTTCTTCATCTATTTATTTATCTCACAGAAACCACAAGCCCAAACTGATCTGGGCTTCAATCCAGCCCTTCATTTCTAATTTCGTCGCTAACAGGGAGAAATCTGCTTCTCATTAGCGACCATGCATAGGCTTATTGATTCCTGTAAGAAGCAAATGCCAAACGCAGCCCACGGTTTGCAGTTCTTTTTGTCTTCAGCCTTACAGTGAACCACAGTCAAACGCCTTTCCCAAGGCCACTGAAAAGTGCTCCTTTCTTCCCAGCCCACAGTGTGGTTCCGCGGTTCATGGGCCGCTGTCTGCACTCCTCCCTTGGGCTCCATGCTGGTGCCGTCCAGTGGGCTCTGAGAGAGGCACGGTCAGGTGTCCGCCACCACTGCGCCAGACAGAGCAGCTTCCACACCCACACCCCCTCAGGCTGCCTCTCCGGTCACCCTCTATACTCAAACCTTTAGTGACCACTGACGGGTCTCTCCCCTACAGTTCTGTACCTCCCAGGTGTCAGGTAAAAACAATCATACCAGCTTTCAAGTCTGGCTTCTGCTGTGCAGCAAAATGCAAAATGTATGATCCATCGTGTCATGTGAGTCAGCAGTAACCCTCTCACTGCTAAGCACAATCCCACTGCCTGGTGGCATGACACACAGGCTGTCCATGTCCACTAGGATGTCCTTCCATCACGCACAGGCTGTCCCCGTCCACGGAGATGTGCTTCCATCCACGCATGGGCTGTCCCCGTCCACGGAGATGTCCTCCATCCACACATGGGCTGTGCCTGTCCACGGAGATGACCTCCATCCACGCATGGGCTGTGCCCGTCCATGGAGATGACCTCCATCCATGCATGGGCTGTGCCCGTCCACGGAGATGTCCTCCATCACGCATGGGCTGTCCCCATCCACGAAGTTGTCCTCCATCCACACAGGGGCTGTCCCCTCCCATGGAGATGTCCCCCATCCACGCACAGGCTGTCCCTGTCCATGGAGATGTCCTTCCATCCACGCATGGGCTGTGCTCGTCCACGGAGATGTCCTCCATCACGCACGGGCTGTCCCCGTCCACAGAGATGTCCTTCCATCCACGCACAGGCTGTCCCCGTCCACGGAGATGACCTCCATCCACGCATGGGCTGTCCCCGTCCACGGAGATGTCCTCCATCACGCACGGGCTGTCCCCGTCCACACAGATGTCCTTTCATCCACGCACGGGCTGTCCCCGTCCACGGAGATGACCTCCATCCACGCATGGGCTGTACCCGTCCACGGAGATGTCCTCCATCATGCGTGGGCTATCCCCATCCAAGAAGTTGTCATCCATCCACGCAGGGGCTTTCCCCCTCCCATGGAGATGTCCTCCATCCACGCACGGGCTGTCCCCGTCCACGGAGATGACCTCCATCCACGCATGGGCTGTGCCCGTCCACGGAGATGTCCTCCATCACGCACGGGCTGTCCCCGTCCACAGAGACGTCCTTCCATCCATGCACGGGCTGTCCCCGTCCACGGAGATGACCTCCATCCACACATGGGCTCTGCCCGTCCGTGATGTCCTCCATCACACACGGGCTGTCCCCGTCCACAGAGTTGTCCTCCATCCACGCAGGGGCTGTCCCCTCCCATGGAGATGTCCTCCATCCACGCACGGGCCGTCCCTGCCCACGGAGATGTCCTCCATCCACGCACGGGCCGTCCCTGCCCACGGAGATGTCCTCCATCCACGCACGGGCCGTCCCTGCCCACGGAGATGACCTCCATCCACGCACGGGCCGTCCCTGTTCACGGAGATGACCTCCATCCACGCACGGGCCGTCCCGGTCCACGGAGATGACCTCCATCCATGCACGGGCCATCCCTGCCCACGGAGATGACCTCCATCCACGCACGGGCCGTCCCCGTTCACGGAGATGACCTCCATCCACGCACGGGCCATCCCAGTCCACGGAGATGACCTCCATCCATGCACGGGCCGTCCCGGTCCACGGAGATGACCTCCATCCATGCACGGGCCGTCCCTGCCCACGGAGATGACCTCCATCCACGCACGGGCCGTCCCCGTTCACGGAGATGACCTCCATCCACGCACGGGCCGTCCCAGTCCACGGAGATGACCTCCATCCATGCACGGGCCGTCCCCTCCCACAGAGATGTCCTCCATCCACGCACGGGCTGTCCCCATCCACAGAGTTGTCCTCCATCCACGCAGGGGCTGTCCCCTCCCATGGAGATGTCCTCCATCCACACATGGTCTGTCCCCGCCCACGGAGATGACCTCCATCCATGCACGGGCCGTCCCCGTCCACGGAGATGACCTCCATCCACGCACGGGCCGTCCCCTCCCACGGAGATGTCCTCCATCCACGCACGGGCTGTCCCCTCCCACGGAGATGTCCTCCATCCACGCACGGGCTGTCCCCTCCCACAGAGATGTCCTCCATCCACGCACGGGCTGTCCCCATCCACGGAGATGCCCTTCATCCACGCACAGGCTGTCCCTGTCCACGGAGCTGTCCTCCATCCACGCACGGGCTGTCCCCTCCCACGGAGATGTCCTCCATCCACGCACGGGCTGTCCCCTCCCACAGAGATGTCCTCCATCCACGCACGGGCTGTCCCCATCCACGGAGATGCCCTTCATCCACGCACAGGCTGTCCCCGTCCACGGAGCTGTCCTCCATCCACGCATGGGCTGTCCCCGTTCACGGAGATGTCCTCCATCCACGCACGGGCTGTCCCCGTCCACGGAAATGTCTTTCATCCATGCAAGGGCTATCCCCGTCCACAGAGATGTCCTCCATCCACGCATGGGCTGTGCCCGTCCATGGAGATGTCCTTCCATCACTCACGGGCTGTCCCTGTCCACAGAGATGTCCTTCCATCATGCACGGGCTGTCCTTTCCCACAGAGATGTCCTTCATCCACACACGGGCTGTCCCTGTCCATGGAGATGTCCTTCCATCACTCATGGGCTGTCTCCATCCATGGAGATGACCTCCATCCACGCATGGGCTGTCCCCATCCATGGAGATGTCCTTCCATCACGCACGGGCTGTCCCCGTCCACGGAGATGACCTCCATCCACGCATGGGCTGTGCCCGTCCACGGAGATGTCCTTCCATCACTCATGGGCTGTCCCCGTCCACGGAGATGTCCTTCCATCACTCACAGGCTGTCCCCGTCCATGGAGATGTCCTTCATCCACGCACAGGCTGTCCCCGTCCACAGAGATGTCCTTCCATCACTCACGGGCTGTCCCCGTCCACGGAGATGTCCTCCATCCATGCACGGGCTGTCCCCGTCCACGGAGATGTCCTCCATCCACGCACGGGCTGTCCCCGTCTACGGAAATGTCCTTCATCTATGCACGGGCTGTCCCCGTCCACAGAGATGTCCTCTATCCACACATGGGCTGTGCCCGTCCACGGAGATGTCCTTCCGTCACTCACGGGCTGTCCCTGTCCACAGAGATGTCCTTCCATCACACACGGGTTGTCCCCTCCCATGGAGATGTCCTTCACCCACGCACGGGCTGTCCCCGTCCACAGAGATGTCCTTCCATCACTCACGGGCTGTCCCCGTCCACGGAGATGTCCTCCATTCATGCACGGCCTGTCCCCGTCCACGGAGATGTCCTCCATCCACGCACGGGCTGTCCCCGTCTACGGAAATGTCCTTCATCCACGCACGGGCTGTCCCCGTCCACAGAGATGTCCTCTATCCACGCATGGGCTGTGCCCGTCCACGGAGATGTCCTTCCGTCACTCACGGGCTGTCTCTGTCCACAGAGATGTCCTTCCATCACGCACAGGTTGTCCCCTCCCATAGAAATGTCCTTCATCCACGCACGGGCTGTCCCCGTCCACGGAGATGTCCTTCCATCATGCACGGGCTGTCCCCGTCCACGGAGATGACCTCCATCCACACGCGGGCTGTCCCCATCCATGGAGATGTCCTTCCATCACTCACGGGCTGTCCCCGTCCATGGAGATGTCCTTCCATCACTCACAGGCCGTCCCCGTCCATGGAGATGTCCTCCATCCACGCACGGGCTGTCCCCGTCCACGGAGATGTCCTTCCATCACGCATGGGCTGTCCCCATCCATGGAGATGTCCTTCCATCATGCATGGGCTGTCTCCGTCCATGGAGATGTCCTTCATCCACGCACAGGCTGTCCCCGTCCATGGAGATGACCTCCATCCATGCACGGGCTGTCCCCGTCCACGGAGATGTCCTTCCGTCATGCACGGGCTGTCCCTGTCCACGGAGATGTCCTTCCGTCATGCACGGGCTGTCTCTGTCCACGGAGATGTCCTTCCGTCCACTGGCTGAAGGGCACAAGGTTGTTTCCAGCTTCTGGCAATTATGACAGTGCTGCTGTGAACATTCATTTACAGGATTTAGTATGAATCTAAGTTTTCATTTCTCTTGGAGAAATACCTAGGAATAGGACTACTGGGTCATGGGGTAAATATATGTTTACCTTTGTAAGAAATGCCCAAACTGTTTTCCAAAGAGGCTGTATCATTCTTCTTTTACCCTAGCAGTGAAGGGGAGTCTCTGTTGCTCTGGATCCTCCCCAGCCTTTCACGTTGCTCGTGTTTCAGCTGTTCTAGCACTGGTGGGTACACGGCATCTCATTGTGGCTTCAACTTGCAGTTCCCTGATGAAAATGGCACTGAGCATCTTCACAGGCTTCCTTGCCATCTGTGGATCATCTCTGGGGTGGTGTCCGTTGATACCTTCTGTCTACTTTAAAAATTGGGTTGTTCTCTTGTTGAATTTTGGGGGTTTCTTATATACTATAGAAACAACTCCCTTATCAAAAGTGTGACATGCAAATATTTCCTTCTAGGCTGTGGCTTCTTTTTTCATTAACAGTATTATTCACAGAGAAAAACTTTTTTTTTTTTTTTTGGAGACAAGGTCTCACTCTGTCACCCAGGCTGGAGTGCAGTGGCTCAATCACAGCTCAGTGTAGCCTCCACCTCCTCAGCTCAAGCAATCCTTCCACCTTAGCCCCCTGAGGAGCTGGGACTACAGGCACACAGCAATCACCATGCTCAGCTCATTTTTTCTATTTTTTGTAGAGACACGGTCTCACTATATTGCCCAGACTGGTATTGAACTTCTGGGCTCAAGTTATCCTCCTGCTTCAGCCTCCCAAAGTGATGGTATTACAGGCATGATAAGCCACCGCACCTGGCCAGAACTTTTAAATTATAGTAAAGTCTAATTTATTATTTTTTCCCTTTAAGGATCATTATTTTGATCTCATGACTAAAAACTCTGCTTAATCCAAGGTCATGCATATTTTGTGTGTATTTTCTTCTGAAAGGTTTATAGCTTTACATATAGGTCAAGGGTCCACTTTGGGTAGATTTTCACATGAAGTGTGAGGTGGAGGTTGTGGGTCTGTTGCTCATGGGCGGCCAATTGTCCCAACAGCTGCAGACACAACTCTTCTCCCTCTGATTTCCTCTCATGTTTGCCAAAGATCATCTGACAGATGTAAGTGTATTTCTGGGCTCTCTTTTCTGTTCCATTGATCTTTTTGTCTATCCTTTTGCCAATAATACATTGTCTAATTGATTACTGTTTTACAGTAAGTCTTGGAATCAGGTAGTGTGTTTTCCAACTCTGTTCTTTTTCTAAATTATTTTGGCAATTTGAGTTCCCTTGCCTTTCTATATAAATTCTAGAGTGAGCTTGTCAATATGAAACAACACTGAGGCTCTCAATCCATGAACATCTAATTGAGGCTCAATCCAGGAACATCTGTTTACACCTCTCAATCCAGGAACATCTGTTTATGCCTCCCAACCCAGGAACATCTGTTTACGCCTCCCAACCCAGGAACATCTGTTTACGCCTCCCAACCCAGGAACATCTGTTTACGCCTCCCAATCCAGGAACATCTGTTTACGCCTCTCAATCCAGGAACATCTGTTTACACCTCTCAATCCAGGAACATCTGTTTATGCCTCTCAATCCAGGAACATCTGTTTACGCCTCTCAATCCAGGAACATCTGATTGAGGCTCAATTCATGAACATCTGTTTACACCTCTCAATCCGGGAACATCTGTTTATGCCTCCGAATCCAGGAACATCTGTTTACACCTCTCAATCCAGGAACATCTGTTTACGCCTCTCAACCCATGAACATCTGTTTATGTCTTTCAATCCAGGAACATCTGTTTATGCCTCTCAATCCAGGAACATCTGTTTACGTCTCTCAATTCAGGAACATCTGTTTATGCCTCCCATTCCAGGAACATCTGTTTATGTGTCTCAATCCAGGAACATCTGTTTACACCTCTCAATCCATGAACTTCTGTTTATGTCTCTCAATCCAGGAACATGTGATTGAGGCTCAATCCATGAACATCTGTTTACGTCTCTCAATCCAGGACCATCTGTTTATGCCTCTCTCAATCCAGGAACATGTGATTGAGGCTCAATCTATGAACATCTGTTTACGTCTCTCAATCCAGGACCATCTGTTTATGCCTCTCAATCCAGGAACATGTGATTGAGGCTCAATCTATGAACATCTGTTTACGTCTCTCAATCCAGGACCATCTGTTTATGCCTCTCAATCCAGGAACATGTGATTGAGGCTCAATCTATGAACATCTGTTTACGTCTCTCAATCCAGGACCATCTGTTTATGCCTCTCAATCCAGGAACATGTGATTGAGGCTCAATCCATGAACATCTGTTTACGTTTCTCAATCCAGGAACATCTGTTTATGCCTCTCAATCCAGGAACATCTGTTTACGCCTCTCAATCCGGGAACATCTGTTTATGCCTCTCAATCCATGAACATCTGTTTACATCTCTCAATCCAGGAACATCTGATTGAGGCTCAATCCATGAACATCTGTTTATGCCTCTCAATCCAGGAACATCTGTTTACACCTCTCAATCCATGAACATCTGTTTACGCCTCTCAATCCAGGAACATCTGTTTACATCTCTCAATCCAAGAACATCTGATTAAGGCTCAATCCATGAACATCTGTTTACGCCTCCCATTCCAGGAACATCTGTTTACGTGTCTCAATCCAGGAACATCTGTTTACACCTCTCAATCCATGAACGTCTGTTTACGTCTCTCAATCCAGGAACATGTGATTGAGGCTCAATCCATGAACATCTGGATTGAGATGTTCCTCAATCCAGGAACATCTGTTTACGTCTCTCAATCCAGGAACATCTGTTTATGTCTCTCAATCCAGGAACATCTGTTTATGCCTCTCAATCCAGGAACATCTGACTGAGGCTCAATCCATGAACATCTGTTTATGTTTCTCAATCCATGAACATCTGTTTATGTTTCTCAATCCATGAACATCTGTTTACGTCTCTCAATCCAGGAACATCTGTTTATGCCTCTCAATCCAGGAACATCTGTTTACGCCTCCCATTCCAGGAACATCTGTTTACACCTCTCAATCCATGAACATCTGTTTACGTCTCTCAATCCAGGAACATGTGATTGAGGCTCAATCCATGAACATCTTTTTACATCTCTCAATCCAGGAACATGTGATTGAGGCTCAATCCATGAACATCTGTTTACGTCTCTCAATCCAGGAACATGTGATTGAGTCTCAATCCATGAATATCTGTTTACATCTCTCAATCCATGAACATCTGTTTACGCTTTTTACAGTTTCTTTCCTCAGTGTTGTTGGTTTCCAGCACACAGATCTTTAGTGTATTTTGTTAGAGGTACACTTCAGTGTCCCACTTTCTTGTATTATTATAAATGCTTAAATGTATTATTATAAATGTTTACAAATTTTTTCAAACCCCAATTATTCACTGCTAGTGTACAGAATCAGAAATGATTTTGAAAAATTATTCCTTGTATACTGAAACTTTATGAAGTTTACTAGTATAGGAGGTTGTATGTGTGTGGATTCCTTGGGATTTTCTACATAGAAAATTATAGCATCTACAAACAGAGATATTTTTATTTCCTCCTTCCTAATCTCAATGTTTTAAATTTCCTTTTATTGTCTTATTCACTATTATTTTCAAAATAATATAAGTATACAAATATACATTTCAAAAGATAAAACCATTTGAGAGTATTCTACAGAAAATAAAAAATAGTGAAGGTGTCCGAATGGTTCAATACCTAATGGCTTCAAAGATTTTATGAAGAACTGTATATTACCTACTTGATATCTTTACAATTAGCACAACTACAAATCAAATGTCTCTGGAGTTAGCTGGTAATGTAAGATTATGAATTGGTAACAAAATTCACAGCCACAGTCTGAGATATTTTGGGACCACGTGGGCTGGCTCAGTTAACCAGGGTCACCTTACTAGTCCTGATGCCTGGATCTTGGAGTAACTAGCTTCTCTAAGCGGTTACACACCATTCAGAATGAATGAAGACATGTGCAGAGTTAGGAGAGAGACCAGTAGGTCAGTTTCCTGTCTTATTGGCATCCAGAAAATTAAGTGCCTGAACTCATCATGAGTAAAGCTTAATAATTCAAAGCAGAATTTGAGCTTCAAAAGAACAACAAAATATTGTTGCAAATATACCATTTTCTGTAAAGAATAAAAGCTACATAGTTTTAGGAAAGCGACGGAAATCCTGACTCTTGGTTTAACTGATTCATTCACTGCCTCATTTGTTTATCAAATACTGACTTGACAGATACTGTGTCCACACGTGGCTCAGGCCATTGAGACACAGCAGGGCACAAATGTTTATACTTGAGGTTGGCTAACTCATTAGGACAATAAGTGACATTTACAATGCGTGCCTTATTTGTACTTTTAGATTATAAAGACTGGTTATCAAATACACATAAAAAAGAGGAGATTTTCTTTCCAGTTGAATCTTTTTGTGTGTGCAGGGAATGCACGCCTTGCCTCCCTGGCTTGCCTCTGAAGGTATTTTATAAATTTACAGTGACCTGAGATATGTGACTCAGAACTGACTGGACCGGCACTCGCTGGTCAGCCACTCACATTTCAGTCCGTGGCCCTTTATGCTGTTGTTACTCACACTGCAGGCTGTGGCCCTTTATGCTGTTGTTACTCACACTGCAGGCTGCGGCCCTTTATGCTGTTGTTACTCACACTGCAGCCTGCGGCCCTTTATGCTGTTGCTCTATGCCACTGATTCACTGCTTTCTCATCCTGACTAGAACACAGAGTTGTTGAGAGCAGGGCTATGTTGTCCTACATCGCAGGAGCTTGAGCCGACGGACAGGGGACTTGGTGTCCACTGACACTGACCGGCGTGGATAGACTGCGTCGGCACATCCAGTCTCCAGCTGCCCCGATCATCAGACAACAACACAGAGTGCTGCAGTATGTGCTACCTTGGCGAACTGTTCAGAAGGAACAGAAAGCTCCAAAATAGTTCTTTAGCTTCAATAAGAAAAAATAACTAAGTTAAACTTTAGTGGCTCAGTACTTTAGTGCTATTTTCTTTTCAAAGAATTTGAAGAGTAGTAGATTAAAAAAAAGTTACAATGCAGATAAGATGTTGAAGAAAAGAAGCTTAGAGAAAATGAGTGACTGAATTCTTGACCAAAAAAAAAAAAAAAAATGTAGGGATGGTGACCTGACTCTAGGATACTAAAACATTCTAAATTGTTGATCACCTTAACAAAAATGGAAATTTAATACCCCTAATGAGATCCAACACAATCAGAAGTGAACAGGGTTCAACGGCACCAGTGAGTAACACAGAACTTAGTGATTCCATGGCCGCAGTTACGGATAATTAGCTGCTCCGTCAGACACCTGTGGCCCTATGACCCTCGTTACTAGAGCGATTTAGATATCCACAAAGAAAGAGACCGGTGGGTACAATCTAAATCCTTGAAAACAGTAAAAACGTGTTACTGTCCCACTCCAATAGCCGGTCAAGATGGCTGTGGCATGACAGTCCTATGACAAGTTTCTCCCAGCCCAGCGATCCGGGAGCACCGGCTGGGGCTACAAGACCCCTGGTGACCTTTGCCCTGCTTGGGTGCTGGTTTCCTAGGGTTGAGGGTAGCACATTGAGGTTTACGTTCGTACATGAAAAGCTTGTTCCCATATGTTTGTAAGGCAGCATTTAGGTAAACATTTTTAGAGTCTCTGGGAATGAGGAAATGCATATGCTACTAAAATGATCATTATTCACACTAGCTTCCCGAAGTTTTTGGATCTTTGCTCCTTACTCTGCTGTACTTTATCACAATGGTTTCATCAGTTTAAGATACTTAACCGGTCTTTCTTCTAGTTGTAGTAGATGTGACCTGGGATGATGTTTCCCAGTACTCACGATGATACCACCATCATGATAATAATGCTTGATATTTATATTTCATGTGATACTGGTAACTAGCTTTATTTGTCTTGATTATAACAGTAATGAGAATTCTTTATTTTTTTCAAGAAACTTTAAAGTCTTTATTTCATTAGACCATTTCAATAACATCAAGAAATCAAAAAGTTAACATGACTTACCCAGCACCTCTCTGGCTAATGAGTGGTTATAGCTGGACTAGAGTCTAGTTCGTCAGTGGTTAGCTGGATAAGAGTCTAGTTTGTTAGTGGTTAGCTGTATTAGATAGAGTATCGTTTGTTAGTTACTAGTTAGATAGACAGGAGTCTAGTTTCTCAGTTTGTGGTTAGCTAGGTAAGAATCTAGTTGGTTAATGAGTGGTTAGCTGGACTAGAATCTGTTTGTTAGGTAGTCATTAGCTTTCTTTTTAATGCCTAATCTAATTCTTTCTTTACCATACAGCTACTGCTTTAAAAATCTGAGTTGATAATTTCAGACACCTGTCATTTATCGATTGTAAATCTAAATTTAATTGCGGTTAGTGGATTTTGTTCTCAATGTTGGTTCAAAACAGCTAGCTTTGTGGAAAATACCAGAGTTACCATGATTTGTGTCTGCAGAGCTGAGCCTCTCTTCTACCCCGTATCCTTACACGTTCTATGCTATAAAATATGCTGTCGTAAAGAATATGATAAATTCAAAGCCTCCTTTAATCCTAACAGAGCACAGTTTTAAGCCAAATAAATCCATCTTTCTCAGAGTTTCAGGTGACTGAAGTTTTCTGGGGTGGATTTTTTTCTTGGTGACATCACTGCAAAAATAGTCTATGGACCCTAGGGACAGACACATGTTATCACTTTTCAGGGATAATTCTGAAATCCACAACTACTGACAAACTTGGAAATACACAGAAAACGTGCAGCCCATGGGTTCCCCAGCTTTGGAATGCTACTTCTGCAGCAGGTGCAGCGACGCTGTCCGGGGGAGCCTTTCTACAGAAATTACACAGCGAGCTCTTCTCTGACATTTGGTGAGCTCACTTCACAAAAGTTCCACAAATGGTTAGAATATCTTTTACAATTCTAATTGTATGTATGCTATTAGAGCTTTATTGCAAATATTTGAGAAATTTTTTTCCCTGAGATGTTTTTCCCCTTTTGAAGTTTAACTCAAAGAGAAAATGCCAACAATAATTAGGAGACATAAAAAACATCTTGAAGGACAGAGAATCGTTTTTCACAAAATGCTTGGAAATGCCTCCTGACTGGCCTGTTTCTCACTCGTGTAAAATGCCAGATGTGGGTGCTAGTCGTGAGGCAGACAGCCTGCCTGAGGCCCGTACCTTGGTGAGGTCCTTGTACAGCTCCGGGTAGAGCATCGCCATCTCCGGCTTCACATCCTGGTCCAGCACTAAGGAGAACACTGGGAACATGGTGTATATGGTGGCATACCTGCAAGACCAAGAGCGGAGTGCAATGGGCCTGAGAAACTTCTACCACACAGCTAGAAACAGACCTCTGGATTAGAGGTCACAGCTTCAAAAACACCAAAAAATACTCCACAAAAACCAACAAAGTAAGTTGGCAACCAAGTAAGATGATTGCGGAGACTGAGTATTTATCTCAGAGCACAGTAGCATGTTCTGTAAGTCACAAATGCTTATGGGTAGAAGAATGATTTTTAAAAATGTTTACCTTTCTATGTTGAGATCATTGTAGACTCACATGCAGTTGTCAGGAATAGCACCGAGACCTTCTGTGATGTTTACCCAGTTCTCCCAATGGTAACATGTTAGATAACTGCAGTGTGAACCTCACCACCAGGACCCACACGGACACCCCCAGACCCAGAGCACCCCTCACACAGGGTCCCTCACACGGACACCCCCAGACCCAGAGCACCCCTCACACACGGTCCCTCACACGGACACCCCCAGACCCAGAGCACCCCTCACACAGGGTCCCTCACATGGACACCCCCAGACCCAGAGCACCCCTCACCACCAGGACCCACACGGACACCCCCAGACCCAGAGCACCCCTCACACAGGGTCCCTCACACGGACACCCCCAGACCCAGAGCACCCCTCACACACGGTCCCTCACACGGACACCCCCAGACCCAGAGCACCCCTCACACAGGGTCCCTCACATGGACACCCCCAGACCCAGAGCACCCCTCACCACCAGGACCCACACGGACACCCCCAGACCCAGGGCACCCCTCACCACCAGGACCCACATGGACACCCCCAGACCCAGGGCACCCCTCACCACCAGGACCCACACGGACACCCCCAGACCCAGAGCACCCCTCACCACCAGGACCCACACGGACACCCCCAGACCCATGGCACCCCTCACCACCAGGACCCACACGGACACCCCCAGACCCAGAGCACCCCTCACCACCAGGACCCACACGGACACCCCCAGACCCAGAGCACCCCTCACCACCAGGGTCCACACGGACACCCTCAGACCCAGGGCACCCCTCACCACCAGGGTCCACACGGACACCCCCAGACCCAGAGCACCCCTCACCACCAGGGGGACACCCCCAGACCCAGAGCACCCCTCACACACGGTCCCTCACATGGACACCCCCAGACCCAGGGCACCCCTCACACAGGGTCCCTCCTGCGGCTGCTCTGTAGCTGCAACCACTTCCCTCTGCTGCCTCCTCCCTAATCCCTGGCCACCATGAAGCCATTCCCCATCTCTAATCTGGTCATTTCAAGAATGCTATGCAAATGGAATGCTATGCAAATGGAATGCTATGCAAATGGAATGCTATGCAAATGGCATGCTATGCAAATGGAGCTGTACAGCAGGTTAACTTCGGGGACTGGCATCTTTTACACAGTGCAATTCTCTGGAGATTCACCTAGGTTGCTGCTGTATCAGTAGCTTCTTTCTTTCTATTGCTGACTACTATTTTGTGGCAGGCAAATGAACCACAGTGTGCTTAACCACTGAAGTTACATCTGGGTTAGTCCTAGTTTTTGATCACAAATAAAACTGCTGTAAATATTCACTGCACAGGTTTTTTGGCGAAGTTTCCATTTATTTTGGACAGGAGTGCCGAGTGAGATGGTATAAACGCCCAGGAGCATGAGTGCTAGGTCACATGGTGGTGGTATAGTTTTTCAAAGAAATTGCTAAAACATCTTCCAGATGGTAGGATTTACACTCCTACAGCAATATAAGAGCTATCCAGTTTCTGTGACTCTTCCCCACAATTCTGGCAGGTGTGAGGCGGAGCGTCCTGTGGTCTAACCTGGGCTCTGTACAGGGCTGAAGATGCAGGCATCATTTCACCAGCTTGCTTGCAGTCTGTGCGTCCCCTCACACACAGGGTGGCCGTCTCTGCGCCTTCTGTCCTTTTCCTAACTGGACTGCTCCTTCATGGCTGAGCTTGGAGATTCTTTAAGCACTGCTGGACACGAGTCTTGCCAACACCCCCTTTCCTTTCCGGAAGCGGCCCTCACTGGCTGCAGCGTCCCGTGCCCATGAGGCCTTTCTCTGGCACTTGAGTCCCTCTGCCTGCACGGTTTCCAGTCATCCCCAAAGTACCCCGTCTCCTCATTGGCTGCTTTCAATGGGTTTGTCTCTGGTTTTCATCAGTTTGATTATGATTATCTTGGTGTGAATTTCTTTGACTATCCTGTTCAGGGTTTGCTTACCTTCTTGAATCTGTACATTTATGTCTTTTGCCAAATCTGGGAGGTTTTCAGCCTTTATTCCTTCACGTACTTTCCTAGCCCTGCCCTGTCTCTTCTCCCCTGGAACTCCCACGGCACAAACGGTACAGCGGCCGGGGCTCCCACGGCACAAACGGTACAGACGCCGGGGCTCCCACGGCACAAACGGTACAGTTACCATCTTGCTGTCCCTAAGGCTCTGATCCATTTTTTTTCGGTCAATTTTCTCTCTTGTTCAGATTGAGGACTTTCTGTTTTTCTGTCTTCCAGTTCACTGCGTCCTTCCTCTGTCCCTTCTATTTTGCTGCTGAGCCCAGTCACGGCATTTTTTTGTCTGGGTTATTTCTCATCTCTAAGATTTCCATTTGGTTCTGCTCTGTATCTTGTCTGCTGGGCTGTTCTATTTTGCCATTTGCTCCCAGTATGTTGGTAATGACTGTTTCCCAGTCTTTGTCAGAGAATTCTAGCATCTCTGCCATCTCAGGGCTGGCTTCTATTGACTGTCTTTTTTCCATTCACCTTGAAATCTTCTTGGTTCTTGGTATGGCAAGGGACTCCGATGGAAACCCTGACATTCCGGGTAAAGACTGAATTTTCTGAAGGGTGCTGACCCTGCTCTGGTGGGGAGAGGAGGGCGCTGTTCTTGCTGCTGTGCAGGGGCAGGGGTTCAGGCTCCCCATGCGGCCTCCACCGACACTGAGGGGCTCATTACCCCTTCACTGGGGATGCAGTCCTGCCTCCTCCCATTCCATCACCCTGGAGATGCCGGGTGCGTCGCTGCATCTCGTGAAGTGGCACTTTCAGCTCTCCACTTGCCTTTTTGGGGAGGGGGAGGCGGGCACAGCCCTTCCCTGGCATCTGGCTGCAGTACAGTGACGATCATCTGAAAATCATCTGTCTTCCTGGCGCCCCTTTCGTGGACCTGCGGTTGGAGAGGCTGGGACCTCGCTGGGACTTTCAAATTTTAAATTTCTGCACCCATGGGCGTTTCCAGGCTGCCGGCTCCTTCAGCTCCAGCTGTTGGAAAACCCGGGGAGCTCCTGCCGCCTCGCCCCTTGCCCCCTCTGTTCACCTCGCTCCCCACTCAGAGCCTTCTGTGTGTGATGCTCAGTTTCCAGCTGAACTTAGCAGAAAGAGCAGGGAGGAACCCATCTACCTCACTTCCCACCGTCCTGGAAGTGGAGCTGGGCTGGAAGTGGGGCTGGGTTTTTTTTTTTTTTTTTTTTTTTTGAGACAGGGTCTCACTCTGTGGCCCAAGCTGGAGTACAATGGTGCATCACGACTCACTGCAGCCTTGACCTCCTGGGCTCAGCTGATCCTCTCACCTCAGCCTCCTGAGTAGCTGGGACCGCAGGTGTGTACCACCATGCCCGGCTAATGTTCTCTTGTAGAGATGGGGTCTCACCATGTTTCCCAGGCTGGTCTCACACTCATAGCCTCAAGAAATCTTCCCAACTCGGCCTCCCAAAGTGCTGGGATTACAGGCATGAGCCACTGCACTTGGCTGGGGTTTTTTTTTTGTTGTTGTTAAATGACATTGTCACCTATGAGAACGCATTCTCATAGTTATCTCAAGTTGGGAAAGTTACCCCGTGGCAGAGAACCAGAAACACCCATGACACCATGTTATATTTTAGCCTTGAAACATGTGGATACCTAAAGGCTATATTCTGTTTTAATATGACTGAGATTCCATGGTCATTAAATGCAGACCGTTCTATTTTTAAAACTATTGTGGGTTCTGTATGAAACATTTTCTTCTAAGGTACTTTTAGTCTATTTCACATCATTGTGTTTTCTTGATGGGTTACTGCTGGGCACTAAATATCTACATGCTTAGAGAACTCTATCCAGAAATTCAATCTTTAATTTCTTTATTACGTTAAACTTGTACAACACTGTTTGTGTGTACTTCCCTCAAAATCTTTAATTACTTTTGTTAACTTTCTTTGAACAACTCCCACTCTGCTTAGAATTTAGGAACAGGGGCCGGGCACGGTGGCTCACGCCTGTAATCCCAGCACTTTGGGAAGCCGAGGCGGGCGGATCACGAGGTCAGGAGATTGAGACTATCTTGGCTCACATGGTGAAACCCCGTTTCTACTAAAAATACAAAAAAATTAGCCAGACGTGGTGGCGGGCACCTGTAGTCCCAGCTACTTGGGAGGCTGAGGCAGGAGAATGGCGTGAACCCGGGAGGCAGAGCTTGCAGTGAGCCGAGATCGCGCCACTGCACTCCAGCCTGGGCGGCAGAGCGAGACTCCGTCTCAAAAAAAAAAAAAAAAAAAAAGAATTTAGGAACAGGTCCAAATAATTCAAGAGCCCAACCAGGAGGAAAGATGGCGGGCCATCCCCTCGCGATGCCGCTGAGGGATGAGCATCCTGTTCTGTGCGCACACAGGTGTGCGGATACTCAGCCGTGTGGTTTCTGACTCACTCACACCACCAGGAAGGATCACAGGCAGTCACAATTTCTGTATAGCGCATTTATAAGAACTCTTGCTTTATTTATGCCAAAAATTTCCCTATCTCTTCAACCTTTAACAACAAAAACCCACTGCTGCCTCCTTTTCATAAACCTACTTTCTTGAGGTATAACCTTCAGCATGTGATGAATTTTGACAAGTGTCATGGAACTGCTGTGTGACCATGACACAGAGCATCTCCATCACCCGCAAGAAGGAGGCCTGTGATGCGCCAGGTGGGAGACCCCTGCCTCCCTCGCTGTCGTGAGTCCCACATAAATGGCTGTTCCCCGCAGGCTCTCTAACACCTGGCTATTCTCTCTGGGTGTTCTCTGCTCTCTGCGAGTGGGTATCTCCGGGCCAGCGGTGTCAGGGCTCGCCCACCTTGCCGAGCGTGTCCTCTGCTTTCTCTGTGCTGCAGGCCAGTGTCTCACACTATGGACACAGTGCAGCTCTTCCACCCCCTGGTGGATGGCCGTTGGTGTTTTCCCAGTCTGTGGAGATCACAGCTGAAGGGGTGAGAGTCCCGGTACCGGTCTGCGTGGAAGCATGAGTGTTTTCCTTTTTCCTGGGTGAACACTGAGGAGGGAGGTTGCTGGGGCATGGGGCAGCAAATGTTTAATTTCATAAAAACTGCCAGCCTGCTTTCTGGAGTGGCTGGACCATCTGCACTCTCACCAGCAGTGCCACGCTGCTGCCCGCCTGCCAACACGCCACTCGGCCTTTCGGCCTGGCCTCCGTGGTGGTAAAGCCTGAACTCTCTCTGTGGCTTAAATTTATCCTTCCTGGTAACTAATGATGTTAAATACATTTTCTTGTGCTTACTGGCCATTCTTATGTCTTCTTTTGTGATGAATGTTCAAATCTTTCATCTTAAAAAAAAAAACCGAGTTGTTTGTCTGATCGTTGAGTTGAAGATATGTACTGAAAGTATTTTCTTCTTGTCTGCCTTTTTACTTGATTAGTACTGTGTTTAGAAGAGCAAAAACTTAATTTTTATGAAGTCCTTCATGTCAGTTTATTCTCCATGCATCACGATGTTCATGCTTAGGAAGTCTGTGCCGATCTGGGCACAGGCTGGGGGGCCCTAGAACCCACCAGAGCCTGGCCCTCCTCTGAGATTTGCACACACTGAAGTTTACTCTGACAAACTTCACAGCAGGTACGAGGACTCTTGAAACACAGAGGTTTCCAGGCCCTCTGGCTGTTGAAACAGAGGTTTCGAGGCCATCTGGCTGTTGAAACACAGAGGTTTCGAGGCCCTCTGTCTGTTCGTTCTAGACGTGGGAGAGTTGTTTCTCTTCTCTGAGGCATCCCTGTCCCCAGCTTCTTATCCAATGTCTGAAAACATTTGTTTCACGTGTTTTCTTGTGTTTTCCATTTGATTAGGCTTGGAAGATAAATCTGTTTATCATGGCTGGAAGCAGAAGTTCTCAAGACCCTCTCTGATAAACCCAGAGCCTCCCGTTCCTGCAGGTCTGGACACGGCTCCTCGAGGGACTTGCCTGTGCTCCTCCTGCCCAGAGCTCTCTCTCGGAATGTCATGCACCTTCTTGGTGCTCAATTAAGGTTCAATCTAACTTTAACGAGAGCACTCACAGGCTATCCATCTGAGTCACTAGCAAGGGTATAAAGAAGACTCACACCCAGGAATGGCTGCTATGACGTGGCGCTGTGTGTGAGGCCCTCGCGGGCAGCTGCCAGAATCTCTGGGGAGACACCTCCGGCCAGTTCAGACTAGCGTTTCCCAAAGCATTTTCGTGGAACATGAGTTGTGGGCTCATGAAATCAGAAGTCTCTCTCAGAGCCTCCAACTTGCCAAAGTGCACAACGCTGCACCCTACAGAGGTTCCCCATGAGGACTTGGCCTAGGAGCTCTCTTTCTGGGGGGAGCGCATGGCATTCCCCAGGCCTGCTTGGGGGGCAAGGACAGGGTGGGCTTGGGGGGTCACAGGAGCCTCCCCAGGCTGTCCTGTCTCTCCCAGCCCCTCCTGCTGCCCCATCCCCCATCCCCCTAGGCTTCCCCATCACCACCTTCGCGGCCCCCATGGTCCCTGGTCCCTCCCTGGGTTTCCCTGCTGTGCACTGAGTATGCCTAGTCCTTCCTGCTCCTAGGGCCTCTTGCTTCAGGAAAGTCACCTGGGCCAACAGTTCCCTCCAGAGCTGATGAAATGAATGCAGATGAAAACCATATCTGTGGAATTAAATTCTATCAACTGTCCTCTAGGTTCTAGAGCCAGTTTCTCTATCATAGACATGATTTTGTTTTAGTTAGATGTTACTTTGTAAAAACATCATGTTGGTTTTTGCCCACTTCTTGGTATTTATTTTCTAGGTGAAGGCAAACTCATTATTTATTTTCAAAGAAACTTAACTAAAGGCATCGCCCCTCCAAAGCTCCCATCTAACTCAATTCAGAGTATGAGTGCTTAAGAAAGTCACAGACGTTTCTTTTGTGACGGACACTCAGAGTTACTTTACATGAAGCCCATTATAAAGAAGAGCTGTAGGAACAGGAGCTGGGGACACTGCAGAGCACTCGGGCTGTGAGGCAGGCACAGGCCTCACTAACCCAAGCAGTAGTTCTTTAAAGAATAATCTCCATGGTCCCCCACATTTTCCTTTTAATGTTTCCAATCTATGATTTTTAAAATATGAAAGGTGAGAAGGGTTATGCTTTTCTATGACTTCCAAGGAAGAAACACACTGTTCAAACTCAAGATGCAATCAGTATTACTGTGCAAATTCTGTACTATTTAAAAATAACTAGGCCGGACGAATGGGCTCATGCCTGTAATCCCAACACTTTGGGAGGCTGAGGCAGGTGGATCATTTGAGGTCACGAGTTCGAGACCACCCTGGCCAACATGGCAAAACCCCGTCTCTACTAAAAATATACAAAAATTAGCCGGGCGTGGTAGCACATGCCTGTAATCCCAGCTACTTGGGAGGCTGAGGCAGGAGAATCACTTGAACCTAGGAGGCAGAGGTTGCAGCGAGCTGAGATCACACCACTGCACTCCAGCCTGGGCGGCGGAGCAAGACTCTGTCTCAAAAAAAAAAAAAAGTAACTAATGTAATAATTACTGTAAAGACGTAGGCAATGGGAAAACTTATTTAAAAAGAGTTAGCACTTACTGTACCTTTAGGATTTTTCACCTTTGTTTGAAGTACTATAGGAAACACTACTGGAATTCACGGAAAGCTGAGAATATTAGCACAAATCCTACCAGCATTTCCATCAACTGTAAGGGCTATTAGTTGGGAGGTTGCTGGGACATTCTTCGGTCACGTAGAGACATGAAACAAGGCTCAAGCTGACACCATGGACGCACAGTGCTGTCCTGTGCTACCTCATACTGGGGCTGAGGGAGCCTCAGTAGCCAGGAGAGCCCAGGGCCGATGACGGCGCTTTCCTTGTGGGCCACAAAAAGAGAGTCTGCAATGCTTACGATCATGGGGGGGTTATTCCCTGAGTGATTATAGCAGGCAGGGGCCTAAAACATAGGCACTTGTGCCAAGATGAAGGGCTAGGGGTAAGAGAAGCCTGAAGACACCTGCAAAGGTTTCCCTAGGCTCTCACCTACTTTATTCAAAGTGATTTTTAAGACCACAGGACAGGCTGCTGATATCTTGGGAGGAACGGTGCTAACATGTGCAGGCGAAGGACGTGGAGTCCGAGGCAGGTGCCCCAGGAGTCTTGGTAGCTGTAAGCCCCACAGCTCAGCTGTCCTGAGGCTTGGGGTGGGGGGCCTAGAATCCGCCAGAGTCTGGCCCTCCTCTGAAATTTGCACGCACTGAAGTTCACGCTGACAAACTCACAGCAGGTACAAGGACCCGATATACCTTGTGACTTGCACGCAGGAGAATAGGACGCTAACTGGTAATACAACTGTGCAGCCTGGGGGTGTGCAGGTGCACCGTGGTGGGGGCGGGGCCTCCCAGGGAAGCAAGGACAATGGGGACATCTGGCAGTGGTCTAGGCCAAGGGGACATCATGTGTGGAGGCCAGAGGACAGAGAGGACCTGAAGACTGGAGACGGAAGGAAGGCAGAGACCCAAGTGCTGGCTCTGTGCATGCTCCTTGGACGGCTCAGGATGACAGAGTCAGAATCTCAGTGATTCTGACTCAGGAAAAAGGTGACTTAAGAGGACCTCACATGTTTAACAAAAACCTAACACATGCACAGACTGATATTTCCCTGTATTTTGCTAAAATTGTGAGGAATTCCTGGGATTCAGGGAGCTGTCGAGTGAAACGGTGTTTAGACTGCAGACTAGAAACAGCTCTGCAGGGAGAAAGGACTCTGTCTGTTTCTCTGTGGACCTGGGGTAAGCTCAGTGCCTGCATGACGGTGAGGAGCAGCACCTGGCGTCAGCCCCTGACGACTCAGGTCTGAGGTGGGCCTCCCATGGGCGAGTTTCTGAGCTCTCTGGGTCTCTCACTTTTCTCACACATGAAGTGGGGACAAGGTGAGGATGAAAGCATGTTCAACGCCGAGAGCATCGAGGCCAGTGGCTGCTACTATTAAAGTATTTTCTGAGACTCTTTGTGGAGTGGAACCTGGTTAAGGTGGGCATGAGCTTTGCAGAGGTCAGGGAGGTCAGTGGCAGGTGAGCGGCTGCTTTTAGTTTGCTGCCAACACCAACAGTCACACTGATTTCATTTCTAGGCATAACCACAAAGGAGGAGGAAAAAAGAAATTCCCACCTATTCACTCTTCACAGGAAGCTCCTGTTTTGCAGATACAGCAGCAAAATCAGCTCAGCTTTCAATGCACATCATATGCCTGCTGCGCTTTTGGTGTCCTTTTCTAAGACACTGGTGCTGTTATCTTTGTCTTTTGAGATGGAGTCTGACTTTGCTGCCCAAGCTGGAGTGCAATGGCACGATCTTAGCTCACTGCAACCTCCCCCTCCCAGGTTCAAGCGATTCTTGTGCCTCAGCCTCCTGAGTAGCTGGGATTACAGGCACACACCACCATGCCTGGCTAATTTTTTTGTATTTTTAGTAGAGACAGGGTTTCGCCATGTTAGCCAGGCTGGTCTCGAACTCCTGACCTCAGGTGATCCACCCACGCCCACTTCAGCCTCCCAAAGCGCTGGGATTACAGGCATGAGCCACTGCGCCCAGCCCTGGTGCTGTTATCTTTGAAAATGAGATTCCATTCCTGCCCGGGAGAGATTGACAGTGTTTGCTTCGAAGCATGCCACGCCATGTCCCTGCACTTCCTGTTCTCTCTTTGCTGCTGGCCACGCTGCACAGCCGGATGAAGCCCCAGCCAGGGGAGGGCAGCCTGCAGAGAGCTGGGAGGGTCTGTCAGTGGCCACTCTGCCCCTCCACCTTCTGCCACGGGACCCTTTAAAAATCTCAGATCCAACACAGCTCCTGACACAAACTATGGCTTCCACTTGAAAACAAAATCTAATAAGAAAATCCCAGGAGGAACAAGTGTGCAGGTGCTGTCTTGAAGTTCACCCAAGTAAAATGTCGTTTTTACGTCAGTATTATTCATTCTAAACGATGACTGTATCAAGAATCTTCTATATATATATATATATTTTTTTTTTCCCAAGATAGAAGTCCTCCCCTGGATGAGCTGGCAGGTGCTGAGTTTAACTTACCCCACCATGAGGAAGCCCTGATACAAAGGGACGGATGCGAAGTAGAAGACTGAGGAAAACACAGCCTGGAGAGAGAGCCCACAGACGAAGACAACCGTCAGTTCCATGAGCACCTGTGGCCCCAAGCCTCTCAGGGTCCTCGCTAACTCCTAAGCACAGCCCAGGTTCTTCCGGCAGCACTCAGCACCCCCCTCCCGGACCCTGCCCTTCCTGGACCCTGCCCTCCATGGGTGCCAGCACAGAAGGCTTAGTACCTGCATGGTGGAGATGATAAGGCCCCTGTGCATGACGAACTGGCCGAGTGCCGCCGACCTCTTGTAGCTGTTCCGCCCGTGCACCATGAGCAGCCTGCCAATGTGCCGGAACTGCGTGATGGAGAAGTCGGCCGCCAGCGAGGCCTGTTTCCCCTCCTGAAAGAAAAGCACACGGGGCCTTTTCAAACACGGCGGATGCTGGAAATCAGACTCCAAAAGCTGAGTTTTAGAACTCAGCCTAAATTTTACAAAGACTGAAGTTCTCTCTGCAGAATTTTTAAAGCTTCAGTTATGTCGATGGGGACAGGTCCTATGTCTTAGGCACAGGGGCAGGAAGAGCCCCCAGCACCAGCCCAGGCTCTTACAAGTGCTTCAGGAGAGCTCGGCTCCGACAGACCATAGGTGTCACAGGAGTCAGCAGAGCTGCAGAGTCCGGGCCAGCCCTGTTGAAGGACTCCCTTGTGATCTGAGTGTGGGCCTGCCCTGTTGGAAGACACCCCTATGATCTGACATGGGCCAGCCCTGTGGGAGGACACCCCTATAATCTTGGGCTGCTTCAAGACAATTCTCTTGTTTTTTCATATTTAAAGAAACAATCTATCCCCTCTTTCACAACGCTGTTGTAAGGCATTACAAAACGAAGTAGCCAAGGAAAAAGCCACGCTTGCTTGAGCTGGGTGAATTTCCCAGGTCTTTCTAGGTGTGTCTTTATTAATATTTAAGTGACTGTGGAGAAGGAGATAGTAACACAGATAAAGCTGGCACGGAAGACGAACCTCAAACCCCAGCTCAGTGGGCCAGGAGACACAGGCAACCACACGGAGAATGGCGCGTGGAGAACAGGAGGGAGGCCACGGACAGGCTCGTGGGGGATCTGCTAACACCTGAGCTGAGCCCTAGGGCAGGTGACTACGAGTGACACCTCCCTGTACGCCTCTCTGCCAACAGCAGGTCGTCGAGGGCTGGGCTGTAATGCACGTGGCAGGATTGACATTATGAAATGTGAGGTCAAAGCGGGGGATTCTGACCAACTCCTCCTTTATTCAAATGTACAGTTCAGTGCCCGGGACACACCAGGCTCTTCAGGCTGTGCTGACTGACTGTGTGCTGACCACACGTGTTGACCAAGTGCGCATTCACCGAGCATGTGCCGACTGTGCTGACCAAGCATGCGATGAGTATGTGCTGAGTGTAAACTGACCAGGCATGCACTGAGCACGTGCTGACGTGCGCTGAACGAGCGTGTGCAGTGTGCTAAACAAGTGTGCCGAGTGTGTGCTGAGCACGTGCTGATGTGCACCGAGCAAGTATGTGTCGAGTTGTGTCGAGTGTGTGCTGAGCATGTTTTGACCAAGTGTGTGCTGACTGTGCACTGAGCAGATGCTGACGTGAGCTGACCGAGTGTGTGCCGAGGGTGTGCTGACTGTGCACTGAGCACGTGCTGTGTGTCGAGTGTGTGCTGACTGTGCACTGAGCACGTGCTGTGTGTCGAGTGTGTGCTGACTGTGCACTGAGCACATGCTGACGTGCACTGACCGAGTGTGTGCCAAGCATGTAGTGTGCTAAATGTGTGCCGAATGTGTGCTGAGCATGTGCTGATGTGTGCTGACCAAGTGTGTGCCAAGCAGAGTAGTGCTAAACAAGTGTACCAAGTGTGCTGAGCATGTGCTGATGTGCGCTGACCGAGTGTGTGCCGAGCATGTGTAGTGTGCTAAACGAGTGGGCCAAGTGTGTGCCGAGTGTGTGCTGTGCGCTGAGCACATGCTGATGTGCGCTGACTGAATGTGTGCCAAGTGTGTGCTGACTGTGCACTAAGCACGTGCTGACGTGCGCTGACCGAGTGTGTGCCGAGTGTGTGCTGAGCATGTGCTGACGTGTGCTGGCTGAGTGTGTGCTGAGTGTGTGTAGTGTGCTAAACAAGTGTGCCGAGTGTGTGCTGAGCATGTGCTGATGTGCACTGAGCAAGTATGTGCCGAGTGTGTGCTGAGCACGTGCTGATCGAATGTGTGCCGAGTGTGTGCTGACTGTGCACTGAGCACGTGCTGACGTGCGCTGACTGAATGTGTGCTGTGCGCTGACTGTGCGCTGAGCACGTGCTGACGTGCACTGACCGTGTGCTGACCATGTGCCGAGTGTGTGCTGTGCGCTGAGCATGTGCTGATGTGTGCTGACCGAACGTGCCTAGTGTGTGCTGACTGTGCGCTGAGCACATGCTGATGTGTGTTGACCAAGCATGTGCTGAGTGTTTGCTGACCGAGTGTACGCTAAGCACGTGCTGACGTGCACTGACCAAGTAGGTGCTGAGTGTACAATGGCCCAGCATGTGCTGAGTCGTGTTGATGTGTGCTGACTGTGTGCTGAGTGTGTGTTGATGTGTTGATAAAAGGGTGAACCTACCTTTCCCTCAATCCCAATCCCACAGTCTGCTGCCTGAATCATGCTGACATCATTTCCTCCATCACCTGCGAAGCAAGAAAAGTGAGATAAAATAAAACCCCATCCATCATCACGTTTTTCATTTTTACCATCAGAAGCTATTTCAGAAACTTCCATGAATGGAGATGAAATCAATCTAGTTTTAGAGATGGAACAAACTTTGCCCATCAATGTCAGCCTACGGGTTTCTCTGGAGACCTCCCCGTGAGCAGGGTGGGCGGCTCTCACCGACGGCGCAGGTGCGTCTCCCTGTGTGCTGCTGCAGCAGTGTCACAATGCGGGCCTTCTGGGTGGGCGAGCAGCGGCAGCACACCACGGCGGGGCACTGGCAGGCCAGCTCCACAAATTCATGCTCGTAGTACTTTAGACAAACCTGGAAAACAAAGACTGTGTTATTTTGCCTAATGGTCAACAACACTGTCCCAGATTTGTGTAATGCAGAAAGTGCAAAACCATGGGGGAGCAAAGCCAACAGACACCACCGTTCTCAATCCTTTCAGTATTCTGTGAATCATTTCACAGGACTCACGGACAGGGGAAAATATAAAAATCATGGGAAGACATTCTATATAACATGGAACCATCCTTCTCCTGACCAGGGAAGTTCTTCCACTTGAAGTACCAGACAGAATCCTCCATGATTTGAGCTACGACATGATCTTCTGGTCTGATCCCCCTCCCCTGGAATCCAGGCTGCCTTAGTGACTTTCTTGGAAAACATCATGTGACCTGGTGACATTCTGGGCCAGTTTCTGCCAGATTTCTTGGAGTGCTTGCTCTGGGGACACTAACAACAACAGAGGTCCAGGACGATTAAGTCCAGGAGCCTGTGCAAAAGCTGTGCAGGGGGAGGCTCCCACCAGCCCCGGTGCCACAGTTCCCTCAGCCGGGGGCCACACGTGCGAAGAAAACGAGGCATGAAGCTACTTTGGACATTCCTACTCCAGCGGATGCAACATGGAGATGACAGAGAGCCAGAACCAAGGCGCTGGACAAGCTCTTGTCGCTCTTCCTCCAGGTCTCCTGCAGCACTTTCAGGCTCTCAATGTCTAACGGAGGAGTAACAATCACCATGACCCAGCCCAGCTTTCCGGCTCTCAATGTCTAACGAGGAGTAACAATCACCGTGACCCAGCCCAGCTTTCCGGCTCTCAATGTGTAAAGGAGGAATAACAATCGCTGTGATCCAGCTCTGACATCTCCTCAGGCTGGGGCTGCTTTCCAGAGTGGCAGATACCACTGCTATGAAATGGAAAACTGCCTAAAAACAGCACGAATGGGCAAAAGCACTTGACTCAAGAAGCCCTTGATGCACTGGAATGGACAGACAGACAGACACACTGGGCCAGGGTCCAGCCTTGCCTCAGAGACACAGACAGACAGACAGACAGACATGTACTCACTCAGGGTCCAGCCTTGCCTCAGAGACAGACACTTGGCCAGGGACCAGCCTTGCCTCAGAGACACAGACAGATAGACAGACAGACAGGTACTCACTCAGGGTCCAGCCTTACCTCCAGAGAGTCCCCAGATATGACTAGTGCACAATCATGCTTCCTTCGAAATGCATTCAGCTCCAAATGTGCCTCTCCCCGACTGGTTACCTCCATTAAGGGAGAAAAAGAATCCCAAATTAAAATGCTGTCTAAGTTAGAGGCACAGAGAAACAGGGCATTATTTGCAGAGTCACAGTGGAATTTTTGGGGTTATTATCTAAAACCAAAGGAGCTTTAGTATTCGGACCCGGAAGAAGGTCCTTTCCAATTCCTCCAGCAGTGCTGGGTGTGTCTATCCACTCAGTTAACGCAAATCATTTTCAAATTTGTGGCAACTGCAAGCAGGAAACGTACAGTGAGGAATGCAGTGGAATCACCACGCTGATGAAATTTACGTAAAGGGTGCCTATGAGTTAATAATTACCTTCTGGATAGTTTGGGAGGGTAATTGCCTTTTATAAATACAATCCCTTAACATACAACGATAATGATTAAGAATTTTCTTGTAATTTCCACAAGGCGATTATTTCACAGAGCAACAGGCCAGGGTAGGCTGGTGTGGGGAGCAGCGCTGCTGAGAGTCACTGACTTGCAGTGTTACGGACACGGCTCTGCAGAACGAGGCTTGCACCCAACAGAGCACCAGAGCCCAGGGAGGCTGAGCTCCTCATCGCCACACGTCATCACCACACATCATCGCCACACATTGGGTAAGAGACAGGACGCTCTCAAATCAAGGTGTTATGTAAATACATCTCTTTTCATAATAGGTCAAATAATGCAAAATACTTAATTGCTTGTGTTGTCTCTGCCATGGGTTTCAACTTACTCCATTAGTTTAGTTTTTACTCAGTGTCTGAGGGATTTTTTAAAAAACCTAAAAGAGTAAGAGTAAGTCATAATCTTGAAATATCATTTGTTTTAGAACAAAAACATTTCAGAAACCAATGTAACTGGTTTTTCATATTCTTTCTGTGGAGATTTTATGGAGCATAAAAGAAATGATATATTAATAGTCCTATTAATAGGACTGAAATAAATTAAAAGCTTCATGTGGTTCAAATTAACAATCTCAGACTCATCTTTAAATAGGTAGGTTTTATTGTGAAAAATTTAATTTGTGGTGCTATAACACTGAAAAGTCAACAAAAATTGATCTGAAGTTTTATCAGAAGCATTAATAGTTTAATTGCAAATAGTAGTCTTCAGGGCCTACTTTGCGATTCTGATGCTTCAAAACAAACTACATTTACATGTAAATTATATTCAAACAGTCCCTTCTGTAGGTGCAAGTGGTTCACTTAGAACAGATGCAGACAGAGAATGTCTGTTCACTCACCATAAATCAAGACCAAGAAATTTTTATTTTTTGTTTGAATTAAATTTAGTCATAACTAATACATACAGTAAACACATAAACTTAGATCATTTCTATTCATTTTCTTTGAACTAATTAAGGCAGCACTTGCTCTGAAAATGGCAGTGATTAAAAACACATTCCTATTTTGTATTTATAGCTTGTTTCACAACAGCAGCTTCTGGACAACATGTAATACATCTAACTTGTAGAAAAATGTAATTTTTTTAATCAATATACATTTTTACAAATTGAAAATAATTGCAGTATGCCACTTTTAAAATAGCAAATAATACTAATAGTATGAGCAAAAAATACTTTTGAACTTAGAGTTTGTTCATTCCGTCAAAAAGCAGCTTTGATCATGATTAATGTATGTGGCTAAAAATATCTATTTTAACATGCTTTTATAAATTAAAAAAATTACAGTAGTTCTTTTTAAAAAGATATTTAGTGATTAATAAATATATATTCTGACAAAAACAATAGGCTTCATTTGTGTGAGACAAATGTTTAAAAATTCAAAGTGATTAAGATACATACTTACCTGTCTGAAAATATGAATATCTTGTGTTCTAGACACCAGATGTGAACTTTTGGCAATGCAGGTAGCTGTCTCGAGTTTATCGCCTGTTAGCATCCATATCTAGGGAATAATTTAAACTGGTGAACTTCAACAAGACAAGGACACATTCATCTCTGATGTCTCACATAATTCACAACAGCCAAAAGGTGGAAGCAACCCAGGTGCCCATCAATAGATAAATGGATGAGCAAAATGTGTTCCATACATACAATGGAGTATTATTCAGCCTTAAAAAAGATGGAAATTCTAACACAGGCTGCATTGTGGTTCAACCTCGAGGACATTATGCTGAGTGAAAGAAGCCAGTCACAAAAGGACAAATACTGTATGATCCCATTTCCATGAGGTCCCTAGAGCCATCCAATCCATAGAGAAAGAACTAGATGGTGGGTGCCAGGGCTTAGGGGAAGGGGAAGGGGGAGATGGACAGTTTCCATTTAGGAAGATGGAACAGTTCTGGAGGGGGTGGTGGTGATGGCTGCACAAGAACCGGCAATGCAGGCTTCAACAAGGTCACGCTACACACATCCAACCACAACTAAACGGTGTGTCGGCAACGCAGACTTCAACGAGGTCACGCTACACACATCCAACCACAATTCAACAGTATGTGAACTTGCTAAGGTGGAACAAGCGAGAGCACAGTGATGTGTAGATACAGCAGCTGAGACATGGAGGCACGTGAGTAACGCCTGGGTCCAGCACTCACAGGCTAAGTCTAATAAGGATAGCTGTGAGTGTCAAAGGTGCCTACCACAAAGCATTCCACACAAAGCACATAGGACTGCCAAGGCGGCACACAGTCAGGGTTTGCCAGGCTGGGAGGCTCATAAAGACCTTCACTGCAGTTTGCTAGTTTTTTAGTTGGAAACGGAGGTTCAATGGGTAAATGGCCCATAGTCAAACCAAAAGTTGTTTATGTCAAATAAAACATGTCAAATAGCAGCACTTTTACATTTAAAAATCGCATACCCGTGCACATCTTATGTGTATATATATCCCTAGACGATAGAGTAAAATATCAGGATATTTAATACGTTAACAGGATATTTGATATATACAACAGCAAAGAACTTCCAGTAATACTCTCATTAGCTGAATGTCTCAGATTTCTTATGTATCATATTGAAATATGCATTTTTGGAAACAGGAAGCAGAAAAAAAACTTGTACAGTGTACCGATTATCTGCTTAAGCACGCTCCGCCTGTGGCTCTTCTCAATGTCTAAGATTTGTGCTTTTTATTTATTTTACAGACTTATATTCATTTACTGGACCTAAGAGTATGACACATCATCATGACAAAGTTGAGGAACAATTAGCACTGCGGCAACCTGAGTGGGATTCAGGAAATGCAGTGAGGTCTCGCTGAAAATCAACTTCGCGTTTCGGAGGAACATCTGAAGTCAGACTTTACATAATGTAAAGAATAAAGAGCAAAACTCGAGAAAGTCATATAATTTAGCAAATAATTGATGTAAAGATCCAAATTTTAATACAAGGGATATTCACTACTTTAATATACTAATAATCTAGCACATATAAAGTAGGAAGTAGACTGAGGTGAAGTTTACTAAAAAGTTACAGTGAAATGCAGGGGTCATCTGCTCGCTCATTCATGTGTCGATTTACAGACGGGTCTCGCCATGAACTCTGGGGCTCGATTGAGCCTCCCGCCTCAGCCTCCTGAGCAGCTGGGATCCCAGGCACACAGCACCACACCCAGCTCATCTGCTTCTCATTAATCACACTTCTTTATTCAACTTTTTGGCTGTACAATACAATTAAGTTTAGTAATCTAAACTTTCTGAGTCAGAATTGTTCTCTTGTAATTTTGAATTTCTACATGAACAATTACTCTGAAACCAGATACAGCCTCATGACGCACTTCCTACTGCGATCATGACATATTTCCTACTGCGATCATGCACACTTCCTATTGCGATCTCAGATGGATATGATACAGCCTCCTGACACACTTCCTACTGCGATCATGACACACTTCCTACTGCAATCATGATACACTTCCTACTGCGATCATGACACACTTCCTACTGCAATCATGCACACTTCCTACTGCGATCTCAGATGGATATGATACAGCCTCATGACACACTTCCTACTGAGATCATGACACACTTCCTACTGCGATCATGACACACTTCCTACTGCAATCATGACACACTTCCTACTGCGATCTCAGTCAGATATGATACAGCCTCCTGACATACTTCCTACTGCGATCATGACACACTTCCTACTGCGATCATGACACACTTCCTACTGCGATCATGACACACTTCCTACTGCAATCATGACACACTTCCTACTGCAATCATGATACACTTCCTACTGCGATCTCAGATGGATATGATACAGCCTCATGACACACTTCCTACTGCGATCATGACACACTTCCTACTGCGATCATGACACACTTCCTACTGCGATCATGACACACTTCCTACTGCAATCATGACACACTTCCTACTGCGATCTCAGTCAGATATGATACAGCCTCCTGACATACTTCCTACTGCGATCATGACACACTTCCTACTGCGATCATGACACACTTCCTACTGCGATCATGACACACTTCCTACTGCAATCATGCACACTTCCTACTGCGATCTCAGATGGATATGATACAGCCTCATGACACACTTCCTACTGCGATCATGACACACTTCCTACTGCGATCATGACACACTTCCTACTGCGATCATGACACACTTCCTACTGCAATCATGACACACTTCCTACTGCGATCTCAGTCAGATATGATACAGCCTCCTGACATACTTTCTACTGCGATCATGACACACTTCCTACTGCGATCATGACACACTTCCTACTGCGATCATGACACACTTCCTACTGCAATCATGATACACTTCCTACTGCGATCATGACACACTTCCTACTGCAATCATGCACACTTCCTACTGCGATCTCAGATGGATATGATACAGCCTCATGACACACTTCCTACTGCAATCTCAGATGGATATGATACAGCCTCATGACACACTTCCTACTGCGATCATGACACACTTCCTACTGCGATCATGACACACTTCCTACTGCAATCATGACACACTTCCTACTGCGATCTCAGTCAGATATGATACAGCCTCCTGACATACTTCCTACTGTGATCTCAGATGGATATGATACAGCCTCATGACACACTTCCTACTGCGATCATGACACACTTCCTACCGCAATCATGCACACTTCCTACTGCGATCTCAGATGGACATGATACAGCCTCATGACACACTTCCTACTGCGATCATGACACACTTCCTACTGCGATCATGACACACTTCCTACTGCGATCATGACACACTTCCTACTGCGATCTCAGTCAGATATGATACAGCTTCCTGACACACTTCCTACTGCGATCATGACACACTTCCTACTGCGATCATGATATACTTCCTGCTGCAATCATGACACACTTCCTACTGCGATCATGACACACTTCCTACTGCGATCATGATATACTTCCTGCTGCAATCATGACACACTTCCTACTGTGATGACACACTTCCTACTGTGATCTCAGATATGATGCAGCTTCCTGACACACTTCCTACTATGTTCACGACACACTTCCTACTGTGATGACACACTTCCTACTGTGATCATGACATACTTCCTACTGCAATCATGCACACTTCCTACTGCAATCTCAGACGGATATGATACAGTCTCATGACACACTTCCTATTGCTATCATGACACACTTCCTATTGCGATCATGACACACTTCCTACTGCGATCTCAGACGGATATGATACAGCCTCATGACGTATTTCCTACTGCGACCATGACACACTTCCTACTTCAGTCATGACACACTTCCTACTTCAGTCATGACACACTTCCTACTTCAGTCATGACACATTTCCTGCTTCGATCATGGCACATTTCCTGCTTCGATCATGACACACTTCCTACTGCGATCTCAGTAGTACATTAAATCTTACAAGTCTCTTCACCATGCAGACCTCTAGACAGCAAGGAAAACAGATGGCTATTTTCTGTCCATGGCACAGCATCTTCATCAAGGCTTGTGGGATGTATTTTTTATCTGAAGTTGGCATAGCTTTGACTTCTGACACTGTCCTTCAGTTCTGTCCCTCTAGTCTAGCTATGCAGCTTTTCTCTGAAAACCAAGTTACACTTTTTTCCATTCTGAGTCCCAGGTCCTTGAGGTAGTGCTAAAATAAATTATCTTAACCAATCTGCAGTTGACCTTTAGGCTTCAATGAGAACATGTGAGGAAAGCTCCTGAAAAATAAAACTTACACCACAAGTGCTAATTTCCCCTGTGCAGGAAGAAGACACATCAGTAAGTGAAAAAGCCAGAGAGCAGGTCGGCAGGCAGGGAGCGTGTGCCCCGCCACACAGCATCTAGGGGAAAACCACCAAGAAGGATGGTCAGGATGCCTAACCTTTCCCATCTGAGATAAACACTCAAATTTCGCAGACACCATATTTAAACTGCCAAGGACCACACAGCTGGATGAGACGGGGCACTGCCTTGGGGAGTACAGGGAAGGTGGGCACTGCCTGCTGGGAGATGGGACACTGCTGCTGGGAGCACGGTGGGGATGGGGGCATAAGCCACACAGCTGAGGCAGAGGGGGTGTTCCTCCAGCTACAGAGAAGGTGCTGGGAAAGAACAAAGAGCCAGAGGGAGGACAAGCAGCTTTGCACCTGCCCTGCACGTCCAGGCATCTCTGGGGCAGGCTCTTGCTGCTGAGCCCAGGGGCCGGGCAGCAGTGAGAAGCAGCTTCCACTGGGTGTCCTTTTGTGCTGAGTTTGTGACAATGTGGATGCATTATTTCTTCAAAAACATCAATAAAATGAATGGATGTAGTGCACGTCTGAATATTCTATATTCTCAACTCTAATATGCCCTGAAGCACGAGATGATTCCAAATGTGGCACAATTTAACTGAGAATGAAGCCGAAGCCCACGAGGTCTGGGTTCTTATGCACTCCCGTCCTCATGGAACACGTGCCGTCACAATGGACGTACCCGGAGCTGTGAGTGCTCACAGGGGAGGCACACAGACCCCTGCAGGAGGAGGCCAGGTTACACAGAGAACACAGTGGCCCAGTCTTGCCAGGTACAGGGTTGTGACAGGCTGGGGACAAGGGTATGAGTGCTGGCCAACCCAGGAATGGCTGCAGACATCTGGCCGGCGGTGGCCAGGGTGACGGGCACTGGCTCCATGCGTCCTGGGGCGGGGGAGGTGCATAACCATCCCTGGGAAATGGCATGTGGCAGTTTGACATCGCCAGGGCTGGGACCAGGGCTCCTCTTTAGAAAGGCTGGGGTATCCAGAGAGGGAAGAGGTGTAGAGAAGAAGGTCTGGAGTAGGGGCGGCGTGGGGATTTGTGTGTGCACCGGCTGCAGATGTCCCTAAGGAAGGAGGGGAGCTGGTGGGCAGCTCTGCTTACAGAGCTCTCTCACATCCATGACCCCACAGGAGTTTCACAAATCACCGTGCCCAAGGAAAAGCACTGTTTGCTTCAGCAAAAGCAGCGCGCGCCAGCAGAGGTGAGCCCGCAGTACCTTGATCCCGGCGTTGCGCAGCATCTCCAGCGTGGGCCGCACGTCTGTCTGCAGCTGGTCCTCCACGCCGGTGAGGCACAGCAGTTCCATCTCCCTCTCCAGGCTCTCGACGACCGCGGCCACCTTGAGGGACCTGTCGTGCATGCTCAGCTTGGCTTGAGTGTATCGGCTCTGGGGACAGAGGGGGAGGCGCCTGTGTGCACACATGTACATGCTCCATGTGTGTACTCCACAGAGCTGGACTGCATGGGCTGTGGGGACAGAGGGGGAGGCGCCTGTGTGCACAGGTGTATGTGCTCCATGTGTGTACTCCACAGAGCTGGACAGCATGGGCTCTGGGGACAGAGTGGGAGGTGCCTGTGTGCACATACTCTATGTGTACTCAGCTCGGCTGGACTGTGACCATTGAGGAGTTATCAAGCACAATTCTAAGGAAACTGGCACTTCTTTGCTTCTGTGACCCTCCTTCCCCAGCAAGCTGGAGAAGTGGTGGAAACAGAAATGCAGACAGGATCACCCCATGCTCCTGCTGAGCGAAGCTGCCTTCACTCCTAGACTATAGCGATCCCAGCTCTAATTTCATACAAAGACAGGAAGAACTAATTTCAGCGGAAGGAAGGAAACGTCGTAGGAGGATTGGATGGCTGGGAGTCGGCTCACCTCAAAGTCCTGGTACTGCTCCTCTGTCAACGCCTTCTTTGCAACCACGAGGGTCCGCAGTCCTTCGCGAGCCATGTTTCCGCACTGGAAAAGGAGAGGCCGAGTCACAAGTGGGCCCTGCAGAGCCCCTGTGGCTGTGTGTGGGGCCAGGGCAGCGCCACACTCTGATCGCTGGTGCCCTGCCCTCATGTCCTGCGCCCACCTTCATCACCAAGGCCAGAGACAACTCAGCAGAGGGACGCCTTTATATACCATGCATCCTTTTAACCTCCCGACCTGTCTGGTATCTCAAATCCTACTGACTCCTTCACTTGAGAGGCAAAGACACTGGATGGAGTTGGGGCGCACTCTGCCTGGACTCTCCTGGTGCCTAGCAGAGCTTCTTTTTACCACAGCACGGGCTTTTCAAAAAATTATACCCTGAATCCTTAAACACCACCACTCCAGAGTGTGGACAGCAGCTTGCATGTAGCAAGAACACACGGAGGGTGCACACGGCGGTGCTGGGGATGGGTGAGGGGAGCGCCTGGTGCCAGGGAGGGCACAGAGGGTGCACACAGCGGTGCTGGGGATGGGCGAGGGGAGTACCTGGTGCCAGGGAGGGCACGGAGGGTGCACATGGCGGTGCTGGGGATGGGGCGAGGGGAGCGTCTGGTGCCAGGGAGGGCTCCTGGTGTGTACTGGGGGAGTGGGGGACCCCCTGGCGTGTTGTAATACCGTGGATTTAGAACCAGGTGGCTGGGCCGGAAACCCGTTTCTGCCACAGACTCTGTGTTTTTGGGCAAACGACCTCATTTTTCTGTGCTTGTTTCCTCCTTAATAGAAATGGGCTCATAAGAGTGTTGCTCTGGGACTAACTCTGTGAATCTGTGTTAAGTTCTTGTTGCTCTGTTTTTAATGTGCATGTAACTGGCCTTGCAGGGCAGCCGATCATGAGCAGTAAGCGCAGTTAGTGATGGAGGGGAGGGCAGGAGTGCAGGGCCGCGGCGAGAGCTGGGGTTGGTGGCGATACAGCCAGATCCCAAAGCTCACGAGCCTCACCCTGCATTCTGGCTTCCAGAGTTGGGGGAGCCTTGCAGGAGTCACGGGGCCTGATGTGCGTGTTAAAGCAAGACATGGAAATGCCTGCAATGAGCTCATGAAACGGTGCTAACTGTGTTCAGTCAGGGAAGGCGTCAAAATAAAAAACACTATTATCCTATTAGAGGTAAAAGTGCAACAGTTTTAGCTGGTGATGGGGTGAAGAAACAGGCTCTCTGGGACAAGGCTGAGGGGTGGTGCAGGAGCAAACCTGTGTGGAGGTAACACTCCCAAAGTTAAATTGCTCGTACCAGTGACACACATGCCAGTTCTGGAAGTTCAAACTGCACTTACAAAAGTAGACCCCGATGTCCACACGAGGTTGACGTTGCCATATTGCTTACATGAACGAGGGTCAGGTTTTAAAAGGCTTGAACGAGCCTGCTCATAGTTAATAGCTACACCCTGCATTTCCACATAACCAGCACAGAGAATCTGGCAGAGCGGCAGAAGCCAGTTCTGGAACTCTGCGCTTTCTGTGCCATTTCCTTGTGTGCAAAGTGAAAACAGTTCCTCCCTCACATGGTTGTGGTGATGTGAAGGACACCCAGAGGGAGAGGCCTCATGGGGCCACAGGAACAGACGCGTGAGGGCACGTGTTCCTGCAAGGCAGGGTGAAGAAACAAACCCACCCCGCTCTCCTACCCAGAACAAGGCGGTGTGGGCGACTGGGCAGATGTGGGAGGGAGGGTGCCGGTGGGTCTCCTACCTGGCACAAGGCGGTGTGGCCGACTGGGCAGGAGGGCACCAGTGGGTCTCCTATCCGGCACAAAGGGGTGTGGGTGACTGGGCAGATGTGGGAGGGAGGGCACCAGTGGGTCTCCTGGGGGCCAGGCATGTGTACAACTTAGCTGTGAACACACACGGTCCTGCCCAAGGGACCAACGTCTGGGGGATGCAGACAAGAGGCAGGGATGGAGGGTGCTGGGCTCCCGGACAGCCCAGGGGGTGTTGGGGCTGTCAGGAGACAACCCCACCCCCCTCTGCTGTGTGGACCAGAACGGGGCTCAGGACAGCAGGGCTCTCTTCCAGGGACACACAGAGGCCCTACAGTTGATTACTAAGTGCTGGGTGAGGTGTGCCTAAGCTTTAAAGCTGTGGTGTGTTCTATAAAAAGTACATTAAAAAAACCAAAGTAATGAACACTAAGCTATATAACTGTCCAAACTATCAATTTTTGAATCTAGCAGTTTCTACTTTTTTTTTTTTGAGACGGAGTCTTGCTCTGTCACCCAGGCTGGAGTGCAGTGGCACGATCTCGGCTCACTGCAAGCTCCGCCTCCTGGGTTCATGCCATTCTCCTGCCTCAGCCTCCCCAGCAGCTGGGACTACAGGCGCCACCACCACCCTGTCTATTTTTTTTTGTATTTTTAGTAGAGACGGGGTTTCACCATGCTGGCCAGGATGGTCTTGTTATCCTGACCTCGTGATCTGCCCACCTCAGCCTCTCAAAGGGCTGGGATTACAGGCGTGAGCCACCGCGCCTGGCCTAGCAGTTTCTACTTATTAGGGCTAACATACTTTAAGATGCTTTAACAGCGACTCTCCCTGTAGAGAGGGCTTCTCTGTGCTCTGGAAGGTCCTGAAAGATTCGCTGCTTAAGACTCTCCATCCAGTTGTTGTTGACTCCCTCTCAAATTTCAAATTTGATCAACTCTTTCAAATTTTAACCACGTTTATAAAGCTCCTGTCTCTGACACTAGGGTTGATAATACAGAGAAATCAGTGGTAATCACATCTTCCTGAAGCCCCAGGAACTTTCTGTAGCTCAGGTGGACACTCCCAACTTAGCTACGGCCACAATGAGCGCGCAGAGGTGGTACAGCTGCAAACCTGCCCTGCCACCATGACACACGGTGAGAGGAGAGGTCTTTTAGAGGCTATTTTGGTAACCTCCAAGGAGAATAGAGCTCTACATTACAGCTAGAGAACAACTAATCAAAAACATTATTTTCAATGTATATTTAAAACTTTAAAAATGTGAACATTGATAATGCAGACACTTAAGCAAGGATATCCTAAACAAGTTAATTAGCTACATTTGTTTACGGAAAAGAAGATCAAATACTAGTAAACCTGGTTTGTGCAATGTTGCGCTGAACACTGAGAGTCCGCACGGCAGGGAGAGGAACATGACAGCGTCCCTAAGGAACGCTCTGCCAGCTCTTGGGGTGGACATGCAGTGGAGAGGTCAGCTCCTCAGACAGCAACAGAAAGCCAGAGATGGCAGTTGTGGCCCAGAGAGCTGGGACTTTGGGCATCTGACCTTTCTCAGCGCTGCCCAGGAAAAGTGCTGAGAAACCCCCCGGGCACAGCCGCACGTTTGGAAACACATCACGGTGCACGCATGCACATCACGGCCCCCCCAGACACGCACAGAGACCCTGTCACCACCCATCATCTCTCCTGGGCAACAGGCAGCCCTCCACGCGGGAAACCCCACTCTAATGAAGCCAGTGTACTGTATCTACTGATCAAGGTTAATCTGTAGGCAAATAAATATTATTGAAGTCTTCATATTTTTTGCAATTTCTTTTTAATTCATCCAGTTGATTGTATTTGACGTTGGACTGGAGGCTGCAGGGATGGCAGGAAGGGCTAGAGGAGAGGTGTGGGTCTAGCACCCCTCTTTATGCATCCAACAGCTGTGTCTCTTCCCGTCTCCTGTTTAGGAATCGGAATAGTGACCTCTACAGGGTCATGTGTTACAGAAGACAAAAGAAGTGACAATTACTGTGAATTACAAAGGCAAGGCTGTCATCCATTATACCTCCTGTCATTCCCAATTTTAACTACAGATGGCCCTTAAACAACATGGGTTTGAATGGCGTGGGTCCACTTTTACGCAGATTTTTTTCAGTAAAGCTTATGCGGAGTGAGCCTGTCCCTCCTGCCTCCGCTTCCACCTCCTCCACCTGTTCTGCCTCTGCCCTCCTGAGAGAGCAAGACCAACCCCTCCTTCTCCTCAGCATCCTCAACATGAAGACCATGAGGAAGAAAGTCAGAAGGTCTTCACAATGGCCCACTCCCACTTACTGACGAGTAGATACATTTTCTCTTCCTCATAATTTTTTTTCTTTAATTTTTTTATTTTATTTTTTGAGATGGAGTCTCGCTCTGTCGCCGAGGCTGGAGTGCAGTGACGTGATCTCGGCTCCCTGCAACCTCCACCTCCTGGGTTCACGCCACTCTTCTGCCTCAGCCTCCCAAGTAGCTGGGAGTACAGGCGCCCGCCACCACACCCGGCTAATTTTTTGTATTTTTAGTAGAGACAGGGTTTCACCGTGTTAGCCAGGATGGTCTCGATCTCCTGTCCTCATGATCCGCCCGCCTCGGCCTCCCAAAGTGCTGGGATTACAGGTGTGAGCCATGGCACCTGGCCCGTGATTTTCTTAATAACACTTTCTTTGCTCTAAGTTACTTTCTTGTAACAATGCAAAACATAATTCACATAACATACACAACGTATTAATTGATCTGTCCATGTTATTGGCATGGCTTCGTTCAATAGGAGGCTATCAGTAGTTACGTGCTGGGGAGTCAGAAGTGATAGGCTGATTTTCAACTGTGTGGGGGTTGGAGCCCCTGACCCTCGTGTTGTTCAAGGGTCACCTGTACTTGTTTCCTTTACAATACAATGTCCAGGGCCTAACTCAGGTTTGTGTTTAGAGGGAAGGAAGCCAATCACCTCAACAGCTCCACCTATCCAGAACATCACTATTTTAAGTTTGTTTACAGACTTACATATTCTTACATCTCAGGTTTGCAAAAACTGGTTCTTTCTGTTATGTGATCATTGAAAAGTTTTTTTTTTTTAAACATCTGACAAGCCAAGAATTCAGTTCTGGAGGAGCCTGATGGAAGCAGAATAATACATTTTGAACTCCAGCTCGAAGAATCTGCTGCCTCATTTCGTTTTTAATAAAATGAAAGGCTTTCATACTATAGTAGTGCCACAACAAAGACATTGTGAAGGGACAACAATTTATCCAAGGAAAGAAAATACAGTGTTGAGAAAATAAATGTACATAGAATTTTTAATAAAGTTATCTTTGTGAAAAACATTCTGACATTATCTGTCTGTTGCAAGACATTTATTGATTTGACCTCATAAAGCTAAACAAATTAAACAAGTATTTTACAATTAATTGCACATCATTATGACCAAAAGTAATTTTTACGGCATTTTACTAGGTCTTCAGGGAGTTTAATTTATTCATGTCCGTGATTAAATCAAACCACCCTGAAGGAGATATTGATTCATATTGCCACTACCGTTGCGAACACTGGGGTGTGGAGGCTGCACGGACAGGCCATCTCTGAGGTCCCAGGGTGGGAGGACAGACTCTGAATTCCAACAGCAACACGCACACAGGAAAAAGGGCCATGTTTACTACAATTACAACAGTCTCCATTTTACTTGGAAATCCAACTACTGATTTATACACAAGCTTAACGATAAAATCATCTCATGAGGCTACCTACAAATCCTATTTACTTCAGGAGAATTTAATGAAATACGGGATTGCTTATTATTTGTATCTTATGTTCTAATTTTAGGTGAATCTTATGCACAAATTAGCATTAGGTTGAAATTCTAAAGAAAATCTCCTTGCAAATATTTATGTTACAAAAGAGATACGTTAAAATATAACTTTGATTACATATAAAGTATTATTTCAGAATAGTGAATGACTGATAATGCCTTCTATTTCTCACTATTATAAACAAAATATTCTTTGTAAGGATCTACTTGTATAGATTGACATGCACTCACACACGAAACAAAAATGATTGTTATTTACATAGAAAGTAAATTATTGGCTGGGCATGGTGGCTCATGCATGTAATCCCAGCACTTTGGGAGGCTGACGAGGGCAGATCACGAGGTCAGGAGATAGAGACCATCCTGGCTAACATGGTGAAACCCTGTCTCTACTAAAAACACACAAAAAATTAGTCAGGCATGGTGGTGGGTGCCTGTAGTCCCAGCTACTTGGGAGGCTGAGGCAGGAGAATCGCTTGAACCTGGGAGGTGCAGGTTGCAGTGAGCCAAGATTGCGCCACTGCTCTCCAGCCTGGGTGACAGTGTGTCCGTCTCAAAAAAAAAGGGTAAACTATTTATAATTAAATAGATAGGACTCCTACCCTTTCTCCTTTATGAAACTGAAAACTGTAAGCATTTAAAATAATTTAGCATAAAATGATAATGTGTTTGACAACCTATGTGGTTCCCATCAGCATCTGGTTTGACATTTTGACAGCTCAATTCATCCAATGATACCAGCGTCTACAAGCTGGGGAAAGGATATCCTTTTTCTGTCTTCTATCAATAAAGTTCACAGAAACACTGTGAACCAGGCTACAGTAGGTCACATACCTCCTCTTCCATAGAAACACTGTGAACCAGGCTACAGTCACTCACATACCTCCTCTTCTATAGAAACACTGTGAACCAGGCTGAGAGTCAGTCACATACCTCCTCTTCCATAGGAACACTGTGAACCAGGCTGAGAGTCACTCACATACCTCCTCTTCCATAGAAACACTGTGAACCAGGCTACAGTCACTCACATACCTCCTCTTCTATAGAAACACTGTGAACCAGGCTGAGAGTCAGTCACATACCTCCTCTTCCATAGGAACACTGTGAACCAGGCTACAGTCACTCACATACCTCCTCTTCCATAGGAACACTGTGAACCAGGCTGAGAGTCACTCACATACCTCCTCTTCCATAGAAACACTGTGAACCAGGCTACAGTCAGTCACATACCTTCTCTTCCATAGGAACACTGTGAACCAGGCTACAGTCAGTCACATACCTTCTCTTCCATAGGAACACTGTGAACCAGGCTACAGTCACTCACATACCTCCTCTTCCATAGAAACACTGTGAACCAGGCTACAGTCAGTCACATACCTTCTCTTCCATAGGAACACTGTGAACCAGGCTACAGTGAGCCACACACCTACTCTTCCATAGGAACACTGTGAACCAGGCTAGAGTCACTCACATACCTCCTCTTCCATAGAAACACTGTGAACCAGGCTAGAGTCACTCACATACCTCCTCTTCCATAGAAACACTGTGAACCAGGCTAGAGTCACTCACATACCTCCTCTTCCACAGGAACACTGTGAACCAGGCTGAGAGTCACTCACACACCTCCTCTTCCATAGAAACACTGTGAACCAGGCTAGAGTCACTCACATACCTCCTCTTCCATAGAAACACTGTGAACCAGGCTACAGTCAGTCACATACCTTCTCTTCCATAGGAACACTGTGAACCAGGCTACAGTCAGTCACATACCTTCTCTTCCATAGGAACACTGTGAACCAGGCTACAGTCACTCACATACCTCCTCTTCCATAGAAACACTGTGAACCAGGCTACAGTCAGTCACATACCTTCTCTTCCATAGGAACACTGTGAACCAGGCTACAGTGAGCCACACACCTACTCTTCCATAGGAACACTGTGAACCAGGCTAGAGTCACTCACATACCTCCTCTTCCATAGAAACACTGTGAACCAGGCTAGAGTCACTCACATACCTCCTCTTCCACAGGAACACTGTGAACCAGGCTGAGAGTCACTCACACACCTCCTCTTCCATAGAAACACTGTGAACCAGGCTAGAGTCACTCACATACCTCCTCTTCCACAGGAACACTGTGAACCAGGCTACAGTCACTCACACACCTCCTCTTCCATAGAAACACTGTGAACCAGGCTGAGAGTCACTCACACACCTCCTCTTCCATAGAAACACTGTGAACCAGGCTAGAGTCACTCACACACCTCCTCTTCCATAGAAACACTGTGAACCAGGCTAGAGTCACTCACACACCTCCTCTTCCATAGAAACACTGTGAACCAGGCTGAGAGTCACTCACATACCTCCTCTTCCATAGAAACACTGTGAACCAGGCTAGAGTCACTCACATACCTCCTCTTCCATAGGAACACTGTGAACCAGGCTGAGAGTCACTCACACACCTCCTCTTCCATAGAAACACTGTGAACCAGGCTACAGTCACTCACATACCTCCTCTTCCAGCCAGTCATTATACTGCACGATGGAGGACATGGCCACATCAGCGCCCTTCATGTAGAATGTGATTTCTGCCGTGGATTCATCCTATTACAGAACAAAAATAAATAGAGGCACATTTAGGCTGCATTGCTCGGGGCAAATAACTGCTAGTCTAATAAAACACACAATGGAAAAAGCAATTCCTATGAATGTGCCTGTGTGTTAAGCTCCTCACTCGTGTTTCTATGCGGAGGGCTAGGCCCGCTCTTCAGCAGTAGTGCAATCAGGACTGAGAACATAATTGTGCATCTTGAGATGCTAGGCTGAAGGTCTGAGTGTGTTAATGAATATGATTTGAGTTGCATTCATTCTCTTAAACTTTTACAGTTGGATTTAATGCTTCACTGTTTAGTCAACTTCCAAGATATGATTTTGGTGTTTGCTAAAAAAATCAAGGTACATTTTGGCAACTTTATGGTCATAAATCAATGTTCAAAAGTCAAACTCTTTGGCATGTTATTTTTGTTGAAATCAAAACAGCTTTAGTTGTTGATTTCAAAAATTAATAAATCCCATATTATTGATTCTGGCTAGGTTGACTTAGGAGAATTATTTTATCTCACTAGAGACACAGTAGCTTCCCAGACATAGATTATTCACTTAGATTTCATTAAAAAAAAAACAAAAAACAAAACTGTAACAGCATAAAGCACCTGAGAAAATGTTTAACTTTCTTTTGGGAAAATCTGTGTTTAAAAGGCGTGAAAACAAAATGTCTGAAGCCATCGCGTGGCACCCTCGCCGCAGCCTCACCCTGACGATGACGCCCATCCGCTTGCTCTCGGAGGTGAAGGGGAACAGCTGCAGAATGCAGAAGCTGAGGACCTGGCCGCTGGGGGTCTTCAGTTGCATGGAGGTGAGGTCCCTGCTGACCAGTGTGAGGCCCACACTCTCTGTCCACTGCACCAGAGCGACCTACGGGAGACCAGCAACACCTGAGGCCACTGCTGCCTCAGGAAAGCCGCACACAGGTGAACCAGCACAGCAGTGCTCAGAAAGCTTGCCAACATGAGACAGCTGCAGAAAAACTTAGGTGTTCAGAACTTTTTGTTTTCACGGCTAAGTATATACGTTTGAATAACATTGTTCTAGAGAAATCCTAAGCAGTATCACAAGTCACTTGGTATTATTCTTTAAAATAAAGACCATGACGGATCATAAAGACTTTCTTTACAATTTGTGTTAATTGCTCCCTAAAGCCAGATGGTTTTAAAATTGAGAGCGCAGCTCAGCCCATCAGTCTGGGGCAGGGAGCAGGTTACACGACTTTTCAAGGTTTCTCCCTCCCCAGTTCCACGGACACCATGAAAGGGGGAATAGTTTGAGTCTCATGTTTATGGTAATTATTTTTCTACAATAAGAGATCAATTGGTGACTGATTAACTCTATTAATGTGTCTACGTGTAATATTTGCAAACTTAAACGAGACAAAATAGACAAGGAGAAAGCAGGCCTGGGTTCTAAGCCCAAGTGTGAAAGTCAGAACTTCTGTGGCCAGGTCTTCATTCTGCTGGGGCCATGCTCCTCTTCTGTCAAGTGGAAAAATGGACTTCCAAATTGCTTTGAGGCCAAAACAACATGAGTGGTTCTCTGGCATATGGCAGGTACTCAGAAATAGAATGTATTCTTATTGATAATTATTTATTGACATTAAAATTTAACAATCACAAGTGGAAGAGCAATTTTTACAGTTAATAATTTGTGAACAGTATTTTATGACAAAAAGTATTATTTTCTGATAAAAGTCTGTCTTTAAAAGCAACCTCCCTACCAGACATTAATCAGATAAATAGGGTATGCCAATCCTATTATGCAGCTAAAGGCACACTAACCACGGGGAACACGCTAACCACGGGGAGCATGCTAACCACGGAGAGCACGCTAACCACGGAGAGCACGCTAACCACGGAGAGCACGCTAACCACGGAGAGCACGCTAACCACGGGGAGCAGGCTAACCACGGAGGGCACGCTAACCACGGGGAGCACGCTAACCACGGGGAGCACGCTAACCACGGAGAGCACGCTCTCTGCAATGTCCCACACCACTGCAGCACAGCCCAGTAACACAGCCCCTTCCATCAGGGTCTGCTCTCTGTTCTGCAGGCCTGCCGCCACCCACAGTGCTGAAGCCCCTCACAGACTGGGCGAGGCCTCTTCTGAAACCACAACCTCATTCTCACCCCACTCTTCCGATGAGCACGTCCTTGCCTTCAGTTTTAACCTCCACCTCACTCTCAGCCAAACAGTTTTAAAATCTTGGGTTCTGAGAACTCAAGTCACTTCAGGAACATTTTAAATCTTGTCTAGTGCACAGGATATTCAGTCAATCTTAGGGCCTTCTGAACATTCCTGTGAGGATAAGTTCACACTCTTAGAAAGACTGTAGCAAAGTTCTCAAGAGCTTTGGCTCTGTGGCCAGCTGCTCAGGTTAGGACCGAACCCTGGACAAATGGCTGCACCTCTGCAACCCCAGGGTCCTTGTCTACAGATGGCCATGCCGAGGGACCGCTCAGAGCTGCAGCAAGGATTAGAGAAATGAGGTGTGAGGGCACGCGGTGGACAGTCAGCACAGGGAGGCCACCAGGGCTCCATCCTCACGCTTTCTCACAGGAGCCCTCCAGACATGCACTCATGGGCAGACCAGGAACCACTTTTAAAATCAGATTTTCTAAGCAATTCCCCACATGTCTGACCACAGAATACCTCCAGCATGATTTTCCAGTGTCTGAGGGTGAAGAGCTGCTTCCTTTCTTTTTCATGCTTTGAACTTGACATAGCAGGGCACTGTGTGGGGACAGAGTGTGCAGAGATGACACCGAACACCATGTGACCTCAGGGAGGGAGGGTGCAGAGAGGACACCCGAACACCATGTGACCTCAGGGAGGGAGGGTGCAGAGATGACACCCGAACACCATGTGACCTCAGGGAGGGAGGGTGCAGAGATGACACCCGAACACCATGTGACCTCAGGGAGGGAGGGTGCAGAGATGACACCCGAACACCATGTGACCTCAGGGAGGGAGGGTGCAGAGATTACACCCTAACACCATGTGAGGGGAGGGAGGGTGCAGAGATGACACCCGAACACCATGTGACCTCAGGGAGGGAGGGTGCAGAGAGGACACCTGAACACCATGTGACCTCAGGGAGGGAGGGTGCAGAGATGACACCCGAACACCATGTGACCTCAGGGAGGGAAGGTACAGAGAGGACACCCTAACACCATGTGAGGGGAGGGTGGGTGCAGAGATGACACCCGAACACCATGTGACCTCAGGGAGGGAGGGTGCAGAGATGACACCCGAACACCATGTGACCTCAGGGAGGGAAGGTACAGAGATGACACCTGAACACCATGTGACCTCAGGGAGGGAGGGTGCAGAGAGGACACCCGAACACCATGTGACCTCAGGGAGGGAGGGTGCAGAGATGACACCCGAACACCATGTGACCTCAGGGAGGGAGGGTGCAGAGAGGACACCCGAACACCATGTGACCTCAGGGAGGGAGGGTGCAGAGATGACACCCGAACACCATGTGACCTCAGGGAGGGAAGGTACAGAGATGACACCCGAACACCATGTGACCTCAGGGAGGGAGGGTGCAGAGATGACACCCGAACACCATGTGACCTCAGGGAGGGAAGGTACAGAGATGACACCCGAACACCATGTGACCTCAGGGAGGGAGGGTGCAGAGAGGACACCCGAACACCATGTGACCTCAGGGAGGGAAGGTACAGAGATGACACCCGAACACCATGTGACCTCAGGGAGGGAGGGTGCAGAGAGGACACCCGAACACCATGTGACCTCAGGGAGGGAGGGTGCAGAGAGGACACCCGAACACCATGTGACACCCGAACACCATGTGAGGGAATGGAGTGTGCAGAGATAACGGAAAACACCCTAACACCATGTCTCTTCTAGCTCTGGAGACGTTGCGTGCAAGTGGGGAGTGCTGGGAGCAAAGCCAGGGATCGCGATGGTGTCACCGGTGCTGCGTGGAGGTGACAGGCACCTGTTGTCCCTCCTTTTCAGGGCTGCCCAGGTGCCACTGCTACTGACCCCGCCCCACCAGGCATGCTTTTGAGAGGCCGGCAGTGCAAAAGCCCCCGCTCCTTCCCTATCATGTGACCTCAGGTGACTTCCCAAACATTTTTTAGGCTCTAGTTAAGGAACTAGATAGACAAACAGGCCAACTCTGTTTTAGGATAATAAACACACACACACATATTTATACAGTTTCAAATGGTGTGTACTCAATCTATCAGCATTTACCTTTTACAAATTTCTGATATTTTAAGAAGTTTACAAAGTAAAGTGAGCTTATGATATATGGAATAGAATGATTCTGGAAAAGCAGTATTGAGAGAGAAATTATAACTACTATCCTACATTTGCAGTCATTTCAGTTACAAAATCCGACGTGCACTTCTACAGAAAAGGCATTAAGAGATGGGAGAGTCAAACACCTTTTCTCAACTCAAGTTCTTCATCTGCATCTCAGAAAGCAGAAGTGATCTGAGGCGCCATTTTCTATTTCCAGGGAGAGTACCAGCTAGTCCTGCTCTAGACTGGGGAGGACAGAATGCGTCACACAGACGACCTGTGTCCTCCGGCATCTGGGGTCCCTCCTCCCCGGAACCTGGGAGAGGGGCTCAGGGGTTGTGGGTTCCCTTTTCCAGCAGGGACCGGGCCTGTCCTCGGCCACGGCCTTCATTTCCCCCGCCGCATGGCTCTCCAGCCCCACAGGTTTACTCCACAGCCCCAGCTGCTGAGCACACTTCAGAACCTGCTTTCTGAAGGAGGAATGACTATGTACAGTGCTGGAATTTCTCCTCAGCCCAAATTTGTCATCTAGAAATACAAATTTCATTGAAACAAATAAGACCATACAGTTAACTATTTATAAATTCAGGGACAGCAAAATGTTACATATTAGACCAGCAATTAAAAAGACTTAATGGTATAGAATTACTACTTTTCTATAAGCAACACTCTGAAGTGAGACAACTCGTTTCCATATTTAAGGGAAAAGGAGCCTTCACTCTTATTAATCAACCCTGCATGTAAGGGCCAGTGCAATTTGTTGGGTACCTGGTCAGCACCTGTTGGTCCTCCAGATAGTGGGACGTGGGGCAGGGTCTGGTCTCAGCCCACAGCACTGGCTGAAGAACTACACCCCAAGAGTGAGTCAGACCTCAACCCTTTTCTGCTTGACATCTGTATCTGTGGGTGGACTGAAAAATTAAAAGATGCCCTTATATGGGTAATACCTGCTTGGTATCTAAAACCACTAATCAAATTTGAAAATGTGCCTAATAGGCTGGCATACTCCAGGGCACTTTGGTCTGGGCAAAGACTTCTTGAGTAAGACCTCAAAAGCACAGGCAACCAAAGCAAAAATGAACAAACAGGATCACATTGGGCTAAAAAGCCACTGCACAGCAAAGAAAACAATCAACAAAGTGAAGAGACAATCCACAGAATGGGAGAAAATATTTGCAAACTACCCACTGACGAGAGATTAATAATATACAATGATCTATAAGATCATTGTATATTCTCAAATGACTTAATCAGAAAAAAATGAGTAATTCGATTAAAATACAGGCAAAAGATCTGAACAGACATTTCTCAAAAGAAGACACACAAACGGCCAACAGGTATAGGAAAGCATGCTCAATATCCTTTAATCATCAGACATGCAAATAAAAATTACAATGAGGTATCACCTCACCCCAGTTAAAACGGCTTCTATCCAAAAGACAGCAATCCAAATGCTGGCAAGGGAGGAGGTGGGAGAAGGGAGCACCGTTGTCAGGAATGTAAATTCGTGCAGCCCTCTGGAGAGCAGCATGGAGGTTACCCCCAATCTAAACACAGAGCCACCATATAATCCACAATCCCACTGCTGGGAATATCCCCCAAAGAAAGGAAATCAGTACATTGAAGAGATCTCGGCACCCCTACATGTACTGCAGCACTGTTCACAGTGGTCACGTTATGGAATCAGCCTCAGTGTCCCTCACTGGATGCAAGTATGAAGAAAACGTGGTGTACACACAATGGAGTATTATTCAGCCATCACTAAAGAATGAGACCCTTTCATCTACAACAATGTAAATGGAACAGGGGTACATTATGCTAAGTGAAATCAGCCAGGCACAGAAAGACAAACATTGCGTCTTCTCACTCTTATGTGGGAGCTAAGAAAAAAAGGATGAACTCCTGGAGACAGAGAGTAGAATGATGGTTAACAGAGTCCGGGAAGGATATCGGGGACACTGGGGATATTGGGGATAGGGGTGATAAAGGGGGCTGGTGAATGGATACAAAAATACAGTCAGATAGAAGGAATAAGATCCAGTGCTCAGTAGCATGATAGGGTGACCTTCATTGACAATAATTTATGTATATTTTACAATAACTAAGAATGGAACTGCAATAGTACTAACACAAAGCCACGGTAAACGGAGTACTACTAACGCAAAGCCACGGTAAACGGAGTACTACTAACGCAAAGCCACGGTAAACGGAGTACTACTAACGCAAAGCCACGGTAAACGGAGTACTACTAACGCAAAGCCACGGTAAACGGAGTACTACTAACGCAAAGCCACGGTAAACGGAGTACTACTAACGCAAAGCCACGGTAAACGGAGTACTACTAACGCAAAGCCACGGTAAACGGAGTACTACTAACGCAAAGCCACGGTAAACGGAGTACTACTAACGCAAAGCCATGACAAATGGTGTATTACTAATGTGAAGCAAGGATAAATGCTTGAGGTGACGGGTATCCCAATGACCGATTTGATCACTGCATATTGTATGCTTGTATCAAATATCACATGTACCCCATAAGTATGTACTATTATGTAACCAGAATAATTTAAAATTTAAAAACTTAAAAAAGACATAAACATAAAGCAAGACTAAATCAAAGGCCCTGAGTCTCTACCATATTTCAGGCCGGTCCGACCCTGTCTGAAGCACCATATTTAACCTTGCTGCGTGTTGAGAACATTCTGCTCTGGGAGGCACCTAGAATTTGATCTTTACAAACCTGAAGCTTCCCACTCTCAAACATGATTGATGTGTCTTCCTTTTGCTGAAAATAAATGAAATTAGCAAATTTTGACTTTGGTCTGTTTTGCTTAAGAATCTTAGTAGAAGATAAATTACACGAATAGGAGCAAATTCAATGCTTAATGTGTGCCAAATAGTGTGAGAAACTGCTGTCTGGAAATTCTTTGCTTGTAATTTTCATGCTTTTTTAGAAATCAGTAAAGGACATACTCACTGAGGAAGTGCTGATGTGGCCAGGGCTGAAGCCGCTTGGCCCCACTGCCCCTGCCTGGGGTGGAATCCGGGTCAGAACTGTCTCCTACTGATGGGAGCTGCCTGACCGTGCCCCGAGGGTGCAGCCAGGAGAATGTCGGAATGGTTCTGTGCCCCACATTTGGGATGGTGTGCCGTGCAGCAATGGTGGCATATGTCAACACTCGCTGTTGCGATTCTGACGCTGGGTTAGAGGTTGGACGGCACTGCCTTTCTATGGACGCTACAACTCTGGAATCCCATGCCTGTGTTAAACGTTCAGTAGCGTGTCACCCACGGGGCTTGAATTAGAACTCTCCCTCTCTGACTTTCCTGCATGTTACTAAGTACACCGAGAGTCTAAAATTGTGCTAGGGATGACGCAGTCTTGTAATTCAGGGCATCAGCGATACGCTCCACATTACCAAAAAAGGCATGCGGGGGTCAGCTGGGACTACCACCCATCGAAGGGGAGGGAGGCGGCACCTGTGCATCACAATCTCCAGTGGGAAGTGAGGGTGTAGCTCTACCATTGCTTCCTCCAATAAAACTTCTTTTCCACAAGCTGTAAATGATGCCAACGCTCCAGAGGCTAATTTCCAATTTGCACAGTGAAAGGTTACGATTACATTTTGACCTGTAAATTGCATCTTTCTGTGAACACCCTGTCATCTCACTGGTGCCCCACTGCAGTCAGGACTGAGCTTTCTATATTTGGTGACTCACATCTGTTTATTATTTAGTTTATGCTTGGTTTCACAACCCATTTGAGCAAAGAGCAGCTTATAACAAAAATCAGTTTAGCTTCTTATACCTAGCCCAGCATTCCATCCAATTGTTTTTAATTTGTAATCATCTTGAGGATTAACTCTATATAATGCCAACCAGAAGAAAAGAATATCCAAATTTTTCATGATAGATGCTTTAATTACTGTTCTAATGTAACTTGCCTATTGTTGGACAGAATTTTGATAATATAAAATTAAACATAGCCAGGAGTGGTGGACACATGCCTGTAATCCCAGCTATTTGAGGGGCTGAGGCAGGAGAATCACTTGAACCCGGGAGGCAGAGGTTGCAGTGAGCTGAGATTGCGCCACTGCTCTCCAGCCTGGGCAATAGAGCGAGACTCTGCCTCAAAAAAAAAAAAAAAAAAAAAAAAAATTTCTGGATGAAATAACTACAAGAAAAATAATTCCAGTGAGGACATGCAGTACTTTTAGCATCTTTGCTCCTGAATTCATACCTAAGTACTCAGTACTTCACACAGACCCGGTCCTCCTTATTGAAGATACATCAAAGGAACTGCTGGTTCCCACGGACACAGCAGATTCTCCGGTTTTGGTTTTGAGCTTTCATATCTCATTTCATGCTCTGCAGCTCTGCAGCAGGTTAAGTGTGGGGATTTGACTAGGTGAAGGCAGCCTAGCGAATTCTCTTGGTATATCTGAAATATAGTCATGGTGTTCTTTTTAGAAGGCTCTTAGAAATAACTTACATCTAGGGACAGTAGATGTAGAAATTAAAAGAAAATCGTAAAGGATTGATAAGTTTGAGTCTATTATCTTCCTAAAGATGTTTGAGAGATTAAAATATACACTTTCCTAAAGTATGTAAGCTCCCTCCCAGCATAAAACCCACAGCATCCCGAGGTTTCCTAGTGTGTAAGCTCCCTCCCAGTACAAAACCCACAGCATCCCGAGGTTTCCTAGTGTGTAAGCTCCCTCCCAGTACAAAACCCACAGCATCCCGAGGTTTCCTAGTGTGTAAGCTCCCTCCCAACGTAAAACCCACAGCATCCCGAGGAAGTGGGATAGGGTTCTACAAGCAATGAGGGCTGGGGGGTGGGAGTTCTGCATGGCCAGCCAACCAGATAGTCCACATGCGGATCCAGTAAAGACAACCTGTCATTACAACTCCCGACTTCAGAATCAAGCTGTCCAAGCAAGACTGGGGTTTATCTTCCAACAACAGACACAGTTATAGAGACTGATGGCAGCTAGCTCAGTGTCAAATACATTTGTTAGAGACCCATTCTCTGACTGTCCCCCTGGCCGGGCCCTGGGGCTCTCACACCCCCGGTGTGTGCGGAGTGCCAGCCGCCTGCGGCCAGGCCCTCCCCATCACTCTCCACAGGGCAGTCTTACTTTCGGCTCAACTCCAGGTCTCCAGAAGGCCCCACTGACCACCTGATCAGAGCGCTGTGTGCCCTTCCCCTTCCCCCGGCAGAGGATGTACTCGCACTGCGCCTCCCCTGCGTTCCAGGGACCAACACTCCCGGGTCCGGGCTCCTTCCCTCCCAGAACCTCAGTTCCCCACACAGGTCCAAGTGCACTGTGCTCACCGATGTAGACTCAGGAACAAGCACGACGACTTATTTCTTGAATAAATGAAAGCTAAAAGATCTCCTATTTAAAATGATTTAAAAGTGGAAAGCTGAGTGGAATTCTGAAGACACGGGCAAAACCATAAATGGGCACGTTCTTGGCACTCGGTGTCAGGACTCTCCAGGCCCTGGACAGCCTGATGAGCACAGGGCTGCTGCAGAGCAATCTGGGCTCTGAGTTTAAAGAGAGTCGCTCTCTCCCTGAAGTTACTAGTGTGCCTCTCAACCATTTATTTGCATATAAAATGCAAATCACCTGAAAGAAGCAAATAGGTTAATAATAAATTAATTAAATCAAAGAGTACTCCTGTGAGCCAAGCTCTGTAGATGCAGAAGTCATGGCAATATTTGCTTTAGGACTTTATTTTAGATTTATTTACACAGAGAATCACATACATGCATCACCTCTACAATCAGTTTAATCCCGAGGAACTCGAAACTAAATTCTGGCAATAAATGAAATGGAAATACGGTACAGATATTCTTTAGGCCGGTTTCCTTAAATCTTTTTGTGCTATCAACGTGGCAGAGACACTGAGGACGGTGATTCCAGCCACAGGACTTGTCTTGTTAAGTGGAGAGGTAGGGAAGGAAACAATGAGGACAGCGCAAGCCAGCGAAGCAGGGACCCCTATGGAACTGTTCAGTGTTCCCTCTATTCACTCACGTTAGCTAGGAGAGGCGGGGGCCCCTACGGAACTGTTCAGTGTTCCCTCCCTATTCACTCACGTTAGCCAGGAGAGGTGGGGGCCCCTCCTCTATTCACTCACATTAGCCAGGAGAGGCAGGGACTCCTAGGGAACTGTTAACTGTTCCCTCTCTATTCACTCACATTTCAAACACTCTACATATACAAGGGCATTTTATTTTCTTATTGAAGCACTTCTGGAAGTCAGCTTACATGTCTTTAACAAGAGACAATATTTAACAGTGCTAAAATGTTTGTTCCTCAACTTTTATTTTTAGTGTCTGACATGGGTCTCCAACTTGCCTGAAAGCGAAGCGGAGAAGCCCTTCCTTGCTTCCTTCCACTGCAGGTCCCAGAACATCCAAGACCCTCCAGTGAAGGCACAACCAGGTGTGAGTGAAATGGGAGGCCGAGATGCTGGCTCTCACCAGAATACCACACAGCTAGTCATGATGACCCTGTGCCCAGAAACACACTTTTCTTCCCTAACATTTTTAACATTTTTCCAATTTCACAAGGACGCAAGTTAAAGGAAGACCACACCACCCGGAGTGGTCACCTCGTTCTGCAGAGGAAATATTACTGGGTCATCTACAGTGGGATCTGAAGTCGTGCTATCCTGCAGTGACCCTGTGTCTTCTATACAATTACAAGATAAATACTAAAGGCCAGATACCACAAAGAAGAAACTGGCTAAACCACTGTTGTAAAATAACTACAAAAAAAGACAAAGCACTTAAACATATCTGACCTTTTATTTGGTAATTTTCTGAACGGTGCATATATACAGTGTTTCTTTAAGTTGTCAATAAAATCTGAGCAAGCAGCAGCTTCCATTGTTAAAAGCTTAAATCCATACTTGATTCAGACATCCTTCATTCCTACCTAAAGTCCTTGTCTTGCCCCAGGTCCCATCCGGGATGTCACATTTAGTTTTCATGTCTTCTCTTGACTGCTACAGTTTCTTGAACCTGCCTAGTTTTTGATGACCTCGACAGTTTTGAGAAGTACTGGTCGGGTATTTTGTAAATATCGCTCAGTTTGATTTGTCTGATGATTTTCTCACGAGTAGACTGGGGCTGTGGGGCTGGGGAGGAAGACCATGAAGATGAGGTGCTGTTGACCACACCCTGTGGGGGCTGCGTCTAGCAATGCGGCTTTTCACTGCTGATGCTGACCCTACTCACCTGACTGAGGTCGTCAAATTACTCTTCCTTTCCCCTTTTCACACCATGCTCTTTGGGAGGAAGTCATCGTGTGTAGCCCACACCTAAAGGAGGAGGAATTATGCTCCCCAACCTGCGGGTTCAGTAGCTCCATACATGATCCTTTTGCACAGGAATCCTTCTGCATGGGAGATCCATCTGTCTTTCTCTCCCATTCATTTATTTATTCATATCAGTTTGGACTCATGCATTATTTGTTTCATACTATGGGCTATAATCCAGTACAACTGACTTTGCCGCTCATGCTGTTCCAGCATTCACCACAGGGAGCTTTCCAGTTGGCTTCTGTGTCCCTCTGACACATTCCCTGCCATGCAGGCAGCTTTTTCTGTTTGTTTGCTGGCTTTGAGCAATTCCTTACTTTCTGGCAGTACCAGATGCTCCAGGCTCAGTCTGAGTATTTCCTGCCTTGGTTCTAGAATTAGCCATTTCTGCAAGGAGCCCTGTGTGTATTCCACCACGCAATGGCCACGTTTCCACCACCCCGGAGAGGTACGTGCTCTTTTACTGCTCTTTGGCAGTCATCCCACTGTTGCCAGCATAATCCTGGACTTATCAAAGTCTAAGTAAATCGGCACCTTTACCTGTACTCTAAGGACCTTAGAGTAATTTACTCCCATTGACATCAATCGCCTCTTGACTTTTGGCTATTGTCATCATGTATCTTAATATTTTTTCTATATTAGGCCCCACAAATCACTACTTTTATGGTATTTTACAGTCAATATTCATATCTCTTTTGGTGATGTAGCTGTTCAAATCTTTTGCCAATGTTTAAATTCAGATGATGTTTTCTCATTACTGAGTTTTGAGAATTCTTTATATATTCAGCATACTAGTCACTGATCAGGTAAGTATTCTGCAAACATTTCCTACAAGTCTGTGGCTTGTCTTTATTTTCTTTTTTTTTTCAAATTCATGTTGAAATCCTAATTTGTCTTTATTTTCTTAATAAATGTCCTTTGAAAAAAATAAGTTTTACTCTGAAATTCAATTTATCATTTTTTTTTAGAACTTCTGCTTTTTTGTGTCCTTAGACATCATGGCCAAACTTTTTCTTGCTCTAGAAAAGTTCTTATAGTATGTGATTTATTTGTGCCTCAAAACAACTGACCTATAAAACTGGTCAAAAGCCATTTTGGGTGATTTTTCTAAATTTATCTTCTCATCTACTCAGATTTATATGGAGTCAATTTTGAAATTTATATTTCTCCAGAAAACAGTTATTTTACCGTCTTTGAATACATAAGCATTTGAGCTGTGTTTCATATTCTCTTATAAACATTTAAGCCTACTTGTTTATTATACACTCTTACATATGGATAATTTCATATGTGTGAACTTAGTTTACATTCACTGTTTTGTATTTACTATGTTTTGCCAATAATCTTCCGATTTCATTTAACCTTTCAAAGAATCAGCTTTTGAATTATTGCTTACTCAATGATTACTTTTATGCTTTCCTTTACTTTTTCTTCCTCCCACTTTCCTTTGGTTTTGTTCTTCTTCTTACTGAGTTTTTAGTTTGATTCCAAGTTAACATATGTTCATTTCTTTCTCTTGATGCACATGGCATCTGGTGAGGGTACCAGGTGCTCTCTGACACGTTGGCTGTGCTGCGGTGGGGCTGCTGTCCTGAGGTTACTGCTACTGCTGACCACATTTGGGAGGTAGATCCCTCCAAGAGCTACTCCCTGTTTCCCACGGAGACCACTTTGATCTCTGCCCTCTTTGCCACAGCTTCTTTGAGGTTATTATTTGCAGTCTTTGGTTGGACTGTACACTAAATGTGTTAGCTGCCAACAGGACAGACGTGGGAAGAAGGCTGTTGAGGGGTGGATGGAAATTCTCAGTTGTGCGGCTCAGAATCTGTCTCCACAGCAGCAGGTGACACGTGGCTGCAGCCCTCACATTCAGGCGGCGTGTGGAAGGCTGCAGTGGACATTTTTCCCTGTTTTCTTTGGATGCTATCAGGGATGGCGCAGGCAACCACAGAACGCAATCTCCACCTGCACGACTGGCCATTCATCATTTAGATTTTTCTTTACTCAGTCAGGAGCTCTCTAATAATCATGTTTCCGATGTCATCACTTGATTTTCTCTTTCAAAGCGATTGTGTCCATATTCAATAAAAAACTGGCAGAGTACTTTATCAAGTACCCCTCGTGTGCTTCTATACTAATATGGAATTAACTGCTGCCTGACATTATGATAGGAAGTAATCCCTAAGATATTTTTCTCTGAAATGCAGAAAGACCAGAATTTAAAGGCTTAGTACATTTCAAATGACTAGTTCTCTGATACTGAGCTGTTAGAAATTTCTAATAATGTGATTCTTCACAATTCAAAGGCAAAAAATAACTAAGATGTGAATGCAAAAAAAAATATGTAAGTGGGAACCTGAGCTGAATCTCATGCACAGGCTGCTTAGCAACATAGTTTAGTAATCTCTGCCACAGGTAATTTGTTTACACACTTGCACTTCTCCATGCTAAATAACCACTCTGAGAAACAGACCCAAGAGTAGCACAGCCAGGAGTAATATCATATGAGAGAATACAAAATACGGGGCAATTTTTATCATTAATAATTCTCTATAATTCCATTAATCAGAAATTTCTGTGCTACTATTCTTAAAAGCTAGGAAGAAATTTCCTTTAGTATATTAGCAATTCACACAGGCAGCTACCCGCTATACTGTAAATATACATTTTCTTACCATGCACTTTATACATCATAATTTAATCACTGAGAGTTCATCATTTTTGATTATGGTTATTATAATCATCTTTATATTTTAATGGAATTATTAACATAAGATGCAATTTGATCATCTGAAAAAGCTGCTAATCAATATTCACAGACAGGCTACGTAGTATTTATTCTCTATTGGTCCTGAAGGTCACAGAGTGAAGGCTTTATGTCACTGACAATGATTTGCTCCTCACAAATATATTGACAAAACACCACAATTAGTCTTGCTTCAATAGGCACACACGATAAAATGAATTAAAAAATACAGCACGCCTCATGCATTAGTGCCTACTTCTGTAAACCCAAAAGCAATACTATTAATAACCCACTTGTGCTCTGTCATTAATTCTAGCTGATTCTTGCAAATAAATATTGGAGTCAGGCGATGACAGCTACATTCTGAAATAATATTTAAATACGGAACTTACCAACATGAGAAAACACAGCCACAGAGGGAAAAGAATGAGATGACTAAACAGCTAGTCTAGAGGAATAAGCAGTCATTAAGAATCAAGTCACTCTTTCTGGACCAAAAGAAGCCGGCGGTCTTCAAGGTTCCTTCCACCCCATGCCTTCAGCACTTGAGCTGACACCCCCTGCACTCAGAGGCTCTGCTCACCGAGCTTCTGTCCTTCTCTGAGGGCTCATGCCACTAGTTCGGTGCTGGTGTTCTGCGACTGCACTGGACATACGCCCGAACAGTTAAACAGGGCTGAATTTTAATTCTGTGAGGGAATTTCCAGAGAGCATTTAACGTTTGCTCAGCTAGAGCCTGCTATGCTGAGCCTGCGGAGACCAAGTGATAGGCAAGCAGAACTTTCTACTCTCTTAGAGAAAATGAAATATTGATCACTTATCATAAGAAACAATGACTGGGGCATAAGTAGGTTCCACATTATGAATACGAAATCAGTTATTTACACTGACAATCACCATCATGTCTACCTTCAAGTATCGTTATCACCAAACATACCACACAAGACACATCACACTTCAAGTGTTTAATTGCTTATGCCTCACAGGACCTTTAAGGATTTAAAATTAATTCCTCAGAATTCAATTATTTGTATAATACAGATTCATCTATGCACATGTGTAGGTAAGGGGAAAGACTGTTTCTCCTTTAGGAAAAATGAAAATCAAAGACTGCTTATTTCCTGAAGAACAGCAACTGTGTATCAGCGACTAAAACTAGGGCACTCTACTTACTAAGCTGCATCCTTCCTAAAGACCGAGATGACACAGCGCCATAAACAGGGTTTTAAGAGGATGGTGTGGGTGCACAGTGGATGAAACTAGTTAAGTCTCTCAAATGATAATGTTACTTATTAACCATAGATGTTGTGATAGGTCAGAGCTGAGGTTAAATAGAAAACATCAATTGAACCATTTCCCTAAATAAAGCTCCAGGGTGCAATATTCTAAGCACTTTATTCGATAAAAAATGCTTTTAAAATGGTACTTTGGTGATCAGGAAACACTGTTATCATCCGTCAACCTAACTGCAGCAAAGTTCAATAAGCTAAATAATGAACCATTTAGATGATTTTCCTGAGGCTTTAGGGACTTGCAAACATTGCATCAATAGAGCTCTTTAAAAATTATGATGAAGTCTATTGCTTTCATTTTCAGATTTAAAATACGTTTTAGGGATTTTTAAAAGGTTATTTAATGTTCTGCTATTTTTTATCATTGTCCAATTTCCCTAGTAGAAAGACATTTTAGACAAGTAAAAAAATTTAACTGTAAGGTTAGCAATGTCTATAATTTCTCTAAATTCTTAATAATCTTGGAGTCAATGAAATCTCTATTGTGAATTCCCAATTTAAGATTCAAAAAGTGTTATGACTTATATTAAAACTTAAAAATAAAAAATCCCAGATACTTTGAATAAAAAATGTGGAATAAGGTAATATGGTAAATATGTAATACAGTATTTTTAAAACTTCAAATACAATTTTCTTTGGGAAAAATCTCTAGGTTTCTCATACTTACGGCAGGAAAATACTTCTTTTTCAATACATAATCACATGACATTTTTGAGAATTTCCAGAATGCCGTAACAGAAAAAACAATGTGTTCAACCCCTTCTTGACAGGAGTATGGGGGCTTGCTTCCTCTCACACAGCAGTTGCTCATGACCTGAGTTTGTCTCACAGCCCACACTAGAACGCTAAGAAGACAGCAACTGATAAATCTCACAAGTCTCAACTCATCATCTTGTCGGTCTAAATGCCCATATTTGCTTATGATTGTGGAACTACGCCTCTTCGCTCAGATTCTCTTTTACTAAATAAATAGATCTGGGACACATACACACACCCCAATTCCAAAAGTGGTTCTGAGTTTAGCTACAGAGATTTTTACATATCTATCAGTCAACACAATCTATGAACTATAACAGGGCTGCTGACTAAAGGAAGCTTAACAATCGTGCCCACTGACAGAATGGTGTAGGCAATGGCACGCTGACAGGGAATGGGAAGAGTGGAGCTCGGGTTTCCACATTTCCTCAAGGTTGAAAAACTCTATATGATGATGACATTGTATTCTGGAGCTTTTCTGAAATCTAATACTTCAACTGATCCCAATTTTCACAGACTTTGCCAATTACTTTCTGAAAAGAGGGAAGTGACAATGTGATTCACAAGAAGGAACTTAAGTTCTTCATCATAATTTCACATTGTACCAAAAAGGCAAATACCATCTAAACTTTGGGACACAGCCCTGCTAAACTCTAGGAAACTAGCTCCTACTTAAACTTCCACTAATATAGTTTTAAGGACCAATATTCCCACAGATGTGTTTTACTCCCCTCCTCCCACTTGACTGGTAGCTCCCCGCACCATCTTCCCACAGCCAAGGTTCGCTCAGCAGGCGACGCTCGTGAGCCCCTGAAAAGAAGGTAGATGTGGCGCAAGGAAGATAAAGTCTGCTACTCAGAACCTGCAATAACATGGAGAGGGATGCCCACCCAGAAGACACACGGGAGTCCCATGAGCCAATGGGCAGCTGGGGACCCCCAGCCTGGGATGAGGGCAGCCAAGGGATGTCAGGCTAGGGAAGAGCACAGAAGGAGCAAACAAGCGAGTGCCAGGACGCAGCTCCACACAAGCTTGGCGCAGCCTTGCTGAACAAAATGCTCTGAATAATTATAAAAGTAACGGAGTGACTACAGAAATTTCAAACAGTAATATAACTGCATTTAGGAAAAAGTAAATGATCCCTTTATGCCAGTCCACAGAAGGCACCACCCAATCCACATGTACCCACCATCATGAATTACTGATGTGGCCGGAAGAGCATTTGGATGGGGCACTGGTCGAACCCAAGCAGGGAAGCCAAGACCAGCACCTCCGCGAAGGCGCCTGAGCAGACCGGTCTCAACGCCATGCACGGGAATGACTGGAGGGAAGGCGGCAGGCACATGGAGTTACTCAGAGAGGTCTCGGGAACAGAAGGCATTACGGGTTTGACAGCAAAAGCCTGCCACGAGGTAAGGCTGCTGGCTGCGTGCAAGTGTGCCCGGCCACACCGGGGGCAGAGATTCTCATGAAAGGCTCAATGACACAGAGAAGCTCCGGTGATGGTGACCGTGTGGTGACAGAGAGGAGTGTGTCCGGGCTGCGATGCAGGGCTGTGCCATCACAGTGGCATCACTGACACTTATCTGGAGACAGGAAGGTGACGGAGTGTGGAGAAAGACGGAAAGCCAACCTGTGATCCGCAGAGTCTGAGGGGAGATGAGTGATCCATGTTCTCAACTTCCCATGTTTAAAAAAACCACTTTCATTGTTTTGGCTACTTTTTCATCATCCTTTAGGTTCTTTTTTTTTTTTTTTTTGAGATGGAGTCTCGCTCTGTCACCCAGGCTGGAGTGCAGTGGCGCAGTCTCGGCTCACTGCAAGCTCCGCCTCCCGGGTTCACGCCATTCTCCTGCCTCAGCCTCTCCGAGTAGCTGGGACTACAGGCGCTCGCCACCACGCCCGGCTAATTTTTTGTATTTTTAGTAGAGACGGGGTTTCACCGTGGTCTCGATCTTCTGACCTCGTGATCCGCCCACCTCGGCCTCCCAAAGTGCTGGGATTACAAGCGTGAGCCACCGCACCTGGCCCATCCTTTAGGTTCTTACATGGCTAATGACATGTCATAATTGCTAAATTCATATATTTTGGTTAGAGTAAGTTAGTATCTTGACTAAACAACAAAAAGAAAAATGCCTACGTAACTAAAGCTTTAAATAAGCAAGCTTGTTTTCCTTGAAGTCTAGCCGTGGCTTATACTTTGTCAAATACCATAAATCTGCTGGTGCATTTAGGCTTTCTTCTTCCTGAGGTCACTGTATCAGGGGATGTTTCCATCTGTCCCCTGGACAACCTCAGCTGAGCCCACTGCGAGTCACCACCACGAAAAGCGTACAGAAAACTTAAAACATTGGTGGAGGAGGGCCTCACATCCTCACATTCACCCGTTTATCCAACTTCCGTATTCGCCTCAAGTCCTAAATGTGAGTCAAAAGGAAAGATATATAAAATGCACTGGTTCTCAATTGTGGGGTGTAACCTTTTAGATTTCCAAAATGGAGACATGTCCAGCCCCAGCCTAGCATTTCTTTTCTTTTTTTTGAGACTGAGTCTTGCTCTGTCGCCCAGGCTGGAGTGCAGTGGCGTGATCTTGGCTCACTGCAACCTCCGCCTCCTGGGTTCAAGCACTTCTCCTGTCTCAGTCTTCCAAGTAGCTGGGATTACAGGAGCCTGCTACCACACCCCGCTAATTTTTTGTATTTTTGGTAGAGACGGGGTTTCGCCATGTTGGCCAGGCTGGCCTCAAACTCCTGACCTCAGGTGATCCGCTCAGCTTGGCCTCCCAAAGAGCTGGGATGACAGGCGTGACCCACCACGCCTGGCCCCAGCCCAGCATTTCTGTAATGGGGGTGCTAGCATGCATATATAAAAAGATAAGTATTTTAAAAAAGGAAAAAAAAAACCCCTAGAAGTCTACCTGATGTACAGACAAGTTTAAAAACCACTTGCTTCTGTGTACATCTTTCCTTCCCAGGAAAGTGGTTCCCACATCTGCACACAGACATGAGAACTGCCTTCAGGACACGAGCTCTAGTCCCATGATCCTGAAAGTTTGTGCCTCGTCAGGACACGGTCACAGCCAACTCTCAAGGAAAAAAAGACGAACGACATGACTGGTTGTTCCTGAGCCATAAAGTGGTGGAATTCTTCTGCTTCTAGATGCCTAGACAAGAGACTCCTGCTTTTAGGCAATTTTAAAGTAAAAGTCGCTTGCCACCCTTGGTCAGCTCTGCAGCCAGCATAGCTCCTCCTCAATTATCAACACACATTTATTTATTCTGTTCTGCCTTCTTTGGGCTACAAATCTGTTCTAGTTATTACTCATAAGGCAATTTTCCAAACATTCTGAACTTATAGTTGTATATTCTGACTTCTTAATTTTAATCAGCAAAATGGTGATGCCCTTCCCAACGCTGCAAGCCCCGTACTGTGCATGATCAGGCGCACACACGCCAGCTCCGCTTCCTCATGGCAGCTACGCTCTGTCCCTATTCTCACCCTTCCACAGCAAGGACCTGAGTCTCTGCTGCAAGATGTATTACCACCAGGGAAAGAGGCTCTCTCACGCCTCTCCACCCTTCTTCCTGCCTCTTCTCCACGTGCCTCCCTGTCTGTCTGGCCCACATGCTGATTAGCAACAGTGGAATTTTAGGCTCATATTTCCACTGTCTGTGGAATTAGAATTGAGCAGCTTTCATATCCATACTTTCAGAAATTGAATCAGTATTCCTAACACTTTCTAAGATTTTAGTTTTTTAACCTATGAATTTGCTTTGTCTTTGTGAAGAATCTTAATTTTCTACTCATTCAATAGTCATGGAACCTACATTCACTTTGCATCTTCTTCTGTTTAAATAGCTTTATGGAGACACTATTCACCCATTTAAAATGTACAATTGAATTGATTTTAGCATATTCAGAGAGTTGTGTAACCAACACGATAATCTATTTCAAAACATTTTCATCCCCCTAAGAGAAACCTTATACCTCCTGGGGATCACTCCTCAACCCCTGACCTTCTACCTCCTGGGGATCACTCCTCCGCCCCTGACCTTCTACCTGCCGGGGATCACTCCTCAGCCCCTGACCTTCTACCTGCCGGGGATCACTCCTCTGACCCTGACCTTCTACCTGCCGGGGATCACTCCTCAGCCCCTGACCTTCTACCCGCCGGGGATCACTCCTCTGACCCTGACCTTCTACCTGCCGGGGATCACTCCTCAGCCCCTGACCTTCTACCTGCCGGGGATCACTCCTCAGCCCCTGACCTTCTACCTGCCGGGGATCACTCCTCTGACCCTGACCTTCTACCTGCCGGGGATCACTCCTCAGCCCCTGACCTTCTACCTGCCGGGGATCACTCCTCCACCCCTGACCTTCTACCTGCCGGGGATCACTCCTCAGCCCCTGACCTTCTACCTGCCAGGGTTCACTCCACCCCTGACCTTCTACCTGCCGGGGATCACTCCTCTGACCCTGACCTTCTACCTGCCGGGGATCACTCCTCAGCCCCTGACCTTCTACCTGCCGGGGATCACTCCTCCACCCCTGACCTTCTACCTGACGGGGATCACTCCTCAGCCCCTGACCTTCTACCTGCCGGGGATCACTCCTCCACCCCTGACCTTCTACCTGCCGGGGAACACTCCTCTGACCCTAACCTTCTACCTGCCGGGGATCACTCCTCAGCCCCTGACCTTCTACCTGCCGGGGATCACTCCTCAGCCCCTGACCTTCTACCTGCGGGGGATCACTCCTCCACCCCTGACCTTCTACCTGCCGGGGATCACTCCTCCACCCCTGACCTTCTACCTGCCGGGGATCACTCCTCAACCCCTGACCTTCTACCTGCCAGGGTTCACTCCACCCCTGACCTTCTACCTGCCGGGGATCACTCCTCAGCTCCTGACCTTCTACCTGCTGGGGATCACTCCTCCACCCCTGACCTTCTACCTGCCGGGGATCACTCCTCCACCCCTGACCTTCTACCTGCCGGGTATCATTCCTCAACCCCTGACCTTCTACCTGCCAGGGTTCACTCCACCCCTGACCTTCTACCTGCTGGGATCACTCCTCAGCCCCTGACCTTCTACCTGCTGGGGATCACTCCTCAGCCCCTGACCTTCTACCTGCTGGGGATCACTCCTCAGCCCCTGACCTTCTACCTGCCGGGGATCACTCCTCAGCCCCTGACCTTCTACCTGCCGGGGATCACTCCTTGGCACCTGACCTTCTACCTGCTGGGGATCAGTCCACCACCCCTGACCTTCTACCTACTGGGGATCACTCCTCAGACCCTGGTACCTGCTGCTCTGCTCTCGTCTCCATGGGTCTGTCTGCTCTGGACATGTCATGGCAATGGAATCACAAAGGCATGCAGGTTGCCTTCTGCACCTGCCTTCTTTCACTGAGCAAAAGGTTTCAAAGGTGCTTCAACGCCATCACAGACATGGCTCCTTCCTGCCATTTGTGACTGTATGATGCTCCATGTGTGCGAACAGACCACATTTTATTTCTTGTTTGATAGCTGATAGACATTTGGGCTGCCTCCACCTCCCGGCTCTAACACTGCTGTGAACATTAACATACGGGTCTTTGTTCTCATGTCTCTCGGGCGCGGCATATGGTAATTCCATGTTTAATTGTTTCAGGAACGCTCAGACTGTTTAGAGTGGCTGCACCGTGTTCCAATCCCACCCACAGCACACGCAGGTTCCAATTCCTCTGCATCCTCTCAGCCCTTGCTATGGTCTGTCTTTTCGAATCCTGTTATTCTGGTGAGTGTGAAGTTGCATCTTGTCTCTCGGCTGAGATTCTATTCCATTATGGAGGGGGACGATGGCACTCTTTTGTAATAAACTCGTCAACCAGAACCACCAGACTCCTCTCTTTAAAACATTAGATCTGATTTTTTTCTTTTTATTTTCACTGAAGGTACGCCCTGCCCCCAACAATTATTTATGTATATGACACAGTTTTACAAAGTATCGGAAGACACTGGTTTGTTTATAGTGCTTCCATGGTTGGCTTGATTACGGAACTACCTCAAGAACCTTGAAGGGACAAAGTGTATGTAAAACTGTATATAAAATATACTAAGACATTAATTAAACAAATTTAATAATGAATTTTACCAATCTAAAAATCAAAGAGTGATGTAAAGTTAGAAATAACTAATTTACCATGTTTAAGATCTTACTATTTCTGTAGGTTTTGGAAATTATTTACATTCCGATTTTCTTTTGAAATAAATGCCCTGTATTGAAAATCTGGCAAAATATGTGGAAATTTAATATGGAAACCTGATGATTCAATTTGGACACGGAATCCATAGCCATAATAACAGTCCCAAACTTCAACAGTTTTATAAAATGCAGCTTTGACACAAATTAGTTTATGTGATTCAGTAAACCTCGCTGGTATTTCTCATGCTGTTCCCTGTGACCAGCCCTGGGTATTCTGGGATGTGCTGAGACGTGAGGGCCACATGTCCACATCTGCTGACCAGCCCTGGGTGTTCTGGTTTGTGCCGACACATGAGGACCGCACGTCTGCATCTGCTGACCAGCCCTGGGTATTCTGGGATGTGCTGAAATGTGGCGGCCGCACGTCTACATCTGCTGACCAGCCCTGGGTGTTCTGGTTTGTGCCGACGCATGGCGGCGGCACGTCTGCATCTGCTGACCAGCCCTGCGTATTCTGGGATGTGCTGAAATGTGGTGGCCGCACATTTGCATGTGCAAGGCCCAGGCTACGTCAGAGGCTACATGCTGGAATAGGTTGGGCAGTTTTCCACATACAGCTAAAACATACATTAAAGCTATGGTAAACTGCTCCTCTACATTTCCCACCCCAGAAAGAATGAATCCTTATGACTCTGGAGTCCAAATGGAACAGACAAGCTCCCACGGTTTTGTGCTTTGACTGACCTCATCCGGGCTGGAAGCCTGGTAGGTGCGATTCTCATCACTGAAGTCTTGGTCAGCCTCTGCGAACTCAGTCTCCCCAGTAACGCCGGCCCGAGACTCATACACAGGGGTCACGTTGTGACACAGCACGATGGCTTTCACGGCTTCATGGATTCGACTACTGACACTTTTCCTAACTTTGGGAGCTGAAGATTGGGCTTTTCTTAGTGGAGTTGAACCAGTATTGTTTCCACCAGCTTGAGACTGCATCTTTAGAATATGAAACGTCACATAATTAAAGATAGAGCAAAGAGAACTATCTAGTTAACATGGAATTATTAACATATATGATTTTTACAAACAAAGTAGCTAGAAATAAGTAGCCTGATTTGATTCTGATTATCGCCTATAAAGCACTGATTAATGAGTTATTTTTTAAGCCTAGTACTGTGAAGCACTTCGATATATCCAGGTTGTCAAATACACCAAAATATTCACTATACTACTTAAAAATCTGACAATTTATTTTTACTGTATTCACTTCAACAATGGCACTAATTTGCTATGTCCTTAACTCCTATTTATTCATGACTTCTAAAAGCAGAGTCAATTAAAGAACAAAATGAAATGGTATACTCACAGCTGCTTTCAGCTTTCTTTAAATAATGTTGTACAAAGCTAAAAGGACAAAATCTTTAAGAATCTTCCCTTAATACCATAAATTAATCCTGCTTTCAGTAGTCTCTGAGTTTAGACAGTCTAGTTTTGTGGATAATAACAACCAAATACAATCCTAAGTTGCATTCAGAGGAAAAACGACCCCGTGTCATATCCCAGAATCCTGCTCTCTTAAAGCAAGTCCCCATTTAGGGCTTATGTGTGTGCCTGGCTCTCCTCAGGCTCAGCCGTGTTTAAGAGATTTCATCGGCACCACCGAAGCAATACTTTTTATTATTCACCTCCTACGTGGCAGAGGGTGTCAGAGGATACTCCCCCCGACCGCAACAGGACGTCAAACGTTTCTTCAGTTAACTTCGGAGTAACTCATGACAATCCTCCTTAGAAACCAAGGCTCTCACGCTTGGACTGGGTGAACAGATCCAATGAACTGTGAATCTCCTGCCCATCAAATTACAGTGCTGTCTAATGAAGGGTTTAACTTTTCTGCTCAGTTGGTGCTGCCTTTCAGTGAGGACCCAGCCCATCTGCGCCTGTTCACGCTGCTGCGAGACAGCAAACTCAGCTGGCTGGTAGAAACGCAGCAATGGGAAAGTGTCATTTAGTCTAGTCTTTGCAAAAATCAAGTTTGAAACAAATTACTGTAAATACAAAAAGTCTCCTAGACTCCACAGCTGACGTTGCCAGGTGGCCTCTGCAAGTCTGGGCAGCAGTGCCGTGCAGCGCTGGGAACTGTCACCCCCCCCAGGTGGGCTGTGTACACTTTTGAAGGGTGGCCTTTGCAAGTCCAGAGAGCAGTGCCATGCAGCGCTGGGAACTGTCACCCCCCCAGGGTGGGCTGTGTACACTTTTGAAGGGTGGCCTCTGCAAGTTCAGGGAGCAGTGCCGTGCAGCGCTGGGAACTGTCACCCCCCCAGGGTGAGCTGTGTACAATTTTGAACCTGATAGGCCTTAGCTCATTATTATGTGGATTACTATATTCAGAATAAATCAACAAACAGGCAGAAAAAGGGCCTCAGAAAGTGTAAATCTGTGACACACACTGCAGCCTTGTCTGCTAGTCTCTTAAATTGATTCTCTCAGATCTCCAGGTTTGATGACACTGAATCAGTGACTTCAAATTATGATAGGCACAAAAAAATGCAAATGAATGACAAGGAAACACTCCTCAGGGCCAGGGCTGTGCTCAGTGTGGTGGTTCTGAGGTGCGTAGAGCGGGAATGCAGCTGTTAGGATGACTTGGGGCCATGGACAGACTCTGTACACAACCCACTGCCTGCAAAATCTCCGGCAAGTGGTACAGCCTCTAGGCTAAATCCTGTTTTAAAAGTAAATACAGGTTGAGTATCCCTGATCCAAAAATCTAAAATTGGAAATGTTCTAAAACTCGAAGCTTTTTGAATGCCATTGATGCTCAAAGGGATGTTCAGATAAGGGATTAGAGGTGTTCGACCAGTAAGGATAATGCAAATATTCCAAATCTGAAAAAAATCCAGAATCCAACACGTTTCTGGTCCTAAGCATTTTGAATAAGGGATACTCAACCTCTAATTCCTGTTCTCAGAACTTTAGAGAGCTTTGGCCCCAACGAAAGGCAGAATCCTTATCAATTAGAGGCACATAATAAATATTTACAGATGAAAGAATGTGATATTTGAGCTTCATGTTGTAATATAATAATAATGACGAACACCTACAGATGAAACATCACCACCCGGGCACTGATGACAGGAAGGTGAGTGACAGATACGAGGTCCCTAACGCTATGGTGTCTACTTGTGTCTACCGAAAAGGCGAAAAAAGAATTTACCTTTCAAAATATGAGAACGTTTTATTATAGAGAAAAACGGGACGTTAGAAAACATATTGATGTAGTACCCTACTGAATATTCTTCAAATACAATGTTTACTGAATAATTTTTTACAAATAACTCACTAGTAAAATGTAATATGAATAAATGACTTCAGCACACTATGCCTTCTACGATTTCACTCTTGTACAAACGCTCATCAAAGATGATTTCCTGATTCGTGTATTCGAACGGACGACTGAAGTAGCAAGATGTTAAGACCACCGAGAAGTGTGCTAATTTACAGATGGGAACACACGAGGCTCGGCTGGACTCATGGCGCGGGATATGTGTGGAAGCAGACCCCGTGCAGGAGGAACCCACTTACCTGTGAGCAGGAGTCCCTGACGTGGCTCTGGATTTCATCCATCATGTCGGCGCCATAGGATACGGTGCCCAGGTGCAGCCGCTTAAATATCATTTCATTCTTGGTGAGTGTTCCTAGGATAAAGGGGACAACAGCAAACACATTAATGCTGGAGGCCTGCGGGAAGGCCCAGCTTTCCTCCTATGCAGGCATGCTGCATGCACATCCACGTGCTGAAGCAGCTGGGATGCCCGACTGTAAATACAAAGTAGCGTTAAGACTGTTACTTGCTACTATTTTCATTTTAATAGGAAGAATAAGATATTTTCTCCCTAGCATGTCAAGGTACCTTTATAACATTTTTGTGGTTTTTTTTTTTTTTTTTTTTTTTGGAGACTGGGTCTCACTCTGTTGCCCAGGCTGGAGTGCAGTGGCATTATCACTGCTCACTGCAGCCTCCACCTCCTGCGCTCAAGTGATCCACCTGCCTCAACTTCCCGAATAGCTAGGACTACAGGCGCACAACAACACACCCAGCTAATATTTTTGTTTTTTGTAGTGGCAGGGACTCCCTACATTGCCCAGCCTGGTCTCAAGTGATCCTTCTGTCTTGGCCTCCTAAAGTGTTGTGACTATAGACGTGAGCCACTGCACACGCAGCCTCTAACAACGTTTAATAATGGGAAGGGCTCTAGTTATATGAAGAAAAGTCCAGTCATTGTCTTTCAGTTCAGATCTGTTATTTGGAACAAATGCAACTTTTGCCTGCTCTGAAAGAGGCGGACATAAAACTAGAAAACTGAGTCACCACCTTTATAATTACAATATAGAACACTGCCTGAGAAAGACATCAACGAGCCCCAAATTAAGGTGTCCATTAATTTTTAAAAAAAATCTATTTCAAAAAATTAGGTCTTTTTAGCTGAACAGAAACGGATATTCCAGATGTGTTTAATCCTTAACATGTATGTGCATCCCTTGGAATGACAGACAGGAAGGACAGACAGAAAGAGAGGACGGCTTTTCTTTAGTGTTTTCCAAATACTGGGCTATCTGAGTGTGCTTCCCTAATGCCTGCTCCTCAAGTACCACAGTCCTTACTTAGGAGGACGGCCAGAAAAGTTGGGCCATGTATTAGGTGACAAAGAGATCTCACTTAACCTAAAAATACACATATTACATATGCATATGTTTTATTTATTTGGCTTTATAGAAGCAAAGTAGCACACAGAAGCTCAAATACCCTCTGGACATGTATGTCACGTGCTGCGATGCGTGGTGCTTTCACCTTGTCCCCGGGGGGTGTGTGCACTTATTTCACAACATGCTGCGATGCGTGGTGCTTTCACCTTGTCTCCAAGGGGTGTCTGCACTTACTTCACAACGGGCTGCAATGTGTGGTGTTTTCACCTTGTCCCCGGGGGGTGTGTGCACTTATTTCACAACGTGCTGCGATGCGTGGTGTTTTCACCTTGTCCCCGGGGGGTGTGTGCACTTATTTCACAACGTGCTGCCATGCGTGGTGCTTTCACCTTGTCTCCAAGGGGTGTCTGCACTTACTTCACAATGTGCTGCGACGCATGGTGCTTTCACCTTGTCCCCGGGGAGGGGTGGGGGCGGGGAGGTTTCTGTGCTTATTTCACAGCACATCCAAGAAGGGTTATTCACAGATACTGATGACATTATAAATCTGAGTATGAACAATGACACAGCCAATTGATTGCAATAAAAGTTGGACTTTTCACATGGTTGCAAAACATCCACAAAAATATTCACTCATTTTTATGTTTTTTGGCACACATGGTACTGGAATATAACCCAAACTATTTTCATGTCTATGGTACCCTCTAAGTGCGTGAGGATTAGAGCACAAAGTGAATCCCAAGACATCAGTTAGGATCAGAACTCAAGAGGTCAGCTGGCTCAGAGCCTTCCACCGGGACACCAGCACTTACTTTCAAAGACAAGGAAAATAGAGCTTACAATTACTATTTTAGAGATTGTTTTGATAAATGCTCTTAAAAGAGTGAATATAATAAAGTTTTAGAAATTCCAAACAGCAGCTAACTATCTACCTGAGATGCTTCTCAGTTCTATAGATTTTGCCTTCCACAAAGTTTTATGAAGCACTTTAAACTGGCTGTGCTCTGTGTACCTTGAAAAGATGTCTCCAAGTTTCATAAATCTAAGTGGAAACAAAATCATCAAAATTACATGAGAGTCAGTTTAAACCTTTTTGTTTTGTCATAGTACCCTTGTTAAATAAGTAGAATTAAGTTAAAATACTAGGCTATATTAAATAATGCAGTTAGCAACAACTCGGTCTCCAGCTAACATTTGAACATTTGTGCTTTATACATTTGTTTGTTTTTTGAGACGGAGTCGTGCAGTGGCACGATCTCGATTCACTGCAACCTCTGCCTCCCGGGTTCAAGCAATTCTCCTGTCTCAGCCTCCCCAGTAGCTGGGATTATAGGCACCGGCCACCACGCCCAGCTAATTTTTGTATTTTTAGTAGAGCCAGGGTTTCACCATGTTGGCCAGGCTGGTCTGGAACTCCTGACCTCAGGTGACCTGCCCGCCTTGGCCTCCCAAAGTGCTGGGATAACAGGTGTGAGCCACCACACCTGGCCTATGAGTGCTTTAAATAGCAAAAATGTGAGATGAAAAATGATAGTTCTATCACTGCCAACAGTTAAAAGATAATGAAACCTTATATTAACTCATATTAGGGTAAGTACCAAGTTTGCCTCTATTATGTGTGCCCAAGTAAGCAGCTCTCTGAAAAATTATTTAACAAATGTGCTAAGTTAAAAACATTCTACTTGGTGGATTGAGATAACAAAGTATTTCCTTTAGACTTTTTTCTCTTAGTGTGAAGCATGATAATTTAGGGTGGGGAATGGTAATGAGGCATAAATCCTATGCAGTTTGTAAACAGGACTATGATTAATGCCACTTTTTTAACCCAACTTTTTTATTATGAACAATTTCAAATGTAAAGTTAAAAGAATATTATAATGAACACCTGTATAGCTCCTACCAAGAGTGGATTTTAAATGACTGTGCAAGTATGCAAAGAACCCTAGAGAAAGAAATAGCATTTCATTTTCCATCCAGTCCTCGCTCGGTATGTTTGTTGGGTGGCTGTGACAGGTCCTGGGTGTGGAGTCAGCTGCAAGCGCAGAGCTCCCACTGGATGCGAGCTGCTGTTGTCCAAGGCCCCCCAGCCTCGGGCTCCAGTCTCAATGTCCTCACAAAGGGGTATGTGTCCTCACCGCAACCCACGTGCAACCCACAGCCCAGCCTCGCCTCTCCCTCAACAGCCTGCACCTCCCTGTCCCTCAGCACCTGCTGAGACATCTGCAAGGGGCCTGTCTGGCCCCGCTGGCCTCTCCCTACGGGTACCGTAACCGAGAAGGGAAAGACCTCCCACTTAGCCTCCTCACTGTGCAAGCACTGCAGGGTGGTCCAAGGATGACACAAGGGCACCCAGGTGACATGCCTGACCCAGTCAGTCCTAAATAAACGAGAGCTACTCTTCCACAGCCACCATCACCAACACCAACCTTTCCTCACTTTCTGGATTCAACTACCTCCCAAACATTCTCAATCCTCTCAACCCCACCTCAGACATGGAGTACGCCCCTCCTGAAGCTCCTTCGCTCTGCCCTCTCACCACGCGTCCTGACTGCAGTCTCTTCCGTGGTTTCCTGAGCTCAGCTCCAACATTCTTTAACCTACCTTCCCAGCAGTGCTATTTCCAAAGACAAACACCTCCTCATTCTAGTGCGTTGCTTTTAGTGACCATCCGTGCCTCGCCACTGCTTACAAATCAAAGCATCCACTCCTTAGATGGAAACAAGTCTCTGCACAGCCCGGCCTATGGCTGCTCCTCGTGGCACAGCACAGGGCTCCAGAGAGCTGCCCATCTGCAGCAGGAGCTACAGTTCTCCAAGCAGACAGTGACTCCCACATTCCCATGAATATCAAGTTAACTGAGAATTTGTGTATTCATTTGGCAAAAACTCATGCAAATGCATCACTACCCATTGAGCTTGGGAGTAGATAACCCTGGGTCCAAATCCTGCTGTAACCTGCAGGCCGCATAACTTCATAGAGTTGATTTAAGCTCTCCAAGCCTCAGTTTATTCACCTGTAAAATACGGAATACGCCTCGTATGTTGCATGGATAAAAATGAATAAGACAATGCACAAAGTGCCCCAAACACAAGGAGGGTGAGGACTCCTTTCCTAAAGAACCCCACAGCATAAAAGGGAGAGAGGCTGCAAGAGATCATGCTACTGAGAGGCACTAATGCAGGGTCCACGTGGTGCAGTCACAGGAGACGGCACTCCCGGGAGTGGTGGCATCTGACCTGTGACTTGAAGAATTAATATGAATTTACTAGTGGTTTCCACAAGAGAAGCGCTCCAGGAAGAGGGAGCTGTTTAAGTGGCTTGCATATGGGTCTGGGAGCAAAGACAAATGCCTGTGAATGGAAGAGACACACACAAGAGAAGGGCTGGAGAGGGAGGAGTGGGTGAGGAGCACTCTAGGTCCCATTAAGAGAGCACAGCGAAGCAGAGAGCTTCCTGTCCACCAAGAGGGCATGCATAGCCAGGCTCAGGAGTCCCGGCTTCATTCTGGATGGGCCCTGTCCAGGTAACAGAGTTAACTGAGGCATTATTCTAAGGACAGAGTGGTGGGGGTCAAATGTGGGAGAAAGAACTGGTATCAAGGTCTAGGTGAAGGATGATGTGGCAGCAGGCATCAAGATAGAAAGGAAGAGGCAAATGCATGAAATCTTCAGAAGTCTAGAAAAGAGCATCAACTGGACTTGGGAACTGAACGTGGAGGCTCTGGATCCAAGACCTCGAAGAGCAGCTCAGGCTGACTGACTTGCTCAGGGAGGCCCTCAACAAGAAACAGGAATTAAGAAAGTAGATAGCTTTGGGAGAAGGGGAGAACATACAGATGGTGAGTCTGAAGTGGCTATGGGACAGTCACTCTGCCTCCTGCGAAGGAGGAACATCTTTCCTCATACTGATGTTCTGTTCCCATATCCTCTTTGGTGCAACGCCAACTTCTAGGTTCTGTATCCATTGAAAAATCCCCCAATACCACACAGTCTTGATGACTGCAGCTTATTTAAGTTTTGAAATCTGGTAGTGAGTCCTTGAACTTTCTTCTTTGTCAAAATCACTTCAGCTATCCTGCTCCTTTGACTTAAAAATTAATTTAGAAATAATCTTAACTACAAAACGAATCTCGATAGAAACTGAATTAAACCTGAATATCAAAAAGAGAAGTGACATTTTTAGTGTGTGGAGACTTTAGGTCCATGAGCAAAATCACTCTCTGTTTATTTCGGTTTCTTTCATGAGTGTTATGTAGTTTTCAGCCCACAAGTCCCATACATTTTATATTGGATTCACAGCTAAGTACCGCGTTTTTTTCAAGGAATTATAAACGGCACTGTACTTTTCATTTCAGCTGGCACAAATTCACTGCAAGCGTAGCTACACCATTGGTTTCTGCATGTGGACAGTCTGCTCTGTGACCCTGCTGAACTCACTGGCTCACAGAATTTTTTGTACATTCCTTGGATTTTCTAGGTAGATAGTTAGGCCATCTGCAGAGAGGGACAATTTTCTTTCTTTAATTTTAGCTCGATTTCTTCCTTTCTGATATCCATACCTTGCATTCCCCTTTCTTAACGTACTGCACTATCTAGAGTGCTGGCACTGCTGGACAAGCACCCTCGCTTCCTCCCTGACCTAGGGAAAGCGTGCGTCTCCATCACACGGAGTAAGGCCTCAGCCTCAGCTCTTTAAGATTCTCTTCAGCAACCTGAGGATGTTCCCCTCTAATCCTTGTTTTCCGAGTTTCCTTCCTAAAGCATGAACGAGGGCTACATTTGTCAGATGCTTTTCTGCATCCCTTCCTGCCCTTTATACCCAGGGCTGTTCTATTAAGGTCATTGCGGTATTTTCCTCCTAATTACAGATCAGGCTAGCATTAGATACAACTATTACATGATAGTGTAGAGTCTTATCAAGGTGAAACATGAAATCCTAAGTCCCTGAGTAGCTGTTTTATCTCCTTAAACTAAACATAATATAATGTATTTTAAAGTGCAACAAACTTCTCTATTAAGAAGAGAATTTTTGATCTGTAAAATACAAACCCCTACATCTAAATATAGTAAAATTAAGCTACAGGACAAGCTATGGTCCTAATGGACACCCACATAGATAGTCATGGAATTCCACATCCCACCTGTCTCACTAAAAAGTAGATGTATTACCAAAAATACCCACAATATATAAAATGTGTAATATTTACTGAGTGCCTCATAACACGCGATGAGAACGGCCGGCTGCGTCTTGCTAGTCCCTGTGGTGTCTGGGTTGTCTCTGTCTCCTCTCTGGGTCGTCTCTGTCTTCTCTCTGGGTCGTCTCTGTGTCCTCTCTGGGTCATCTCTCTGTCTCCTCTCTGGGTCGTCTCTGTCTTCTCTCTGGGTCATCTCTCTGTCTTCCCTCTGGGTCGTCTCTGTCTTCTCTCTGGGTCATCTCTCTGTCTCCTCTCTGGGTCATCTCTCTTGTCTCCTCTCTGGGTCATCTCTCTGTCTTCCCTCTGGGTCGTCTCTGTCTTCTCTCTGGGTCATCTCTGTCTTCTCTCTAGGTCATCTCTCTGTCTCCTCTCTGGGTTGTCTCTGTCTTCTCTCTGGGTCATCTCTCTGTCTTCTCTGGGTCGTCTCTCTGTCTCCTCTCTGGGTCGTCTCTGTCTCCTATCTGGGTTGTTTCTCTGTGTCTTTTCTCTGGGTCGTCTGTGTCTCCTCTCTGGGTCGTCTCTCTGTCTTCTCTCTGGGTAATCTCTCTCTCTCCTCTCTGGGTCATCTCTCTGTGTCTTCTCTCTGGGTCATCTCTCTGTCTCCTCTCTGGGTAATCTCTCTGTCTTCTCTCTGGGTCATCTCTCTGTCTCCTCTCTGGGTCATCTCTCTGTCTTCTCTCTGGGTCATCTCTCTGTGTCTTCTCTCTGGGTCATCTCTCTGTGCCTTCTCTCTGGGTCATCTCTCTGTGTCTTCTCTCTGGGTCATCTCTCTGTCTCCTCTCTGGGTCATCTCTCTGTCTTCTCTCTGGGTCATCTCTCTGTGTCTTCTCTCTGGGTCATCTCTCTGTCTACTCTCTGGGTCGTCTCTCTGTGTCTCCTCTCTGGGTCATCTCTCTGTCTTCTCTCTGGGTCATCTCTCTGTGTCTTCTCTCTGGGTCATCTCTCTGTCTTCTCTCTGGGTCATCTCTCTGTCTTCTCTCTGGGTCATCTCTCTGTGTCTTCTCTCTGGGTCATCTCTCTGTGCCTTCTCTCTGGGTCATCTCTCTGTGTCTTCTCTCTGGGTCATCTCTCTGTGTCTTCTCTCTGGGTCATCTCTCTGTCTTCTCTCTGGGTCATCTCTCTCTCTCCTCTCTGGGTCATCTCTCTGTGTCTTCTCTCTGGGTCATCTCTCTGTCTCCTCTCTGGGTCATCTCTCTCGTCTCCTCTCTGGGTTATCTCTCTGTCTTCCCTCTGGGTCGTCTCTGTCTTCTCTCTGGGTCGTCTCTGTCTTCTCCGTGGGTCATCCCTGTCTTCTCTCTGGGTCGTCTCTGTCTTCTCCGTGGGTCATCCCTGTCTTCTCTCTGGGTCTTCAGCTGCTGAGCGTGCATCTCCCCTACTGCAGTGGAATCTTCAGGAAGGCAGTGTCTATATTATCCCAACTCTATCCCCAGAACCTGACTCCTAAATAGCAGCCAAAAAAGTTGCTGATTTAAATTTTTAACAAAGAATGATGATAACGAGACTAATTTATGAAACAAGGATGGTGGAAGGTATATAGAAGACTGCTATAAACAGAAACCAAACACTTGCACTACTGTTTCTGCCCTGGATGAAAATATTTTCTGTGTGGAATCCAAAGTTGGAAATATTATATAAAAATCCAGAAGATACCTTCTATATTTAGTTCTTTCCTGTCCTTAAAAATAATTGAGATTTATTTGAAAAATCTGTTTTTTACCTTGTTATTGACGTTGCAAAGTGCAGCTAGCGTAGGATTCTCATCACAAGTTTGGCAACATGCAGATAAATTTAAAGCCACACAAGATCTTTCGGAAAAGCCCCACAATTTATAGTAATTGATTTTTGAAACTGTGTGCTATTAAGTTATTAATCCCTGTCTCACTCCTTCCGGGCTGCTATAACATGGTGGCTCACACCTGTCACTCCAGCACTTTGGGAGACCAAGATAGGAGGACGGCTCGGGCCCAGGAGTTCAAGACCAGCCTGAGCAACACAGTGAGACTCGATCTCTATCAAAAATTTAAAAATTAGCTGGGTATGGCGGCACACACCTGTAGTCCCAGCTACTAGGGAAACTGAGGCAGGAAGATCGACTGAGCTCAGGAGTTTGAGGCTGCAGTGAGCTGTGATGACGACACTGCACTCCAGCCTGAGTCACAGAGCAAGACCCCCTCTCAAACCAGCCCAGGTGACACAGCGAGACCCTGTCTCAAAAAATAAAAATAAAAATAAAAAAAATACCATAAACCAAGTGGTTTATAAACAACAAACATTTACTTCTCATAGCTCTGGCGGCTGGGAAATGCAAGATGAGGTACCAGGAGATCTGGTGTCTGATGAGGGCCCTCATCATGGTGGAGCCTTCTCGCAGCGTCCTCAGGGGCTGCAAGAGGGAATCTGCCTCCCTAGAACCTTGCTTACAAGGGAACCAATCCCATTCATGGGGGCTCTGCCCCATGACCCAGTCACCTCTCTTAATTAGTACCATGCCATCATCTGGGACTCAGTTTCAACACAGGGATTTTAGAGAGAGATGAATATTCAGACCACACGATACCTGACTGTAACGTATCTGCTGTCAGAAAAAACAGGGAATATCACTGCATTGTGAATAAAGCTATTCTAATGACACATATAAAAATTTAAAAAGAAAATGGGAGGAGAGGCTTGGCATACGTGGAATTTGCCATGTGCGAAAATTATTCTTTAAACATCATGTACATTCTGCCCTCAGACATGACATAATACCCCCTTTTACTTACACAGTCAGCCAAAAAGCAATGAGAAAAATTGTAGACAGTGAAAGATTCAAGTTTTCTGGATATGCAACTTTATAAGAGGTTTTAAATAACACAGTTTTCTTAGAGGAAATCAATGAGTAAGATGGTTATAAACATAATTATGTGCCAATTTCACTTTGCTAGACCAATGTATTTCTGATGCTTTAGTAGAGCAGTTGATTTGAACAGTGAAATGTTGATTTTGGGTGTCTAATGGTCAAAATTTCCACTTTCCTGGTAATAATACCATTTCAACATATGGAATACACACTAGAAATCCCTCATGGTATGTGGGGCATCAACCTTGCTGTGTGTGTGTGTCTGTGTCTGTGTGTGTGTGTCTGTGTCTCTGTGTGTGCTTGCACGCATGGATGCACGCACACATGCCTATAGCTGGAATAAAACCAAAACAGACAGAAAATGTCATTTTTGTGTGTAAATTTGAAAGATATTAAATGCAAGGAACTTAAATCCAGGAACGTATGTTCTTTTCACCCCTTCTACATTTTTAAAAGGAAATGTTAAATTCCCTCAGGAAGACAGCCTCCTGAAAGCCCCGTGGCCATCGCTCCTTTTTGGCAACATGGACCTAGGGCAGCTCTTTCATCTGAGCCCCCACCTCACTCCTTCTCTTGGTGCTGCTGAAACTAATCTGAGCCATATCATTTCAACCATGGGCACGTCAGTATCATTTGTGAAAGAAAGACACTTTAAACAGAACCGAAATACTATCACACCAGAAAGCCACAATAACTCCTCCATGTTAAACAGAAGTCAGGGTTCTAATTTCCAGGTGTCTCGTGTGTCATAGTTTTTTACACTGCTTGTCTGAAGTATGGATCCAGGAAAGGTCTCTTGAGCCTCTTTTACTCTACAGCTTTCTCCTCCATCTCTTTCTTCCTTGAAATTGATTTGTTAAAGAACCTGGACTGACGGTTTCAGTTCCCACAATCTGCACTTGGCCACTGGCTGTTTCTCCTGTGCCTGTGGGCCTTGTGTTTCCTGTGAGCCACGGCTGGGCAAGGCTGGCGAGGCGAGGTTCCGTGGAGACTGCTGCAGTGCGGGGAGCGTCCTTCCATCAGGAAGCAGGGTGTCTGGCCGCCTCCTCTGATGTAAACAGCCGCCCACAATCGATTCCTAGGCCCACGAATTCATCATGGGTTGAAAGTGGCATATAGTTGAGGTACTTATCATTGACTTTGGGACATCTTTTTCTGGAGAAGAAAACTCTGGCATTTCTAAATGCAAAAAATCCACATGGACAACGGATGTTTTCCAAAAACAAAGTTACATCATTTATAATCACTCCATTCACAGACTCTTTCTAGACAGTAAATCAGGGATTTTAAAGCACTATTTTAATCCAGTGCTTTAGTTAGATGTCCTTTCTCAGCCTGGTGGTAGTATTTCAAGTTCTGAGATTCCCAACTTCAGCTATGCTATTATACTTTGCTTCTTACTGCTGCTTGGGGAAAACTGAGAGGAATTCTACATGTACACAAAGACCCCTTGAAAATACTGGAGACCAGATAGCTGTCACAGAAACACACAAGGCGACGCTAAAATACTGAATATAATATCTGTGCATTTATGCAGTTAGTTGAAAATAATTTAAAAGATAACTGAAACTTAGATTTGAACTATTTTTCCTTTTGAGTTATGTTTATAAAGCTTTGTATCTCAGTAGATACCAAAAGTCTTATTCAGTTACTTAATTGGAGCCAGGGAGAATGAAATGGAGAACTATCAGTCCATTTTCTGTTGCTATAACCAAATACCTGAGACTGGGTAATTACTTTTAAAAAGGAATTTATTTCTTACAGTTCTGGAGGCTGGAAAGTCTGAGGCTGAGGTGCTGCATCTGGTCAGGGCCTTTCTGCTGGTGGGGACTCTCTGCAGAGTCCTGAGGCACTGCAGGCCGCCCCATGATGGGAGCAGGCTCATGAGGGCCAAAGTGGCTTTTATAACAGACCCACTCTTGTGACAACTAACACTCCATGAAAACCCACTGATCCATTCACCCATTAATCCATGAGTAGATTCATTCATTCATGAGAGCAGATCCCTCATGACCCACTTGCCTCTTAAAGGCCCCACCTCTTAATAGTGTCACACTGGGGGTGACATTTCAGTAAGAGTTTTGGAGGGGGCAAACATTCAAACTGTATAACAAATTTAGAATACTTTCTCAAAGCTGAGTAATTTAAAAATACTATAATTTTAGTGTTTGTATTTAGGTCTATGATCCATTTTGAGTTAGCTTTTAGGTACAAGTGGGATAAGTATCCAACTTCATTTTTTGCATGGGATATCTAGTTGCCCAGCACCATTTGTTGAAAAGACTGTTCTTTCTCCATAGAATTCTCTTGGCATCCTTGTTGAAAACCCAATGACCGTTAAGTGTTTGGATTTATTTATGGCCTCTCACTTCTAGTCCATCAATCTATGTGTCTGTCCTTATGCCCGCACCACATACCACATTGTCTTGATTACTGTAGCTTTGTATTAGGTTTTGAAACCAGGAGCTGCTGCCAGGTGTAATGGCTCACGCCTGTAATCCTGGCATTTTAGGTGCTGAGGCACGAGGATCACTTAAGCCCAGGAGATCAAGGTTTCAGTGACCCACAATTGCGCCACTGCACTCCAGCCTGGGTGACAGAGCAAGACCCTATTTCAAAAACAAAACAAAACAAACCCCCAACCTCACATCTTTCACCCACCCCCCACTCTGCAGCCCACATTCCTCAGATGCATATGTCTTTTTTCTTTTTTTTAAAGAAGAAATCATGAGTTGCAAGTCCTCTAACTTTGTTTTTCAAGATTGTTGTAGCCATGCTGAATCCCTAGTATCTCCATGTGAATTTCAGAATCAGCTTGCCAATTTATGCAAAGGTAGCTGGGATTTTAGTAGGTATTACACAGCACCTATAGATCAAAGAAGCTAGAATTGTTGCCATCTTAACACAATGAAATATTTTTTGATGCACTGTAAATACAATTGTTTTCTTAATTCTATCTCTGGATAGTTCATTGTTAGCAAACAGAAATACAATTTCATTCTTGTGTGCTGATCTTGCGTCCTACAATCTTACCAAACCCCTTTAATTAATAGAGGGCTGGGTGACTCCTGAGGATTTCCTACGGACATGGCCATGTCACACATACAGAGAGAGTTTTGCTCTCCTTTACAACGTGGATGCCACCTTCTTGCTCTTGCCTAACTGCATTGGCTGGAACCCTGAATGCTCGCAGCAGCATTAGTCGTAGTAGGCAAAAAGTAGAAACAACCCATGTCCATCACCTTATGAAGGGATAAATAAAGGGTGGTGTATCCACATGATGGAATATTATTTGGCAATAAACAGAAATGAGGCACTGATATACGCTACAATGCGAATGAACCAGTAAAAGAGCATATGCCGGTGAAGGAGGCCGGCAGGGACTGCATAGGTCTGACTCATTTACGTGGAACGCCCAGGACAGGCAAGTCCTCAGAGATAGAAAGTAACCAGGGGCTGCCTGGGGTACGGGCGATGAGAGGGAAGGATGGGGAGTGCCAAGGTTGCTTTTTGGGGTGATGAGAATGTTTTAAAGTTAGATTGTGGTGAGAGTTGAGTAAGAGAGTGATGTATCCTGACAGTTGAACATTTGAATTAAACAAATGCATCGTATCTTCTAAAATGTTTCCGTTGCTAATCAATCATGTTATCAGTAGCTTAAAACTGATATATTCAAATAAATGACTAACACTTCTCATCAATGAACGATGAAGTTTTTGGGTTTGTTATTCTGTCCATGTGAATAAATGTAATCACACCTTGTTGGGTTAAAAAAACTGCAATACTTATGCAGACATTCCTTCAGGGGAGTGGCACATGTACTTTCTTCACATATGAAGATGAAGCCCAAAAATATTTTTTAAATCTCGATGATTTTTTAATTTCATAACTTGCTAATTTCAGACTTTCCTTCACCTCTTATGCAGTAGTAGATAATATAGAGTCTGTAATACAAAATTATTTTTCAAATCTTACCTCAAATGCTCTCCATGATTTCAAACACTGATGATTTCTACAACTTTTGTCATTTTAATACGACAGAAATTAATATGCCCCCGAATTGGAAGCTTTGAAAAAGGGAGGAATGAGTGACCCAGAGAGTAAGGGTGCCGCCACGCCAAAGAGAATCACGGCTTGGCTATGGTATGTAGCTATACAGACAGAAAATGTCTTTTGACAAAAGGTTTCTGATTTCTTAAAAAAAAAAAAAAAAAAAAAGCTGCAGCTCTTTAATGAAAAAGAGTTTTTTTGGGACTATAATGAACAAAGCAGGCAAAGAGGAAATTAATTTCTAGGGAAAAAGTCCTGCAGGCATCATTCTCAGAGTGGCAACAGATGTGATCCACGACTGAGCCGAAGAGACAGTGTCTGAGACACAGCTGCAGAGGTTTTAGACCAGATATTCCTGAATTGTGAATTGGCCTCACCCCTAAACTCTACCACACCACCATATAAGAGGGAGCCAGTGATTTTAATATATAAACAAAGGTAACACTGAGATATGCCACGCACCCAGAGCAATAAACTTTCTTGTGAAGATTCTAGTTAAACAAAGTAAGACACATATATAATAACGGATGTATCAAAACACAAACTTACTTAGACCTTACAAGAAATGGAAACAAAACTTAAGTGATAAGGCTAATTTGCCAATCTTTAAAGTATGCTTTGCATTTTGAAAATATTTGATACTTTTTAAAAGTGAAGCCAAATATATTCAAAGTCAATGACACTGTTTAAAGTGAAGTCAAATATTATATTCAAAGTCAAATACAGTCTCTGCAAATCAGGCTTTCTCTAAACTATGATTCTCAGTACTGTATGCATCAGTTAAGTATCTGTATGTGTTAATATCTCAACTGGCCCACGCACCCCCAAAATGTTAATTACAGCACTCATATCCAAGGACACACATTAGTAAAAACAGTACCAGTAAGGCTACTCATGTTTGCTGTAACTGAATACCCGGTTATTAGCATCATGCATAAGAGACTTGGTTTAAAAAACATTTCGAAGTCTTACCTGTGAGATTTGCTTGCCTCGTATGCACTCACTAGCACACACGTCATGCTTGCCTGCCCTTACAAACTGGGAAAACAGCTTTCCCCTTCATGATGATGCCGTCTTGTGAAACTTATATGTGATTCAATTCTGAACAACATGGCATTTTGGGTAATGGATGCTATAATTAAAATGTGAGTCCTAAAAAACCTGTTGTTTTAGTGTGTGTTTTTAGTAACGGCTTTGTTCTACATGAAGATAAAACCTCCCTAACAAAGGAATTAATGTATTGCTTTAATAGGCTGCACCCTGAGTTAAGTTTTAAAATTTATGAGTTCTCTGCAGCATTGTTCTTTAAACAATGGCACTGTCAAATGCAACCAGTGAGAAGATTAAAGTTCTCCCAGCAGATTAAGTACAAATTATCTGTCCTCCTGTTTCAGCATCATTTGTTCATTTATCAGCCGGCGTCGAGTATTTCTGGTCAGTGTCAATATGCTCTGCATCCTTGCAGTTCACAGATGTCTACGCTTGTCGAATGAACTGCTTTATGTTTCACGCACTGGTGGCCGCAGATGTGTCACTATAGCAACATCATTAATTTCAGATCTTACCGGAAATGTGCACTCCAATCAAACCTAATTATACCACATTGCTTTCTTGTCCACAAGAAGGAAACTATAATGCAATTATTGGGATACTTCATTTTCTATTCTGCCATGGCAAATGAGAGAACCACTGTGATGGACGCTTCTTATCCAAAAGCTTATTGATGAAGCACAGACCCCATTTACAATCATGCAAAGGACCACCTTCCAATTATGTTAGTAACATAAGGCTCCTGAGACAGCAGTTCACTCTCCATCACTTCAGCTGAAACTCAAGGCACTTGGAAGATATCTGCAAACTGCCTTATGCCTCAACATGCCTCCTCTGATACCGAGAACCGGGACACTTTATAATATCAAACAACCATCCATAGTTACAGAACCTCTGCTGTGACTGAGGCCCCCAAGGTGATTGCAAAAGCCTGACTTCTGATTTACACACTGAAGGGCAGAGCAAAAGAGCAGAATTATTTATATGACTAAAATACGGAATACAACATAGAAAGATCTTAATTATTTAAGTTCCTGGAATAAAACAACCGATTAGCAGTAAATACATGCACTGGTTTCACCAGGGTACTAGAGGCCTCACAAAGGCAAGGGGGCATAACCAGCTGTTTTCAGAGTTGAGAGTGATTTCTATTTCTCTGTTGGCCTGGGTGCCCCTGTTATCTAGAGCTGTGTAACAAACTATCACAACATTTTAGTGACAGACAACACATTTCTTTTGCTCAGAAGGGTTAAAGGATTTGCCTAACATCACACATAGCTGGGGGGCACCAAGACTCAATCCCAGATTTGATTCCAAAGCCCTTTCCAATTGAGGATATGAAGTACATAGGAAACTAGATAGGAAACTACATAGGAAACTAGATAGGAAACTACAGGCACAACTCAGAGACAGTGGAAGGGCTTGGTTCCAGACCTGGGCAATAAAGTGACTATCACAACAAAGTGAGCCACATGACTTTTTGCGTTTCCCAGTTCATAGAAAAGTGATGTTTACACTATAGTAAGTCTATTACATGTGCAATTAGTAGTATGTCTAAAAAACAATATACCTACCATAATTTAAAAATATTTTAAAAACGTGCTAACAATCATCTGAGCCTTCAGCAACTTTTAATCTTTTTGCTGGTAGAGGGTCTTGTCTTAATGTTGATGGCTGCTGACTGATCAGGGTGGTGGTTGCTGAAGTTTGGACTGGCTGTGGCAATTCCTTAAATAAGACAACAATGAAGTTTGCCACATGAACTGACTCTTCCTTTCACAAAAGATTTCTCCATAGCATGCCATGTTGTTGGATAGCATTTTACTCACAGAACTTCACTTGAAACTGAAGTCGATGCTCTCAGACCCTGCCACTGCTTTATCAACTTAGCTTATGGAATCTTCTAAATCCTTGGTTGTCACTTTAACAACATTCACAGCATCTTCTCCAGGAGTGGATTCCATTTCAAGAAATTACTTTCTTTGCTCATTTGTAAGAAGCACCTCCTCATCTGTTTGAGTTTCATCCTGAGGTTGCCACAATTCAGTCATCTTCAGGCTCCACTCCTAATTCTCACGCTATTTTCACCACATCTGCAGCTCTTTCCTCCGCCGAGGTCTTGAAACCTTCAAACGGTCATCCCTGAGGGTTGGAATCAACTTCTTCCAAACCTGTATGAATGTTGACCTCCTCCCAGGAACCACGTATGTTCTTAATGGCAACTGGAATCATGAATCCTTTCCAGAAAGTTTTCAATTTGATTTGGCCACATCCATCAGTAGATCCATTAGTAGAGACAGGGTTTCACCATGTTGGTCAGGCTGGTCTCAGACTCCTGACCTCCAGTGATCCACCTGCCTCAGCCTCCCAAAGTGCTGGGATTACTGGTACGAGCCACTGCGCCCAGCCCCAGAAGATTTTTTTAAAAACTACTCTAATGGTTTTAGGATTGCTAAAACTGTTTCTTCTGAGTCATTTTTAACAGCTTACACTTTTCTTCTGAGAATTTTTCTATTACTCAGCTTTTTAGATTTACTGGTTATAAAACATTGTCATTCTCTTAAAATTTCTTTTAAATATCAGATACATCTGTATCTATGTTTCTCTTCTCTTTTGTAATATGTGTTCATGCTTTGTCTTACTTTTTTTTTTTTGAAATGGAGTTTCACTCCTGTTGCCCAGGCTGGCATGCAATGGTGCGATCTCGCCTCACCAGGATCTCCGCCTCCTAGGTTCAAGTGATTCTCCTGCCTCAGCCTCCTGAGTAGCTAAGACTACAGGCATGCACCACCATGCCCGGATAATTTTTGTATTTTTAGTAGAGAAAGGGTTTCTCCATGTTGGTCAGGCTGGTCTCGAACTCCTGACCTCAGGTGATCCACCTGCCTCAGCCTCCCAAAGTGCTGGGATTATGGGTGTGAGTCACTGCGCCCGGCCCACCTTTTCTTACTTTTTAAAGATCAGAATTTTGAAAGTGTGTTTATTTTGTTGTCTTTTCAAAAGTCTGACAGGACGTATTAATCCTTGATGGTTTTATCAAGTCACTGCTTTCTGTTGTTATTTTCTTTCCTTGAATTTATTTTACTATTCTTAAGTTGTCCATTTAGATAATTTTTAGGCTTTCTTGTTTTTCTATTTAAAAAAATGAAGGAAAGTTCCTATAAAACCTTGATTTTGTACATTCATGGGCTTTGATATAAAGTGATTATATTATTATTTAGTTCTAGGCATTTTTAATCTGTATTATTTTTGGATCTATGCTATTTAAAAGCATATACTTCAATTTCTAAAAATGCAGAGATTTAAAAACTTATTTCTTTGTTATTAACTTCTAACTCATCTCTTTTTTATTGTGATCAGAAATATCCACTCTTTAAAATTTATTGAAATTTGACTCATGGCCTAGTATGTATCAAATTTTTGTAACTTTCTCATACATGTCCGATAAGCACGTGTTTCTAGTTGTTAGATAAATAACTCTATATATGTCCATAAGATCTAAACTGACAATTATGCTATTCAAATCTTCTGAACTGCCTGCTTGGCTAATCAATAAACAAAAGAGATCTAAACATTTCTTCCTGTGGTTGACAGAAAATAATCAATTTCTCCCTGTATCAATTCTTGCTTTATGTATTGAAGCTATTTTATTAAGTACACAAACATTTTGAATTGAACCTTTTACGTAGTGACCCTCTTTCTTAAATAACTTTTTTCATTTTAAGGTTTATTTTGCTTAATATTAATCAAGGTAGATATACCAGTTTCCTTCTGATTCATACTGGTCTACATGCTTTTTTTAATGTTTCCTTTATTAACAGCTTGATCCTTTATTTTCCTCTAAATATTAAATGGTTTAATCTTTTATGGCTTTTATCTTTACATAAATAAACCTTATTAAATTTTTTGTTTCTCTTAGTTCTTGAACATTCTATTTTGAAATCCATCCATGTTTCTGTCAATATCCATACTCCATTGTCACTACTATTTAGTATTCAACTGTAAGAACATTCCACGATTTATTGGTCCATTCTATTTTTGATAAACTTTTTTATGTTACATCTAGACAGTTGCTTGCTTTTGTTAACCATTAGAATGCTATGAATACTCTTATGCATGTCTTCTGGTGTAGATGTGCAAACATTTCTTTAGGGAACAGAAGCAGGAGCAAAACGGCTGGAGAGTAGAACACATGCATATTCAATGTGACTGACGATAGAACACGTGCATATTCAACTTGACTGATGATGCCAAAATGTGTTTTACCAAGTGATGCGCTAACTTAAGTTCCCACCAAGAGTGAACAGGAGTTTCTGATTCCTCCTAGGCTTGCAAACACATCAGATCTTTCAATGTGAGAAGAAATGATATCTTTATTATGCTAAGGTATTCTATTCATGAAGATAGTATGCCTACGTATTTCGGTCTTAAGGGCTTTCAAATTTTAAAAACTTACATCCATTTAAGTCTTACGTATTTTTGTCTACATTTATTTTTAATGATTTTATACTTTTTGTTGTTATTCTAACTGGTGTTTTGGCATTAAATGTCCTAATGGTTGCTGGTGTAGAGAATTGCCGCTGAATTTGGATATTAAGCTCATACATATGAATAAATTCTCTTAAAATTCTGAACATTTTCTTGAAGTTTCTTTTGCTTTTTCTATGAATTTGTTTTCTTTGGGAACAGTATGGTTGTTCATATTTTGCTACTTTGATTTCATGCTGGTGATTCTTCATTTTTGATTATATTTATCAATAAAGACTAAGTTGTTTGTAAAGTAAGCTGGGGTGGGTTTCTTCTGAAGTTCCATAAACCTGTTCCTCCAAAGGGCTGGTTTCCAAATCAAGGGCTGTCTGTGAACTCTGCGTAAGGGGCAGGGCACATGAACCAGTGAGTGCTTCTCCCCAAAAGCCTCTCCACGTTGGGAAAGCAGCCCTCACAGGTGGCGCATGAGCAAATCCTGCTCTCACAGGCGCTGCTCACGGTGGCCTGATGGCTTCCCGTGCTGCCCCACACATCTGTCGGCTCCAGGTCTGGGGCTCGTCCACCCCTCGGTTCTGCGGGACGTTTCTCCCATCCATGTGGGGTCTCCTCAGCAGCCACTAGCAACTTCGGTCTGCTTTGCTCTGCTCTCACCTGCAAACTGATTCCAACTGTTTTCCAGAAATAACTCAATTTCTGGATCCTCTAATATTTTTACTCCTGCTTGTTTTCTGTGCATTATCATGGATTTATTTATTCTTTAAACATTTTTCTGTAGATTTCATGAGGTTGGGAAGGGAAAATCCTAACACTCTTTCTCAGTCTACCTTTTTGAACCAGAAGCCCCTCAAATTGCTCTCCGAGTCACTGGGATTCATAAACATTGCTCTCTTGGCCAAGTTCCTCAACCTCTCACAAGACAAAGTCTAATGGAACTCAAACACAAATCCAACAACTGAACTTTCAATTACACTAAACTTACAAATTCATCATGAGAGCTGACACAAAGAATACTGAATTTCTACTTCTGAGATAATAGTATGACTTCCAAAACAGAGACTCCTCAACTTATGATGGGGTTGTGTCCCAAGAGACCCATCCTCAGTAGAAAATGCATTTAATGCATCTCACCTTCCGAATACCATGGCCTAGACCTGTCTACCTTAACTGTGTCAGAACCCTTACATTACCTGACAGTTGGGCAAAATCGGCTAACACAAAGAATATCTCATGTAATTTCTTGAATACCGTATTGAAAGTGAAAAAAGAATTGCTGCACGGATAGTGGAAGTATAGTCCCGAGTGAAGCTACTGCACCACCATCGAGTTCGGGTGAAGCTACCGCACCACTCGATCAAAGTCGCATCAGGTCGAGCGACTGTGAAGCTGGGGACCGTCTGTGTGCCCTTTCCATTAATTCCTCAGGTTCCTGCCTCTGTGTCTTCTATGCACGCAGCCGCTGTGAATGGAGCTTTATTATTCGGTCTATTCTCCACTACGTATTAGAGACCTATTTTGTTATTTTAATCTGTAACCTGCCACTTTTGCTATATCTGCAAATATTTGTTTCTTCCTTTAGTCTTATTTCTATTTGTCTTGCTGCAATGGCTAGAGCTTCCATTATGAATTTTAAATAACAGTCTTGTTTGCAGATTTCTCTGTTCTCTTGCTGACTATAGTGAGGATTTTTCTACTATTTAATAGTTTATGTTGAATTTTGTTTGCAACATATTTTGTTTATCACGCTATATAAGTATTCTTTTATTTTTAGTTCACTACGAATTACTTGCAATTTAAATTATAAATCAATAAACCAAGGAGGAATTTTAGCCCTCAAATGTGGCTTTCCTTATAGTACCAGATTCCAATTGTTTGTCTTTAATCTGTTACGGATTGGTAAGAGTTCTTTGATGAAAAAAAGAAGAAAATTAAATAAGGACAAACAGAATTTTGGTCCCAGAGCTTTAGAGTGGGATAAATAGTCTGTAGTAAAGCTTTTTAGGAGAATGTGAGTATTAAATACCAAATTAACATATCTGTTATTTTCTTCTAATAGCTCACAAGCATCATTCTATAACAAACAAACATGGAATTCTTGCTCTTAATAAGCCACTAGGGAGGTGTTATAAAGGTAGTTTAAAAAAAAAACTGTAAGACTGTAGAAAATTAAAAACACAAATATGTCACTTAAAGCTCTAAGAACTTAACATTTTGATAATTCTTATGATACTGTGTATACTAGAAGATGATTAAGCTGTGTGACAGTTTCAAGAGTAGAGGCTGAAAAATTCTAAATATGGATTCATGATCTGTTCCAATACATAGACATATATACATACACATAAACATATATCTACATGCTATGCTATGCTATTTCTTATTAAATGTCATTTCGTCCATTCAAAGGTGAACACAGACCATGAACAGTACCTGTTTTGTCTGTCAATAAATACACCAGGCGCCCAAGTTCCTCTGGGATAGTGCTGGTCCGAACGACCGTGCCAGGGATGTTCTCATCTTTCATCATCATCCATCCATACACCGCTTTGCCCATGTCCAAGTTCACACGCAAACTGCCAAATAAAACCCATTGCAGTGGTTAGTGTGATCCAGACCCATGTCCAAGTTCACACCCAAACTGCCAGATAAAACCCACTGTAGTGGTTAGTGTGATCCAGACCCATGTCCAAGTTCACACCCAAACTGCCAGATAAAACCCACTGCAGTGGTTAGTGTGATCCAGACCCAGGCCATACATTCAGGCTCATGGTTGCATATACACGTATTTTTTAATATGCATTATCTTTCATTTTATATGGAAATACATAATATTGGATTTTAGACTTTAAAATAAATGTATTTACTGACATTTAAGTCAACAAACATGTTTACACCCAAGATAATATTTGTAGGTGACAGAAAAATAGGTAACTCCTATTCTGTCCTTAAAGACAGTCTGTAACACCAGATGCGACAGAAAAACAGACTGTTCCGAGTGTGCCCGCATACGCCCGCAAGGGACAACTACCAAAGGCTTACAGGAGAGGGCACACACAAGGAGCAGGTGGGGTCTTCCTGCAAATCAACATGGGAAATGGGCCTTAGGGTTTATCCACTTGTTTTACCATGACCAATGGGATATTTCCCGTGTTTCAGGAGCTAAACTGGAAAACAGAACAAATGGGATATGATATGACAAATAAAATGGTATCTGCTAACTATGCAATGGACTTTTTAGCTATTTTTAAAATTTCATAATTTAAGTCTGTGTAGTAAGACTGCAATTAAAGCACATATGATGAGTCATCTGATTGGGGACAATTCTGCAGAGCCTTGCCTGGAGGCAGTGGAGTGGAGCAGAAGGCTGGAACCCTGTAGGCCTGGAAACCTACAACAGAGCGGCCATGTCAGAACATGCGCTCACATCACATCACTTTAGGGGGCAGGCTCTGCTTGTGTGGCTGCTGGCAGCGCAGTTCTTCCTATACAGCAACTCAAAAATGTTCACATGTGTCTAATTTAATCCTGTCAAGAAAGCAGACAGGATGTACTTATACCACAGAGTGAAATTGCTGATATTCAAACAATTTTGACCCAGCAAAATGGCAAGTCACATAGCTCAACTATTAATAAGTACACACTCGAAAAACAGTCTTGAGGAATCACAGTCAATGAAGGAAGTCTGTATGTAAGTTAAAGAACAACATTAAATAATCATACTTTGACTTATCTGTCCATAGAGTTCATATCTTAAAAATTCTATGTACTAGTTAGAAAGTAAGCCTTTGACAATTACACAGCTTTTTAAACCAGCACCTCACCATCTTTCGCTATTTAAAATACAAACTAATCAAAGACACAAGCACTAAGCGAAGATGACTCAAAGCTCCCCTGCAAGATGACACTCAAGGCTGGACACAGCACCCACTTGGCCTCCTGGTGCAGGACGGCTGCAGCTCCCTGGCGAGGAGGGCTGGCTGGCCATGCTGATGCCTACAAGTTACCCACATGTATGCCTCCAGTGCCTCCTAACAAATGGGCTAGAGATGAAACCTTTATCAGCTGTGCTGAAGACTATGTGAACTGCTGCCTGCCAAATGTTCAGAGGAGTGTTTGACAGGCAGGAAAGGCTCAGGAAAAGCTAAGGATATTCCCACAAATGGTTACTAAATAGCAGGGCTGTTCCACATGAGTTTAGGGTGAGTGGGAGGTTTGAAGAAGGAAAAGAAAACACATTTACATTAACTCTTCTTTGATTTGGGCTTTGGAGAAAGATTCTCTGTGAATCAGAAAAAGAAAGTGGAAGTCATGGGCCACTTAGCTAAAATGTTAGCAATACTCAAGAGGGAAGGAGGCAAGCAAGGGGCAAGGTGGCCAAGAAATGACTGCCTTCCTGTACAGAAGAGGAGAAAAGGGCTTGAAAGGGGGATTTGACTTCCTATTAAGCTTTTCATGGCTCTGATTCTTTGGCTTGGATATCTGCACTTTGGAAAACATGGCTTTCTATCTGTGTGCTGTGTTCTTTCAGATTTGCGTCATACTGTTTTGAAGAGTGTCAGCCTGCCTCAGCTACTATAATGCAAATGGGTTTCTGCTGTTAGCTGGGAATTTCTGAAGAGCTTGCAGTTGGCCACTGGGCTCAGGATGGTGGAAGCCAAAGGACCAGGATGGCTCTTCTGGGCGCTGCTCCTCAATCATGAGGGGCCTATGGCTCATGAAACCATTTCCGTGGTTATAGACTTACGCGGAGCTGTTGTATCATGGAATATTAAGTTATTTCATGGAATATAATAATTACCACTGAAATATGGTTAGTTGAATACAAGTGCTCTTGGAAGATTGTATAAAGCAGTAGCTACTCATGAAAAGGTGAGAGATCATCTTCAGGATGAAAAAAATAAGTAGAGCCACTGCAGGACTCAAGTTTACAGCTTACTAGCGAAAGATCACTGACTAAACTATACCTGACTTCAATTAAGACAATAATACCACATAGGGAGTATGTAATACCACACAGAGCACGTATAATACCACACGGGTTGCATATAATACCACACAGGACGCATCTAATACCACATAGGGAGTATGTAATACCACACAGGACGCATCTAATACCACATAGGGAGTATGTAATACCACATAGGATGCATCTAATCCACATAGGGCACATCTGCTACCACATGGGGTATTTAATACCACATAAGGAGTATATAACAACACATAGGGAGCATTTAATACTACATACAGAGTAGACAGCTTATATGCATGTGATTCACATGTACTTTGATTGTTAATACAGCAATTTCCTCTTTAATGTTAAAAATCTCCACGATGCTCAGATTTCAAACACTAAGCTGGGAGAGTATAACTATCACTGCTGCATTATGTGTAATTTTTAGTAATGTTCTAATTTTATAGAATTTTAAAACCTGGATCTCTACTGGGCTGTAAAGTACTATACTGTAACATGATGTCACCCCCTCAATATATATTAAACCTGGTATTTTGACAAGAATTATAGAAATAGATTATAAAGTAATAAATACCAGCTATATTTTAAGTTCATTTTATTGCTAATTTAGCAACTGTGAAATTGTTACCAAGAGACCTGTTTCAGATAAGTGGAGAAAGGTACCTGTCATTTCAGTTACCTGAGACAAAAGGCAGTCATGGCTTTCATGAAATATGAAAAATGAAATAAATTATCTTAAACAAATACTGTGTTCAGCAATGTTAGGAGTAGGAAGATACATGAATCTGTTTTATGCTACAGGAAGAAAGCATTCGTAAATATCGGAATGTCAGATCTCTTAATGATAGCTCCCTGCTGTCCGAATAGTTCCTTCTGCTCCACAGCTACAAAAGTGTCTGAGGAGGTAACTTGGAATCTGAACAAATTTGAAGTGCGTTTTCCTAAAATATACCATGCAATCTTATTTAGGCACCACGATGTTTGCTACATTTAAGCTCTAATTTGTTATAATTAAACCTGCAGCATTTATCACTACCAAGTAAACCCACTCCCACAACTTGTCTGAGAATCGCGCGAGATTCTCCTCAGGGAATGAATCTACCTGAAATAATTCACACGTGTTCCTCTGTCAGACTTATTTTTTGGATTCTAATCTGAGCAAAACAAAACAGAAGTCATTTAATCAGAATTTTTATCAAAAAAATTAAAATCTTTTCCTATAAATCATAAAGCTGAAAGGACACAGAGGCCATTTGATCTGAATTTTTCCCAACATTTGTCACTCTGTGAAATCTTTAAATTTTTCATGACACATCCGGGAGGCAGGGGCTGGCACCCAAACATTCTCCCTGGGTGAATCCCACCAGTGTGATCCATGCTGGAGACAAGACTCAAAATGTCTAGGCCTAGTTTAGACCTCTCTCTGGGCTTCAGATTGACACGTGTTCTATTTCCTATGAGATATCTTAGATTCATCACAAACACCCTGAAATGAATAGATACACAATGGGTGTTAACATTCCTACTTCCTCTCCTTATGGGCCAAACAAAATAAAACACGCACATGTACTCTTCCTCAGTGTGGAAAGTTTCTCCATCATAACAACTGGCACGGCCACCTGCCACTGCAGCCAGACACCAGGAGTAATCCATTTCCCTTTTCCTTCCAGTGCCTGCATCCAGATAATTAAGAACTCCTGCCAGTTCAACCTCCTAAGTTCCACAGCCACTGGCCTTCCATGCTTCGTAGGGAGGAGGCATAGGTAACTGTGTTTTACCTGTATTGATTCCTAATTTTCAAACCCTCTTAGACCAATGACAGACTTGATCTTTCTGAGCCTCAGGAATAGCATCTGTAGAGTGCCATGGTCATTGTGTGGATTAGGAATGATGCATAACAGAAGGTGACTGAGAGTTACAGTGGAGCAGGTAATCAATGACAGGAAATGATCACTGAACTGACGAGTTAGAGGGTTTATGGCAAATGAAGAGCCTGAGCTACAGCGGAGAGGGCTCAGGGAGAGGAGCGTATCTGTGCAGGATTCAGTGGTGGGAGCTCAGGGAGAGGAGCGTATCCGTGCAGGATTCAGTGGAGAGAGCTCAGGGACAGGAGCGTATCCGTGCAGGATTCAGTGGCGGGAGCTCAGGGACAGGAGCGTATCCGTGCAGGATTCGGTGGCGAGAGCTCAGGGACAGGAGCGTATCCATGCAGGATTCAGTGGAGAGAGCTCAGGGAGAGGAGCGTATCCGTGCAGGATTCGGTGGCGGGAGCTCAGGGACAGGAGTGTATCCATGCAGGATTCAGTGGAGAGAGCTCAGGGATAGGAGCGTATCCGTGCAGGATTCAGTGGCGGGAGCTCAGGGAGAGGAGCGTATCTGTGCAGGATTCAGGGAAGGCTCTGGAGTGCAGATGTGCACCAGGCACATCATACATACATGCATACGGTGCATCAGGCATGCACAGACACACAGCTTACACATGCTGTGTCGCTGGAACAAAGGCAGAGATATACCCTAAACATGGAAGCATGCTATTTGATCTGCATCCATTGCACAAGATGTAAGGACAAACAAATGTAGTCTTGGGTCCTAAGACACAGAAAATACAGCAGAGTGAACAGGCAACCTACAGAATGGGAGAAAATTTTTGCAATCTACTCATCTGACAAAGGGCTAATATCCAGAATCTACAATGAACTCAAACAAATTTACAAGAAAAAAACAACTCCATCAACAAGTGGGCAAAGGATATGTACAGACACTTCTCAAAAGAAGACATTTATGCAGCCAACAGACACATAAAAAAATGCTCATCATCACTGGTCATCAGTGAAATGCAAATCAAAACCACAATGAGATACCATCTCTCACCAGTTAGAATGGCAATCATTAAAAAGTCAGGAAACAACAGGTGCTGGAGAGGATGTGGAGAAACAGGAACACTTTTACACTGTTGGTGGGACTGTAAACTAGTTCAACCATTGTGGAAGTAAGTGTGGTGATTCCTCAGGGATCTAGAACTAGAAATACCATTTGACCCAGCCATCCCATTACAGGGTATATACCCAAAGGATTATAAATCATTCTGCTATAAAGACACATGCACCCGTATGTTTACTGCGGCACTATTCACAATAGCAAAGAATTGGAACCAACCCAAATGTCCATCAGTGATAGACTGGATTAAGAAAATGTGGCACATATATGCCATGGAATACTATGCAGCCATAAAAAAAGATGAGTTCATGTCCTTTGTAGGGACATGGATGAAGCTGGAAACCATCATTCTCAGCAAACTATCACAAGGACAAAAAACCAAACACCGCCATGTTCTTACTCATAGGTGGGAATTGAACAATGAGAACACATGGACACAGGAAGGGGAATATCACACACCGGGGCCTGTTGTGGGGTGGGGGGCTGGGGGAGGGATAACATTAGGAGATATACCTAATGTAAATGACGAGTTAATGGGTGCAGCACACCAACATGACACATGTATACATATGTAACAAAACTGCACGTTGTGCACATGTACCCTAAAACTTAAAGTATAATAATAAAAAAGAAAATACAGCAAAGTATTACAGAAAGTCATTTAAACTGATGTAAGCAAAATTCTAAATCCCATTATAATGTTTCTGAGTGGGTGTAGGAGGATTGGAGATTTGCAATAAAGTGGTGTTTTAGGAAGAGTAAGCTGCGTACCAGCTTTGAAGATGAGCTGAATCAAAGAAAGACCAGAGGCAAGTGGCAAGCAAAAGACATTCCCTGCTGCACATGCAGCTCACAGGGGCCGGTCTTCAGTGCAGCCAACTCCCGGCCTTTTGCTTAGACTGACAGTGGCCCCCAGGACCAGGTGCTGTGGCAACTGGGAAACAGAGTGCTTCAGGGCTTCCCTCACACTCAGGACTCTTCCGACTTTCATATGGGAAGTCACTGTGAAATACACAGAGGGGCCTGTGCCTGAACTCTGGGGACAAATGGGGTTTATTCCCCAGGCAAGCCCAAGAACACTGTTTGAAAAGTACTCTGGTTGGTTGAGAATGAATCAAAATTGGAAACTCAGGAATGGGGAAAGGTGAGCACCGAGATTAATGACTCCATGTTGTTAAGCAAACATGGGTACCAACCTGAAAGGATAGCCATCATTGCTTGTTGAAAATAAGGTTTCCATATTAAAAGGAAATAACTATAAAATTAGGGTTTGCAGATACAGATTAAATGATCAAATACTAGGAAGTACAAAGGAGAAAAAAGAATAAATGAAGATTAAACTCCTCATTATATTTAAGGGGAGTCACACGTTATTGTTTGGTTCTTGACTTTGATATTTGAAATCAAGGTTTAAATATGTATTTGATAAAGTCAAGCAGTGGCAAATTTTAAGAGACTTTTGCAATTTTCAAATAATTTAAAAATTTTAAAGTAAAATACATTCTGTATAGCAGTACAAATATATACACAGTACACACACACACACACACACACACACACACACACACACACAGTTGCCACACAGAATACACGAATGTGTGCATATAAATATAAATGAACGCACAAGAATGCAGGAGCAAGGCTGAACACCTATGCCAGGATTATGAAAGGAAGAAATATTCCCATTAAAGGCTAGCACTTTTAGTTTAAAAATAAATAAAATAAATACCGATTTATGCAATTTAAGAGCTACACCTTAAAACAAAATGTCTCCAAAAGGCTAAGAATAAAGGAATGGCAAAGATAAAAGGCAAATCCCCCAAAACCAAGCAGGCTGTGATTATGTTAAGTACTAATAACAAAGCTAACCAGGCAAAAGGGAGCCGGTTAAAGGCCACAAGGAGGATAAGCAGGAGCTTTTCAAGGTTAGAAAAGCTTAGTTTTCTATCCAACGGTAACACTAACCTCAGTAAAACTATGGAGGCAAGGATGCGCCTCAGGGAAGGGAGGGCCAGCAGGCGCAGGTCAGTGAGCCTGCTTGTGGAGCTGAAGTCAGGTTCACGTTTCCTGAACACATTTCCAGTGACTTGGAATCTTGAATGAAGATGCTCCAAGACAGAGGGTATCTCCAAGTACACAGCAGAAGCAAGTGTGTATGTCTTAGGAAATGAACCTCCATCTTTGTTCCCAAATGATTCCTATAATTAGTTTTCCAAATACGATTACCAAAAACACCTACCGTAACAACAAACACTACCACATAACAGAACAAAACAAGACACCAGAAGCAAGAGCCAGAAGACCAAAATACAACATAAAAAGATTGATAAAGGTATCCGATATTGATACAGATTATAAAACAAACGGATACATAAAAAAATTTTTTAAATGTTTGTGTGGAATAGGCAACTTTAAAAATGAAATAATCAATGTGATAAACCAACCAGAATTTTTAGAACTAAGAAATATCAATAATTAAAATTAAGAAATTCCTTAGTTTAACAGCTGATTACACACAGTCAAAGAATGAGTAACTTGTTGGACAGGTCAGTGAGGATGATACAAAATGAAGCATGCAAGCAAAAAAAGCAGAAAGTGCAGCAGCGAGAGCAGCGGAAACAAAGGCGCGGCGAGGACAGTGACCAAGCCCTGACCTCATGTCCCGTGTGGGGACACAGTGAGGACATCGACCAAGCCCTGACCCCATGTCCCAGAGCAGGACGCGACAGGTGGGGACGGGGCAGCATCTGAAGAGATGATGGCGGACTTTCTAGAATGAATAAAATAATCTAGAGTCAAGAAGCCCAACAAATCCTAAGTAATGTTTAAAAAGAAACATCGTACCTCAACATATTATGTAGGGTAGAGCGTACAATGCCACCGATGAGGAGAGGATGGAAAAGTGGCTGGAAGAGATGGAAGGACCCAAAGACGTGAAGTCTTAAAAGCAATAATAGAAGACAAAAAAGAAAGGTGACAGCCTAGAATTCTATACCCAATGAAACTATTTTCCAAGAAGGATGGCCAAGCGAGAACTGAGAGTTCAGAACAGACCAGCACCAAAAGCACAAAAAGCGAACACATTTCTGACAGAAGGCAAATTATTCTACTCTAAGATGCAAGAAGACATTACGAACCGAAACGTGGATAAACCAAAATGATAAGAGAATGTATAAACAAAATCAGTGATATTGTTAGGTTTAAGAATAACCAGGGTTTTCTTTGGGGTTTAAGAACAACTAGAATTAAAATAAATGACAAAAATGGTGTAAGTCTAGAAGGGAGCAAATTAAGTTAAATGCTTAAGGGAACTGACTTTTAACTCTGATAAGTTAAGAAGGTTTTTAACTTCTAGGGTAACTACTAAAAGAACAGAAACCACTTACATAACTTCTAAACTGCTGGAGAAAAAAGTTGCGTTACAAAAATAATAATAAAATGGCAAGAAAGGAGAAAAACATTGAACAGGTAAGTCATATTAAAAGCACAAAATAAAACAGCAGATTTAAACTAAAAATATAAACAGTATTATAATAATTCCATATGCACTACTCTAGTCAAAAATTATCAAAGTTAGATAAAAATTAAACTAATTACAAGATGGCATGCTAATACAAGATGTATGCTAATTACAAGAGACACGTAAAAATAAATATACAGAGAAGTTGAAAGTAAAAAGATGGAAAAAGATATGCCAAAGAAATTAAAGACAGCTGGCATTGCTACATTAACACAAAACAAAGTAGAATTTAATGCAAAAAGCTTTAGTAGAGATAAAGAAAGTCACTTTATAATGAGAAACTGCTTAATCCAGTAGGAATATAGATAACAATTTAAATTTGTATGCATCCAATATCAAAGCCACAAAACATAAAATACTAAAAATAAACAGAATTCCAAGGAAAAATAGACAAATTCACAATAATGATGAGAGATTTTGACAAATTTCAGCAACTTTTATGAAAGAGAAAAACCCTAGTGGTAGACAGCAACTGAAAAACAAGATTAAGAATCTTGATCTGATCACACAGATGAGATCCTGTGACCAACAATTGGGAATGCAAGTTGTTTTGAAGCACACACAGAATGTTTACAAAAATGGACTAAATATTGGACCCTAGAACAAGTCTCAACACATTTCATAGATCTGAAGTTAAAAAGGTATGTTTTCTGAGAAAAATACAATCTAACTAAAAATGAACAAAGATGTATTAGAAATTTCTCAACTATGCTTATAAATTAAGATAAGAAATGTTTGTAATAAGCATGGGTCAAAGATGAAATCACGTCGAAATTAAAATATTCTGTACTTAACAATAATAAAAATACTACATATGAAAACTTTTGAAATGCAACCAAAGTAGTACTTATAGAAAAATTTATAGCCTCCAATACATATACTCACAAAGGGGGGAGAAGGTGAAAACTAATCAAGGAGGAAATAGATAAGTAAGAAAACATTAATGAAATAGGAAAATAATACACAGCACAAAGAATACATAAAGACAAGAGTAGGTATTTCCATAAGAAATAAAAGCTGGCAAACCTATTGGAGGAATGGTCAGGAAAAAAAAGAAAGCAGAAAGGGCAGAAATAACAAGTATGAAGAATTAAAAAGGTTCATATCACAGACCCTATGTATGTCAGGGATAACAGGAAAATATGAACAAACTGTTGTAAATAAAACTGAAAATTTAAATACTTGATTATGAATTGAAAACTATAACTTTGCACAACTGACTCAAGAAATTAAAAACTTGAATAGTCCCATACCTAAATAGTCCCATAACTAAATCAAGTGTGTCAAAAATGTTTCCACAGTAAAAAGTTGAGGCTCACATGGCCTTCTTCTCATGTAAATGTTCAAGAAATAAACAATTCCAATTTTAGATAAATTATTTTAGAGAAAGAAAATGAGAAAAAAAAATGTTTTTATGAGACTAGCATAATCCAGATACCAAACTCCACAAAAATGGTATGGAAAATAAAAATTACATGTCAATTTCACTCCTGTAAATCAATGTAAAAATCTCACAGAAAATACAAGCAAATGGAATCTAATAATAAACAAAATACTAATATACCATGATCATGTTGGGGTTTTGCCCCCAGAAATACAAGGTTGGTATGACACTAGAAAGTCAATCAACATAATTTACCGTGTTAATACATTAAAGAAGAAAAATTTAAAGATGAAATATCCTCAATAGATTTAGAAAAATATTTCCTAAAATACTTTCATGATTTAAAACAACTTTTAGCAAAATAGGAACAGAAAAATGTCCTTAAGGCATTAAAAGGCTTCTATAAACAAACTTATAGCATACTTAAATGACAAACTGTTGAAAGTTTTGCCTTTGAGGATGGGAACAAAAGAAGAATGTTTATTATAATCACTTTTCTTTAACAACATACTGAAGATCTTCGCTGCAGAAACAAGGAAAAGAAATAAATGGTGCAAAGAACTGGAACAAAAAAAAGCTGTTATTATTTACTGATGATATGATTATATATAGAAAAAATTTAATACACCTAGATTAATAACTAAAATCAATAGGATTTTTACCAAGATTGATAGTCAATAATTTTATAGAAATTAATTTTATTTCTTTACATCAGCAAAAAGAGAGGAAATGGTTCCTTTAAGAACGATATTTACAACATCATTTTAAAAATCCCAAGTATCTAAGAACTGCTCTAACACAATTTGAGAAGACTTATTTTAGAGAAGACCTAAATAAAATTGAGAGATACACCATATTCATGGCCAAGAAGAGCTAAAACACTCTTTAAAGAACACAAGGATGAATGAAAGAGAATAGAGAACCCAGAAATAAGACTGCACACTTACAACCATCTGATCTTCCACAAACTTGACAAAAACAAGCAATGAGAAAATGACTCCCTATTCAATAAATGGTGCTGAGAAAACTGGCTGGCCATTTGCAGAAGAGAGAAACCGGACCCCTTCTTTACACCATACACAAAAATGAACTCAAGATGAATTACAGACTTAAATGCAAAACCCCAAACTATAAAAATCCTGGAAGACAACCTAGGCAATGACATTAAGCACACAGGCATGGGTGAAGATGTTATGATGAAGACACCAAAAGCAATTGCAACAAAAGCAAAAATTGACAAATGAGATCTCAATAAACTGAAGAATCTCTGCACATCAAAAGAAACTTATCAGCAGAGTGAACAGACAACCTACAGAGTGGGAGAAAATTTTTTTGCAAACTGCAGATCTGACAAAGGTTTAATATCCAGCATCTAAAAGGGACTTAAACAAATTTACAAGAAAAAAACTAACAACCCCACTAAAAAGTAGGCAAAGGACAAAAAGACACTTTTCAAAAGAAGACAAACATGCGGCCAACAACCATATGAAAAAAAGCTCAACACTGGGCCAGGCGTGGTGGCTCACGCTTGTAATCCCAGAACTTTGGGAGGCCGAGGCGGGCAGATCATGAGGTCAGGAGTTTGACACCAGCCTGACCAACATGGAATAAACCTAAACGCCCATCAATGACAGACTGGATAAAGAAAATGTGGTACACCTACATCATGGAATACTATACAGCCATAAAGAAGAATGAGATTCTTGTCCTTTGCAGGAACATGGATGGCACTGGAGGCCATTACCCTTAGCAAACTATCGCAGAAACAGAAAACCAAATACCACGTCCTCATTTAAAACTGGGAGCTAAATGGTGAGAACACACTAAATGTGAGAACACACAGAGGAGAACAACGCACAGTGGGGCCTATCAGAGGCTGGAGGGTGGGAGGAGGGAGAGTATCAGCAAAAATAATTAATGAGTACTAGGTTAATACCTGGGTGATGAAATAATCTGTACAACAAACCCCCATGACACAAGTCTGCCTATATCACAAACGTGCACATGAGGATAGACTTGTTCTATCAAACATCGAACTATTATAAAAGTCTGTTAACAAACACAGTTTGTTATTTGGCGGGAATACAAAAACAGTCCAAGGGAACAGAACAGGTAACCAAAACAGGCCCATGTGTATACAAATGCTTGGTACATGGCAGATGGGGCCCTAGATCACTGGGAAAAGTCTTTTCTATAACTGGTGCTGAGACAATTGGTTTGAAGAAATATGGTATTTAAAAACCGTACTTCACACCATATATATTAAAAAAAATACACACTTATAGTGGTCAAAGGAAAAACAGTTAAGCTTCTAGAAGACAATGTAAGAGAAGAGTTTCATCTCCTTGGAGTAGGGAAGGATTTTTAAAACAACATAAAAAGTGATAACCAACAAAAAAAAACTCATATATTTGGCATGTAAAATCAATAACTGTTTTTTCATAATTTCACCAATGGGTGAGCAAAAAGTCAAACTACAGATTGAGAAAGATACCAGCAAAACATAAGCCGAGAAAGCCTTGGCATCTAAAATATATAAATAACTGCAAGCTGCTCAGAACACCAGACAAAAGACTTAGAAAGTTCACAAAAGAGAAAATCTAAATAGCTAATATATATGGGCATTATTATTTAGTCTCACATCAATCTGGGAAATGACCATTAAAACTGCAATGAGAAGCCCACTTATACTAAGTGTTGCTGAGGATGTGAACTATCCTCCACATTGATCTTGGAATGGTAAATTGGTACAACCACTTTGAAAAACAGTTAAACATTATCTGGTAAATTTGGCAAATAACACAGCCAAGTAGTGCCGCTCCTAGATATCTTTTTTTTTCCTTTTCGTTTTTTTTTTTTTTTGAGACGGAGTCTCGCACTGTCACCCGGGCTGGAGTGCAGTGGCGCGATCTTGGCTCACTGCAACCTCCGCCTTCTGGGTTGACGCCATTCTCCTGCCTCAGCCTCCCAAGTAGCTGGGACTACAGGCGCCCGCTACCACGCCCGGCTAATTTTTTGTATTTTTTAGTAGAGACGGGGTTTCACCGTGTTAGCCAGGATGGTCTCGATCTCCTGACCTCGTGATCCACCCGCCTCGGCCTCCTAAAGTGCTGGGAGTACAGGTGTGAGCCACCGCACCTGGCCTGCTCTTAGATATCTTATACCAGGATGCTAATGTGTGGAGTACACATTCATGGAATGTTAATAGCAGCACTGCTGCTCACTGTAAAAAAAACTGGAAGCAACCCAAACCCCAAAACAGTGGAAAGGATCACTGAATACACTGGAGTGTGCTCACGCAAGAGAATGACAAGCTGCAAGAAACGAGAAGAGGACAACATAACCTCCTGTACGCAGCCATGTAAAACAAAAGGAATAAGACAAAAAGAAAACATCCAGTATGATTTCAATTATAGAAACTAGCAAAACAGGAAAAACTAATTCACAGCTGACCCTCAAACAACACAGGTTTGAACTGTGCAAGTCCTCTCAGATATGGACTCTTTTTAGTAAGTCAAGTCAACCCTCCGTATCTGAGGGCTCTGCACTTGCAACCAAACATGCCTCAAAACACAGTATTCCTGGGAGGCGAACCCCGCAGACATGGAGGGTCCACTTGTCCTACAGGTAGGTTTTGCAGGGCCCACCATGGGACCTGGGGATGCACGGGTTCTGGTATCCATGGAGGGTGCTGGAACCAATCCCCCATGGGTACCAAGAGATGACTGCATATATTTATATATGCAATTTTTAGGTGGCAAACCTTTAGGAAAAGCAAGAAGTTAACCATAAAAGCAGCATTCCATAATGTATACATATACCAAAACATTACATTGTTATCTCATAAATATATATAATTGTCTATTAAAAATGAAATAAAAATTGTAAAGCCCACACATTTCAAAATAAAACAATGCTCAAAGGCTGCTGAAGTAGCTTGTGCAACAAAAAGTAATAACTTTTTTGATAGATTAAATTTGTTAACTATAATTTTTTTAAAGCCAAGACAGTGATTATTTCAAAAGAAATGAAATGAATTGTGCAAAAATATATTTTCTAAGCCAATATAAAAACTGGCACATAATTCATGCTATAACTAATAAGAGATTTATACAGAAAAAGTAGAAAAGGAAACATCTTAAGCGTGTATGGCACCTTAACTCTGAAACTGCGTGAAGATACGGGTGCTAAGTGCTAGATGGTTTTTGCAGCCACGCTGGACCCTCAGGGTTCATGTATGGAATCCCTGGCATATGTACCACGTAAAGGGGATAGACTGTGGTATTAGAAAAGCAGTATTAACCAGGTTTCCTGTCACAGCATCTCCACTGACCTTAAAATCTGGAAAACATGCTTCATCATAGAAATGTTTCAAATTGTTTCCCCAAATAATCTTAGAAACCTCTTTTTTCTGAATTTTCTGAGTTCAAATAAGTGAACCAGAAAAAGGGGCTCTTTAGCCAAAATTACTTCTAAACTATGCCCTTTTTCTATCAAATGACTTCTCTGTTCCCCAGCACTATTTCCACAATTAGAGGCAATAAGGTTTGCATGTATAAAATAAAACTGTTTTATTTCAACTTTATATAAAACTTTTTATATAAACTTTAGATAAAACTAGTGATGAGAGTTCATGAATTAGCCATGCTCAGTAACTAAAAACTTAACATAAACATCAATTATAGAAAAGTATTTTTTTTCCTAACGAAAAATACATTAAAAAAAAAAAAACAAACTCTAAACAAACTTGAACGTTTAGGGACTGGTTTTTGGCTTTTGTTGAGGGCTAGGTTGTGGGGAGAGGAGGAGGAATTAACTCAAAGTTTCAGATAATTTTTACTTCTATGGACAGAAAAAGCAAGGAAAGGGGAGGGAGGGAGGGAGGGGAGCACGGTGTCCAGATGAAGATGCTGAGGACTGAGCTGCAGGGCCCCGAGGGTGCACGCCATTCATCCCTGCACCCTCACACACAGCAGCATGGGACATGTACTGAGCTGAATGGCCCATCACAACACCTTCCCAAAAGCACATACTCGGATGTTGAGCAAACGAAGAACTGTTACACACTCAACCAAGTGTTCAGCAGGCAGAAGGTTGAGCTGCCTATTAAAAAGTGAGAGCTTAGCAGGACACTCAGCAGGACAAGGAGACATCCTCCCACAACACTCGAGCAACAACAGGCAGAAAGGAAACACTCCTGAATATCGGGAAACTGAACTGTTTCTTACAAGCGAAACAGTAGCCATGGAGCACTGTAGCATCTCACCCTTCCTGACACTACCTTGCCAAGAGCAGGGGATGAAGCATTTTGTAAAAAAATGACTCTATGCGGTGTACTGGTTTCTTAAAGATGCCATCACTAGATGTCTTAAAGCAACAGAATTTTATTTTCTCACCATCTGGAAGGTGTGGGCAGAGCTGTTTCCTCCTGGACTGGTCGGGGGTGGGGAGGGTGGAGGTGGGCTGCTCCACCTCTCTCCAGCTCTGGGTCTGCTCACAGTCCCTGGCTCGTGGAGGAATCATTCCAGTTTCTGCCACTGTCTTCACTTCACCTTCTCCTTGGCATATTCCCACTCCTTTGATTACAAGGACATTCACTGCAATGAGGGCCTACTCTAATTCAGGATGGTCTCGTTTAGAGATCATTATCTTAATTATATCTGCAAAGACTCTTTTCTCAAGTAAGGTCCCACTCACAGATTTCATATGGGCACATGTTCTGGGGGCCATCACTGCATGCATGGGAGTCCACCCTCTAGCACTCGCAAATTTACATTGGTCCCAAATGCAGAATACATTTACCCCATCCCAATATCCCGAATGTCTCAGCCTATTACAGCATCAACATTAAGTCCAAAATTTCATCCAAACAGCATCTGCTCAAAGGCTCCAGATCTCATCATCTAAACCATCTAAATTTGGCATGGGTGAGATACTGGCCATGGTCCATGCTGGGACCTAAGTTCCTCTCCACCTGTGGACCTGTGAAACTAGAAAACAAGCTATCTGCTCCCAAAATACAGTGGTGGAACAAGGATAAATAGATATTTCCGTTCCAAATGGGAGAAACTGGAAGGAATACAAGATCACTGATTCCAAGCAAGTTTGAAATTCAGCAAGGCAAACTGTTAAGTTTCGAGAGCTGAGAATAATAGAACTGTGTCTCAGTGCTCTGCCCTTAGGCCGACAGCTCCATGGCCTCTGCACTGCTCATGCCAATTTTGACCTTGGGGTCATTCTTCCTCTTTCTGAAAGGGAGCACATGCTTGCAGCCAGTAGCTCTATCAAGCTGTTTCCTGCCTATAAGATTTTGGGAGTCCAACAGACTTCTCTCATCTCATCCTCTCTCTGTTCCTTTAGGTCAAGCTGGTAGTTTCTGCTGATAAAACATGATGGGTCTCCTGTGCATATCCTGAGAGTCCCCACTATTAGAAAACAGACTCCAACACAGATCCTTCTTGGATAACCCATCTCTATTTCTGGTTTCTGCAGAGTTGCTGAGTAGATCCTTTAGTCAGCCCCTGAGATGGTCTGGCTCTGTGTCCCCACCTGAATCTCATCTCGAATTGTACTCCCCATGTGTAGAGGGAGACAGGTGACTGGATCATGGGGGTGGTTTCCTCCATGCTGTTCTCGTGATAATGAGTGAGTTCTCATGAGTTCTGATGGTTTGATAAGTGTGGAATGATTCCTCCTTCACATGCTCACGCCTTCTCCTGCTGCCGTGTTGTGATGAGTGAGTTCTCGTGAGGTCTGATGGTTTGATGAGTGTGGGATGGGTCCTCCTTCACATGCTCACACTTTCTCCCACTGCCTTGTCATGATAATGAGTTCTCGTGAGATCTGATGGTTTGATGAATGTGTGATGGTTCCTCCTTCACATGCTCACACCTTCTCCTGCTGCCGTGTTGTGATAATGAGTTCTCATGAGGTCTGATGGTTTGATGAGAGTGTGACAGTTCCTCTGATGGTCTGGTGAGCGTGTGATAGTTCCTCTGATGGTTTGATGAGTGTGGGATGGTTCCTCCTTCACATGCTCACACCTCCTGCTGCCTTGTGTAGGTGACTACTTCCCCTTCCGCCATGACTGCAAGTTTCCTGAGGCCTCCTTAGCCATGCAGAACTGTGAGTCAATTCAACCTCCTCTGTTTATCAATTACCCAGTCTAGTATAGTATCTTCACAGCAGTGTGAGAACGGACTAACACCTGCCCCTTATCTATCTCTTCAAAGAGCAAAACGCCACCTGGACACATCCTTGGTGAATGCTTTCCAAACAGTGAATCTCCCAATATTAGCATTTTATGTGACCTGGATAGGCTCCAAATTTTCCAAATCATCAATACCTGAATATCAAATCTAGGTCTAAAGAAGTTGAAAACACTCTTTTCACCAAGCATTCTACCTGGAAAATGAGGTCTTACTGAAGATGTTTGGTAAATTAGCAAAAACCTGTAAAATGTCACAGAAAGGGTACCTAACCGAAAAGTAACCTGATAAAGCTCCTAAAAGTTTTCCTTCAGAAAAGTTCTCTCCTAAATCCAGGAGCAATGGCTGCTGTGCCTGTGCTGCCTGACACTTCTGGTCTTCTGTCTGGGTGTGTGCTGACTGCACAGAGCACTTGGGGTCCCTGGTCCATCTGCTCTGGAAGCTCACGGGCAAGCATCCCCACGCTCACTGGGTTGGAGGCCAGACTCTTGGTAAATGAGAGGAAACCCTGTCTCCCAAGCCACACAAACACCCTTCACCTTCAGTGCTTTCAACAAAGCCACTGTATTTACAAGAGGTTCTTCAGTGTTCTCAGAAGGAACACCTTTATCACTTTGTCAAAGAACATTCTGCCTCTAACACCCACATATGCCTCATGTGGGAGTAAAAACACTCTGACCCAGCACTGATAAGGACAGTTTTTGCATTATCAACTACAATGGTATATAGCATTTCAAAGCATAGGGACGAAAGAGTTAATAAAGAGGGAAGTAACTGCAAGTCCCTGACCTCAGAGAACTTTAAATGAATACAGAATTCTGATCATCAGTTTTCCTTTTCTTATGAGATGCACAGGATTTAGGAAACATATATGAATTTTAGAATTACAAAAGTAAAAGTTAAATACTATAATATTTTCCTTTGAAATTTACAATGTAAATTGTATCAAGTAACTCAAAATATTTTACTTCATACAGAGGAATTTTTATAAAACAGCTTAACTTTCTTAAATTTGAAAAGCCTTTTAAGAGTGTTAGGACAACAGAGAAAAAAGCACTTTACTTTTCAGATTTGTATACTGTGCAAAACCAAAACATATTTTAGAAGTCTTACCCTTTATTCAATCCAAAAGCATATTTAGCAAATACTAGAATGTATCGTTATTCATATTTTATGGAAACTTTGCAAAAGGAAAACAAACTTGGCTTTAATCAAATGTGAACTTTAATTCCCCGAATCAGTGTCCTGTGCTTTTGACATCAATGGTTCTCACCCCTGCGTGCACCCTGCATGCTGAGTGACAGAAACATGGTAGAGCCTTGTGTTGAAGTGGGTGTGAGATGTTCTGGAGCTAAACAGAGGGGAAGTGACAGTTCTGCTTCGTAAGTCTCTCCAAGCATGACTGAACATGCTAAACATAAAACAGCTGACTGAAAAACTAGAGCAAGAGAGACCTGCAGAAAGCCGGCTATCATCCTCATTTTCTAAGCAGACACTAGAAAAGGATACACAGACTTAACCTGGGGTGTGGGTGTTGTATGTAGATATAAATATGCAGTCATATTTGTAAGTCTGTATAAACACATTGGAAAGGTTTGACAGAATTTAAGTGGAGATAGCAAGATTACAGATAATACTTATCCTCTTCTGTTATTATTAGGTATTTTTTTTTTCTTTCGAGACAGGCTCTTGCTGTGCTTCCCAGGCTGGAGTGCAGTGGCGTGATCTTGGCTCACTGCAGCCTCAACCTCCTGGGCTAAAGCAATCCTCCTGCCTCAGCCTCCCAACTAGCTAGGACTACAGGTGCATGCCACCATGCTCGGTTAATTTTTGTTTTTGTTTCTTTTTTTTGGAGAGACCAGGTTTCACCATGTTGCCCATGCTGGTCTCTAACTCCTGGACTCAAGCTATCAGCCTGCCCTATTTTCTATTTTGTTTTACTATAAATACATATAATTACTAAGGTATGAAAACAAAAATTAGTTTTAGTTAAAAAATGCTTATTACATAAACTAATTTTCATAACTATAATTAATTTTTCTTGGTAACTGGATAAAGGAAAAAGGTCAAATCTTTCTATATTATTTTACTAAAGAAAGAAGTGGTTGGAGACAGTCCATATAAATAAAATATTTCACTAAAATGTAATAAAAGTCTCAATACTGTTCAATGCTGTCAGTTAAAGACAGAGGTGCCCTAGATACAAAAGGAAGCAAAGCTCTCATTAGGCCTTTTACGTGGTGAAAGAGAAGCAGTCTTGAAAGGAACATCATGTGACATTCTAGAACTAAAAGAAATCAACTGACATTAAGAAAAATCAAATTAATGAAAGCAAAGAAGAAAAAGGAATTCCTAGAAAAAGATGTGTTTGCTGGACAGAGATGGGAGCAGGCGCCCTGTGCTGGAGGCTGGGGAGGCTGAGCTGGAGTGCACGTGTGCCAGCCACAGGCCGTCTCTGCTGTGCTGGGACAATGTGCTTTCTCTGCCAGGACATTTTCCCCAGGTCTTCCACGGTGGCCTCACCATGCAGGCTGCCGCTTCATGAGCACCAGGCCAGGGAAGCCCCACATTGCTCTGAAGCCCTGCAAGGTTCTCTCTGTTCCAGTGCCCGGTTTGACTTTACTAATGGTGTTTACCACTATGTAACTGTTTCGTTTAAATGCTTACGCCTATCTCCTCCAATTACGAAGAGGCCAAGGGCACTGGATGTCCTGCCCATTTGCTCTGTGTCAGCAGGGGCCGGTGCATCAGCTTTGACTATTTACTGACCACAACACTTACCTTGCTGCCTTGTATTGTTTCTTTCTTTTTTTGAGATGGTTTTGTTCTTTTGCCTGCCCAGGCTGGAGTGCAGTGGCACAGTCTCAGCTCACTGCAACCTCTGCCTCCTGGGTTCAAGCGATTCTCCTGCCTCAGCCTCTCAAGCAGGTGGGATTACAGGTGCATGCCATCACACTCGGCTAATTTTTGTATTTTTAGTAGAGACGGGGTTCCACCATGATGGCCAGGCTAGTCCCAAACCCCTGACCTCAGGTGATCCACCTGCCTCAGCCTCTGAAAGTGCTAGGATTACAGGCGTGAGCCACCGCGCCCGGCCAAAATAAAAAGCAATGGGATTGAATGTGAATAATATGCACTGTATTTTCCAAGTCTTACTTCAAACATAATCATTAAGGTTATTCTTCTGTAAATGAAATACACCCTGCTAAAAGCCCTTATCCTTTTTGAAAAAAGACTGATCAAGAATATGTAGGATGATTCGCTAGAAGCACCCTTTGACTACTGCAGTAATGCCATGAAGGCTGTGGCCCGGAGGTCTAGTGCAAACACTGAGTATAAACCAAATAGGACAGCAAAATGAAAGCAAATGTCGATTAGATAAAGCATGTAAGTGGATGGGAGAGGGAAGATGAGCTGACTTAAAATATTTTAAGGTCTTAGCATTGATTGAGAGGAGAGTAAAGATAAAGCTTAACTTTAAACTTTATACTAAATATTATATATTAAATATGTAAAATTTCTATGGAAACCACAATAATAGAAATACAGGTTATCACTTCAAGTTAAAAGAAAAAATGGAATTTAAAAAACTCCAAAGGTTGCAAGAAAGAAAACTAAATACAGAAGTAAAACAAACAGCAAAAATAAGGTGGCATAAATTAATGCAAATAAAGTATTAATCACAATAAGTGTAAAATGGTAGCATGGGATTTAAGAAAACACCACTGCCACCTAGCTAATGCTGTTTATAAGAGATTTTCATTCACCAGAATAATAAGAGCTATTCTAAACCTGTAAGCAACTAATAACATACCTCACTATATATATATATAAAGCTAGAATTCACAAAATGGCATGGGAAAATGGACAAATTCATTATTATGGTGACAGATTTGCACACTCTCAGTAACTAAAAAGTTAAGGAGTTTTTTTTTTTAAAAAAGACAGTAAAGCACATACAGGATATTAAAAATTAAAGAAGATAAATCTAATGGATATTTATAGAGTAATTTCATGTAAAAATATATTTTTTTAAAGCACACAAGGAATATTTATAAAATGACCATGTACCAATCCACAAAGCAAGTGGTAACGAAAACAACATGCTATGAGGCTCTGGAAGCAACTTGCAGGAGAAGAATCCCAAACACATTCTGGGTCATGAAGCTCTGATAAAAATGAATGCATAACCTAATATAACCCAAAAGGCGGTATCTCAGAAGTGTCTAACAACATATTTTGGGAGTTGGAATACATTTGCTCCATTGGAGAAAAATATGCCACCCTTGAGACAGGTTCTCAAGCTGGCACAAACATGCATATGTGCCCCTCTATGTGCCTTACGTGGAGCTACTGAGAACCACAGACTCGACTCCCATTCGTCAGAAGGTCTTTGAGTGAGCAAGGCTGCAGTGTCAGGAGGGGCTCACTGCAGCTCTACGAGCAGAAGCAGCTCCTCCATCTGAGTCAGTCACTGCAGCCTGCTTTGCCTGAGACTGGCAGAAACTAAGAAAAGCAGGATAAATGTCTTATTTCCTCCTTCACCTGATGGCTAACCTATCTTCTCACACGACACTGGACAATACAAAAATGGAGATTAGGGTTCATTCATGTGTTTGGAGACAAAGGAGACTCTTGGGGAGTGGGTGGCATCAAATGGAGGAAGCTGGTGGAGAGAAGATGCAATGTGTGAAAAGCCTGGGATCAAAGTAAGTATTTAGGCTGAACAACAAATGAGAACTACCTGAAGGACCATCACATCTGAATAAGTAAATTCTGGCATGACAGTAAGATAAAAAAGGCAGGTTACTTTCTGGTTATACTTTGTTTATTGCCACTTAGCCAATGGGCAGGGGGTATTTTCAGGACAAAGATTATATCTCCAGAGTCCACTTGTAGCACTCAATACGTGCTGGCACAAGAACTGTGATAATCTGTGCTTGGGTCCTCTGAGCAGGACAGGGCCTTTGTAATGGGTCCATTCAACAAATACTTACAGAGGCCCTACCACATCCCAAGCGTGCTCCGTTCTAGGTCCTAACTAGGACACAACAACAAATGGGAAACACAAGGCCTCTATTCTCACAGGGCTTAGTGAGAAGAGAGAAACAGGCAACAAACAAGATGAATGTCATAGAGATCTACACAGAATTCAATAGGCTGCTGTGATAGCAAGTGGCTGGCTGTTTCTTGGTCTATACTGAGCAGACAAAGGCAGCCTCTCTGAGGAAAGGTATTTAGGGTAAGAGCCGAGTGACAAGACAAGCCCAGCCACAGAATGATGAGGTAGAGGAGCACCGAAGCAGAGGATACAGCTAGGGTGGGAAGCAGCTGGCACATGGGGATAGCTGCAGTGTGGTGGGAGAGGAGACGGGGGAAGCTGGGCCTTATTAGGTTTAATCCACAAGCCAGGCTGGAACAGCCATCTCTGCAGTCAGCTTTATGGAGTGCAGAAAGTCTAAGTTAGCAGCAAGTCACACAGCCGCAGTGAGAAGCTGCTGTTTGCTGCGTGCTCTCTGCACAGGCCTGGCCACCCGTGAACCAGCAACACCATGGAAGGCAGCATCCACAGGAATCTGTGCTGTGACGGGCAGAAAGGAGGCTGATTTCCTACCTCTTGAACAGACTGCGTGAGAGTAACTGGATTCATTCCTGGTGACTGTCTGTGAGGGCAGTGCAGTGTGTACACATCCCAAGAACAGATTATAGCTCTGACTTTATGACGTAAGTAAACGGAAGAGACATCACCTTTTAGAGCAAATTTTGGAGAAAGCTGGTTTAGAAATAGAGATATCTTTCTCTTCAAAGTGGCTACATTCTTGAGCCTAAACATTCTATACCGCTTTAGTCCATTCTCTGTTACAAAACGCAGATATTCTAGATTCATACTTTATCCATCATTAGGTTTCAGCTGCTCATTCCTATGAAAATTTTAAATCATATATATTAAGAATATCTTTCTTAAAATATTTTAGAAAATAGTTTAAAATGGATTTATGTTTATATGGTAAAATATTAGTCTTTACATTAAATAGGCATCTAATATCAACTATTTATACCCCAATCTGTAGTTATAGGTTAACATTCTGAAATGATAGTCCATACCAAAACATAGCCTTAATATTTTATCTAACTTGACAGATATTAGATATATTAAATAGAACTTTAAAATGCCAGTGATTCCACACAGATCAAAGGGCACTGGATGTTTAAAAGTCTATCAGCAAAAAACAAAACTAATTTTGTGAAATTCTGGTTTATGTTTCATCAGGAAATATCTTCTGATTGTTGAAGAAGACACCATCAACACATTCACTATCAGGAAAGTATGGCACCTCTAGATCATTCTACTGGCACTGATGACGTCTCTCCCAACAACGTTTCCACAGAAGAATTCCTCAAGATTCCTCAGAACTTCTGGCTCCTACTTCTCTAGCTTTGTTTGGATAATTTCTTTCATACTGAGAAAGATAAATTTCAATAAAATCATACTCAATGAAACCAGACACTTGTTTTATTTTTGTTTTTAAACGTACCTTATGGGAATGATGTAAGAAAAGAGGAGAAGGAACCGAAAAAGATTGCGGTACCATGGACCCACATATCCTTGTAAGGTTACCATAACAATGGAAAGAGCAACTAAAGCCAAAAATAGCGCTTTCGTCAGCCGATTGAGTTCAAGGTCCAACAAACCGACCTGAAAGAAAAACACATAATACATGAACAAGCTAACCACAATGTCCCTAATATTATAAATCAGAATGCATGGTAATGATGACGTAAAAAAAAACTTTAAAATTTTTTGGTATTAGCCTTAATGAAATAAGACAATTCAGGCAGAATTTCTAGAAATGAGTCATGATCCCCAGAGCATTTCCAGAAAGGGTCTACTGACAAAACACGAGGCCAGAGCACACAGCCGCAATGAACTCAGACATGGCCTCTGGACGGGTGGCGTGCTGGTCACTGGCTCAGGCAAAGTGAAACGCAAGCCTAGAGAAGGGCACTGGAAGCTTGCTCGGGGCGCGGTACAGGAACACAAGAGTTCTGAGGGCCCAGCCTGGGAACAGAGACTTCTGAGGGCGCGAGCGGGTCTTCCTTGCACGTGCTACGCCATGGCCATGCCTCTGTTATCCGTGTGGGTGCCTCTGCACATCCCCCATGAGGATTCTACTCAAGATGGAGAGTTCCCAAGAACAGGACAGTATGTATGTCTTTCTGATCTACCAGCAGTCTCTCTGAAAGAACTTGTCTTACAGCAAGAAAAAAAAAAAAAAAAAAGCAATAGATAGTTAATAAAACCTTTTTAATTTGCACAGATCCTACATTGTATGTTCTCCCAGTAAGGCACACTACACGCAAGTCCATTCTATGGATCGTTTACCAGCTGAGCAAAATGTGAGTGCAAATTATGTCAGTAAGAATCAGTTCAGTTTTTTGGCTGCATTCTGTATAGGATCTTGGAAACAGAGAGAACTAGCAACCCAAGCAGCTCTCACTGCACAAGTTAAGAGAATACAGCTCTTTTGAAGCATGTAGCTTCAATTTCGAGCTCTAGCAATCGCTATGGACTGTTTCTCCTTGCTTGCTTTCAGCCCTGAAAGACCACAAGGCAGTCCAGTGAGTAGGGCTAGGGGATGAGAGGGAACTCAGCACTGCAGGAAGGGTGGGAGAAGTGACACAGCACAGCAACTAGGATTCCTCGGGACTCTGGATTTAGGTTAATTTAGATGCTGACTCTGCCACTTAGCAGCATAACCTTGGGCAAGCTGGGCTTTGGTTTTCTTATCTGTAAAATAGGGATTCTGGGATGTTTTCCTTACAGCCCCCAGGGGATGCAAAGAAGGAGCGCACAGCACAGTGGCCACGGTTCCTACTGGGCAGTACGCCCCCCATGCGCACTGCTACTGCTCTTATTACACACTTGGATTGGAATCCACTTTCTCTGTTTACTAAATGTGTGACTTGAGGAACACCCTTAAACTCTTTGTTAAACCTCGTTTTCCTCATCTGTAAGTGGTGGTGCCCACAGGGCAGAGGTGCCAGGGTGAGAGGCCACTGCCTTCGGCATCACTAGGTCAGGGAACAGCATGTACTTAACTTACCTACTGATTTCTGATCTATGTGACATTAACAGAAGACTAAATTCTATCGGGTTAGTTATCTATCTGCCATCGCAATTTCTCCTGAATCTGGAACAACTTTTGAAAAGGAGTACACGAAGAAAACATGATTGCAAAAAACCTGATTAAAAAAATAAAAAGTTTGAGAATTACTGAGCTAATAAATAACTTGGTTTACTTTGTAGGGCCTTTTGAAAAATCTGTAACTTTGCCCAATAGAAAGCTAGCCTTTTCCCACAACTCATATATTTAGTTTATATCTGGTTTTGATTAATATTTTCCACAAACTCTCATGAGATCATCAGAACCTGCAATTATCAAGCAAAAATAAAACTTTGTCAGAAAGTCCATTAAGTGCAGCTGCGAAGAAAACTCAACTAATTAAACAAATAAATTTAAATGTCTACTACATTTTGTGCTAAACTCTAAGGTTATGAAAATGAGCTAACTATACGATTTTACCTGCAAGAAACAGCTAATCTAGTAGGAGAAATAAGATGAACACCAGTGATCTATGTTATAAAACAGAATCATAAAATAGTAAGTTTTCTTTTCTAACCAGGCCTGTTTTAAATCACTTCCTGTGGTCGACAGTCAGCACTACCATTGGTTAATAAATACTTCATGGCCTTTCACAACAGTGTAGGCACAAGAGGAGCGATGACAAGGACCCCAAAGCATGGGACTGTGTGCCGAGTGTGGGTTCCATGACCAACACAGACGGGGTGCCGCATTCAGCAGGGTGAGGCGGCCCCTCCTGCGCTCTGTCCTGCGCACACTGCCACAGGGCTCACCTGGCCACTTCACTGTGTAAGACTCCTAACTGAGGACACTTTAAACACAAAGTGTCAGTTTTATATGAAATAGCAACTCGATTCTAATGTAACAATTAATGAGACACTTGGTCTGCCACAAAAACTCTTCTCCATGTTGCAACACAGCAACACAGACAGCAGCTCATTTTCAATAGAAACTCTTCAAAGACTGCACATTCCCAGCTCTATATTCTCCCAAGAAAGCACACTGCCCTCTAATTCACAGCAGCAGATGCTGTTCTAGCCAAGTAAAACATCCACAGCAACATCTCGGAGCTCCAGCACGGGGCTTTCTCTTCTCTGGGTCAGCCACAGGACCAGTAACAGCGCCGCTCCCCCAGATCACAAATGGTCTGAAAGGGAGCGATACTCAACCAGTTCTGAAGTTCCCAACGCTGCTGCGGGTATGGGCTGTGCCTTCCCTTGAGAATGGGGCAGCTGAAGACCACAGCGGCTGATTTATCAGCTCTATTTAAAAAGCAGCACAACCAGGACAAATATCGTGCAATTTCCGCTACTTCAACTACTACATAGTTTATGCTTGAATTATTAAGAAAAATAGGTTTTTGGATTAAAATGAAGAAAAATTAAGCCAGGGAAGTAGAGCATGTTTCAAAGCCCAGATCCTTTTGCTGTGACAAAGGCGGTCTAAGTTTCAGGCCTCACTGAGGATCAGATGAAGTCATTATTCATTCAGTCAGGGAAAAAAGACTCAATTACCTCAACCTAAAGATGCTATCAATGAATGCAAAGTGCATATTTTACTCTATTCATCCAAATCCCATTAAAAAGTGAAAGGAATGATTTAATCTGGCCTTCCAGAGTTGGTCTTTTTTTGTAATAAAATAAAGAATCACTGTCTTGCAAAATGCATAACCACCACCTCACACTTTCCTCTGCAACATAGCAGTGATGAACTGTAAAAGCCAGGACAAAAACACTCAGAAATGAATACAAAGTTTCCTTTCAAAAAATGCCACGTATTGGATGGAAACATTCGAAGCAGCCCACTGCACACCGATATGCAGATCATCAAAGCATTAGTACCTTTCTCATTGATGAAGACAGATGTGGTCAGATGCTTGACTAGGGAATGTAATCACTTTGAAGCCAAGTATATGTTGTCTTCTCCCAACCCCTTTAAACTTAAAGAAGAGCAAGAAAACATTTAGTGGAATAAAATACAACTTTTCAAGAATGGGCTGTGCCTTGCAGGTGGCCTGTTCTAAACTATGACTGTTGTTCCTGGAATATAACTTGTAAGCAAACTACAGTATATAGTGTAAAGCTTGTAGGTTGCTTTTATTTTATTTTTTCAATTCTAACAAAACAGAAGACACATTTCAACACTTGCGTTTTTTTAACCCACTTCAATTAATAATCTTTTAATATTCAATTTCTCTGAAACATGCTTTTCTTCAACTCATCTAAAATACAATCTGAACTCTTATAAGCTATTTAAAATAAAAACCAGTTAACTTATAAAGTTACAGATTCTACAAAGAAGGTGGTAACTTTAGTTTTGATGTGGATCTCTTCCTTCTTTAAAAAATGTCTTAAATACCTGGACAGACCAGATAACTTTTGCCATGACTGTAAACTTTTCACCCATAAAATATATTAATCACTTGAAGTAATTACGACTATTTAAGAAAAGGTAACGTAAATACACTTAGAAGTTATTTTCAACATTCATTGTCATCTCCTATATTAGTAAAGCAAATTTTCTTCTACTTGTCATAATATTTGTTTTATTTGAAACAACTGTGATACCAAAATTAAATACGCTACTGGAAATTTTAATCTCCAAGGGAAAATTTGTGCATAATGTCTAAGACAACCACAATGATTCTGCAAAGGGGCTGTTCTAGGATAATGAACACAATAATTGCCTGTATAATCTAAAATGCTACTAATGGCAACGATCACAAATCCATTTAGCTCCTCTTTAATTTATGTACCAAGTTTTAAACAGCTAATGGTTCTCAGTAAAATAATGGTTTATACCAACAATAAAGGGTAAATACGGTATTCTCCTGCTTAATCAAGAAAAGATCAGGCTTTTTTTTTTTAATGAATGCTCGGACGAGTGAGAATCGGACCTTATCTCCATGACACAGCAACACTTCAATCCATCTCAAAGTTAAAACTCACATTATGCTACTAAGTTCCTAAGCAATCAATGTACACGGCAAATTGGAGCAGACGTTGAATGCCGTAAAGTCTCAGGCCCTATCCATGATTCAACAAAGTGCCCGTGCAACACTTACTGCTGATGATGTCACCCCGGGTGAACAGGATGTCGGCATCCAAACACTCTCACCCATCTTTTAAAACTCACGCGTACTTACCCCTTACACAGAAGTAGTTTAGAATAGTAAAATGCAAAACTTCAAATAGCCAATTTAAACTCTTGTAGAACACCAAATTATTTTGGTTTGTCCTGTAGTTTCCCTGTGAATATAGGACAATTTGAAAAGCCCCGACTCTGACACCTAATTCATTCATGCTACTCTGCACGGGCAGAGAAGAACAGTTTTGTACATGGCTGACTACGTACGGAAAAACACAACTGTTAACACTGCTTGTCTTTCATTAGCTGAACTATTTGTGGATCAGTTCTTCATTTCGAATTTGGACCCTGACTACAAAATTGATATAGGGCTATGCATTAACCTAACTGAAATCCCTATAAAAAGCATATTCTTTTAAGTATCTTTGAAACAAATAAGCTCTATATTTTCCACTGCTAGTAGAATCTTAAGAGACAAGAAAAAAATAAGTAATTTTCAGACTTTCATTTGTGTTTCTGCATTTCAAATAAATGAAACTCATGCACTAAATCTAAGTACTAAATTTTAGAGCAACAACTTTTTCCATTACGAAGTTTAAATTAAAAGTATTAGTTTTTAAAAAGTGATGCTACATAGTCTTTTTCCTTCTAAAGTTTATTATTCTTTTTTGGATATGAACTACTAAGCCTTAAGCATGTGTAGTACATGCAGGCTGACCGCACACTATAGATGTGTCTGAGCCATTATCGTTTATCGTCTCAGTGATCTGCGAAATAAGAAGGGTTTCTTTTGGCCATTATAGTCTGTTGGCTCAATAATCTGTGCTTTAAGAATTCCCTAAACAAGTATCAGCACAACAATTCTTAATGTTACAATTTATCACCTTAGTTCTTAAAAATCAAAACCTGTATTTATACAATAGACAATTTAAAGTCTATTCTGAAAGAATTATTTCATAACCTACATGTTTGCCTACCAAGAAATTTAACATTTTGCCTATTCTATACTCAGAATTTAAGCTCTTTCCCTGGCTTGCTATATAGTTATTATATAGAATGTTTTCCCTTGAACATTTAACATAAAAAAGTACTATATTTTTTGTACAAGTAAGAAAAGTATTAATGCAAGAATCAGCTACTAAACAGGGAAGCAAAACCACTTTTGAAACCAACATATGACACATAATTAAGAGACAAGGGAGTTCAAAGTAAACCCTCACACCTAGTTTACACAAACTGGAGCTACCCAACTTTTGATGTTACAGACAATGCATATTGTCACTCTGTCCGCCGACCTATATAAACATGTTTTTAAGGATAAAATTGTTACTAAAATTTGCAAGCATATTACCTGCTAAGTTTGAAGGGGGCTTCATGAGTGCAGAATGAGGTTATCTTCTCAAACTGCTGGACTTCTAGATCGCTTGAGAAATTTCGATACTGGCTCTAGCATTTCCTAGGACACGTATCCACTCACCAGAATTTTTTATAATTGTCCATAATGTCAGAAAGTAGCATCATCTCTGAACACATGTATACACATATACACATCTCATGCTTGCCCTTACAAAACTCATGCTGACTTTCTATGTTCATACAAGACAACTTGATTCCATCTGTTAGTGTATGACAGCCTTTACTGATATATTAGAACCTTCACAAAGTAAATCAATATATGAAAAGTCAGCAAATGCAAAGCAACACTGTGGCTGGAAGGTAAGTAGTAAGTTAAAACTTTTATTTTTAGTATTACAAATTCTTTCAAATGTTCTCAACTTGTGATACATCAAAGCCATATTTAAAACAAAAATAAGCATGTGATAACATGCAAAATGATCCAGAAACCATTTGGAAATTTAATTTTTGCTCTACATATAGAAATTACGTTAAAAATCCAGCACTGAATATTAAGATAAGCCTATACATTTTCTAACGTACATTATTCCTAATCTTATTTTACAATCACCACATTGTTTAACTGAAAATCAGGAGGAGGAGGAGGCTGAAGTGTAGGAGTCACTCTCATTCCAACACTACACTGCCGACCACCGCTGCGGTGCTCACGTCTGTCTCAGAGTCACCTGTCTCAGAGTCGTACTCACACCTCCCATTGGCGGCTGGGAGGGGAAGCCAGGGAGCGCGGGGAGTGCGGGGCGCGGCCAGCAGGGGGAGCGCGAGGCCGGCGCGCGTCCTGATCCCTGCAGGCCCGCTCTCCCGAAAGCGCCGGCCATTTCTAACCCAACCAGTCCAGCACATCACATACACTCACTCACGTATTTATTTCTGACAAAAAGCGTTACCCTAAATATATGTTTTGTCACGCAGAATGCTGGCCAGAATCTACATACTTGAACATCCTGGATTATGGGGGGTAGGAAGGGGGCCCTGAACAAAAATCTGGCATCTCATAAGAAGCCCTAATTTCAAGACAGGACCTCAGAAATGCTGTGCACAGTCAGTAGGGTGGTGCCCTCCTCAGTCAGTAGGGTGGTGGGTGCGCTCCACACAGTCAGTAGGGTGGCACCCTCCTCAGTCAGTAGGGTGGCGCCCTCCGCACAGTCAGTAGGGTGGTACCCTCCACAGTCAGTAGGGTGGTGGGTGCCCTCCACACAGTCAGTAGGGTGGTACCCTCCTCAGTAGGGTGGCGCCCTCCACACAGTCAGTAGGGTGGTACCCTCCTCAGTCAGTAGGGTGGCGCCCTCTGCACAGTCAGTAGGGTGGTACCCTCCTCAGTCAGTAGGGTGGTAACCTCCTCAGTCAGTAGGGTGGTACCCTCTGCACAGTCAGTAGGGTGGTGTCCTCCTCAAGTCAGTAGGGTGGTACCCTCCTCAGTCAGTAGGGTGGTGCCCTCCACACAGTCAGTAGGGTGGTGCCCTCCTCAGTCAGGAGGGTCAGTAGGGCGGTGTCCTCCTCACAGTCAGTAGGGCGGTGCCCTCCGCAGTCAGGAGGGCGGTGCCCTCCAGTCAGTAGGGTGGTGCCCTCCGCACAGTCAGTAGGGTGGTGCCTTCCGCACAGTCAGTAGGGTGGTGCCTTCCCCACAGTCAGTAGGGTGGTGCCCTCCCCACAGTCAGTAGGGTGGTGCCCTCCACAGTCAGTAGGGTGGTGCCCTCCGCACAGTCAGTAGGGTGGTACCCTCCTCAGTCAGTAGGGTGGTGCCCTCCGCACAGTCAGTAGGGTGGTGCCTTCCGCACAGTCAGTAGGGTGGTGCCTTCCCCACAGTCAGTAGGGTGGTGCCCTCCACAGTCAGTAGGGTGGTGCCCTCCACACAGTCAGTAGGGTGGTACCCTCCTCAGTCAGTAGGGTGGTGCCCTCCTCAGTCAGTAGGGTGGTGCCCTCCTAAGGCTTTTCGAAGATTCAGAGCTAAAAACTAAGTTGATAACATTGTAACAACAGCTTCCTTAATGATTTCAAGATCCTGAATACATTTATTGTTTTTTTTTTTGTCTTAATGTAGGAAGGCATCAATTTTAAATGGTTTTGCCAAGACCAGCCACCAATTTAAAATAATTCCTTCAATAACGTAAGCTACCCACTAACACCAGAAACCTCAACATGCAACATCATTCATAGAAGTGGCATTTGGTTTTCAGTCTAATACACAGTTTATTTGGGTAATTTTATATTTATTTTAACAAATATTTTACAAAGAGCATGAACCTATTCTCTAACCCTTACTATCTAAACACACAATACCCAGGACTTTAGGGGGGTTATAAAGCTCTCATTGTATTTTACAAACAAGCCAGCAAGCTCTGCAGGAACTCCAAGAAGAGCAGATCCTGCCAGTGGGGGGTGGGAGGTCACTGGACCTCAGGGTCCCCAGGAGCCCAGGAGTTCTGACTGCTTCATGCTTCTTTACAAGGCACACACTCAAATACTTCTTGCCCCAAGGCATATAAAATAGATTCTATTCTAATAATAACTGTAAGTGGTACTGATATTGTAAAAGAAAGTCTCTTACTAGGAGTCATAAAACTTTAAGAGACATGGTAAGAAAGGGAAGACCATGGCTTTCTTTAAAATGATTTAAAATACAGAGCACTCATCTCCTTTCATTTTCTCAGTCTGTTTCTAATAGTACACACTGAAGAGACTATGCTCCTTAGAAATCTTTCTTCTGGGAGGTATCTGCCTTTTTATTTTACCCTGAATGTAGCAAGTCTTTATTTTAAATATCTCAGGGTAGGGTAGAAACACTCTTAAAATATACTTTTAAATATTCATTAAAGTATAATTTACAAAATATACTGTTGAACAAAAAATCTTGCATAGTACTAAAATGTCATCAGATTCTATTAAAAACTCATGAAGAAAATTACTAACTATGTGGTCAGGGCTTCTAATGTCACAGTATTCCGAAATTCCCAAGCACAAGGTCTGTCTTTCCTTCAAAAAGCTTTGAACTCTTTTCAAGGAGCTTAAAAAAAATTAGTTGATGCATTTCTAGTGTTCAGAATGTGAGATATTGAAGAAATTATTCCAGTAAGTAGCTTGGAAACGTTGGGCCATAGATGGTGGGAAAAGGCTGGGATTCAGAAGAGAAAAATAGATGGGACCATTCCTTTTCACAGGCAAAGTGAGTCCTTGCAAATGTCGGTGCACAGGAGGGCAGGGGGGTGGCCCAGCAGACAGGCACCAGCCTAGCCCTCCTTCCATGGAGCCTGCCTGGAACATGGCCATGAAAACTGTGTTTTTAAAGAAACTGTGGAGAATAGAGGGGGCGGGGTGGGGGGAGAAGACTACTTTCCACCTGCTTATTTCTGTTATAAAATTTTAGAAAAGAGAATGGTTAAATGATTATTAGTAAACAAGATCACTAATTTTATAATTAAAACTTTAATTTCCAACCTAGATTATCTTTATAAGAGGTAATGATACAGATTAGTTTCTACAGTAAAGTGAGAAATTTCTTCAGTAATTAATTTCAAAATGTTGGCATCTGAATTCTTTCTTTGGCATGCCAACAAGTATAACATATTTAATGGTTTGTGCAAGGGAATTTACTAAACAGTATCAGTGAAAAATATTTTTATGTAATAGATTCCAGAAAGTGGTTTCATTAAGGCTACTTGAAACACTAAACATAGCATTTGAAGTTGCTAATTGTTCTTCTAACAGTATCTTAGAAACCACCACAAAATGACAATGATCAGGAAAATTCCTTAATGCTTAACTGCTCAACTGTGGTCCAGCTGACTTCAGCATGTTTCCACCACCTTGATAACCTACATACAGCTATATCAGAATCAGCACAGAAGAGATGTTACAGGACCTAGTCAAGGACACAAGGCTGTCACTGTCAAGTAACATGTCACTCTCTCCTTCTGCGTTTCTTGGCTTATTGTGTAAATACGTGGGGATTTATAAGCCACTGGAAGATCTCCCTCCATCCCATTCTCCAGATATCTGGCACCTACCACTATGTAAAACTACTCAACACTATTTTTAAATCAAGAGCCATTAGCTGTCTTGACAAGACGTGTGACTAAAATATTTGCTGATCAGAACTACAATCAGTATTCTATTTAATTCCCTTTGCAATTAAATGCATATTCACCTATTTATATTAAAAACATGAGGATATATAAAATGCTGACCAATGTCTGAAACACCTCAGAATTACTATCATCGTGAACAAAGTCACTAGGTTCTGTACATTTTCTGTTCCGCCCACACATCTGCTTAACTAGCTATTAACCAGAAGCTAATAATAGGTAAATGTTTTAATTTTTAAGGCAGAATAGCAGAATTGCAGACATAGAATAGCAAAGAAAGAGAAAAAAGAATGAAGGATAGTTATAGCAGTCTAATAGCTAACTTTGAATTACATCGTTTTCAAAAATCCATGGTTGTTAGGATTTGTATTCTTTTGTAAGGAAAATGAACTTTGGCAGATTTGCTGAGCATTTTAAATGATAAAGGTAATATGGTTAAATAAACTTTTCATCTTGCATAATCACCCTTTTATTATTAAAACTGTCTAAGAGGTTTATTACTGGTATCTTGGCAAAATGCAACATTATTTTAAACCATCGAAAATTTTTGTGTTACTTTACATCTTCAGAGACACTTTATGAGCCATTTCATACTTAATGGCTTGTAAGCAATCCCAAGAGTTGAGAATTGTGTGAAAAGTTGCTCAGATTGACAGATAAAGTGAAAAGGTCTGTATTAATTTCCAAATAAAGAAATGCATGGCATGGTATCACACGATGATTATACTCCAAAGTACCAATTAGAACGCATCAGAAACTAGAGCAAGTTGACACTCTACAATAAAGCAAATAATTTCCAGTTGGAGGGGCAGAAAATGTTAATATGCAATGTTCAAGACTACAAGAATCTTTGTAAAAGGAAGTAGCTAATAAGGTTTAATGATGCATGTCAGGAAGCCACAGTATGTAGGGAAACACAGCTGGCTTCATTTTGTAAACTATTTGATATACACATCTTTCTCGTTCGCGGTTATCAGCTGTGCAGTGCCACGGGGGACAGTTTAGACTTCAAATCAGGATATTCTTCTTGTTCTCTAAATTACAAGTCAAATACATTAATATAATATGGTGCTATAGGCTAGTGCCCTGACTATGGCTGATCAGCTTACGAAAGAGGATTGAAGAAGTCTTCTGTAAAGTGTTGTGGAAACAATCTTGCCAGCCTAAATAGGCTACTAAGAACGAGAACCATTAAAACAAATCATAAAACAGACAAAACGCTTGGATTTAGCGAATTAATAACCCTCGCAAAATGGTCACCATTTTTCATACCTCAGGCATTAAAATAAAAACTGGCTGAAAATGCTCCTGCATGAAACCACAGGCCTACGACGGTGCTCCCTCTCCTGCACACACAGGTGGGCCCAAGGAGGGGCCCGCTCTAAAGGCAGCAGCATCCCAGTGCTGAGGGACTCCAACGTGCAGGTGACAGCAATTAGCAGCAGATGACAGCAGCCCTTGAATCTGTGCCAGATGGCAGCGAAGGGTCACTGGGAGCCCTCAACCTTCCACAAGGAAGCCCTTGTGTTTGGCGACTATCAGACTCTAAAGCTCTTAGAAACTGATTATTCAGGCAGCAGAAGACAACTGCTAGGTCACAACACTAATATCAGAATACCGTTAAAGCACTTAGAGTGCACTTATTCTAAATGTAATTCCACATATTAGCTGTTAAAAACAGACATGCTGCATAATGACGAAAAGGTTGCCCTAAACTCAAAGAGCTAAAATTCTAGTAATTAATGAATTGTCTTATGGCAAAATACAGTCAACAGGTTCTAACTTTAGATGAATGCTGCTTGTAGTTAAAGCTAGAAACAGCCACTTTGTAAGTGAGACTCTGTATGGAACCTAATCAGCACCCTGGCTGACGACGGAAGGCCAGAAGAACTACAGAGAGAGAATGACATCTCTCAAGACAGACGATAGAGAAGCTGTGGGTCGTCACACTACCGGGGATCTAAGAAAAGCCTGAAAATCTCAGAGTTGTCTGTCAAGGCTTCCTGCTCAAATGTTAAGTATCACACTAGTAGCGAGGCCAGAACAGAGGAGGGGCAGCAAGAGAACGGAAAGGCTGTGGGATTCTCACACGGGACAAACCCATCTGTCCATGTTCTACACAGAGAAAAAAATGCAGTCAAAATGCTTGAGACAACCAAAAAAATCAATGCATAACTGATTTACCTTGATGAGACTAACTCCACACTAATAACTAATACATAAAACAGCTTGTTTTGGTTTAAGTGATTCATTTTCCCCCTCATGACCACAAGCAGCCCTTCACAATGAACAAGTGCTGCTGTGTGATGTCTGTTATTCAGCCTTCCTAACTCTGCCAGGTCTTACTATGTCTATTCCACTTCTAAGGAGGTTAGGTGCTTGGTCAAGAGCACACAGCTCATGGCAGCTTGGAGACCGAGCAGCTCCCCATCCCCAACTTCAGTTCTGCATCCTTGGCCTGACACTGCCAAATGCCAAGGTTCCCAGGGCCCACTAGTATGCTTTAGAAGTGACATTATTTTCATTCTCATAATTGGATGTCTCTGGTTGAACTTTCTTTTTTTGTTGTTTTTTGAGGCGGAGTTTCGCTCTTGTTGCCCAGGTTGGAGTAAAATGGCGCGATCTCGGCTTCACCGCAACCTCTGCCTCCCAGGTTCAAGAGATTCTCCTGCCTCAGCCTCTGGAGTAGCTGGGATTACAGGCATGCAGCACCACGCCCAGCTAATTTTGTATTTTTAGTAGAGACGGGCTTTCTCCATGTTGGTCAGACTGGTCTCGAACTCCCGCCCTCAGGTGATCCACCTGCCTCAGCCTCCCAAAGTGCTGGCATTACAGGCGTGAGCCTCTGTGTCCGGCCAGAACTTTCCATTAACTACGCAAACTTCCATTAGGCTCATGAAATAAAAACAGGTTGAATTTTATCAAAATGTTTCTCTTTTACTATTTTTATTTGGATGTGGTAAAGCTCATGAAATAAAACAGGCTGAATTTTCTTTATTAAAATATTTTTCTTCCATCATTTTCATTTGGATGTGACAAAATTTCCTGCTCAACTGGTATCAATTACTACCTTTTGAGAAAAGGAGGAGACTACATGAAATAATTTAATGTTGTAATCCAAGTGACCTACCAAGGCAGTAGGCCCTTAACAGAGGGGAATATTGAGTCCAGCAAAGTCACTGAGGACAGTGCCCTCACCTCACTTTGCCGGCTTCTACTGGAGCTTTCTAGCTGGAGGGCTTTCCTCCTGTGCTGCCAAAGTGGGCTGCGCTGAGAACACTCTGGAGGGTTCCAGAGAGCGCAGGCAGGCTTGGGACGAGCTCTAGGAAGAGACCGCGGGTGTGGGGCCCCTGAGGCGTGGTGATCTGCTGGTCCCCGTTGATGGGGACGCAGGCAGAGCAAGCCTCTCCGCTCATCCTTTGGGAACGCTCAGCCCTCAGGAACCACGCTCTCCCAGCTACATTCAGATGCCTCTTCAGGAAAGCCTCGGTGTAATAATTAACTGATGATCAACTGCCCTCATAAAACAATGCTCTCGAGAAAACGGCAAGGTGAGAAAACACATTCCTCCTAAAGGACTATCATGTAACTTACATGAAAAAAATTTACATGATAAAAGAAACTGCAGTCAAGTGCCTGAAATAAGCCCTGGTCCTCAGCTACCTCTTGCACAATAATGCATGCAGGGAAGCTGATTTTTCTTCCATTTCTTTTTACAAGCAGCATGGCACAATGCTAGACAATGGCAGCACAATGACTCCAGGTTGAAGGAAATCATCCTCTGAAGACAATTTTAAGTGCCGTGACATCATCGTCCTACATCCCTGTCCCTGCCACAGCAGACTTGGCTGGTGGTGCTCATACCACAACCCACTCTGGGGCTTGGTTTCATGAGGATGGTTTGTGTACCTCCATGGGTGGGCTCACAGTGTCTGCAAGAAACACAATCATTTAATTTGGTTTGTTGTAAATTCCCAACCTCTCTGTTTTGGTTTCAAGATGCAGCACTTGTCATGAATTGTGGAGCGGTGGAAATAAGAGGGCTGAAGGGGCACACACGGTGGTCCACAGTCCACAGCCCACCAGGGCCAGGCCCTGTCTCGCCCCAGACACCTTCCTGCATGCGTTCTGCAGCTCTTTCATACCACCTCACCTTGGATCTGGGCACATCTGTTCTCTGCCTGAGATGCCATCTTTCCTTCCCAGTTAACCCCGTTGTTTTGATGACTGGGGGTTGGGGCTCAGCGGCTGGAGGCTCTCCTTGAGCTGCCTACCTGAGGCACGAAGCAGAGAGACAGTAACTGCTAATTTCAGTGCCAATTGTGACCGTCTTCCCGTTCTTGCTGATGTGATAAAAATACACCTATTTCTCCTTTGACCTGACTTGGTTCCTTCTGATTCTCCCACTTACTCTGAAATCTGAGCAGCATGTCTGCGTCATTGCGTCTGCGTCACTGCGTCCGCGTCATTGCCCATGTGGCCACTGCAGATATTTCCCTCTTTGGAAATCTATTAGCGGTTCCTCCGTGATCACCACAGATCACCACCCCAACAGCAGGAGGAGGAGGAAAATCATACTTGCTGCCTGTCCATAGCTTGAGTTAGGGTAGAGACAGGAAGCGTGAAGTCCAGGGCCCAGGGACAGGCCAGGGCGCCACAGGCTGTGTCCACAGCTGCCGAGACAGCGGAGCCCAGCACGGCGAATTGAGGAGAGGGCAGAACGGGGCAGGAGTAGGGCCTGAATCGCCATGACCGCTTTAAGAGCAGGGAGTACACAGAGGGGCACAGAAAGGGAGGAGCAACCTGGTCCCCAGAGTCCAGCTACAGCCCGGCCGGAACAGCAGCAACCCACACTGCTCCCAGGCAGGGGCCCTGCACATGCTCCTGATGTGTTCCTGGCCTGCACCGGAGACGTGATGCCCACAATCACCACCTCAGGTAAGCCCCGGAACTGACCTCCCCACAGCCTTGAGATGACAGCAGCATTCGGACAACAGCAGTCACAAGATTATTGTGGAATTAGTTGCCAATGTTCTCATTCAAAAAAAATTAAAAAGGATCAGTTATCCAGTCACGGTAAATTTCAACATGATAGTACTCAACATCTGATTAGGATCTGTAATTAAAATGGAGAGTTTATGAACTCAACATTTTTACTGTAGGCAATCAATTTGGAAATAAAATGGTTTCCTACTTTTAAAAATAAAAATACATCACCAAAAATTTTTTTTTTATTTTTAAATAGCAGCAAACAGAATATAAAATTTTCTAAAAGATAATAATTGAAATAGCATCAAAAAATGTCAAAGCCAGGCACAGTGGCTCACGCCTGTAATTCCAATACTTTGAGAAGCCATGGCTGGAGGATCACTTGAGGCCAGTACTCTGAGACCAGCCTAGGGAATACAGGAGGCCCAGTCTCTACAAAAAAATAAAAAATTGGCCAGGCATAATGGCATGTGCCTGTAGTCCCTCCCAGTTACTCAGGAAGCTGAGGTATGAGGATGGCTTTGGCCCAGGAGATCGAGGCTGCAGTGAGCAGTGATCATGCCACTGAAATCCAGCCCAGGTGACACAGTAAGACCTTGTCTCAAAAAAAAAAAAAAAAAAAAAAAAAAAGGCAAATACTTAGAAATAAATCCAACAAAAGGTATACCAACCTCTACAGAGAACAATCATAAGACATTATTAAAAAATAAAGGGATACACAATATTCGTTGACTAAAAGACTTAATATTATAAAAATTATCTCTGAAGATCTATAGACATTTAAATGCAATCCCTAACTCCCTACAGCAATTAAAAATTATTAGCAAAGAAAGGGATCAGCAGACCAATCACAGGAAAGGGCCCAGATGTGCACCCACTGTGCGTGGACACTGACTCATGCACAGACCGTGCACACAGTGTGGAAGGAACAGGCATGGACACTGACTCGTGCACAGACCGTGCACACAGTGGGGAAGGGGGAGGGGGTAGGAGTGGACACTGACTCGTGCACAGACCGTGCACACAGTGGGGAAGGGGCAGGTGTGGACACTGACTCGTGCACAGACTGTGCACACAGTGGGGAAGGGGGAAGGGGTAGGAGTGGACACTGACTTGTGCACACAGTGGGGAAGGGGCAGGAGTGGACACTGACTCGTGCACAGACTGTGCACACAGTGGGGAAGGGGCAGCCTTTCCACAATCACTTCTGGGTCAACTGGAAATCCACAAGGGGGAAAAACAGAAAACTGGGTCCCTACTTCTTCTTATACACAAAAACCAATTCTAGATGTTTAGAAATGTAACAGAAAGGAAACAATAAAACTTCAGAAGACAATATGAGAGAGTATCTTCATGACCTACAGTGGAGAAAAAGTTCTTAAACCATAAAAAAAAAGGTTGATAAACAATGTTACAACTGAGAATTGCTACTCATCAAAACACTATGAACAAAGTGAGAAGGCAAGCAGCAGAGTGGGAGAAAATAACATGGATATACAAAGAGCTCCTATAAAACAGCAATAAAGACTAATAATCCAATGGGAAAATGAGCTATGACTTACAGGAAATTCCCAAACCAAGACATCCAGACAGCCATGCCGATAAACACATGAACAAACCTCATAACTCATCCGGAAAATGAAAACTAAAAACCCAATGAGATATCACTACATACTCACTAGAATGCTAAAATTAAAATAAGGTAAGATAGACACTACAAGTGTGGACAAGATTATAGAGAAACTTGAGTTTTCTTGCTTGGCTGGGAAGAGTAAAAACCAGTACAACAATTTTAGAAGACTGAAATTATGTGAAATGAATACAGACACGCTATACGACCCAGGAACACCACTCCCTCGGTGCACACCTTACAGGAGGCATGCAGACTGCACCAAGAGATCTGTATACACCATTCAGAGCAGAGGAATTCCTAACAGCAAAAAGCCCAAAGAACCCAGAGATCAAAGATGTAGAAATCCGTGGCTGCGTACAATTATGGCTTCCTCATACAACAAAAGACGATATAAAAATGTGCTGTGACACACAACGATGGGAAACTTCACACATGCCTACGACTACACACTAGATAAGAAGATGGTGGTCACCTTGGTGAGGAAGGGACACTCCCGGGAGCTGCGAGAATTCTACTCCACTAGATAAGAAGACGGTGGTCACCTTCGTGAGGAAGGGACACTCCTGGGGTGCTGGGAGAATTCTACTTCTTGACAAGTGTGATGCACCATGAGTGGGTGCTCATTTTATGATGTTTAACTGAGCAGTACAAGTTTTAAAACGTGTGCACTTTTGTTCATCGCTGTTGTCAATAATATAAAAAACAAAAACCAAAAATTGTCACAGAAAACAAGTATTATAATTGTTATTATGCAAAATTCAAATACTGACCAAAAGCTTCACAGCTGAATGAGAGTCTAGTTTATATTGCTCTATGGCTTAAGATAAAAAGTGTCAGTAATATGATATGTGGAGGAAGGTTATTTTACAGGAGAATTAAACTGGAGTAAAACTGGACTTAATGTCTTATAAGCTACAAAATAAAGAACATTTCTGAAACTTCAGAAAATGAGAGACTGATGAAGTTATATACAATAAGGCCGGGCACAGTGGCTCACACCTGTAATCCAACCCAGCACTTTGGGAAGCTGAGGCAGGCGGATCAGCTGAGGTGACGAGTTCGAGATCAGCCCGACCAATATGGTGAAACCTCGTCTCTATTAAAAATACAAAAATTAGCCAGGCATGGTCGCGGGCACCTGTAGTCCCAGCTACTCAGAAGGCTGAGACAGGAGAATTCCTTGAACCCAGGAGGCGGAGGTTGCAGTGAGCCTAGAATGCGCCACTGAACTCCAGCCTGGGTGACAGAGTGAGACTCCATCTCAAAAAATAAATAAATAATATGCAATAAGCTTATAATACAAACATTTTTATAAAAGCTGAACCAAAGAAATCTTATACATAGAGCTGAACGTGACAATAAACCAAATACCGTCCGTTGATTATATTCCTAAGCCACACAAACCCATGGTCGAAACCACAGCCACAGCAGCACGCCCACAGCAAGCACGCTTACAGCAGCACGCCCACAGCAGCACGCCCACAGCAAGCACACCCACAGCAGCACACCCACAGCAGCACACCCACAGCAAGCACACCCACAGCAGCACACCCACAGCAAGCACACCCACAGCAGCACACCCACAGCAAGCATGCCCACAGCAGCACGCCCACAGCAAGCATGCCCTGTAGCGGCAGAGCCGGCCGTGGATGTCCCTGCAGAACACGCAGGAAGAAGTCTCGTGGAGCAAAGGCAGCGATCTACCTTCAACATGACAGATGAATACAAAGAAAAGGTGTGGCGGCACCTGCACCGGTGTAAATGTGTGTGCAGGAGCACACGCTGACACACACCTCACTGCATAGGAGCACACACTGACAACACACCTCACTGCTCATGGAACTCGGAATGGGAAAAAGGTCAAGGGTGAGAGGAATTTCACATTCTAAATTCTAAATTATTTGAATGTGTTAAATCCAGAAGTTTTTCCTTTCATAAAGTTAAAAAAACCCATGTTTACCTTTTATTTCTGGATTCTGAAGGCCTTTAGCCTCGTCTAAATAAACTGCCCTCTATATTCCCCCAGTCTAATCAGAACCTTCCCTACTCGCTCCCTCCCACTCTTCCTCTAATCCTGTTCCAAGATTGATGTATCCACTCTTGTTTTCACCAGCACTTACCTGTAGTTGACCCTTGAACAACAAGGGTTTGAACTGCAAGAGTCCACGGAGGGAGCAAGACCAATCGTTCTTCCTCCTCCTTCTCAGCCTACCCACTTTGAAGACGATGAGGATGAAGACCTTTATGATGATCACGTCCACTGAATGAAGCGTGAATATATCTTTTCCCTCTTATGATTTTCTTAATAGCATTCTTTTCTGTAGTTTACTTTATTGTAAGAATACAGTATATAATATATTTTACATACAAAATGTGGGTGAATTGAAGGTCTGTGTTACTGGTAAGGCTTCCAGTCAACAGTAGGTGATTAGTAGTTAAATTTGGGGAGAGTCAAAACTTATGTGTGGATTTTTGACCGCATAGGGGTCAGCACTTCTAACCCCTCTGCTGCTCATGGGTCAACTATATTTCCTTGTACCCTATTCCTCCTGTTTTCAACATCTGTAACGACACACCTAAGCCCCCCCTCTCGTGAGGGTGGCCTCATGTGTGGGGTCTGGGTAATTCACTGTGACAGAAGTGTCATGTGTGTGCCTTTCCCAGGCCAATGTTTTTATTTTCTCTGGCTCTTTTCAAGATTCTCTCTTTGCCTTCAGTGTTTTTGTAGTTTGAATATTATACACCAGGGTGTACATTTTATGGCATTTAACCAGCTTGGTGTCCTCTGAGCTTCATGGATTTGTGGTCTAGTGTCTTGGAAAGATCTCAGACTTATTACTTCAAATTACTCTGCTCTATTCTTTCTTCTCCTCCAGGTATCCCCATTACACACATTTGTATCTTTTTTTTTTTTCTTGAGACAACACCTCTGTTGCCCAGGTGGAGTGCAGTGGCGTGATCTCGGCTCACTGAAAGCTCTGCCTTCCGGGTTCAAGTGATTCTCCTGCTTCAGCCTCCAGAGTAACTGGGATTACAGGTATGTGCCACCTCGCCTGGCTAATTTTTGTATTTTTAGTAGAGATGGGGTTTCACCACGTTGCCCAGGCTGGTCTTGATCTCATGGGCTCAAGCAATCTGCCCACCTTGAACTCCCAAAGTGCTGAGATTATAGGTGTGAGCCACTGTGCCCGGCCACATATTTTTATCTTCTGAAATTGTCCCACAGTTCTGGATGTTTTGTTCTTTTTATTTTTCCATTTTGACTCTTCTTGCTTCTTAGTTTGGGAACTTTTCACTGGCCTGTCTTTGGGCTCACTGATTCGCTCCTTGGCCACATCTGTCTACAAATAAGCCCTTCAAGGACATTCTTCATTTCTGTTACGATCATTTTGGTTTCTCGCATTGCCTTTTGATTCTTTGGGTTTCCATCTCTGATTACAGTATCTCTCCGTTTTCGCGAGTTGTCTACTTCTTCTATTCCAGCCCTTAACACACGCATCACAGTTCTTTTAGATTCCCTATCTGGTCATTCCAAAATCTGCGTCATACCCGAGTCTGGCTATGATGCTTGCTTTGTTTCTTCAGACTGTTTATTTCCCACCTTTTAGCATATCTTGAAATGTCTGTTGAAAGCTGGACATGATGTATGAGATAATAGGAGCTGAAGTAAACAAGCCTTTACTGTGGGCTTTATGTTCATCTTGCCAGGAGCTGGCCTGTGTTCAATGTCTGCTGTAGCTGTAGGTGTTAGGGGCTGTCAATTCCTCTCATGTCCTTGGTTTTGCTTGTGTCCCTGACTTTGGGCTTTCTTCAGAGATTCTGCACCTTGCTGCTCTTTCACAGAGAACTCATGTTTATCACACTGAGACCTGCTGGTGTTCAGACAAGGTGTGGGGAAGGAGGAGCATGCTACAATCTTATGATTAAATCTCAGTTTTTTAATGAGTCTGTGCCCCTGCACTCTACCTTCACAAGTGTTTCTCAGCTCCCCCCATGATATCCCATGCCATTAGCTGAGACAGGAAGACGAGAGGGGGTTGGAGTGAAAGAATTCCTTCCCCCAGGTGGGACAGACCTGGTAAGGTCTTTTCCCCTGAGCAATGACCCTCTTTACAGAGGACACGCCACTCGTTCTTTCCCCCTCTTCCAGACCCAGGAGGGGATCTTTCTTGGAGCTTCCCTTTGAACCTGGTAAGATTCCTGCAGGTAAAGTCCACCAAAGTGTCCCCCCGAGGCCCCAAAAATGCAGCCCCCAAGCGTCTCCCTATGACGCTAGACGACACTCACTCTTCACCACCAAGTTGCTTTGCATTCCACTGGCCTGATTCGCTCCAGTCTGCACCCCTCTTAGGGAAACAGTAACTTTTGATACTCTCTGGCATGGGAGAGAGGGGGCTGCCTCAAGCCCTCTAAGCCTGCAGACACCATGCAGCAACCTAGGTCTGGGGCTCACCTCTCTGGATGCCCATCTCCCAGAGTCATCTTGTTCCCACACCTCACTCGGGCCTCCTGTAGAGAGAGGCAAGAGCCCCACACTCACATCGACCTTTCTCGCTTCTCCAATTCCTCTTCCTCTCTTTCCCAACACAGGCTATGATGGTAAGTCTACGATGCAGTAGTTATGACTGTGCTTGCTCTTTTTTTCCAACTGTTTATACTTTAAGCTCTATCTTGATTCCTTTAAGATGTGGCCTCTTGAATCTAAACAGTACTCTTTAAATCAAAATGCTCACTTGTGGTCAGGAGCAGTCGCTCATGCCTGTAATCCCAGCGCTTCGCAGGGCCAAGGTAGGCTGATCGCTTGAGGTCAGGAGTTTGAGACCAGCCTGGCCAACATGGCAAAACCCCATCTCTGATAAAAATACAAAAATTAGCCTGGTGTGGTGGTGCACACCTGTAGTCCCAGCTACTAGGGAAGCTGACGCAGGAGAATTGCTTGAACCCGGGAGGCGGAGGTTGCAGCAAACTGAGATCATGCCACTGCACTCCAGCCCAGGTGACAGAGTGAGACTCCATCTCAGAAAAAAAAAAAAAAAAAAGCTCACTTTTAAAAAATTTCAGTAGGTTTTTGGGGAATAGGTGGTGTCTGGTTACATTAGTAAGTTCTTTAATGGTGGTATCTGAGATTTCAGTGCACCCATCACCAGAGTAGTGTACACTGTATCTAATGTGTAGTCTTTTATCCCTCACCCACCTCCCACCCTTTACCCCAAGTCCCCAAAGTCCATTGTGTAGTTCTTATGCCTTTGGATATTCATAGCTTAGCTCCCACTTACGAGAACATATGATGTTTGCTTTTCTATTCTTGAGTTACTTCACTTAGAATAATGGTCTCCAATTCCATCCAGGTTGTTGCAAATGCCATTATTTTGCTCCTTTTTATGGATGAGCAGTATTCCATGGTGTGTGTGTATACATATATATATACACCACATTTTCTTTATCTACTCGTTGATTGATGGGCATTTGAGCTGGTTTTATATTTTTGCAATTGTGAATTGTGCTGCTATAAACGTGTGTGCAAGTGTCTTTTTTGCACGACTTCTTTTCCTCAAGGTGGATACCCAGTAGTGGGACTGCTGGATCAAATGATAGATCTACTTTTAGTTCTTTAAGGAATCTCCACACTGTTTTCCATAGTGGTTGTACTAGTTTACATTCCCACCAGCAGTGTAGAAGTGTTCCCTGTTCACCACATCCACACCAGCATCTACTATTTTTTAATTATGGCCATTCTTGCAGGAGTAAGATGGTATTGCACTGTGGTTTTGATTTGCATTTCCCTGATAATTCGTGATGTTGAACATTTTTCCATATATTTGTTGGCCATTTGTATACCTGCTTTTGAGAATTGTCCATTCATGTCCTTAGCCCACTTTTTCATGGGACTGTTTGTTTTTTTTTCTTGACGACTTGTGTTCCTTGTAGATTCTGAACACAGATGTATAGGTTGTGAAGATTTTCTCCCACTCTGTGGTTGTCTGTTTACTCTGCTGATTATTTCTTTTGCTGTGCAGAAGCTTTTTAGTTTATGTCGTGTCTATTTATCTTTGTCTTTGTTGCATTTGCTTTTGGGTTCTTGGTCACGAAGTCTTTGCCTAAGCCAATGTCTAGAAGAGATTTTCCAATGTTATCTTCTAGAATTTGTACGGTTTCAGGTCTCAGATTTAAGTCTTCGATCCATCTTGAGTTGATTTTTGTATAAAGTGAGAGAAGAGGCTTCTACATGTGGCTTGCCAATTAACCCAGCACCATCTGTTGAATAGGGTGTCCTTTACCCGCTTTATGTTTTTGTTTGCATTGTTGTATATCAGTTGACTATAAGTATTTGGCTTTATTTCTGGGTTCTCTATTCTGTTCCATTGGTCTATATGCCTGTTTTTATACCAGTACCACGCAATTTGTTCTTTTTGCTTAGTCTTGCTTTGGCTATGCGAGCTCTTTTTTGGTTCCATATGAATTTTAGGATTGTTTTTTCTAGTTCTGTGAAGAATAATGGTGGTATTCTGATGAGAATTGCATTGAATTTGTAGATTACTTTTGGCAGCAAGGTCATTTTAATAATATTGATTCTACCCATCCATGAGCATGGGATGTGTTTCCATTTGTTTGTGTCATCTATGATTTCTTTCAGCAGTATTTTGTAGTTTTCCTTGCAGAGGTCTTTAACCTCCTTGGTTAAGTACATTCCTAAGTATTATTTATTTATTTATTTGCAGCTTTCATAAAAGGGGTTGAGTTTGTGATTTGATTCTCAGCTTGGTCACTGTTTGGTTTATAGCAGGGCTACTGATTTGTGTACATTAATTTTGTATCCCGAAACTTTGCTGAATTCATTTACTAGTTCTAGGAGCTTTTTGGATGAGTCTTTAGTGTTTTCTAGGCATACGATCATGTCATCAGCAAACAGTGACAGTGTGACTTCCTCTTTACCAATCTGGATGTGCTTTATTTCTTTCTCTTGTCTGATTGCTGTGGCTAGGACTTCCAGACAAGGAAACCTCCATTTTATTATTGAAAACTAATATTATGGTATTAATAGTAAATTTATTTTTTTTTATATTCTTTGAACTACTTGTATCATTTTAAGGGGGAAAATAATTAAACTACACTTTATTCAGTCTTAGCACTTACACAAAGATCTTTCCTGACATATCTATAAATTTCATTTTATAAAAAGTAGATTCAGATATTGAGTTCCTTTTTTTCTTTAATGCACTAAACTCAGTTTAAAGACAAAAACAGGACATGTAGTTACAACCTAGCATGTCAAACATTCTTAAAATGATTCAAAGTGTGTATTAAATGAAATTATGCAAATACAAGTAACATAGATATTTTAAAATGTTCAAGAATCCATTTAATTTTGTTTCAGCTTATTAGCATCCATAAATTATCTTTAAAATTGTTATGATTTTTTATCCAGAAAGCTAAGGTTTAAGAATGTAACTTGAAAGAGAAATGATGACTGATTAAAGAATGCAAGGAAACTTGCCAATCTGGTTTTCTTCTTGCATCTAGAAACACTCAGCAGTAACCTGACGTGTCTGTGAAGACGGCAGAGTGCCCGCGCCTCTGGAAACACACCATCGTCTGCCTCTCTCCAAAGGACGGGGGAGACGCCTCATGTGAGATTGAAGTTAAGCCTCAGAAGCAGTCATTTTTCTTTATATTGTTTGGAATTAAAAACATATTAAATTGATCCATTATGAAAATTCTGCTCTCTATACTGTGTGTTTCAGACCATGTCTCTGTCTTAAGGCTATGAAACAATTTTTGTAATTGTAATAACAAAACAAATTATTGACTTTAACTTAAGAAAACTGTTGCCTGTATGACTGAATATTCAACCAAAACAGATCCCTCCCTAAATTGTATCATACACAAGCTGCTCATCTCCACAGGTTAATGAACCTTATGTGGTGCTGTTATATTGGGTTAGCTATTTGTTGGGGTGGAAGAGTGCCCATGGTGTAGTTTTAGTAATTACATAATTCTACGTAACATGCTAGTGTGAGTTATCAACAGTATTGTACTAAAAAAAGCGTTATATTTCACATCAGCACCAACAGTAACATTAACAGAAATCTGGTTCTATAACTTAGAAGTCATAAGGGTGAACTGTAGCCTGAGCTGCTACCTTTTTTTTGTTTGTTTGTTTTGAGACAGGGTCTTGTACTGTTGCCCAGGCTGGAGTGTAGTGGCACAATCTCAGCTCACTGCAGCCTCAACCTCCTGGTTAAAGATCAAATGATCCTCCCACCTGAGCCTCCCAGGTAGTTTGTACCACAGGTGTGCCCTACCACGCCCACCTAATTTTTTTTATTTTTAGTAGAGACAGGGTTTCGCCATGTTGCCCACGCTGGTCTCAAACTCCTTGCTTCAAGTGATCTGCCTGCCACGACTTCCCAAAGTGGTGGGATTATAGGCGAACCACGCCCGGCCAGCTTCTTAAATCTGTTCATTAACTTTGAGGTTACTTAATTTAGAAAAATTAATTTTTAAAAACCAAAAATAGTATCTCTGATACCAGAACAGCAAGTCACATCTTAAGTAAATCATTATTTATTATTTACTATGTGCAAAATATAGGGAAAGACACAGAAGACAAATGTATCTATGACTTCCCACTTCCAATTATAATCTCTTTAAAGACTGTGTTTATTTCTAATCCCCAACCAATGATAGATGCAACAGGCAATCACCTTAAACAGGGATTATTTTGTTTACTGAATAACAGATTTACAAAGGAAGGCAATGCATCCTTCAGTGATTTCTTCCCTTGGCTTCACAGTAATAGGAGTTTGGTACTAGCGGAGTTTGAGGAGATGACCTCCATGTAAAGAATGTTGTGTCAGCCCCTGTATTTATCCAGTATTTTCTATGGAAAGATAAAGGCTCTCTCACAGTGAATTCAGTCTGTTCTACAGGCAGAGGAGTCTGGTACAACAGATGTGCAAAAAATTCTGCTCATCAAGCAAAATTTATCACTAGTGGAGAATTTGAGATATTCTGATGATAATTTCTATTAAATCAATTACAGCCAAATACTATTCCATACTCATCTAAAAGGCTATTTTTTAGGCTAATGATTTAAGTAGCTCTAATATGTCCTGCATTGATTCACTCAATGACGAATTCATGTGTTCAGTTAATCAGCATTTATCAAATGCCTAATGTTTTTGTCTTATCACACTACGAGCTTTGGCTAATGTATACAAAGTGAACAAATATGAGATTTTTAACCCTCATGAAAGGAAACCATTTTTAAAAACTAGGGAATGGGCACTTCAATGTGTTGCTGTCCTGCTTTCTCAACACAGTGCACACACATGCCTGGGCAGAGCAGATAAAACTTCCTGAAAAGGCACAGACCCAAGTGCTGGGCTGGAGCCCATGTACAGTGAGGAAGGAGAACAGTCAGAACCTCCCGGGAAGGCGCAGACCCAAGTGCTGGGCTGGAGCCCACGTGCAGCGAGGAAGGAGAACAGTCGGGGGTGGGAGTGAGATGCTGAGGGATGTAAAGAGGGCCACAGGCTGGTAAGGCAAGGGGTTGCTCAAATCAGTAAATATAGTCAGTGTAATGATAAACCAGTTTCTCACTGTAAGGGAAGGAGTTACAATGTGGAAACAAAAAACTAGAAGAAACTCCTGGACTCATCATCCATCCACCCATCCACCACCCATCCATCTACCCATCCACCTATATACTTACCTACCCATCTACCCACTCACTCACTCACCCACCCATCCATCCGATTCACCCACTCATCCACCCACCCACCCAGACCTATTCACCCACCCGCCCACCCATCCATTCAGTCATCAATCCATCCCCCCATCCATGCATTCACACACACACATGGCCTGACTCTGTTCACTGCAGGGATTTGGAAACAGCATATGGTAAAACACATGAGCAAGCCCAGCTCCCAGAACCTGACTTCTAAACAGCATTTTTTGCTAAAAGGAACCCAGAGCCGAGCCCAGGGCTGGAGCAAAGAAAGTACAAGATGAGTCTGGAACATCTGTCCATGGAAGTAAAAACAAAAAATACTAAGAAAATGATGGGTTCATGATAGTACGACAGAGAAGCCAGCTTAAAGCTTAAAGACAGAGAGGAGACAATGTAAAGGTCAATCAAGGAAAGTAACAGGTTATAGCCCATCGAAAAAAGAGAAAACCACAAGTCACAATATGACAATGCAAGAAGTGCCTAGTATATGGTGCCCGACACACAGCAGGTGTTCAGTCAGTGCCTAGTATATAGGGCCCGACACACAGCAGGTGTTCAGTCAGTGCCTAGTATATGGTGCCCGACACACAGCAGGTGTTCAGTCAATGCCTAGTACATAGGGCCCGACACACAGCAGGTGTTCAGTCAGTGCCTAGTATATGGTGCCCGACACACAGCAGGTGTTCAGTCAGTGCCTAGTACATAGGGCCCGACACACAGCAGGTGTTCAGTCAGTGCCTAGCACATAGGGCCCGACACACAGCGGGTGTTCAGTCAGTGCCTAGTATATGGTGCCCGACACACAGCGGGTGTTCAGTCAGTGCGCCCGACACACAGCGGGTGTTCACTCAGTGCCTAGTACATAGGGCCCGACACACAGCGGGTATTTAGTCAGTGCCTAGTATATGGTGCCCGACACACAGCGGGTGTTCAGTCAGTGCCTAGTATGGTGCCCAACACACAGCGGGTAGTCAGTCAATGTGCACTCCTTTCATAGCCTGCTATAGTCTCTACACTACCAGAGCACTTATCCTGTAGAGCACTGCAAACTCTCCATTTTTATTAAAGATAAGTCCACCTCCCCCACACAAACTGTACATTATTTTCATTCGAGTCCTCTTGAGATCCTCTTCTGGCTTCTTGTGTAGGCTGTCCCCCATCTGCTGCGGGTGAGCAGCATGAGACAGAGGAAGGGGTACGGCACAGCTCTTGCCTCCAGGGCGTGTGAAGCCTCGTGGAAGAGGAGGCACGTAAGTAAACGGTTATCATGGCTTGACTCGTGCTCACCAGTGTTCACTGAGCATGGACCCTGTGCAGGGCACCAGAATACCAAGGTAAACAGAGTCCTCAAAGCCAAGAAGATAACATTTCAGTGGAAGAGGCGACATCTGCCTGCACATTTTGTTGCATCTCTCCTAAGAGCTGAGACAGAAAGGCAGGATGCGCTGTGGTGGCCACAGATGGCTGGCAAGTCTTTGTGGCCAAGCACCAAGAGCGCAGAAGACAGCAGTCTGAGAAAAACGCATGAGGAGCAAAGCACCCGTGGAACACAAGGAAGATGCTGGAGCTCGCCATAGAGCAACGGGAATCTTTTGAAGTTTTAGCCAAAGAACGAACCATATCAAACCTACATTTCATAAACATGACTCAGGCTGTGACACGCAAAACATGACGGAGGGAGAAGGGAGAGAGGGCGGCAGAGCGGCCGCTGTCGTGAACTGGGTGAGAAATGACAGGAGCTTGAACTCTGCACTATGGACTCTGAATGAGGCTGCCAGAAAGGACGGAAGCTGAAGGGCTTGAGAGCCCTTGTAGAATTCATGCTGCCATAGGAGGAGGCAGTGATGACAATGGAAGAGTCGAGAATAGAAAGATGCCCTAGGAACAAAGAGTCACTCAGACGCTGAAGACAGTGGCCGCCCTACGACTGCGGGACCCAACAGTCACTCAGACGCTGAAGACAGTGGCCGTCCTATGACTGCGGGGCCAAAACATGGTTTCGAAAGGACGTCCCCATGATGATGACATGGTAGAGGAAGCCTAGAGGGATAGGGAGCGCTGCATGAATGTTGATTACTGCAGTTTACTTAATCTTTTGGAGTTAATATCTCATTATAGTGTAAAAACTCTTACATGATATATTTTAAAGTTTTGCAACAGGTAATTATCAGCTGACAATACTAACCGCATAAAGGAAATGAAAAACTATCTAATTTCATGTTTAGCTTATTATATACATGTTTTAGTTAATGCAACTGTAAAAGAGAGCATTTGGTACAGTTTCTACTCGAACGTCAATAAAATAAAATTAAACAAAATATTAGCATCCAGAATATCTCATCAGCTGTATGAAAAGATGAATAAGTCAAAACCAGATTTGTCAAGGTTTTAAATTATCACTAGATAAAGGTAACTGTAGAGAGAAATAAAACACAAACTATGCCTTAAGGAAAATCATTCAGACACTGTGTCAGAAGCTTAAGATACAACGTAGACCAGGATAACACAGTCCCTCCTGGCACAGACATTCCTGTTTGACAAGAAGCAGTGCTTGTGTTACTGTGGTCGTGGTTCCTGGGAGCTGCTGGAGACAGGTCGCCCTTTTCTCCCAGTGGGAAGGCTGCACTTGGCCTGGGCTTCCTTCTCCACTGGTGTTTCCTAGCTGCAGCCATAACCCCCAAGGACAAGCACCCTACACGGCCTGCCCAGGGCGGAGCAGCTGGTGCTTTCCTGAGTAAAGACTGAGGGCTTCTCTCTGCCTAAGGAGGGAGGATAACAGGAGGGTGCAGAGGAGATGGCACACATGCTCAGCAGAGAGCCTTGTTCCAACAGACGTTGGCAGCGACAATTAGAAAACCTGCCCTGCTAGCTGGCTGCTGGCTTGAAGGTGTCCCTGGTGAAGTTGGTTTCTGAACACACGTGACCTGTTTTTGATGTATGGTAGCCACAGAGGGAACCCATTTGCATGAGACAGGGCATGTCCATGACCCCCAGACCCTCCCTAGTCTGGCAGCCCACAGAAATCCTTCTGGGGAAGGTGATACCGACTCTCCCTTCTCCATCTTCAGCAACTACATAACCACCATCCATGTGCCCACTTGCTTTCCACCCCACAGAGGTGCCAGCACTTTCCCATTCTCAGTCTCACGAGACATTCCAGATCGCCTCGTCAGAAATCACGGGGCATGATCTGGTAGGGAGACATGCTTAGTTTTGCAGGAAATGTCATGATAAGTCAATCATTATCACAAGGTCCATACATTTCTAACAGCTTTTATGGCACGGGGGTAAGGAATCAAGGAGTTCAAAAAATAATTATGAAAATACTTGCTTCTTGAATAAATTACACTTCTCTGTTAGGAATTTTGATTACAGAGAATTTAGCTATACCGCTTAGAAATGATGAGATACTGTCAAATATAGTTCTTATTTAATATGCAACAAATAATTAGTAAGCCCTTCTTATTCAGAACTTTATGTAAAGCTAAGTCTTTTCTGTGATACAAATCAATTACTTCAAATAATAAAAATGCTTGCATTTTTTATTTGGAGCACCTGTTTTCTAATTAAATTCATATTTAAAAGGAATTTAGGGACAAAAATCTAAGTTTTCTAGTTTAGATATTTGCTATACATTCTGATAGAGCATTATGCCCCAGATGCTATCAGTAGGATTGTTTTTTCAACACTTAGCATTTTGTTTCTTTACTGCTTTCCTGAAATTATAAGTTTATTTATGTTCACACTGCAGATGAAGAACTACAACTTCTAATTGTGAGCAGCTGTCATATCAAAGTGTGCCGGCTATGCAAGTGAAGGCTGTGCTAATGTACCCCAAAGAGCCACCCTGAGTCTAGTCTAGAAGCTACAGAATTATGTCATGGTGGGTTTGTTTTCTAGTTAATCTTTTCCTGATAAGGAACTGAAACACTATGATTTGTGAATATTAACAACAGTTATCCAAAAAAAGGCATCCCAAGAGTCTTTCTATCTCTGTTGATTACTGCAATACTACTAATATATTCTACAACATGTAGCTCTTTGGTGAAGCACATGGGCTTCACCATAAATAAATAAAATAAAACAAATAAAATAAAATACTTATTTTAAAATAAGTATTTAAACTCTACAGTATTTTATTACAAGAAAGCAACTGTTAGAAAAATTAAGGCACTCTATGATTGTATGCAACAAGAAAAGATAAAAATAAGTTATTTTATTGTAATATTTTAATATAAATCAATGTAACTTTAAAAATATTAACAAATTATCCTTTTTAAAACAAGAAAGCTAGTCTCCAAAACTGCTTTGATATTTCAAGTTGCAAAGTACACCACAGCTGGACTCTATTTTGTTCCATGGTCTCAAAATGTCTTGACAACTATTTAGACAACAAGCACCAGCTCTAATTCACATAATGGCTCATGTCACCTGCCTCTCTGCCAACGAGACATCTGAAAGCGTCTTTTCATTAGATGCACAAATCAATATACCCAAGGGATTACAATGACTGCTTGAAGCAATCTGTATTATCATTTCATCCTTGATGTTCTTGCTCTGAGTAACTGATTATTATGAATGACATGAAAATGGCAACCTGTCACAATTGATTTTTCCTCAACCTGCACAAGAATTTTTCTCCCTTAAATGTAATCAAGTCTCATATCATTAAATATGTCTGAGGCTAGCTTTTATAAGCGAGTCCATTACTCAAACTGTAGTCCTTGTAATTTGAACTTTCACCAAATACTACTAATTATAGTAGTATACTATATTATTATAGTAGTATACTACTAATTACTATTAAGTAATTCCTTAGTAATAAAAACTTTTGTTTAGTCTTAAAATTTTCAAACTTTGAGTAGACTCCATCTTCTTTTAAATCTCTCTGTCATAAGCACTAGGATGTGGGAAAATATTCTAATCCTCACCTTCAAAAATTCTTTTTAATCTCAGAATTTTCCTCTATCTAACAAAATGGAAGGATTTATTCTTATCTTCATGTCTGGATAAAACATGCTGCATTTTTTGAAAGTCCAGGGAGGAGAACCAGGAAGTTGCATCCTCAGGTCCCATTCCAGGGGGTGGGATCAATACAGGTAGCTGTGCTGCTGATGTTGCCTACGTGGGGCCACCCTCTACACACCACTTTACCTAGCGTGTGGGGAGAACCAGGCATCACAGAAACAAGAAAGAGAGTTAAGGCAGCAGCCAAAGTGTTTGTTTGTTTGTTTTGTTTTTTGAGATGGAGTCTCACTCTGTTGCACAAGCTGGAGTGCAGCGGTGCGGTCTCGGCTCACTGCAACCTCCACTTCCTGGGTTCGAGCAACTCTCCTGCCTCAGCCTCCTGAGTAACTGGGTTTACAGGCGCCTGCCACCACGCCTGGCTAATTCTTTGTATTTTTAGTAGAGACGGGGTTTCACCATATTGGGCAGGCTGGTGGTCTCTGCCTGCCTAAAAAAATAAAAGATAAAGACTAAGAGATAAATATAAATTATTTTTTGGAAAAAGTACATATTTAGGATAACACAGCATGGTACCTGTAACTTCAGGATAGGCAAGTGGGAAACATCTGTTGAACTCAGGGTCTAGGGACATGAGTTATGCTTTTCTCCTTAGTTTTCTGTATGTTTAAAATTTTTCATAAGTTTTTCTTTTTTTTTTTTTTTAAGCAGCTAAAAAACAACAAAATGGCCAAAATAAAGGCAAAAAAAAAAATCGGCCAAAGAAGTTTGGGGATGTTAGCTGAGGAGAACTAGTAGTTAAAAAAAAAAAAAAAAAGCCTTTATAATGCAATTAATAAAACTGGTTAAATACCTAACATCCATCAGCTTAACTCTGGGGGGATAGGTGGAGTTTTGTTTGTTTGTTCTGAGACAGGGTCTGGCTCTGTAACCCAGGCTGCAGTGCAGTGGCATTATCTCAGCTCACTGCAACCTCCGCCTCCTGGGCTCAGGTGATCCTCCCACGTCAGCCTCCTGCGTAGCTGGGAATACAGGCACAAGTCATCACACCCAGCTAATTTTTGTATTTTTTGTAGAGAGGGCGTTTTGCCATGTTGCCCAGGCTGGCCTCGAACTCCTGGGCTCAAGTGATCTGCCTGCCTTGGGATCCAAAGTGCTGGGATTACAGGCACGAGCCACTGTGCCCAGCCTGATAGTTTTGAAAGTACTAACACACACTGTTCCTCAATGAACCTGCAGCTGAGATGCGGCAAGTCCTCCCTATCAGCTGAATCTGTGGAAGCGGATGGCTGCGGGAGGCTGGCGCTCTTCCAGAGGGAGCTGAGGGTGCTCCTTCATGTCCTGCAGGAGGACATGAAGCCTCTGGTGGGGCTGGGATGACGCGGGGGGAGTTGGTGGTGGAGGTAGTGAGGGCCCATCAGGGGCTGAAGACCAACAGGGAGCACTGGGACTTGCACACGGTAACAACAGGTACCAAGGACTCAAGCCCTGGTCTCAGCCACACAGTCTTACGGGCTTTATACCCTCTGCTAGAGTCAGGGAACAGCAACACATTGGAAAATGTCTACTTGCTTAACTATTCTATGTAGCAGGGATTATGTGGATGATTTTTAAGGCAATTATATCCCAGGAACTTCCTAGTCTAGGCCACACCTACAGTGGAAGGCAACAGGAGAGGATGCTGCAGGTGCTGAGGCAAAAGCACAAGAGGCCCAAAGGCTGAAGAGAGCAAGTCAGAGGCAGCAGGGCCCAGCAAGAGGGCGTGACATCCTACAGCTCCAGCTGAAAAGAAAAGGGCACTCTCTTCTTTCTTACTGCTTCATCATGGAATAAAGAAGATAAATCAATAAATGCAGTATTTATTAAATTGAATTTATATAAGAGATCTACAAGCAACCGAATATAAGACTTGTCTCTCCAGAAGATCAATTACTGGATAAACCTAGAAAATGTGAAATGATGCTCAATTTGCCTTGACATACAATCTACAATAGTGGCTATATATTTTTTTAATTAATCTATTTCTTTTTAATGAGACAGGGTCTCACTCTGCTATCCAGGCTAGAGTGCAGTGGTGCAATCATGGCTCAGGGCAGCCTCAAACTCCCAGGCTCAGGCGATCCACCCACCTCAGCCTCCTGAGTAGCTGGTACTACAGGCACATGCCACCACGCCCAGGTAATCTTTGTATTTTTTGGTAGGGACAGGTTTCACCATGTTGCCCAGGCTGGTCTTGAACTCCTGGGCTCAAGAAATCCAGCCGCCTCAGCCTCCCTAAATGTTAGGATTACAGGAGTGAGCCACTGCACCTGGCAGAAAATATTTGTAAGAAGGAAAGGATGCTTTCCAAAATATTATATAAAAGCTTATAATTTTAGATAATCCAGTGTCTGTAACAGCCTCCAAACTTCAACAACTCATTTTCATCACTGTACTCGAAATCTTACCACCAATAACTACTTTGCTCCCAAAACTCCTTGTCCATAAGGGGCCCTCTCACTGCCATCCACCATCACAACCGGCTGTCCCTGCCTTCTCTGCTGACATGTCCACATGCAAACCTCTGGACCAGCCCAGCACCCTATCTCTGCTTCTGTGTTGGGGCTCCTGAACATCAGCCTCAGAACAGCCATATCCTGGTTACTGGCACCATTTTAAATTTAAGATTCCCAACAACAGCTGGATTCTTCACATTGCCAACAATGTATGAGCCTAAATTGTTAGGCTCTCGTCTTCTTGAGCCCCTCAAGAACTGTCTCAAAGTCTTAACACGTTGCATCAATTTCACTACCGAAAGTGTTGTTGTGATTAACTTCTTTCTTATATCAGACTTTACTGAAGCATTTTTTAACCTTAGGAACATAAAGCAATTTTGTGAATTGTCAGGGTCCTGCTATACACACTGTAATGAAGAAAGGAAATAAATATGAAGAGAGAAAAAAGGAGAGAAGGAGAGGGAGGAGAAAGAAAGAGAAGAGGGGAGGGAGACAGAAAGAGTGACATACTGATAGACTTGAAATATTTTCTACAAATGAAAGAAGTAATGCCATAGTTCCTGTGGTGGCCATATAATTCTATATAATTTTCTTTTCAGTAATCTTATCCTCATATGTTTAAGTTACTACTGGATGCCCACTAAACTTATTCTTCCATAGAATTAATATTTTTATTTATAAGACCCTCTATTCTTTTACTAAAAACATTAATAGGTTTGTGATATGGATTTTTCTCACCATAAAAAAGAAACCAAAATCAATAAAATCTTTTCCCTTACAGTATAATCAGTCCACTTCTCATCACCACTGCCACCGCCATGGTTTGGGCTGCCTGCTAAATATGCTCAGAATTCCCTCTCCCTCGCCCTGGACCTGGCTCCCTCAACACAGCACTCTCTCCTTCCCCCAAACTCTTGGAAGAGTCCTCCAGCTGTGATTGCACCTGAGTTCCACCCTAATAAACGTACTGTCAGTTTCAATTTTACCAAGATTTCCTCGTTGCTAAAATTACTAACCTCTTTTCTACTTTTCACTCCAAATGACCTTCTCTGTCCCCAGCACACTGTTGACTACTAGCCACTCCCTAAAACGCTTTCCTCATTCATTATTCTTATCCTGGTTTCTCTTCCTCTGCTTATCCCTTAAATATTGGTACTCTTCCGGGTTCTGCAAGGTTCCTCTTTTTGTACACTGTGTAAAAGCCCTGGGAAATCTTGTTCGTGGCTGTTGCTGCTCATGAAGTACTTCCAATTCTCCCTCCTTCTGCACATTAGCTAGGAGTGCAACTCCCTGACTCCTTGAACTTGGCCGAGGCCATTTAATTGTTCTGGCCAATGAAATGTGACCCGTATCGCTCGCTGGCAAAGCTTTAAGAATCAGTCAGTATGTAATTGGCCACATCAGTATTTTCTTATCCCAGTGGTCATGGAAATGTGTTTCCAAGACGGGCCCTGAGCGACCATGACGAGCAGGAGCTGTCAGCCTGCGCTGGATCCGGAACACGAGGTAAATATGACAAGAAGCAGGAGCTGCCAGCCGGTGCCGGACACGGAACACGAGGAAAACATGACCAGCAGGAGCTGCCAGCCTGCATCAGACAAGGAACACGAGGAAAATACGACAAGAAGCAGGAGCTGCCAGCCTGTGCTGGCCATGGAACACAAGGAAAATATGACCAGCAGGAGCTGCCAGCCTGCGTCAGACAAGGAACACGAGGAAAACATGACAAGAAGCAGGAGCTGCCAGCCTGGCCGGACCTGGAACACAAGGAAAACATGACCAGCAGGAGCTGCCAGCCTGCATCAGACACAGAACACGAGGAAAATATGACAAGCAGCAGGAGCTGCCAGCCTGTGCTGGACACGGAACACGAGGAAAATATGACAAGCAGCAGGAGCTGCCAGCCTGTGCCAGACACGGAACATGAGGAAAATATGACAAGAAGCAGGAGCTGCCAGCCTGGCCGGACCTGGAACATGAGAAACAACGCTGGGGGAGCCACTGTGGAGTGTGAGGCACTTTATTATCAGAGCATGACTCAGCCTATCCTGACTGATAACCACTACTCATTCAAAAATATGTATTTGCAGCTCAATTTCTCTGCTGACAACGAACTCCAATGTATCAATGTCCCAATATGGCTTCTACTCAGAGAGCTGTCAGAATTGAGTGTTAGAAACATTTTTGCTACCTGAAGAAATCCAACAAAGCTCAGGTAAAGGATGAGATGAGATTTCCCCTGTACATGTTTACCATTTTGTTTGCACCAGCCTTCTTTGAAGCCCAAAAGTTTGTTGGTTTACTAAGCAACAGAAGAACACTGTGATGTCACCTTCAGAAAGCAGTCTTACCAGCAATAAACAATAATTTCCACCTTTCCATCTCTGTTCAGAGACCAATGTCACAATTCTTTTCCATTCAACATATATCAATACCGAGGCTTCCCCTGGATAAATTACATGTTACCTTTCGCCCAGTATAGCTTGCTCAAAACCTTCTCCTGAATTTTATTCTTGTAAAACTAGCATTTAACGCTCAGAAATATTTAAGTATATATTTCATTTCCCTGTTATGTTATGCCTTAATTGGATGTTTAAATACCAAATCTGGCTGGGCACAGTGGCTCACGCCTGTAATCCCAGCACTTTCAGAGGCCGAGGCGGGCGGATCACGAGGTCGGGAGAATGAGACCATCCTGGCTAACAAGGTGAAACCCTGTCTCTACTGAAAATACAAAAAATTAGCCAGGCGTGGTGGCGGCGCCTGTAGTCCCAGCTACTTGGGAGGCTGAGGCAGGAGAATGGCTTGAACCCGGGAGGCGGAGTTTGTAGTGAGCCGAGATCGCGCCACTGCACTCCAGCCTGGGCGACAGAGCGAGACTCCGTCTCAAAAAATAAATAAATAAACAAACAAATAAATAAATACCAAATCTAAGGAAAACCTCCCCAGGGGCTTCACTATCAGCAGCACTTTGTCTTGAGACGTGTCACGGCTCCATGCCTTGCGATCTCCCCGGATCTACAGTGGGAACACTCTCCTCCCCGGGAGCCGTCGTGTGGATTCAAGACACGGAAAGTTTGAGACAAGTGCCTACCACGTGGTTGGTGCGCTCCAAGCTGGAGCTAGAACTGCTATCGCAAGGGGAGGGCTGAGCATGTACTAATCACCAGGAAAATAACCAGCCACTGAAAGAACACTTTACAGCAGGTTGAAAAGCTAACATGGTAAGCAGCAAGAAGTAAATCCAATTCTGTAAAACTCCAAAGACGCCCTTTCAATTATGAGATATATTCTGCAAACACTAAGCCAATTTAGAAGACTATTTTTTAAGAAAGGAGAAGAGGAAGAGAGGAACAGGGAAAAGAAAAGAAGAGGGAGAGAAGGAATGCCCACACAGTGGAAACTGGAAGAATTTCTAGGCCACGTGGTAGCTGACAGTACAGAACCTCGTGCCTTGCACAAACTAGTTACAAAACAACCATTTCTTGACGAGCAATCAGGGTAGGGTTGAAAAATTACCCCAATGAAAACCTTTCATTTTATAGAAAAATAAAAATTACAGGTAACATTTACTGAGCATCTGTCATGTGGCAAGTACTTTCCTAAGAGCAACGTGTGCATGAGCATGACCTTGTTCCTGGCAACCCCACTTCAGAGACGGGAGGGTGGGGAGGGTGAAGAGGCTGAGGGACACATGAGTGTGCACCAAGGCCTGGACACAGACCCAGCAGCGAGGCTCCAGGGCTACATTCCAAATCGTGCTTGCAAAACTAAGAGAACACTCCAACTCAGAACCAAGACCCTGAGTAAAGAGCTTGACGAGCCAAAAATAACAGGTGTATAGATGGGAAGAAATAATAAAGTGGAGACTCAAATGAGGAAAAAATGACAGAAAATAAGTTGAACTGAAGAAAAAGGTGGGCTAAAAAAGGAGTCACAGTAAAAGGTGGTGTAGCTTTAAAGATTTTAAATTCATATTTAAAATTAAATTTAATTTACCCTCAAATATCATCATAAATGCAAAAGTAAAAAGATTTAGGAAAAAAATCCTAGAACTGTACATACATTAGAACATTCTAGTTTTGTGGTTGGGTGCGGTGGCTCACACCTGTAATCCTAGCACTTTGGGAGGCTGAGGCGGGCAGATCACTTGAGGTCAGGAGTTTGAGACCAGCCTGGCCAACATGGTGAAACCCCATCTCTACTAAAAATATGAAAATTAGCCAGGTGGGGTGGTGCTCATCTGTAACCCCAGCTACTCGCAAGGCTGAGGCAGGAGAATCGCTTGAACCCAGGAGCGGAGGCTGCAGTGAGCCAAGATGGCACCACTGTACTCCAGCCTGGGCGACAGAGTGAGACTCCGTCTCAAAAAAAAAAAGATGTTCTAGTTTTGCTCACATGAAAAAAATAACATAGCACTTATCAGAAAACACATATAAATACGTATGTGATTCTAACTCTATATATGATTACTTTAATAATTTATTTTTAAATAATTTTAACACTATTGTAGAACTATTGACTTGCATATATTTGAAACGCAAATTAGAGTCAAACTGCAATGTAAGTCTAAAGAGATAACTTTCCCCATTATCACAATTAGGATTTATACTCAATAGTAATGCAGCATTCTTCTTTGACTTTAGCAAACATGTAACACACAGATATCTGGAGTTCTATCAAGTACAGGAGATGCACACTGGATTCTCCATGTGTACAGCTAAGGGCATTCTCAAGGCATGTCCCAGTGAAAAAGCAAACAATCGACACAGAAGGCCTCACTCTACTTACTGCTGCAAACAGCCTAGGGCTTTATAGGGTTGGTGATATGTTACTAATTTTTGAAGAGTTAACCATTTTTAAAATAACATTTACCTGAAAAAATGGAATACATCTTGCTCAAACATATCTGTTTTTTCTTTTCTTTTTATTTTTTGAGACAGAATCTCACTCTGTTGCCCAGGCTGGAGTGCAATGGTGCAATCTTGGCTCACTGTAACCACCACCTCCCGGGTTTGAGCTATCCTCCTGCCTCAGCCTCCTGAGTAGTGGGGACTACAGGCACCTGTCACCATGCCCAGCTAATTTTTGTATTTCTGGTGGAGACAGAGTTTCACCATGTTGGCCAGGCTGGTCTCAAACTTCTGGTCTCAAGTGATCCACCTGCCCCAGCCTCCCAAAGTGCTGTGATTAGAGGCGTGAGCCACCACGCTTGGCCTATCTTTTCAAAGAATTATTTGATTTCCATTGCGTTAATAAGACTTCCAGCAAAAGACAGCAAAAGATAACCTTCACTACTAATTACCTACAGAGTGAGGCATAAATCCACGTGAGGATTTTTTGTTTCATCTAAATGCACACAAATTACATTTTAAATAAAAATGAATAAAATCAATACTTAGGAAGAGCTTCTCATTAACTGTACATTAGCACATACTGTGAATTCATCTCACATATGGTATCATGATGATAGCAACTACTGAGGATTCAGATTTTTTGTTATGATTTTACGCACATGTTGGATGCATAAATAACAATTTTAGAAATATAATCAATTCAGGATATAATCAAGCAGTCTTTAAAACTAATCTTTGGCTTCAATATGCTTCTTCTGACATGGAAATAAATAAAACTGGCTTAATACTGTAACATCAAATTAAATAGTATAAAAACATTAATACAGATTGCTTTATTTTAAAATGAACCATCAACATAAAAGAGTGCAAACTGTAAAATAAGTAGACTGAAGATAAGAAATTAGCCACAATTAACTGTCAAATTACGGGCAAATTATGTATCTGACAATGAAAATTTAAGACACATATAAAATTGATTAGCCAAGCAATGATACTTTTGGAAATTCGCCAGTATGAGAATGTTGTTATAAAAATACGGAGAATTCATATTGTAAGTCACCAACATTTTTGAAAGTCTACTTTAAGATATATATTAAGCCAAAAGAATGAGCTATTCAGAACTATGCAGACTTTCTCACTGAAAGGAAAAATAAGTTCATTAAAGCAGTTGCTCCTCAATCTAGCCTACCTTATTTTTTGGATCGGATGTGTTCATTACACTTCGAGTCTCTTTTCCAGTATAAATGACAACACCTATTACAGTACCTGCAAAAACATGAAGGTGGTCCTTATAGAAATGCTTTAAAGACGAGTAAACGATAACACTTTCTAATTGATTGTTTTGATGCAAAGTATTATCACACTATTTGATTTTATATAAATTTATCCAACAGTGTATTTAATTTGGCTAATTCAAGAAAATCTAATCTCAACTTTAAAAATGGACTTTGAAAAAGTCAAATGATTTGTTAAGCAATACAAATGTACTCACATATAACATTAGGAAACGTACTAATATTCTTTTCACTGACAATAGAGATAATGACAATGGCCTTTCACTACTGTCTACTAAAATGGTGGTTCTATCACTGAAGGTCAATTAAGAGGCTATATTCTTAACTGATCAAACTTGTCCTCTGACCTTCAAATAAAGATTGTACCAGTTGAACCACTTTCTTTTAGTGTATTTCCACTGTAAAGATCAAAGTATTACTAAATATCAGTGATAGCCTTTGCTAATATTTCAAAATATATACAATTAAAATAATAGAAATATTATAAAAAACAATATTTGACTTTGCATTTAGAAGCTATTACTCTCTTTTATACATGTCAAAAAGATACAATAATTTTTAAATTTAAGAGAAAAGAAAAATAAAATATCCTTGGTATGACTGATAGATTGCAAAGGCTAAAGGGCACTTATCTCTAGAATGTCAGTATTAAAAACCATGGAAGTCTCTTTCTGAAACTACAGCCATATATAATTTATATTCCTAATTTTCATCCTTAATTTTTTGTAAATTTTGAAGGTGAGAAACACAATTAAGGTGAGAAAGTATATACACATAATGTGCAATTACCAACCATTACAGAATTAACTATAATAATTATATGAAAACTCTGATGTCACATTAACTTAACATGTAAAATACAGAGCATCATAAGACAGGCTCTTTGAAGTAAAGATGATTGATATGAACTCCCGGCTTTTTGTGAACCTTGATATGTTACATGTTATACATACCACGTAGCTTACAACCTTCCTCTCTAGAAAATCTAGGGAGGTGGAGGATGTGAAGTATTCCCCAGCAGGGATATGTGTGGAGATTATATATATTTCTCTTTTAATTGAGTGTCACTGAGAAAGTGTGAGGCTTCAGTTTGTAAAAGTTCATGAAAGGCAAGGCCAGCTCACACTTAGAATATAAGCTCCCTGATGCACAAATGCTGTCTTTATTACTGCTATCCACATAAACTTCTGAGATTAGATGACTATACTTACTATGCAGAGAAATATTAAATATATAATAATATAATACTATAAAAAGCTTCCAAAAAGAGATCATAGAATTACTCTACATCAGTGAAGCTAAATATTAAACATCATCTGATCAGTATTTTCTGTTCTGCCAATCTAGTTTACATCAAAATATAAACATCCCAGTAATGTTAAATTATCACAATGATGTAAGAAGGCAAACTGCAAAATTAACTTATTTTTTAACATTAGCAGAATGAACAAATCTCAGAAAAGTCTTTGCAAGAATTAATCAAGCTAGAAACCCTTGAGCTGAAAGCAGGTTGATGAGCGAAGTGGACTCTAGAGTGGCCTTACAATGTACAGTACCTAAATTCAATGTGATAAATGACAAAGCATATGTTATACATTTTTAACAGAGGTCCTAGTACAATATTTGTATAATCTGTTAAAGTTTGCTAAAGGCTCTCGTAAGTATTCTCTCACTTGATTCTCATGAAAAATCAACACTTACTAGAATTAGATTAAATGAATTTTTCTGAGTGTCATGCTTTTTAATATCTAACGTAACTAGAATCAGTGCAGAAATATTTGGGACATTTTCCATTCTCTTTCACAAAGGGTATGTACTTATGAAGTAGAATAGGCTAAAAGACTGAGTAAAACCTGAGTATACAAGGCAAAATAGAGGAAAGGGGTTAACTGTGGATTGTGAAATGAGACATGAGAGGGCAACAAAGTATGACAAACTCATTTTGTGTTGCATAAGATAACAGGAGACTGAGTGTGACAAATATAAATGTCACAAAGATTTCTCAGTCAATGAAATACTTAAACAGAAGAATTCCAAAACTTTAACCCATATTTTCGGTGTAGAATCAAGATCCACCTCCCTCACAACGGGCTCCAACTGGAGAAACTTCTACATGAGAAAGACCTGAGTTCAGGACCATGTTGGTAGATTAAAACCAAAACCACAACAACAAACCAGTTCTTAACAGGACCCTAAAAATGATGGTGGTCCAGTATTCATCATTAAATCAAAAATTTAACTCCATTTATCCCAAGAAAACATTTTAAAAGATCTAGGAGCACTTAATCTTCAAAGCCAGTGATTACATTTGCCTGATCCATAACTGCACACTTCAAATTGACTACAGGTAAAAATTAATATAAAATATTCAGATGCTTTGGGTCCAAAAAGGGAGGAGTAAAATATGACCACATTTACTCCTACACTCCACAGACCCCATGACTAGGGCCCTCGAGACTTAGCCTACTTCAAAGAGGCTACTTACTATGTGGATGGTCTGCAAGTCATTCTATAGTCCAACTCTATTATGTCCAACTTCTGTTCAATCACAATTTCATGTGAGTGGGATAATAATTACTATCTTAGTTACTATGTGCCTTCCTTGCTACATGCTATATAGAAAACTTCATGCAAAATTATACCACCTTCTAATTGACTACAGCTGTATTTTAAGCAAACAACTTCCATGTTGCAAAGCAAGATAAAGAATGCTAACAAGGTCAAATTTTGTAGAAAAAGATACTCTCCTTTATTTAAACATTTCTAGTTTATACCAGAAATCATAATCCAGCACTTCAAAACAAGTAGTCCACTCAATATTTCAAATGATAGGCCTATTGCAATACTTTTAGTTGCTATTTCTAACCATTGACATATTATGTTTAATTTGCAGATAACCAATCCTCACAAATTCAAATTAGTTAAGATGATTCACAGAAAATTATTTAAAAACACAAAATATAAAACCTAGACCACTTTAACAAAACAATTAATGGCCTTAAGCTATAAAATCAAAATGACATGAAATGCTTACTAAAAGTAAATATGTATTTCATGTGTGTCTAATGAGAGACAGAGGTATTAACAAATCAACGTATTTGTTGACTCTCGATTATACACCCAAAACCTGCTAGATACCGTTAGCAAAAGCAGGCAGGGCCACATACACCAGCCTCTGGAACACACTCCAACTCGCAGATGCCCTCCAGGAGCCAATTTCCATAGAACCCCAGTGTGCACTGCTCCCTGGGGCAGGCGCTCCCGGGCTGGACCCGATGATAGCTAGGCAGACACTGAGCACTGCATGTACAACTCCAATCACGCACCAAGTGCAGGAAAACTGATGAAGACCGTGAACTGAGCCCCAGGATGTAAACAACCTAGACCAAAACTGGCGCACAGAGTACAAAGGAGACCCCCAACCAAGGTCTAGAGTCCACACCAGCCAGGACACAGAGACACAGGTGACCCACACCCAGGTCTAGAGTCCACATGGCTGAGACACAGAGACACAGAAGACCCTCACCCAGGTCTAGACACCACACGGCTGGCCCACTGAGTGACAAGGAGACCGACACCCAGGTGTGGGTCCACATGGCCAGGGATTGCCCTCTGACAGCCCCGTCACACTTTTGTCAACCTTGCCTTAGAGAGCCCAGCTTTCCTTCCAGTTTTGTGACAGCTGAGTATCAGGAACACTCCTTTGTATGCTCATCAGTATAACAAACACGACAGTTCTCCAGGACCCAGTTCTGCATTTTAGAGAACAAGTGTTCTAGATCCACATGGGAAGTGAAACCTCCGGCAGCACAGCAGGCTCTCTGTGTCCTGCCTTGGCTCACCTCTCGTCTGCTGCATCTGCCTGTCTGTGTCTAACCTGAGTCCTGGTTCCCATGCATTCAGAGCTCTAGGACGGGGAAGAAGCACTGAGTTCACTTCCCCTCCAGAGTCAGCTTGAATTCAACTGAGATATGACTTTCAAAGTATAAGAGTAAAAGGAATTCTCAACTTGTAATCAATTACAAAGAATACAAGAGTGCCTAGGTTACTCTGGAAATCTTAAAATCTTTCAAACATTCCTTAGGATATAGCAGTGTGGTAAATATCTAGAATGTGTTAACTGTTCACATTAACAAGGCTTTTAAATAAAGATATGTATGTACTAAAAGAGTTGAAATTAAAGAAAAAGCTTACATTTAAAGATGTTCGAATACAAACTAACATTAAAGGTACCTTAATTAAGCTTCTCGAGTGGATGGTTTTAAAGCCATCTTCGTGCCCGCTAGGAAGACACAACACTGAATGCTAGATGGCAAAGAGAACAGAATGGACAGGATGGGGCTGGCATGTTACGATGCCTCATTAGTGTCCAACTAGTTGGGCCCACTTGCCAAGGTCATCAAGAGAACTGAGGTCAGGAGAGAAAACTTTGTTCAGGGAACTGTATGGGATGTCTCAAAAGCCTTTAGCTCAAGCAGCTTTAGTCTCCCTCAGGAGAAGGGCCACAAATCAACAGTACTAGGGATTAGTAACAACACTTAATATATGTTTATACAGCACCAGGAAAAAAAGATGAAATTTATTTTAAAAAGGGAAGCATTACTATCTTCATGAATGATTCTTAATTAAGAATAACAAATATCAGTGAGATGGAAGAAACAGGCTGCAATAACTACGTATGGAAAATGTGTCAGCTTCTGAGTCCTGCATCACAAATGCTTTCGTGTAACTACTGAAGGCCGAGCACTCAAGGACACTGGCTTTCAGGGAATGCACAGCTGGACTCCATTCTGGTCCCCGTGCAGCCTGGCTCTATGGTAACTGGCAGGGGGAACACACCTCCCGAGTGCAGCCATTCAGCGTGAGGCCAGGCCAGCACTGACCACACTCACCACCTGGCGGAGAGGCTGGCAACACTCATGCCTCTCAGCAATGCCAAGTCAGCAGCATGAAGGCGGCTAGAGGGCAGGTTTCCCTGGCTAAATGTGCCCGCCCGTGGTGTGAAGACCCTTACAGAGCTCAGGGCCCACGTGTCCACCCCAGAAGAGTCCTCCTGGCGTAAGGCCCCTCTCGAGGCCTACAGAGCCCAGAAACTGTCCTGCTCACCTCTGAAGTCTCTTCATGGAAAACCGTCCTTGTTCTCTTTCTTTGTATGTTAAGAAATTTATATACGTATGTTTTATATATATATATACACACACACACAACATTTATATGTATGTAACATTTATATATAAATAACATCATCAAACACCCACAAAAATTGTCACCTATTAAAACTGCCATATACCCATCAAGCATTTTTTAAAGACACAAAACACTAGGATAAGATTAATCCTCTTTCAAATTCTATCCTCCAAAATGCTAACATGTGTCCTCCTCCTGGAGTTCGTTGTATAGTTTTGCATACTGCAGGCCAACAGTTAAACACAAGCACACAAAGCGGCCCTGTTGTGTGACACCTGCCTTCTCCATGGGCCTAGCACACTGGCCCTTGGATCCTTTTCTTCAAGGTACTGTCTCTCGGTACTAGGCTGCTAGCAGGAATGCTCCTCACGCTGTTCCTGCCACCTGCCTCATCCTGCCACATCTGCATATTCTTTAAATCTAATTTAAATGTTTCTTCTTCAGAAAAGCTGTTCCTAGACCTGGTCTATATAAACTTCATTTTTCTTTTTTTTTGAGATGGCGTCTCGCTCTGTCGCCCAGGCTAGAGTGCAGTGGCGCGATCTTGGCTCACTGCAAGCTCTGCCTCCTGGGTTCACGCCATTCTCCTGCCTCAGCCTCTGGAGTAGCTGGGACTACAGGCGCACGCCACCACGCCTGGCTAATTTTTTGTATTTTTAGTAGAGACAGGGTTTCACGGTGTTAGCCAGGATGGTCTTGATCTCCTGACCTTGTGATCCGCCCGCCTTGGCCTCCCAAAGTGCTGGGATTACAGGTGTGAGCCACCACGCCCAGCCTATAAGCTTCTTTAATTACAAAATTTCCATAGCACTCTGTACTTGTTTGTGATACTTAGCACAGTAACATTATCTAGAACACTTTCTTAATCTCTGTCCACAAAGCCATAAGCTCCCTGAGGACAGGATCTGTAACTGCCTTGCCCCAGACCGCATCACCGTGCCTGGTGTAGAAAAGGTGCTCCAAGCACATGCACCGGGGAGTGAGTGGCATCCAGGAGAGAACGGCTACCAGCACTGGGCAGCACCGAGAAGACACAGCTCCAACAATCTAGCCTCTCATTCCGGGCTGCCATCACCTTTCGGGCACTCTCTTCCAGAGCTCCCTGCTGCTAAGCCCCATTATTGGCACCAGCATCAATACCAACCCATTCCTGCTAAACTTCCTCCCTGGCATCAACCTCAGCATCACCTAATTTCTCATTAGCTTCCTTCCAAACATCATCATCAATGTCAACTAATATCTGATAACATGGTAATCATCTGACATCGTCTACCTCTCACAGCACGCCTGGCCTCTTCTAATACTTTTCCGTTCCACAGTCACTTCAGCCACACTCTCCTCCTGCCAACCTTTGTCGGACGACTGAGAAGTGCTAAAATCACCACTGGCTTCCCAAGCTCTTCTGTGGCGCCTCTCATTAAGGAACACTGACAAGTTTGTCAAGAAACAGGTCAAAGACGAACAGAATATCCCTGTACTCCTGCATGAAGGCTGCAGCACCTCTCCCTGTCTCAGGCCTTGTGAACCACGTGCAGTGTCTGAGGAGCAGCACAAGCCTCACCACAAGCTCCCAGGACTGTCTCAGACCCACTGAACTGGAGTCTGCGTTTAGCAAGGTCCCTAAATATTTCAGGGCACTGTGAGAAACACTTGTTTGGAGTCCCTGGACAAAACAAAGCATCATCTATCCGGGAGCAATCACACTCAGAGGAGAATGTTTTCCTTACCTGATGCAACAATGGTGCTTGCCCACAATGTATTTTCTATGCTGAGACTTTCATGAATGGGCGGGTCAGTGTCTTCCTGTGCAGGGAGACAAAAAGAAAACAAAGTTGTCAAATGAGTGATTGCTCATTATTTATACCTTACATATCCTCAGTATTAGAAACAGGTCCACAAGCTCAATCCAAGTGAACAGCAGTGCAAAGGCACTGCAAAACAGACGTTAGAAAAAAGGGACTATAAAAAATTGAAAGTACAAGTTCAAAGAACTCCTGTATCAATTAATTGCTTGTAGTGCTTAACATTAATACACAAACAAAATAATTCTAAATTTTCATGAAAGTACTATATCTTGTAATATTTATTTATTTATTTATTTACTTATGAGGTGTTACTATGTTGACCAGGCTAATCTCAAATTCCTGGGCTCAAGCAATCCTCCCATCTCAGACTCCCAAGTAGCTGGGTTTACAGGTACATCCAGCATGCCTAGCTTATTCAACTACATCTTTAACACATCATTTAACAACACTCCTGGAAAAGTAGAAAATATTAGCACAGAAATAACCACAAGTCAACTCTTCAACATTTCTTTTGCGTGCGTAGCGTAATTTCCTCTCTCTATCTCTCGTGAAGGACAAGGGCAATGCTTTTTAAGTGTACATGTATTCACGAGAGAGAAAATGCTTCTGTGAATATTGTTATAAAATAAACATATTTTTAAAATGTATTTCTCTTAAATTCCTGTTTAAAAGTATGCTATTATTGGCCGGGCGCGGTGGCTCACGCCTGTAATTCCAGCACTTTGGGAGGCCGAGATGGGTGGATCATGAGGTCAGGAGATCGAGACCATCCTCGCTAACACGGTGAAACCCCAACTTTAGTAAAAATACAAAAAATTAGCTGGGCATGGTGGCAGGCACCTGTAGTCCCAGCTGCTTGGGAGGCTGAGGCAGGAGAATGGCGTGAACCCAGGAGGCAGAGCTTGCAGTGAGCCAAGATCACGCCACTTCACTCCAGCCTGGGCGACAGAGCAAGACTCCGTCTCAAAGAAAAAAAAAAAAGTATGCTGTTATTACACTAAATATTCTTAAACAAAATTCAAGTACGTTATATGATGCTAACTACCTAAACAGATAGCAAACCAATATGGCCACACATCAGTATCACAACAGCAATACGTACAGTCTAGTTTTACATTTACACTTTCAATGTTCATATTCAGAGAAGAAAATTACAATTTAAAATCTGGGAATTTTTAATCTTAATGTAAAGTCATGGCCTACATTTCGGTTATGGAAGCCTTACTAGAATAAAGGAATGCATCCACAGCCCTGCATCTAGAAGTAACACAGGGAAGATGTCCCGTGTGGGAGGCAGTGACCTCGACATCTGGATAGGGTAAAAGCCACACAGTGTCCTGACTGTTGGGCGTCTCCCGTAAAATAATGCCCCCTCCACAAACTATTTTCAAAAACTATTTTATTATGAAACAATAATTTGCTATCATGATATACCTTAAGAAAAAAAAAAAAAGAAATCAAATTTGAAAAGGAAAGAAATTGAAAACATATTTTCCAAAATACTCTGCATGTACAAAATACGTTTATGCTACTGGTGTTTTCCTTCTAGTTACTTATCAAACCACTTTCAAATGATGTAATTTTGGCCATTTTGCTCATTACTTGGGAGATATTTGCTAGATATTTGTTGGCCATTTTGCTCATTACTTGGAAGATATTTGCTAGATATCTGATTCTCTCATAGACTTGATTTGTTTATTTGTGAAGCACAGAATCTAAACCAATCCTAACAGTCTCCAAAATATTTCCCCTAATATGGCAATTATTTAGTAACTAAAGTATTTTCAATTACATTCAATTTGAGGAAGGCGTTTGGCCTCCAGTTGCCTTGTATGCCCAAAATAGCAAGCCCAGTAGTTAGGAAGCGTCCTGCAATGCAGGTGCAACTCCGGGTCAGACTCTCAGGGCCCTGGGGATCGTGAACCTTCCACCACGTCCCTTCACAAGAAGGCGACCACCTGACCTGAAGAGTGACCTTAGCGTCTGAGCCTTTGGGAGAGTGAAGGCTATGATGCTGGGAATTGTTCACAAGACAGCTGGAGTGCTGTTTCTTTGAAAAAAAAAAAAATCATTTCAAAAATATACACTGGCATTTAAATAAACAGTACCTTGGTTACGTCATCTACAATATGATCTCAGTAGGCACAAGTGCAATGCCAGCCACAACAAAGGACACAAAGAGGTCTTCTCAGTGATGTCAATGGTCTTAAGGAGCAGGCGCCCTGCAGACACAGCCTGGATGGAAACAATCTGTCTACAGTATGTGCTGACTCCAGCATGGACCAATTACTATTTCTGCAGATAAACAAATACCTTTAATTCTACAGTCCCTTAGGAATTACTTCCTTCAATTCCACCTTATCAAGTACAACATGTTGCACGCTTTCCTGAACTTAGCAGTTACAACTTATAAAAATCTGATAATTAACCTGTATTCATATGCAAAATACTAAGGATATATATTTTTAAGTGGAAAACCTGAGAATTATATTATCCCAATATAAATCTGCATGTTTACAGGGGAAAAGAACTTAAAAGGAAGAGTCAAAAGAGTAATACTAGTATTTGTATCAGGAAGGGAGGAGGGCTGTAAAAGTGGTGTATACTTTTAACCACTTTATTTTTTATATAGTTTCATACTAATGGTAATATGTTTACAAATGTCAAAATATACTGGAATCAAATTAAGCTCCTGCACAGTAGCTAACACACCACCATTACAGTCTTTAAAACACAGAAGAACATTCAAGTACTTAATTTTCCAACAGTGTTCTTGTTTTTTCCACAGAAAACACCAGATGGAAATTGCCTTTTGTTTACTTTGTTTATAACTAAAGTAGCTGCTCAGAGTAAAGGCATACAATTTATCCGATGCTAAGATAAACAATCCAGAAAAACTGAGTTATCCCTATGACTTTTATGATTTGATAGAACAACCAAAATACCAACTTTAAAGAAAAAGCAAGTAGCCTCTATGGATTAGACTACTTTGTAATTGAATTTAGGATTGCACTGAAATGGGTAATTTCTGATTCATTCAAACAAATGGTGTTACAGTCTAACTCAGCTTAACACTGTTGAAGAAACAAAAAAAGACATATATCCTCATTCCTACTTCCCAGGTCCAGTTGACACAGTATATCCTTTACCTGCTGGGGGTCTAGAGATTCCAGCGCTGGCACAGCCAACTGAGCATACAGTTGGCACTAAGAAGCCAAATACTGAATTCCATATTTATCATTTTAAAGCATGAAGCAATAAAATTTTTATCTACCATAAATTCAGAATTTTATTGTATCAGAGCAATTGACACGTTTCTAATCCCATATTTTATGGGTTTTACCTTCCTAGCACCTAGCACAGAATAGGCAATGAACATTGTCCAATAAATAAAAGAACACTCATGAAATTCTTTTTCTAATATCCACAGGAATCAAGATGTCTTTACCTGCAGTGCCCACAAGCATGATGCTATAATGAGTCACCTGCCTGTGGTTACTCTTGAGTCTCCTTTTATGAAGCATCAGGTACTTGCTTCTCCAGGGCCTCCTGCCTGCTGTTACTCTAAGCCTCCTGCCTCTACGAAGCATCGGGTGCCTGCTCCTCCACGCCCTCCTGCCTCTAAGAAGCATCGGGTACCTGCTCCTCCAGGGCCTCCTGCCTGCTGTTACTCTAAGCCTCCTGCCTCTACGAAGCATCAGGTACCTGCTCCTCCCGGTTCTCCTGCCTGAAGATGCCCATCATGACTTCACCACCCCAGTAGAAATTCACACAATTGTATTCCCTTTAAGCTCTTCCTAATGATTCACTTGATATGAAAGTTTAATTATTGATGCATGTCAATCTTTTAGTACTACATTTTCTCCTAATGTCGAAGTCCAAGAGAATAAGGGCATTAAAAAACAAAAATTTTAGAAGGGTTTCTCAGATGTAAACAAAAGGTTCTATATAATTTAGTTTTAGAAATTTTAGCTGGTTTCCTGTTACTTTTCTATGACCATTTTTTTGTATGAATGTTTCTGTCTCTCTCTAACACAATTTTATGTTGAAGAAAACACAACATCTATGCATTTTTCTTTCAGTTCTGGAATGGCAATGATTGACTATAAACATTTTTCTAACATGGAGAAAATGATTCCAAAAGATAGTTTTTTACCAGTCTCATGAAGCACAGAATAAAGACTTGGAAGACTGAAAATAAATTATCTCTAAAATGTTCTATTTCGCTTTCCTTCTCTTTAATGGTCTATCGTGTGAACAGATAAAATCTGCTTGGGGGAGGATGCAAAATGTTACCATTTCACACTGTTCTCTCAACAGCGTACCCTACTTAACAAACAGCAGAGGTTTGCTTTTTTGAAGGAGAGTATTTTGGCTGAAGAAGACATGAACAATGATAAGTGTGCTATGGTTTACAAAAGAAATTACAGCAGAAAATACATTCTCAAAATGACTAACTGGGAATGTGATGTTAAAGGACTATAAATACTGCTAATACTTCAAAACTGGCTATAATTTACAACTCCAAACTTCCAAGAGAATACACATAGATTTTGAACAATAAGTGAAATTAGCGATATCAATCAGTCACATAATGAAAAAGGTTATACAATCAGTAATTTAGGTTGTTCTCACATTATCTGAGGAAAACGGAAGCAGACACCATCACAGCGCCACATCTACATTAGATTCTGCACAGGCATCAGCATGCGTACTGGGTATACTGCCACAGGGATCTTGAATTAATTTGCTCTAATTCCATATATATATATATTTTTTAAGACAGGGTCTCACTCTGTCACCCAGGTTGCAGTGCAGTGGTACAATCACAGCTCAGGGCAGGCTCCACCTCAACCTCGCAGGCTCCAGCAATCCTCCCACCTCAGCCTCCCATGTAGCTGAGGCTACAGGCGTGCTCCAGCTGTAGCCACCCCACTAGGCTAATTAAAAAAAATTTTTTTTTAAATCAGAAATCAGGGGCTGGGCGCAGTGATTCACGCCTGTAATCCCAGCACTTTGGGAGGCCGAGGTGGGTGGATCACTAGGTCAGGAGTTTGAGACCAATATGGTGAAACCCCGTCTCTACTAAAAATACAAAAATAAGCTGGGCTTGGTGGCACACACCTGTAGTCCCAACTGCTCGGGAGGCTGAGGCAGGAGAATTGCTTGAACCCAGGAGGCAGAGGCTACAGTGAGCCGAGATCACGCCACTGCACTCCAGCCTGGGCAACACAGCGAGACTCCATCTCAAAAAATAAATAAATAAGTAAATTAGGTCTCCCTATGTTGCCCAGGCTGGTCTTGAACTCCTGGGCTCAACTCCCACGTCAGCCTCCCAAAGTGCTAACGTTACAAGCATGAGCCACCATGCCCAGCCAATTTGTTCTAATTCTTATTTAAGTATTTAAGCTGACACAAAAGAAAGATATATTTTGTCTTATGTATATTACACTATAAAAAAGGAAGATAAGTGGATACCACTCCTTAACAATGCCCAGTTGATAAATCTGAATTTAACTGAATTCCATTTTCTCATTATAAACAAGTTAGTTATCATGTCTTTATTCTCTTCCTTTTTGAAAAATACACACAAAAATCAAGAACTTTCATCAAAATAATTCAGATTTCAGAATGGATATATATCTAAAATGAGAAAAAAACTCTGTTAGAAAACATCAAAGGCAATGAAAGGCTATCTGTGTGAATGAACTTGAAGTAATTTACACAAGGTAAATGTATCTTCAATTAGCTTGAAAACCACCACTAAGTTTCTCTCTCTTTTGAGTGGCACAGCCTCCCACAAGTGGTCACCATCACCAGGCCATCAGCACACGTCTCCTGCCTCATGGGGTGAAGCCATTCCCATTTCTAAATTCAGTTTGTGCTCAACACTTGGCACTTGCACCTGAGAGGCCAACCGACCGTCCTAAAGCAGCCAGGGCAACAGCCAGCCCTGCTCCTAAAAGGGTGTGGGAGCCTCAGGCTCTAGAACCTCGATGGCAACTAAGCATTGTGGCCTGGAAATTCAGGGCCCCACCCAAGTCTATGCTGATGAAAACAATTCCACCATTATTTCTGCTCTGACTCCAACGTTACCACCTCCACCTCTGCTCTGACCCCCGCAGTTCCCTCCTCCACCTCTGCTCTGACCTAGACAGTTCCCACCCTCCACGTCTGCTCTGACCTAGACAGTTCCGACCTCCACCTCTGCTCTGACCTAGACAGTTCCCACCTCCACCTCTGCTCTGACCTCCGCAGTTCCCACCTCCACCTCTGCTCTGACCTAGACAGTTCCCACCTCCACGTCTGCTCTGACCTAGACAGTTCCGACCTCCACCTCTGCTCTGACCTAGACAGTTCCCACCTCCACCTCTGCTCTGACCCCCGAAGTTCCCACCTCCACCTCTGCTCTGACCTAGACAGTTCCCACCTCCACGTCTGCTCTGACCTAGACAGTTCCCACCTCCACCTCTGCTCTGACCTAGACAGTTCCCACCTCCACCTCTGCTCTGACCTAGACAGTTCCCACCTCCACCTCTGCTCTGACCTAGACAGTTCCCACCTCCACCTCTGCTCTGACCTAGACAGTTCCCACCTCCACCTCTGCTCTGACCCCCAAAGTTCCCACCTCCACCTCTGCTCTGACCCTGACAGTTCCCACCTCCACCTCTGCTCTGACATAAACACATTTACTCGCAAGATATTCAGAAATGTATCCTTTATTATCTGATATTTGGCAATTTCTGAGAAACCTTTATTATAATTTCTTAATTAAGCCCACTTGGTCAGAGAGCATATTTTATGAGTTGACTTTTTTTTCCTAAGCTTTTTTCTGGCATGTCTTAATAAATGTTCTGTGTGCACTGGGTAAACTACCCATCCTGCTGCCTTAAGTCTCTGTATCTATCAATGGGGTCAACTTCATGAATAGTGTTCTTCAACACTATAGTGCTCTACTATATCCTTACTGATTTTCTCCCTACTCATTTGTTCAATTATTGAGAAGTGGATATTAAAATCTCCAACTATCATAATGGATTTGTCAATTTCTCCTTGAAGTTCTAACAGTTTCTGCTTCAGGTACAATCGTGTACAACATAACAACATTTCAGTAGACGGTGGATGGCACAAACCACAGTAGCCCCATCAAAGTATAACAGAGATGAAGCATTCCTACCGCATGGTCATGCTGCAGCCATCAGAATGTCATAGCATTAGACATTACTCACGTGTTTGTGGTGACGCTGGTGAAAACAAAACTACCGGGCTGCCAGTCATGAAAGTCTAGCGCATACAATTATGTACAGTACATAATATTAAATAACAAACAACTATGTTACTAGTTTATGTGTTACTATACTTTTTATCACTGTTTGAGAGTGTACTCCTTCCACTTATAAAAAAACAAACTTAATTGTAAAACAGCCTCCGGCAGGTCCTTCCAGGGGTCTGCCAGAACACATTGTTATCCTGGGACAAATCCATGCCTGTTATTACACGTGGAGATCTTCCAGTGGGACAAAATGTGTAGGAGGAGACAGTGATACTGATGATCCGAGTAGGCCTAGGCTAATGTGTGTGTCTGTGTCTGCATTTTTCTTTTTTTTTTTTTTGAGATGTAGTCTTGTTCTGTCACCAGGCTGGAGTGCAGTGGCACAATCTTGGCTCACTCAACCTCTACCCTCCTGGGTTCAAGTGATTCTCCTGCCTCAGCCTCCTGAATAGCTGGGACTACAGGCATGTGCCACCACGCCCAGCTAATTTTTGTATTTTTAGTAGAGATGGGGTTTCACCATATTGGCCAGGATGGTCTCCTCAGTCTCTTGACCTCATGATCCACCAGCCTAGGCCCCCCAAAGTGCTGGGATTACAGGCGTGAGCCACCACGCCCAGCTGTGTCTTTGTTTTTAACAAAAAAAGTTTAAAAAGTAAAATTTTTAAAAATTAATTTAAAAACTAAAAAAGACTACAGACTAGGTATATAAAGAAAATATTTTTGTACAGGTGTACAATGTGTTTGTGTTTTAAGCTAAGTGTTATTAATAGAGTAAAAAGATTTTTTAAAAATTAAAGTTATAGGGCCGGGCACGGTGGCTCACGCCTGTAATCTCAGCACTTTGGGAGGCCAAGGCAGGCAGATCACGAGGTCAGGAGTTCGAGACCAGCCTGACCAACATGGTGAAACCCCATCTCTACTAAAAATACAGAAAATTAGCCGGGCGTGGCAGTGTGTGCCTCTAATCCCAGCTACTCAGGAGGCTGAGGCAGGAGAACCACTTGAACCTGGAGGCAGAGGTTGCAGTGAGCTGAGATTGCGCCACTGCACTCCATCCTGGGCAACAGAGTGAGACTCTGTCTCAAAAAAAAAAAAAAAAAATTAAAGTTATAGGAAGCTGAGATTAATTTACTATTTAAGAAAAACATTTTTAAATAGGTTGAGTGTAGCCTACATGGACAGTGTTTAAAAAGTCTACAGTAGTGTGCAGTCATATCCAGGCCTTCACATTCACTCACCACTCACTCATTGACTCACCCAGACCAACTTCCAGTTCTGGAAACTCCATTTGTCATTAGTACTCTATACAGGTATATCATTTCTTAATCTTTTATACAGCATTTTTTATTGTACCTTTTCTATGGTTAGATACACAGATACTTATCATTGTGTTACAATTGCCCACATTATTAAACATGGTTAACATGTTGTACAAGTTTGAAGTATAGGAGCAACAGGCTACACCATATAGCCTAGGTGTGTAGTAGGCTACACAATCTAAGTTTGTGTAAGTGCACTCCATCATGTTTGCACAATGACGAAATGGTCTTACTTCTCAGAATGTAACTCTACTATTAAGCAACTCATGACCATATTTTGCAGCTCTGTTATTAGTGCATAAATGTTTAGGGCTTACTTGTCTCCATAATAAACCCTTTTCTCATTATGTTCTGAAATGTACTTTGTGTGATATTACTATAAGTAACTCCAGCTTTGATTAGTGTTGGTATGGCATCTATTTTTTACTTTTTACCTGTGTTTTTAATGTGTTTTCTTATAGGCATCATATATTTGAATCTTGCTTTTTTATACAACTTGACACTCCTGTCCATTTAATTGGGGATTTAAACCATCTAATTTTAAACTTAGGTTTATGAGTTTAATTTTCAAATACCTGAGGGTTTTAAGATTTTTAAATTTATTTCTAATTCCATATTGTAATTAGTGAATATACAATTGCAATTTTTAAAAAGTATACTAAGACTTGTTTTATATTCAACTATAGTTGGGATTGTTCCATGAGATTTTGAAAAATGTGTATTATGTAGCTGTTGCATTTAATAATATCTGTCAATATGCTAAAGTGCCTTCCTAATGTTATTTTAATGTTCTATATTCTTAATAAACTACATGTCCTTATTCTATAGATTAGAAGGAAAAAATCCATTCTTGTAGATTTTATGTTGCCTATTAGTTCTAAGAATTCGGGGGTACTATGTTTTTCTCCAGTCTGACAGTCTCTGCCTTTTAACTGCAGAGACGTTTAATTACTGAGTCAACCATCTTGCTCTTTGCTGCTCTTTGTTTTCTACTTGTCACACCTGGTACTGGGTTTCCTGCACCTGTCTTTTTTCAGGGGAAAGAAACCAGTTGATCCCACTTTAGCATCTAACTTCATCATCTCTATTGACCTCTTTCTTTTTTTAGTGGTTGCTCTGAGAATTATTATATGCAACCCTTACTTATCACAGTTTACTCTGAATCAATATTGTATCACTTAACACATAGTATTTTTTTAAAAACTTACTTCCTTTTATTACCTGGCCTCTGAAATCCCCACCCTAACAGAATGGTTTTAAGGTTCTATTTTTTAGTTATATGACCTTAACCTTTATATGTTCTTCCTTCCCTCTGCACTCTTTTTGTTCACTTTGTCATATACTTATTTAATTCACTAATTTTCATTTTTATTTTTATTGCTATATATATAAAGATTATAAATTTTCCTATTTCTATACATATCCAACAGATTCAGATTCTGATATGCAGTGTTTCCATTACCAATATTTTATAAATTCTCCAATTTCAGTTTATATTTCTCCTATGATACAAAAATTGATTAATATATATAGTATTTACATTTACAGGCAGAAAGTCGTTTCATTCACTGATTTTGTTACTGCTTACCAATTTTATTGCATTGTGATCAGAGAATATTGTCTGTATGAGTTCTATGTTATGGAACTAAAAATTTCTTTACAAACAAATGTATGTTCAACTTTTGGTGACACCCTATATATGCTCAAATAAAAATTACTGGGGAACAAAGTTCAATAAAAATTTAAAATGATATATTTTACTGCTCATGTTCTGAGCTCTCTCTTCTATACCTCTCCTACCTTTCTGTCCCCCTGACCCACTGGGAACTGCAGGTAGATGTTAAAGTTTCCTATGAGGGACTTTATTATCTTATAGCATCTTTCTGCGCCTCATTCTAAATGCTTTCTCGATTCTATACTGGTATTCTTGTTAAGTACCAAGGCTGCAACTCCTGCTTCCTTTTTATTTGTATTTGCTTGATATATCTTTCCTTAACCCTTTAGGCTTTCTGATCCAATTAATTTTCTGTGTGAAAGAGCCTGCGTACTATGCATCTTTAGCCATATGAATTGATCAACTGTTCTCTAATTTTTAAAATCAAATTTATTTTTTGGTGAGGTGTGTATTTTCTGGTCACTACCATTTTGCCAGTGTCCCAGTAGCCTGCCTTCATCCTACTCTCCTTGCTTTGACAGCTACTATTGAGCTCGTCAACTTTCAATAAAGTCTCTGACTGCCTTTCCACCCACGTAGCAACCAATGAGCTTCTTCTATTTTCTCCTCCTCTTCCTGCTTTTCAGCTGATTATTTGAGGAAGCGTATAAAATTCATATATACTGTACCATCTTCCACTCATCCTCCCTCCACTGTTTTATTCTTAGGTCTGTTAGATCTTCAGTGTTCACCATAAAACTTCCATCCAGGTCATCTATCGGCTGGGCAGAGCTAATCCTCTGCAAGATTATTCACAAAAGGCTCATGTGTACAACACACCTGAATTCTGTATGCTTGACACTGCTCTCCACAGAATTGGCACTTGCAGGACAGTCTTGAAGGAGCAAAACACTCCACTCACACATTCTTCCCCTGAGCCTCCTGGAAAGGCTGTGCTGCTCTTGTATGGCTCTGTATGCTGAGAACACTGACACCAACCTGGCCCCTTCCAGCTGTGGGGAGCTGGTCATTTTCCCAGGGAGATCAAAGGATTTTTCCCTGTATATGTAAAATATGACAGCAGTTACACATCTTGGAGCTTTCTCACGTGCGTGCTGGGCCCTTTTAGTGTGTACCTTCAGACATCCTTGTATTTAATAACACATACTTGAGCTGTCAATGTTTCAAACCGTTTCATGATTTTGTTTCAAGACTCTCATGTTGGGTATTTCTTGCCAATCTTCCACATCTATCAACTTCTAGTCCTTTTCACCTCTTTGACCATCTCGTTTCCTTGACTCTCTTCTTTACAACCTCCCTATCTCTTACTGTGCATCCCCCACAGGCACGCTGTGATTCAGTCCTCCCTTCTCAGATGCTCACATTCAGTGTTCTCCTGAGTTCAGTTGGCCTTCTCATTCACATTGTCCTGTTTTATTCTTGAGCTTTTATTCTTACATTCTTGAGAAATTTATTCCATTTTGATTCTTGCGTTTTTAAATGTCTGATTCATGGTGTTCTTTCCTAAGTACCATTGTTTGGTTAGTTACATTTAAATCAGGCTTGTTGCACTGTTACAGAATTACTTTGCATTGAGGTTTTTTCTTTCCTTGTTTTTGGAAATTTTTTATTAATTGAAAATTTGCTTCCCACTTATCTGTTTTCTTCTGTTAATAACTACATTGGCCCAGGCACGATGGCTCTCATGTCTATGATCCCGACCCTGTAGGAGGCTGAGGTAGGAGGACTGTGTGAGCCTAGGAGTTTGAGGTTGCAATGAGCTATGATCACACCACTGCACTCTAGCCTGGGCAAGACAGCAAGATGAGTTTCTTCTTCTATTCATAATAATAAGAGCTGTTTTTCTTGAATCTGCACAAATAGGAAATCCTATTCCAAGGATGGGGGTGGAATCTGTTTCTTAGTCCAAGAGTGCCTTCTTCTACAGGCACAATAAAGTTCTATGTCTTCAATGAAAAGCATCCTTTTGGATGGTGTGGGCTGACTCTTCTGATTGTTGTTATAATGTTTCAGGAAGGTCAACTTTGTCTTTTTCTTCCTAACCAAGACTCCTAGAGCCACCAACTCTTTACCAGTGCCCCTTGCCCCTATACATTCCCCTAACGTCACTTCCAACCTGTACTTTCTCCACAAGTCCCTTCAATGTCCCAAAGCTTTACTTACCCAATTCATTCACAGGATGCATTATGCTACTTAGGAATTCTTTTTCTTCTGCAAAACCTGGATGATATCAGCATCCCAAGACAATCTCCTTCTGCTGCACCATCCTGGCTCTGGAGCTAACTGTGTTATTTTGGATATTTTCCCCACTTACAGTAAATTGAAGTTCACAGTATTTTCTGTCTCACATTTCTGCTAAACATGAGCTACAGATTAAACTCTCTACTCTCACAGTTAGCCTGTATGATTTTGGAAGGCTGTGTGGTATGTAACAAAGTTAAGTGGCCACCATTATCCTAAGGGAATCAGAACTTATGAATGAATCTTTTTAAAACATCTGTATTTATCATTTCTCTTCTAAGCTGAAGATCCTTCGATGGGTTCTTCCAGTCAAGCCATTGATACCTTTCTAGTCCGATATGCCCCAGCCCTTGTCACACCTGCAGACTGAGCCATACGCTCCCCTTTGAACCAGGTTTTTCAGCCAACCTGCACTTGCTCTACGACTTCCTTGTACTTCCACACATTGTCTAGTGAACATTTCCAACTTTTCAAAGTCAGGAGCAATATAAATTAGAGGAAAGAGCAAGAAAAGGAAAGGAAGAAAGCAAATAATATTTCAAATTCTTAATAGTGGTTACATAAATAACTTTTCATTTATCTTACCAAGGGTACCTTTTTGTAACATTTATTCTCATATGTTGTCTTTAATAAGAACATGTTGTTTTCATAAAAACTGCTTTTGTTTTAAAAAAAAGATATGAGTTTATTTCAGAATTCACTCCATGATATTTATCACCAGGTCATGCTTCCTCCTCTGTCCCTCCATGAACATCTTATGCATGCTTGTGTGCAGCACCTATGGAAATAGGCAGCTACAAAAGGCCCAGTGCCCCAAGGGACTGTAACAACCTCACAGGTGCCGTGCTTCACATTCCCACAGTCTGCACACTAACTGTCACACTACACAAGCTCTGTAAATGCTTTTTCACATTCCCACAGTCTGCACACTAACTGTCACACTACACAAGCTCTGTAAATGCTTTTTCACATTCCCACAGTCTGCACACTAACTGTCACACTACATGAGCTCTGTAAATGCTTTTTCACATTCCCACAGTCTGCACACTAACTGTCACACTACATGAGCTCTGTAAATGCTTTTTCAAGTGATGACAACTGCTTGCCGATCCCTGCATGTGACCAACAGAAGTATTTTTAAAATAACTGCAGCAACTACAAATAACCTGTAGTCATGTACTAAAATCCCTTACTATAAAGCATTTATAGTATCAGTTACAAGCTGTTAAAATAAAGCGTTATTGAGTCTCTCAAGCCCTGCTAGTCAGGGGCAAGGTGCTTCCAGCTTTAACAAAACTCTATAATAATATAAGTGTGTGGCATGAAATATACATACGTGTATAAAGAAACATAACATGCATGTACAGACTCACATACATATAAATACCCACCCAACTCAGACAGTAAAAAGCTAGACAGGATGTGGATATGATAGTATACCAACTATTCAGTCAAAATGAAAATAAATTACTTCATTTAACTGTTTCACAATATTTTAGGAGATAAAGATCTTATTAATAAATATGCTAAAAAAAATTCCAAAAACTGTACTAAATGGATTCAAAAGACATATTTAATATGGATACACTTAAGAACTTCAAACATTATATAGGTTTTCCCTTCCTAGTTTGAAACTTCTGTTTGAATTTATTCTTGATTGAATTATTGTCTCAAAGGTTTGCTACTTTTAACTTACACAATAACTCTATTTGTATTGAACAACAGGTTTAACTTACCCTGGTAAATGTGCCTTCAAAACTGTGAATGTCCATTTGTGGTTTCTGAGCATAAACATAAGCACTGATAGAAAAAAGGTCCTGGAATACAGAACATTTGAATTGATTAGAATGTTATAGTTTAGTAAAATTACCTGGAAATTTCTCATTTGCTGATTAATATTGTTCATATATTATTTACCAAAAGCGATCATTGATTTTCTTAGATTTTTGTGTGCCAACACTATAAATTAGAATGTCAGATAAAGAAAGAAACCATTTTTAAGCTTGACAGGGTGTGCTCTTGAACAGCAGGTGTGAGTCAAAATCATGCAGGAGACACTCACAACAGGCAGCCCCGGGGCCTGTCCAGGGGGCTCCAATGGTAGAGGTGGAGCCTGTTTAGGAATATCTTGAAGTCACCTGGGTATCAAAGTATTCAGGGGGAATTAAGGAACTATCGCAACTCCTCATAAGTTTTATAAAAGTTTAATAAATTCCTAGATCTGTTTACATGTTTTCATTCAAGCAGGCACTGATCACTATAAGCTAAGGGTGGCCTTCCTTACAGCCACGAAGACATGCTTGTCCCGTGTGTCTGAACCACATGCTCATGACGCATACTTATAAAATCACATGGGAAAGCTTTCAAGAAACACACATCATAGCTACTTTCATACCATTAATTTTGGAGCAGAAAAGACACAGGGTTTAGGTTGCTTCATTCATTGGCTACACATAAAGGTTAAATCAGAAAGTCTCCAGAGGCAAGGCTGAGCCTGGTCTCCACTCGACGCCACCCCAGTGCCTCTTCTCGCTGCTGACTCTGCTCTATGCTTTTGCTGTCATAAATCACAGCCAGGAGGAGGATCATATGCTGAGTCCTGGGAGTCCTCCTAATAAACCATCTAATTTTGGGTGGTCTTGTGACCCGCCCCCCCCATGACCGTTTAACACACAGAATTTGCCATTTTTCTATAATTTCCATTTCCATTCTGTACATGTGAGGGTATAAAGTTCTGTCATGGCTGCTAAAACTCACACAGAAACCTCCCAGACTCCCAGACATGAAGAAGCAAAGGTGAGAGATTAGGGTGACCACAGCAGCTGCAAAGTGAGAAAGAAATGGAAGCTCAGAAAGGAGAGTGCTTCAGAAGGGGCTGAATCTGTGTATGATGTCATTCTGACACCTAACCTATCATGCCCTAACCTATATCCACTAAAAGAATGGAACCAAGAACACCACAGCAGCTCCCTAATGCCAGAAAGGTAGAGTCTAGAGTTTGACTTCAGTCAAGTTAGCTACCAGTTAAAACAGAACCAAACAAAAAACCAGTACTCTTCAGGAGAACATAACAGAATCCTGAATCCTGCCTCTCTACAATGAATCATTTAAAAAAATGAAGAGATGATCCAAATTTCTAAACATACAAAGAAACAAAAACACAAGGTCCATACTCAAGAAAGAACATGATCAGTGAAGACTGGCCCTGAGATGATCAAACTTCAGCATTAAGAAATGAGAATTTCAAAGCAGCTTTAGTACATCTTAAAGAAAAACATGCTCCTAACGAGTAAGCAAGTAGGAAATCACAACAAAGAAAGAGAAAGTGTATTTAAGAACAGAGAAGCACATGGAAATTCCAAAATTGAAAAAATGCAATGTCTGCAATAAATTCTTTAGATGGGATTAACAGATTACAGACGATGGTGAATCTGAACTCGGGTCAAGAGATAATGATTCAAAAAGACATAGGAAAAAATTATTTTGAACACGAATACAGTCATAGAACCATGAAGGGAATATCACAGAGTCTAACATGCATGTAACTGGGGTTCAGAATGAGTGGACAGAGAGACGATGAAAAAACAAAAACTACTTGAAGAAATAACGACTAAAAATATGCCAAATTTATTGTCAGCCAGAAATGTACAGATTCAGGATGCCCAGAAAACCCCTAAACAGATAAATAAAACTTAAAAATATCAAAATCAAATTGCTAAAAACCAAAAATAAAAAAAAAATCAAAAATACCTAGAGAAAAATAACACATTATACACAACAGAAGAACTATCAAAATACCACTGATTTCTCATTATAAATAATGGAGTCAGAAGACAGTGGAACAACAAAATATTTAAAGTGAGGGGTGGAGGGTGTGGAGGGCAGATTTGTCAAGCCAGAATTCAATATCCAGCAAAAATATTCATTAAGAATACACGTGAAATAAAGACTGTCAGATAAGTAAAATGAGAACTCCATTCCAGCAGACATCCACTAGAGGAATATCAGCAGAGGTCCTTTAGGCTTGAAGGGAAACAATATCAGGCAGAAACTCATATCTTCAAGAAGGAATGGTAAGTAACAAAAGTAGTAAATATCTAAGTAAATATTAAAAAAAAAATCCAAATCCTATTTTTAATCTTAATTCCTTTAAAATATAAATAAAATGGGCCAGGCACGGTGGCTCATGCCTGTAATCCCAGCACTTTGGGAGGCCGTGGCAGGTGGATCACATGAGGCCAGGAGTTTGAGACCAGCTTGGCCCTCATGGAGAAACTCCGTCTCTACTAAAAATACAAAAATTAACCACACAAGCTGCTGCACGTCTGTAGTCCCAGCTACTCACGAGCCTAAAGCAGGAAAAAACCGGTTGAACCCGGGAGGCAGAGGTTGCAGTGAGCCGAGATCGCACCACTGCACTCCAGCCTGGGTGACAGAGCAAAACTCTGTGCCAAAAATATATGTGTGTGTGTGTGTGTGTGTGTGTGTATGTATATAAATAAAATGGGCTGGAACAGTTTATAATATGTGTAGATATACTACATATTAAAATGTATAGTGAGCTCCTGAACAACATGGGTTGGAACTGTGCAGGTCCACTTATACATGAATTTTTTTCAATAAATTTATTAGAACACTTTCGGAGATTTGTTGATAATCTGAAAAACCTTGAAGATACACCACATAGCCTAGAAATTTTTTTTAAATGTTTAAAGTTAGGTATAACATGAGAACATAAAATGTATGTAGACATAGTCTATTATATCACTTACTACTATAAAATATACACAGATCTATTACATAAGGTTAAAAGTAAAATAAAACCTAAACACACAGGTCGTGACACCATCTGCAACCGAGTGACTTGCAAATGATCCTGAAGATGCAGTATCAAACCCTAACTGCACAGAACTAAGTGCAGTACACACTGTGCTCCCGGAATCGTGTTGCAGCCCCTCCTGCTGCTGCTGCGGGGAGTGCGTCTGCTGGAAATGTGGTGCGGCACCACTGACCTCTGTGTGAGCCGTCTCCGTTCCAGGACCCTGTGCCTCTGTGTGAGCCGTCTCCGCTCCAGGACCTGTGCCTCTGTGTGAGCCGTCTCCGCTCCAGGACCCTGTGCCTCTGTGTGAGCCGTCTCCGCTCCAGGACCCTGTGCATCACAGTACCGAGTGCTCGCTCATGGTGCTCACATATTTTCCATCGTGTTTAGCGTAATACCATGGCGTGAACCTTGAATAACACCACGAGACCAATAAGAAGTGCTTCTAGTGATGCTGGAAATGTTCTCAAAAAGTAGACAAAAGTCATCACACTACAAGAAAAAACTGAGTTGCTCAGTATGTGTGGTGGATTAAAGTCTGCAGCTGTGGCTGCCCACCATTTCAGACAGACAGCTCACCTTGTAAACAGGTGATGTCAACTTGTGCTATCAAAAAATACAGTACTGTACTATGTAAGTGTATTTTCTCTTCTGTATGATTTTCTTAATAATTTCTTTTCTCTAGCTTACCTTATTGTAAGGACACAGTATATAATACATATGACATCCAAAATATGTGTTAATCAACTGTTTAGGTTATCGGCAAGGTTTCCAGTGAACAGTAGGCTATTAACAGTTAAATTTGGGGGCAGTTAAAAGTTTACACATACATGTTTGACTGCATGGGGGATTGATACCCTTGACCCCCATGTTGTTCAAGGGGACTGTATAGTACAAAGGGTGGGTGGGGGAAATAGGTCTATTCAAGGATAAAATTATCTTTTTTTTTTTTTTTTTGATGCAGTCTCGTTCTGTCGCCCAGGCTGGAGTGCAGCAGCAAGATCTCGGCTCACTGCAACCTCTGCCTCCCAGGTTCAAGAGATTCTCTGGCCTCAGTCTCCTGAATAGCTGGGATTACAGGTGCACACCACCACGCCCGGATAATTTTTATATTTTTATTAGAGACGGGGTTTCATCATGTTGGTCAGGCTGGTCTCGAACTCCTGACCTTGTGATCCACCTGCCTCAGCCTCCCAAAGTGCTGGGATTACAGGCGTGATCCACCATGCCTGGCCTCAAGGACAAAATTCTTGTATTTTGTGTGAAGTGGTACAATTTTCACTTTTCACAATACACTTTTAGTTAAAGGCATATTGCAAACTCTAGTTAAAGGCATACTCTAACTAGTTAAAAAAACTCTAGTTAAAGGCATATTTTAGTTAACAGAATATTGCAAACTAAAAAAAAAAAAATGCTAAAAAGCCAAGAGATAAAATAGTATTCTAAAAATATTCAATTACGGTAAAATTGAAGAAAGATCTAAAGGAAGACTTGAGAAGCCGAGGTACACTTGAAGGCCTTAAGAGGTAACAGAAAGAAACCAACATAAAAAGATTAGAAAAAGAGAGAAGAAACTACTTATCTACCAAGGTCTCTAAAAAGCACAATTTGGTAAGATCAGTTGAAAACTATAAAATAATTATTCTTAGAAGGATTCTTTATTGTAATTATAGCAAAATGGGGGAATAGAGGTAATGTTCTTTATTTATTAATGGGATACTGAAGGAATTTCCATTTGATAGAATGCTTTTTCCATGTAAGGTAAGACAAACTGGTCTTACTGGTGAAGGAAAAGACAGGTGGATCAGAAATTAAAGGAGAGTGGAAATGTCTGAAAGCACTGTCATCAGTAAGAGGAACCACAGTTGATTATAACTTCTAACAAGGATTACAGGGAGCACTGAGGGCTGAGCTAAAACTGGTAACCATCAATTTGTATTTCCCAACCTTGGCCTGTATTCTGAGGGATGTAGAACAATGCATTTTCCACTTTTACTTACTTTTTAAAAATTTCAGCAATGATATATATTTCTAAGAGTTCTTATTTTCCACGAGATCCTTTTTCATAGCTTCTTTTATTTAGGTTGCTAGTAACATCCTCTCAGATTTCTTCAAGTACATTAGACATCTGAATTTATTCTTTTCTGTTCCTGCAACACCTACTTCCTCTGGGCTGGGCTTTTACATTTGCACCCGGCTTTCTCTTTCCTGTTGATTCTACACACGCATTCCAATAATCCTTTCAGAAAAGGGGTAGCACAGCTAAAGGGCGTCCTCATGTTTTCTACATAGGACTCTTGCCTGCCAGATCTCTTCTTAAAGGGACTGGAGAGTTGTATGTCATGCTCAATCACTTAAAAAAAAAATCTTTAACAGAGAAGATTCGATCACTAAAATTGATATGGCGTATTTCATTTCTAGAAGACATATTTACTATTTTTCTGTTGATATTTCATTCATTTTTCTATTTTAATCTATGTGAGTCATTAACATACAACTTTGTAAATTTCTCTGGGTTCCTTGAAGAATGCATGTGAAATAACTGATGCTAATAAAACAGGTAATTATAACAGCAATACTAAAGGGAGCATCCTGTTCTCAGGGCAGCACAGTCCTCTGAGAACTGCTGGAATGGTTCTGTGCACTCCATTCAGCAGCAGCACAGGGGGAATCAGACACTCAACGGGAAACAAAATGAAGAAATGGCTCGGCAGAGACCACCTTCCATCTTTCTTCCCATTTCCTTTGAAAAACAGAACTTTGGAGCTGTAGATGTGTAGGTGGCTTCTCACTTAAAGAATGCATTTCTCAGCCTTCTTTGCAGCTGGTTAGGACCAGGTAACTGATTCTGGCCAGCAGAGCATGCGAAAGGACATGCGCCCCTTTGAGTCCAAGTACTCACCAGGCCTTTCCTTCCGAACCTCCCCTGTGGGGCAGTGTAAAGGTGGGGCAGTCACTGGAACCCACCCTGCAAAACCACGTATCAGACATGACAAAGTTGCCCTATCAGCCTTTGACCACCCACCTGGGCTACTGTGAGGGTGAAAATCTGTTTTGATTTAAGGTGTGTCAGTCATGTTTCAGTACAGTAAACAGAAGCCACCCTAGACAGTGTAGCAGAAAGTGATTTCATACACAGAACAAGATGCTTCCCAAATCAGTGAAAGGACGAAGTTCAGGACTGAAGCTCCAAAGCTACTCTCAGAATGTTACCAAAATATCCATCCAAGGAAAGCACCACGGCAAGGATCACATCTGAGACACATGGTTTGGAGACCACCATGCACATAGTGCACTTCCACCCAAGCCCTGAAGCTGAAGTGTGGGAGCAGGAGCTCAGACCCATGAGGACACCTGTCAGCAGAGAATACACAGGCAAAAAGATACCTCCTCCTCACTCCTGCCTTACAAGCTCTGTGAAAGTACATTCAATGTGAAACCGAATTCACACACCTTTCAAGAAACTGTGAAAAATACGTGCAGGCTAGTTTCCAAATTTCTAAAGAACAGAGGCTGCAGGAAGGGTGGACTAAAGGTTGAACATACTAGTTTACCACAGTGCAACTGTTACAGTAGCTTAGACTATGTATTAACTATTAACAGCAAAAATTTATTTAAATTAAGCTAGTTTACACAAAAAGAAATATTCTCTAGTAACTTGAGAATTATGAAACTTCTACTAGAATGTTTAATAAGGAGACAAGTGATTCCAGGGATAAGGCAAGTCTGAGAATCACTCATCATTTAAATATGACACTGTCACAGTAATTTTCAAAACATGAAACTTTCAAACCTCAAACTACCTTTTGATACATGAAAATAAAAAACAGGCTGGCAAGCTCATTTCTACAAACACATCAGCATTTAGAGTAATGCATTTCATCTAGTAGACATCAAATGACTGAATAAATGGCACAATAATGAGAATGTCATTCGAAGCTTTTCACGATAATTTAAAAATCATTCTGAAGTTTTCAATAATGGAGGAAAGCCTCTGCTGTGAGGTCAAGGGCAACATTTGTTCGCATTACTTAAAGGTCATTAAAATACATCCTTAATCATAACATGTGGTTCATTACAAATAAAATTGCCTTTCGTTCAATAAAACTAATTAAATGTAAATGGTATTGTTTACTGCTATATGGATCTTTTGAAATAAATCAGCATGTCATGATTTATTGAAAATTACTGTGGCCTTGTGGTTGTTAATAAATTTGTTTGATCACAAAAGCCAGAAACATATTTCCCAAATGTCTACAATGCCTGAAAACTGTGCCTCTAGACAGCTCTGAAGACACAAGAAACTGCACCTGCCATTACAGGCTCTGCAGCAAAGTTATTATTACATGACTCTGAAATTTTAACTCTCTGACCATATTAAGTCTCTGAGAATATAACAGAATGGACAAAGGTTATTCTTGGCTGTGTCCTCAGCTCTTCCAGACGAGTTCTTAGGTCTCTAAGTTTACTCAGCCTGGCTGTCACCATGGACACAGTCTGATGTGACACAACTGTGATACAACATACAGCTCACAACACAGAAGACCCTCAGATCTATACCACGAGAGACACAAACGTCAGGACGAGGGACGATTATGGGCATAAGCTATTTCATGAAAAACTCAAATTGCCTTGCCCATATCCATAATGAAATCAGAGCTTTCTTCTCTATAGAAAAAAGATCTATACCTAATATGCCAAGTTACGTGAAGCTAAAATATAAAATTGATTAATGAATCAGATATTCAGTTGAACTTCCTTTTTTCCTAGGATATACTGCTTTTTGGTGGTGTGGTCACAGCAAAAATTAAAATGTTTTCATTTACCATACAGTTATGTCACTAAAATCCTTAATCAGATTCTGTATCAAAGTGTACTGGCCACAAAAATTTTAAAGTTGCATTGTATGAATTGTTTATTTTAATTCTGTAAATATTTTTGAATTTATATATGTGTATCTGTCACTAATAAAAATAAAGTATCCTTATAATATTGAAGTAATAAAATGTCACTTCCTATAATCATGGCAAAGAGCATTACTCAAAGTTATAGATAACAGTATGAAAAATTGTAACTATTTCATAAGGTGTGATTTCCATGCAATAACTGCACGTTTAAAGTGTACCATTTTGTTTCGATGTATGTGTATGCCCGTGACCATCACCACCTCAACATACTGAACAAAAGTATCCCCGTGCCCCCATGCAGCTCGCCTATCCCTGCACTGCTGACCTCTATCACCTGCTGATCGCTCGCCTATCCCTGCACTGCTGACCTCTATCACCTGCTGATCGCTCGCCTATCCCTGCACTGCTGACCTCTATCACCTGCTGATCGCTCGCCTATCCCTGCACTGCTGACCTCTATCACCTGCTGATCGCTCGCCTATCCCTGCACTGCTGACCTCTATCACCTGCTGATCGCTTGTACAGAATTGTATGTTAATGGAATCATGTACCAATATCCTTGCGTGGCTGGATTTTTTGGGTTTTTTTTCAGACAAATTTTTTCTAATATAGTGTTTTGATTATGTACTTTCTTTTCTACTACACTTAGCAAAATTAATCTGTTAGAAAATTATCATTTAGTGTGACTTGCTCCCAAGCTGCCTACTGCCAGCGACCCTAGAATTCTTGGAAGGTTCCTCAGGAGGAGGATGCAGAGGGTGGGGCTTTTGTCCAAGTGTTACAGCCAACCAAAATCCCTTCCAATCATTTAAGGACTCATATTATCCCTTTAGTTCTGCAGAGATTACTTGAGGATGCACACAAGAAAAAGAAGGACACAAGGAGGAAATAAGTAACCATGAAACAGTAGCACTAACCCAGCAATCAGTTCCAATTACACCAGAAAGTCAATAGGCTGCAAGAACGTTTCTATGATAAAACTTACCTTAATACATAGTATGAGAATAATAAGCTAGATGTCAAGTAATAAGATAATAGAACAGACTTATTTCACAACATAAAAAAAAAAACAAAAGCAAGTCAAAAACCCTGGGAAGCAGAGCGAGGATGAGAAAGGGCTGAGGAGGGAAATGATGACACAGAAGATGCAGGCTGGAGTGACGCAGGATTCTGCTCAGCTCATAACATGAAATTAAAAAAAAAAAAAACAAAACCTACTTAACCTTAACTCTAGAACAATTCTTTAGCCACACATACTAAGTGAAACGATTCAACTTCCCTCTGCTAGGTCTTTGTGCATCAGCTGGAACTGTAGGAACTATTTTAATAATTATAATAGTGTAAATGCAAATTACTTGGCTCTCTTCGATTCCACCTACTGACAAACATTTAAAAGTGGTTAAAATGATAAATGAATATTGGTGGGCAAACAGCCTCCTGGCACAAGACAAAGCCTATAAATGCATAAAGAAAAACATATAAACAATAAAAGAAAACATATAAATATTTACCTAAATAAAATTTGAAATATTTACATGGCAAAGATATTATAAGGCCAGAAGTTAAGAAACAGATTGGAGAATATATTTGCAATGTGTACTGGGTAAAGTTATGGAGAAACAGATACGCTGATACCCTGATGTTGAAAAATTAGAATTGTATAACCATTTGGGGACAATATTAAATTTGTGCTAAAATAAAAATCTAACAAAAAAGTTCTTCAGTGAATGGTACTGGTGCAACTGACTGTTTTTCTTTTTTTTTTTTTTAACTTTAAACTAAAAAAAAAAAAAAAAAAAAACCTCCCCCCAAAAATGGTAGATAATCAGATTTTGTATGGAAAGCAGGAATTATTTTAAAACTAATTATTTAAAATATAATCATGAGTAGAAACAGCTAAAGCATAAAACCAAAAAGCAGAAATCATTTTAAAAATATTGGTAGGTCACATTATATAAATACACTGAACTTTTATATGGGCAACAGAAACTATAAACGAAAGTATTTAGAAAAATTGGAAAATTAAAAATTATTAAACTTTAGCAGATAACATGAACAGACTTAGAAAATAAAAATATGAGAAATACACTTTCTTAGGTAAGAATTATCTTCAATCTCACACATTGAAAAACTAAACAAATGTAAATTTAAATGGGATACCATTGTTACAGTTATCAGATCGGAAAACAGTGAAAGATTAATTGATTAATTAATACACAGTAGATAAGTTGCCTAGTCTTCTGAAGAGCATTTTGGCCAAATAATCAAAATTCTTGAAATATGCTTATTTTTTTAATCTAGAATTTCAAAATGATAACTTTTAAATTTACCTATATCAGGTCAGCTACAGAAGCTATAATTTGTCAGAAACTATGCAGCTAATAAAACACTTGCAAGGATACACAATTCCCAACATGAAAGGATGACCCATAGCATACTGTTGAATAAATATTCTACTAGAAAAAACAGTAATATACAGCATTATCCAACCATGCAAGAATGTGGCTAGGGGAAGGTACTGTCAGAAAGGATTTATACCAAAATGCTCGTGATAGCCAATGCAGACTGGCAGGTTTTTTTCTATTTTGTGATTTGTGTATTATTTTCAATGCACACATTGCTATTAGAATCAGGACTCAAAATTGACGTCCACCTCTTTTTTAAAGGAATGCCCCCGAAGAGAGGGCAGGAACATCTAAAGGTGGCAGAAGGGGCGGCATCCAGGCTCTGCAGGGCGGTCACAGGCCTCCCAGCAGGTAGATCCCTACCAACAAGCAAATTCTCAATAAATAAATAACTGTTTGTTTGTTTTAGTTTAATTATAATTTGAAATGTCATGCAGTTTGTTTCATCCACAAAGAACTTAATATTTTTCATTAAAAATTAATCAAGGGGCTTCTACAAGCCATGTTGTGGTAACTAATATGAGACTTGCCCTCCCATGAAAACAACTGGAAAATGGACAATATTTTATAAAGTATCTATTTTCAGACACTAGATACAGTGCCCCAGGGAGAGGAGAAACAAAGCCATGTGCCCCACATAAGCCCAGGTAAAGAGATTTACCACTTTAGACAGCAGAAGCCAGGCAGTGGGAGGCAGCTGTTCTGAATTTCGGAGACTAAGACCAGAATTCAGGGAAACTGACAGCTAGCATTTGCAAAATACTGAAAAGAGCAAGGAAGAAAAAGAATTGCAGAAATACGCAAAGTGTTCCACCTGAGTGTTACTGAAAGTGAGTACACACAGCATACAGGGTAACAGTATGTCTGGCCAAAGGAGAACCACAGAGCTCCAGCCCCAACCACCCGCAGAGACTACAGAGTTGGAGAGTTGAGTTTTGACTAGCCAGAATTCAGAGGCACCTGTGAACCAGCAAGGATTTCAGTAGTTATCAGCAGGATCCCAGCAGGATAATGCTCTAGCAATAGGATTAATTAGCATTCCAATAAAGGAGCCTGTAGGCCTGTAACAAAGTTTAAGAACAAGCCTTGAAGACATCAAGTTGACCCACAAGTTGTTTAACTAATTTAATAAAGATCAAGATACTTTAAAGATAGAAATGAAAATCTCAGACATTAAATGTAACACTTATATACTCAGCATACAATAAAAAATTACCAGACATGGAAAGAAGCGGGAAAGTATGGGCCTATAACGAGGGCCAAAAAATTTAAATAGAAACATACCCAAAAGTAACAGAGATAAAGGAGCTAACATACATGGAATTAAGCATTACAAACCGTTGAAATAGTCCAATGAAGCCATATACATATTAGGAAAGAATAGAAAAGGTATTTAAACAACAAAAAATGAGAGAAACGTTATGGAACATCAAGAGATTACAACACTCAGAATAACAAAATTCATTGGGTGAGCTTAACAGAAGACTAGATACTGAAAAAGATAAATGTTAGTGAATTTAATGACAGAGCAACAGATACTATCAAAATTGAGTTACAGAAGGAAAAAAAAGGCTGAGGAAAAAAAGAGTAAGAGAGCATCAATGGCATGTGGGAATCTAACCACTTGATATTCCCATGTCATTGAAGTTCTTACTCTTTTTTGATATGAGTAGTTAGACTAATTTACTTGATATTAGTAGTTAGACTAATTCTGTTGGTCATGTCTCAGAGGGGTTTGGTCAGAAGGAAAGATAAGAAAAATAAAGGCTGAAAATCTTGAAACTGGATAAAAACCATGAAACTCCAGACACAAGAAGCCCAACAAACCCAAGCAAGACAAATGAAAATGCATCATCACACTTAAATTCCTGAAAGCCTGTCAAAACAGGAAAGACTTTCCAAACGCCCACAGAAAAAGGCACAGAGGATAAAGTGGAGTCAGGGTAAGAATGCCCGTAAGCATCTTTTCAGGACTATGGATGCCATAAGATGAAATAAAAGCTCTGAAAGGCAAAGATAAATGAAAACTTCAAAACATCCTTCAAAAGTGAAGGCAAAATAGGCCCAGTGTGATGGCTCACACCCTTAATCCCCCACTTTGGGAGGCAGAGGTGGGTGGATCATCTGAGGTCAGGAGTTCAAGACCAGCCTGGCCAACATGGTGAAACCCCGTCTCTACTTAAAAAAAAACAAACAAAAATTAGCCACGCATGGTGGTGGCACAAGCCTGTAATCCCAGCTACTTGGGAGGCTGAGACAGGAGAACTGCTTAAACCCAGGAGGTGGAGACTGCAGTGAGTTGAGATTGTGCTACTACACTTAAGCCTCTGTGACAGAGCGAGACTGTCTCAAAAAAAAAAAAAAAAAAGAGAGAAAAGAAAAAGGCAAAATAAAGACAATTTTCAAACAATCAAAAATTGACAATCTCTAGCAGACTTCACTACAAGACACGTTGAAAGACGTTCTTAGAGCTAAAGGAAATTGGCAGTAAATGGAAACTTGGATCAACACACAGGAAAGAGAAGTCTCAGAACAGGTAAACACATGGGTAAACGGAAAAGATTGTTTTCATTTTTTACTATCTTTAAAATATGCTTGACAACTTTGAACAAAAAAACCAGTAGTGCACGGTGTGGCTGATAATATGTAGAAGTACGACAGATGACACGAATACAAAGGATGGGAAGGAAGCCATGGACATCCACTGTGCACAACTCTTACACTGTAAGTGACATGGAGAAATACTGTGGTAAGTTAAAAACACCCACTGGAAACATGATAATGACACAAAACAGAACTAATGCACATAGCTAATCAGCCAAATGGAAATATAACACAACACCAAAAGATGAAGAAAAGAAACAAATGGGATAAGTAGAGCCTAAAGAGTCAAATGACTGACTTCAGCTCAACCACATTAACGATTACCGTAAATGTACACAATAAAAATGCAGCAATTCTCAGAATAAAAAAAGCAGTACCTACTTTTATTACATTAAGAAACACTTTAAATTCAAAGAAAAAGATAAACTAATGGAAGATAAAACATAAATTAATGGAAGATAAACCATGTAAATACTAATTTTTAAAAAGCTGAAATTACTATAATATTAAAGAACAAAATAGATGTCTCAACAAAGAATATTACCAGGAATAATGAAACGGCAAATTCAACAAAATATAGTAATTTTGAAAACGTATGAACCCAGTAACAGTGCTTCAATATAGATAAGGAAACAAGTAACAGAGCCAAAAGGAGAAATAGTTCCATCTACAAAAGGTATGGGATCTTAAAAGTCTTCTTCAGTAATTCAGAGAACGAATGGTAGAAAACAACTACAAAACTTTTTTAAACAACACTTTCCATTAGCTTGACCTAATGAACATTTACAGAACATCCAGGCAATAGCAGAACAAACATTATTTTAAAGCTCACATGGAATACTGACCCAGAGAGTTCATATGCTGGGCCATATCACAAGTTTCAATACATATGAGAGGACTGAAATAGAACAGAATATGTTCCGTGACCATAAGAGAATTAAATAACAATAAATTACCAGACACTGGGAAAATCCCCAACTGTTTAGCAAATAACAGTGTATTTCCAAACAATCAAGGATGAAAAGAAGAATCATGAAGGAATTAGAAAATATTTTTAACTAAATGAAAATGATTTTTTAACTAAATTATTATTTTTAACTAAATCCCCAACTGTTTAGGAAATAACAGTGTATTTCCAAACAATCAAGGATGAAAAGAAGAATCATGAAGGAATTAGAAAATATTTTTAACTAAATGAAAATGATTTTTAACTAAATTATTATTTTTAACTAAATAAATCAAAATCAAAATTTGTATGACACAGGTAAACAATGCTTGGAAACAGGTTTACAGCTCTACAAGTTTATAAATAGAAAATAATAAGTTATAAAATCAAAGGTCTAACTTCCACCTTAAGGAGGAAGAAACAAAAAAAAATTATACATAAACTATGTAGAATGAAGGAAATAAAGAGCAGAAATTAATAACACAGAAAATGAACAAACAATGAAGATAACCAATGAAACCAAAAACAAGTTCTTTGAAATGGTCGATAAAAGAGACAGGATATAAACTAACAATATCGGGAGTGAAAGAAGGAATCCTAAAATGGCTAAAAAATAATGGAATATTATGAACTTTATGCCATTAATGTTGTCAACTTACATGAAATGAACCAATTCTCTGAAAAACACAAATTTCCAATGAAGAGAAAATCTGATTAACTCTATACCAAAGAAATTCAATTCACAATCAAGTGTTTTCCCAAAAAGTAATCTCTTGGATCAGATAGTTCCAAAAGTGAATTTGTTCAACATTTAAAAAATAAATAACACGAATTTTATGCCAACTATTTTAAAAATTACAGGAGGCAAAAAGACTCCCCAACTCATTATAAGGCCAGCTTACCCCCAGATATCAAACTAAAGACATTAAACAAAAGCAATACAGATCCATATGTTTCATGAACATCAACACAAAACATCCTTAACAAAATATCAGCATATCAAATACTGTGACATAATAAAAAGACATGCAGTATGACTACTAGGTGAGGTTTATGCCAGTAACCCAAGGCTGGTGTAACACATATGAAATCAGTCCACATACCATCATATTAATAGATAAAGGAGAAAATCCATGTGATCATCCCTACAGATACAGAAAAGCTTTGGAAAAATCTAACACCCATTCATGATAAAACCTCTCAGCAAACTAACACTAGAAAGAACTTCCTCACCCTGACAGAGACTCCCTGAACAAGCTGCAGCTAGCATTGTACATCAAGGCAGAATGCTTTTGCTCCGAGACTGTCAACAGGACACATCACCAAAGAGGACAAGCAGATGGCAAACAAGCACATGAAACAACGTTCAACACAACTGGCCATCACAGAAATGCAAACTGAAGCCACGATAAGATATCACTGCACACCCATCAGAATGACTACAATAAAAACTGGTGACAACACTGAAGGTGGCAAGGACACAGAGAAACCGGGTCGCTCATCCGGTGCTGGTGAGGACAGGGAATGGCACAGCCACTCTGGAAAACAGTTTGGCAGCTCCTTTGAAAGCCACACTGTGTGATCCAGGAACTGCCGCATGCACACACACCCCAGCCCCATCCTCAGGTGAGGAGGTGCTGCTCCCTGACATATAACTTCACTATTTAATAGCCGCCTGGTTGACTCTACCCACCACCAAGCAGGTAAAAGGCAGCTGTCAACTGCCCAACCTCTCCAATCTGCTCATCTGTTGGTCCAGTAGAACCCACCTTCCTTCATTCACTGACCATGAAAAAATGTAAGTTGTGATAACTCTTAACATATAAATTATGCATAGTATCCTAGATAATTTAAGTAAACAATCATAGAACACTGAAAATTAAAAATCCATGAAAACAAATCATCTGAGTAGCACTTCACTGCCTGGCTTTGACTGAGAAGCCTGACCCAGAGAAGCAGCTTGGACAATTTTCAAATAGAGCTTCTGACCTGAAGGCTGATGAAGTCCATGTGATGTACAGAGAGAAAATAGAAGAAAGAAAAACACTTTTATGTGCCTAAGTAGGTGAAAATTAAAAACAGATATTCATTTGTAAATATCTGGTTTTACTGATTTGAAAGATTCTACACACATGAGCATGTATGTACTTTTTAATTGGCAAACATCAATACAAAATCGCAAAGGGGAGGAGCAAACAGCCAAATAAGAAATAAAAATTTCTCCCTGGGCATGGTGGCTCAAACCTGTAATCCCAGCACTTTGAAAGACCAAGGTGAGAGGACTGCTTGAGGCCAGGAGTTCAAGACCAGCCTGGGCAACAGAGCAAGACCCCCATCTCTACAAAAAAAAATTAAGAACTGGCTGGGCGTGGTGGTGTGCACCTGTACTCCCATCTACTCAGGAGGCTGTGGAGACAGCATCACTTGAGCCCAGGCGTTTGAGGCTGCAGTGAGCTATGATCATGTTACTATATTTCAGTCTGGGCAACAGAGTGACAACCTATCACTTAAAAATAAAATAAATTGAAAAAGGAAAAGGACATTAAGAGGAGGAGGAGGCGGAAGAGGGGGAAGGGGGCAAGGAGAGGGAGGAAGGGGAGGAAGGTGAGCAGAAGGAGAAAGAAAACCTAAGTGTCAAGGAAAATTCGCAATTACCTAAAACTGATTATGTGCTAAGACATCACAGAAATTATTTTGGCACAATTCTTCAATGAACCTTCATGAGGAATACAGAAATTATAAAACAAATTCTCAATGCATTAAATAAATTAGCTGGTATAAACAGAAATATACGTGAAGCCTAGAAACTACCACTGAAGATAAACAGATGGAGTAGTCTTGGTGCTGCTCACCCCCAGAGCCGGCAGCCGTTGCGTGCAGCTCACTGCCACCTTCAGCTTCCAGTCAGTTTCACCATCTAGTTGATCAGTTCGAATAAAACACGAACCTTGGAAGTAGAGAATAAAAATTTACCACTCTTGAATTGTGTTACAGAAGGTTTTTCCTGAGCTACAGATGCCATCAAAGAGTAATTCCAGGGCACAGTAGGACAAAGAAATAACAATCTAGATATTCCCAGGAACAAAAATCCTTAAAAACTTTTATTTTACACAATGTTCCTTGATTCACAAAATAAGTTTCATGAAAAGATGTAGGTCATTATATTTTTTTAAATCACTTATTTCCTATTTGCTGTTCTTGCCTATTAAGGTTTCACATTAATCAGCCTTCTATTTTAGAAAAACTGCATTGATCATTTCTACTTTCAATGTATGTTTTGATAATAACAAAATAACAAATACACAAAAATATCCAACAGTGTATAGTATTATCTTGCTAATAAAATATCAGATTTACCATCATAAAAAATGTTCAATCATAAAAGCACAGCTACAATGCTAAGACCCAGGTAAATGTTACCGTATGCTCACATGCCTATCCAGTTTCAAACATGCTAAGATATTCTATTACGAAAATCCACTATTCTTTGGCCATGCTATCATCCCACTTCTCAGAATCTATTCTAATGATGGAACAGCAAAAGCACAAAATGACATACACACAAGGCTGCTCCTTGCAGCATTATTTATAATAACAGAAGACTGTTGTGAAACAAAGGGGAACAAACAGAGGACGAGCTGAATAAAACAGAGCACATATGGCAATACAGAGAGAAGAAAGTAAAGCAAACAAGAGGACCTCAATACACTATCATGGAAAGATCTCTAGGATATAGATTGTGAAATAAAGAAAGTAAGGTGCAGGACATTATATATAGAAAAATACATTATAGTTAAGAACAAGGGAGGGAGGAGAGAGAATTTGTATATGTCCATACAGATCTCTATGCATATATAACTGTATACATGCATGTTCATCTGTGTGTGGATACGTGTCTGTGTATCTGTGTATGTGCATGTATGTGTGTGCATGCATGGCTAACTTGTGTGTGCTGTGTGTGCACAAGCATATCTGTGTGTGCACATGCATGTGTACATATGTATTTGTGTGTGCTTGTGTGTATGTTTGTGTACCTGGGTATCTGTGTATAATATGCATGTATAACTGTGAACAAGTACCTGAGGATCTGTATGTTTCTGTGTGTGTGCATATTGGTATGTGAACATATCTGTGTGCACACATGTGTACCTGTGTACGCATGCATGCATATCTGTGTGACGGATGTGAGGGCATGCAAATCTGTGTTTCTATGTGTGCGCCTCTGTGTGCGAGTGTATCTGCATGCATGCAAATGCTTCTGTGTGTGTGCACATATGTCTGTGTACGCACGTATGTGGATATAATACCTATAGAGGGAGGAAGGGAACAAGAATAGATGCCAGGCCTTCTGAATATATCTTATACTGTTCACTTTAAAACCAGATACATTTTATATAATTAAAAAGCCAAATTACACCAAACTTTTAAAAAACTCCTAAAAAATAAAAAGCAGCATATAAAACATAATTCACAGTTTAATCACAGAGAGAATTCATCCAGGTGACTTTTGAGGTTTCAGAATGTTTTTTTTTTCTTTTTTTTTTTTTTGAGACAGAGTCTCACTCTGCCACCAGGCTGGAGTGCAGTGGCGCAGTCTCAGCTCACCGCAACCTCCACCTCCTGGGTTCAAGCGATTCTCCTGCCTCAGCCTTCTGAGTAGCTGGGACTACAGATGCGTGCCACCACGCCCAGCTAATTTTTTTGTATTTTTAGTAGAGACAGGGTTTCACCATGTTGGCCAGGATGGTCTCGATCTCTTGACCTCATGATCCAACCACCTCAGCCTCCCAAAGTGCTGGGATTACAGGTGTGAGCCACCACGCCTGGCCTGATGAAGAACTTTATACTGGGAAGATCAGTTGATAGCACCTGTATTTATTCATCACTAAAAGAGAGACATGTAGACATCTGCCTGGAGTTAGAAACAGGACTATAAAGGAGCATTGCTGTAGTATTCTTTAACCAAAAAAATGAAAAGCTAAAAGAAAACCGAAAATGAGTATGATCAACCCTTTAGATCCAATTACCAGTTAACAAAAATACAGGATATAAAGGAATGTATTAATTAATAACATAGTTGTTTTGTGTATGCACTCACACTATCTAGAATATCGGATATTCTCTATGTCCAATAACCCTGTTTTTTCAACAAATAAAAAACAAAGAAAGAGAAGGAATTGTTTTAGAAGAAAACAGATTTGAGAGACACCTGTACCAAGTGCAAGAGAAGGGCCCTCGCATCCTGACTAGAACAGATCAACTGTAAGAAGAGGTGTTTGAGACAATCAGAAACCGGGAGACTCACCAAGCATTAATCTAAGAAATCCTTGTTCAATAGTTTATGGTATGATAATGGAATTGTGGTTGTAATTTGTAAATGCTGAATTTGTTAATGCAATCAAATTATACACAGGATTTCATCCAAATGAGACATACGGATGAAACAAGACTGGCCATTTAATGAGCAGTCTTCCAGGGGACAATGGTGACACAGCAGTCCATTACACTATAGCTTCATGCAGTGAAAATTCCTAGAATAAAGTTTAAGATCCAATTTAAAAAAACAGAAAATGAATAAAACCTTTAAGGGAAGTTTACTTCCAGAAGGACAGAGCAGATGTACTCTTTCCTATTCTTCCTAAATAAAGCAAAAAATGCTGAACATTAAATTTTTTTAAATAATGATGATTCTACAAGAGGAGGAAAAGTGCAGTCCAGCTCAATTCCTTGGGTATCAAGAAAGGACAGTGGTGATTTCATGTTTTCATCTTGCCCTTTTTATCTCAGATTAGCAACTGAAGAACGCGGCCACCCACCATAAATGCCAACAGGTGCAGACTTCATGACTATCACAGTCCCATGAAGACTTTCTTTAAGGATACAGGCAAGATTATTCTAAAATGTGTATAGAAAGGCAAAGTTGTTTAAAACAGCTAAAAGTTGTTTAGAATAGCTAAAACAATGTGGGAGAAAAAGGAAGAAAAAATGGGAGAAATCAGCCCACCAGATTTTAAGACTTACCAGATGGCTGCAGTAATCAAGATTGTTTGATACTGAAGAAGGAACAGAAACACAGATCAGTGGAACAAAATAAAGAACCCAGAGAGAGTCCCCCCAAAATACAAGTATGGCAACTACTTTTGATGCATTTACAAAAGCAATTATGGAGAATGGAGTCTTCACTATAAATGACGCTAGAGCATTTGGACATACATAGCCCAACAACCCAAAGCCTTGACCTAAACCTTACAACTTATACAGTAATTAACTCACAACAGACCACAGATCTCAACGTAAAACTTTTAGGACAAAAAAAAAAAAAAAAAAAAAAAACCACCATAAGAAGAAATCCTCAGGGCATAGGGCTGGAAGATGAGTTCCTAAACAGGACATCAAAGGCATAACCCATTAAAAAAAAAAATCAATTGGACTTTGATAAAATTAAATACTTTGAATATGTAAAGATCCTTGCAGAAGATGAAAAGACAAACTACAAACTAGTACAAAATATTTGTAAGCCACATATCTGACAAAGGACTCCTATGTAGAATATATAAAGAACTCTCAATATCAATAGTTTAAAATAAATCCAATTAGAAAATGGGCAAAAGACATGAAAAGACACTTTACTAGAGTCCTGAGGATGGCAAACATGCAGCAAGAACGTGCTCAATGTCGCCAGCCATAACGGAAAGGCACACGCAAACCATGAGGAAGCACTGCTTCCATCAAACATTGGCCAAATGTGGCAAAACTAGATGTCCTAGGCATTACTGGTGGGAATGTAAAACAAAACTGTAACTCTGGAAAAGAGTTTGTCAGTCTTAAAATAAGCATATAATTACCATAAAAACCAGCAACCCCACTCCTGGACATCGATCTGGAGAAATAAAAACTTATGTCCACAAAAAAAGCTGTACATAATTGTTCAAAGCAGTTTTATTTATAACAAAAACCTGTAAACAACAAAAAACTTCAACCAACGATGAATGGTTTAAAACATGCTGTGGTACACCCATCCATGAAATCCTGGTTAGCAGTAAAAAAGGAACAAACTATTGACATATACAATGACTTGGATGGATCTCAAGGGTGTTGTGCTAAGCAGAAAAAGTCTCTGGGCCAGGCGCGGTGGCTCACACCTGTAATCACAGCACCTTGGGAGGCCGAGGCGGATCGCAAGTTCAGGAGTTTGAGGCAGGCGGATCATGAGGTCAGGAGCTCGAGACCAGCCTGAACAACATGGTGAAACCCCGTCTCTACTAAAAATATAAAAATTAGCCGGGTGTGGTGGCATGCGCCTGTAATCCCAGCTACTCAAGAGGCTGAGGCAGGAGAATTGCTTGAACCCAGGAGGGGGAAACTGCAGTGAGCTGAGATCGCGCCCTAGCGCTCCAGCCTGGGTGACAGAGCAAGACTCCATCTAAACAAACAAACAAACAAACAAAACAAGTCTCCGAAGGTCATGGATAGTTTATTTCATTTATATAACACTCCAGAAATGACAAATTTATAGAAATGGAGACAAATTCATGGTTACCCAGGGTGAGGGCTGCTGGAAGCAGAGGGGTGGCTGAGCCCACTGGGCTAGTGTGAGGGAGATCCTCACGGTGGTGCAACAGTTCTGTACTTTGACTGTGTTGGTGGTGATAGGAACCCACACTCAAGATGAAATAACACAGCCTTATGCACACACACTGTGCCAGTGTCAACATCCTGGTCTGATATTCTACTACAGGTAAGTTGTCAACCACCGGACAACAGGGGACACACGGGGTCTCCCTGTACTATCTTTGCAACTTCCCAGGAGTCATTAATTATGTCAATATAAAACGTATTTTTAAAAAAGGTGTTGTTCACTCTAGGAATAAGTTTTAAATAGCAAATTAAAGCTCTCAATTTAGGTTGCTAATACAACTGCTATCTATCTTTCCTATTAATATGTATCTATATAACTCAACTATACTAGTATAAAAATATTCACATTTCACAAGTGAATTGCTTCATAACACCCTTTCTCAAACATGAACAGTCTTAAATTTTGGAAATGAACAAAATTTCAACAGTGCTAATATACTACAATGGTACTGAAGCAACAATCAGATTTAAATAATATCTAGATTTTTAAAAATAGATTTTTAATAAAAAAGCTCTATCAAGTTTCAAATATTTCAAATATACTTTCAAATCTTGAATTTTAATCCTGTTTTTATGTAAAAAAGTTACTTAAAACTATAGGGGGAAGGTGGCATCAATTAGACTAAACGAAATATGCTCATTAGCAAAGAATCTTTCATGTACAGCTTGAGAAAATCTACAAAGATTCTGAAGCATACCATGTAAAGCTGCACAGCACAGCCAAGGCAAAAACAGGAAACCAGGGAAGAAAATGGTTTTTCCTCCAAGTTTTGAAAGCAAGATTCAGGCAATAAGCACTATGTGTTTTAGTGCCTACAATTTAATAGACTGAATAAATTTGGCATCACAATCAGGTAGGGTCTAGTTTTCAGAACTCAGTATTATACTGGCGAATGCTTATTATCAAGTAGCTCAGCAGATGAACTAATCTGACATGCAGGAGAGAGACCTCTGACACTGCACTGGACCAGAAGGGGGCCTTCACACACCAGCCTTTCCAGCAAATGATGGAAATATTTAAACTCAGAAACAACAATTCCAACACAATATAAAATTTGATTCCAGAAACCTAAAAAATATGTTAAGATGCTTTCCCAAACAAATTCTACAGAATGGCATAAAAATCATATTATAAACCCAGAGATTAAAAATCTGTTTTTAAAACACATTTAGATTAAATAATGAAAAGACCAACCTAAAAGTATGACTCAAACATTTGGTGTTTGCAGTAAAGAGATAAATAATGCAAGCAACTGGACTTAACCTCTAAATATTGCACTATAGGAAGCACACTGTAACTATTTCAACACCTACAGAGGAGGAGACTCATCTCAATTGTTCTTGGCTCCCACTGCCATTCTAGGAGAGTTCCCCATCCTGTCTATCACTGTTTGCTCCCATTCATCAATTTCATTCAGAATCACACTAGGAATCGATGCCACCCAGGCCCAGTGTGGCTCTGGGGAGTGCCTGACATGAGCTTGTGCTCATCCGACAGAGCCGGTGCATGAAAGTCACTGACCGGCTGCAGCTCCTCCCTACCTTGACATCCTAGGTCAGCCATAACAGAGCTCCTGGCCTTTCCCTCTCCAGAGCAAGAGACAGTCTGAGCTCAGTCAGCTTGCAAGTGACACCACAGCAAAACGGAAGCATTAAAGACAAGGGTCTTACACAGTAACAGTAATGACAGTATGACTTTAAGTATTGGGGAGTCGTAAGATAATTTTGTAACTTTGCTGGAAGTCATAAGATAACTTTGTAATTTACTGTTAAAATGAAAAAATAGGGAAACTGCTTTTCAAAGCTCCTCACTGCTTAGAGGTCAGAGCCACGTAGTAAACAGCCTGAAACTTCTGATTGTGGCCATGTCTAAGCCATTCAGCATTCAGGAAACATGCTTCCCACAGAAATGACTAAGCTTTTATATATCTAATAAAGTCTGATAAAGATCACCTAATGCATAAAGCAGCTGAAATACTACGATATAATGGTCAAAATAATTCAAAATGGTTAAACTAATACTATTAAGTATTCATAATTAAAACAACAAACATATAACTAAATAATGGTTAAGAAAAGGTATGTTAACAAAAGGTTTACTTTTATCTTGAAGAAAGCAAATGAAGACTTGATGAAGATTTTACAGGAAATGTCCAAAAACACTCCGTGGGAATGCTCAGTCCAGAAACTATGTGAAGACTCATGGCTTTGACACAGTCCAGCCAGGCTCTTCCTCAACACAGGTGACACACAGCGTGCTCTCACATATTTCACCAGTATTTACTGAACACCTACTATACTGAAAGCATTACTCTAGCTATCAAGTTTCCTACTGACCTTAACGGTGTTAGGTGACAGTCTAACAAGTAAAGACAGACAACCAAATGTGAAAGAGAAAATAAGAGGTTCTAGAAGGACCTATTAATAGTATGGGGTTGACCATACAAATAGCCCACCCTCAGAAATCACCAAGAAAACTCACTGTTCACCACTTGGAGGATACGGAATGTCCCATTCCAGAGACAGGGTGGAAGCCCTTGAGGGACCCGCCATAGGAAAATGCCTCCACTGTACAGGGAGTACATGACCAACAACAGCCTGTATCAAGTCTTCTCAAAGTCTCCTCAACGAGGCAGGACGCTGCCTCCACAAATATGCTGCCTCTGCAAGCATGATGCTCTTTTCTGTCACGAACCTCAAAGGCCAAAGGGCCAAGATCAGAGAGAACAACGGGGGCTGGAGAGGAGAAGAGAGAAGGACAGGGATAATGTGGCAAGGACAAGAATGCGGCATGGAAGAGATTTAATACAAGCACACACTGGGGGCTTAGCTCATCGAGAAAATACCTCCCTAAGACTCTCAGGGGAGAAACAGACATAGCACTCCAAATTAAGGGAGGAGTCATGGAATTTATTCCATACTGTACTCCAAACTTGCCCACAGCTACCCCTTCTTCAAAAAATGTATGGAGTTATACATGTCTACTGGAAAGTCACTTCTTTCTCCCCCAAAAAGGGAAAGGTTACTAAAATTTACTAAGCATCTACTTATGAGGTGCCAGTCATGGCCTACCTGCAATATCTGATGTCCTGCGAGACAGAAGGAAAAACTGTCCCTATTTTAGGCTCAGAGGTAAAGTACCCCAAGGTCTCCCAAGTGAGTGAAGAGTGCCATGATTAGGTCCATCTGACTCCAAACCCGTTACACAAGAACACATAGCTCAGCCCCCCACCTCAGCACTTCAACCAAGAGTTGACTTACTGAACAGCTGCAACTGCAATACACAAATGTAAAAAAACAAAAACAAACAAACAAAAAACACCTATTTGGGTTATTTGTTGTTATAGTCATTTGCTTATTTTTATAGTCACTGGCTGAACTACTCCTAGGAAATCTATCCCCCTGCAGGATGCAGACACGGACCCCCTGCTCAGACTCTGCAGTTGCCAGGCTGAACTGCCACTGCCAAGTCTTCTTCTATTTTTCTTGGCTTTCCGGAGGTTGCTTCTGGCTCCACGTAAACCACTTTCTGGTAAATGTGATGGCAGCAGTGGCCCCTCTGGAGTGGCGGATGCAAAGACGCCAGCTGCAATGAGGGAGGTGTGCCTAGGGCTGCATGCTCCACGGAGCTGGCAGGATCCCCATCCCCTTCCGAGTTGGCAGGTATGCATGTGCTTGGGGCAGTGGTGACATGCCCGGCACTCTGCCGGCTTGGCCCTCCCCAGACTTTGGGCGCAAACAAGCACGGGAGGGTGGCTCGGGGCAGGCATGCAGGCACCCCTTGGGACAAACAGCCTGGGCACCATACATGGCATGTTGGTGGGAGTCCTACAAGTTCCTGGGCAAAAATGGGCAGGTCCCCTGTGAAACCCCTTCAAGCCAGGAACAACCTGAAGCCTCGGGGCCGGGCTGCCAGTTCCCAGTGAGGTCCACTGCCGGAAGTGAGGACTTCATTGATGACCATACAGCCAATCGGATAGTGCTTTTTCTAGGCCCGCCCATGGCTGCCCATGGACCAATCAGCATGCACTTCCTCCCTTCTAAGTTCATTAAAAATCCAGTTTCAGCCAGACACACAGAAATTGGGACTACCAGCTGTGGGAAGGAGCTACCCTCTCCGGGTCCCCTCTATGCTGAGGGCTGCACACTCCACGGGCCAACCTGCCTGCAGATAAAAGCTACCCAACTCCAGGTCCCCTGTCCGCCGAGGGCTGCACACTCAACAGAACGACCTGCCTGCTGATAGGAGCTACCTACTCCGGGTCTCCTCTCCACTGAGAGCTGCAATCATCCGGACCACCTGCCTGGGGAGAGGAGCTACCCACTTAGCGTCTCCTGAGAGCTGTACTGTCGCTCAATAAACCACCTCTTTGCCTTGCTTACCCTCCAGTTGTCCATATACCTTGTTCTTCCTGGATGTGGGACAAGAACTTGAGACCAGCTCAATGGTGGGAATGAAAGAGCTGTAACACAAACAGGGTAGAAACACGCCCTGCCACTCGCCTTATTGCAAGCAATGAGAAGGAGAGAAGAGCTGTGGCTCTTCAGAGAGCCCAGACTTAACGGCTTACTGAGCCAGGGCTGTGACAACCTCTTTGGGGCTCTGCGGTTCCTAGCGTCTCCAAGCCTCCTGGGGCCACGTTTCCTGGTGCCCGCAGTGGAAGCCGCTTACGGAGCACCTGATTTGGCCACAGCCTCACACGCAGCCGGCACCTGGAGCTGCCTGGCTGTGTGCAGTGGCCAGACCCCACGCTCACTCACACACCCCTTGCCACTCTGTTCCGGGCTCGCCCTTGGCAGGCATGGGATCCGGGCCGGCAGCACAAGCTAAGCAAAGGGCCCAGTAGGCAGAATGAGCCCAGCGGGCCTAAGCAAAACTTGGACAAAGGCTCCACGGGCCATAGAGGTTTCTGGCTGGAAAAGCGACACCCCAAAGATCTTGTGACAAAAGGTGGTGCTCAGGCTGGCTTAGCTAGTTGGACTTCCACGCTTCATCACTGGCTGTGTGTGGCTTAGAGACCTCTCACAATTCAGGGATTTCACAACTTTGCCCGTGTTCAGTCAGGGATGGGTGGCTTGGAGGTCTTTTCCATTGACTCCTGGGACCATCACCCTTGGGTGCAAAAACCATCTTCCAGGCTGACAGGGAGGCCTGTGATGTCATGTGTAAGCTCAGCATTGTAGGACCCACCTTGGGGACAGAGGACCATGCATCATTTGGCCAGCTCAGACGTTGTAAGTAAGCCCCTTGGGTCAGTGAGCTCTGGCATCATGGAGGGCTGTTATCACCCAGCGAGTCCTTTCACATTTGCCCCAAGTCCCACTGCAGCTGCTTCTGAGAGCACCTAGCACATGCTCACAGTCTCCCGGCTCCAGGATAAGCTGGATCTAGGACTCTCCATGAAGCTTATGGCTGGGTTGCTGTTTCTGCTCTCTGAAATGGTGGCCACCAAGCTCTCCAGTGTTCTCAACGACATCCTCAGAAATGAACTCTGCCAGGCTATTTTTCAAACAAAGTCTGTAGGTAAAGCTGCAGACATCTCAGTGCTTAGGACCTGTCTCTCACCCTGGGCAGAACCTCTGGAGTATGGCATTGGAGCTGGGGACAGGACAGCAGCCAGCTCTACCAGGAGGGATACTCAGGTCATCAAGTAGGCACTGGGCATGGGGTTGTGGTGTAGCCCCTCCAGCATTGTCACCTCTGCCTTACAAGCTGCTGGGGCTGGGACTCACTGGGCTACAATGCTCAGGAGCCGAGGTACAGTCTAGAATCTAGTCCACTTTAGGTTACTTGATGTTAGTGCCCTAGGCCAAGCCTGTCAGGAATTGGGCTTCTGCAACATGAGTCTGGGGAAAATAAGAACCATGGCCAGCCCCTCCTGGGTGGGGCTGCAGCCGTAGCCTAGGAAGTGCAGGAAGGCAGAGCCCTTGACTTTGTGGCTGCAGGGGCTTAGAGTAGAGCTTCCTGCACATGGAGGTGGGGTAGAGAGGAGGATTAATAGGCCATGGCTCAATTTCGCAGACTCAATCTGTTCTCACTGAGAAAGAAGGTCTCGAAAAATATTAAAATAAGTATTCCTAAAGGTAAATAACTGAACAATTAAGGTTAATTTTAGAGATTCTCTTCAATGGATGAAAAGCCCTCTATAGTTTTCAACTAAGGACAATTTACATTTGGCAACTTCTAGAGACACTGTTGGTTTTCACAACTGGAAAGGAAGTTAGGGGAATGCTACTGGCTTCTGGTGGAATGAGGACAAGATTATTCTCAACACCCAACAGTACAGAAGACAGACCTACCCACCACAGCAGAGACATACTGGGCCCAAAGCACCAACAGTGCTAGGTAGAGGTGAGAATGCCTGCTCTGGAGGCTTCCATCCCAAAGCTGGCATAAAAGAGTAGGCAGAGCCAGACAGTCAGAAGCTGAACACCAGCCCTGTAACTGACTACTCAACGCTCCCTTTCAAGTAACTTGACCTTGTTAGACCTCAGTTTTTTTTATCTGTATAAGACTTACCCTGGAGTTATGTTGTAAAATTCAGGGAAAATACGTGAAAGCCTGTCATGAGTGTCATATACTGGGAACTCGTATCATGGTAGCTAGTTGTTTCTCAAATTTGGAGAAATCATTAAAGTAGGTTATGTAAGAACAGATCTTCAAATGGCTTAGTCCAGCCCACCCTTTCCACAGAACATTCTACAACTAAAATGTCCATGCAAATCCACATCCATAGTACCCTCATTTCCCCCTCTGAACCTCCTAAAAGTATTTCCACATGCTACTGAGCATTCTTGTGGTCTCTTACTCTACACAAATATTAAATGTTTTTCTCTCCTAGCTGATGCATTTTCAACTAATTATAGCTTCTAGCAACTCAGTGCCTAAATCTGCCCTATCTATGTAACTACCTCACCAATTTTATTTCATTTATTTTTTGAGATGGAGTCTGGCTCTGTCGCCCAGCCTGGAGTGCAGTGGCGCGATCTCAGCTCACTGCAAACTCCACCTCCCGGGTTCACGCCATTCTCCTGCCTCAGCCTCCCGAGTAGCTGGGACTACAGGCGCCCGCCACCATGCCCGGCTAACTTTTTTTTTGTATTTTTAGTAGAGACGGGGTTTCACCATGTTAGCCAGGATGGTCTTGATCTCCTGACCTCGTGATCCACCTGCCTTGGCCTCCCAAAGTGTTGGGATTACAGGCATGAGCCACCATGCCCAGCCACCAATTTTATTTTTAATCCTTTTAACTACCCTGTAATGTGGGAATTATCATTGTTAAAATGGAATCTGGGACATACAGAGACATTAACCCACCTGTCTAAGGCACAAAAAGATCAAGAGCCATGAAAGGATTCTCCAGTTATTGGCGTTATCAATTAAAGTTATATCTGAGACAATGTCATCTGATTACATATACTTTAAAAAATATAGGGCTGGGCACAGTGACTCACGTCTGTAACCTCAACACTTTAGGAGGCCAAGACGTGAGAAAGGCTTGGGCCCAGAAGTGCAAGACCAGCTTGGGCAACACGAGAAAACCCCATCTCTACAAAAATAAAAAATAAAAAATTAGAGGGGCATGGTACCAAGCACCTGTAGTCCCAGCTACTCGGGAAACTGAGGTGGAAGGATCACTTGAGCTCAGGAGTTCGAGACTGCAGTCAGCTATGATTAAGCCACAGCACTCCAGCCTGGGACAGTGCGAGACCTTTTCTGTCTCTGGCTGTCTGTCTCTGTCTCCCCGTGTGTGTGTGTGTGTGTGTGTGTGTGTGTGTGTGTGTGTGTGTGTGTGTGTGTGTGTGTGTGTGTGTGTGTGTGTGTGTGTGTGTGTGTGTGTGTGTGTGTGTGTGTGTGTGTGTGTGTGTGTGTGTGTGTGTGTGTAAAATAAAATATGAAAATAAAATATAAAAATATTAAAACAAGTATTCCTAAAGGTAAATAACTAAACAATTGAGGTTAATTTTAGAGATTTTAGAGACATATATTATACATACACATATATATATACACACACACACATACATATATTTAAATAAACCATGTTATGGGTTATTTGCCAAAGAATTATAAAAAAAATTTTTTAAAAATATTGCACAAGCTCACTGGTTTCAACTAAGAAGCAGTACAAGAAACTTTGCAGTGCATATTATTTTAAAGTTAGTTTTTTTCCTAGATTGAATTTTCCCCTTTATGTATGTGTGAATGTTCTGATATAAAATATTAAAGTAACGTAAAATGGACTAGATTCTAGACTCTATCTGACACATCTGTGAGATGTCAATGCCATTCACTCTGCTCTAGATTTTCTATTACATAAAGAAAAAAACAAGTGAGAATCTCTGGAGTATCATAAATTTCCTGCATTCTGTGTTTCTAAAAGTGAAATAAATATCTAAATTTCTGTAAACTTATTAAACACTGAAAAAATAGCTGCCTTTGTTTAAAGAAAAAAGCCATGCCTCATGTTAAATCATATGCTATTTTTTAAACTTAGAGAAAAACAACATGTTATTACTTTTACTCAAGTTAAGTACAGTTAAAAATACTAACCTTGCAATAACTGAGGTGACTTAAAGAGAGAAAGAATGAACTCTAGCAAGTCAGAAATATGGCCAGCTTGACTTATTTCACAAGAACTGCATCTAATAATTTTTTAACAGAAAGCACTCGCTAAAACTGACGCCAGTTAAGGCTCAGCAAAAAATGTATTATTAAGTTGGTCTGCTTATATCCTATTAGACTGCTTATGAATACTTGATTTTATTTTATACAATTGACAAGAGTCAACAGAAAAGGATAGGCTTAATGACAATTAAATTAAGATCAACTCGTGTATGTGTCACATAGGAGGGTGCATCAAGTGTGCCGAAGAAACTGACGGGACACCATCGAAGCACAAGTCTGTCACATTGCATAATAAGTTACCCTGTAATATTAGGAGACTTCCTACAACAGCTCACAAATCCAATAGCTCTGAAAGAGATGGGCTAGGGTATACGGCCAACAAAACAAAGACAGGCATTGACTTTGCATTTATAATACCAGATCGTCTGCCATTAAACTTAATTTTTAAATCATTTATATGATTTAATGACTCTGCATGAAATTTTCAAGCTGGTAGCAAGACGAATAGCACTACAGAGGCCATGTGGATGAGTACAGTGTCATTTAACCACCACCCCATCCCACTAACAAGTGACAGCTGAGGTACTATAATATGTCCCAAACACTTAAAGTATAATGTCATCACTTAGGAGACAAGTGAAAAAGATATTGGCATTTATAAGAGATTGATGAAAATTAGTTCTAAAGCATTAATTTCTCTTAATACCACTAAAAGAATTCTGTGCACTCTGGAGACATTTGATCTGAATTAAGAAAGTGATGAAGCAATTGATTAATTGGAATTTAAGCCATCAGTCACCAGATCCATCAACAGCTTCATTTACATTCTAAACAATCAGCTCACAGCCCAACCCAATATTCTGCGTTAATGCACACTCAATACGATGCCAGGAGCAGCCCACCATGCTGTACTGACAAGCAGCCAGCTGCCCGTGTTCAAGCTGGGAGGTGCTGCATGTATTAACGCTTAGGACTTCCACCATATCTAAGATTTAAAATATTCTTATTATAATAAACAGTGTATTATCAGATTTTTTCCAAACTGAAACTAAAAAGCAATAAAATAGTATTAAAACTGTTAGTAGATACAAAAATTCAGTACATTTGTAATCTACTGAAAACAACTAGGCAATAAGATAACTTTAATTACTTAAAAATCACACAAACAGAATTTCTAAAGCTAAGAATTCTTGATTGAAAGCAATATTATAACACAAATTTTATATAGCTTGAAAGCTATTTGGTCTATTTTATAAGGAGAAGAAAAATAGCATGAAAAAACAATCTGACTTCTTTTTTTTTGAGATGGAGTCTCGCTCTGTCGCCCAGGCTGGAGTGCAGTGGTGTGAACTCAGCTCACTACAAGCTCCGCCTCCCGGGTTCACACCATTCTCCTGCCTCAGCCTCCTGAGTAGCTGGGACTATAGGCGCCTGCCACCACGCCCAGCAAATTTTTTGTATTTTTCTAGAGACGGCGTTTCACCATGTTAGCCAGGATGGTCTCGATCTCCTGACCTCGTGATCCACCCATCTCGGCCTCCCAAAGTGCTGGGATTACAGGCATGAACCACCGCACCCGGCCCTGACTTCTTAATACCTGCATTGAGTAACTATTATTTTAACAATTTAAATTTGACAGAAAAAATAAAACTGAGGATGAAAATAGAAGCATAGGTTAAAAACTACAGCAGGGTCCTAACTTGAACCCATCAATAATCTTCCAGGGATATGTAAACAATAAAAAATCTGGCGTACGTGTGCAGTGTATACATTTTTCTGAGGAAAGAGGTGATAATTCTTAAGATTCTCAAAGGGATCCACGACCTTCAAAATATTATCACTCCACTACAAAGAGTGATTCTTCCTACAACATGGAATGTAAGACAAAATTAGAGAGAAATGTTTTAAAACATCATCAATTTGAAAGTGTTATTTATCCAAGGTTAACACAATATCTCATTTGAGTAATGTTCTAATATTCCATTTATGTTTTTCTGTCTTACTATGGCTTTAAAATGATGCAGTGAAACATTAAGAGGCTGAGGAAGAATTTCCAAAATTGCTATTGGTGGCCGGGCTCAGTAGTTTACACCTATAACCCCAGCACTTTGGGAGGCCGAGGCAGGTGGATCGCTCGAGGTCAGAAGTACAAGACCAGCCTGGCCAATGTGGTAAAACCCCATCTCTACTAAAAATACAAAAATCAGCCAGGCGTGGTGGCGCGCCTGGAGTCCCAGCTACTCAGGAGGCTGAGGCAGGACAATCGCTGGAACCCGGGAGGCGGAGGTTGCAGTGAGCCGAGATCGCGCCACTGCACTCCAGCCTGGGTGACAAAGCGAGACCTCCTCCAAAAAAAGAAAAAAAAAAAAAAAAAAACCCATAAAATTGCTAATAGACATATAATGTTAAGCAAGGTATTTACATTCTCCAGCCCTCAGATTCCTCTTCTGAAAACTGGACATTTCTAAACACCTTTCAGCTTTAAAGTGCTTGACTTTGTTCATAATTTATCTTCTAACACAATCTACATAATCTTTTCCACTTAATTAATTACCCAAAACTGTTTTCATATTTGGAATGGTATCTTCCATATATTTCTATCACAATTGTTAAAAGGGCAATTAATACAATAGCATCTCCCAAATTAAAGCATTTTGTTATTCATTACACTGGATACACATTTGTAAAACAGGACAAATAAATCATAAATAAGTAGGTGAAGTAAGCAGGGACGGCAGTATAAAAACCTCTGAAAATATACTTCTGTGTAACTGCAATGAGAAGACTAGTGAAAATTGCCAAAAGCAACTGTTTCAGAACTCTGGAAAATAACCGGACTTGAAAGAATTCCAGGAGCATTTATTCATCAAAAACACTAAACCTAGCTAAGAGTGAGCTGGGTTAGTTAAAATCCCTGGGGCAATCACTAACAAAATAGTTTTTTAAGTACATTATAATAGAAATGATGGGGAATTAAAACATCACATTAGAAAATATTTAAAACAAAAGAAGGCAGTAATGGAGCAATAAAGACACACAAAAATATCACAAGACACACAGATCACAAACAGCAAAATTGCAGATGTAAATTCTGCTTTATCAGTAATTACATTAAATAGAAATGGATTAAAGGCTCCAATCAATAGGCAGAGACCGATGGAAACTTTCGAGTGTGCCACCTACCTCCCATCAGGCTCTGGTGTATAATCAGATGATATAAAGCCATGAATGAAGTTACAGTTTCCCAGGAAGAACATGTACATCACAAACATAGGTGTGCTTAGGACAGAACCCTGAGAAACACCATTTAAATTTCACAGAGAAAGGGGATGTAGGGTGAGGTCATGACAAAAAACATCTTATTCAAAAGGTCTGGCTGCAAAGCAAAGGACAGAGATGGGATGGTAGCTAGATAGGTGTGTTGGGTCACTGGGGGTTGGGGGTGGTCTTTGGTGACTGGGTAGAGACATGTTTCAATGCCTATAGGAAGAAGGCAATGGAGCTGTAGATGAAAGTGGCGGGGTTGAGGGGAGGGTTGATGGCTAAGAGTTAATCAACAGGTGGTAAAGGCAGACAGGAGAAACACTGAGAAAGTTGGAATAAGCTGCCTTCAAGAACGGGCCTAGTCAACGGGAACACTGTGGGTTACACAGTGAACTCTACTGATTCACAGAGCTCCAGTCAGATGCTTGTGTGGCTTTCTCAGCTGGAACTCTACAGCCAGGTATGAGAGAAGAGACACTGGAGAGACTGATGTAGGGCTGTAAGGCTGATCAGGCAGGATAACAGGGCAAAGGGAGCTCATCTGGATGGGGAGAATAATAATAATTAGCAAGTGTACATACCTGCTAAGATTTTAAATGGATACATTTTGCTGGATGTGAATTTTCCTAAATAAAGCTGATTTTTTTAAACAAGCAGACTGACAGAATAAATGAAAAATCATGATGCAGTTACATGCTGTCTACAAGACACACACTTCGTGTTCAAAGACACAAATAGGTAGAAAGTATGACAACAGAAAAAAGGTGCAAACAATAACCAAACGAGAAGTGCATGGCTGAAGATAGTTTATAATGATAAAAGGGTCAATCTGCCAAGCAAACATAAATATATTACATCTAATAGCAGAACTTCAAATACATGAATCAAAATCTGACAGAACAGAAGGAAAAACAGAGAAATAGTGACAAACTTCAGTACTCCACGTTCAATAATGGATAGGACAACTAGATAGAAGATGAACAAAAAAAGAAGATTTGAACAATGCTGCAGACCTAGAACAAAATCTATGGAACATTCCACTCAACAGGAGCAGAATGTAGATTTTCCTCAAGTGCATACCGAATATTCTCAAGGATACCCAGTATGTTAGGACATTTTTCACAAAATGTGAATAAACTTCAAAGGATAGAAATCATATAAAGTATGTTCTCCAACTACAATGGAATGAAATTAGAAATCAATAACGGAAGGAAATTTAGAAAATGTATAAATATGAGGAAATTCATATTCATTAATAAACAATGAATCAGGCCAGATAAGGTGGCTCACACCTGCAATCCCAGTGCTTTGGGAGGCTAAGGTGGGAGGATCACGTGAGGCCAGGCGGTCGAGACCAGCCTGGGCAACATAGCAACAGACACAGCCTGTCTCTACATCAAAATTTAAAAATTACCCAGGTGTGATGGTGTATGCCTGTATTGCTAGCTACCTGGGAGGCTGAGGAAAGAGAACTGCTTGAGCCCAGGGGTTCAAAGTTACAGTGATCATCATAGTGAACTATAATCATGTCACTGCACTCCAGCCTGGGTAACAAAGCAAGATCCTGTCTCTACAAAAATAAAATAAAAACTAAAAATAAATAAGCAATGAATCAAAGAAGATATCACAAGGGAAATTAGAAAATAATTTTGAGATGTATGGCCAAACCTCATGAAATACAGCAAAAGCAGTACTTAGATGGAAATTTGTAGTTATGAACACCTGTACTAAAAAAGACCCTCAAGTAAATAATCTAACTTTCCACCTTAAACTACAAAAAGAAGACTAAACTGAACAGAAAACAAGTGGAAGGAAGAAAACAATAAAAACAGAAACCAATAAATGAAATAAAGAACAGAAGAACAAGTGAGAAAAATCATTAAAACCAAAAGCTGGTTATTTTAAAAGATAACAAGATTGACAAACCTTTAAGCTAGAGTGACCAAGAAAAAAAGAGAGAAGAGTTCAATTACTAAAATCAGGAACAAAGGAGGGTACATTACTACCAACATGACAGAAATAAAAAGGACTGTAAGGAAATCCTAAAAACAACTGCATGGCCGCAGATTAGATAACCTAGATAAAGTGGACAAATTATGAAAAAGACACAAACTACCAAAACTGACTCGGAAAGAAATAGATAATTTGAATAACCCTGTAACAAGTAAAGAAACTGAATTAGTAATTTTTAAAAAATCAGAGTAAACTCCAGTCCCAGAGGGTTTCATGGGTGAATTCTATCAAACACTTAACGAAGAATTAATAATAATTCTTCACAAACTCTTCCAAAAAATAGAAGAAAGTACACTTCTTAACTCATTCCACTAAGGCCAGTATTACCCTGACACCAAAACAAAAATAACACAAGAAAAAGCAAAAACAAAAACTATAAGTCAATATGTGTTTTTTTTTTTTTTTTTTTTTTTGAGACGGAGTTTCACTCTCGTCACCCAGGCTGGAGTGCATTAGCGCAATCTCGGCTCACTGCAACCTATGCCTCCCAGGTTCAAGTGATTCTCCTGCCTCAGTGTCCTGAGTAGCTAGAATTATACGCCTGTGCCACCACGACTGGCTAATTTCTCTCTGTGTGTGTGTGTGTGTGTGTGTGTGTATATATATATATATATTTTTTAGTACAGACAGGGTTTTGCCATGTCGGCAAGGCTAGTCTCGAACTCCTGACCTCAAGTGATCCACCCACCTCAGCCTCCCAAAGTGCTGGGACTACAGGTGTGAGCCACCACGCCCAGTCCAATACATCCTTTAAAAACAGATGCAAAAAAAGCCTTAACAAAACAGTCGCAAATCAAACCCAGCAACACACAGAAGGACTACACGCCCACGATCAAGGGATATGTATTCTGGCCTCCGTCTGTGGTTGAGAAGATGAGCCTTTCTGGGGACTGGAGGGCCTGCAGAGTTCTCCCACTCAGCAGTGACAAACTATGAAGGCAGCCTACCCACTGCACTGTAAAAGCACCTAAATGGTCTCATTACACTATTGTTAAGAAGAGCAGAATTACTTGAAAAAAGATCACATTATACTCCAATATTGGCAAATGATGGCCTCAAAATATAAGGATTAACACTTCAAAAGCAAATAATGCCACTTTCAAAGAGAATTAGTAAGAAGGCTTCCAGAATGAAGAGCAATTAGGATGAGCAATCAGTTAAGGAAACACCAGCTATCGTGAAAGATTAGCCTTGCGAATGGAACTGCTTAACGCTAGTTTATACAGAGTCCATGTGATAATGCAAGGGGAGGGGCTCTCTTCCATACATTCATTCAGGACACCAGGCTGATGGAAGCTTTGGCATCTTTAACAAGCAGTTTCCAAGACTGCCCTAGTCATGGCCATCTAACCAGCAAGGTGGAAGAGATGAGCAGGTGCCTGCAGGAGAGGTTAGGTGCAGGGCTAGATGTGGCATACAGACTTGGCTCTCCCTCTTTGGCCAGAGTTCAGTGACATGGGACCAGCTAACTAGGCAGGAAAGGGAGTCTAGCTGTGTTTCCAAGAGGAAAGAGAAATGGGCTGGAAGTAGCCAGCCAGTCCCTGCCACAGTTGGGAAAATAAAAGCTCACATGAAACAACACATAATAAACGTATCAAGTGTACAGAAGTCACTTGATTATTGGGTAGAGCTGATCTCCCGTTAATCGCAGAATTCATCTCACAATGTAAGTAACCATGTAACTACAACTGGTAGAAAGAGAAAACATTTGGCCGGGTGCAGTGACTCACGCCTGTAATCCCAGCACTTTGGGAGGCCAAGGTGGGTGGATCACGAGGTCAGGAAATCGAGACCATCCTGGCTAACATGGTGAAACCCCGTCTCTACTACAAATACAAAAAATTAGCTGGGCATGGTGGTGGGCGCCTGTAGTCCCAGCTACTCAGGAGGCTGAGGCAGGAGAATGGCGTGAACCCGGGAGGCGGAGCTTGCAGTGAGCGGAGATCGCGCCATCGCACTCCAGCCTGGGCGACAGAGTGAGACTCCGTCTCAAAAGAGAAAACATTCTTCTTCTTTGACAAAAATGTCCCTCCTAAAAGTATGTTGTTTATAAATGAGAAAAATTAAATCAACAACTCTGAAATCTAACAGTCCTTTCTACAGTTTTCACACTAGAAATAAGATATATGCTGAGTTTTTAATAAAAATAATGACATGCTTAGCTTCCTATAAAAACTACTGTTCATTTATAAATAATGTCAGGAATGTAGGGCAGAAAAAAACTCTGGATATTACTTGATATACCTCCCTCATCTCAGAGATGATGAAAACGTGTGCACACTTGGCAAGGTCCCATAACTAGAAACTGGCCAAAGTGATTCAAACTCAGGTTTCCCAATTTCCAACAATTTTTCTATTTGGCCACACTGGGCTTCTATCCAATTACCTCTTTTCCATCTTTGTATTTTTGAAAGCTCAGGTCATATAAACAGCATTTTTTCTGCAAAGTCTGCATCAACTCAATAGGCAAAATTATCTGTTCCCACATAGCCCCAAACATTTCTGAGTACAGTACCTATACAATCAGGATTACTGCTGTCAATGTATGCACTTCCACCAAGGCTATAAACTCTTGGAAAGTTGCTCCCTTTTGTATCTTAAGCAACAATTAGTGCCTGGTACATATTAATAATAAGTGGTTAATAAGTATTTGCTGAATTGCTGAATAAAACTGCAAATGCAAAATAGCCATCAAATTTTAAGTAACATCATCATTTAATTAGATGTCAGTATGAATCTGAATGAAAACACTCATTGGATACATAGGTCCTGAAAGGATTATTTTTAAACAAACATATTTCACAGGAAACACCCTTTTAAATATTGACAATTAAATATAATTTAGATTGTAATGAATTCAATATATTGTCATTCAAAGAAAATTTTTATAGGATACTTTTTACTTTTACCTGTTAAAGTGAAAATTAAACTATGAAAATACTAAATCATAGCAATGTAACTGGAGCACGTGTTTTTTCTTTGTAAAGTAGCTTCATATGAAAATGTGGACTCTTTTTTCAGAGGTTTCATGTGCTTATATTCAAAGTAAAATAGCATTTCTATAGAATATTCCTCATTGCTGCAGCATACTAAAAATGTAAGGAAAACAGTTTTTGCTTGTATAGATATTTGTACATTTGTTTTTGCAATAATAATATACAGTTAGGTAAGTTTTTTTAAATGTAAAAATACCTGCTTTTTCTGAAGTCCTAAGAAACACCATGTCCGATGGAATTCTTTGATTCTGCAAAGAGCATTATAAAAGATTAATTATCTGTATGCAGGTTTACAAATTAACACAATTCCATTCCAAAGAAGAAATAACTATGAAAACAACCAAGATAATATAATTAAAATTGTGCTGAAATAACGAACACAATTTGTATATAAAAAATTGATATTTTAATTCGCATTTTAGTTGAAATGCTAAGATTTTTTCCCCATGAGTGAGCCATATAATGATAGGTAGTAGTGACTTTAAAATGCTTCACGTCTGGTGGCTCATGCCTGTAATTCCAGCACCTCGGGAGGCTGAGGCAGGTGGATCATGAGGTCATGAGATCGAGACCATTCTGGCTGACGTGGTGAAACCTCGTCTCTACTGGGAAAAAAAAAAATGCAAAAAATTAGCCGGGCGTGGTGGCAGGCACCTGTAGTCCCAGCTACAGGCTGAGGCAGGAAAATGGTGTGAACCCGGGAGGCGGAGCTTGTACTGAGTGGAGACTGTGCCACTGCACTCCAGCCTGGGTGACAGAGCGAGACTCCATCTCAAAAAAAAAAAAGCTTCATGTCAGCCAGCCATGGTGGCTCACGCCTGTAATCCCAGTACTTTGGAAGGCCAACATGGGAGGATCACTTGAGGACAGGAGTTTGAGACCAGACGAGGCAACATGGCAAAGATCCACCTGTACAAAAAGTTTAAAAAGTAGCCGGTGTGGTGGCATGCCTGTGGTCTCAGCTACTAGGGAGGCTGAGGGCTGAGGATGGCTTGAGCCAGGAGGGTCAACGCAGCAGTGAGCCATGTTCATGCCACTGCACTTCAGCCTGGGCAGCAGAGCGAGACCCTGTTTAAAAAAAAAAAAAAAAAAAAAAAGCTTTATGTCTGAAAAAAACGTTAAATATTGCCATTTCTGTGGCCTCTGTTAGTCTGTACATGTAACACAGCAGGTACTGCCTTATAAAAAATTATGTCCTCCCTATTAGACTAAATGACCCTGGAAAGTGAGGACGACTGTGGTCCTCCAATGCCCACAAAACAGAGCACATCATACACAAAACACTTAACAGATGTGAAAGAATAAATCTATGACTGAGCAAGCCAACAAGCAAAAACCCCACAGATTTGAGGAGATATTCTTTCATGACACAGAAAAACTCAAAGATATTTTATGGCATATAAAAACTTTCACAAGTCACTATTCATACATTTAATCATTATCACTAATAGTTCTATCAACTGGGAAAGCTATAGCAGTCTAAAGAAAAAATATATAATTGTACTAAGAATACGTCACATAATGTCATGAATTATGTATGATTTTTGAGAGCTAAGTAAAGACTTATCTAGCCATGGTAAATAAATGGATAATAAATGGTAAATGGATTGTCAGTCAACAGGTAACACGTTAAAGCTGAAGAAAGCTATGTTATTGGATAGAGCTATTTCTTTCTAACACTAGGGGAAAAAAACTAATATTAGCATGAAACCAATAAAAGATGTGCAAGACCTCTACACAAAAAACTATAAAATATCGTTGAGAGAAATTAAATGTGAGCATTAACTGTACAACCTAATAAAACTAAATTAAACTAGAGTAGTTAAGAAAAGATGAGATTACACCAAGACGGATGATTATACCAATACAAAACTAGATATCCAAAAATAGGTCCACATATATAGGGACACTATGAGAAAGATGAAACTGCCAATCAGTGGGGAAATAATTGTGTTTTCAATCAACAGCACTGAGAAAACCCAGTACCGTCAGGGGATGATGGGAGACGACATCTGACCTCGACTTCAATGTAAACACAAAAATCTATCTAGAATTACAGCTCTAAATGTGAAAGCCAAAATAATAAAATGCCTAAAAGAAAAAAAAATAGTTCTTTCCCCACTGAACTGTCGTCATTCACCAAACATGACAAGAATATTTTCATGACTTTTTGAGAGGTAAGGATGCTTAATAAAGACCATCAACAAAAACTGTCTTAAAAAACTAACCTTAAATGAAAAGATTAATAGCAGATTTCATTAAACTTAAGAATTTCTGTTCAACACAGCCTGCCAGGAAAGAAGAAGATATCTGCAACGCATATATAACTAAAAAAAGACTCCAAACCAGAGTACATAAAAGCCCACAAACTGATAAGAAAAGAAATAACTCAGAAGAGAAATGCCAAGAGATTTTAGCAGGCTTGTCACATAAAAGATAGGCACACACAAAATCATATGAAAAAGTAGTGAATCTTATTAGACTTCATAGAAATATGCATTAAAACCACTTCCACTAATTTACACTCCCACCAACAGTGTAAAAGCGTTCCTATTTCTCCACATCCTCTCCAGCATCTGTCGTTTCCTGACTTTTTAATGACTGCCATTCTGACTGGCATGAGACGGTATCTCATCGTGGTTTTGATTTGCTTTTCTCTAATGACCAATGATGATGAGCTTTTTTTCATGTTTGTTGGCTGCATAAATGTCTTCTTTTGAGAAGTGTCTGTTCATATCCTTTGCCCACTTTTTGATGGGGTTGTTTCATTTCTTGTAAATTTGTTTAAGTTCTTTGTAGATTCTGGATATTGGCCCTCTGTCAGATGGACAGATTGCAAAAATTTTCTCCCATTCTGTAGGTTGCCTGTTCACTCTGGGTTTAGGGGAGGCAGCATCAGAAGAAATACCTAATGTAGATGACGGGTTGATGGGTGCAGCAAACCACCATGGCACGTGTATACCTATGTAACAAACCTGCACGTTCTGCACATGTATCCCAGAACTTCATAAAAAAAAAAACACACACACACACTTCTACATACATATCAGAAATGCTAATTTTAAAAGGCTGAAAATGCACATGCTGGCAAACACGCCAAGGCACTGCTGATTGGAGTAGAATTTGGTACACCACTTTGCAAAACCACGTGCAGGTTCTACCACAGCAGAACTGCATAACCCAAAACACAGCAGCTCCACTCCTAGGCACACCCGCAACAGCAATGTGTGGATGTATGCACCAAGAAATATAGTCAAATATGACACAAAAGTATCCTTCATGATAGGCAAAACTTAGATGTAACCTAAAAACCCATCAACAGGAAAATAGATAAAAACTACACCATATAACACCAAAATGGGTGGGTAACAACTCCACACAACAACATGGATGTATCTCATAAAGAACATGGGGTCAAAAAAGCACCTGCCCAAACACACTCCCACCTCGGTAAATTTTCTAGGCACTCTTGCCAAAAATCAATTAACCATAAATTTCAGTTTATTTCTGGATTCTCAATGTAATGCTAGTTCCTGTAAATGCTGATTACTGTAAATCTGTATTAAGTTTTGAAATAGTGAAGTGCGAGTATTCAAAGTTTGTCCATCTTTTTTCAAAATTGTTTTGGCCATTCTGGGTCCCTTCAATGTCCATATGAATTTCAGAATCAGCCTGTCAATTTCTGCAAAGACATCAACTGGGATTTTGAGAGGGGTAACACTGAATCTATAGATCAATTTAGGGAACACTGCCTTTTGAATAACATATACTTCTAACCATGGGCATGAGCTGTCTTTACATTTACGTTGGTCTCTCTAATACGTTTCAACAATGATCATGGCTCACTGCAGCCTTGAATTCCTGGGCCCAAGCAATCCTCCTGCCTAAGCCTCCCAAGTAGCTAGGACAGCAGATGTGTGCCACTGTGTCTGGCTAATTCTTTAAATTTTGGTCTATGTTGTCCAGGCTCGTCTCAAATTCCTAGTTTTATGTGATCCTCTCGCCTTGGCCTCCCAAAGTGCTGGGATTACAGGTATGAGTCATCATGCCTGGCCTTTAAAAGTATTTTTTAAAATGTCATATTCAGACTCTTTATGTCCTTATTCTGTCTTATTTTCTATGGAGTACTCATAAACAAACTAGATAATTTCAAATAATTATGGACACTTTTTGTTTCTTTTTGCTTCCCCTCAAGACTAGGGGCACCACAAGAGCAAGGAGCCCTGTGTTCTCCTAACACCGCATGCCACGGTGTGAACGCACAGCTGCTTCTCTGACCAGTCACCCACCTGGGATATATGGACTTTCTGGAATTGAGCTACTGTGAATAATGTAGATGCAGACATTCCTGCACAGGATTTTCTATCAACATAATTTAACATTTCTCTGTGATAAACGTCCAGGAGTGCAACTGTTGGGTAGTATGATAGTTACACTTTTTTTTTAAGAAACCATCCAGCGATTTTCCAGAATAACTGTATTATTTGTATTTCCACAAGCAATATACAAGTGATCCGCTTCTTCACATTGTTTCCGACATTTGGTATTGTCACCATTTTTTCATTTTAGCTGTTCTGATAGATGCATACTGATATTTCATTGTGTTTTAATTTGCATTTCCTGATGACTAACGATGTTGAATTCCTTTTCATGTGTTTATTTTTATTTTTTTGAGATAGAGTCTTGCTCTGTCACCAGGGTGGAGTGCAGTGGCGCAATCTTGGCTCACTGCAACCTCTGGCCTCCCGGGTTCTAGTGATTCTCCTGCCTCAGCCTCCCAAGTAGCTAGGACTATAGGTGCACACTACCACACCCAACTAATTTTTATATTTTCAGTAGAGAAAGGGATTCACCATGTTGGTGAAGATGGTCTCGATCTCTTAACCTCATGATCCGCCCCCTTCGACCTCCCAAAGTGCCGGGATTACAGGTGTGAGCCACCGTGCCCGGCCCATGTGTTTGTTTTCTATCTGTAAATCTTTGTCAAAAAGTCTGTTGAAATCTTTTGCTCATTTTCTAATTTCAAATTTTTTTTTTTTTACTGTTAAGTTTTAGGAGTTTTTATATATTCTAGACAGAAATCTTTGTTGAATATATGGTTTACAAATATTTTCTCCATCTGTAGCTTTTCATTGTATTCACATGGTTTTCACAAGGCACACATTTTTAATTTTAATGATATGCAATTTGTCAATTTTTCCTTTTACACATTGTCCTTTTGGTATCAAGTCTAAGAAATATTTTCCTATTCCTAGATTCTAAATATTTTTTTTTCTAAAAGTTTTGCAGTTTCACATTTTACATTAAGTCCATGATCTTTTTTTTAACCTCAGGATGCCCAGCGCCATTTGAGAAGGCTACCTTTTCTCCACTTAATTGTTTTCACACCTTTGTCTAATTCCGGTTTCTCTATGTTTTGTTAACCTTTGTTTCTATCCTTCTTCTACACTATGTTGACTAATGTAAACTATGCAATATGCCTTAACATCAAGGGTGATTCCTCCCACTTTATTTTTCTTGTCAAAGTTGGTTTAGCTATTCTACAACCTGTGCCTTTCTGAATTAGTTTTAGAATAAGATTATCTATGTCTTTAAAAATAAGAAGAAAAAACCCTGCTGAGATTTTGATAGGAATGGTATTAAGTGTACAGAACAATTTTGGGAAAACTGGAATGTAGAAGGCTCCAATCGAAAAGAGATGGGTCTATTTACTTATGTTTTCTTAGATTACTTTTATCAACACATTTTAAGTTTCAGCACAGATTTCATTTTCATAGCAATGACTGTAAGAGTACTGCATTTTTAATTTCTGTGCCCACATTTTAATTATTATATAAAAATGAGGTTCATATTTGTGCATCAATCTTATAACTTGACACCATGTTGAACTCACTAGTTCCAGGAGATTTTCTATAGATCCGCTGGGGTTTTCAACATATATGTATATGTATTTATGTACATGTATACATAGTTATGTCATCTGCAAATTGAGACATTTTTATTTCTTTTCTAATCCGTCTTTTATTTTCTTGCCTTACAGACTAGAAGTGCCATTGAATAAGAGTAGTAACAGCAAACATCCTTGTCGCCAGTCTCAGAGAGGGGGCATTCAGTCTTACACCATTAAGTATTTTGTAGATTCTTTTTAAACAAGATATTGTTACTCTCCTTCTAATCCAAGCTGCTCAGAGTTTTTATCATGAATGAGTGTTGGGTTAAGTCAAATGGTCTTCCTGCAACAACTGATTGTGTGATTTTTCTTTATTCTGTTGATAGGGTAGATTACACTGCTTGATTTTAGAATGCTGAACCACATTTCCATACCTGGAATAACCTGTACTGGGTTGTGATGTATTACTCTTCTTTATATACTGCTGATACCAACTGGGCTGCAGTTTTCTTTTACTGTACTTTTTTCTGGTATTGAGATAAAGATATTCCTTACCTCATAAAATGAGTTGAGTAGTGTACCATTCTCAATTATTTTCTGAAAATAACTGTGCAAAGTTGATGCTAAGTCTTCTGTAATGGTTTTAAGGAGTTCTCCTGGACCTAGATATTTCCTTCCTAGAGCTTTAAATTACTAATTCAGCTTCTTTACTGGCTACAGGACTATTGATATTGTCTATTTCATTTTGACTGAATTCTTATACTTTATGGTTTCAGAAGAATTTGTCCATTTCTTCTATTTATGAGCATCAAGGTGTTTGTAGTATTTCATAACTGTCTTTTTAATGGCTGCAGCATCTATAGTGAAAGCCCCTATTTCATTACTAATACTGGTGATTTGTGACATCACTCTTTTTATTTTGATCAGTCTTGCTTGCTAAAGGTCTATCAATTTTATTAACTTATTTAGAAGAACCAGCTTTTGTACTGATTGATTTTCTATCTTGTCTTCCTATTTTCCATTTTACTGACTTCTACTTGTATCTTTATGATTCCCTTCCTTCTGCTTGCCTTGGTTTAACTTTGCTGTCTTCTCCTAATTTCTTGCAGTAGGGGTTTAGATTACTGACCCAAGACCTCTGCTTGTTTCCCCATAGGAGTTTCATGCTACAGAATTCCTCCCAGCAGTGCCCTTACACGCATCCCACTTATTCCAGAATGCAGAATTCTCATTTTTATTCAGCTGTATGTATTGTTTCCTTGAGACTACCTATCCTATAAATTAATTCAAAGTGTGCTGTTCACTTTCCACATGTTTTAGAGTTTTCCTGCTGCCTTTGTTACTGATTTTTAACAATTCTATTATAGTGAGAGAACACACTCTGTGTGGATTTCAATTCTTTTCAATTTGTTGAGGTTTATGGTACAGAAAATGGCTTATCTTGGTGAATGTTCTATAGACACTTGAAATAAATGTGTTCTCTCCTATTGACAGGTACGGTGGTCTATGCATGCTAGGCAACTCCTGCTGGATGGTCCTATGCAAATCTTCCACATCACTGCGGAGCGTCTGTCCACTACTTTTATCCAACGCCTGAAGGGTGGTGCTGAAGTACCCACTTGTAACTGGACTTGTCTACTTTTTTCAGCTCTGACAGTTGTTGATTCACGAATTTTATGGATCTGTTGTTTGGTGAGTACCAATTTAGGATCATTGTATCTTCCTGATGGATTAATCCTATTATTGTTGTATAATATCTCTTTTTGTCTGTAGTAATTTTCTTCACTCTGAAGTACACTTTCTTGGACATTAACATAGCTCCTACTACTTTTGTTTAATTTTACGTTGTATATATTTTTCTACCCTTTTACTTTCATCCTGTGTCACCGTATTGGAAGAGACTTTCGTGTAAACAACATAGAGATGCGTCTTGGTTTTTTTGTTTGTTTTTTATCCATTCTGTTTCGTATTTAGACCATTAGAATGTACGTCTGCATTTTATTATTTGTTTTCAGTTGGTTTCCTCTGATATGTGTTCCTGGGTTTCCACTTCCTTCCTTCTTGTGACCTGAGCCCTTTTACTCACACAGTCACGGAAGTAGGCAGATGAGAGCACTTGGGAACGAACTCCCTTAACACAGACACAGGTGTCCTGCGTACTCATGTGGTCGGGGATGAGATAGATGAGAGCACTCTGAATGCACTCCCCCGACATGCAGCCTGCACCTTCAGTCACTCTCCACACCACTAGCTCCCCCGACATGCAGCCTGCACCTTCAGTCACTATTCATACCACCAGCTCCCTCCAGATGCAGCCTGAACCTTCAGTCACTCTCCACACCACCAGCAGCCCTGACGATCTCCATGTTGGACCTTTGATGTTTTTCTTATAGCTTCTTCCTACATTGATCTAAACTTCTTCTTTTGTAATGCTTTTACTTTTATTCACTTTTCCCTCTTAAATTTTTTAACTATATGAATTATATCCAATAATTATGTGTAATATAACTACAGCTGGCCCTCTGTATCCATGGGTTCCATAGATAGGGATTCAACCAAGCATTGAGAGAAAATATTCAGGAAAAAAATAAAAATAAAAAATAAGAATAAAACAAAAATAAAAAAATACAGTATAACTATTTGGACAGCATTTCCATTATATTAAGTACTATAAATCAACTAGAGATGATTTAAAGCAGAGGTCCCTAACCCCGGGCCTTCCAAGAATGGTGCTGCACAGCAGGAGGGGAGCGCAGGGCAAGCGAGCACGACCTCCTGAGCTCCGCCTCCTGTCAGATCAGCAGCAGCATCAGATTCTCACAGGAGCGTGAGCTACACATGCAGGGGACCTAGGCTGCACGCTCCTCATGAGAATCCAATGCCTGATGATCTGAGGTGGAACAGTTTCATCCCAAAAACAAGCCCACTGAACCTTGGTCCATGGAAAAACTGTCTTCCATAAAACTGTTTCCTGGTTCTGAAAAGGTTGGGGACCACTGATTTAAAGTATACAGAGGATTTATTGATGCATAGACTATTCAATTTTATATAAGAAATTTCAGCATCAGTGGATTTTGGTATCCTTGGTGGGGTCCTGGAACTACTCTCTCATGGATATTGACGGATGATTATCTCTGTAGGAGGAAGTTCTGAAAACTGAAGCACAGTATTATAAACAGGTTTGAATACAATTCTGTGATGATATAAAATAATCTTGATAATGCAACATTAAGCAGTTAACCATCTTATTTCAGAAAAAATATGACTTTGCCTGCACACACTGAAATATAGCAAAACAGAATATACAAAAATCTAGATTTTTCTTCACATACAACAAATCTTACACAAGGATATTATGATTCAAAATACATGTCTCAATTTCTTTCAAATTCAGAAGTTACTTATAATCAGGCTAAACATTAATAACTAGCATACATAGGTCTAAAACATATTTAAAAATCATCAACCTTTTCCACTATGATGAGGTCTCCAACTTGTATGTCTGAACTCTTAACTGGCACTTTACCTTAAAAAAAGAAGAAGTACAGTCAACTCAAGGAAACAATAGCACACCCAAGTTCAACTTTCAATTAAAAAAAATTACTTTAGAAATAAGCTACAGAAAAAAAAAACTTTAGAAATTTCCCTATACTTATACTTTCAGACAGTCACTAATAATTAACTTCTCTTAGTAAACTGGCAAACACAAATAATTTTTTATCTCCCAATAAAAACAGAGGGAGAATTTCTTCATAGTAATTTAAAAGGGGACTACACTCAGAAGACTATTCCCATGTTTTGTAATTGTTTCAGTTCCAAGTCAAGTTAACAATGATCAGAAATATTACTAAATGGTTTGAGCATTAAAACTTAACACAGAGATGTAAAAATCCTTAAGTTAATATCATAAATGGTATTAATTAGCACATAACTGACCAAAAAAGAAATAAAGAAAATTATATATAAAATCACCCTCTATCAATAGCTTTACCAACACAGGAGAAGACTGAAAAAGTTATATCTAAAGCTTTATTACTAAAAGTGATTTCTCTATGTGAATAAATTCTTATCTACAAAATATCTAATGTAGAATAGTCATTGATAAAGTTTCATATATACTTAAGTATCATGTATAATATGATGTAGAGTAGATGAATGTTGCATACATAATTTGAGACATACTTGGGTAACAAAACAGGCAAATTCATTCCCTCCCTTCCTCCCGTTCTGTCTGTCTCTGCCCCTCTTTCTCTTCCTGGGCCTCTCCCAACCTCTTTCTCTCACTTCCTCACTCTCTCCCTGTCTCACTCTCTTTTAAGACTAGCAATGGCCTTGTGTGTTAATTTTTACATTTTTGTAATTACTGTCCTAACAAGGGAAAATGTTCCTTCCTTTTACATTCGGTTTATGTTGACAGCTATTCAAAAACTAACATTACACTCGTTACATTGACTTTTAGACCCATATCCAACTTATTAAAAGATCGTATTTCCCAAATACCTCTTAAAGCAGCTGTATTTCAGTAGTATCACACTGTTCCTAAAGATTTGGATATATCAAAACTTTTATATGCATTATGTTGTATTTGTTTCTACATGCCTCAATTATACAAGCCAATAAGGGCTGAAGCTGTTTTTATTTATATTATAAAATAGCAATGCTCTTTAGAATTACGCGTGAAACAAATCTTAACAGAGCTTTAAAATCATTAATTGTAATAAAATGTCCACTTTAATTCCTGTGAGCATTAGGAGCTTCAGGCCTCCTCCCCCACTGCTATGCTTTTCATAGCAAAGCATCTGGCAGTAGAGATGCCCCACTGACCTAAAGTTCCTACTTCATCATCTAATTTCACTCTCTCTCCTAGCTATCCAATCTACCCTTCTTTCTTTCTATTTTTTTCACATTCTCTGTAATCAACACATCTTAAAAGGAGAGAAAAAGAAACACTATAGTCATAACACATAATACAGTAAATAACTTTAAAACATTTTGAAGGGAAAACATATTCCTTTCTGACTCTGTAATTAAGATCTAACATTTCTGAGAGATTTATTATTCTGTAACATGGTAAGAGAGTTAACATATTTAATAGCCTTTAATTTTCAGGCATTATATAGTGATGACGATTAATTTCTATGGAAATTACCTTCAATTACATGTTTAACAAAAAAAGTTTATGATCAAATACAGCATAAAAAGTTCTCAAAATGCTATTACACAATGAACAAAGTATTAGAAAGCTAAACAGAGTACAGTAACAAAATAGTATGACCTTATATATCTGCTCAAAGTACACATATCTAAATTTTGAAGAAATGATCATATTGTTATCAAGTCCTAGCTTCTTGAATAACTTATTTGCTGTCCTCTTTGCCAAAGAACATTTAAGGCACTGGACAGAGAAGACAGGGGAGGAAAGTTACCCGCTTTCACACACCTGTCCACCAGTGAAGGTCCAGCACGAATTACCTTTTCTGCCACATTCTAACAGCCCACACTTACATTAAGTATTTGATTTCTGGCCAACACTTTGCTGACGGAGCTGACAACTGATCCTAGTACTATACTAATATCAGATTTGAGAGAGGCTAGTAACAACAGAAAAATCTCTCAATTTTAAGAGTCACTGTGCACATACAAAACACACAACTGTCACCTGGCCTCAATAATCTTACAGAGCAATCAACGACACAAAGTGTTTAGGAAATGGATACTCAAAATTTAACAATCTCAGATTTGCACTTGATAGAGAAGGAAGCTCTAATACAGAAGCAAAGACGTTTCAATGTAAATGCTAGTATTTAAATCTAATGACATATTTTTTTCTTAAAACTATCCTATTCAATATACTATCAAGTGCACACTCAGTAAGTCGTGTATTATCAGCTTTTTGTTTTTTAATGAACTAGTTAATAGTGACCAAGTATATCAGTCCGTTCTCACGCTAATAAAGACAGACCCGAAACTGGGTAATTTATAAAGGAAAGAGGTTTCATTGCCTCACAGGTCAGCATAACTGGGGAGGCCTCAGAAAATTTACAATCAATAATGGTGAAGGGAAAGCAAACACGTCCTTCTTCACATGGTGGCAGCAAGGAGAAGTGCCGAGCAAAGGGAGAAAAGCCCCTTAGAAAACCATCACATCTCGTGAGAACTCACCCACTATCACAAGAACAGCATGGGGGTAACCACTCCCATGATTCAATTACTTCCTACTGGGTCCCTCCCATGACACATGGGGATTATGGGAACTACAATTCAAGATGAGATTTGGGTGGGGACACAGCCAAACGGTATCACCAAGTAAGGTAACAACAATACCTTCCACTCTCTAAACTATTTCAATTAAATATTTCCACTAAATCTTTCTAGCAATAAATGTTCCCTTCCATTATTTTTCAGAAACATAATAGCATAAGTGGGTTTTTCCTCATAGAGGAAAAGCATTCATCTCACTTGTTCTCATGAACAACAAGTTGTATGGGCTCCTCTGAGAAAGATCCAAATGTATACCAAATAACTACCTACTCTTTTTTTTGCTGCTGTTTGACACGGAGTTTCACTCTTGTTGCCCAGGCTGGAGTGCAGTGGTGCGATTTCGACTCACTGCAACCTCCGCCTCCTGGGTTCAAGCGATTTCCTGCCTCAGCCTCCCAAGTAGCTGGATTACAAGCACTCGCCACCACGCCCGGCTAATTTTTTTTTTGTATTTTTAGTAGAGACAGGGTTTTGCCATGTGGGCCAGGCTTGTCTTGAACTCCTGACCTCAGATGATCCACCCGCCTTGGCCTCCCAAAGTGCTGGGATTACAGGCATGAGCCACCGTGCCCGGCCATAACCACCTGTTCTTATACTAATGATTCTTAAACATATAACCTGCCCACCAACCCCACTACCAGTCATTAATTTCTGCCTGTGTAAAGAAAATATAATACTATAATTTCCCTAATTCCAACTGAATGAGTTGAAAAAACTAAAAAAATTCCCCCCCCCAAAATTCCATTCTATGATAACTATTTAGAAGATAACCATATTTGTATCAAAAAATATAAGTTCCTCAAAACGGACCCTAAGTTAACTGCCAGGCTTTATCAGCTGGCTCCTGCATCTCTGCCGGCCCCCGCTCTACCTCACCGGGAACCTCGTCCCTCCACTTACTCGCAGAAGCTCCCAGCACTTGCTCCCTTGGATTGAAATCCCTCCCTTCCCAGACTTAATTACACAGCAAGTCTAACCTCTGTGAAGCTTTTAATAACCCACATTAATACCAGTAATATTTTATATATACCTGTAAATAATGTGCTTAAAATGCTATCAATATTTAAATATCTGAGTAAACTAAATTTCAGCTCCTACTATAAGTTTAAAGGGTAACTGAAATATACTTCTATGACACGTAGTTTCTTCTTTCCAAATGCATATCCAAAATTTACCCATATTAAATTAAACTCGTGGAGACAGAGAGTAGAAGGATGATTACCAGAGGCTGGGAAGTGGGAGTTGTGGAGGGAAGCGAGGATGGTTAATAGGTACGAAAATAGAAAGAATGAATAAAACAATATTTGCTAGAGCAACAAAGTGACTACAGTCAAAAATACTTGTACATTTTAAAATAACTAAAAGAGTGTAAGTGGACTGTTTGTAACACAAAGGATACATGCTTGAGGGGATGGATACCCCATTTACCCTGATGTGATTATTACTCATTGAATGCCTGCATCAAAATATCTCATGTAACCCATAAATATATATACCTACTATGTACTCACAAAAATTTAAAAGATAAAAATAAAAACAAAATAAAATACAGCCACTTTGGCGAAAATAAGATGATAATGGAGCTGAAAAATTCTTACTGTCCCAGTGATGTAGTAGCCGATGCGCCACCGTAGCACAAGGAGGGAGTCACATGTTTGTGATATAAAACATCCTGCTGTAAAACACCCACAGCACTGCAGTTGTGTCAAAGTCTAGCACACGTGATTATGTACAGAACAGACTCGATAATGATAATAAATGACATTACTGGTTTGTGGATTTACTATAAAAAATTAACCCATTTTAAAATCAAAGGAATTTACAACCTAAGTAAAATGTCCTAAGTAGTTAAAATGAGTCAATGTCATAAGGGATTAAGGCACACAGCAAAGTAAGACCTACTCAACACAAATACTAGCAACTAAGGGTAAAAATGTATTTATATCCAAACACACACACACGAGGTATGAGTGATAGATAATTAAGTAACTTTTTTTATTATTTTCTGTCACCCAGTCTGGAGTATAGTGGCAAAATCATGGCCCACTGCGGCCTCGATCTCCCTGGCTCGGGTGATCCTCCCACCTCAGCCTCTGGAGTAGATAGGACTACAGGTACGCACCACCACACTCGGCTAATTTTTGTATTTTTTGTAGAGATGAGATTTCACCGTGTTCCCAGACTGGTCTCAAACTCCTGAGCTCAAGCAATCCACCCACATCAGTCTATGAATACGGGCATGAGCCACCACACCCAGCCAATACTGATTTTTTTTTTAATGTAAGAACAACAATAATGAACAGAAGGTTCTAATACTTCTAGTAATTAATCATTAAATCTTAATATCCATCCATTAAAGTGAAATAAAGTATAACTTACTTTTCTATAAACAAATTTAGTTGAGATGATAGTTTACCACCTCACAAGTAAACTAAATAAATATGCTGATCAAAGTAAACAAAACTTAGATCTCTAAGATCTTCAACTGCAAAAGCAGGTAGACTCATTGCCAAATTACTCACATCCATGTACCTCTGTAGAGTTTGAGGCATATCGTTTTAAGTAAGTAAATGGGATGTGCCAAAGCCCTAAGCAGGTACACAATAAACATTTCGTGATGAAGTGGCTGAGTGAACAAACTAGGATTCCTCTCCATTCTGCTTGCAAAGGTGTGTGAAATGTAAGTCAAAAACACTGAGGTCCAGGCCAGAGCTTTCTCAGGTAAAACTGTGTCACTTGAGCATATTAGTTTCTTTGCAGGCCACAACATCCACATATTTCATATAAACATTCCTAAAAATAATTCCAAGAAACTGAGTTGAACAAAATTACTGTTATCTTCTAGCTAATTCTAAAATGTCTTACCTAATAAACATGAACACTGGTAAAAATTCTAGTTTAACAAAAAGTTACAATTTATCTTATGATGTAGATGGCATTACTACTGTAGGCTGTAAAACACTCCACAGAGGCGAATTCAAATGGATGAAATCCTAAAATGTATTAAAGCACTGAAAACATACTTCAAGAAAGAAGTTCAGTAAACCTCCACAAAATCTGAAGACAGTACTTAACCCATTTCCTCAACACCTACTACATTCCAGTTCCTACTGCAGGCACCTGTGCTACATCAGTGACAATGGCACACATTGAAAGGGTGTATGGCATGCTGGAATGTAGCAGGTGCTATGGAAAAATGAGGGCAGAGCACACGGCCCAGGATGCTGGTGGAGGGCAAAGGTGGGCATTTGTGACTGTTGCAGGGTTAGGAGAGGACTCCTAGAAAAGGAGGCATTGGAGCCAGGAGTCAGGAAACAGTGCGGAGCCACGAACAGGCATCTAAGAGCATGCAGGCTGAAGGAAGGGCCAGGGCAGAGTTCCTGCAGGAGAACATGCCTGCATGCTGAGAAAGAGCGAGTGTCCAGAAAAGAAGGCAGTGACAGGCGGATATCCAAAAGGAACAGAGAATGCCCATGTTTACAAAGTGCCCTTTGAGCCAGACTGGAGAAGCCCATGACCCACAGAGCACGTCTGGCCTCACGCTGGGGAATAACCAACCCCATGGAGCATGCCCCAGATCTTGTCCAATGATGCAACAAAGCAAGGCCTATCCAAGTAGCTGAACAGCATCCCAAAACAATACTCAACAATATTTGCAGGAATATAAAAATATCCACCACCCAAAAAGATAAAATTCACAATGTCTGACATCCAATAAAAAATTAATAGGCATGCAAAGAAGCAAGAAGATATGACCCACATGAGGAGAAAAACCATTCAATCAAAACTGACCCACAACTGACACAAATGTTATAACTAGCAGACATGGACATGAAAATAGCTATGAAAACTGTATTCCCAAGACCAGAAAGTGAGAGACATGAAGGATACAAAAAAGACCCAAATCAAACTTCCAGACACAAAATCAACGCTTGAGATAAAAAATACAACAAATGAAATTAAAGTATGATATGGTTTGGCTGTGTCTCCACCCAACTCTCATCTTGAATTATAGTTCCTATACTCCCCACATGCTGTGGGAGGGACCCGGTGGGAGGTAAATGAATCATGGGGCGGTTACCCTCATGCTGTTCTCGTGATAGTGAGTGCGCTCTAATAGTTTTGTAAGTGGCTTTTCCCCTTTCTGCACTTCTCCTTGCTGCCACCATGTGAAGAAGGACGTGTTTGCTTCCCCTTCCTCCATGATTGTAAGTTTCCTGAGGCCTCCCCAGCCCTGCTGAACTGTGAGTCAATTAAACCTCTTTCCTTATAAATTACTCGGTCTTGGCTATGTCATTATCAGCAGCATGAGAACAGACTAACACACAATAGAATAGACCTTGCGGAAGGAAAGAACAGTGAATCTGAAGACACAGCAATAGAACTGTGCAAAATAAAACAGAAAAAAGAATTTAAAAGAAAAATTTAAAAACATCAATGAATGTGTCACCACCTCAAACAGTCTAACATAGGTATAACTGGAAACCTTGACACTGGAGAGGGAAACAAAATACTTGAAGAAATAAAGGCTAAACACTTTCCATATTTAATGAAACTTATATCCCACAGATTCAAAAAGTTAAATGAACCCCAAGCATAAAAAACATAAAGAAAATTACACCTAGGCACATCATAATCAAATCGCTCAAAACCAGTAACAAAATATTAAAAGCAGAGATAAAAGACAACTAACCCCCAAAAAACAACAAAACACTGCTGAGAAAAAAATTTTAAAGGGGAAGATGTACCTCACACATGGATCAAAACATTAAATATTATTAAAATGTCAGTTCTCTGCCAAATGGATTTACAGATTCAATGAAATCCCATTCATAACTGCAGAAGGCTTTTTTGTAGAAACTGGCAAGCCGAATAATACACTAGTATTAGTTGTATTAATTAGTTCTATTAATAATTAGTTGTATTAATACACTAGTATTAGTTGTTAAATGTAGGCCCTTTGTATTTCCTTAACAAAAACAACTCTAAAAATGAAGAACAAAGGTGGAAGGCTTGATCTCAAAAATTATTATAAAGCAACAGTAACCAAAAGAGCATGATGTTTACAGACAGATCAATGGAGCAGAAAGAGGGTCCAGAGATAAACTTACATGAAGAGTTTAAAGGCAATGCAGTAGAGAAAGGATCACTTTTTCAAAAAACAGTACTGACAACAGCTGAATGGCCATATGCAAAAAAACACCCATACTCTGCACAGTAGACAAAAATAGACTCAAAATGGATATTCATTAAGTATAATTCCTAAAACTAAAAAAACTTCTAGAAGAAAACAGGAGAAACAGAGCAGAAACATTTGTAAACCGGGGTTAGGTAAAGAGTTCTTAGAACAACAAAAGCACAATCATAAATAAAATTGACCAACTGGACTTCTTCAAATAGAAGATCGAAGGGGCTAGGAACGGTAGAAAGGATGCAAAGTCAATAAACTGGAGGTTGAAAGAGAACTGATGTCCAGGCACTAAAGAAAATGAGCTGGAAAGAGGGGCCTAACTGCAGGTGGAGTGGCGCTAAGGCTACAGGAGCCAAAACTAGGGCCACCAAAGAGTCTGTTTAGGATGTGGGCCCTCAGAAAAGAGCCACAGTTTAATGAGAGCCAGAAGGCACATTCAGAGAGGAATCCATAGATAGAAAAGCTTCAGGTTATGAAGGGAAAAACAGAACATGAATTCTGGAAGCACAGTGAAAAAAGACCAAGGGTAAGAATAAAGATACACAGTATCCCATGGTAATTAAAATGCAGAATCTGAAGGATGACTTGGAGTCTGGGGCTTTTCATGTTAAGTAACATAAAACATAAAATTCATCTTGAGATTAGCTCTGGTGCACATAAGGCCCATACTGTGCTCAGGCTGAGAGGCACAGGTTCAGGGGAGCCAGCTCATTTTCTGAGTCCTTGGACAACAAACCTGGTTAAGTCTCAAAGGTCTGGGGAAGAACTCTGCTAACTTTAAACATGGTTTCAAAACAACTGCTGAGCATTTGTGGGGAAAAAAAGAAAAGAAAGATCCCTTCTCCACATAGTATACATCTTAAGATGTATACTAATGCAAAATTACGAATGCAGTAAACCTTAACTACAAAAAATGAAAATCCAGAAACACTGTATGAAAACACAATGCTCACTTATATTGGGAATGAGTAGACTTTCTAAGATTAAAGTAAAAATCACAAAAGATCAGGAGATTTGAATTACATAAAAATTATACATTACATCCAAGAAAAATGATTTTTTAAAAATAAGTCAAGGTAAAAACATTTGCTACATGTGACAAAGGCAAATTCCTTTTAGTAGAAAAACTGTAATAAGGTAAAAATAGATAAAGAAACAAAAGGTATTAAATAAGTAATTTATAAAAGATCACAAATGAACAATGAAATTTTTTTAACTGGAATGAGCGGGCAAGGAAGGACATTTGTCAGCACAATGGAAACGCAAACTGGTGCCACCTCACAGGGCAGCCCCCTGGCCTTAGACCAGGCTCAGCACTTTCATCTGGATCTGAAACTTCTTTCTTTCTTGACTGCCTCAGTTCACTGAGTGCTCACCACGTGCCAATGACTCTACTTACTCTGGGGGAAACCAGGACCCCAAGCTCATGAAACTGAGAGTCCAGGAATTAAAGCAGCCCTCAGAGTAATGCCACTCCCCACAGGGAGGTACAGGTGCCATGGGATATATGTGTGGGCTGGGGTGGGGAATAACACTGGAAGAAATCGAGGCAGAACTCTCTAAGATAATCTTTTAATAAAACCTGAAGTTTTGAGTAGGAAGTGGCCAAACAGTACAGAACAGAACAAGAACCACCAGACAGAGTGGCTATTACTCTAAAAGCCAGTCTCTAAGAGGGAAAAAGAGAGGCCTATCCAAGGAACTAAAGGAAAAACCAGTGCAACCACACTTCGGAAATCACAGAAGGAGCTGGAGCAGGCGGCCAGAGCCAGGCCACAGGGAGCTGGAGAGTCACATGCGACTCAAGGCTTCTAAGCCATAAAATGGCATCAGATTCACTTTCTGAAAATACTTTTTACTTTGAAAGGAGAGTGCTACTGCAAAGGAAAGACGGAGCAATATCAGCAGTGAGGAGTCCATTTCCCACTTCAGGCAGAAGAGACAGCTGGAGCCAGAGCTGGAGCCAGGCCAGGAGCTGCAGGGCCGCCGGTAAAGTCCCATGAGCCAGGCCCAGCTAAGGGCTGTTCAAAGGCTGCGGGTGGCAGACCTCAGATGGCTTTAGCGACTAAGAAGTATCTCCCTGGTTAGAAGCACTGGTGAGACCTGGAGGTAGCACACACATCTCAAGTGAAAAGGAAGGATGGAAAGACTTCTAGTTGATATATCATGAAGAAATGAATTCACGCAGATCCTCTAAGGGTGACCTGAGAAGAAACAGTGGTAATGAGTTTATGTATCTACTTGAGTGTGTGTGTATGTATGTTTATAACCACTCCTGGATCTATATGGCCACACCCGAGTATATCTACCCACTTGAGAGTGTGTGTGTGTGTGTGTGTGTGTGTGTGTGTGTGTATCTACCCACTTGAGAGTGTGTGTAACCACTCCTGTGTGTGTGTGTGTGTGTGTAACCACTCCTGAGTCTACATGGCCACATCTGAGTATATCTACCTTGGTCCAGCCACAGAGAACTAAAAATACGAGATAACGAATGGAAGGTGTTCGTGAAATATCATTACATAGCAGAAATACAGGTTGGTGCAAAAGTAATTGCGGTTTTTGCCATTACTTCCAATGACAAAATTACTTGGTGCAACTATTTTTGCACCAATCTAATACCATGATGTATACTGAATGTTTCTGAATGAAATACTGGGATGGATCCTTTTCAAATGCTGCTCAGATGTTAGACCACGGAAACAAAAATGATTTAAGTACACTTCAAGAAAGGCTGGGCATGGGGGCTCACACCTGTCATCCCAGCACTCTGAGAGGCTGAGGCGGGTGGATTACTTGAGGCCAGGAGTTTGAGACCAACTTGGCCAACATGGTGAAAACCTGCCTCTACTAAAAACAAAACAAAACAAAAACAAGCAGTCATAAACAAGAAGAAAGTAAAGTAACAGCAACATACATAGAAAATTCCTACACCCAAAAAAGTATCAGAAAATAAAACACAAGATAACTCAAAATAATTCCAGTGTGATTGTGATAATATACTGGTTAAAATATTTTCTGCTTCCAAACAAAGCATATTTATAAGTGGCTTTCCTTTTCAAAAGAAAAAAGTAACAGACAACATTCTTCCAGTTTACATCTATAAGAATGTGCTTGAGAACTCCAAAATGACACAGGCCAGATGTTGTAAATATGGTCCAGCAAACTACAGAAAGGCACACAAGGAGGCTGCCACCAATGCCATTCAAAGAGGTAACTGTGAAATACTGGAAACTGAGGAGGAGGTCAACAGCAAATATTCTTCATGAAAAAATAAATTTTAAACTGTGCTCAATAATAAGCCTAAACTGACGCATTTTTTAATACTACAGATTTTACTCATCAAACATCTGTATCAGAACCACCAGCCATGAAGCAGTGTGCCACAGCTGAAAGAACACTGGATTGGAGTCAGAATGATCTAGGTTCAAGCACCAGCTCTACCTAAAATTACTGTGGCTCAGGGCAAACTATTCACGAACCGCAGCTTTCTCATCTAGAACTCGGAGAGCACATCAACTCCCGCTTGGACGATGCTGGATATGAGAACTCGTACTCTGAATGTTATCTGACCCACACAAGGAAGTAAAAAAGTAGCTATCATTATCATTATTGACATGTGAAACTTCTACTTCTTAGATGACCAGCAATGATGGCTAATTTTTCTTAAATGGTAAATTTTCATGTACATTTGAAATAAACATACTGAAAATTATTTTTAAAGTACCTGAAGTTCAAGTATCACAGAAGTACAAAAGACATAACAGCAGAAAGTCTTCCTCAACATTTTATGACATTTTTGGGCGAAACGTACATAACATAAAAAGCCATTTTAAAGTGAACCAATCAGTGGCATTGACTGTATTCACAATGTTGTGCGACCAACTCTATCAAGTCCCAAAACACTTTCATCACCAAAAAAGGAAACCCAATGCCTGTTAGGCAGATGCTTCGTGCTCCCTTCTTCCGCTCGTCCATGGCCACCTCCAGTCTGCAGTTTATCTCTACTAATTTACCAATTGTGGATATTTTCTATAGATGAAGTCACACAATATGGGACCTTTTTCATCTGGCTTCCACATAGCATAATGTTTTGAGGTTCATCCAGGTTGCAGCATGTAGTAACTCTTCATGATTTCTATGCCCGAATAAAATTCCATTGTAGAAATTTGCTATCCATTCGTTTATCCACTCATCTTTTAGTGAATATCCGGGCTATTATCACCCTTTGGCTATTGTGAATAGTGAATAAACACTAAATAAACACTGGGTCCCTGCTTTATATTCTTTTTAACTATTTGAGAAACTAAAAGTGTGTTTTCCACAGCTGCTGAACCACTTTGTTTCCACAAGCAATGTGCAAAGATTCCAATTTCTCCAGATCCTCTCCGGCACTCAATATTCTATATTTTAAAATTACAGCCAACCTAGTGGTGTATGGTGATGCCTCATATAGATCCGCACTTTCCTCTGGTCTAAGGCTGTTGACTGACTGTCGTTTCACATGCATGGTGGCCATTTGTATATTTTCTTCAGAGAATTAGAATTGCCTGTCCAGGTCCTTTGCCTATTTTCTAGTTGGGTTATCTTTCTAATGTTGAAATTGTAAGAGTTCTTTATGTATCCTGGATACTGGATCCTTATCAGATATACAATTTTCTCTCATTCTTTCTTTTTACATTTTTGATAATGCCCTTAGATGCACGAAAGCGTATTAGCTTTTGTTTATCTATGAATGTCTTAACAACTTCTTTTTTTTTTTTTTTGAGACGGAATCTTGCTCTTTCGCCCAGGCTGGAGTGCAGTGGCATGATCTCAGCTCATTGTAACCTCTGCCTTCCAGGTTCAAGCGATTCTCCTGCCTCAGCCTCCTGACTAACTGGGATTACAGGTGCATGCCACCATGCCCAGCTCATTTTTGTATTTTTAGTAGAGACAGGGTTTCACCACATTGGCCAGGCTGGTCTCGAATGCCTAACCTCAGGTTATCCACCTGCCTCAGCCTCCCAAAGTGCTGAGATTACAGGCATGCGCCACCAGGCCCAGTAAACTTCTTCATTTCTGAATGACAGTTTTACCAGATATAGAATTCTTAATTGACAGGTTTTTTTTTCTCTCTCTCTCACCATTTTTAAAATGTCACCCCACTGCCTTCAGACCTCCATGGTTTCTGATAAATCTTACGGAGGGTTCCTTGTGTGTGACCAGTTACTTCTCTCTCTCTCTGCTTTCAGGGTGTCCTCTTGGTCTGTGGGTGTCAGCTGCTTGGTTATGTATCTCATTACGGATTTTTCTCGTACTATCCTTCATGGGCTTTGCTGTACTTCCTGAATGTACAGATTAATGTCTTTTATCAAATTTAGAAAGTTTTTGGCCATTATTCCTTCACATATTTTCTCTGTCCTCTGTCTCTCTCCTCACCTTCTTGCATCTCCATCATGTGTATTTGGTATGCTTGATGCTGTCCCACAGGTCTCTTAAGAGCAGGTTTTTTTTGTTTTTTTTTTTCATTCTTTCTGCTCCTCAAACTGGATAAATACAACTGACCTAGGCTTAAGTTCACTGTTTCTTTGGTGTGCTCAATTCTGCTATTGAATCCCTCCAGTGAGTGTTCTTTTCACTTACTATACTTTTCAGTGCCAGAATTTGTTTGCTTCCTTTAGATAATTCTCTACTTGTTCCTACATCATTCTCCTGATATCTTTTAAGCAACATCCCCATGGTTTCCTTGAGTGCCCTGGCACATTTAAGACAGCTGATTTAAACTTTTTGTCTCCTAAGTCTGATGTCTGGCTTTCCTCAGGGGCAGTTACTATTACCTTCTTCTGGGAGTGGGCCACATTTTGTTTTGTTGCATGCTTTATAACGTTTTTTGTAGAAAACTGGACATACGCCGGGTGCAGTGGCTCACACCTGTAATCCCAGCACTTTGGGAGGCCGAGGCAAGTGGATCACCTGAGGTCAGGAGTTTGAGACCAGCCTGGCCAACATGGCGAAACCCCATCTCTACAAAATACAAAAAATAGCCGGGCATGGTGGCGCATGCCTGTAATTCCAGCTACTTGGGAGGCTGAGGCAGAAGAATCACCTGAAGCTGGGGGACAGAGGTTGCAGTGAGCTGAGATCACACCATTGCACTCCAGCCTGGGAAACAGAGCAAAACTCTGTCTCAAAAAAAAAAAAGAAAAAAAGAAAACTGGACATACATTATAATCTGGCAATTCTGGAAATTAGCTATTTCTCCCTCTTCTTGGTTGATTTTATTGTTATATGCTGTAGCTGTGTTTGTCTACTGATTTTTCTACACTATTTTTGTAAAGTGTGTATTCTTTATCATGGATGGTCTCTAAAGTCTCTCTTCCATTCTTATATTCAGCCAGTGTTCTGACAAAGATTTCCTTCAAAATGAAGAGAGAAAAAGGAGGGGCGGGGTGAGCAGGAAACAAACCCAAACAAAACCTGTCCTGGGCTTTGGAGCCTGGCTCTGTGCGGCAGCCTCACTGAAGATTTAGCCAGGCCATTAACAACTCTGCTGCATCCTTCCCTTCCTACTTGCACTGAGCCTAGAGACTGGCCAGAGGGAAAGACTTTAGATCTGAGCATTCCTCCAGTTCTTGGCTTGCATGTCGCTTCCAAAATTCCCCAGCATACACAGGGGAATTTTTGAATGCTCAAATTTCCCAAACAAACTCCCTCCCTAGCTTCTTCTGCCTGGCATTTGACACTCTACTATCTGGCTTGACTGTCATCTTTTGCCCTCTGCTACTATAGGCTGTTCACTAGCCTTGCATATGTTTGAGAAATGCCGCTACATTTCTACTTTTCTGCCCTGAGTTCAAGTTAGGTGAAAAAAAACAAGCACCTAGGGTCAACCCTCCAAGCAGTCCACCGACTGGTTAGAGGCAGAAACAATTCTTTTGGAATAAGCTGCAGACTGGGAACATGGGCCATCATCTTCAAGATTAGTGCCCTGTTACAGTGTTGGGAGAAGGTGCTGAGATCAGGGCAATTGTGGGGAAAAAGCTTTCCAACTGTTTCTAGGTTGACTTTTTCTGGATGCAGCAATTTCCCGGGTGCTGTAAACCTTTGATTTTCTAGAGCTCTGAAGTAGTTAGTTCTAATAGTTTCTGCTTGATTTTCAATGTTTCTGTGGAAGGGCAGGCATATGGAGCCGCCAACTCTGCCATTTCACTGCCATCACCACTCTAGTTATTTCTGAATAATACAATTAATACACCAGAAAAACATCTCTGCCTAGCCTCTCCGTTACAACAATTTTAAAAATAAGATAGAGCTATATTATATTCTTACAAAGACAATGCAAAGTTATACACAATTTACTGGGCCATTTGGGGTTTTTTTTCTCCAATACTAAGGCTTACCTTCTTCATCCTTCCTCCACCACACCACCATTCAAGCATCAAAGATTTTTAATAATTTTTCAACTCCATGGAGAAAAAACATCGTTTTCAACAAGTCATACTAGGACAACCTGATATTCATACAAAAGAATATGGACCCACACCTTACCCCATACACAAAATGAATCAAACAACCCAGTTAAAAAGTTGGCAAAAGGGATGGGCGTGACTCACGCCTGTAATCCCAGCACTTTGGGAAGCTGAGGCGGGTGGATCACGAGGTCAGGAGTTCAAGACCAGCCTGGCCAACATAGTGAAACCCCGTATTGACTAAAAATACAAAAAATCAGCCGGGCGCAGTGGCAGGCACCTGTAATCCCAGTTACTTGGGAGGTTGAGGCAGGAGAATCGCCTGAACCCGGGAGGCAGAGGTAGCAGTGAGCAGAGATCACGCCACTGCACTCCAGCCTGGGTGACAGAGCAAGACTCCATCTCAAAAAAAAGAAAAAAAAAAAAAAAGTCAGCAAAGGATCTGAGCAGACATTTATCCAGAGAAGATATACAAACAGCTAATAAGCAAATGAAAAGATGCTCAACATCATTAATCATTAGGAAAATACAAACCAAAACCACAATGAGATACTACTTCACACCCACTATCATCAAAAAGCAGTGGCTACAATCAAACAGGCAGAGAGTAATGTACAGGTTAGGATGTGGGAAAACTGGAACCCTCATCCATTGCTGGTGGGGATGTAAAATGGTGTGGCCAATTAGGAAAGCAGGTTGGCAATTCTTTAAAATGCTAACCATAGAGTTACCAAATAATCCAGCAATCTCACTCCTAGGTATGTATCCAAGATAAATGGAAATATTCACACAAAAGCTTGTACACAAATGTCCACAGCTGCATTATTCACAACGGTCACAAAGTAGAAACAACCCCAAATGTCCACCCACTAATGAATGGATACACAAAATGTGCTCTATCATACAATGGAATATTACTGAGCAGCAAAAGGAAATAAAGTACTGATGAATGCTACTACCAGATGAACCTTGAAAACGTGTCCAGTAAAAGCAGCTGGTGACCAAGGACCACATATTGCTTAATTCCATTGATATGAAATGTGCAGAGTGGGCAAAACCACACAGACAGAAAGGAGAACGGCGGCTGCCTGGAGCTGGGGTAGGGTGGGGAGGGAAACAGCAAGAACGACCACTGCCTTCTAATGTATTCAGGGCTCTTCTGAGAATGTCAAAAGTATGCTAAACTTAAATGACAGTGATGGTGATGGCTGCACAACTTTATGAATACACCAAAAAACACTGAATTGTATACTTTACATGGATAAATTTTATGTTATGTGAAATAGAGCCCAATAAGGTGTTAAAAATAAGTCATTTTTGAAGGTACTATTTCAAGTTAAATAATTCATTGTAAATGTCCTCTTATATACAAAAGATAAAAATCCACTGCAAACTTTTTAAACAGACTTTGGGGTTACTATGAAAACCCATTCAGTTTTTCAGTGTCTCCCTCATTTCCCAGGTTTTCAGTCACTTTTTTACTATCTTATGCCTACTTGTCATCGTTTCCCCCACTCTCTTCTTAATACATTGCTTCTTTTTGTACTAATGGACTGAAAAATCAAATAAACAAGCGCTTGAAGGATGTAAGTTAAGCAAGAGTTAAGGCCCTGAATGAAGGTTAAGGAGAAGTGTGCATGCATCAGTTATCATCTTGGATCACGATATTTATTTCTGTTGTTCAAAGGCCTCTGTACTTAAGAATAATAATAATAATAATAATAGGTTAATGCCATGCTATAGACATTTGACCTTTATGAGTGTGTTTAAAATATAATACCAAGATAGATTTTAGATAAAGTGACATTATGCCTCTCAGAAAATACGTATATACCAATAGAACACATTACATGATTATTAGTAATATATGTAATGCTTGTGTGGTTGTGTGTGCATTTGTATATACGTCTACAAAACATACATCCAAACATCTAGAGAATGAACAAATATCTACCCTAAAATTGCATGCATTATACATTATAAGGAAATTAATTAGATATTATATATAATCAATAACAATTAAAATGTTTTCATACATTTGTTATGTTAACTCTAAAATGATAATTACAGTAAGCAAACGCTAAGCAGGATTAAAGTGTCTTGCTGACCTCTTACTGTAAGCTTGCTATATAGTTGTGAATTCACTTCCTTGTCACGCTGAAAACGCCGAAATTCATCAATTGCTTCCCGTGTCATAGTAACAGCCAAGACAAATCCCTATAAAACAAAATAAGGTATTTTTAGAAAACTAAACTTTAACAAAAAAGAGAAAATTATTTGTTACTTGGTTTAACTTTTTTCCTTCAATTTATATTACTCTCTAAAACATAAAATAAATGAAAACCAAAAAAGTCAAAAAGTAACAATGAAATATTACAAAAGGATTCATTGTAAAAGGTTTGCAACTCTTAGTATACTCCCAAAATTTTTAATTCACCTCCTAATATATACTTCAAGCTAAATGTCAGAAAATACCTAGTAACACAAAGAAAAAGAAATTAACAATCTTCAATAAACCCACAAATTATATTTAGAATACTTGGGCATTCAAATACAAAATTTACAATGACTGACATAAAAATCTTACACTTGATTTCTGCACTTAAATTTTTCTTACAGAATAAAAGTATTTAGGAACACAAAATAATTCCCAGATAATCACACTTATCGATTTTCTTACATAGTGCATTATTATAGAACTGCAGTAGAATGAACAATTATAGTGCTTTCATCTCACTTTTTAAGTAAAAATCTGACTGTATTAATATGATGCTATCTAGAAAAAAATTTTTATATCCTCATAATTTATTGTGAAGCCCATTATACCACTAATATGGAGCTAATGCCCGTCATTTTTAAAGGCTGCATATATATTTTCTGACATGTTACAGGAATATTCTTCAAGTCGATCTCTATTATTAATGATGCCCTTGCTTCAGTCAAAACTGTAAATAACAGAACACCGGATGTATGTCCACTGAAAGCACAATAATCTTTTCTATTTCAGTTTTTTGTTTTCTGTATAACCAATAGACCAAATTAAGTGTGCCGCTGGAGAATGTTTCTTGTATTTACTGAAATGGTATTTTTCTCAAGTGTCCTATTTGAAAACCCCTTCAACAGTCATGACTTAAACATGGATTCTTCTAGTCTCTTTCCCATTCAAAATCAACCTGACAGCCTGTGTCTCTCACTCCTTTTCAGCCCCTCTGCCATCTCTCTTCAGCCACACTGTGTGCTCTCCCCCTAGTCGTGAGCCTCCCTCGGCCCTACAACCATCTCTCCCTGAGCACGTCAAGTCTTCTCCTCCCTTAGTCCGCACTCTGCACCATCGGAAACCTTTTCATATCCAGTATACTTCTCCACCTGCCACAGTTTCCTTCCACCACCACTGGACTACAACTATTCTCAAGTAAGGCAGACCCTCTCAAGAAACTTCCCCCTCCTCTGTGCATTACAACTGCTCACCAGGCCCTCTTTCCAATTCCCCATCCCTTGGCTTCCTGGACACCACATTCTCCTGGCTGTCTTTCTGAAGCCATGCACCCCTCTTTATCCAGTCACCCCAAAGCTGGCCTCAGCCCACTGATGGCCCAATTCTCTACCCATCCCACCGCCATCGTCTGTAAGCAATACTATGGCTCCTTCCTCCAACTGCTAACTGTGCTTCCTTCCACACATCTCTTCCAGCCTGACTGTACTCTGTGTGGCACCCTAGCCGGACGAAGGCTCTCCCCAGCTCTCCCACTGAAATACAGTGCTCTCCCCAAACCCCTAACCTTACAAATAGACAGATCTCTAGCCTTGTCCTCCACTCAATATTGCTGTATCCTTCAAAACCAGGGAACTATGAGTAGTCTCCTGAAACACCATGATGTCTTTCTGATCTTTGCCAGTGTATTCCCAGGGGTTATCGGAAGCACTGTTTTGAGAAGTGTCCTAAAGCCACTCTTGGACTCAAGGAAAAAGAAGACACGAACAATTTGTGATGTGCCCCATTTGCAAAGAAGGCAGGCATGGCACGGCATGTGCCATGTATTTGCCATGGTCTCCACTGAAGACAACGGCTGATGAGCAGAGTAAGACCTCACTTAGGTCCTTTAGCACACACTGTATTCTTTTTTTAAATAGCTTTGTTGATATATAATTCACATGCCATAAAATTAACACTATAAAAGTATAGAATTCGTTTTTTAGTACCTTCACAGAGTTGTACAACCATCACCATCATCTAATTTTAGAAGATTTCCATCATTCCAAAATGAAGCACCATACCCATTGCAAGTCACCTCCCATTCCCTCCCATTCCCTCCCACTCCTAGGCCCTGGCAATGACTCATCCACTTTCTGTCTCTATGAGTTTGCCTACTCTGGGCGATATGGTAATTCTGTGTGTAGTATTTTGAGGAACTGCCAAACTGTTCCTCAAAGTGGCTGCACCACTTTACATTCCCGCCAGCAACTAATGAGGGTTCCAGTGTCTCCACATCCTCACCAACACTTGTTACTGTCTGCCCTTTGTATTGCAGTCATCCTACTGGGTGTGAAGTAGTATCTCTGGTTTTAACTGGCATTCCTCTACTGACTAATGACGTTGAACAACTTTTCACATGCTTATTGGCCATTTGTATATCTTCTTGGGGTAAATGTCTACTCAGATCCTTTACCCACCTTTTTCCTAGGTTTAGTTGTTGAGTTATAAAAGTTACTATTTTGGTGCCCTAGTTGAAAATCAATGTGTCATAAATGTAAAGGTTTATTTCTGGACTCTCAATTACATTGATCTACGCACCTATCTTTATGTCAGTACCATACTGTCTTGATCACGCAGTTTGTAGTAAGTTTGGGAATGGGAAAGTGTGAGTCCTCCAACTTTGATCTATTTTTTTCTATGATGTATTAGCCACTCTGAGTCCTTTACATTTTCATATGGATTTTAGGATCAATCTGTCAATTTCTGCAAAAACATTTAAAAAAATAAAGAAAAAAAAGCCAGCTAGGATTCTGTTAGGAGTTAGATTAAATTTGTATGTCAATTTGGAGAGTGCTGCCATCTTAACAATATTAAGCCTTTCAACTCATGAACATGACTTTCCACTTATTTAGACCTTTTTTTTCAAAATTCTTTTATAGTTTTCATTATGTAATTTCATGCTTTAAGTTTATTCCTATTATTTTCTTTTTGATGAGATTATAAATGGAATTGTTATCCTAATTCCATTTTGGGATGGTCATTGCTAGAAATACAAGTGACTTTTGTATGTTCATCTTGTATCCTGCAACCTTGCTAATTCATTTTGTTTAGTTACAATGTTTTTGTGTGTAGATTCCCTAGGTTTTCCTATAAACAAGATCATGCCATCTGTGCCCAGAGATAGACAGACTTTCTTCTTTCTTTCCATCTAGATGCCTTTTACTTCATTTTCTTAACTAACTGCTCTATACAATGTTGAACAGAACTGGTGGGAGCAAACACCCTTGTTCCTAAGTTTAAGGGGAACACATTCAGTCTTTTATGATTAAGAGTGATGTCAGCTGTGTGAAGTACAAAATTTTAAGAACGGAAGAAATTTTTATATTATGATAAACGTCTCCATAATAGAGTGAAGAATATACAATAGGGAATGATGGCCAGTTTCTTCAAAGCTGGTAACAAGTTATGACAAAGCAGCAATGAAATAAAAGTGGTTATCAAAAAGCCTGTTAGAGACAAAGAAGAACTTGAATATAAATTCATCATTTTATTGAACTAGAGTTAGCAACAGAAAAACAAAGAAAATGAATATGAAAAGCCAAAGCAGCAGATACCCCCAAAAAAGTTCTAAGAAAGTTGGTGTTGTCAAAAGCCTTAAAATTTGCACATATTTAACCAAGCAGTTTCACTTCTAGAAACTTATCTTAAAGGAAAAATTCTAGGATCACAGCATGAATATGAAAAATTAGAAATAATCTGAATGTCCACAAGTAAGAAATTCATAGCACAGTCATATGATGAAATGCTGTATTTCCTTGATTCAAAGATGTCACTGGTTTTAAGATATGTCAGTATTATTTTAGTAGTAGTCTTGGGTGGGAAGACAATAGCATTGTAAATATACACATTTTATAAGCCACAGCTCAATTTTAGTAACATGAAAAATATGCATCTTTGAATCCAAGAAATATACTTGTCTGCAGCTATTCCCACGTAAGAGAAGACTTACTGCTACAGACTCATGTTCATGATGCAGAGGTAACTTCCTAAAGTTTTTGTGACTCACTGAGATAAGAGAATGAAAGTGATTACCAAGCACATTTTATTTATACAGTATAGACAATATTTTAAAGGAGTGTTTTTTAATCAGGTAAGCATATCATAATCACCTGAAAAGATTTTTTGTAGCATAAATTTGCTCAGACCCTACCTGAAATGTGTACTTTTACCTCTAATTTCCAGGGAAGAGACCTCAGACACGTATGTTAAACTCTCTAGGTGACTCTAATTTTCACCCCTTTAAACTTATGGCTTAAAGACAGCAAAAGTTAACCAAATTCATTAAGTAATCATAAACCACAAAAATGTGCTAGTTCCTAAGAACTCAAGGAAGTCAGTGAAATTAAGCTCCCACTTCAAATGAAGTAGTATTAGAGAAGACAGAATAAAGAGGGTTAGGTCTTAAGTCCTGAAAACAGGAGTTAAACACTCTTAAGAGGAAACAAGATCCTGGTCACATGCAAGGACTATTAGTGTCCAAGCTGTTTTACAACACACTTCCAAATCTGTTTCTCTGAATAAGTAACACATGTGTACGATTCTCAACAGCCAAAAGATGTCACCACCACCACGTCCATCCCCCGCATATCTAGCTGAGGAAATGCCCAATGGCCAGCCTAGGAACATAAAAGAGACTAAAGGAAAGGGAAGTTGAGGCCACTATTTCCTTCTACCACTGGAGTCTACAATAAATGAGCCTCTACCGTAAGAGTTTAGATCTGAGTTCTTAAATGGATCATTACAGATTGGTGGTTTATGGAGGACTGGAGTAAGCAAGTCTTACTGTAGGAGCACTTGCGTCTTCCCATTACCTCGGTACCAACGAGGTCAAAGATTTATGCTATAACACTGCTCCCTAGAAAAATCAAAACTGGAAGCAAGAAGGGCCATTTAAACTACTGTCATCCTGGCAACAGCAGTATTTGTGCACGAGTGTGTTACACAGACTGGACAACATGGACTTCTTCTCATGTGGCTTGTCCACAGCCTTTCTCCTATTTCTCCAGATAACCCAAGAACCATGCGGAGCGAGTCCAAAACAATATACATTTTTGTAAAAGGAGAAAAAGTTAGATGGGTGCATTATTGGTGTGCCTTTGAGGGCTTATCATGTGCCACACACTTTTCCAAGTATCCTAAATGAGTTACCCCTTTTAAATGTCACAAAAATCCTACAAAGTATGTATCTTTACCTCCAATTTACAGATAAGCGAAGTGAGACACATAGTGAGTAAGTAACCTTACCAAGGCCACACAGATCACTAACAATGGTTGTCTCTGGATGATTCCAAGCAATTTCATTCGTTTTTCCTTTTCTTACTTTGCCCACACCTCTAATGCAGAGACACACACACAAAAAAAGAGTAGATGGAAGGAAGGATTTTTAAATAAGACTGAAAAATCAAAGTCCTCATAGATTGATTTCTCACCTACATAGCCTATCTGGTTACCAATTATTTATTAACAAAGTAGCAGAAGACATTTTATATAGAAGATACAGTGTTAAAAACTGTTAGAGCCAGAGCTTTCTTTATCTAAAGATCTTCTGCATAGACAGATCTATTCCATCTCATTCACTTTGATAGAAGCATGGCATTCTGTTTTGTTACTCTGATTACACAAGCTTTGCTTTAAAGAATTGTTCTGAAAGCTGAATATGAAAGGTAATCTTCATCCAGACACAAAAGTGTAATGAAATCAACTTATTTTCAATTTACACTTCTATTATATGGGAAGTATAACAGAAATTAGTTCAGACCTAAATATTACCAAAAGTAACTGAAAAAGAAATATTATTAATTAAGCTATCACTGTTTTCAAAAACATCTCAATTTTAGTTAGAGAACAGGGGGAATAAGTTTGAAGTAACTTGTTTTATTTAAAATTAACGAACAACAGAAATAGGATTTTACAGCCGACAACTGTAAAATGGTTTTATGCCTCAGAGGCAGGATTTTGGCTAGAAGAAATCTGGAAATGTTAACTGATATCTTTTTCTTGAGAATATTATAGAACCTTAGAGAACAAAAGATGGCAAAAAAAAGTCAATGTATGTATAAAGATCATGGTGTTATTGGCACTGGATATAATGGGGTTAATATAAACTGGTATAGAAAATGCAAGAACTCAAGGGCTTATGAGGAATTCTTGTTGAAGAACATTTTCTTCAGTTAAAAAAGAGACACCTATAAATATTTTCAAATTTGCATTATTTTAAATAGTTTCCTTTAAAGAGATTTCTTTAGATTTAGTGTATGTTTAATTATTCCTTAACTTTGTCTAATTATTCAAATTGTCTTGATTCTCAGCATTTTTAAAAGCTTTTTAAAAGAATCAATATGCTCTCCTAAGCTTGCTTCTCAGATTTGAAGGTAAGCCTAAGGTGTACATCAACTTTTTAAGAGATTTGCTCAATCAAAGGTTAAGATGCATATAAACAGTGAAAGCATACTATTCATCATTTGTTATCTGAAAGGTAGCATCAATTGTGGCTGCTGCCAAACCAAGGAACAAAAGAAAATCATTTAAAAAGTAGATCAATTCTCAGATCTAACAATATGATACTCAGGACATAAGAGAACTCATCTAGGTGCACCAGAAGGCAATGTCAAGCATTATTCAAATGGAAAAAGTGGCTTTTCACTTCTCTAAAATCTTAAAACGCAAATGTAGTGGAATAACAGTATCTTTTATATGAATATTGAAGTAGTTGCTTATTGAGGTAATGATCTAAAAATAATTAAAGCTAATACATGTCAAAAAATGATAAAGTACTTCAAAATAACAGATGATAAAAATTCAAGCTAAAGGACTAAAAATTGCAGCTGGAACTGGAAATGAACGATTATATGAAAAGAAAAAAACAGAGAAACGTTTTCTCGTCTTGGTAAACAGACGTGTGTGTGCTTGCATGCACATTTCACTCAAGTATGGCCAAGATCATCAATTTTGTGAACAAATCAAATAAAGTTCTTCATAAAGAACCATCTGAAGGACATTTTCTTTGGTTGAAACCTAGTTAAATCAGAGTAAGTACAAAAGGCCGAAGCAAAATATACATAAATACATTTTGCTTTACTTTTTAAGAAGAATTTGTGTTCTCAGACCATCGTTGTTTAAGTTAAAACAGTTTTAACTCACGAGGCAATTTTTTGTTTTTTTTTAAGACAGGGTCTCGCTCTGTCACCCAGGCTTCAGTGCAGTGGCGCAATCATGGCTCACTACAATCTCTGTGTCCCAGGCTCAAGCAATCCTCCAACCTCAGCTTCCTGAGTAGCTGGGACTAAAGATATGTACCACCACACACAACTAATCTTTCTATTTTTTGGTAGAGATGGAATTTCACCATCTTACTAAGGTTGGTCTTGAACTCCTGAACTCAAGATATCCTGCCGCCTTGGCCTCCCAAAGTGCTGGGATTACTGGTATGAGCACCCAGCCGGGAAACGATACTTAAGCAGTAAATACAACTGTGAAAGCTATGAATAGAAAAAAAGGGGCTAGAAATAAATACATTAAAATCATAAATATAATTGGCTGGGCGAGGTGGCTCACACCTGTAACCCCAGCACTTTGGGAGGCTGAGGCGGGCGGATCACGAGGTCAGGAGATCGAGACCATCCTGGCCAACACGGTGAAACCCAATCTCTACTAAAAATACAAAAAATTAGCAGGGCGTGGTGGCGGGTGCCTGTAGTCCCAGCTACTTGGTAGGCTGAGGCAGGAGAACGGTGTGAACCCGGGAGGTGGAGCTTGCAGTGAGCCGAGATCGCGCCACTGCACTCCAGCCTGGGCGACAGACCAAGACTGTCTCAAAAAAAAAAAAAAAAAAAATCAATGTGATTGTGTTTTAAAATGAGCAAGTATTTTTCTCTGTGTTCTAAAGTTTCTATAATGCTATACTGCTTTTATTAAAAAATGAAAAAAATCAACAGCAGTTTTTAAATGAGACTTCTAGGAAGTACATAGCCTGTAGAATGTTTTGCACAAATGCAGCCTGTAGAATGTTTTGCACAAATGCATAAGCAATCATTAACAATCACATTGTTCATTATAACAATGCTTATGAACAATCATATTGTTTAACAATATTTATAATGGTAAAAAATGAGAAACCACCCCAAAGTCTCCTTTCCCAAAGGAAGGGATTAATCAGTTGTGGTATATTTATACAATGAAACACTTTAGCGAAGTGAAAAATAAAGTAGATATATGTGTTGATATGGATCAATTTTATAAACAAATGTTAAGCCAAAAAAGTATGTTGCAATAGGCCACACAGATTAAGATAACCTTTATAAAAAATGTTAAAGCATACAAAATAATATTGCATATTGTTTTAATGATAAATATAAACACCATAAAACTATTAAGAGATACATAGGAATTATAATCTCACATTCAGAATAGGTTACTGCTAATGTGGTGGAAGGTGGAGAAAAGAAAGGAGAAACAGTTATCTATACTCTCTTCCATGGTTACCTAGCTTCAACAACAACTTTCAAAATTCTGTTGTATATACTTCAGTGTTTCTTCTGTGTGTGAATACATGCAATACATACACAAACACACGGCTTCCTTTTTCACCCAGGATGAAATCTGAGAGCCCTGGAAGAATTGACGCCAGGCCCTCTGACCTCCTTTCCAACTACTTCTTCCCACGCACACCCTCCTGGATGACCTCCTCACACCCTGGAGCAAGCTAAAACAGTCCAAGACCTTCTGCAACTGCTCCTCTGCCTGCAACACTCTTCTCTGTTTCATATCTGTCTGACTGTTTTACCAGTAAGATGTCCTTCCAATGTCACCTCACAGGAGAGGCCTTCCTTGACCATCCCATATGAACATCCCCCTTCATCCTCTACTCATTTTTCCTGCTTTATATTTTCTTCTTCATAGCCTGATGGCTGGCTACGTGGCATTAGGAGTTTATATACTGCCTTTTTTCCCAGAATTTTAGTTCTATTAGAACAGGATTTGGTTTGTCTTGTTCATTGTTGTATCAACATTACCTAGACTAGGGCTGGACATGAAGGAGCTCAATATTGATTGATTGAAAGAACTGTGGATTTCATTCTATACATATTTTGAGCCACCTTTTAAAATTTATTCTGATACATATGTAACTTTTATGTTATTAAAGACTTTTCCTAAACACCATTTTTAAAGCTACACAGTATTCCAACAAGTACACAGGATATAGCAGAGTTTAAATAATCTATTGTTAGACATTTGACTTTTTAAAATATTTATAATGGACATTCTTTAGACTTTGTGATCAATCATTATTTCTTTAGGATAAATTCCTCAAGTAAAAATGCTGAATCTCTTCTTCAGGTCTTTGATATATATTACCAATGACCCTCCAAAAAGGCAACACAGGCATGCATGCACACTACGCACACTAATGGGGGAGCTCGCCGCATCTATACTAATGGGATGAGCGCCACAGTGTTACAGTTTTACCCATGCTCAGCTCCAATGTCTCTTTCAATCTTACTAATTTAATAAGTTAAAAATGTATTCATTTATCGAGTAATTTTGTGTTTATATTACATATAAAGTTACTCATTCCTCAAGTCCACCCTACTATGAAGTCTATGTGAAAGAGAAATCAAAAAATTTCCCTCAGCATGGCTTTACTAACGGGTAAACAGGAAAGCCTGACTGTGCCTGTCCAGGAAACAAGAATTTAGTCCGTCTTCCAGTTCTCCGGCTTCATCTGGAGTTCTCTGGTTAGGGAGACGGAGCCTACCCAGGCCAGGACAGACCCCTCGGGAGCAGACTGCTCGGCTCTCCATGTGGAAGGCCACAACTCACATGGACCCCCGAGGACTGCACTCTTCTTTCACTGACGGAACCCTTTCACTCCCTGTGTTTCCTACCTAGATTCCTCGGGTCATCTGCCCAAAAGGGAGCAAATCAAAAAAAGGAAGTAGTGGCCAGGTGCGGTGGCTCACACCTGTAATCCCAGCACTTTGGGAGGCTGAGGTGGGTGGATCATTTGAGGTGAGGAGTTCGAAACCAGCCTAGCCAACATGGTGAAACGCCGTCTCTACTAAAACCACAAAAATTAGCCAGGTGTGGTGGTACACGCCTGTAATCCTAGCTACTCAGGAGGCTGAGGTAGGAGAACTGCTTGAACCCGGGAGGCGGAGGTTGCAGTGGGCCGAGATTGTGCCACTACACTCCAGCGACAGGGTGAGACTCTATCTCCAAAAATAAAAAATAAAAATAAAGGAAGTAGTACATTTTTCTATGAAAGGAGGAAAGACGATGTACATCTTGTCTCTACAAGCTAAAAATTAATGAAAACTATCAGCCAACAGCTTAAGACTATCAAGACAGCATATGTTTGAAATGGAAACATTCATTGATAAGCATCATTGCATCACTGGCCTTTTGAAAAACTTTATACACTGAAATATCAACCAGAAATCATACGTACTGCACTTGGATACTTCAGAACGCTCACCACGGTCAGGGTGTGAAGACACTAACAGAACAGACCCACAGCCCCAGCCCCCGTTCCCAACAGCTGCATCACACGGGAGGGAGCTGCTGATGACCTGCAACCTTAACACAGGTGCAGAATGACCAAGGAAAACCCCTCTGCTGCCAGCTCAGGCACTTTGTAACTTTGGCAGCTCTACAGGCAGGTGCTACCACCATACTTCCCATGGTTCTCAGAGGGACTGAAGTCACTCAGCAAAATCTTTTAACAGAAGTTCAGTGATACACTACAACATGTTTTTAAAATCTGGTCAATTTAACTTTTAACCATCTCAACTCTTAAAACTATATTCTAAATATTTCATAATTTAACTTAATTTTTAAAGTCTTTTCTTACCAGAGGAGCCCAGTAGGTGTAGAGATAGCCTATTTTCAATGCTGGTACAAACTGTGAGCAGGATATTACCAGAAAATAGAGATTCAAGAAAAACTTGAATTGTTCATACAAAACCTAAAAACGAAAAGAGAAAATTAACAAAATTCCTTCAAGGAAAAAATTTTAATACCTAAATTAAACAATTAAAATCAGCACAACATATAACCACATTTCCATCAAACAGTGAGAATATGTTCTGATTCAAAGTAAATGTATTAATTTTCACATTGGCTTTCTAATAGCTGTATCACAAAGAAAGGTAAGGTTACTCCCAAAATATATTTTAAATAAACTGAAAATAAGACAATTAGGATGTTCAATTGTTTAAAATGTCATCTAAAAGTTTTTTTATTTTTCTTATAAGAAATTTTCCAGTTTTCCATACTCATTTACTAAGTCTTTACATGAACATCAAAAAAAGTTAGATAGCAAAACCTTCCCAATGTTAGCAAGCCAGTAAATATACAGGTGTATCTTGATAATGACGCAGAAAATCTTACAATGGAAAAGTCATATTAACCTTATATTTATGAAATGGCAAAAAAACAAATAAATAGCCACTTTTTTTTTAACATGGACATCCAGGTAGCTTTACAAAGACTGAGTGAACAAGCCAAGACAGACTGCCTTAATCTCTTGTGGGTATTTACTTCCCTCAAAACATTAAAAATGATAAAATATAAGAAGTTGTAATTGCAGACCAATTTTCAAGAAGACAGCTACCCACCTACTCTTATGGTCTTTGGATAGTTAATTCTTAATAATATTTTCAAATATAAAAGAAATTTCATCATTCAATAAAATTTTAGGAATGTCAATACTGAAAGGTTTTGGTTTTGGCTTTCACTTTAAACAGTTATCTTTAGGGAAGAAAACCCAAGATCTAACATATTAATAGAACTCAATTTACAAATGCCTCTAATTATCAGATTTACATCGAAAACCAAAATGGAACAAAACTTACGTTTACAGATGAGAATAATTCAAACAGCGCACTACGATTAAATCAAACTTGCAAACCTGCAACCTACAAATCACAATCTCTTTGGATGCCATTTCCATGCCACTTGGAAGGTATGAAAATTTCACCAAGCAGGGCAATGGGTTAAGTGCTTATTGCTGACCCAGAGGGTCTGCAACTTGTTTTCAGAAAATGAGGTTATCTGCATCATCATATGGCGATGTGTGGGACTCAAAATCAGTTACACTGACAATATATTTATGTTCATAATCACGTTCAACCTGCTGTCTAAGAATGTTTTGAATTATTTCATAAATTAATCTCAGCAGGAAATGAAGTGCTTTTTCATTAGTGATTTCTTTAAAATCTCAGTTAGCATAAATTATATCTATTAGCAATTTAGAAATTGCCATTCGTGGTAAAAATGACATAGAATTCCTACTGTGTAATTACCAAATGTTTCTAAAATACTACATTTTAGATGAAAAGACTAATTTCAGAGACAATCTAAGATAAAAAAACTCATACACATGGTAATCATCATACAGTCACATCCACAGGTATTTTCAGTATGCGGCCACTCTGGGCAGGCTGTGTGGACTTACGCTGATCAAAGTTAAGCTGCACTGCTGGCTTTAAACGACTGTAATCAATGCTCTACTGTCTACTGACTGAACCTGCTGACCTCTAGGAAAATGTACACTGCTTAGCCAATCTCTGAGATCTGTGAGTATTTAATAATTTAAACCTAAGCAGAAAACAGCGGCTTCATTCAATAAAGATGCGAATATTTATCTGCCTGTAAGACAGTTTACATTTTATTATCCTGACAAAAGGTCTGTCTTTTAATTATGAAGCCATTAGTTTTGCGGGTTTTAATAAAGAAGTACATTAGATAACAAGTATTTGCCAATCACTAGGTGGACAGGGATGAGGTGGGGGTGGGAGTAAAATCAATGCCAAATACAATGTCAGCATGATTATTTAAATTAAATATACAAGATAAAGCAATCCACATTCCATGTAATCAAGAGCTTTTCTTGCAAATAAAAGACATAAAACATGCCAAAAACTTTGATATAGAAATATAATCAATACCAGCTTCCTTTTCCTTTAGAAAGATAAATAAATCTATTAAAATAACGAATGACATACAAAACACAAAAATTATTCAACTATTCTAATTGTATATGAACTGTTTTATATTTTAAGCCGGTAATATCACTAGCAACAAAAGTAATAAAATATTTAAACTACAGTATTTAAATTTAGCAATAATACCCAATTAAAGATAACTAATGATATAACAATATAAGAAGGTCTGAGATTTATAATCTGAAGTAACAAAGACATCTATATATAAATATGCATATTACAGATACTTTGTTACTGTATCATTTCAGTATAAAAAATTGTTTCATTTTCTTTGCAAAATCTCTTGGCAGGGTTTAAACATTACATTTACTTTTTTCTCCAAACTAGTTCCCAGCCAAACAAAACGTATAACTTGTTTTCTGTTAATTTTATTTACCTTTACTTCATTATGTCTATATTTCTAAAATAATATAAATATGATGTTTATCAAGAACTGAAGGCAATAATCAAATTGTACATTTTCTTGAGCTGAACTCTATGATGTAGCCATTAAAAATACATATGAATTATTTAGCAATTATTGGGAACACAGATGGCTCAAAAGCAAAAGGACACTGATTTGGATGTGACACAACTCAATACCTAAGTCAGAGTCTCAACAGGCTCCATCCTATAGCAAAGGAAGCCAGCAATCTCTGACACACAACCCATCTCCAAGAATGCAATAGTCTTACCCCAGGTATAAAAGTAAACACATTGTATTTCTGATTTTTTATAGAATTCCTGGGATGTTTTTCTTCACACTTTTCAGGACATCCAAGCCATACTGTGCGAGCTTTCAGTTCTTTCTTTCTTCGACAAATATTTATCAGCCAACCACAGCAACTATATGAAACAAAAGATACATGTTGTGTTTTTTTTTTTGCTTTTTAAAAAAGTTCAAACTAATTGTACATATTTAGAGTCAATATTGATTGTTTCTGTATTCACCAGACACTAATAGCACACCTAATGCTAATTTGTGGTGTTTTTCTTATAATAGGTTGGTTACACAAATTTAAATTTGACATAAAAATACAAAGTCTTATATAAACGTACCCCAGGGGAGTTATCTTTCTGTTTAGACACTCTTATTGGCAAAATAAAACCTTAATATTCTGAAGCAGTCAATGCTCTATATGTTGAGAAAAGGTATAGCTATAGGTTACCTACTGGTAATTCCCAATACACTTTTCAATGATAAAGGTCCTTAGATTTCAATTAATCCAGGATGTGGCTCATTCTCTGAAGTAATAATCACTTTTTCCACTCTTAAAAAATGACTTTTCCAGTAGCATTAACTAATGCAATATTAAGACTTACGCTCAGGCCAGGCGTGGTGGCTCACATCTGTAATCCCAGCACTTTGGGAGGCCGAGGCAGGCGGATCACCTGAGATCAGGAGTTCAAGACCAGCCTGGCCAACGTGGTAAAACCCCGTCTCTACTAAAAATACAAAAATTAGCCAGCCGTGGTGGCAGGCACCTGCAATCCCAGCTACTCGGGAGGCTGAGGCAGGAGAATAGCTTGAACCCAGGAGGCAGAGGTTGCAGTAAGCCAAGACGATGCCACTGCACTTCAGCCTGGGCGAAAGAGTGAGTCTCCATCTTAAAAAAAAAAAAAAAAAAAAGACAGCTCAATCCAATATTTAAAGAGGATACAAATGTTTCCTGTGATATTCTAATGATAATAAAAGCTTGACTGTATTTCCACATAGCTCTCTTCATCTATGCAGTAAATATTTTAATTTTACATTTACCCTGTTCCAATAGTGTCTGGGTTTCAGGAGCACAACTCTTCCCCTTCTTGGTCATCCAAACCATTATTTTGGGGTAGAGAGTACAGAGTTTCTAAAAATACCTCAGAAAATGATGAAAAGGTATCAAATTCATCTCTTTTAAGCACAAAATAATCATGAATTTAAACTTCAGTATTAAAATTTTGGTTTAATTTAAATTTTCAAAATGTAGAGAAAGACTCAGAATGGCTTATTAGAGGAAGTTGTTAAATCTCACCTTCTAATTGTATTCAAGGCCAGAATAGAAAGCCTGCTGTATAAGTCAAATATTCTTCATGTTTGTGACAAAGGAAGCTTAAAAGTTAACAAAAAGTTTTGCATGAAGAAGACAGCATAAGGCTGATTATGAAATGAGGCTGACACATCAGAGCTCCATCTCAGAATTGCTGTCTCCCATGCTGGAGTGCCACACCTTTACTATAATCATAATGCTCTCCTACTTTAGAAATCACTTTACAAATACTGAAAACTTGCAGGTTTCAGTATTTGAATTTATGAATTTGAATATATGAAGTAAACTTCATAAATCTCCCATAGTAGCATTCCTTATGAGGGCATGTGTGTGTGTCTCAACTGAAGTTGGTACTATCCCTATGAATATCCACTTAATTCTCAGCTGTGCTGGGAAGATCTTCACACTGAAAGGTCAGAGGTTGTTTCTGCGGAGGCTGCCCATCCCTAACAGGGACTGTTCCAGCACGTGAAGGACTGCCAAGCACTGCTCTCTTAAGCGGTGCTCTCTCACGGGGCTGATGCTCTGCCACGGGGATAGCCAAGCAAGACAGCTCCCCCCACCCTTATTCTAGAACTTCCACCGCACCCCCACCCTTATTCTAGAACTTCCACCGCAGCACACAAAGACGGAGCTTTGCAAGAATGGAACATCTTAGCACTGCCATCAGCACTTTTGAAACAATAAACCCAAACACCTCCAAACTGAAAGCATACTTTCAAGTCCACAACAGTTATAAATCAGGGTGGTATTAAAGTGATTTAAGATTGTCAAAACAAGTATGTTCACCATTAATATTTTTGGTAGGGTAGGAAAGGAAATGGTCAAGTAGATTTCAATAAAATGCTGATAATATTTGATCTGTTTATGCTTGAATGAAAGAAAAATTAAGTAAGGCTTCAAATAAAATAGAGTAAGCTTTCAATGACTATTTCTCTCACCGTACCTGTTGCTTGTACTGTCCATCTCGAACACTCTCACATGCCTCCTTCCCTCCAGCACCCCCGCTGTGGTGCCATGTAGGCTGCAACTGCTCTGTGCTCTCCTCCACTCTGAGTCGCCTTCCCCCATGGCAGGGGCTCATGGGCACTCCTTCCCCAACTCCTCCCACCAACAGCAGCTATAAATCATCACTCTTTTATCTGGTGACAGCACAAACTCCTAGTCCCAGGAAAATCCTGGTTATGTTACCTAAGAATTACCATCTCAGACAACTGCAACTACACTATACTGATGCCGAACTCCCATATCACATAGACGAGAAAACTGGAGGTCCCATAGGCAAGTGACTTCTCTAAGACTAAACCACTAGTTAATGGCAGAGTTGAAACCAGAGCCTGGATCTCAACCTCCCGCCACATCAGTATCATGTCCATTCACTGAGCTGACAACAGGCAGAGGCCAGCTCTTGCTCAAGTTCATGCACTGCCTTTCCTCAGCCCAGGCATGGCACCACAGCCATTCAACAGATGATGAAAAAAAAAATGAATCACTTGTGAGTAGGCAACAAAACACAATGGAAAAACATGGACTTTAAAGTCATGGTTTTGGAGACAATCACCAGCAAGTGACCCTATGGAAGCTCCTTGGTCTGAGTCTCTGTTCGCTCATCTGCAAAGCACTGACAAGAGTGGAGTTTACACACTACAAAGGCTCAGCACAATGCCGCCCATGGAGGAAGCCCCCGAGGCCTCGGTCTTCACTCTCCTGCCTCCCAACATCCCACTCAAAAGGTCACCCTCCTCCCAACAGTAGCTTGGGCACAAAGAGTACCCAGGCCTGGACCGTCCAAATGAGCATCCATCGGCCCCATGTGGCAACTTTCATTTCAATTAATTAAAATTAAATAAAACTTACAATCCAGTTCCTCAGTCACATTAGCCATATCTCAAGAGCTCAGTGGGCACCCTGGCTAGTGGCTACCATAATGGACATCCCAGATGGAGAATATTCCATTACTACAGTGAGTTCTATTGGACAGCAGTGGCATCAACAGAGCACATTGCAAGCTGGGCCACAGGTGCAAGACAGGTTTCATATGAACACATTTCTCTTCAGCATTTCAAATAGAGCAAAATTCTTCAGGAACAGACTCAGATATGAATTTTTGCTCTAAGACACATAATTATCTACTCTGATGTTCTAGTATACAAAAGTCAGACAAATTCAAAATGAAAAATCAAATATTAAGATCTAAGTATTTGAAAAGATACATATAAAATTTAGAAAATATAAGCTTTATAGCATTATCTGATATTAACATGTTCTTCCAGACAAATGACACTATAAACGCAAGACCACTGTCTGCATAACATGAGCACTGTAAACAGCAGCCACAACAGAAACCTTAACGTTACCATCAATGTCAGCAACTACATGAACTAATGCCTCACTACATGAGCACTGTAAACAGCAGCCACAACAGAAACCTTAACGTCACCATCACTGTCAGCAACTACATGAACTAATGCCTCACTACATGAGCACTGTAAACAGCAGCCACAACAGAAACCTTAACGTCACCATCACTGTCAGCAACTACATGAACTAATGCCTCACTGACATCACTCTCACTCGAGAAACTCTAAATTCAATGCCCACTGCTAAAAACATAAATATTCAACATTTTACTCGGTTTTTTCCTCTATAACCCTGTACCAGTAAATCTAAGATGCCTAGACTTTGATGATATAATTATGTTATTCATATCACTGTGCTACTAATAATTTTATTGTGTACAGACAGAATAAAGTAGTGGTTAAGACGCCACGATCATATCATGTGCTACTACACAGAACTGAACGAATACACTCGCAACAGGCATGAGGTGTGAAAGGCCTGCAGGTGCATCAGAACTGCCCCTGGATCATGCAGCCAGAAACCACTACGCAGGGGAGTCAGGCGACTTCCATGCCAGGAGTAAAGGGTATGAGCCCCAAGGATACAGAAACACTGTAATGAAAACAGTATGTTTAAGCCTCACTGAGTAGTAGAGCTAAAAAGGAAAATGAAATATGGGGAATTTTTGAGGACAAAAATGTGAGGAAGGCATACTGGCAAATACTGCAAAACAAGCGGGAGAAGCAAACAGAAGTCCTTGGGAGACAGTAACTGGGAGCTTTACTCAATAGCATTTCTATGTATGCGAAATAGTTTCTAAATTACCGATTATTCAGAAACACTTTCCCCCTTATATTTAAATTGCCTTACATCATCAAGTCCAGCTGAAACTATATCCAGTAGTGTACAAGTTATACTTTTTCTTAAAATGTTTTAGGATTAGTAGCTTTTCACAAAATGCCTCTATAATCAAATCATAACATTAAACAAAGCATTTTAACACATCAAGCGCCTATCTTCTAAAATGTTAACTAGTCATAGTTAAATAATTCCCATAGTTTTAGCCTCCTTTCTCTCCACCCCCCAAAAATTAGACAATTATTATATCCAATAGATACCTACGGTCACCAATTTAAAAGCAACACAATGCTAATGTCTTCTTAAAAGATGAGAACGTTCGCCCATGCTTCTGTGCCCTCAACGTCTGCCGATTAGTTGAGGACATTAGAACTTGGAATAATCCCAGCATTTGATACCTCTCCTCCCCTCTTATGGAAATGCCATTCACTGGCTCCACTTTCCTAAGGACAAAGTGATTTTTGATAACAAGTGAATGTAAATCTCGTGAGAAAGACGTTAACCCAGATCAGAGAACTATCAATATGCCTCACAGCCACTTACAGAAAGGTGTATTCACTCACATGAAAAAGATTCCAAGTTTTAAACGACAGATACCAGAACAATTTTTTCAAAGTGTCCAAGTTGGGATTTTTGTCAAATAAAAATGAGAAAGCAGGTCTCAAGCCATGAAGAAATTAAAGCCTACTCACTCAGTCTTTTAATAATAATTTAAAAATGATCCTTACTTCTTACAGGATCTACAAATAGAAATACACTTAAATATTTACAACTCATTAATAAGAGTTACAATCTACCTGTACTGCAATATTCCGAACATTTTCCCCCTGCAGTTAAACTAACTGTATAAATCCATTCCTTGAGCCACCAAATAATGTTAGTAACAGTGAATTTTACAATGCCTGGTATTTGGGAAGTTAAAAAGTAGCAAACATTCACAACTGAAAATTTATAAGAAATAAAGAAGACCAATCTACTTGCTAAATGTATAGTTTGGTTCTCTAAGGTTCAGGGTTTAATTTCCATAACGATTTCTCAGTGTAGCAGGTAATTCCTGAATAAGAACAGCATGACAATACCTCAGGTCGCTTCTCATCCCATATGGCAGTAGGACATTCCTTAGTGCCATATAGACTGATTACAGCCTGCCAAGATGGCTCAGCTAGCTTTTTCCACAAGATCACAATTTATTAAAATAAAGACTTTCTGCCTGGGCAACATAGAAAGACCCTGCCTCTATAAAAATAAAAAAAGTAGCCAGGTGTGGTGGCACATGACTGTAGTCCCAGCTACTTGGGAGGCTGTGGTGAAAGAATTACTTGAGCCCTGGAGGTCAAGGCTGCTGTGGGCCATAATGGCACCACTGCACTCCAGCCTGGGCGAGAGAGTGTCTGTCTCAAAAAGAAAAAAAAAAAGATAAAGACTTCCTAGACAAATCTAGGATATTTTACTAAGCTGTTTTACTCCCGCAAACACGGGTGTTTTTGCTGCTACCATCTACATTTTCAAGTATATTCTTAATATTTTCCTTAAGAAAAGGAGTATATTATAAGTAAAACCTAAAATTTGGCTGTTATGTTTCACTTGGTAAAAATTGGCTGTTATGTTTCACTTGGTAAAAACAAAATCATGTGAAAAACCAGAAAAATTAATTCAATAATCTATTTAACACTATGATGAGACTGAGAACATTCTCAAGTCCACAATTCTTGTTAACTACCTGACTAATACAGTACTGGTATAGCACTGTTACTGCTATGGCCAAATAAGCACCACTCCCAAAACACACAGGGTCTGCTAAGAGTCCCCACCATGAACACTGCATTGCCCATGTCCCCAGCACTGCACCCATCAGTGCCCAGTTCCCACTTCCTCTATGAACATCCTGCAGTCTCCCCCAATATCCAGTGATTTTCCACACACACTAAAAACCACCTAACAGCCTGGACACAGATCCTCAACCTTCTCAACCCAATGATCTCCACGGTGATGTCCCTCTAGGATGGGGAGACCAGGCATTTGCCACAGAGCTATTCCACTTCAAAGACGGCAAATCAGGTCTTCTTCGGGCCACGCCTCCTTGTCCTAGCAAGATTCCCAGTCCAGGGTGCAAAAAGGAAGGGCTTTAGGTCACCAGGTTGGGACCTGGTTCAATTTCTGGGCTGGCTCTTACCTGTCACAAAAGGGACTCTTCCGGTTCTTGGCTGTAAATAGTGGTGAGAACACCCACCTTCTTTAAGAAGGGACCATACGGACCACAGAAGAAAAGCACTTAGCCTTTCCCCACACAAATTCAGAACACTTGCTTCTGAGCCACTCCCACAGCCAGCAAATTGGTAGCAGTCAACTCTCTGCCCCTACAAACTCATCAATTCACAACGTCGTGGGGGCCTACCTCACCACAACTCCCCACACCACACTTCCTCAGCCAGCTCTGTCATCACCCAGGCTCTTCCCTGATGGACACATCACCATAAATTTATGCCAAGTTCAATACAAATTATTATTGATTTTCCTTTACTGATTATTGATGATCTCTACCAAAGTGTGACCCAATTTTCCCATTTTTTTCAGCCCTCGTCTGAATCCTAATCATATCCTTACTCAATTGACCTGATGTTCCCAATTGAGAATAGAAGTCATAGTCACCACCACTATTTCATTCTTCCTCCCCTAGTTTTCCTCATGCCAAAAAGGATGGATACTATTCTTCCTTTCCAATACATCCTCTTTCCAAAGGTGTCACCTCCTTATTCTTCACAGAGGTATACCACATGTCTCCCAACCTTTTCAAGAACATCATCCTTCTGTGTGGCTTCCACTATCACCACAATGATAAGGACTCTGCAACTTACATCTCCAGAGCCTGTTTCTGGGTCTGACAAAACTATGTATTAGACCACTTCTCCTGTCAATGCTTTGTTTTGTTTCTTAATACAAGATAGATTTCTTTAAAAAAAAAAAAAAAAAAAACTACAAATAGTTATTTGGTTTAGTTAAGCAATATCTTTAAAAAACCCACAGTCCATATCTGCTTAATGCTGCAATACTGTCAGCTCCCACCTGGGAAGAACAAGGTCACGGTGACCCTTCTCGCCACTGCACAATGCTGTATGTTCTAGCCACCTCCACAAGGCAAAGGACACAGACCATAATGGAAGAAGTAATACCACTGCTATCTGCAGATGGCATGACTGTCTTTATAGATTACAAGCAATCTACAAAACCACTCTTAGCACCAGTGAGTACAGCAAGGTTATAGGATAAAGGATCTAATATACAAACTCAACTGTATTTCTACACAGTAGCAATGAAAATGTGGAATCCAAAATTTAATACCAAACCATTTACAATCACTCCAAAAAAGTTAAATACTTAAGAGTAAATCTAATGTTTGCATGCTGAAAACTACAAAACGCCAGTGAAAGAGATCAAATTATCTCCAAATAAAACGGAGCAAAAGGTACCATGTTCATGATCTAGAAGACTCAACACAGGAAACATGTCAATCCCCCCCCAAACTAATATAATATATAGGTTCAACACAAGTCCTATCAAAATCCTAGTAAGGATTTTGTAGATATGAACAAGATTATTCTAAAATTTCTAAGGGAAGGCAAAGGAACTAGAATAACTTAAAGATTTCTGAAAAAAGTAAGAAGAATTAGCCTACCCATGTTAAGACTTTCTATAAAGCCACAGTACAGCACACTGTGTGGTACTGGCAGGAACTGACACACTGATGAGATGGAGAAGAGAACAGAACCAAGACCACAGACTGCTCCGCTCATGTACAATCAAGTGGTATTAGAACATCTGGATACACACTGGCTAAAAAATGAACTTCAACCTAAACCTCTCACCTTACCAAAATTTTTTTTTTTAATATTCAAATGTAAAGCTATAAAATGCATACAAGAAAATCTTCAACAAAGAGTTCTGTGAAATTCTTAGATGTGATACCAAAAGCACAATTCACAAAAGTAAAAAAAGCAATAATTTAGACCTCATCAAAATTAAAAACACTGGATCCAGTGAAGTCTCTTTGAATCTCAACGGATGGAAAGACAAGATACAGACTGGCAACATGGTGAAACCGTGTCGCTACTAAAATACCCAGAAAAGAACTTAGCCAGGCATGGTGGTGGGCACCTGTAGTCCCAGCTACTCGAGAGGCTGAGGCAGAAGAATGGCTTGGACCCAGGAGGCGGAAGTTGCAGTGAACCAAGATCGAGCCACTGCACTCCAGCTTGGGTGACAGAGCGAGACTCCATCTCAAAAAAACGAAAGAAAAAAAAAGGAAAGAAAGAAAATATGTCCAACTACATATCTGACAGAGGACCCATAGTTAGAATATGTAAAGAACTCTCCAAATTCAACAAGAAAAAAATAATAAACAATACAAGTAGAAATTAAAGATGGAAAAACATTTACTTATGAGAGTACACAAATGGCAAAAAGATGTCCAACCTCACTAGCATTAAGAAAATGGGAATGAAAAACACAATGAACCATCACTCCACATCCACTAGAACAGCTACAATCAAAAACAGTGACAACACCCAATGTTGGCACGGACGAAAATAAACTGGATCTCTCAAACACTGCTAGTGCAAATGTAAAATGGTACAGCCACTCTGGGAAATATTTTGGCAGTTTCTTATAAAGCGAAATATACACTTACCATACAACCCAGCAATGAAGTTTCTGGACATTTATTCCAGAGAAATGAAAACTTATGTCCACACACATCCACACACACACAAACGTACACAATTGTTCATGGCAACCTTATTTCTAATATCCAAAAACTTGACACAACCTACACAACAGCTTGGATGGCTCTCACGGCATTATGTTGAATGAAATAGGCCAACCTCAAAAAACAAATCACATAATACAGATATCACCACAATATGGAAAAAAAAAAAAAGAAAAAAATTTAAGTATCACATACTGAGTAATTTCAGTTATATAACATTCTTGATATTAAAACGAGATAGTGAACTGATGAGTGGTTTCCAAGGCCAGGGGTCAGAGGGACAGGAGTGGCCGTGGCATGGGAAGCTCCCTGTGGGGTTGGAATGGTTCTGCATCTTGGCTGCAGTGGTGATTACAAGATCAACACCTGATGAAATCACAGAGAACCGCGCACACACACTGTGCCAAGGTAAGTGTCCTGGTTTCATATTATAGTTATATTAAGATGTAACAACTGGGGTAAACTGGGTGAAAACTACAAGAAACCTGATATGGTTTGGCTGTGTCCCCACCCAAATCTCATCTTGCATTTAACTCCCACAATTCCTATGTGTTGTGGGAGGAACCCGGTGGGAGGTGATTGAGTTATGGGGGTGGGTCTTTCCTGGGCTGTTCTGATAGTGAATGAGTCTCACAAGATCTGATGATTTTAAAAACAGGAGTTTTTCTGCACAAGCTCTCTTTGCCTGCTGCCATCCATGTAAGATGTGACTTGTTCCTCCTTGCCTTCCGCCATAATTGTGAGGCCTCCCCAACCATATGGAACTGTGAGTCTAACTGAATCTCTTTCTTTTGTAAATTGCCCAGTCTCGGGTATGTCTTCATTAGCAGTGTGAAAATGAACTAATACAGGACCCCTCTATACTATTTTTGCAATTCCTGTAACTCTCTAGTTATTTCCAAATTCAAAATTTTTAAAAATTTTTTTAAAAAGTAAAAGAATGACAATATATACCATGCAAACATTAATCAAAAAAGCTGGTATAGTTTTATTGAAATTAGACAAGTCTTCACAAAGTATATTTAAAGATAAAAGAGGAGCAATTAAAGACAATAAAAGGCCAATTGAAAAGGTTAATAATCCTAAATGTCCATCATCTAATAACACACTCCAAAATTAACCAAAAGAAATAGACACATCCACAATGACGTTTAGAAACTCATGAAGTCTCTCAGTAACTGACAAACAAGCAAACCATGAACAGCAACACAGATTTGAACTAGACAACCAACAACTATGACTTCATTGACATACAGAGCAGTGCACTTAACAACTGAAAAATACAAATTATTTTCAAATACACAAAGAAAATTTGCTACAAGTTGTCTATATGATGAACCATAAAGCGAGTCTCAACACATTACAAACACTGAAATTTTTATTTTATTTTTTGAGACAGAGTCTCATTCTGTTGCCAGACTGGAGTGCAGTGGTATGATCTCGGCTCACTGCAACCTCTGCCTCCTGGGTTCAAGTGATTCTCCTGTGCCTCAGCCTCCCGCGTAGCTGGGACTACAGGTGCCCGCCACCACACCCAGCTAATTTTTGTACTTTTAGTAGAGACAGGGTTTCACCATGTTGGCCAGGATGGTCTCAATCTCTTGACCTCGTGATCTGCCTGCCTCAGCCTCCCAAAGTGCTGGGATTACAGGCGTGAGCCACTGCACCTGGCCCATTTTTTAAAATTATAAGTATATTCAATGGCCTCATGAAATTCAGATACAAATCAATTACAAAAAAATAACTGCAAAAAACAGGTTGGGCATGGTGATTCATGCCTGTAATCCTAGCACTCTGGGAGGCTGAGGTGGATCACTTAAGCTCAGGAGTTCAAGATCAGCCTGGGCAACATAGCAAGACCTGGTCTCTATTTAAAATGATAATAATTATAAAAAGTTAACTAGAAAAAAATCTCTAACTTTGGAAATCAAGCAACATAGTTCTAAATCAAACATGGATTTAGAGTAGAAATGACAATGGAAATTAGAAAATATTTGGGCCCAGGGACAGTGGCTCACGCCTATAATTCCAACACTAAGGGAGGCCAAGGCAGGTAGATCACTTGAGGTCAGGAGTTTGAGACCAGCCTGCCAACCTGGCGAAACCCCATCTCTACTAAAAATACAAAAATTAGCCGGGGATGCTGGTGCACATCTGTAGTCCCAGCTACTCAGGAGGCTGAGGAAGGAGAATCACTTGAACCCAGAAGGCAGAGGTTGAGGTGAGCCAACATCATACCACTGCACTCCAGCCTGGCAACAGAGCAAGACTCCGTCTCAAGAAAAGAAAAGAAAGAAAAAAGAAAAAGATTTTGAACTTAATGATAATACCTGTCAAAACTTAAATGCACCTATTTTTAGAAAGGAAAAAGGAAGAATATTGGAGACCTGAGCATTCATCTTATGAAGCTAGAAAAAGAAAAGCAAGTTAAAGTCAAACAAAATAAGAGAGAAAATAAAGGGAAGACCAGAAATCAATCAAACAGGAATCAAACACCCTGAGAAGGCCACAGCATCACTTACACAGTATTCCACAGACGGTGCTTAAGCTGAGTTTAACTGCAAGGAAACACAAACAAAACAGAATGTTTCACATTCAACTGATCTTCATTCTTCAAAAATGTCAATGGAATGAAAGATAAACACTAAACTACTACTCCAGATTAAAAGACACTAAAAAAGCATGCCACCTAAATGTGACATGTGACCATACCCAGTACTAGAGAAAATAAGGCTACAAAGGACATTACTGGGATGATAGACAACTTTGAAATATAAACTTAAAGTAGATACAAAGCATTGTATCAATGTTAAATGTCCTGAATTTGATAACTGTACTGAGGTTATATAAGAAAATACCTATTTCTTAGAAAATACACACTGAAGAATTAAGAAGAGGAATGAAGTAATCAACCTAGTCCGAAATGACTCAGAAAAATAATAAGATATAAAAAGAATAATAAAATAAATGTAGCAAAATGTGGGGAAAAATATAGGTGAATCTGAGTAAAAGATATACCAGAGGAATATAGGCCCGTATTCTAACTTTTGGGAAGAAAAAGAAAAACCATTTATAAATGTTGATAGAGCAACCATTATTAATTCTATCATGCATTAGCTATAAAGTCGCTAATTTTCTCTAGCTTTTTTTTTTTTTGAGACAGAGTCTCACTCCATTGCCCAGGATGGAGTGCAGTGGCGCGATCTCGGCTCACTGTAACCTCCACCTCCCAGGTTCAAGTGATTCTCCTGCCTCAGGCTCCCTAGTAGCTGGGATTACAGGAGCTCACAATCTCACCCAGCTAATTTTTGTATTTTTAGTAGAAATGGGGTTTCACCATGTTGTCCAGGCTGGTCTCGAACTCCTGAGCTCAAAGTGATCTGCCCGCCTTAGCCTCCCGAAGTGCTGGGATTACAGGCATGAGCTACCACACCCGGCCTCCAGCTTTTAACCATTAAAACTTCTCGTAAGATAATAATTTGGCTCTCCTTTCTTTTCATATTAGCATTGTTTGGCTTTGATTAATGTACTGATAATCTCCATGATATCATTTAAGGAATATCTCCTTGAGTTTTTATATTAATAAAGCTAATAAGTATATTCGAAGCTAAGCTTATAAGGAACCTCAGCATATAAGGAAATTAGGCAGCAATGGATAACAAACCTGGTACAGAGGAACTTCCAGCCATCACAGACAAACCACTCCAGTCCTCTTTTCCTCTGCATTATCCTGGCTCGTGGTAAGGTGTGGTAATCACTTTCCTCATTCTCAAAGCCTTCTTCAGACATCATTAGTGGCATTTCATCCAAATGCGCAGACTCATCCTCCAGCTGGTACCTAGTTAGGGTAAAAATGGAGTGCTGAGACAGGCCAAGCAGTCTTCTTTACAGTGTGTTTCATTTAGGGACAATATTTCCTCAAATTAGGCTGTCTTCAGCTGAGGGAAAGCATTATAAATAAGACTGCAGAGGCTGCTTTCTTTTGCAAAGGAATAAGTTAGCTAAGGTAAAAAAGCTGCCCAACGAGGCCTGTGCTAACTGAAGAAGTCTCTGTTAACCGTGCTGTGAGCATAATCCTGGAGGCATCTGTGGTGCGGATGGCCAGCCTGACAGCACAACCAATGCTGCTCAACAGCTCCTCACTGCACTTAATCCAGTCAGAAAAAACCAATCTTCTGAAACATGACTATAGCAAAGAATGTTCACTCCAAGTAACATCTAAACACTCTATGTTACACAACTTTAAGTCATCAACCAACATTCTAGAAGTGACTTTCGACAGCATGTAGCTGTCTGTATCTGAAAGGTATCAACATCATCCCTTGGTTTGCTGACAGAGTTTATATCTTTGGGGAATGATGCTATGTCCCATTTACTCTGTTATTCTCTTCACTAAAACGTGCTATTCAATGAAAAAATCTCAACAACCAGCAGACCTTTTAAAGCTCAACAATCCTCTTGATTCCAAGAAACAGGCAGCCTATCATCAAAACTGTTCCTTTTATCCTTCCTCAATCACAAATGTAATTTATCTTTAAAAAATAAAAACTTACCTTTTTGAGAACAATTTGTCAGAAACTATAACGGTGATTCAACAAGTGCTGTCTTACTGAATTTTGCATCAAGTATTTGTGGAGGCATTGTCTCAAGGTAAAAACTGAGAAAGCAGACTCGTGGGTTCCTCTGGGATAAAGGCAGTCATTTATATTGAAATCTTTTTTAACATTCTCTAAATTCCATATAGAAGACAGCTAAAACTAACCAAAACCCACTATTAAAACATAAATAAGGGACAGAGATAGTACCATCCTTAATTGACATATAAGGAGAAAAGTAAGTATTCCAAACCAACAAAGCCAGGTCCAGAGTCCAGTCTGGATCACAGCCAGGCAGCTTAGGGGGAAAACAGGACTGGGGGCCCTGGCAACGGCAGACCATGGATAAAAATTATACCCAGAAAGAGTCTAAGGGCAATAGGTCTGTGATCACAGCACTGGTTACTGGGGGACCTACAGGAGGGTGCATAGGGCCAAGGCAAAAAGCTTGGTTAGTAAGGCATTAATGTTGGGGGCAGAAGTCCACATGGGAAGAAGGATGCATCTCTTGAAAGGCTTGTTGGTGAGGGGAAGGAAAGGAGCAATAAGTGGAAATTAAGAGTTCTTCAGAAACAAAAAATAGGAATCAAACACATAAGCAGGCAATTATAGCACATTCTGCTAAAGTGCTATTTAGAGATAGGTCAGTATTGTGGAAGACTTTTCTTTTCTCAAGAGAATACAGGGAGTCTCAGGAACCCAGTCATGCAGTCCTCACTGCCTAGCAAACTCACAGCACAGTTTTAAGTACCCAGAGAAACAGCACGTTTTAAGTACCCAGAGGCCAAAAGCCATGGGTGATGTGAAGGTACGCGTATGCAGTGGCCAAGTGTACATGTTGTGTACGATGGAATCATATTTCTGATCACGACCTGGCATATTTTCATTCCTAGTAATTCTTCCTCCTTTCAGACCTCCAGTTGATGGGGCTGACATGCACAGTTTCAAGACAAGGGCAGCTTAGCTCCAGGTATCTAAAACAGGCTCTTGAAGTCCAATGCAGAGTTCTTGTCAAAGTGAAGACTCTATCTGCACTGCACACAATATGCAGAGTGCAAACTCCAAACTCCAGAAGAAACCCACCCTTTCTAGCCACAGCCCCAGCAAAGGGGTCTCTTGCAAAGCAGAAAGTTTTTTTCTTTTTTCCTTTTTGTTTCTCCTAGCCCTATTAGGGCTACACTGTAGTCACCTTCTATGAGAGCAAGGGAAACAGGAAGATGGGCTCCTGGAGTCCAAACAGGATGTGGACGTCCCTGGTAGTTCTCTCTTTTCACACAACTTTTCCCTGAGAACTGTCCCAGTCAGGTGGACCTTCACAACAACACGAACAGCTAAAACTCTGAGAGAAAACCCTGACTTTCAGAAAGCATAAAGCTGAGAAAAAACAACCCTGGAAATTGGAGACATGGGATAAACCAGACAGTGGAGAAAGCTGGACGAGGGATGCCCTAATTCTGTATATGAATCAACAGAAGTCCCAGGCTCACCCCCGAGCTGCAAAAATGTGCCCAAACCCAAATAAGCACAGGACAGGCTTTGGGAACTACTCAGGTCCTACACAACAGGCCCTGACAAGCACTGGCGGGGAGCAGATGGCACAGCCAAGGCTTTGCAACTGAACTGACATCACAACCACCACCCACTGGTGGTGAAACAGAACTGGGGGTCTCAACCTACCCAGGTCAATGCACTGCTAAAACAAAACATTCTTCAAAGGATTATGAGACCCAGAGTCCCACAACACAATAGTCAAAATGTCCAGGATACAAGCCAAACTTACTCAACATACAAAGTAACAGGGAAATATGGCCAATAGTCAAGAGAAAGAACAACCAACAAATGCTAATTGCAGTATGAAAAACATATTGAAATTTTAAAACAGCCATTATATCCACGCTCCATGAGATAAAGTTGAACAGTCTTGAAGTGAATAGAAAAACAGAAGTTCTTTTTTTCTTTTTTTTAAAATACTCTACAAGCATCCTAGGGTAGACAGAAATTCTAAGCAGATGGGGGAGGGGGTGTGTGCACACACACCCATGCATACACACTATTTCTCTATATTTATATATGAAAAGGTCTAACATGCATGTCATTAGAATACCAGAAAAGATTGAGGCAGAAAAATATGTGAAGAAAAAAATGGACAAAAGCTCCCCAAATTTGTTGAAATTTACTAATTAAAAAAGCAAACTTAAAACAGGATAAAGTCAAAGATACCTACATAAAGATACATCATAATCAAACTACTAGAAGCAAAGATGAAGGAAAAAATCTTGAAAGCAGCCAGAGAAACACAACTCATTACATACAGAGGAACATTGATTCAAATGCCTGTAGATTTCTCATGAAGAAAAATGGAGGCCAAAGCACAGTGGAACTTGATGTTTGAAGTGCTAAAAGAAAAGAACTGTGAAACCAGAAATCTACATCCAGCAACAATGTCCTTCAAGAATGAAGGCAAAACAAAGATATTCTCAGATGAAAGAAAACTAAGAGAATCTGTCAACAGATCTGTCCTGAAAGAATGCTAAAGAAAGACTCACGATGGAGAAAATGATACCAGAAGGAAACATGGAACTTCTAGAATGAAGGAAGAGTAACAGAAAGTTCTTTAAAATATGTATGACTATTAAAAATAAAACGTATTAAACTGTCAGATTAAATTTTCAACATAAACAGATGTGAATACATATAAGAAGCCTAACAGGGAAGAGTAGGTGACTCTATAGTTTACATGAGGTGGTAAAATACTAACCTTAAGTGGACAGTGAAAAGTTAGCCATATACATCATCAGCCTTAGAGTGGGATTTCCCAACAGAGACACATTAACATTTTGGGCCACAGAATTCTGTTGGGGTGAAGCTGTCCTATGCACATATTTATTCCACAGTGTCCCCAGCCTCTATGCACTAGATGCTAGTAGCAGGGACCACACTCATCCCTTGTTGTGGCTATCAAAAATGTTTCCAGACATTGCCAAACATCCCCTGAAGTGCAAAAATCACTACCTAAAGAAGTACTTTAAATACAATGGTATTTAATATTAAAAGATTAAAAGTAAAAAAAAAATGGAAAAATAAAGTTAATCGCTGCATAATTACATACCAGTCAATAATGGATTGCATATGAAACAGTGGTCCCATAATAAGGAAGCTGAAAAATTCCTAACACCTAGTGACGTCACAGCCATAATAACGTTCATAGTACAATGCATTACTCACATATTTGTGGTGATGCTGGTGTAAACCAAATCTACTGTGCTACCAGTCATTCATATAGAAGTCGAGCATATACACTTATGTACAGTACCTAATACCTGACAATCATAAATAATGACTATGCTATTGGTTTATGTATTTACTATACTGTACCATCATTATTTTAGATCAGACCTTTTCTATTTATTTTTTAAAAAGCTAACTGTAAAACAGCCTCAGACAGGTCCTTCAGGAGGTATCCCAGCAGAAGACATTGTTAACACAGGAGATGACAGCTCCGTGTGTTACTGCCTTCCCAGTGACGTAATGTGGAGGTGGAAGATAGTGATATTGATGATCCTGACCCTGTATAGGCCTAGACTAATATGTGTGTTTTTGTCTCAGTTTTTAACCAAAAAAAAAAAAGGTTTAAGTAAAAATAAATACATTTTTTTAAAAAAGAAAAAAAGCATACAGAATTAGAATATAAAAAAAGAAAATATTTTTGTGCAACAATATCTTCATGTTTTAACCTAAGCGTTATTACAAAAAAGTCAATGTTTTTAAAAATTAAAAAAATTATAAAGTAAAAAAGTTCCAGTAAGCTAAAGATTAATTTACACACTAAGTGTCCTGTACAGGTGTATGATTTTTTATGTTTTATACTGTATTTTACTATGTTCAGTATGCTTAGATACACAGATACACAATTGTGTCACATTTGCCTGCTGTATTCAGTACAGTAACATGCTGCACAGGTTTGTAACCTAGGAGCAACAGGCTATACCATATAGGCTAAATGTGTAGTAGTCGCTATCATCTTGGTCTGTGTGAGTACACTCTAGGATGGTTGCACAACAATGAAACTGCCAAACACATTTCTGGAGTACAAAACTCAGTATCTACAGGAAGTATTTTAAGTATTAATGGTATATAACATTTCTCAGAACATCACATCCCCATCCTTCAACAACACATGACTGTATATAATGCAAACACTAGTCAAAAGAAAGCCAAGTAGCTATATTAATATAAGACAAAGACATCAAAAAAAGAACTGCCTAGCATAGAGGGACATAACACAATAATAAAAGGATCAAATCACCACTAAGATCTAAAAGTCCTAAATATGTATGCACCTATCACCAGAGCTTCAAAACACATACAGCAAAACCGATACAAGTGGAAGGAAACATAGACAAATCCACAATAGCAACTGAAGACTTCAAAACTCTCAGCCCACTGTCACCACTGTTACTCGACATAGTACTGGAAGTCCTAGCTAGAGCTATCGGACAAGACAAACATATAGGGGGAATCCAAATTGCAAAGGAAATAATCAAATTATCTTTGTTTGCTGATGATACGAACTTATATTTGCAAAAACCTAAAGATTCCACAAGAAAACTATTAGAACTGATCAATTCAGTAGTTGCAGGATACAAAATCAACATACAAAAATCAGTAGCATTTCTATATGCCAACAGTAAACACTGCGAAAAAGAAATTTTAAAAGTAATCCCATTTACAATAGCCACACATAAAATTAAATACCTAGGAATTAACTTCACCAAAGAAGTGAAAGATCTCTATGATGAAAACTATAAAACACTGATGAAGGCAATTGAAGAGGACACCAAAAAATGAAAAAATATTCCATGTACATGGATTGAAAAAATCAATATTGTTAAAATGTCCATACTACCCAAAGCAATCTACAGATTCAATGCAATCCCTATCAAAATACCAATGACATTCTTCACAGAAATAGAAAAAACAATCTGAAAATTTATATGAAACTACAAAAGACCCAGGATAGTTACAGCTATCCTAAGCAAAAAGAACAAAACTGGAGGAATGACATTACCTAACTTCAAATTATACCGCAGAGCTATAGTAACCAAAACAGCAAGTTACTGGCATAAAAACAGACACATAGACCAATGGACCAGAATAGAGAACCCAGAAACAAATCCACACATCTATGGTGAACTTGTTTTTGACAAAGGTGCCAAGAACATACACTGGGGAAAAGACAGTCTTTTCAATAAATGGTGCTGGGAAAACTGGATATCCATACGCAGAAGAATGAAAATAGACCCCTATCTCTCACTGTCTACAAAAATCAAATTAAAACACATTAAAGGCTTAAATCTAAGACCTCAAACTATGAAACTATTACAAGAAAATATTGGGGGAAATCTCCAGGACAATGGCCTGGACAATACCCCTCAAGCACAGGCAACTAAAGCAAACATGGACAAACGAGATAGCATCAAGTTAAAAAGTTTCTGCAGAACAAAGGATAAAATCAACAAAGTGAAGAGACAACCCACAGAATGGGGGAAAATATTTGCCTATTTGCCAACTACCCCTTTGACAAGGGATTAATAATCAGAATTTATAAGGAGCTCAAACAACTCTATATGGAAAATTCTAATAATCTAATCAAAAATGGGCAAAAGATCCGAATAGACATTTCTCAAAAGAAGACATACAAATCACAAACAGGCATATGAAAAGGTGTTCGACATCGCTGATCATCAGAGAAATGCAAATCAAAACTACAAACAGAGATCATCTCACCCAAGTTAAAATGGCTTATATCCAAAGGACAACCAGTAACAAATGCTGGCAAGGATGTAGAGAAAAGCGAACCCTTGTACACTGTTGGTGGGAATGTAAATTAGTACAATCACTATGGAGAACAGTTTGGAAGTTCCTAAAAAACTAAAAATTGAGCTACTATATGATCGAACAATCCCACTGCTGGGTATATACCAAAAATAAAGGAAATCAGTGTTATCAAAGAGATACCTGCATTCCTATGTTTGTTGCAGCACTGTTTACAACAGTTAAAATTTGGAAGTAATCTAAGTGTCCATCAACAGATGAATGGATAAAGAAAATGTGGTACATATACACAATGGAGTACTATTCAACAGTAAAAAAGAATGAGATCCAGTCATTTACATCAACATTGATGGAACAAGAGGACATTATTTTAAGTAAAATAAGCCAAGTACAGAAAGATAAATATCACATGTTCTCTTTCACATGTGGGAGCTTAAAGAAGAGTTGGACTCATCGAGATAGAGAGTAGAATGATGCTTATCAGAGACTGGGAAGGGTAGTGGAGAGTGGGGGACAAAGAAGGGGTGGGTAATGGGTATAAAAATACAGTTAGATACAAAGAATAAGATCCAGTGTTCAGAAGCACAACAAGGCAACTATAATTAAGAGTAATTTATTGTGTATTTCAAATAACTAAAAGAATAAAATTGGAAAGTTCCTAACACAAAGAAATGATAAATGCTGGATGTGACGGATATCCCAATTACCCAATTCCATCATTACACATTGTATGCATGTATCAAAACATCATATGTATCCCATAAATGTGTATAACCATTATGTATCCATAATAATGAATAATTAACAATAATTTTTTTTCATAAGACTGGAAGTGAGGGAGAGGTCTTCTTTAGATCACCCAAGATGCTAGGCCCCAAGTAGTGACATCTGGAGGAAAAGCAGCCAATCTCTGAAGGCCTAAAAAGACTGGCCAACTAGCACAGAGACCTTGAAGAGAGCCACAACACAAAGCCAGCTGGGCACGTGCACAGTGGGCCAAGGGGAGCAGGACACCAGAAGCAGCCGAAGAGATGGGCAGGAACAAGGGACACAGTGCAGACCAAGCATCAGGAAGGGGTTTAATTTTAAGTGTAATGGAAGGCTATTGGAAGGTTTTAAACCTGGAATAATTTTTGTTTTCACAAAGGACTTTTTTTTTTATAATTTTTTATTTCCATAGGTTTTTGGGGAACAGGTGGTATTTAGTTACATAAGTTCTTTAGTGGTGATTTGTGAGATTGTGCTGCACCCATCTCCCGAGCAGTATACAATGAATCCAATTTGTAGTGTTTTATCCCTCACCCCTTTCCCAGCCTCTCCCCCTGCATCCCCAAAGTCCACTGCATCATTCTTATGCCATCACAAAGGACTTTTCAAATATGCATATTCAAACAAGAAGAGACCATGTCTTGCTTATCGAATGTAAAAAAGAATTCTTAACATTCAATATGGCCAACAGTCTTGGATAAACAGGCACTCTTAATCACTGGTAAGAGTGGAGAACAATTTGTGAAGATGCACTGAAAGCTTTTATTTCTGTAATGTAAATAAACTTTAACCATGGTTTATCATTATCCCATGGAAATTTAAAATGTGTTCAAGATTTCTCTACAAAGATAACCATCACTGTGCTGTGATGTTGAAAAAGACCAAAGGAAACATGGCAAAAAGCATAGTATCCACGAATAAATAATTGGTGAAATATACCATGGAAAAGAATATTGTCACTAAAAATCATCACAAAGAAGACCTTTGTTGAAAGTAAATGTGTTAGGAGAAATGGCAGTCACTTCTTTTCACCCCTCGTTTAAACACCCTACTCTACCAATCAAAATGTTACTTGCTTTAGTGTCTCCAGATAATCTTTTATACACAACTCCAACCACTATCGACAGCATCACAGAACAACCTCACAACATACAAGTTTCATTATAATTTAGGCAAAAAATTACATGATCTATGAAGTAACAGACTAAAACATTAATAATATTTTCCCTTAAAATGTCATTTTTTTCTTCTCTGTATGAGATCGCTTCTTTTAAAACAGTCAACTAGAAAATGAGTATTTATACAAAATGTGAATAAATTCAAACCACCACATAAATATATTGTAATATAATACACAAAACGAGACTTTTGGTCTTTTTTATTAAGTTATTCAACAGTTACGTCTTATTTTAGTAAAAGTCACAATCTTATCAAGTTTAATGCGGGAAACGCAGCACAACGAGTTCTGAAAGATAAGGAATATAAGCAACATCATGTTTTGTAACCTCAACTCCAGAAATGGAGCCTTTGAACTGGAAAGCAATTTATTCCATTTCCAAGGCAATTTTCCTATTGTATTGAAAATTTTACCTCAGTATTTAAAAACAATAAGATGATGAATAATGGATTTTTTTCAGAGACAGGAAAAGCGCAGAATCTTAAGTGTCTTTGTTGCCTGGTGTCATACACACTTAATTGGTTTGTCACTCAAGAAAAATCAACGTTTCCAGCAATTAACTATAATTCTGGAAACATATTTTTAAAATGAGTAAAAACAATTATGAACAAAGATGACAGAATGGATGATACCAAACCCAAGAGCACTGCCATGCTAAGAAACAAGCACACTTATCTGAACTGCAGCCAAAGGTTTCAAAAAAAAATTAGGAACTCTCAAGTACTGGAAGGCACATAAGTTACACGTATCTAAGTAAAAGTAAATCAATACAATAACTAGCTTAAAACTTACATTTTATCTTAAATATCTAAGCCTTATTGTTTCCATTTTGATGAGAAACACTTCTTAGAAGCCAATTGATATTAAACGAAGAAATAGATTTAAAACATGTCTAATGCTCAAAGCTTCTTTAAAAATAAACACTCCCGCTCTGCCTGCATGTTAACAAAGCAAAAAACTAAGTGCTATAAAGAAATGTGCATATTTCCTTCATCAAATACAACTACAAGGTTCTACCATCATTGGTAAGTCATTACTAAGCAGCAAGCTGCATAAACTAATGAGAAATTGGGACTCTCCCTCCAATAGCAGCAAAGGAGACAAATGATGCTATGGTTGAAATGTTTTTGTCCCCTCCAAATTCACGTGTTGGAAGCTTAATCCTCAATGCAACAGTCTTAGAAGATAGTGCCTAATGGGAAGCATTTAGGTCACAATAGTTCCTCCCTCATGATGCATTAATGCCATCATAAAGAGGGCGTATTGCAATGGGTTCGCTCTCTCCTGCTCTTCTGCCATGTGAGGAAACCACATTCATCCTCTCTTGCCCTCCCATCTTCTCCCACGTGAGGACACACCAAGAAGGCCTCACCAGATGTCAATAGCTTGATCTTGGACTTCCCAGCCTCAAGAAGTGTGAGAAATAAATTTCTGTTCTTTATAAATTATCTAGTCTCAGATATCCTGTTAGAGCAGCACAAAATGGACTAAGACAAAGGGCAAGACGTTAAAATAAATAAATAAGCCAGCAGATAAATGAATAAATAAAATTAAAGGGATGGCTGCCTGAAAAATATGCCTTGACTTTAGTAGCAAAACCCAGGAAAAGGAACATGAAAATAGTCAGTCCCTTGAGCTGAGATGTCATTTCCCCCCATGGGAATCATATATACAATAACCTTGGAGCTAACGATTTCTAAAATGTTCTACAAGAAAACTGAACACCAATTTCTTGAAATAACACTGCTGTACATAAATTGAGAAAAACTTCTGAATTAGAGTTAATGGTACAATATCCAATGTTATATAAATGCGAACCCAAAAATTTGAAGCTATATAGCCAATTAGCTCAGGATACATACTTCAGTTACCTAAAATTGTGATGTTCCCTATTATCAACTCTGTCTTCATGCTAATACTATTAGGTGTTAAAAAAAAAAAAATAAGTAAAACATTTCTATTCTGGTAAGTGTAAATAATTTTTTAAACTTGAGATTATTTTATTTTATACTGTTTTTTTTTTTTTTGAGATAGAGCCTTGCTCTGTCTCCCAGGCTGGAGTGCAGTGGTGCAATCTCAGCTCACTGCAACCTCTGCCTCCCAAGTTCAAACAATTCTTCTGCCTCCGCTTCCTGAGTAGCTGGGATTACAGGCACCTGCCACTATGTCCAGCTAATTTTTACATTTTTAGTACAGGGTTTCACCACCTTGGCCAGGCTGGTCTCAAACTCCTGACCTCAAGTGATCCGCCCACCTTGGACTCCCAAAGTGCCGGGATTACAGGCGTGAGCCACTGCGCCCAGCCTACAGATGGCTTTTAAAGGAAATTCTTATAGACCCCCTAAGAAAATGTCTCTGATTCCAACAAATCTTGGAACTGGACAATTAGATAAACGCTGTCTTAAGAATGAGTACTATGCCTTTAAAAAAAAAAAAAAAGGCTTCTCAATTGTGAACCATCACAGCAAAAGAAGTTTCATTTTTACAACTAGTAAAATATTAGACTATCATAATTATCAAAGTTTTATGATTCATAGAAAATTGTGTATAGACTCTCAGAATGAGAAATCTAGCATTAAAAAAAATTGTGTTGCTTCTACCAAGAAACACTAATATTTTCCCAATAATCAGACAGTAGACATCTGTTCTTAACATTAGCATCTTTCAATGCTAAAACTTGACTATTATAAGATTGCAAATGCCTCTGGGCGGGGCCAATAGTCACACTGCTGGCAAAAGCAAAGAAAAACTAATAATGGACATGGATAAACAAAACAATAATGCTCAATGTCATTTATTCTTCATTCAACTGCAAAGATAAGTTGAATGACACCACTATCACTTAAAACACAAAAAAGGGAAATACCAATTTAACAAATACCTTATTTTCACCCAGATATTAACAATGCGAAGGAAAAATCAATATCTCACATGACTTTGTAGAAAACAGACTTAACAAGTAACTGCATTCCCAGCGAACTATGAGCTACTATGTGTGGTACACATCATTTTGTTTACTTAATGACATATGAAAACAGTAACATCCTCATCCTCCATGATAATAAAGGCAACGTGCTACTGAATTTTTTAATCTTCCTTAACCATATGATATGGTTTGGATGTGTGTCCCCTGCAAATTTCATGTTGAAATGTGATCCCCAATGTCAGAGGTGGGGCCTAGTGGGAGATACTGAATCATGCGGTAGGGGGTGGTCCTCTCATGAGTCCCCATGGTGATTGATAAGTGTGTTCTCACTCAGTTCACGTGAGATCTGGTTGTCTCTAAGAGTCTGGGACCTCCCATTCTCTCTCTTGCTCCCTTTTGTCATGTGACATGCTGGCTCTCCACAATACCTTCCACCATGATTGTATACTGCCTGAGGCCTCACCAGAAGCAGATGCCAGCACCATGCTTCCTTAAAAGCTTACAGAAGCACGAGCCAATTAAACCTCTTTTTTTTTTTTTGTAAATTACCCAGCCTCAAGTATTATATTTCTTTATAGCAATGCAAGAATGGACTAACATCATACTCAAATCACATCTAATTCTTCCCTTGGAAATTTTTATAAAATATAAGCCCAATCATGAAAATTTTTATACAAGTTTTAACAACTAACCAACGTTATCTTTTAAATATACTGTATCCTAAAATAGTATGATTATAATGAAATAAAAATAATTCCACTTAAAGGAAAACCTGAGAACTTTTAAAATACAATAACTACAATTCTTTATACATAAGAGCAAAATGTAATTTTCATATGGTCAAGGAGGCTTTCAAAGCTCACAAAGGGATGTAAAGCTCATATGAAAGCTGTTTTTCTAATAACTATTTAGTTTTCAACTGCCAATGTGGATATCTAGGCTACATAACGTAAAATTCTGTTTCTGGTAAATTAAGACAATATGCTTACTTTTTTTTTTTTTTAACTTTTATTCTATTATATAGCACACACTTCCCAAAATTTAAATTGGGAAGTGAATTAAGTTTATAACAAAATTGTCATGTTCTAATATTTGTTTTGGGAAATGTGTGCCATTCTGAAATTAGTGACTTGTTATAAATAGTTAAAATGGTAACTTTTAAGTTACCTATATTTTACTACAGTGAAAAAATTCTACAGATATGGAGGTTGGGGGATAGGTGGAATGGATGGGAGGGTGGTAGGAAAATGATAGGGGTACTCATACCCGGGGTACCCAACAGGGTACGAGGTTTCTTTTGGACACGATGAACACGTTCAAACGTTGACTTTGGTGACAGTTACACTTATCTATGAATATTCTAAAAAAAAAAAAAAACTGAGCCAGGCGCAGTGGCTCACACCTGTAATCCCAGCAATTTGGGAGGCCGAGGCGGGTGGATCATGAAGTCCGGAGATCAAAACCATCCTGGCCAACATGGTGAAACCCTGTCTCTACTAAAACAAAAAAAAATTAGCCGGGCATGGTGGCACATGCCTGTAGTCCCAGCTACTTGGGAGGCTAAGGTAGGGGAATCGCTTGAAGCCGGGAGAGGTTACAGTGAGCCAAGATGGCACCACTGCACTCCAGCCTAGCAACAGAGAAAGACTCCCTCTCAAAAAAAAAAAAAGAAGATGGTCAATAGGAACAGCTCTGGTCTGCAGCTCCCAATGAGATCAAGGCAGAAGGCAAGTTATTTCTGCATTTCCAACTGAGGTACCCAGCTCATCTCACTGGGACTGGTCAGACAGTGGGTGCAGCCCAAGGAGGGCAAGCTGAAGCAAAGTGGGGTGTCGCCTCACCCAGGAAGCGCAAGGAGTCAGGCAAACTTCCCCATCCCTAGCCAAGGGAAGCCCTGAGGGACTGTGCTGTGAGGAACAGTGCATTTTGGCCCAGATACTATGCACTTCCCATGGTCTTCTCAATCCGCAGACCAGGAGATTCCTTTCGATACCTACACCACCAGGGCCCTGCATTTCAAGCACAAAGCTGGGTGGCCGTTTGGGCAGACACCGGGCTAGCTGCAGGAGGTCTTTTTTCATACCCCAGTGGCGCCTGGAATGCCAATAAGACAGAACTGTTCGCTCTTCTGGAAAGGGGGCTGAAGCCAGGGAGCCAAGTGGTCTACCTCAGCGGATCCCACCCCCACGGAGCCCAGCGAGCTAAGATTCACTGGCTTGAAATGCTCGCTGCCAGCACAGCAGTCTTAAGTCAACCTGGGATGCCCGAGCTTGGTGGGGCAAGGGGCGTCTGCCATTACTGAGGCTTGAGTAGGTGGTTTTCCCCTCGCAGTGTAAACAAAGCCGCTGGGAAGTTTGAACTAGGCAGAGCCCACCACACCTTGGCAAAGCCACTGTAGCTAGACTGCCTCTCTAGATTCCTCCTCTCTGGGAAGGGCATCTCTGAAAGAAAGGCAGCTGCCCCAGTCAGGGGCTTATAGATAAAACTCCCATCTTCCTGGGACAGAGCACCTGGGGGAAGGGCAGGCTGTGGGCACAGCCTCAGCAGACTTAAATGTTCCTGACTGCCAACTCTGAAGAGAGCTGTGTATCTCCCAGCACAGCGCTTGAGCTCTGCTAAGGGACAGACTGCCTCCTCAAGTGGATCCCTGACTGCCATGTATCCTGACTGGGAGACACCTCCTAGCAGGGGTCAACAGACACCTCATACAGGAGAGCTCTGGCTGGCATCCGACAGGTGCCCCTCTGGGACGAAGCTCCCAGAGGAAAAAACAGGCAGCAATCTTTGCTGTTCTGCAACCTCCGCTGGTGAAACCCAGGTAAACAGGATCCAGAGTGGATCTCCAGCAAACTCCAGCAGACCTGCAACAGATTGGCCTGACTGCTAGAAGTAAAACTAACAAACAAAGGAATTGCATCAACATCAACAAAAAGGACATCCACACAAAAACTCCATCCGAAGGTCACCAGCATCAAAGACCAAAGGTAGATAAATCCACGAAGATAAGGAAAAACCAGCACAAAAAGGCTGATAATTCCTAAAACCAGAACGCCTCTTCTCCTCCAAAGGATCACAACTCCTCACCTGCAAGAGAACAAAACTGGACGGAGAAGGAGTTTGACGAATTGACAAAAGTAGACTTCAGAAGGTGGGTAATAACAAACTCCTCCGAGCTAAAGGAGCATGTTCTAACCCAATGCAAGGAAGCTAAGAACCTTGAAAAAAAGTTAGAGGAATTGCTAACTAGAATAACCAGTTTAGAGAAGAACATAAATTACCTGATGGAGCTGAAAAACACAGCACGAGAACTTCATGAAGCATACACAAGTATCAATAGCCAAACCAAGTGGAAGAAAGGATATCAGAGATCGAAGATCAATTCAATGAAATAAAGCGTGAAGACAAGATTAGAGAAAAATGAATGAAAAGGAATGAACAAAGCCTCCAAGAAACATGGGACTATGTGAAAAGACCAAACCTACATTTGATTGGTGTATCTGAAAGTGACGGGGAGAATAGAACCAAGTTGGAAAACACTCTGCAAGATATTATCCAGGAGAACTTCCCCAACCTAGCAAGACAGGCCAACATTCAAATTCAGGAAATACAGAGAACACCACAAAGATACTCCTTGAGAAGAGCAACCCCAAGACACATAATCGTCAGATTCATCAAGGTTGAAATGAAGGAAAAAATGTTAAGGGCAGCCAGAGAGAAAGGTCAGGTTACCCACAAAGGGAAGCCCATCAGACTAACAGCAGATCTCTCTGCAGAAAGCCTACAAGCCAGAAGAGAGTGAGGTCCAATATTCAACATTCTTAAAGAAAAGAATTTTCAACCCAGAATTGTATAACCAGCCAAACTAAACTGAAGGAGATAGAGACACAAAAAACCCTTCAAAGAAAAGGGTTTGAAGGGTTTTACGTGTCTCTATCTCCTTCAGTTTAGTTTGGCTGGATATAATGAATATCCAAGAGCTGGTTTTTTGAAAAGATTAACTGAATAGATAGACCACTAGCCAGACTAATAAAGAAGTAAAGAGAGAAGAATCAAATAGACACAATAAAAAATGACAAAGGTGATATCACCACTGATCCCAGAGAAATACAAACTACCATCAGAGAATACTATAAACACCTCTATGCAAATAAACTAGAAAACCTAGAAGAAATTCCTGGACACATCCACCCTCCCAAGACTAAACCAGGAAGAAGTCGAATCCCTGAATAGACCAATAACAAGTTCTGAAACTGAGACAGTAATTAATAGCCTACCAACCAAAAAAAGCCCACGACCAGCTGGATTCACAGCCAAATTCTACCAGAAGTACAAAGAGGAACTGGTACCATTCCTTCTGAAACTATTCCAAACAACAGAAAAAGAGGGACTCCTCCCTAACTCATTTTATGAGGCCAGCATCATCCTGATAACAAAACCTGGGAGAGACACAATAAAAAAAGAAAATTTCAGGCCAATATCCCTGATGAACATCAATGTGAAAATCCTCAATAAAATACTGGCAAACCGAATCCAGCAGCACATCAAAAAGCTTATCCACCACGATCAAGTCAGCTTCATCCCTGGGATGCAAGGCTGGTTCAACATACACAAATCAATAAATGTAATCCATCACATAAACAGAACCAATGACAAAAACCACATGATTATCTCAATAGATGCAGAAAAGGCCTTCGATAAAATTCAACACCCCTTCATGCTGAAAACTCTCAATAAAGTAGGTATTGATGGAATGTATCTCAAAATAATAAGGGCTATTTATGACAAACCCACAGCCAATATCATACTGAATGGGCAAAAGCTGGAAGCATTCCCTTTGAAAACCAGCACAAGACAAGGATGCCCTCTCTCACCACTCCTATTCAACATAGTATTGGAAGTCCTGGACAGGGCAATCAGGCAAGAGAAAGAAATAAAGGGTATTCAAATAGGGAAAGAGGAAGTCAAATTGTCTCTCTTTGCGGATTACATGATTGTATACTTAGAAAACCCAAAATCTCCTTAAGCTGATAAGCAACTTAGCAAAGTCTCAGGATACAAAATCAACGTGCAAAAATCACAGGCATTCCTATACACCAATAATAGACAAAGAGCCAAATCATGAGTGAATTTCCATTCACAACTGCTACAAAGAGAATAAAATAACTAGGAATACAACTTATAAGGGTGTGAAGGACTTCCTCAAGGAGAACTACAAACCACTGCTCAAGGAAATAAGAGAGGACACAAAGAAATGGAAAAACATTCCATGCTCATGGATAGGAAGAATCAATATTGTGAAAATGGCCATACTGCCCAAAGTAATTTACAGATTCAATGCTATCCCCATCAAGCTAACACTGACTTTCTTCACAGAATTAGAAAAAAACTACTTTAAACTTCATATGGAACCAAAAAAAGAGCCCACATAGCCAAGACAATCCTAAGCAAAAAGAGCAAAGCTGGAGGCACCATGCTATCTGACTTCAAACTATACTACAAGGCTACAGTAATCAAAACAGTATGGTACTGGTACCAAAACACATATATAGACCAATGTTAACAGAAAAGAGGCCTCAGAAATAACGTCGCACATCGAAAACCATCTGATCTTTAACAAACCTGACAAAAACAAGCAATGGGGAAAGGATTCCCTATTTAATAAATGGTGTTGGGAAAACTGGCTAGCCATATGCAGAAAACTGAAACTGGACCCCTTCCTTACAACTTACATGAAAATTAACTCAAAGTGGCTTAAAGACGTAAATGTAAGACCTAAAACTATAAAAACCCTAGAAGAAAACCTAGGCAATACCATTCAGGACATAGGCATGGGCAAAGACTTCATGACTAAAACACCAAAAGCAATGGCAACAAAAGCCAAAATTGACAAATGGAATCTAATTAAACTAAAGAGCTCCTGCACAGCAAAAGAAACTACCATCAGAGTGAACAGGCAACCTACAGAATGGGAGAAAATTTTTGCAATCTATCCATCTGACAAAGGGCTAATATGTAGAATCTACAAGGAACTTAAATTTACAAGAAAAACACAAACCAATCCCATCAAAAAGCAGGCAAACGATATGAACAGACACTTTTCAAATGAAGACATTTATGCGGCCAACAAACATATGAAGAAAAGCTCATCAGAGAAATGCAAATCAAAACCACAATGAGATACTATCTCACGCCAGTTAGAATGGTAATCACTAAAAAATCAGGAAACAACAGATGCTGGAGAGGATGTGGAGAAATAGGAACGCTTTTATACTGTTGGTGGGAGTGTAAATTAGTTCAACCATTGTGGAAGACAGTGTAGCAATTCCTCAAGGATCTAGAACCAGAAATACCCTCTGACCCAGCAATCCCATTACTGGGTATATACCCAAAGGATTATAAATCATTCTACTATAAAGACACATGCACATGTATGTTTATTGCAGCACTACTCACAATAGCAAAGACTTGGAACCAACCCAAATGCCCATCAATGACAGACTGGATAAAGAAAATGTGGCACAAACACACCATGGAATACTATGCAGCCATAAAAAAGGATGAGTTCACGTCCTTTGCGTGGACATGGATGAAGCTGGAAACTATCATTCTCAGCAAACTAACACAAGAACAGAAAACCAAACACCGCATGTTCTCACTCATAAATGGGAGTTGAACAATGAGAACACATGGACACAGGGAGGGGAACAACACACACTGGGGCCTGTCAGGGTGTGGGGGGCTAAGTGAAGGATAACAATAGGAGAAATACCTAATGTAGATGATGGGTTGATGGGTGCAGCAAACCACCACAGCATGTGTATACCTATGCAACAAACCTGCACATTCTGCACAAGTATCCCAGAACTTAAAGCATAAAAAAAAAAAAACTGAACTATACACTTTAAGTGGGTAACTTGTATGTATGTAAACTGTATCAAAAAAGCTGTTAAAAATGAGTAAATGAAGCAATTTTAAAATAAAAAAGAGTAAATAAAAAGAAGAAAAAAGAAAAAATGTAAACTGCTCCTTCCTTCCAGTTCTAGACCAAGATGGAGTAGATGTGCTACTCCCTATTCTTCCCACTAAACACAGATAAAAACCCTGGACATTATACATCAAAACGTGGAGAGAAGAGGGCAGACCAGCAAGGTCCTTGGACCCAGAGAACAAGACAACAGTGAGTTTCCAGTATTTCCTTTTGGTCTCATGCCCATGTTGTGTACTAGAGAGTTAGCAACCAGAAAAGTAACAGACACAGACCAAAAAAGTCCCCAAGAAAAGTCTGGTCTCTCTAGCCAAAGGACTAGGAAAAGGGCAGCCTAGCAGAGCGAAAAATTTTTGACAGTAATTGCTATATCCCATCCAAAGATGACAGAAAAAGCAAATAGCCTCACCTACATTGAACAGCAAAGAGTGCATGAAGCCTGGACTCCCACACTCCCCAGCTGTAGGAAGATACTCTCCCCATTGCCCAGGTGGTGTCAGGGCAGACCAAGTCAGGAGTGGGGACATCCATCCAAGCCTGGCAGTCGTTGTAGGGTATGTGCACAAGGGTGCCAGATGCTCGTCCCTGTTAAAGTTTCAAAAAATTTAGTTTAAAGATCGAACTGGCTTTTATTAGCAAATCAGGCAGTATTGCATCTATGAAATAGAAAGATACTCAGATATGCTGAGCAGCAGAGGTAAGTAAACTTCACAGCCAGAGAGGGCTGCAGAAAGCAGATACAAGGAACAAAATACAGACTGGGCATTTCAAAGTTACCTTCCTTACAGGGTAAAGTAGAGAGGACTCTCTTATGCTGGCTCAGTTTGGCCCCCTTATGATTGGTTGCTGTGAATCTCTTGTTTTTGAGGAAATTGGCCTGTTTTTAATTTAGTTTGATTGTGGCACCTAGCACAAGTGACTCCATTCTGGTTTGTTCTGGTCTGCTTGGCCTGGTGCAGGAGCTTAGTCTGAAATAATGGCCTCTGGTACATTTTATTTAACATCTCCAAATGGCAGTAATAAAGCACTCCTGCCCATCTCTATAACGTCAGAGGAGGCCTAGTGAAAAGTGGTAAATCTAACCACCTTCTAAAAGGTAACACCACCCACGCAATGTCAGTGGAGGCCACAGGCCTGCAGTAACCAGGCACTCCTTCCCTTCCCTTCCCAGCCAAGGTGTTGCTAGCAGAGACCACTGGGGAGCCGGTAGTCACATGGTACCTTCCCTTCCCAGATGTCAAAGGGGGCTGTGAAGGGAATCTGGCTCTTCAGCACCTTCTGGCAGTAACCCCCACATTCCACTCCCACCACCACCAGGCCTGATAAGCAGAAGATTTAAATAAGGTCCCAAATCTCATAACATAATACCCAAAATGTCTAGGCTATACTGGAAAATCACTCATTATCCCCAAAACCAGAAAAATTTCAACTCAAATGAGAAAAGAGAATCAATAGATGTCAACATCAAAACAACACAGATACTGAAATTATCTAATGAGGATTTTTAAACACGTGTCATAAAAATGTCTCAATGGACAATTATGAACAGACTTGAAACAAATGAAAAAAATATAAAGTCTCAGAAGAGACACTGCTAGTATGAAGAAGAATCAACTGGAAATTTTGAAACTAAAAATCTTAATGGATGGGCTCAACAGTAAAACCAAAAAAACGGGGAAAAAAAATCAGTGAACTTTTAAGACAAACCAACAGAAACTGCCCAATATGAACAGGACATGGACTTAGAAAAAATGAGCAGAAACTCAGGACCCTATGGTACAAGAAAAGATTTCACAAGATGTCACCAGGGTAAAAGAAGAAATGGAGAGTAGAGCTCAAAAAGCACTCAAAGAATGGCTGCAAACTTCTCAGATTTGACAAAAGATACAAACTTATAGACTTAGGATACTAAGCAAACCCTAAACAGGGTAATCCTAAAGAAATCCATACCAAGACCCAGAATAGTCAAACGACTAAAAACTAAAGCCTTAAAAAAATGCTTGAAAGTAGTAAGAGAAAAGTGACACCTATCTCAAAAGGAAAAACAACTCAAATGATATCAGATTTCTCATCAGAAAGCACGGAGACCAGAAAGAAGTGGCATAACATTTTTCAAGTTCTGAAAGAAAAGAACTGTCAACTCCAAATTCCGTATCTGGTGAAATTATCCTTCAGGAATGAAGGAGAAATACAGCCATCTTCAGATGAGGGAAAACGAAGAGAATTTGTTTCCAGTAGACTTACCCTAAAAGAATAGTTAGAGAATTATTGAAACAGAACAAAAATAAGAAACTGTGGACTATCAGGAAATAAGAAAACAGAAAGGGCAGAAAGGGTAGGTCAATATAATAGGCTTTCCTTTGCCTCTTGAATATTTTAGATTGTTTGAGAGAAAGCAAAAATTGTAACACTGTCTGATATAGGGTTCTAATTGTATATAAGGGAAATATTTATATACTTTTACATATGTAAAATCTACATGCACTTTTACATGAGTATTATATTACCAATGGGAGGATAAAGGGATTTAAAGAGGTAAAGCTCTTACACTTTACCCAACAACTGTTAAAATACCAACAACAGTACACTTCAATGAGTTATGTATTTGTAATGTAATTCCTAGAGCTAGCACTAAGTAATATCTACACAAAGAAATACACTGAAGAACGCTATAGATAAATCAAACTGGAATTCTAAAAAATGTTGAAGCATAACCTGTAAGGCAGGAAAAAGAAAACAGAGAAACAAAAACAGAAAGCAAAAAAATAAAATGGCATATCAAACATTACGCTGAACATAAACCTTCTAAATATATCAATCAAAAAACACACAATGGTGGTGGGTAAAAAAAAAACGAACCAACCGTATGACAACTACCAGAAAATCACTTCAAATATAAGTGACTTGAGAGAGAAAGGATGGAAAATTATATACCATGCAAACATTAATTGAAGGAAAGCAGAGGTGGCTATATTAGTGTCAGATAAAGATTTCAGAGCAGAAAAATTACCAGAGACACATGGGTGAACTACATAATGATAAAAGTGTCAATCCATCAAGAACACACAGGAATCTCAAATGTGTATGCATCAAACAACAGACCTGCAAAATATGTGAAACAACAATTGATAAAACTCTAAAAAGAGGCAGGGTGCACTGGCTCATGCTTGTAATCCCAGCGCTTTGGAAGGCCAATAGAAAGCGATCACTGAGCCCAGGAGTTCAAGTCCAGTGCAACCCCATCTCTACCAAAAAAAATTAAAAAATTAGTTGGGCATGTTGGCGTGTGCCTACTATCCCAGCTACTCTGGAGGTAAAGCAGGAGGATGGCTTGAGCTCAGAAGGTCGAGGCTGTAGTGAGCCATGATCATGCCACTGCACTCCAGCCTGGGTAACAGACTGAGACCATGTCTCAAAAAAAAAAAAACTCTGGGCCTGGGGCAGTGGCTCACGCCTGTAATCCCAGCACTTTGGGAGGCCGAGACGGGCGGATCATGAGGTCAGGAGATCGAGACCATCCCGGCTAACACGGTGAAACCCCGTCTCTACTGAAAATACAAAAAAATTAGCCAGGCGTGGTGGTGGGCGCCTGTAGTCCCACCTACTCGAGAGGCTGAGGCAGGAGAATGGCGTGAACCTGGGAGGCAGAGCTTGCAGTGAGCCAAGATTGCACCACTGCACTCCAGCCTGGGGGACAGAGCAAGACTCCATCTCAAAAAAAAAAAAAAAAAAAACTCTAAAGAGAATAAACAAAGTCACAAGGGAAGATGAACTCAACAGCAACATTAACTAAAAGGTAATAATCAACATTTAATAGCAAAATAAATGTTCTTTTCAAAAGCCAGAGACTACTTACCAACATACAGGTAGAGTCACAATATCTTACTGTAAGCCTTGTAAAAGCACCACTTAACTTTATAAACTATGTGTATGTTACCACGATAAAATAAAACCCAACTTCAGAAAATAATGTAGAAGCACAACTTCTGGTCCAGACAAAATGCCACAGACCCATTTCTCTGCTCTTCCCCAGTTAAGTCCAACTATAAACCCTGGTAATTAAGCAAGAGCCAATGAAAGGAGAGTTCTGGAAGAAGGTAAGAAGGCAGCAGTGACTTCCTGAGACTCCCCTCTCCCACCAAGGGATACTGGGGCCTGAGACTCCCTTCTCCCATCAGGGGATACCGGGGCATCTGGGCAGTAGCAGTAAGGGGAACTTGCCACTACAAGCTGCTGGCCCAGGAAGGCTCTGTGCCCCTCATGTCCGAGACTGCTCTCTCTCATTAGGGAGAGCCAGGCAGCACCGACAGGTGCAACCCCAACCACATAAGGGGCCCGGTCCAGAAAACCTTTTTATCCATAACCTAAGACCAAGCTTGCTCCAAGACATCAGAGCATCGAGGTGGCACCAGCAAGAGGGATTCTGCCACAGGAACCCTTTTACCATGGTGGTGCTAAGACTCCTCTTCTCCAACCCAGACACACCAGGACAGCCACTGGGTCCATATGGATGGGATACAGCCACAGCCAGGGCCCAGCCAAAGAAGCCTCTTCATCCCCATGGGTAGGACACTTCCATCTTTCAGTAAGAGACGCCAGGCCTAGGAAAATCCACCTTTCCCTCTCACGCAGCACCAACAGAGACCAGGAAGAGCCCCAGTGATACCACATAAACCAAGCAGACCAAAGATCACAGCACAAAGGCTCTGGGAATTAAAATGTCATTTAGAACCACAGCCCACAAATGTAGTCCAGGACCTATGTGCTGAATCTAAACAGGGTGGCTGCACGCTAAAATAAAAGATGTAAATAGAACCCAAATTCTCCTAATATACAAAATACCCAAGAGACAGTCGAAAACCATCTGTCAAACCAAGAGCCAGAACATTCACAATCTGAATTAGAAAAGGCAATCACATGACACCGACGCTGAGCTAACTCAGATACTGGCATTAATTATATGACAACCATTTTAAAGCAGCAGACATAAAAATGCTTCCACAATCAAATATTATCTTGAAACAAACAGAAATTATAAAACTGAGAAATACAATAACAGAAATAAAACCTCACTGGATGAGATTGAGAATAGAGTGGAGATAACAGAGTAAGGAATTAGGGAACTTGAGAAGAGATTAATAGAATTTACACAATCTGAACAACACAGAGAAAAGAAACAGGGAAAAAGCCTAAGGGAATTATGAAACACCAACATAAGATCCAACTTTCTTAACACTGGAAATCCAAATGGAGAGAAGAGAGTGGGAGCAACTCTCCATTATTTCAACAACAACAAAGAATAGTTGAAATAATGGCTAAAAACTTCCTAAATTTAGTCGAAGACCAAAAAAAAAAAAAAAAAAAAAAAAAAAACCAAACATGAAATCCAAAGAAATCCATGACAAGACACATCATAATTAAACTTCTGAAAACTAAAGACAAAGTAAAAACTTGAAAGCAGCCAGAGAGAAATGACACATTATCTATAGGGGAACATCAATCTGAGTGACAGCAGCATCCTAATCAGAAACCACGGACTCAAGAAGGAAGCAGCACAAGATTTTTCAAGTGCTAAGAAAAGAATGGCAGGCTAGCAGCCATGGCTCACGCCTTAATCCTAACACTCTGGGAGAATGACACAGGAGGATCACTTGAGACCAGCTGGGCAATATAGCAAGATGCTGTCTCTTCAAAAAAAATTTTTTTAATTAGCCAGGCATGGTCGTATGTGCCTATAGTCCCAGCTACATGGGTGGATTGCCTGGACCCAACAGGTCAAGGCTGTAATGAGCTACGATCACATCACTAACTCCAGCCTGGACAACAGAGCGAGACCCTGTCTCAAAAAAAAAAAAGGAAGAACAATAGAAAAAGGGGAAATATGGGTACGTGGTATGTGCAATACACTATCCTTATCATCATGAGTTTTATAAACCATATTTGATGACTGACACAAAAACTGTAACACCATCTGATACCCAGGACATGATATTTAAAGTGAGGACCTAAGTGAAAGAAGGGTTTCCACACTTGACTAGAAGTGGTGAAATACAGCAATACACCATGGTGATAAGTCACATTTGTATATTGTAATACCCAGAGCAAGCACTGTGAAAACTATACAAACACCTAATCTCAAACACACTATACGGATACCAAAAAAGTGTCCAAGTAACCCAAAAAGTGGCAAAAAAAAAAAAAAAAGAAAAAAGAAACAGGAATCAGAATGAGAATCAGAAGAAACAGAACACAGATAATAAATGGCACACTTATATTCTAACGTATCAGTAATTATCGTAAATGTAAATGGTGTAAATATGCCAATCAAAAGAGAATGGCATAGTCAATAAAAAATATGATCATAAGATCCAACAAGAAACTCACTTCAAATTCAACATAGGTAAGTTGAAAGCTAATACCATGCAAACATTAATAAAAAAAAAGCATAAATGGCGACATCAATATCTAATAAAGATTTTAGAGCAAAGAAAATTACCAGAGACAGAGGAACATTAACAATGAAAGGACAATCCACCAAGAAGACAAAAAATCTTGAATGTGTGTGCACCACATGACAGTGCTTCAAAGTACGAGGCAAAAACGGATTCAATCTGTGATGGAAACCTATTTTGAAACAGGTGGCACATTTCCAAAAAACGAATTCCTAAAATTAAACAGATTTACTAACACAATTACTGTTATAGGTAACACCAGAACCCACTTCCAACCAAGCACTGAAAAAAGGGCACCTTACACATGTTCTACTGTAATCCCCAGTAATCCCGTAAGAAAAAATATTATCCAGCATTTTACAGATGAGGGACCATGGCTGGAGTTTAAATAAGTTACCCAAGAGTAAACCGCTAGTAGGTAAATCAACACTCAAATCAGCGTTATAACATTCCAGTATGTACTTTGAGCTATATGTTATAGTCTCTCAAATGGCCGAAAACAAAAATTATTCAAAAACTCAAATTCTGAAGGAACTACATATTGAGTGAAATTATGTTTTCGACAATTCCTCTGGAATAAAACTTCAAAAACTATAAGAAGCAACACTTACTTTTTAAAATTTTCTTTTCTTTGAATGAGAAATAAGTTAAATAAGAGCTAAATCCAATCTCGGGTATGAAAGGTCTGTACATTAATTCTGCTGCTAACCTGTGACCCCACTAAACAAGTTAACCGTTCTCAATACCCCATTTCTCTTTCCTAAAAGCAAAATTACTTGACGACAAAAAGCACTTTGTATATATATGTTTAAATAAAAAGTGTGCCTAGCAAAGATATCGAAATGTCGAAGTCATTTCAATAAGGAGTGTGTTTTTAACAATGCAATTAAAAGTTGCATCCGTCACCTTCACAATTCACAGGGCTACACAAACAAGTTTCGGAGACTTTGAATTATCCGAGAAGTTAGCACTTTTGATCCCCGTTTACTTTAGGAGAGCAGCCACCCCTCAACACTGGACCGCGGTTCTCTGCTCCCGTTCTGGCTCCTGCGCTCGGCCCAGGCGTCCCGGGGATGCAGCCGCTCGCCCCGGCAGTTGCCCGCGGCCCTCACCACCGGCGGACGCCACAGCTGCGGCGCGCCCAGAACGCAGAGGACTCCCGGCTCCCGGCGCACAGATGGGACGCGCCGGTAGCGACCCCAGACCCTCCCGGCTCCGGGTTCCTGCGGTGGGCTGGGGGCCCCAGGGAGCGTCGGCGGGGGACGGGCGCCAGTGCCGCCTCGGTTACCTGCTGTGCCGGTCGGCTCCCGGCCTGGGCCCCGCGGCGCTGTAGTAGGCCGCGCGTTTGCGGTTGGCTGCGGCCGCCGCGGCGCTACGCACCGGGTAAAGCGGGATCTGGTCCGCCATGTTCCGACCGCCCCTTTCCCGCCCCTCCCGCTTTCCCCTCAATTCACCACCTTTTCCCCGCCCTCTCCCCTCAGCGCCAACCCCGGCTGAGGCACCGCCCGCGGACATTCCCCGCCTCCGCCAAGCGGCGAGGTCCGATGACGTCACGAGCGGCGGCGCCGCGGAAGGCGTGGCGTCCCTAGGCCCCGCCCTCTTTTGGGCGTCGGCGCACGATGACGTACCCAGGGTGGCAAAAGCGCGGCGCGGTAGGCGGTGGAGTCCGGGCGATGACGTCACGAGTGGCTAAGGCTGGGACGGGGGGGCGTCGCGTTCCGAGGCCCCGCCCCCGCCGCGTGACGGGTCCGATGACGTCACCGATCGGCGGGGTGGGGCGCGCGTGCGCCACCACCGGCTGGCCTTCCGGGAGCGCGCGAGGACCTGCACGTGGGTCGTGGTTCGACCCGGCGTGCTCTGGTCCGCGGGTGGAAGGGCCTCGCAGCTGTCTCCTGGAAGCTCTGCCGGGGACACGCGTGGGCGCGCGCGGCCTCCTTAGCGGTCCAGAGCCTGCGCTGTCAGTAGTGCGCGCGCCCCATGGCTGTGTGGGGCCCCACGCGCCCTCCTCGCCGCGCGGCTTCTTGCTGCCGCCCCGCACTTCTCCACCCTGCCTTCGGTGCCCGCTGCCTGCCCGCGCCCTTGGAACCGCTGGTGTCTGTGCGTTCACAGGCAGGGTCGTGTTACGAGGCCCGGGCCCCCAAAGCACCGCGACCCCAGGCGCGCCCACCGCGCCGGGCTGAATTTCCGAGATGTTCTTGTCCTGCTTCGTCACTGCCGCTTTCCTCCTTTCTCTGGTTCTTGGTCTTTAGCTTGAGTCCACATCCCCCACCTCTAGGCCCACAGCCTGCTGAAAAGTCCTATAGGCGACTCTCAGAAACGAGGTTTACACCCTCAGTCTACACAAGAAAGCAAAACGATATTGAATAAACGAATACACGGCTTTGATTGGGTTTGTTTCATTTCCTGTCCCGAGGACAGCTCCCTTCCACCTCCATCACCCGCTGCACCTGGAAGCCGGCAAACTGATGCACCGCTTACCTCGCGTATTTCTGATTTACTCACTTGTGTTTTTTTAACCAATGTTTTTCTGATATTCCATTTTCATGACATATAAATTTTGTCTAGGTGTCTGAAACACTGTTCAACATGAACTTATAAATGCCTTTCTTTTCTGTTTTTTGGAGATGGGGTCTCTGTCACCCAGGCTGGAGTGTAATGTTTTGATCACGGCTCACTACAGCTTCCACCTCTCAAGGTTCAGGTGATCCTCCCCCATCTGCATGTATTACTTTTTCATTATAAAAAATGGTCTTTATGAATATGAATATTCTTAATTTGTTGCTGCCACTCTGATTGCCAGTTTGCTTCTCAGCTGCTTTTCATGTAGCTTGAATACATGCCACTCCACAGACACTAACTACTTTCAAAAGACACCAATGGCCTCCTAATTGACAAGGGACTTCACCCATCATTTCTCTACCTCACTCTCAGCCGCTGACACTGTTCACACCATCTCTCACCCACATTCAACAACTGATATTGATAACACCATCTCATTCTCACAGCACTGGCACTGTAACACCATCTCCTCACCCTCACTCAACACCTGACAGTGATAACACTGTCTCCTTACCCTCACTCAACTACTGACAGTGACAACAGCATCTTCTCACCCTCACTCAACTACTGACAGTGACAACACCATCTCCTCACCCTCACTCAACAACTGACAGTGACACCATCTCCTCACCCTCACTCAACAACTGACAGTGACAACAGCATCTCCTCACCCTCACTCAACAACTGACAGTGACACCATCTCCTCACCCTCACTCAACACCTGACAGTGACAACAGCATCTCCTCACCCTCACTCAACAACTGACAGTGACACCATCTCCTCACCCTCACTCAACACCTGACAGTGACAACAGCATCTCCTCACCCTCACTCAACAACTGACAGTGACAACACCATCTCCTCAGCCTCACTCAATAACTGACAGTAACATCATCTACACCCTCACTCAACACCTGACAGTGAGACCATCTCCTCACTCTCACTCAACACCTGACTATGACAACAGCATCTCCTCACCCTCAGTCAGCTACTGACAGTGACAACACCATCTCCTCACCCTCACTCAACTACTGACAGTGACAACATCATCTCCTAACACTCAGTAATTGACAGTGACAACACCATCTCCTCACTGTCACTCAACAACTAACAGTGATAACAGCATCTCCTCACCCTCACTAATCACTGACACTGTTCATATCCTCTCCTCATCCTCACAGTTAATAACTCACACTGATAACACCATCTCCTCACCCTCACTCAATTTAATGGACTCACGGTTCCACATGGCTGGGGAGATCGCACAATCATGGCAGAAGGCAAGAGAGAGAATGAGAACCAAGAAAAAGGGGTTTCTCCTTATAAAACCATGAGATCTCATGAGACTGATTCACTACCATGAGGACAGTATGGGGGAAACAGCCCCCATGATTCAGTTATCTCCCACTGTGTCCCTCCCACAACACATGGGAATTATGGGAGCTACAATTCAAGATGAGATTTGGGTGGGAACACAGCCAAACCATAACACTCAACAACAGGCAGTTTTCACACCAGCTCCTTGTAAATTTTTTCCTCCCTTAATGTCCAGACTAAATCAACTAGCTCTCTTCCTTTACGTACTCCATCTCTCTTGAAAACTCTTCTTTCATCACCTACCCACTTAGGTAAATGATACTCATTTCTTTTTTCCTAATTCTAACCTCTCCGGGCTCCATTTCTGAATTGCTTATTCAGTTTCAATTGCATGCAAAAGTTAACGATAGGGTTTATGGAGAACATCAGTATGACTAAGGCATAGTGTCTGCCCTCTAGGAAGTTTAGTAGGAGAGGGAGACACATAGGGAAACAGCTTGTTTTTACTTAGGACACAATGAAATACTTGCCATAGGTCCGTAAGTATGAAGTTATACCAGTGGGTATCTTTTTTTTTTTTTTTTTTTTTTTTTTGAGACAGAGTCTCACTCTGTCACCCAGGCTGGAGTGCGGTGGTGCAATCTCGGCTCACTGCAACCTCTACCTCCCGGGTTCAAGCGATTCTCCTGCCTCAGCCTCCCAAGTAGCTGGGATTACAGGTGCCCGCCACCATACCCGGCTAATTTTTGTATTTTTAGTAGAGACAGGATTTCACCATGACGGCCAGGCTGGTCTCGAACTCCTGACCTCAAGTGATCCACCTGCCTCGGCCTCCCATAGTCTTGGGATTACAGGTGTGAGCCACCACGCCCCTGCCCCAGTGGGTATCTTAATAGGAAAAAGATGACATACTTAAAGCGTTCAACTGAAGAGAGTTTAAGGAGCTGTTTGCAGAGGTATGGATGGAAATAAGAAAGCCAAATATTTTTGATGAATTAACTGGGAGAAGCAATAGTGGAAAACTGGTTTCACCCCAGACCAAAGGGATTAGATGAGGAAAATTGTTGACCCTGAATAGAATCCATCCTGAGTTGGAGCCCTGGGAGCAAGGCTACCTCAAAGAGCATGAGGCTATGGAGTAGATGCGGGCCAGCTGGCGGGCAAAAGCCACCTGCCACCTGCTTTGTGAATTAAGTGCTTTTGAAACACAACCACACTGATCTGTTGACTTATTACCTATGGCTGCTCTCAAGCTATGATGGTAGAGTTAAGAAGATGCTACAGAGACCATACAACCTGTAAGGCCTAAAATAGTTACCATCTGGTCCTTTAGAGGAACGTGTGCACATCCCTGTTCTGCAGGAAGGAGTGGGAAAGGCAGGCACAGAATGGCTCTCTCACGGCAGAAGGCTCCATTGGTCAATGCCACCCTAGCGCAATCGTGAAAAGAATAACAACAGAATGTTTAACTAACAAGTTAATGGAGGGAGGAAGAGGTATAATGAAAATACTTTATTACTTCAAGGAAGCCGTGAAAGAAGTTTAAAGAAAAAAGAACAGATGGAATAAGCAGGAAACAAAGAAGATGGTAGAGACAAACCCAAAGGTCAGTTTATGTACATTAAATGTAAACAGACTAAATACCTCAATAAAAAGTCAGATTGTCAGATTGCATTAAAAATAAAACTCAACCGGGTGTGGTGGCTTACGCCTGTAATCCCAGCACTTTGGGAGGCTGAGGTGGGCAGATGGCTAGAGGCTGGGAGTTTGAGACCAGCTTGGGCAACATGGCAAAACTCTGTCTCTAATTGAAACAAAAACAAAAAGAGAAAAACAAAACAAAACTATATGCTTGAGGTCTCAGAGATCTCACATTAAATAGAAAGACCCAGAAAAGTTGAAAGTAAAAGCATAGAAAAATATACGCCATGCAACCATTGATTATAGTAGCCTCCCCATGAGGTAAGCTCTGTGAGTATCCTTCACCTTTCCCCAGATGAGGAGCCTGGAGCACAGAGGGGTAGGCAATCTGCCCGAGGTCACAGTGCTCACAGCTGCAGAGCCAGGCTTCAACGCAGGTGCCAAAGGCCATACCCTTAACCTCTAACCTCAAGTTGCCACCTGAGTTTTAGGAAGATGATACTGATGGCTAGAATTTGAAAGTACGGCAAAAAGGAGAAACAAATGTCATTTAATGTCATACAAAGGGACAGTCCCACCCAAAGATGAGGGGAACGTACTTTGTTCAACTCACTGCTTACTAGTTGATGAAAGTCTTTGACTTAGCAAAATTGCATGTTAACTTGAAGATGTTTGCCAATAGAGGTACAAATAGTTTCTGCTTTGATGCGTATTAACTACATTTTATTTTCTATATTCTTGATGCTCTGGTCCTGCCTATGGCTTATCCATTCTTAGAGATGCAAGCACACCTTTCACATGCAAGTCGCCAATCCCGCCAGCCACCTCGATTGGTTGGATAAGCTCTTGCATTCCAGGCCACTGTGCCCTTGCCCTGCTTACCATAGAGCCAGGCCAGAGACAGGGGGGACAGTCCTTCATGCCAGGGCCTGCTGATCACATCAGCCAAGGCCAAACCTGCCCAGCCTGTTCTCCCCGCCTCGCCCGGCCTTCCCTTGGAAGTCACAACAAAGGCTCTTGTCTTGCCTCTTTCCTTCTGTGCCCCAACCCTGTGTGGCGTGGCGTGGCGTGGCCCCTTCCTGTGGGAGCTCTAACAAACTGTGTTTTCTGTGGCCGTCATCTCCTCATCTGTTAGCCTCACTATATCTAAACAATAATAAAACCTACATTTTAAAACAAATAGGAAAATATACCTCAAAGCATATAGCTTATTGTCCTTTAGATCAACCGGTTTTGTTTCTAACCAAACAATCTTATCTTAATATTTCTTTAGAAAATTGCCTCAATATCTCTAGGTCCTAAAATACTCTTTGAACCAGTTCTACATCTTACTTATTATATTTTCCTTCATTGATTAATAAGTTGAATAAAATCTTGCATGAGCATTGTAATTTTACCTCTTTGAAAATTATACTTTAGGCCAGGCACAGTGGTTCATGCCTGTAATCTCAGCACTTTGGGAGATCGAGACAGGCAGGTTGCTTGAGCTCAGGAATCTGAGACCAGCCTGGGCAGCATAGTGAAACGCTGTCTCTACAAACATACAAAAAATTAGCCAGGTGTGGTGGCACAGGCCTGTGGTCCCAGCTACTCAGGGGGCTGAGGTGGGAGGATCACCTGGGCCCAGGAGGTTGAGGTTACAGTGAGGCAAGATCACACCTCTGCACTCCAGCCTGGGTGACAGAGGGAGATCCTGTCTCAAAAAATAAAAAAATAAAAGAAAATTATATTTTAGCAAAAAGACATAAGTTTTCACGTGTTAAAAGAGGAGCTTTTTAAGTATTTTTTATGGATAACAGCAAGTATCACATTATTGTGGAATTTCAATGTCATTTAACACATTTGAAAAAACGATGTTTTATTTTAAAATGTCAATACTTTATGATATGCCAAAAATACATGATTGATAACTATTTATACCTATAACAAAAATGTTTAGTTGTCCACATACAATGTGTGAAGGGATACATACTTTCCCAAAATTATTTTAGGGGTCAATGTGCAAAAAAGTTGAGAGACTGATCTTGTAATGCACACTTAAAAATCAAACACTACCATGAAAGAGGAATCTCGTAAGAGATGTCTTTAAACACATTTGTAAAAGGCCGATTTCAGTGTTTGTTATTTCCTACCGATGCTTTCCTCACTTTGCTCTCATGGGATTCTCCCTGGAGAGAAATGCATTCTCTGTCACAGTAGTCAGGGGATGGAAGATGTGGAGTTAGTGAACAAAAATCAACTTTACTCCTACTCCTGTCTACCATATATCTGAATTCAGAACATTCCAGCATAGACCAAAATACGGGATATCCAGCATCATATTTCACCCACTGAATAGATGTGTCTTCAAAAGAGGACGATTAAGTGCCCCTTCAAGATTGAGATGCCTTGATTAGTAATAAAACGAGAAAAATGCAGCCACAATACTGAGATTTTTCTTCAATTTACCACACAACGCTTTCATATTAATTATAGCAAGTTAATAATTAAAAACCAAAATTTTTTTTCTAGTAATATATTCTAGCTTCTGATTTCCAGAAAGAAAAACTTAAGTCAGCTGCAAATACGAGCGTGTGCATGCACACATGGCACGTGGATTGCACGAGGAGCTTTGCTCATACCCCACAAAGCCTGGGAACTTGAGAGGGGCTTGCTGTTGTTTGGCATCAGGTGAAATGCATTTAGATCAATGTATTTAGTGGCTCATAGTTTCCTTTAAACATTCCCTCAATTACTGCTTTGTAATGAACCACAGATGTTTAAATTACTGTCACAAAAGAGAAAAAAATGTAATTAATAGCTTGTCATGGAAGTTTCAAAGGTTGGTAAAGAATAACTAAACTGGACTAAAATCTCACTCTTTGGGGTCTGGCTATGGTTGGTTGGGGTTGGGATTGATGAGGCTCTTCTGTATTGCCCACTGTGTGGCTGACAAGGTCTCACCTCCTTAAACTTAATGCTTAAGAATTTCTTTCTTGGCACAACCACAGTCTCAACAATGACAGAAATGGAAAATCTCTTCATATAGCTCCTAAAGGAAGTATGTTCTGTTGTTAAAGTTTCATTTATGTCTCTACCACTTCAGGTAGATGAAGATAATTACTTCCAAATTCTTAGTGGAAGCCCAGAAGATATCATGCAGGATGTTTTTAATAGTAATGCAAAAATTCTCTCGAAAATTCCAAAGACAAAGTGTCATACCAAGTACTACCATATTATAATTTTATGTTGAGATATGTAAAATAGTTTATTTTGGAAAAATGGAAATAAGAATTTATTTTGTAAAAGTTGCATTTCCATTAAGAGAGTTATATAAAATGAGATTTTACTATATTTTATATATACATTACATAAATATATAAAGAGACAGTCAATATTAAAGCATATGTGGCAATAGCAAACACATGAAAGGAACCTAAATGCCCATCAGTGGTAAATTGGATGAGGAAAATGTGGTCCATATACACCATGGAATACTACACAGCCATAGTAAAGAATGAAGCCATGTCTTTTGTAGACACGTGGGTGAAGCTGGAGGTCATTATTCTAAGTGAACTAATGCAAGAAGAGAAAATGAAACACCGCATGTTCTCACTTATAACTGGAAGGCAAACATCGAGTACACATGGACACATGGAGGGGACAGTAGACCCCAGGGCCTACCTGAGGGTGGGGGTGGGACGAAGATGAGGATCCCATACTGTGCTGCTTACCTGGGTGATGAAATATCCGTACACCAAGCCCCTGCAACACACAATTTACCCACATAACAAACCTGCCCATGTACCTCCTGAACCTAAAATAAAAGTTGGAAAGGAAAAAAAAAAAAAAAAAGCATATATGCCTTCCAGATCTTCCAGATGAAAGTAAAAGGGAAACGTTGACAGTGAATGGGCTGAGCTCCAGCCTACAGCAGAGGAGCCATCTTTGGTGTTGCTGGGTTCTTCCATTGCTGTGATTTGGAGGAGGAGATAGCTGCCTCTCACTGTTGAAGCAAAAGAGGCCAAATAGTCCACCTACCTGGCAATTTACCCCTGGCTGTCTCTCATCTGGACGCAGGGACGGCTGCAGCTGCTCCCCTAGGCACCCGAGGTCTGTTGGGCTAACTCTTGATTGGCCGCTCTTTTTTACTTCTCCCTTCAGGATGGTGCAGAAAAGAGTTAACAAGCAGGCCTGACTGCCATCCTATATAGGGTCTGCTTACCAGGCTGACCCTGGGCTGGCCTCTGGGGACTCGGATTTCAGGAGGGCTCCCAGCAACCTGACAGTGCCTCTCCATGCCCGAGGTGTTTTTCCTGAACATCTGCATTCCTTCTGGAATTCTGAAATCTTGGTGCACGCCAAGAAGAGGGTGCCTGAGTGACAGCCCCCAGCAGAAGCCCTGGGGGGGTCTAAGGAGCAGCCCTGGTGGACACCACTTCACACATGTCGCCTCTCTTTGCTGAGAGAATTCGCATGTCCAGTGGGTCCGGTGGGTCCAGTGGGAGAGGGTGCTGGAGACGGTGCCTGCCTTCCTCTGACCTCACCTCACACACCTTTTCCCTTGACCGGCTGTGCTGGGCGCTCGGTCACTCTAGTGGGTAGGCGGGAGTTAGATCATGTGCTGAGTCCTGGGAGTCCTTCTCGTGAACCGTCAAGCCTGAGGTGGTCCTGGGGACCCCGGCCCAACCGCCATATGGCGATGCAGTGGCCACTCTCCTGCTGACCTTCTTCCTGGTCCTGAAACCTTTTCCCTCTTGGCAGTCTACTCCCTTGTTTTCTCCCCTAGCGGTTTCCTGAGAAGGGCTCATGACAGGAAAAGGTTTCCAGACCTCACATCTCTGAAAGCGTCTCTACACCTTTACCTTAACTGGTATGAAATTTCAGGTTGGAAATACTTGTCTTCAGGATTTTGAAGACCCTGCTCCATGTTTTTCTAGAGCCTAGCTTTGCAGTTGAGCCTTTATATGGAATGAAGTCCCTTACATGAAATCCTTAGCCTTGTATGAAAATTGCTCTTTCTCTGGAAGCTTTTATGGACTTTTCTTTGTCCTGAAATTTCATCATGATTTTTCTGTTTCTAATTTTCATTATTTATTTATTTTGAGACAGGGTCTCACTCTCTCACCCAAGCCAGGGTGCAGTGGCATGATTAGCAATCTTCCCACCCCAAATAGCTGGGACAAGTGTGTGCCACCGTGCCTGGCATTTTTTTTTTTAGAGACGGAGTCCGATCTCGGCTCACTGCAACCTCCGCCTCCCGGTTTCAAGCAATTCTCCTGCCTCAGCCTCCCAAGTAGCTGGGATTACAGGTATGTGCCACCATGCCTCGCCTGGCTAATTTTCTGTATTTTTAGTAGAGACGGAGTTTGACCATGTTGGTCAGGCTGGTCTCCAACTCCTGGGCTCAAACAATCCTCCTGCCTCAGACTCCCAAAGTGCTGGGATTACAAGCATGAGCCACCGAATCTGGCCAATTTTTCTTGAGGGTATAATTTTATCCATTTTACTTGGCATTTGGTGGGCCCCTTCTGATAAGACACTAGTGTCCTTCAGTTCTGGGACATTTTTTAAAGTTACTGCTCTAATAGTTTCCTTCCTTTAGTTATGGATTTATATGTATTAACATAGCTAAGCTTCAGCTGTTTGGCAAATCCTTCCCCTTATGGCTCTGGGTCAGCACAGGCCACAGAGACATTTTGCATGAACTCTTAAAAGCAGAAGTGAAGCTGGGGCCATAGACTTTACACCCTGAAATCAATACATTTTGGGAACATTATGCTGTGCAATAAGCTAGACACGAAAGGGCAAATATTGCATTATTCTATTGTAGGTGGTCCGTAGAGGAGTCCAATTCCTAGAGACAGAAAGTGAAATGGTTGGGGCCGGGGGTGGGGGGTGTGGAGTCAGTGCTGAATGAGGACAGAGCTTCAGTTTGGGCAGATGGAAAGGTTCTGGAGAGGATGGTGGTGATGGCTGCACAACATTGTGTGCTTAATGCCATGGAACTGTCCACTTACAGATAGCTAAACCAGTGAATTTCATGTTATGTCTGTTTTACCACAATTTTTAGAAAAAGAAAAAGCAAGAAAACAACTAGCACAAAAGTAAAGATAGTAGTTATCTCTGGGGGTTGGGGGGGACACACCAGAGAGCACGGGTAATTTTCTAGGTTTTTTTTTTTTTTTTTTTAATGGAGACAGGGTCTTTCTACACTGCCCAGGCTGGTCTTGAACTCCCAGGCTCAAGGGAGTAGCCAGGATGATAGGCATGCCCATTGCACCCAGCTAATTTTCTAGTTTGTAAATAGGACGGTGGGTTCGTTTATTTCCTTGCTTACATACAGGCTGCATTTATTCCTTTGAAAGGTCATGTATTATCTAATTAAATATATACCACCCATACCACCAGCACCAAAAAACAATGGGGGCACTGAGCACTGTGGAGCTAAGAAGGCTCCACAGTGTGGGTGTGGGGTGGGCATGACCTGGACCACAGTTTCCCCAGCCCCTGCCAGACCTTCCAGTGCCCATGTCCTGGACCAGAGTGTGCAGCTCCGAAGGGCCCAGCCCCTCCTGCCAGCCATACACAGGCTTGAGGTTGGAGGTGGCCTGACAAGGCACAGGCTCCCCTTTGCCCTGTGGGCACCAGGTCTCAATTTGTCCTGCCGAGTCCACAGCCAGCTGTCTCCTGACCACTGTATTCAGGACCACAGTGGCCCCTAGCCCCCACGGTTGTGCAAGGTCTACTCCCATAACCCACCCCTGCTCTGCACCCATAGAGCAGCTCCTCCTCTCCAGCCTCACCTGAGACTGGTCCTGAAAGGGGCATGGAGGAGCAGAGCCTTGGGACAGGCTCCTGGATGAGTGCCATGTTCTTGAGAACTGGTCTTCTCTGGTTCGATTTTCAAGTACTAACGACTTTGTTGACAACGGTGAATGGAACACTGGTTGCACATGGCATGTGATAGCCAAACTGTTTCTTCAAAGCAAAATTGTAAATGCCTGTAGTCAAGTGCCTGTAGGAGGCAAGGCTGTGGGTGAACAAGCAGTTATGGCCACAGATTTTGTTTGCAAAAATAATTGGTATACTGGGGTTGCTTGCTTGCTTCTGTGAGCACTGGAAAAATTGGGAAGAGAAAATGGTGGTCTCAGAATTCCAAATTTCCAGCTTAAGGTCCTTGTAAGTGACCAGAAAGTGTCTGTGAGTCCTTGAAAGAAACCCACATAGCCAGGAGTGATGGCTCACGCCTGTGACCCCAGCACTTTGGGTGGCCACAGCAGAAGGGTTGCTCAAGGCTAGGAGTTTCAGACCAGCCTGAGCAACAGAGTGAGACCTCATTTCTACAAAAAATAATTAGCCAGGTGTGGGGGCACTCGCCTGTAGTCCCAGCTACAGGTCCTCCTGAGGCAGAGGGATCCCTTGAGCCCAGGAGTTGGAGGCTGCAGTGAGCTATGATTATGCCACTGCACTCCAGCCTGGGTGGCAGAGTGAGGTCCTGTCTCTAAAGATAAAGATTAATAATAAAGAAACCCTCACCCCTGTATCCACAAGGCTGAGAGTTCTGGAAACCAAACCCAGAATCTAATCCAGTGGGTGTCTTCATTTATTTGTGCTGCTATAACAAAATGCCACACACTGGGTAACCAATAAGGAACAGAAATGTATTTCCAACTCTGATGGCTGGGAAGTCCAAGACCAAGCCACTGCCATCTGGTGCCTGGTGAGGGCCTTTTTGTGGCAGCCTTATCTGTCAGGAGGGGCCAAAAAGGCAAAGAGGATGAGTGCTGTGCCCTCACGTGGTGGGAGAGTCAGCAGAGCAAACTCATGCCTGAGCCCTTCTATAAGGCCCTCATCCCACCCACGAGGGCTCCATCCCCACGACTTATTCACCTCCTAAAAGCTCACCTCTTCCTATGATCGCAATGATGATTATGTCTCAACACGTGAATTTCAGGGACATTCAGACCACAGCACTCTGGACATGATTTGCTTTCCCCACCTTTGATATTTCAGTCCAAGTCACCACCCCTGGACACAGAGAATGGTGTTCTCTACAGCATTGCTTCTATCCAAGAGACTGATTTTATACAGTCTCCATGGATTATACCCATGGAATTTGCTGAGTGAAGTGGGTTGAATGATGGCATCTGAAAACACATGTTCATGTCCTAACCCCTGGAACCTTCAATGTGACCTTATTTGGAAAACAGAACTGTACAGATGCAGTTAAGGATCTCAGAATGTGACGATCCTGAGTTACCATGTGGACCCTAAATGCAATGACAAGTGTCCTTATAAGAGCGACATAGAGGAGACAGCCATGTGGCAACAGAGGCAGAGATTGTCATGGCCAGGCACAAGCCAAGGAGCACCTGGAGCCACAGGGCACTGGAGGAGGCAGGAAGGGTCCTCCCTAGAGCCTGGGAAAGGAGCATGGCCCTGCTGACAACTTGACTGAAGACTCCTGGCCCCCAGAACAGTGGGGGAATAAATTCATGTTATTTAGGCCACCTAGTCTGTGGTGACTTTCTATAGAAGCCTGGGGACCTGAATACGCTGGGATTGCCAGGTCCCCCGCACTGTGAAGGAGCTGGCTTGATGAAAGGGTGAAATGGCCTTTTGAAGACACAAGCACCTTGCTGGGTGGGAATCTTAATCCCCAGGAGGCAGGGTGCAAATGCTCCGCTCGGTGGCCAGTGTGTGGTTCTATTTTTCCACAACCAGGATTCATGGGCTGGAATTAGAATGACTTCTCCCATGATGTCTCCCTGGGCTCTGCTACTGACACATGTTCTTCCTGTCCCTGCAACTTTAAGATCTGCTGATCTGAGGTCTTAGCTCCCTGGCGGGATGCTCCCGCCTCAGGACATACCCCCACAGGACTGGTCCACCGGGCCGGCAGTGGGGTCAACCCCATTAGCACTCTGAGCACTTCCTGTCGGGGAGCTTGAACCAGCAAAGAAGGGGGTCACTGTACTGGCTGGAATGCTTAGCCCCAACTATCCAGGGGAAATTAGGTTGCTTCTAAACAATGAGGGCAGGGAAGAATATTCTAGAATACAGGCAGGAATAAGAATGGCTCAGACCCTTCTGGAATAAAGGTTTGGGTCGCCCCACCAGGCAAGGAACCATAAACTGCAGGGTACTTGCTGAGAGCAGAGGGTTGGCGATGGATGGAGAGAGAATGCGGTCACGAATGCCAGCTCCAACGGTCACTGAAACAAAGGCAGGAATAGTTACGGATATAACGTTTTCTTCCTCACCTCTTCCATGATATAAGATGTGTCAATGGTAGTTATCCTGCTGTCTCAGTGTTTAAGTTTTAGGGGATCAGAGGGCTGACTCAGCCAGAAAGAGAACAAACATCTCGAAAGATGTAAAGGGGACGTTACAACCCCTTTGGGGAACAAGTTGGTCCATCATTGGTTGTACAGGTGATTACTACAAGCCATACTGGATGAAAGCGTGATTTGGTTACTACCTTTCCCTGAAAGTTAAGTGTGGTTCAAGGGGTGTGTAGTGCATGGCCAACAGGAGAGGCTGTGCTGACCTTGCACCTAACCAGCTTGGTTCAGGGAGACGCTTCCCTGAGTTCCCTTCCCTATATGGTCTGGGTTGGAATTGGCCACAGACATTTTGAGAAGGATTGAGAAGGCAGAAGGGAAACAAGAACCTTATTTTTGTGTCCAGAAGGTCAGTGCTGGGTGCCTTGGCAGCTTGCAATCGTAGTCCTTGGCTGGGCAGCTCCCAGCCTCACAGTCCCCTGGCAGCCGCCAGGTCCTCTCCTGCACCTTCTTGGAATCCTGATCCAAGTGCATTGTGGGTCTGTGGAGAAGGAGTTCCCACAGCATTGACTTGGAGGTGGTGGGAGATAGACTTGGGTTCCGGTTTATGCCGAGAGTCGGGCTGTCTTCATAGGGTCCCCTCGTGGGTTTCAGCTATGTTTGCTCTTGTCTGTACCTGTTCCCCTAACCCTGCCTGGGTGGCTGAGCCATGGTAACTTCTGGTCTGACTGCCATTCAGGGCTTCACACAGCTCCCCCAGCTCTCACAGTCATGTGAGGTCCAAAACCTAAAATAAACTCCTTATTCTATTTCACTAGTAGCAGTTCTGTTTCTCCAATCACATTCTGATTGATATATCTGCCTTTGTATTCCATTTTTCTGGAATTCTTATTACCTCTTGGATTATCTATTTTTCTGACTTACTTTTATGGTTTGGCACTTTTATTGAGGTTTTCAGTTTTGCTATCATATTTTTTAGCACTTTTAAATTATGGGAAATAAACGATTTATTTAAACACGTGCAAAAGTCAAGAGAATGCTGTAATGCGCCTTCCACCAAGCTTGGTATTTGTAAGCTCTTGGTCGCCAGCATTTCCTCTGTCCTCCCATTCACTTCTTCCTGCTCTGCAGAGTCTTTCGAGGTTTTCCTAACATGGTCTTATTTACAAAAGCATTTTGGTTCTCTGATGGTTCTCAGAGCAATCCGGTTTTAGCTCAGTGATGCACTTTTCTCTCTCATGTCTCCAGATACTAGTGATGGTTTTCGGTTGTCACCTTCTGAGGAGCCTCCGTGTCCTCAGAGCTGTTTGAGCAGTTTGTTCACCATGGCCTCTCTCTGCGTGCCAGAGGGCTCGTCCCTGCATATGCCTGTCTTTGCTGTCTGCTCACGTTTTAGAGTAGGACTCCCAAAAGCTGGTTGAAGGCCAAGGGGGTGACTGGGGCCTGTGGACTCTGAGCTTCGATGTGGGATGAATGATCGAGCTGAGTTGTTTTCTTAGGAAAACTCCAACGTTTGCATCCCCTGATGAAAGCAGGATAGGGATGGGTTCTCCAGCTCTGCCTTTTAGGTTCCCTTTGGGGGAAGCACCCAGCATGTGAACATGCACGCAATGTAGGCCATGCACCTGCCTACACTCAAGGGGCATCCGTAGAGTCTAATGTCTGGATGCTGGAGGGGGGTCTGCTGGTCTGATTTTCTTAAAAAAACAGATTTTCAAGGGATTCTTCTGTTTTTGGGTGTCACCTTCATCCTCACTTTTAATGGTGCCAGTGCCTCCGATTCCAAGCCTTTGGGGCGGGGGGGTGGGTGTCCTGTGGTGTCACTGGGGTTGTCCCTTGGCTTTCCCAGGGCTGACTTAGAATTCAGCCTCCTCCGTCCTGTGGGTCATCTCTGCTTATCTACCTGCACTTCATCTTCCAAACTTCTGTTGCTGTTTGCCTTCTCCCATTCTCTTCTCCCTGGTAGGTTTATGCCCCTCAAACAATCCCTTTATTCTCATTTAAGTTGGGCTATGGGTGGATGGAGGCTAATGCACTCATCCGACACCCTGTCTTCAACTAGACACCCTGCCCTTCTGCAAGACAACCTGTGCGTGTACCCTGGCAGCCTCAGCCAAAAGCAGCAGGGGAGTAGTGTCCTGGACGTTTAGAACAAGTCCATCAAAGAATATTTTTGAATTTCTATTATGTGCAGAGTACCACACTGTAAGAAACACTGAGATGCATCCATCCACAGTCCTTACTGGACCCCCACGATCCTACCTGAGTGCTGTGGTGCTCTTCGCAGCACGCACCCACCTGCTGTCACTGCCAGCGCTGCATGCCCTGTGTGGCCCCTCGCCCTCCGCAGTTCCAAAGCACAAAGCTCCATCCTCAACATGCCACCCAACCACTGTCACTCCTGCCATTACTTTGTTATTATTTTTCAGTCTCTTGGAATGCAGATTTTATTTTAGATTCATCCATGAATGCACTTTCATTTTATGTTCTTTTTTTAAGTTTGTTGTTGCTGTTGTTGTTGTTTGAGACAAGGTCCGGCTCTATCACCCAGGCTGGAGTGCAGTGGTGTGATCTTGGCTCACTGCAACCTCTGCCTCCTGAGCTCAAATCATTCTCCCACCTAAACCTCCTGAGTAGCTGGTACTGCAGGCATGAACCACCACACCTGGCTCATTTTTGTATTTTTTGTAGAGATGGGGGGTTCATCATGTTGCCCAGGCTGGTCTCAGACTCATGAGCTCAGGCGATCCATCCTCCTCGGCCTCCCAAAGTGCTGGGATTACAGGTGTGGGCCACCAAGCCCAGCCACATTTTTTTTTTTAATTTAAAACTTTTTTATACTTAAAAAAATTGAGGTAAAATATACATGTAAAATTTACCATCTTTACTATTTTTAAATGTGCAGTTCAGTGGTAATAAATACATTCATATTCCTTTTTTTTAATCTCCCTTTCCCCTACTCTGTCATTACTTTATGCTATTTATTTATTTATTTATTTTTGAGATAGAGTCTTGCTCTGTTGGTCAGGCTAGAGTGCAGTGGTGTGATCTTGGCTCACTGCAACCTCCACTTCGCAGTTCAAGCAATTCTCCTACCTCAGCCTTCTGACTAACTGGGATTACAGGTGCACGCCAACACACCTGGCTAATTTTTTATTTTTATGTTTTGTATTTGTGGTAGATATGGGGTTTTGCCATATTGGCCAGGCTGGTCTCGAGCTCCTGACCTCAAGTGATCTGCCCACCTTGGCCTCCCAAAGCTCTGGGATTACAGGTGTGAGCCACCACACCCAGCCTCTGTTATTACTTTAAATTGCACACTGAAATTTGGGTTGGAAACCTGGTGCACCTCTTCGGTTTAGATATTTGTTACGTGACTTGGTCAAAACTCTAAAACCTTCTGTATCATTATTTCATATACAGATAACGGTATCCAAGCACACAGATATTTTGTGAAGAAAATAAATGACTAGACAGAAAGGAATTATAGAAAAAACATTATAAAAATATCATGTAAGTGTCAGTATAAAATTTTTTTTTTTTTTTTTTTTTTTTGAGATAAGAGTCTCACTCTGTCACCCAGGCTGGAGTGCAGGGGCACAATCTTGGCTCACTGCAACCTCCACCTCCTGGGTTCAAGTGATTCTTTTGCCTCAGCCTCCTGAGTAGCTGGGATTACAGGCATGCGCCACCACACCTGGCTAATTTTTGTATTTTTAGTAGAGACGGGGTTTCACCAGGTTGGCCAGACTGGTCTCGAACTCCTGACCTCGTGATCCACCCGCCTCGGCCTCCCAAAGTGCTGGGCTTACAGGCGTGAGCCACCACGCCTGGCCCCTAGTATAAATTTTGTTTTGTTTTGTTTTGTTTTTTGAGACAGAGTCTCGTTCTGTCACCCAGGCTGGAGTGCAGTAGCACGATCTTGGCTCACTGCAACCTCCCCCTCCCAGGTTCATGCGATTCTCCTGCCTCAGCCTCCTGAGTAGCTGGTATTACAGGCACACACCACCACACTCGGCTAATTTTTGTATTTTTAGTGGAGACAGGGTTTAACTATGTTGGCCAGACTGGTCTCGAACTCCTGACCTCGTGATCCGCCCACCTCGGCCTCCCAAAGTGCTGGGATTACAGGTGTGAGCCACCGCACCCAGTCGGCTAGTATAAATTTTTTTAAAGGCAGACTCTGATTCTCTTGCTTAGGTGTTCTGCTTTATTTATTTATTTATTTATTATTTTTTGAGATAGGGTCTTGCTCTGTTGCCCAGGCTGGAGAGCAGTGGTACAATCATGGCTCACTGCGGCCTCTACCTCCTGGCCTCAAGCGATCCTTCTGCCTGAGCCTCCTGAGTAGCTGGCATAGTGCCAGCCACTGCGCCCAGCTTGTGTGAGTATAATTAAAGCAACATCTCCAGTTTCAGCTTTAGTGGGACTTCGACACGCCTGGACATTTCTACAATACTGGTAGAAGAGAACACAAGAAGCTGCTTTACAAGAGAACGGAGGGAAATGGTGCAGCTGCTGTGGAAAACCAGGCAGCAATTCCTCGAGAGATGAAGCAGGGAGCAGCCATCTCACCCAGCAGCTCCATGCATTCCACGTAACTTCCAAGAAATGAAAACTTGCCAAAAGCTTGTGTACAAATGTTCACAGCCACACTATTCATGATAGCTAAAAGGTGGAAATAACCCAGATGCCTACTTACTCATGAAAGAATAAACTAATTGTGATAAAACGAAATACTGCATGGTAACATGATGTGCTGACACAGGCTGCATTGTGGATGAGCCTGGAGAACACGCTCAGTGAAGGAAGACAGTCACAGAAGGCCAGGTCTTATGTCAGCCGGAATAGGAAAGTCCACAGACAGAGAAACAGGCAGATCAGTGGCTGTGTGGGGCCAGGGACACACACAGGTGTGTGTGAGGTGTGAGGGTGACAGCTAAAGGGCATGAGTTTCCTTTTGGAGTGATGCAATGTTCTAAAGTTGGGTGCAGTGATGAAAATACTAAAATGTGCTATACTGTGGAATTGTGGCTGAGCACGGTAGCTCATGCCTGGAATCCCAGCACTTTTGGAGGCTGAGGCTGGAGGCTCACTTGAAGCCAGGAGTTTGAGGCCAGCCTGGACAACATAGCAAGACCCTGTCTCTACAAAAAAAAACCAAAAGTAAATTAGCTGGGTGTGGTGATGCATGCCTGTAGTCCTGGCTACTCTGGAGGCTGAGGCAGGAGGATCACTTGAGCCTGGAAGGTTGGGGCTGCAGTGAGCTCTGATCATGCCACTACACTCCAGCCTTGGCAACAGAGAGACTGTGTCTCAAAAAATTAATAATCATAAAAACCCTACTGAATTGTACACATTAAATGAGTGAATGGTATGGCATTTGAGTTGCATTTCAAAAAGCTGTTACAAAAACATAGACCTGAGGGGCTCCTAGGACAAGAAGCTAAGGAAATCATCACCATGGGCTTAGCCCAGAAAGGGGGGCTTGGTTCCCAGAGGGCGGCTGCTCAGAGTCTGGCCCGGTGGATCTGTGACATGCCCATCACCCTCATCCAACCCACGCCTAAGCTCTGAAGAGGGCAGAGGGACCATCGGCCAAAATCTCAAGTGAGGGCTTTTGCTCCTGGCAATTAAACTACCTGGAGCTCTGGACAGACAGAGCCAGGTCCTCATGGCTGACGTGTCCTCGTTTCCAGGGCCAGCGTCAGAGACTCGGGAGCTGTGCTGAGCAGAGCTGTGTCTGGAGTGGCCTCACCCTGGGCTCTGAGGAAATGCAGCAATGCAACACTACTGAGGACTGCGCCCTGGGGGCCCTTTCTCCCAGAGGCTCTGCCCAAGGCCAGCGTGATATCCCAAGGGGCACAACTGCAGCTGTGACTACTGCCTGCCCTCCGGAGGACCCGCAGACCGCGGCTGACCAATGGATGTGGAAGGGCTGGGGGCTGCCCTGGGAGGTCTGATGAAAGTCTGTGGGGATACCTGAGTGTCTTCCAGCACCGGCTGGGCTTTAATGCGGCTCAGTTCAAAAGCCCACGGCCGAGACTGTCAAGGCTGGCCATTGCATCTTGGCCAACCTTGAAAGGTACAAGGTACACTCTAAGGTGTACCTTGAAACAGTCAAGAAAACCCGGGGAGGCATAAAGGACTTCTCTTGACTGTTTCAAGGAACACCTTGAAGTGTATGCTTGATTGTACACACCTGGGCACAGATGCACCCCTGGCCTTCTCTGCAGCCTGTGGTGGGGGAACTGGCAGCAGAGAAGGGTCACGGGTGGTGATTTGCTTTCTATGTCAACTGGAAGGGCAAACAGTGATTTCAAACATTACTTTCAGCAATGTTATGAACTTAATCCCAAAAAGCTTCAGAAAATTTCTTACCTGACAAATTCACCTCTGAAAACCAACCATCCACTGTCAATGAGAAAGAGGCATAAAATTTGAGAAAAGACAAAAAACCTGCGTCATGTGACACAGAAGATCACGGTCACATGGCAGGGTGCCACAAACAGCAGCGGTGGCAGTGACTGCAGTCAGCCCAGCCCGGGGCCGCTGGGTGCCCACCATGGTGACAGCACCCGGGACTTCCTGCTGGAATCAAACAGCATCACTCACCAACTTCTAGGCCGAAAAACAAAACCAAACCACAAACAAAAACTAAGACAGCAGGTCCTACCAGAGGGAGATGCGACGTACACTGTAGGAACGGAGTTCTGACCCACTTTGGTCCTGACCTCTTACAAAGATGGCGCCCCTCAGCGTGGCACGATTCCCGCCTCTTCCGGCGTTCTCTTCCCCAGCGCAGCAACTCACTTGCCCGGTGACCTCCTGCTGTTAGATACAGGCGGGAGCCTCACCGCAGAGACGGCCCCACCGCGGTGCGCGCACGTCGCCTCAAGGGCCTCCTCAAGTCCTCATCCTCTCCTTGGGAGTTTGGGTGCCCTGTGACACGAGCACCTCCCATTCTCCTGGAAAACCTTCCGAAGGATTTGGGCTACTTCTGGATGTTTTTGCTCCACGAGTGCCACAGAGCGCCTCTCCCGTAGCTGGAGTTAACAGATGGGGCAAGCGCCAGGAACACATGAATTTGTGGTCAGCCCGGGAAGCTGGGAGGGCAAAGCCTGGGGACTCTCTCAGGAGGTCGGGAAACAGAGCAGGCTTAGCAGCTACGGGACCCGCGCTTGGCCATTTTTATCTTGCTGCAAATGGTGAGTGTACCTGAGCGTCTACTTAGTTAACAGTCTCTATGTGATTTTCATAAGCGTTTATATAAAAAGTGGCAAACATGTCTAAAACATTATATTAAACAGTGTCAAAGAGTAACAGGTCAGATTCTGGCTTCTGCGGTTCTGAGAAATCTTACCACTTGATTGACAGCAGAGGCCCGTGGGGCCCAGCAGGCGGGAGCTGGGTCTCAATCACAGTGCTAGGGGCTGCCGCCAAAGAGCAAGGACTTGGAGGTCGACTTGGGCCTGAATCTCGCTTAGTGTGTGTGTGGTCAGAAACACACAGCATGCAATGTACCTTCTCAGCTCTTGCTGAGTGTGCACTGCAGTGGTGTCGACTCTGCTCACTTTGTTGTTCAGCAGATCTCTCTCTATGATCTTGCAAATCTGAAATCCTCTACCCGTCGGGCAACACGCCCTGTCCCCCTCCCCCAGCTGGTGATCACCACTCTACTTTCAGCCTCCAACAGTTTGACTACTGGAGACACCTGGATGTGAGTCCCGTCCGTGGCTCGCTGGCTGTGGGCCTAATTGTGAGTCCCGTCTGGCCCCTCCCTGGGTCTGTGCCCTCACCGTGCCTGACTCAGCGGAGGCCATGCTGCCCTACTCCCTCCAGCTCACAGGGCAAGCCACGTGCTGGACCCGGCCCCTTTTGCCCCTTCTCATGCTGTCGCTCCGGCGGGCTGAACCCTGCTGCCCCGCCAGTTTCTGCTCCTTCACGGGTCCTCCCCTCGAGGCTGCTCTCCCTGCAGCTGAGACTGACTCTGGTTGCGCTCTGGAAACCTGCTTGTCACCTGCCCCGGCTCCCGTGCAGCCTCCACTCAGACTCTGTCTGCCCTGGGTCTCCTGCTGACCCTGGCTGTTGGTTTCAAGTCGCAGGCCGGGCACTATTCCTGGAAGAGGGCTGCCTGCTACTCATGTATCTGACGCTGGGTGGACCCCTCCTTCCCCCCACAGCACCGGGCGGGCCTCTGTCGCTTGCTTCCTGTTGGCGTTGTGTCTTGATTATCAGCAGAAGCTGCTGGAGTCGAATTCCTGCCTTCCCCACCTGGCTCAGGACCTGACACAGGTTAGGGTCTCCACAGACATTGTCAGGACCTCGGATCCTCCCACCTCATTGTGAGATATTTGTGCCCATAATACTACAGGGTGACTAATTTTCCCCTTCGTGGTACTCATGTCTGCTATTTGTTCCAGCCCTTATTATGTGAAAAATTAACACCTGCTCCTTTTCCTCTCCTTGTCATTCCCGAAGATATCTGCGGGTGCTGTGTGAGCATCTTAGAGACATTCTCAACCTTGTACTTCTCACCCTGGCTGGCTAAATCTCTCAGTCAATTTGACCTCAGATGTCATATCTGATATTGCTAATCTATGAAAATACATCTCTGAATTTAGTGACAATGACAAGTGCCACATCAGATGTCTCCTAATTCATAATTTGTAGGTGTCTCATTCATAACTGCCTCTCCTCCCATTCCAAACTCACTGAATATGCAGGAGAGGAGAAGCAGCAATTATTTATAATAACTTTATTAGCTATAATTTGCATCTATCCTCTGAAAGGATAGAGTGATGTTTCTGGGAGCTGCATATTAAACACAAGTGCGTCTACTTGACCTTGCCCCGATTCATTCCACACACAGCAGTGTGTCTTTCTTCCTGGGAAGGATGGGTACAATTTGTCACCACACAAATTATACTGTACTTGCTGTTGACATTCTTTTATCAGATAAATTACTTGTACTTATTATGCTGAAGGCAGTTTCCATGAAAATTTGATATTGTGAAAATCTTAGTTTAAGCTGAGACTAAGAGGATTGGATCTCTTTCTACAATGGACAGAGAAATACCGGTCTTGATTACACATGTCCGTGACAGTTTTCTGGAATAAAAACCCAGATTTTTTGTGTCTTCTAGTTTGCAGCACAGTTCAGGCATGTCCTGTGCCTCCAGCTGGCTGTACTTCCACGTGGGGAGGCATCGCACACGCCTGGGCACAGATGCCCCCCATCCTTCTCTGCAACCTGTGGTCGGGGACCCGGAGGCAGAGAAGGGCCATGGGTGGCAATTTGCTTTCTACAACAACTGGAAGGGCAGAAAGTGATTCCAAACATGACTTACAGCAATGTTGTGAACTTAATCTCAAAAAGCTCCAGAAAACTTGTTACTAGCATGACAAATTCATCTCTGAAAACCAACCATCCATTGTCAATGAGAAAGATGCACAAAATTTGAGGAAAGACAAAAAAAAGCGCTTGTTAGTGTTTTTCTGGAAAAAAAAAAATCTCTTCTTGCACAAGAGTAATATATGTTCATTAAAGAGCTTTTTAAACTTCGAGGAAGTAAAAAAATTGAAATGAAAACTGTCCACATTTCTTTTGCCCAGAGATGGCCACTGTCAGCACTGTTGCAAGCCCTGCCCTCTCTCCTCTCCTTTTCTATATGTACATGTACTTTTAAAAATAAACATAGGCATTTTTATTCCTCTTAAAGGATATGAAAGTTCCTAATAGAAAATAAACTTAGTCTTCTCTTTAAAATGTTTATTCAAAAATTTTATCTTACACATTTGTATGGGATATGCATGTGTATAAATATTACTGATGAATTGTCAATAACCAAAAATGAATTTTCAGTAAAGACAACATTTTAACCTTCCTTTTTTTGTTTGTTGCTCTTTTGGCTCTTTTTAATTAATCAAAATAATTTTTTTTTGTCTTTGGCACCTTTCTATTTTTTTTTTTTTTAGACAGAGTCTCGCTCTGTCGCCCAGGCTGGAGTGCAGTGGTGCGATCTTGGCTCACTGCAAGCTCCGCCTCCCGGGTTCACGCCATTCTTCTGCCTCAGCCTCCCAAGTAGCTGGGACTACAGGTGCCCACCACCACGCCCAGCTAATTTTTTGTATTTTTAGTAGAGACGGGGTTTCACCGTGTTAGCCAGGATGGTCTTGATCTCCTGACCTCGTGATCCGCCTGCCTCGGCCTCTCAAAGGGTATACCAGTTGTCTGAAGACAACATATTCAATCAATTTTAGTCATTTTCTTAGCTCTCTCTTTTGTATTTTAACTTCTTACACTAATTAGAATTAATAGCAGATAAAAATTTTAAGCTAGTCAGAACAGAAGCTATTTTCCTGAATTTTTTTTCTAAGATTAATAACATTTATCAGACTTTAAAATGTATGTCATATAAGCAACAGAATGACTTTGAAAAGAGACCAGTGCTGTGAGTCCATGTTGGGCAGCCCTTTAATAGACACAGGTCACTGCAGGTGGAAACTGTAACACTATGATTGTGTGTGTGTTAGTGTGTGTACCACACTTACGTGATGTTGACTGCAAACCACTAGAAAGTACATACTTAGGACATGTCCAGTGACACCTGACTGTTGAGTCATCGGAGGCTGAAGGAGACCCTAACACGCTGAGGGCACCTGGGAGGTGACCGGGACCTACACCGTTCCTGGTTTGTTTAGACAAAGTAGATGAGGTCTCCATTAAGCAGCCTGCGGGAACCCCCATGCTAGACACAGCAGAGCTAGAAGCTTCTCAGAGACCCTTGTTTAGACATTGTGACAATGCCTAATGGGACTTCTTCCCCATGTTTCTCATTAGGAATAGCAATTTAAGTTGTAGTGTAAGACATTTCTTATTATGGGTTTATAGCTATTAATATGACAATGAAAGATAATCTTTCTTAGGCCACATCTTGTATGATTCCATTTAGGTGAAATGTCCAGAATCAGTGAATTCTATAGAGACAGAAAGGAGATGAGTGGCTGCTAGGAGGAGGGGATGGGGTGGGGTTGGGGTGGGGGTTGGGGTGGGGGATGGGGTGGGGGATGGGGTGAGGGTTGGGGTGGGGATTGGGGTGAGGGTTGGGTGGGGGTTGGGGTGGGAGGTGTGGGTGGGGGATGGGGTGACGGATGGGGTGGGGGTTGGGGTGGGGGATGGGGTGGGGGATGGAGTGGGGTTGGGGTGTGACTGCTAATGGGTATGGTGTTTCTTTTTTTTTTTTTTTGAGATGGAGTCTCACTCTGTTGCCCAGGCTGGAGTGCAGTGGCACGATCTTGGCTCACTGCAAGCTCTGCCTCCCAGGTTCACACCATTCTCCTGCCTCAGCCTCCCAAGTAGCTGGGACTACAGGTGCTCGCAGCCATGCCTGGCTAATTTTTTGTATTTTTAGTAGAGGCAGGGTTTCACCATGTTAACCAGGATGGTCTCGATCTCCTGACCTCGTGATCTGCCTGCCTCGGCCTCCCACAGTGCTGGGATTACAGGCGTGAGCCACCGCACCCGGCCGGTATGGTGTTTCTTTCTGGGGTGAAGGAAATGCTCTAAAATTAAGTCATGGTGATGGCCACATAACTCTGTGAAGATATTAACCTATAAAATTGTGGACTTTAGATGGGTGACTCCTACACTATGTAATTTACATCAATAAAACATAAAAATCCTTCCTTTTGCCTAACATCTGTAGGGCTATGACTTACTCTGATGTCCTTATTTACTCTAGCGTGGAGTCAACGAGCTTATTATTTGATCTAGTCTCCATGATGACTTGTTTACAGCTGAGCAAGTTTACATGGGGCGAAATTAAATTTTCATATTAATTGTGTAAAACAATGTCCAGATGTATTCAAAGTTTCCTTTATGTCAGAATGCAAACATGTTTCTACTGCCTTTCATTTTTTAAAAAACTAAAAGGTTTAGTATGTGGCTTTTAGATATTTCATGACAGAAAATGTAATGTTTACTTATTCCAGATGTTGTCAGCTTCTGCAATATAAATGTAAATCAGAAAAAAAGCAAGGTTACAGCCTAGCATTCTGTTATTATGTGTCAAACCAGATATCATTACATCGTCTCATTTTCCATCTTTAGCTAGCTAATTGTAAATAGTCTGGACTGTACCTTAAGAACCCATTCTTCTATTATATTTAAGCTCTGAGTGGAAGTGGAGCTGAAGCAACTGGAAAGAGGAAAAGGGTTGGGCCAAGCTGTGCAGTGGGCAAGACGAGCCGGCGGCCTCGGTGCTGAGATTTGCTTATGTCTGGGAGTCACGGGCAATAAAAGGAGCCTCAGGACCCATTCCCTTCCTTGTCCACCTTTGCAGCCCTTCAATATTGTCTACAGATGAGGGTGGCCGTCTAAATAGAAGATGCAAGGAGATCACTCGCTGTTTCAGATCCTCCTGATGCCCCGCTGTCCTCTGGGTGTGTGGCTGACACCTTCCTTCAGCCACCAGCCCGTGGGGCCTCCTGCGACACCTCCCACGGCCCCAGGGAGCGTGGCCACCACAGGCCAGGCCCCTGCACGACAGCTGCTGCCCCTCTGTCCAACTGACCCCACCCCGTGGGTCTCACTTCCTTCAGGAGCCTTCTGAGAACTCTCACATTTCTGGGTAAAGTCCCTCTTCATCCTTCTATAGACTGCATATTGTGTGATTCCATTTATATGAAATGTCCAGAATAAAAAGAAAGAGAGAGAGAGAGCGTAGATTGCTGACAGCCGGGCTAGGCTGTGGGGGCTGCTCATCAGCATGGGGAGGACGCACCTCAGCTTTCGAGGCCTCTGCCCTTGGTGTGCTTCCACATCCCTGACCTTCCAGCCAAGCCAGGCCTGGCTGCTCTGGGATTTGTCACCTCCAGGCCTTTGTTTCTGGGGCCCCCCCTTTCCCAGTCACCGCTGAAATCCTGGCTCAAGTCCCCTTGGATGTCACTGCCTCCATGGTCACCGCTGAAATCCTGGCTGGAGTCCCCTTGGATGTCACTGCCTCCATGGTCACCGCTGAAATCCTCACTCGAGTCCCCTTGGATGTCACTGCCTCCATGGTCACCGCTGAAATCCTGGCTGGAGTCCCCTTGGATGTCACTGCCTCCATGGTCACCGCTGAAATCCTCACTCGAGTCCCCTTGGATGTCACTGCCTCCATGGTCACCGCTGAAATCCTGGCTGGAGTCCCCTTGGATGTCACTGCCTCCATGGTCACCGCTGAAATCCTGGCTCGAGTCCCTTTGCATGTCACTGCCTCATGGTCACCTTCAGGGACCCTCTGCATTAGACGTCTCTTCCTCCTCTGAACTCCCGGCACGTGGCAGAACTTCTCATGCAAGGCAGTCACATTTGTATTTTGTTAGTTGTGCAGTTGTTGTATTCATTCTTTGCAGAAAGAAACTGTGTCTAATTTTCCTTAGTGTTCTCCAGTGACCACTGCACCTGCTGTAGGAGGTGCTTAGTAAGTACTTGCAGGGTTGAATGGTTGAGCTTTTCTCTCTTCCTCCTCATTGCAGCGTGGCTTGGGGGTGCCATGAGCAGCACGGGTTGCTCCCACTCTGCATTGCGGACTCCCTTGTTCACTTGAATTCCCCCTATGGATTATACGTCATTTTTTTTTTGTTTGCTTTTTTTTGTTTTGTTTTGTTTTGTTCTGAGATGCAGTCTTGCTCTATTGACAGGCTGGAGTGCAGTGGTGTGATCTCGGCTCACTGCAACCTCTGCCTCCCAGGTCCAAGTGATTCTCATGCCTCAGCCTCCTGAGTAGCTGGGATTATAGGTGTGCACTGCCACGCTCAGCTAATTTTTGTGCTTTTAGTACAGACAGGGTTCCACCATGTTGACCAGGCTGGTCTCAAACTCCTGACCTCAAGTGATTCGCCTGCCTTGGCCTCCCAAAGTGCTGGTATTACAGGCGTGAGCCACCGCACCCAGCCTAGTATTATTATTTTTACCACATTTATTTTTTATTATAACTCTCACTCTTTCTACTGCAAATTTTTGACCGTAGAAACTTAATACCCATCAAAGATCATGACAAATTTATGTTCAGATGTATTTTAAGGAGTGGTGATACCATTATGAAATTTGGGAAGCTAACACAGCTCAGTGTTTAAGAGTTAATGCCCTGCAGTGAGACCTCTGGGTTTTACTCCCTTTTGTTCCACTTAGCAGCCATGTGATCTTGAGCAGGTTTTAAATTTGGAGTATCAGTTTCCTTATCCAAAAAGTGGGGATGATAATAGTAATAACTTCAAAAGATTTATGTGAGAATTAAATAACAGAATGCAAATAAAGCATTTAGCAGAGTGCCGGCTCATTAGTAAATGATAATAACTGCTGGAGATGATCACAACCCATTGCCTCAACTTACGGCCACGTGTCCTCTAAGGCGTCTCCTCTCCATCGTCTCTTCAGTTTAGACATTTGTGTTGCTAAGCATCGTGTCATGTATCAGCTCTGCCTCACAGGAGACAACAGAGTGCAAGACAGGGCATCAGAATGATGTCACAGTCCCCAGACTATACTGATGTTCCACGAGAACCTTAGCATGCAGTACCAGCCATGAGAACCTTAACAGTATAGTACTATCCATGAGAAAGTACCATCCACGAGAACCTTAGCAGTATAGTACTATCCAAGAGAAAGTACCATCCACGAGAACCTTAGCATAGAGTACTATCCACGAGAACCTTAGCAGTATAGTACTATCCAAGAGAAAGTACCATCCACGAGAACCTTAGCATAGAGTACCATCCGCGAGAACCTTAGCAGTATAGTACTATCCACGAGAAAGTACCATCCACGAGAACCTTAGCAGTATAGTACTATCCATGAGAAAGTACCAGCCACGAGAACCTTAGCATAGAGTACCATCCACGAGACCCTTAGCATAGAGTACCATCCGTGAGACCCTTAGCATACAGTACCATCCGCGAGACCCTTAGCATACAGTATCATCCACCAGACTCTTAGCACAGAGTACCATCCGCAAGACCCTTAGCACAGAGTACCATCCGGGAGACCCTTAGCACAGAGTACCACCCGTGAGACCTTTAGCACAGAGTACCATCCGCGAGAACCTTAGCACAGAGTACCATCCGCGAGAACCTTAGGACAGAGTACCATCCGCGAGAACCTTAGCATAGAGTACCAACCGTGAGAACCTTAGCAGTATAGTACTATCCACGAGAAAGTACCATCCACGAGAACCTTAGCATAGAGTACCATCTGCGAGAACCTTAGCATAGAGTACCATCCACGAGAACCTTAGCATGTAGTACCATCAGAACCTTAGCATAGAGTACCATCCATGAGAACCTTAGCATAGAGTACCATCAGAACCTTAGCATAGAGTACCATCCACGAGAACCTTAGCATAGAGTACCATCCACGAGAACCTTAGCATAGAGTACCATCCACAAGAACCTTAGCATACAGTACTATCTACAAGAACCTTAGCATAGAGTACCATCCACGAGAACCTTAGCATAGAGTACCATCCACAAGAACCTTAGCATACAGTACTATCTACAAGAACCTTCGCATATAGTACTATCCACTATTATCAGAGTGTGTACCAGCCTCTTCCTTCTCCTTCCTTTGTGAAAAGCTGCAGATGCACTTTGTGGATGTTTCATTCCATAGAGGGAGCTGTTCACCAATGCTCAGCACTCCCAGGAAGGAGGGAAGGAGAGTGTCCTCCTAACACCAAAAATATCTCAAAATAAAAAAATCCTCATTAAAGAATATTCACACTCATGAATTAAGAAAAAGAAAAGGAGAAATTGCCTGGAATAAATTCAGATCACCCTTTGATTCTGTCCACTGAGACGTATAAGTAACTGCTCCATTAAACAGAGACAGCATAGACCAGAATGGAGGCTGCGGCTCACAGCCTGGGCTCCCTGCCCAGCGAGCTGCGCCCAGCCAGCCTCAAGTATGGTGCTCACCTGTTCTCAGCAAACAGCTGGATAATGGGCATCAAAGTTATTTTTCAATGTAATACAAAAACATAAAATCATATGTTGACAACTCTTTCCCTCCCTAGAGAAAAGAAAGGATGATGTCAAAAGATCAGACAAACAAAATAAAACTCCAGACATGGGGGCAGCCAGATTCATGGCAAGAAGCCACACTATTTCAAAATGATTTTCTATAAAATTAAAATATAATTCATGAACATTTAAACTTATTTTGCTAGCACTTACACAAACACCTGTGGATATAGATGCCATTTACTTGAATCCATATTAAATATCCATATTAAATAAATAACTTCAGTATTTTGTCCTCACAGTGGGAACACGACAAGGCCACTCAAAGAAACCCATCGCAGGGAGCAAGCCCTCTCACTCACCATGGGAAAGAACATAGAGAGTGACATCCCCTGGAAGGCTCTGAGACATGGCGGAGTGGAAGACTGCTTCCTGGAGCCAGGATGCCTGGGTGGAAACTGACAGTCTCCTGGAAGGCTCTGAGATATGGTGGCTATGAGGAATGCTTCTGGAGCCACAATGTCTGGGTGGAGGGTGACATCCCCTGGAAGGCCTGAGACATGGTGGAGGAGAGGACTGCCTCTGGAACCAGGATGCCTGGGTGGAAACTGACAGTCCGCTAGAAGGCTCTGAGATATGATGGACATGAGGAATGCTTCTGGAACCACAATGCCTGGGTCGAGGGTGGCAGTCCCTTGGAAGGCTCTGAGATATGGCAGAGGGGAGAACTGCTTCTGGAGCCAGGATGCCTGGGTGGAAACTGACAGTCCCCTGGAAGGCTCTGAGATATGGTGGCCATGGGGAATGCTTCTGGAACCACGATGCCTGGGTGGAGGGTGACAGTCCCTTGGAAGGCTCTGAGATATGGTGGACATGAGGAATGCTTCTGGAGCCATGATGCCTGGGTGGAGGGTGACAGTCCCCTAGAAGGCTCTGAGACATTGCAGAGGGGAGGACTGCTTCTAGGACCAGGATGCCTGGGTGGAGGGTGACAGTCCCCTGGAAGGCTCTGAGATATTGCAGAGGGGAGGACTGCTTCTGGAGCCATGATGCCTGGGTGGAGGGTGGCAGTCCCCTGGAAGGCTCTGAGACATGGTGGAGGGGAAGACTGCTTCTAGAACCAGGATGCCTGGATGGAGAGTGAGAGTTGTGGAAGGCTCTGAGATATGGCAGCCATGAGGACTGAATCTAGAACCAGGATGCCTGGGTGGAGGGTGAGAGTTGTGGAAGGCTATGAGACATGGCAGCCATGAGGACTGAATCTAGAACCAGGATGCCTGGGTTTGAATTTCATCTCCACCACTTTCTCCTTTGGTGACCCTAGCCAATGTATTTCACTTCTTTATCACTTGCTTTCTTCATCTGTAAGATGGGGATAATAATAGTCCCAATTTTATAGGGTTGTTAGAAGGAATAAATGACTCATGATTTCTGAAGTTCTTAGAACAGTGCGAGTATTGTATGAAGTATTATACAAGGTAAGCCCTATAAGTGCTTGTGGAATGAAAGCCTTCCGAAATTAAAAAACAAAAACAGAGAAACCCATGCAATCACTGCACTTTTTTATTTTTACCTTTTGGCCAACCCAGTGGGAGCTGGATAAGCACATTTTAGCTTCTCTTAGTAGGATCACGTCATTACAGAACCCCATATAAACACAACAATCTTCCTGGTGTGATCATGGCAACCGTGGGGAACACCTCGATCTATACCCACACCACAGAACGCACCGCAGAAGCAATCAGCACAGGCCCGACAGCAGTGCATGTTTTTAGAACTGGAGCCCTAAAGCAAGAAACAAAACTCTAGGCCCAGCATGATATTGCCCTAATTATGTCACGTGGGGATCTGTTTATATATAGGTAATGTATATATCAAGAAAGACTGGAAAGAAATGCACACAAATGTTAGCCAAAATATTTAACAGTAGTGGGACTTGGGATGATTTTACTCCTTTTTATTTTTATTTATATGTGCCATGTGTTCTACAATGAACATGAATAGTATCAAAATTTGAAAGGAAAAAACTTTTGAAAGTGAGATTTCTTCAAGGAGAAATTTTTCTTTTTAATTTCCTAGTAAAAAATAAAAATGTGAAGTTCAGAAACCCTTGTGGCAAAACACATTTAATTTGTAAAAACCCCCTAAAATGAAGACGATGATGGGTTCTTTTCTGAGAACGTGGAGGGAGGAAGGCATGGTCCTCTGCCAGGGATAGGGGTCTCACCAGGTAGGAGGTGGGGCTCGGCATTGTTGATATGGTTTGGATCTGTGTCACTGCCCAAATCTCATGTTGAATTGTCATCCCCAATGTTGGAGGAGGAGCCTGGGAGGAGGTGATTGGATCATGGAGGTGGATTTCCCCCTTGCTGTTCCTGTGATAGAGAGTGAGTTCTCGTGAGATCCGGTTGTTTAAAAGTGTGTGGCACCTCCCGCTTCACTCTCTTCCTCCTTCTCCGGCCATGTGAAGACATGCCGGCTTCTTCTTTGCCTTCCGCCATGACTGTAAGTTTCCTGAGGCCCCCCCAGCCATGCTTCCTGTACAGTCTGAGGAACCATGAGCCAGTTAAACCTCTTTTCTTCATAAATTACCCAGTTTCAGGTGGTTCTTCATAGCAATGCGAGCAGGGACTAATACAGTTGTCTACCCAACCCTCTGGCCCAGGGCTGGAGCTGGGGCATGAGACAACAGTCTTTGCCTTGAAACAGAAATGTTGACCTTTGTCAGCCCTGTGGCCAAAGTGGAAATTTCAGACCACGTGGGAATCGCAGGATTTGTCCTCCGTCCGTGCATCATATTTTATTATGTTGGCAAAAATTACTTGTGCACCAACCAAATACTTGGTTACCTGTGCCTGGTTAATAAAGACTCACTACATTATAAATGGTGGATGTTAAAGAGATGTACTGGCCGGGCACAGTGGCTCACTTGTGTAATCCCAGCACTTTGGGAGGCCGAGGCAGGCGGATCACAAGGTCAGGAGTTAGAGACCAGCCTGACCAACATGGTGAAACCCCGTCTGTACTAAAAATACAAAAATTAGCTGGGCCTGGTGGTGCGTGCCTGTAATCCCAGCTACTCAGGAGGCTGAAGGCAGGAGAATCGCTTGAACCCAGGAGGCGGAGGTTGCAGTGAGCCAAGATCGTGCCACTGCACTCCAGCCTGGGCAACAGAGTGAGACTCCATTTCAAAAAAAAGTAATCGTGAAACCTGCTTTTGGCAATCTTGATTATGTTGATTAAAGTATGAAAATTGGGCTCTTCCTATGATGTCAATAAATAATTGTTCAGGAATGCGAAATGTGGGCAACTAGGCACACATTCTTTTCACACTGGCTCTCAGCCACCTAGGAATGTGAGGATGTGGCTGTTGGGACAAGTAAACGGAAGATGACTTGTGTTTCCTTCAGAAGGTCCCAGACACAGCCATGGGATTTAAAAGTTGAGGAGCTCATCACATTCTCACCCATCTCATTTCATAATTTTATGTAGGGCGAGGCGTGAAGTGAGGGGGCACCATCACTTGAGTGAGAAGCATTTGCTGAAGATCCGTCAGACCCGGCAAGTGGCAGACCACAGCCTACGTGCCTGCACGTGCTCACCGTGCGCATTCCAGGACAGCACTGTCAGCAGTGAGCACCTGGGGACTCAGCTGCGTCTCTCATGCCTCTCTCTACGCACTTGTCAACGCCACTGCCTCAGCCCCCAGAGACAGGTGTCAGTGGCCCAGAGATCATTCCAACCAGCCCCGCCAGGCATTATTTTCGTATCACAGCTCACTTTTCTGAATTCCAAGTCCCAGCTTGGTTTCTCTCAGGTCTGTTATCCTGTGGGCCTTTACCAATTTATGTGGTTGAATTACAGGATTGGAAGGAATGAACATGAAAGAAATTCAAGCTCTACGATTTCTATAGAAAAATCGAATTATGGCAAAATTTACAACTTTTGTGTTTTAAAGGTCGCAAAAACACAACCCACAGAATGGAAAAAGAAATATTTGAAAACCATATGTCTAACAAGGGATTTGCATCTAGAAAATATAAAGAACCCTACAACTCACTAATAAGAAGATAAATGACCCAAATAACAAATGGGCAAAAGACTTGAATAGACAATTGTCCAAAGAAGATGTGGAAATGGTCAACATGGACAAGAGAGGATGCTCAACATTTGCCATTAGGAAAATGCCAATCAAAGTCACAATGAGGCAACAGTTTACACTCATCAGGATGACTACAGTGAGAAAGACAGACAATAACAAGTGTTGACAAAGATGGAGAGAAATTGGAACTCACATATATTGCTGGTGGGAATGCAAAATGGTGCCATTGCTTTGGAAAGCAGTCTGGCAGTTCCTTAAAGGGTGAAATGTAGACATCATTTAACATACCTATTCCACCCCTTGGGATACACCCATGAGAAAAGAAATATGTCCACATGAAAACTTGTACATGAATATGTATAGAAGCATTAATAATAATAATCGAAAGGTGAAAACGACCCAAATGTTCATCCTGATGAATGGGTTACAAAATGTGGTATATCCACATAATGGAATGTTACTCACCATGAAAAGGAATGAGGCACTGGTACCTGCTACAATGCAGACAAAACTTATGCTGAGTAAAAGAAGCCAGTCGTGAAAGGCCTTGTATTGTATGGATTTATTTGTATAATATTTCCAGAATAGGCAAATCCAAAGAAACAAAAAGCAGGTTGGTGGTTGCTTAGGCATGGGGATTTTGTAGAATTCCATTTGGATTTATCCGTAATGTTTTGAGTGTATCTCTTTGTATAGCTTGTTTGGTGATGGCTCTAGGTATTACATTATATATGTCTAGTGATCACAGTCTATTGGTGTTATCATTTTACCAATTCAGTTGGAGTATAGCAAACTTGTCTCCCAGTAGTGCATTCCTTTATTTTCTTATTTTTATTTTTTATATTTTTGAGACGGAGTCCTGCTCTATCGCCCAGGCTGGAGTGCAGTGGCATGATCTCAGCTCACTGCAACCTCCACATCCCGGATTCAAGCAATTCTATGCCTCAGTCTCCCGAGTAGCTGGGATTACAGGCGCCCACCAGCACACCCAGCTAATTTTTGTATTTTTAGTAGAGACGGGGTTTCACCATCTTGGCCAGCCTGGTCTTGAACTCCTGACTTCGTGATCTGCTCACTTTGGCCTCCCAAAGTGCTGGGATTACAAGCATGAGCCACTGTGCCCGGCCATCCCTTTATTTTATTTTTATTTATTTATTTATTTATTTTTGAGATGGAGTCTCACTCTGTCACCCAGGCTGGAGTGCAGTGGCACAATCTTGGCTCACTGCAACCTCTGCCTCCCAGGTTCAGGGGATTCTCCTGCCTCAGCCTCCCAAGTAGCTGGGATTACAGGCACCTACCCACACCCAGCTAATTTTTGTATTTTTAGTAGAGATGGGGTTTCACCATGTTAGCCAGGGTGGTCTTGAACTCCTGACCTCAAGTGATCCACCCACCTGGGCCTCCCAAAGTGCTGGGATTACACAAGTGAGTCACCATGCCCGGCCAGTACATCTCTTTAACATCCACCATTTATAATGTAATTTTCTTAAATATTTCTTCTCTACCTATTTACAGCCACATCAGACAATGTTATACTTACTTCAACAGTCGAATATAATTTACTTAAGAGAATGAAAGCCTATTATATTTACTCATATTTTGGCTTACCATGTTCTTTCTTCCTGATGATTCAAGGTTATTTCTTATATCATTCCCTTTCTATTTATAAAAATTCATTTAGCCATTCTTTTAGAGTAAGCCTACTTGCAACAAAATTTCTTAGTTCGTCTTCATCTGACAAAGTTGATTTCCCCTTGGTTCCTGAAGAACATTTTTTTTCTGGGCACAGCGTTCCTTAAAAAAATACTGTATTTCCTTTATATAAAATTCAAGTAAATGCAAATGAATGTTTAGCGGCAGAGAGAAGATCAGCAATTGAGAACTGGGTGAGGAGGGAGGAGGATGGCATGATTGCAAAGGGTTGTTAAACAACTTTTGTGGCTATGAATCTATTCATTGTCCTGACTTTGGTCATGGTTTCATGCTGGGAATAGGATTCTTAGTTGATTGTCCTTTTCTTTCAGCACCTGAAAAATATTGTGCTGCTTTCTTCAGGCCTCCGTGTTTTTTGATGAGAAATCTGCTATCATTTAAATTGTTTTCTCCTATAAGTGAAGTTCTGTTTTTCTCTGGCTGCTTTCAAAACTTTTTGTCTTTAGTTTCCAAAAGTTTAATTATGACATAGCTTAGTATGGATTTGGGCTTACCCTGTTTGAGGTTTTTCCAGCTTCTTGAATCTGTAGGTTGTCTCATCAAATTTGGAAAATTTTCAGCCATTATTTTTAGTCCCACTCTTGCTTTTCCTTCTGGTACTCTCTTGATGGGAATGTTAGATCTTTTATTATCATCTCACAGGTGTCCCAGGTTCTTTTTTTTTTCAGTCTATTTTGTCTTTATTGTTCAGGTTGGGTAATTTCTCTTATTCTATCTTCCATTTTACTAATTCTTTTTTCTTCACCCTCCATTTTGCTGTTGAGACCATTGACTGAGCTTTTTATTTGGCTTTTATATTTTTCAGTTCTAAAATTTCTGTTTGGTTCTTCTTTATATCTTCTATTTCTTTGTCAAGAGTTTTTGTTTTTTTGCCAGGCACAGTGGCTTTATGCCTGTAATCCTAGCACTTTGGGAGGCTGAGGTGAGTGGATCACCTGAGGTCAGGAGTTTGAGACCAGCCTGACCAAGATGGTGAAACCCCATCTTTAAAAAATACAAAAATTAGCCAGGCACGGTAGCGGGCACCTGTAATCCAAGCTACTCAGGAGGCTGAGGCAGGAGAATTGCTTGAACCCAGGAAGTGGAGGTTGCAGCGAGCTGAGATCGTATCATTGCACTCCAGCTTTGGCGACAGAGCAAGACTCTGTCTCAAAAAAAAAAAAAAAAAAAAAAAGATTTTCTGTTTTTTGTTTTTTGTTTTTTTCATTTGTTTCAAGCATATTTGCAATTTCCTGTCGAAGCATTTTATCATGGATGCTATAAAATCATTGTCAGAATTTTAACATCTCTGCTCTCTCAGCTTGGCCTCTGTTGATTGTCCTTTTCTCATAGTTTGAGATTTTCCTGGTTCTTGCTGTGACAAGTGACTTTATTTTTATTTTTTTATTTTTTGAGATGGAGTCTTACTCTGTTGGCCAGGCTGGAGTACAGTGGCCCAATCTCAGCTCACTGTAGCCTCCACCTCCCAGGTTCAAGTGATTCTCCTGCCTCGGCTTCCCAAGTAGCTGGAACTACAGGCACATGCCACCATGCCTAGCCATTTTTTGTACTTTTTTTTCTTTTTTTTTTAGTAGAGATGGGGTTTCATCATGTTGGCCAGGCTGGTCTTCAAGTCCTGACCTCAGGTGACCCACCCTCTTTGGCCTCCCAAAGTGCTGGGATTACAGGCATGAGCCACCGCAGCTGGCCACAAGTGACTTTAGATTGAAACCTGGACGTTTTCACATCATGTTAGGAGACTCTGGATCTTATTTAAACCTTCTCCTGTAACTGATTTTTTTCTGACAGCGCTCCAGCAACAGGAGTGGAGGTGCCCCCTTGTTCCTGCCAGGTGGGGGCAGGAGTCCGGTTCCCCACACAGCCTCTGTTGATGCCTGAGATTGGGGCATGGGCAGTGACACTGTTACTGCTGGCCGGCTGTGGCAGTCCTGGCTCCCAACATGGTCACTGCCGGCACCATGTGGTGGTGGGAGAGTGAAATGGGTGGGGGGTGATGGTGGGTATTTGTCCATATCACCACTAGGGGCTGGAGAAAGTCCTGACTCTCCTAGTATGGAGTAGGAGGGGGCCTCTGTTGCTGCCAGTGGGGGTGGACGTCAGGCTCCCCACATGCTCTCTGCTGCCACGGCAGGGTGGGGTCCTCATCTTTAGCTGGCAGGAAGGAAGGTCCTTGTTTGAAACCACACTGGTGGGATACTGGGATCCTTGTTGCAGCCTTGTGAGGGAGGCTGCAGGTGTGGTTAGGGGTAGGGACAGAATTTCGTTGAAGTAGCTGGTAGATGGTCTGAAAATTTTCTCTCATGCTGGGTAGCCCCTTTCCTGGCCCTTAGGCTGGAGAGCACAGGCTTTTGTTAATCCTTTCTTTGTCTGTGCCTGGGCTTTTCCGCTACCAGCTTGTCATCCCCACATCTGAGAGAACCTAGGGAAGGCTCCGCCCCATTCCTCAGGTCCTGAGCTCCCAACCTGTCTGCTTTTGTCTCCCCACCTTTCAGAATCTTCTTGGGTTTGTTTTACATGTGATATCCAGGGATTTCAGCTGTATTTAGTGAGAGGGAGAAGAAAATGTGTGTTCACTCACCATCCTGAAAGCAGAAGTCAGTGGTATGTAATTTGGTGTGTGCTTGTTGTGTCATTGCTCATCCTGCTGCTTGTCTTTTCACTCTACTGTGTCTTTTGATTAACAGAAGATCTTAATTTTGATCAATTTTTTGTTTTTAATATTTTTTATAATCTGTTTTGAAGAATCTTCACTGAGCCCATAAAGATACTTTGTCCTATGTGATTTTCTAGAAGCTTTATTATTTACTTTTCACATTTAGGCCTACAATTCACCTGGGGTTGAATTTTTTTTGGTATGGGGTGGCACAAGGGCCAAGTTTCCAGTTTTCTCCTGTGGTTATCCCAATGACCAGCACCGTGGATCAAAACCACCACCCTTCCCTTGCTGCTCTGCAACGTTACTTGGTTGTAAATCAAGTATTCATATGTGGGTATGTGTGTTTCCGGACTCTTCATTCTGCCCCATGTGTCCTTTGTCTCACTGAGATCACACTGTCCTGTGCGATGGCACTAGGATCACGTCTTGGCGTTGAGTAATGTGAGCATCAAACTTGGTCTTCAGGATTGCCTTGGCTGTTCTTGAATCTTTACATTTCCATATAAATTTTAGAACCTGTTTGTCAACTTATAAAATAGCAAACTGGATTTCCATCAGATTGCACTGAATCCATCTATAGACCAAATCCTTACAATTTGTGAACATGGAATAATCCGCCATTTATTGAAATCTTTCACCTTTTTTGTTTTTTTGTTTTTGTTTTTGTTTTCAGACACAGTCTCACTCTGTCGCCTATGCTGGAGTGCAGTGGTACAGTCACAGTTCAATGCAGCCTCAACCTCCTGGGCTCAGGCAATCCTCTCACCGCAGCCTCCTGAGTAACTGGGACCACAGGCGTGCACCACCATGCCCGCCTAATTTTTATTTTATTTTATTTGCAGAGGCGAGATTTCACCATGCTGCCCAGGCTGATCTTGAACTCTTAGACACCTCCCACCTCGGCCTCCCAAAGTACTGGGATTACAGGCGTGAGCCGCCATGCCCAGTCTGAGTTCTTTCACTTTGAAATCCAGTATACTTTTTTTTTTTTGGAGACGCAGTCTTGCTCTGTCGCCCAGGCTGGAATGCAGTGGTGCAATCTCGGCTCACTGCAAGCTCCACCTCCCGGGTTCACGCCATTCTCCTGCCTCAGCCTCCCGAGTAGGTGGCACTACAGGTGCCCGCCACCACGCCCGGCTAATTTTTTGTGTTTTTGGTAGAGACGGGGTTTCACCGTGTTAGCCAGGATGGTTTCGATCTCCTGACCTCGTGATCTGCCTGCCTCGGCCTCCCAAAGTGCTGGGATTACAGGTGTGAGCCACCGCGCCTGGCCGAAATCCAGCGTACTTTGAATATGAGAAAGGCAATGCAGTGCGCATTCCATGTACCACATAACACGTTCAGAGGCTCTTGGGAGCGTCCCACAGTCACAGTCAGTCATATACTTCTGCAGGGAAACACGAATATTCACCATCAGCAAATACTCACCTTCATTAGGTTGATGTAAGTAGGTATATACACACGTGTGTATATGCATATATGCATATGTTTATATACATGTATGTGTATATGTATATGTATGTGTGTATATGTACGCATGTGTATACAGATGGCCCCCAACTTACAATGAGTCGACTTACAGTTTTGTTTTGAGACAGGGTCTTGCCCTGTCACCCAAGCTGGAGTGCAGTGGCACAATCAGGGTTCACTGCAGTCACGACCTCCCTGTTCAATCTATCCTCCCACTTTAGCCTCCATGCAGCTGTGGCTACCGGTGTGAGCCACCACACCCAGCTAATTTCTGTATTTTTTGTAGAGACAGGGTCTTGCTATATTGCCCAGGCTGGTCTCGAACTCCTGGGCTCAAGTGACCCTCCTTTCTTGGCCAAAGTTCTGGGATTACAGGCATCAGCCATGGTGCCTGGTCTTAACTTACAATTTTTCTCCTTTACCGTGGTGTGAAAGTGATACGTATTCAGTAGAAGCAATACCTTGACTTTTGGATTTTGGTCTTTTCCCAGGCTCCTCTCTACAGCAGAAAGCTGAAGCCCCCAGTCAGCCATGTGCCGCCAGGATCCACTGCTCTTTGCGAGCACTGACCATGCTGCCAGGTGATTTTGCTGCCGAGTGATTTTGCCCAGCTGTGGCCAAGGTCAGAGTTCTGAGCAAGTTGAAGGTAGGCGATGCTAAGGCAGAATGTTCGGTAGGTGAGATGTATTAAAATCATTCCCAGCTTACGATATTTTCAACTTTTGATGGGTTTATCGATTATATCCCAATGTTCGTGTGTATGTATACATGTATATATGTGTATGTTTATGTGCATGTATAGGTGTGTCTATGCATGTATACACATTGTGTGTATGTGCCTATGTGTGTATATGTGTATTTATACATATGTGTATAAATGTATATATGTATATATGTGTATATATAGGATGTTAGATGTATGTGTGTGTATACATATGTGTGTCTGTGTGTGTACATATACAGGATATATATAGGACACACACATATATACTATAAATACCCTCACTAGTTCTGGTCGGGCTTACCATCCAATAAATTATAGAACCACTTCCGGTTTTCAAAGCATTTCAAGTTTCTCGCGATAATAGATTGTCACCTGCATCAGCAAAGGCTCTGTGCTTCTACCTCTGACCGAGGGTGACAGAGTTACAGCATCCAGTCTCCAGTCCAGCCACCCAAGTCCAGTAGCCCCGCCCTCCACTCGGCTGTGTTCATACTGCGTGGAATCACGGTGACAGGGATTCCAGCGTCCACATCCTGCCAGGCTGCCGGCTCCTCTGCAGGGCTGGGTTTCACAACGCTGCCCATGGAACAATGCTCATTTCACATAAAAAAGAAAGCAGCATAATTTGCAGATAACCCTCAATGGGAAACTTGGCAATTTAATTAAAAACAGCTCTTGAGGCCTCAAGTATTTTATTTTTCATAGTGAAAATTCGGAAAACTAGCAACCTGCTACCAAGGGAGCGATAGGCGGCTGAGTTATTTTTAGCAAAACTTTTCTGGGAACATACCAGAATTGTTCGGGATAATTTGATTTGTATCAATAACCCTGGTAGCTTTTAGTGAGACGTTAGGGTACTCAGTGAGCGCCCAAATCTGAGCTTCGCATCGGAGGCTCCAGCCACACCAAGGCCTGCAATAGTGAGACGTTAGTGTACTCGGTGAGTGCCCAGATCTGAGCTTCGCATCGAAGGCGTCAGGGACACCAGTGTGAGGGACTGTGAAGAATACAACCGTGCTGCTTGGTGATTACGACAAGAAGTCCCTGCAGATGGAGGCGCCACGGCCCAGGACCCGCTGCCCTGCCTCCCCGCGCGGGTCCCAGAGCTGGAGCTGGGTGGGGCCACGGGCAGGACTCGGCCCCTGCGCACCTGCCTGGCCACAGGCCGGGGGCAGCGGGACCTGCTGCCCAGCCACGCTGGCTTTCTCGTGGGTCCGCGGGCTCATAGCCGTGGCCACGGCTCACAGGGCACCCGTCCTCTGGCAGAAATTTTTCTTCACAATAGAAAGGAGAGCAGCACTTTCCGGAGAGAGACATTGTGAAGATGCGCCCCTGATCCAGCCGGCTGTTGGATTCCATTTCTTTTTCTTGCAAACCAAATTGATTCAACATAAAGAGTCATCCATTTGAAAGGAATTTCCCATCAATGTCACTGAGAAGGCGAATTAGGCAATGACGCTGGCGAGAGATACTTTAATGCCGTTATTATATCAGTTTTAGCCAATCTAGCCACAACATCGAGGTGACTGCACCGTTTTTCCTTTCTTTGGTTTTCCATGTTACGTTTCATGACAGAAAACGGAAAGGAGAAAACAGATACGAAGATCACATTTGGGTTATGTGCTGGAGGAGAGTCATAAATCTGTGTATTGATTCAGATTTTTAGATATAAGGCCCTATATCTTTCTAGCTAATGAAAGTCAGAGTTTGTTTTTTAACTAAATATCTGGCAGTATTAGAGATGCTTGTACCCATTTTGTTAAATAAGCGGCGTCTCTCTATGAGATGAAGGCATTTTTGGAGTCAGGTTGAGTTCCCTCTGGGAGAAGATTCTGAAAGGATTTCTCACATTGAGCCGGCACTGAGTTCCCTTTGTTCTGGATGATCTTTTCAAGGGTGTTTATGTAGCAAGCAGCCTCGGAAGGTGAAGACAGTGTCTCCCCAGGAGCCGTGGGCAGGCTTGCTCACAACTGTGGAAGACAGAAATGATGTTTTCCTTTGGGGCACAGGGCAGACAAGCTCAGTGCCTGTTATAAAAGGCTCAGGGGCCCTAAGTCCAAGCTCCTCCCATGCCCTGCACGCCCCCTGGGAACTGCTGCAAGGTGCTGGGGTGCTGGCTCCTGCTGGTGGTGTGAGTAATAAACTGTCCTTTCTCTCTGACCCAGGAGTCTCGTATCTTCTGCCAGCATCCCTGAACGTGTGCAGGCCAACTCTTAGCTTGTAATGGGTAAAATCCCAGCTCCTTCCCAGTTCTTGGCAGTGCCTAACATGTTCTGGGTATAAATGATAACAATCTAATCTTCAGATATTCTGAAGTTGTTTATAGTAGTGTGCACTAGTAGAGTAACAGTTATTATCCCTCCTTGGCCAGATAGGAAAACAGATTCAGAAAGACCAGGTAACTTTCTGAAGGCCACAGAGGGATTTTTGTAGCCACTTATGTACAGCAGAGAGCTGAATCCCCAACCTCTTCATGTTGTAATATTACAAGCAGGCAGGGTCTGTTTCTCAAAGGATTTGGAGGAAATATTAGTGCAAATAAAAGAAGAAGAAACATGCAGGATTCAGTTGGAGTAGACAGGTATTGAGAGACATTATGGGCTGTGGAGGGGACAATTGCTGTGTGACTCCAGAACAGAAGGGTCTTGCCTCAGGCAACAACACCAAGAAGCCTGGGCAGCAGCCCGGACTGGCCTGGCATGTTCCACCTGGGGCAGCTGTGTTGAGCCTGGTTGTACCTGTGAATGTGTATAACAGCAGTTCCTCTAATCGGGGTCAGCTGTCTCTGCTGTTTCTAAGCCAGGAAGGCGTGGGTCCCTCGGTGGAGTTTGCACAGTCACCAGATCGCCTCCTGCTTGTGGATTAGGCTCTCATTCCCACTTTCCAATTGCAGCAGCATGTGCTCAGGTGGAAGCTCCAATATGGAGGTGAGCTCATGGCTTCCAGCTTGGAAGCTCAGCTCTTCACAAACTATTTTGGTTTGACAAATGTCTATACTTTGGTAACTACAAATAAGCATGAAAATTAAACAATGAAACTCAAGCCTGATATGAATATTTTGTTTGTTTTTAAAGCCCAGCTCCGGGGCCAGGCACAGTGGCTCATGCCTGTAATCCCAGCAATTTGGGAGGCCGAGTCGGGTGGATCACCTGAGGTCAGGAGTTCGAGACCAGCCTGGCCAACATGGTGAAACCCTGTCTCTACTAAAAATACAAATTAGCCAGGTTTGGTGGCGGGCGCCTGTAATCCCAGCCACTTGGGAGGCTGAGGCAGGAGAATCACTTGAACCCGGGAGGTGGAGGTTGCAGTGAGCCGAGATCACGCCACTGCACTCCAGCCTGGGTGACAGAGTGAGACTCCGTCTCAATAAAAATAAATAAATAAAAAAAATAAAACCCAGCTCCTGCTAGGAGAGAGGTTGGTGCTGAGAGATTGGGAGTAATTATAGACTGGAATGGCACCTGCAGTGCAGGGGACTCTTAGAGGTGGCTGCAGACTGGAGGTCACCCTGACAACACCCAGGTGTCTATAGACTCCCCTTAGCTAGAGGTGCAGAGCCCACATAGCAGGCATTGCTGTAAAACATGAGACTCCTACTTGCTTTTATTTGTGCAGGAAACAGGAACAGAAATAGCCAAAGCTACTGACGTACTAAAAACATTAACACTGTGCCCGAAAGCAGGACTCACAGACAGACATCCACAGAGTAGTGCACTGTAAGCAGCCAGGCTTGAGGATACCTGACTTAAAGGACAGTGTATCATAAGCAGCCAGGCGTGAGGATACTTGACTTAAAGGAAAAGCAACAGGCCAAGCGAAATGATGAGACAGTCGGCACACACCGCCTTCGTCTGCGCAGGAGGCTGTAAAAAAAAACACCTGAGACTGTGTGATTTATAAGCAGCAGAACCTATTGCTCACAGTTCTGGAGGCTGGAAGTCCAAGATCAAAGTGTGGCAAGATCTGGTGTCCAGTGAGGGCCCATCCCTCATGGCCGGCACCTTCTGGCAGTGGTCTCACGAGGTGAAAGGGATGAATGAGCTCCCTTGGGCCCTTTTATAAGGCCCCTAATCGCATTTTTGTGAGGGCTCCGCCCTGTGATCTAGCCCCTTCGAGGGACCCCACATCCTAGCACCATCACCTGAGGTACTGGCTTCCAGTGTATGCATTTTGGAGGGACACGGACATGCAGACCACAGCACATGGCCTCAGGGTGCACCAGAAGTGGCGAGAACTGCAAATGGGACTGCTGCACTTGTGCAGAGGACAGCCGAGACTCAGCTCCAACAAGGGTGACGGTGCAGGAATGCAGGCCCAACAGGTCCAGATCTAGTCTGCTTTGCAGAAGTGGGAAATCTGGGTTTGGGGGTAAGTGGGGCACAATTTCATAACCCAGCCAATTAAAAAGAACAGCAGAGCAGAGTGGGCAGGACTCACTCATCCGGGCTAGCACGCTGAGGTCGGCCCGTCCCACCATTCTACAAGCTCTGCTTTAGAGCCTGAATTTGAGCACTCCCAGGGAGAGAGCCTGGGCTTGAGGAGCACGAGACGTGCTGGTTGTTCTCCTCATCTCTGCAGGTGCATTGTCTGCCTCTGTGTGTCCTATGCCCGGGAAGCTGACTGCTGAGGCGCACTGGCCTCTGAGGGCCAAGTGGACCCAGAGACAGGGCGCAGGAGGTCCGTGGGGGAGGAGGAGGGGCTGCAGTGGCATCCCCTCGGTCTCTTCTTGTGGTGTGGTCTGGTGGCAACTGTGTGTGTCAGCCTCTGTCCTCTGCTCCACCCTGCTCCATCCAGACGGCAGGACCCTCAAGCCCCGCTCTTGCTGGGTGCCTGGGAGGCTTAGTCACCACTGGCTCCCATAGCCCTGCTGTTTCTCTGTGAACAGTCCCCCACTGAACGCTCCTGTGAAAGGCTTCTGTGCTCCCACTGCTTCCTGCCAGGGCCCTGACCAATGGGAGCCCTAATATAAGAAGGGGCCTGTTGTGGGCTCAGCTGTGTCCCACCAAAAGATGAGTTCCAGGATGAGCTGTCTGAATCTGTGAATGTGACCCTATATGGAAAGAGGATCTTTGCAGATGTGATTCATTAAGATGAAATCATAGTGGGGGAGGGTGGACCCTAAACCCAGTGACTGGTGTCCTCATAAGACAAGAAGGGACACACAGAGACACATCGGGGGAGACGGCCACGTGAAGATGGAGGCGGGGGTTGGACAGAGGTGACCACCAATGCCAGGGAGTGCTTGGAGCCAGCAGCCGCTGGTTGACGGAAGGAAGGACCCCCTCACGGCTCCAGAGGGAGCGTGGCTGCAAACACCTTGATCTTGGACTTCTCGTCCCAGAACTGTGAGAGGATGAATTTCTGTGTTGAAAGCCCCCAACTTGTGGTCATTTGTCACAGCGGCCCCAGGACACTTACACATGCCACTCTGGGGGGACGTGGGGGGTGCCCACAGACGAGAGACTGGGAAGGCAGCACCTTAGCTGATGAAGTGGCGGCAGGTTCACCTGCTCCAAGTGTCTGAGTGTCACCACGGGGAATCATGGGGAATGGTTGGGTGTTGGCACCCAAACCACACCGAAGTGTTGTAGCCAACACAAAGTTCAGGGTTTCCTAAGACCAGCTCTGGGGTCGACTATTTTTGGGAACTGAGCACTCTGCATTCCACCCTTGGAGAGCTAAAACTTCTTGGCTATAAGTCCATGAGTGTATTTAAGGCTCTAAGAAGTCCTTCAGCAAAGAAAAGCAGCTTAACCTTACCTTTCACTCAGTGTTTTCCAAAATAATTTGATTCCCAGGCCAGTGTCTTGCCCCTCACTGTATTTTCTGCTTTGGCACCACATTTGAAAATAGGCATCACAGTGACTTACGTGGGGAGCAAGTAGGGTAATGCATTTGACCCCAGGACTTTCTGCCTCGGGATGGTAACCATCAATCAAAACAAACTCGACATTCATTAGGCCAATATTAAAACTCAAAGTTAGTCAAAGATTACTTTGGGAAATGCCATTCTGTTGATTTTTCCCTAGAATTAAAGGAATGTCAAATACTAAATTGTCTAAGTTACAGTTTATACTCAAATCCAGACCTAAGCTGGGAAATTCAGTATTAAAATAAAACCTCTTAAAAGATTCCTTTCATAGCAACGCTGGCTTTGAGAGTGGCATCAGCAACCACTTTGAAAGTACTCATTTTTTTTTTTTTTTTTTTGAGATGGAGTCTCGCTCTGTCACCCAGGCTGGAGTGCAGTGGTGCAATCTCGGCTCACTGCAATCTCTGCCTCCTGGGTTCAAGCAATTCTCCTGTCTTAGCCTCCCAACTAGCTGGGACTACAGGTGCACACCACCAAGCCTGGCTAATTTTTGTATTTTTAGTAGAGACAGGGTTTCACCATGTTGGCCGGGCTGGTCTTGAACTCCTGACTTCAGGTGATCCACCTGCCTTGGCCTCCCAAAGTGCTGGAATTAAAGGTGTGAGCCACTGCACTTAGCTGAAAGCACACATTTTTAATAACCAAGAGATTATGAGGCTTCTTTTATTTCTTGAGTGATCAAAGACCTGATAACTCCAAATAATCTGAAAAGTAGTAAGATGGGGCAGAGGGGGGAGGTACTGATCCCACACCTGGTCATGCAGTGTGTTTGATTTAAGTAGTAAGGAGGGGACTGATCACACACCTAGTCATGAGGTGTGTTTGATTTAAGTAGTAAGGAGGGGACTGATCACACACCTAGTCATGAGGTGTGTTTGATTTAAGTAGTAAGGGGGGAACTGATCCCACATCCGGTCATGCAGTGTGTTTGATTTAAGTAGTAAAGGGGGGACTGATCACACACCTGGTCATGAGGTGTGTTTGATTTAAGTAGTAAGGGGGGAACTGATCCCACATCCGGTCATGCAGTGTGTTTGATTTAAGTAGTAAGGAGGGGACTGATCACACACCCGGTCATGAGGTGTGTTTGATTTAAGTAGTAAGGAGGGGACTGATTACACACCCGGTCACACAGTATGTTTGATTTAAGTAGTAAGGATGGGGACTGATCCCACACCCAGTCATGCAGTGTGTTTGATTTGAGTAGTAAGGAGGGGGCTGATCACACACCCAGTCACGCAGTATGTTTGATTTAAGTAGTAAGGGTGGGGACTGATCCCACACCCAGTCTTGAGGTGTGTTTGATTTAAGTAGTAAGGGGGGTACTGAACACACACCTGGTCACGCAGTGTGTTTGATTTCTCAGGTTTTTCCAAATCCAATTAATTAGGTGTGCATTTCTAATGTGGCCTTTGAACCAAATACCCCTCGGGCAGGTGGCAGGCCTATCCTGGTCCATTCCACGGGAGATGCTCTGGCATAACTCAGGGCCTGGCAGATGTCTGTCCCGCTGCTTCTGGAGCAAATGGAGTTGCCATTTCCAGTGTTAAAAGTCTCTGTTCAGCTGCCTCAGCAGTGTGTTTCTTTCTGTTGAAAGTCCTTCTCCCTGGCACAGTTTCACATTTCTGCCTTGGGTCCTGGAGCCCGGGAAGGTTCTCGCTGTCGCTGGGCTGATGGGACTTCAGGAGTTTGCTTTCAGCATTTAAGAAAAATGTTACCTTTATGAAGAGAGTTTTGGTTCTGCTATTATTTCTATTACCCAAAACACACCTAAGGGCTTCAATCATGCAGACATTTAAAAACTTATTGTATATTTTTCCTCAACAATTGTTTATGCCCTTTTTGCTGAAGATAAGTATTTCATCTTGGCTGTGGAAGTGACTTCTTCAGCACTGAGCTGGATTTACAGCACAAAGGGAAAGAAAGCCTTGGGTGGGAAACGCCGTGTGTATAGGCAACCAGCAAACACATTCTTTCACAATTTACAGAAAGTGCTTCTCCTGGGTTTGCAGAAGTATCAAAAGTACATATTTGCCCAGACAATTGTTTAGCTGGGAGCTGTGCTGTGTATAGTGATGGTGATTCCTCAATTTTCTATCTCCTCCTGCATTATTCTGTTTTTAATTCTTTGGCTTCCAGATTGTGATACCTTCCCTTCTCCATGGCTAAAAAGACCCCGTGTCAGAAGCCAGAGTCATTTATGAGGATAGGACACTCACCTGCGAGTGTTCAATGCAATCCTCCAGCTTTCTGGCTTGGTTAAGGGTGCAAAATTATGGTTTTGATTGTGTTTGTCTTCTTAAAGCTTAAACATTTTTGCAGGACAGAACTACTGAAAGTAACAATCCTCCCCTTTATTTTCGCTTTTCTTAAAATCAGTGATTTATTTTTGGAATTTTGTACCATCTCTGGTTGGATGGTTACACCTTGTTTTTCTATTTCTTTGGAATAGCCATACCCGCCCTTCTTCATTTCCTGTATGAATTATAAATAACCCTCCAGAAACCTCAAGAAAAGATCCAAATGTTCATTCTCACATGTGTCTCACCTTAAAAATTGTTGCATTTCATCATTTTGTTACCAAGTCATTTATGACCCTTCCCCAAGTACATTCATGATTCAAAACCAGTGTGATTAAAACCTTTCACCATTGTATTCAAAACTAGTGTGAGTAAAACCCTTCACTGTTGTATTCAAAACCAGTGTGATTAAAACCCTTCACCATATTGTACTAGTGATACATGCATTCAGGGAATTCTTCATAATTGAAAACCTCCTTAAGTTATTCCAATAGATTTAAATTCAGTTGAGAGTTACTTACTATATAATACCTTATAAACCTTTATATCTGGAACTGCAAATATTTTTATTTCCATATAAACAATTTTAATATGAAGGGATATAAATGTTTGTCTAGAAACCAAACCCAAAATATAAAATGTTGAAAGAAGGACACATAATTAAGGGATGGAGCAAATGGTAAAAAAAAAAATTGAGAAACAATGAAAAAAGAAACTTTGCAAATATTGGAGCAATAGATGATTCAAGAGTTGCATAAAATTATCGCTAACATTTATGTAATACTATATATCAACCACTGCTCTGAGCACTTTATAAATAGTCAGGCATCACTTAATAACGAGGATGTGTTCTGACAAATGGGTCATTAGGCGATTTGTCATTGTGGGGTCAACACAGAGTGTCCTTACCCAAACCTAGGGAGTGCAGCCTGCACACACCAAGGCTGCAGGCGTGGCCCATGGCTCAGGGCTGCAGACATGCACTGCCTGAACTGAGTACTGCAGGCAATTGTAACACAATGGTAAGTACTATGCACCTAAACATACCTAAATGTGGAAAAGGTGCAGTAAAAACTGTAGATAGGATAAAAAATGGTACACTGCATAGGGCACGGACCATGAACGCGGCCTGCAGGACTGGGGGCTTCCCTGGGTGAGTTGTGAGTGAGGGTGTGGACGTGGCTGTAGACTTTATAAACACTGCACACTTAGGCTACGCTCAGCTCATTAGATAAACTTTAGCTTACTGTAACATTTTTACTTTATAAACTTTTTAATTTAAAATCACTTTTTGGATCTTGTAATAACAGCTTAAAAGATAAACACGTTGTACAGCTGTACAAAAATATTTTCTTTCTTTATATCCTTAGTCTATCGGCTTTTTTCTAGTTAAATTTTTTTAAAGTTTTCAAATTTTTTGTTAGAAACTAAGACACAAACACACACATTAGCCTTGGCCTATACAGGGTCAGGATCATCAGTATCATGGCTTCCACCTCCACATCTCATCCCACTAGGAGGTCTCCTGGGGCGATAACACGCATGGAGCTGTCCTCTCCTGTCATAACAATGCCTTCTGCTGGACACTTCCTGGTGGACCTGCCTGAGGCCGTTTTCTGGTTACCTTTTTATATAGACATACATAAGTAGAAGGAACACTCTAAAATAACAACAAAAAGTATAGTAAATACATAAAGCAGAACAATGCTTTTTATTATGACTATTGAGCATCATGTACTGGACACAGCTGTGTGGGCTGGACTTTCACAGACCGGCAGTGCAGTCTGCTTGTGTACATCAGTGTCTCCACACACATGTGAGTCACACTTAGTGCTACATGTGGCAGTCCCAGCATCACCCGGCAATGGGGATTTTCCAGCTCCATTGTGATCTGATGGGCCCAGCGGGGAACGTGTGATCTGCTGTTGACTGTGACGCTGTCACAAGGCACGCGGCTCCCTTCCACGCGTGTCACCTGCACAAGGCGTCTGTGAAGCTGGCACTGCCCTTATGCCCATTTCCCAGATGAGGGAAATGACAGAGCTCAAATCTGAATCCTGGCAATCTGACGTCAGCTTCATATCCTGAGTCTTGAATCCTTCCTAAGCAAGGTGATGACTCAAATAAAGCAGAAGAGAGAAAAGAAAAGAAAGAGGCAAAGGAAAAGATGCATCCATACAGTGATGTTTTTCAAACGGTTTGGTCATGACCCACTTCACATGGACAGCCCAGACACACCCACGCAGGAACATCAACTGGGACTCACGCTTTCAATTTGCCACAAAGCCTGACACTTTCTACTCTATTTTCTTTCATTAAAAAAAAAAAAAAAACAAAACCATAAGACTGGTTTAGAGCTGCTAAGCTGATCTCCTGACCCACAAATGAGCTGTGACCCACATTTTGAAAACTGCCACTTAGCTAGAAACCCTTAACTCTCTTTCATCACAAAGGTAACAGAACGAGGGTGCAGTTTCAGTTGAAAAGAGAGACAGCGACATCTATACAAACCGCTTATTCTGAAGATGATAGATAAAAATTTCAGGGTAAATTACTCTAGCTTTAAAGTCAATAGGAAACGATGATATGGATTAAAGTTTTATTGGTAGTCTGAAAGATTTCTAACATGTTAACAAAATATCGCTGTAAATTTTGATATGGGAAACAAATAAATAAACTACAACAACAAAAACCTCACAACTTAGAATTTATAATTATTTCTCACATTATTGCCAATAAAACTGTGAGCAACTTAATTTTTTGGATTTATCTGTATCACATTTAAGAATATTTCTAGGCAATGAGATAAAATATTTAACAGAGGAGTTTTTGCAAGAGGCAAAATAATCTCATATGATCTGCTTAGGAGGAAAATTATATTTAAGGATAGTTAGCATATTCCTCACATTCAGCTACATAATGTTACATAATGGAAGGATATAAATGCAAAGTAAAATACAATCTCAGCTGATGAATGGGGATAACTATTCCATAGGGCTTATGTACACTGAGGCAAATAATATTTAAGCCAGTTGACAGTGGCATCCGATGAAATGGTTGATGATAGTAATAAAAATAAAGGTCACTTTCGCAGCTCAAAGTGTATAAAGGTTCACCGTTACAAGCAAGCCTTTTGGATTCAAAGGTTTTTAAATGTGGCTGTAGGTCCATGACAATTCAATGATGAATCCAAATTCAAATTTGACACTAAGGCTTAAGCCCAAGAATCAAACTCAAGATTCTAATAACCACTGGGTTATAAACTCCTAGAACCAAGAATGATTTCAGAAATACAGTGCATTTGCTTCAAATTTTAATTTTAGGTTTATATGGAAATGTTCCAGATACCATAGTGCATATGAAAATTAAATGTAAATGCCTAGAATTCAGTCCTTGCTGATAGCTGAATTCCAGCGATGGTTGCAAAGTATCTAGATCTTGGCTCCACAAAGCAAGTGCTCTGAACAGACTATCAAGTGCAGTAAGAACAATGCACTATGATTACAATGGAAGCAAGATACAGTGTACGTTTAACAAATGGAAACACACCATCTACTTGGGTTGTTTATTCATTCCAGGACCAAAACAGCTACTGAAATTTCTGAGTTTCTAATTTAGAAAATCTTAAATAGGGAGAGAAAGGTTTGGACAAGCCTGGCTAACAGTTTTCAAAAACTCATTAGTCCTGTAAAATTTCAATTTATCCTCTCAAATTTGCAAGGCTTCCAGCGCATTTACCAATAATACCCTTTCTTTTCAAGTTATCCTCACCTCCATCTGCAGTTCCCCATATCATTAAACTGAACACGGGGATGTGACCGCAGAAAACCATTCAGCATTCCCTGTCAATAATTACTATTAAAAGAAGAGAAAGAGGAGAGGTGGAAGAGATTAAAGTTCCCTGGTGGACTGGCTTCCCTCTTCAGCCAGATTTCTGTGAAATTCAGAGAATATTTCTGCATTTATAACACAAATATCAGTTTATCAACAAATATTTATTGGACAATTGTTACGGGCAAGGCTTTGGGGCTGGCTCCACTAAGGTGAGAACGTACATATGTTTCCCTTGTGATACACAATTCACATAATCATGCATAGGATAATTCAACTAACAGACGGGCCTGCGTCCGAAGCATCTCTCGGGTGTTAACAGGACCCTGGCCCACAGCGGTTAGCAGGGTGAGTATCCCGCAGTGGGCCACGTGGGCTCCTCTGATGAGGAAGCTGGAATACATGGACAGCGTGCAGACACATGCCAGGGAGCGGCGGGAGCATCATCCAGAAGTGGGACCGTTTGCGACCACCTCGCATGCCGCTTTCTGGAGTGAAAGGTGGCCCAGCGGCCCCTTCACCTTGCAGACAGGCCACTGGAGTGGCTTTGTCCTGCTAGTCCTGGCTCCAGTCCTGGGCCTGCCTGTGGCTATCTGCATCAGAGCTCAGAGTGTGATGGCTTCACTCTACCCCCATTATCAAATTTAACTCCCCCAAAGGCTGCAGCATCCCCTGGCCCCCTGGTGAGGCTGAGCCTCAGCCCTAACTTTGGGGTCGGGGTCCTGGAGTCTGTGGGGTGCTGTGCCCTGGCCCCGTGCCTCAGGCTGCCCCACTCAGCTGGCTCCACTGGAAGTCACCCGGAGCCAGCCATGGACGGTGCAGAGCCCACCGCCCGCTTCCCTCCCACACGTTGACCAGGTTGCTGGAGCAGTATCTCTGGACTGTGGATCTGGTCTCCTCGTTGCTCCGCTTACACATGGCCGATGGCTCCCTTTAGGAGGGATGGGTGCCTGAAAAGAGCCAGGGGTGGCATTCTGGGCAGAGGGAGCCCTCAGGAATGGATGGCATCAGGCTGGTGACCGTTTCAGAAGCCCAGCAAGGTGGACCCCTGGGTTCCACTTCACAAACCCCGCTTTTGAGATTCAGAGAGCACAGGCAACGGCCTGTGGGTAAAAGCTGTGCAAGTAAAAGCTAGAATCCAAACAGAGGACTCTCTGATCACAGACCCCAGGCCGTCTAGGATTAGCATGATGCCCACTAACCCACTTAGTTCACGGGGCTGGCAGGAAGCAGCCTCGGGCAGCATGGAGATGGCTGAACAGGTCCTGTTGGCCGGGCATGTGTGAGGCTGGTGGCACAGAGGCTCAGGGCAGGAGGCCAGAGGGCCCTGGGATGAGCCACTGCATGGCCGGCGACTCTTCTCCTCCATTGAATAGAATCGGGCGTTCAATTCAACGACTTGTGTGTCATCTATGGGAACATATATAGGTTCTCACCTTAGTGGAGCCAGCCGCAAAGCCTTGCACACAACAAGTGTCCAGTAAATATTTGTTGATGAACTGATATGAGTGTTATAAATGCAGAAATACTCTTCAAACTTTACAGAAGTTCGGCTTCTGGGAAGCCAATCTGCCAGAAATTTTAATCTCTTCTACCTCTCCTCTTTTTCTTTTGATAGTGAGCCTTCCTGACTCACTTCTCAGCTGGGAGTCGCCCCGGGATACAAGGTGGGTCCAAGAAACCTAAGCAGAAGTCAGCTGAATGGGGTTTTTCCAGAAAAGCTTTCACTCTTCTAATCAAGGGATAGGATTGGCTTCCAGGCCTGGTGCGCTTGTTCTTCTTTCCTCTTTCTGAGGGAGCGTGAATGCAATGGCTGGGTCTGCAACAGCCATCCTGTGGTCACGTGGGGAGCAGTGTGAGAACAACCCACACACTAATGCCTGTGGGGGTGTCCATGAGGTGCTGAGTCATCCCCAGCAACCCCCTAGCTCTGGACTTCGAGTTATGTGAGAAAAACAAACTCTGACTGAAGCTATGATATGGGGTTTTCATTCTTTGTAGTCAAATGCAAATTTTACTGATAGAACAAGGGCCTTGGAAAAAAGGACATAAGGACACTGGGTGCCTTGGGCAGCACTGGAGACAAACTTCTACGTCATCACAGCACAGGGCCAGCTCCCTCTTTAAGCACTGTTCAAAGCTTCCTTAAAGTGGTCCCAAGACCAGAAGCAGCTGTACCAGCGCCTGGGATCCTGCCAGACTTACAGAGTCCGCAGCCCCACCCAGACCTGGAGAACTGGAATCTGCATCTAACAGCATGGCCAGGGCCCTGTGCCGATGTCACAGCACTAAGTCCAGTGCAGACCGGTGGTTTTAAATCCTGGCCTCACACTGATCAACACGTGGGCTCTGCCCTTGGACATTCTGATCCGATGGGCCTGCAGAGAGGCGGGCCAAGTTTCCTGCGGGAACCATTCCCTCTAAGCTGTGAGGTGTACCATTAACTGTTAGGTTAATTCTGGACCCAACTCCGCAGTCCCATTCGGTCATCACAGCTGACTAGCCTAGGGCTTAGGAGGCTGACCCTTCAGACTCGACCCCCACGTGGAGCTGTTGGGGTGACCGCGCCACGGGAGAGTTTTGCCGTGATTCTGTGTCGCCCAAAAGGAAGGGCTCAGCAGTGGCTTGGGTGCCCAGACCTGCCTGCGGCGACAGCCTCCTGAGCCTGTGGAACTGGAACAGAGGAACAGAAGAGAGACGTTATTTAAAATACAACCGTGAGTCGCAACCTGGTGCCCTGTGGGACCGAAAGGAAAAGAGGTTGAGCCTCACGTGCTAAAATGACATCCCAGGGAGGCTGGCGGCTCCGGGTCAGCACAGAAGGGCGGGCCCGGGTCAGTGTGCGGCCGAGGCAGGGACAGGGCGGCCGGCTCCCGGGGAGATCGCGCCCCGCGTGGGGCGTCACAGCCACTACTCCGGCCTCACATGGACGCCCACATTTTATTCCAAGATCCGAGTGCGACCGGGCAATGGGCCCACCCGGGACCCGCAGCCCCGCAGCCCGGTGAGAAGCCAGGGCCGCACGCTGCCCCGCGGGGCTCATCGGGTGGTGACTGGGGCCGAAATTCTGGCGGCCTGGAGACAGCGTTGCCTTTACAGTTGGCGAGGAGCCATCGTGCCGGCCAGGGGACATGCCTGGGGGTGGCAGAGGCCTTCCCTGCGCAGCGCTCGCCCTGGGCCCCGAGGATGGGCCCCGCTCCCAGGGCCGGGCTCCTCCCTCCCAGGGCAGCGCCTCGGTGCCCCGCGGTTCATTCCATGTCGCGGCTCAGGGCCTGGATCGAACGGGCTCTGCAGCCAGCGAGTGAGGGCTTAGCCCGGACACGCCTACAGGAACCATCCAGGCACCGACAGCCGAGGTCACAGGCTTCCCTGCGGCACGATGGCTGCGCACCTGCGATGGGGGGAGCTGCCCTCCGCCCTGTCCGGGTGCTCGACGCCTCTGCAGCCCACGCGCCCTCCATCCCCACAAGAGCCTTGGGGTCGGGGTCACTGAGGGCTGCATGAGGGCTGCAGGGGCATCTGCTTTCGGGGCTGGCCCAGGGCTCGGAGCTCTGCCCCAGAGTCCCGGTCCCCAGAAAGCCTGGGGAGGGGACTCAGGAATGTCTGCTGACTTCCCTCTGCTCCGCCGGCCTCCGTGGCTATGTGCAGAGACACATGCACGAGGGCTCGTAAAGAAGCAAGGCCGCTGTGAGACTCAGGGACTTCTCTAAGAAGTGACTGTCGAAAGCGGACCGATACCTGCTAGCTCGCCACTGGATCGGAACCCGGCCTCGAAGTCAGGCCCGGCGCAGGCCACAGCACAGCCAGAGAAACGGCTGCCCACCCGGCAGGCTCCTTCCCTCACCTATGGCTTCAGGAATCTCTTGGAGGGAATCCTGGCGTTTGTGTCGCCAGAGCACTTATTCTGCCACATCTTAAATTTTGGAAATTATTTTAAGCATTTAGAAAGGCTGGAATGCTTTGTGTTTGGTTTCGTGTTTCTAAATGAAGTTAACTCTAGCTTAAAAATCAAAGGGCTCACACCTGTGATCCTAGCACTTTGGGAGGCTGAGTCAGGAGGATCACTTGAGGTCAGGAGTTTGAGACTAGCCTGAGCAACATAGTGAGACCCCCATCTCTAAAATAAAAATAAATCAAAGGGCCTGAGAGGTACCATCAATAGCTCTTAGAAAAAGCCATGGGCCAGGTGCGGTGGCTCACGCCTATAATCCCAGCACTTTGGGAGGCCAAGGCAGGCGGATCACCTGAGGTCGGGAGTTTGAGAGCAGCCTGACCAACATGGAGAAACCCTGCCTCTACTTAAAAAAAAAAAAAAAAAAAAAAAAAAAATTACCAGGGTGTGGTGGCTCATGCCTGTAATCCCAGCTACTTGGGAGGCTGAGGCAGGAGAATCGCTTGAACTTGGGGGGCGGAGGTTGCGGTGAGCTGAGATTGTGCCATTGCACTCCAGCCTGGGCAACAAGAGCGAAACTCCATCTAAAAAAAAAGAAAAAAGAAAAAAGAAAAAGCCATGGAGGAAGTTGTCCCACTGGGTAAGGAATCCTGTGGCTGGTGCCTCATCCTGAAAGACCAAGTAACGGCTTATATTCGCATCAGTGAATTGAGTATTCCAGAAGTGTCTCTGCAACACGTAGCCTTCTGCGGATGGAATTCCAACACCTCAAGAGAAAAGCTCCATCTCTCTAATTACAAAAGCATGGGAAATACAAGTAATATCAAACACACAATTATTTAAATGCTTGTGAAATAGAGAATTTTTTTTTCTTTTTTCTTTTTTTTTTTTTTTTTTTCTGAGATGGAGTCTCACCCTGTGACTCAGGCTGGAGTGCAGTGGTGTGATCGCAGCTCACTGCAACCTCTGCTCCCGAGTTCAAGCAATTTTCCTGCCTCAGCCTCCCGAGTAGCTGGGATTACAGGCCTGGCTAATTTTTGTACTGAATATTTTATAATATAATAATAATTAAGCCAGCCTTGCAAACATATGTCAAATGTTTCATCTGTGTCTATGAAGTTTAGAAAAGCTAGGATTTTCTGATGTCACGGAGTATGCATTAATAAAATAATTAAGCTCAGCATTATTTTCTACTTAAAAAGTTTAACTTGTTATTCTGGACAAGTGGACATTTGCTGAGCTGAGCTAAGTGCACCTCCTCTTTGACAGTTGATTGTTACTTCAAATAGTCACTCTTTCTTGTCCACACAGCTTATAATAAAGTAGAAATTTCTACTAAATATTATAATGAATGTTAAAATAATTAAAAGTAGTTCTGAACAATTTTGCAAGATAAAGATTGGGAGTTAAGAAGCTTTTTTGAAGTGAACTTTTATCAAAAGGCAGGCAATGCCCCCTTTCTGCAAGACCTTCTGATGCCCGTGTTCTCCTTGTGGTGCCTTCGAAGATGAGCTATCTGGGTGTGGTGATGCTTTTTGCCCCTGTGGTTACAAATATTATTTCCATGCATTTATTACTTTTACGTGGCCTATAATTATTCATTTAACACTCCCAGAGCCATCGAGTTAGATTCCATCAGCCACACACTGTGGGCAAGTTGAGCTTCGACTTGGCCAACCCTTCACTATCTGTGGTTGCGATCAGATCGATCCTGGAGCAATAGGCATCGATCCCCAAGGCAGGCAGCAAACACGTGTGGTCTCTCTCACACACACACTTTTCAGCTGGTGTACCGATGCCTACGTACGGAGGGCACCACGTGCACTCGTGAATTTGCTGTGCACCCACCAGGACATGGTCTGAGCCGACTGACAATGGTTGGTTTGTGCCAAGTTGAAACCCGAGCCCAGCGAGGACGTGGAGACACGAACTCCTCTGTCAGGTCCCCTTTTCAGGGCTTTTGAGAAAATCTTCAATTTGCCTTCAGCTAAATACTAAGTCTAGCCATGATTTTCAGTTTTTCAGAGACCACTGAGTGTTTCTAAAACTAAGACTCTAATTCAGGCCAGTGGAAGGAAAAGGTTATTGGGTTCAGAGCTTGGTCTCAGGGACCATCCTTGAAAATAACCACATTATTGTTGTAATTTAAAACTTGGTCTACAGCTACTCTTCAGCAGACGGTGATGGAGGTGGTAGTGTCAAGGTTAAAACATAAATTGAAAGAACAGAGTAACCAAGCCATGAGATAACTTCTCAGTGAGAGATGGCAACGCACACGTGAATAAATACACAGGGTCTTTAGGCAAGGAATTAGCTCCAAATGAATGAGGTGGGGTATTCATTAACTTCAATGACAGGTTAGATTTTATTTTCAGATCCTATAACATGTTCCTGAGATGAGAATATGTTTAGAGTTTTGCTTGGGAAAAACTACTTACAAATATTTATTAATAAAAGTTCATTTGCCCAAATTACCTACAGTCCCTAATTAAAATCTGAGGTTTATGCACTCTATTTCTCAATAATAAAGATCTCGTAGTTTCTTGGGTGAAATTATAGGCTGATTATTCAACTTACTACTCAGCATGTGTCTATAATGTCCAATAATAACTGCATTGTTTATCTTTAAAAGAATATGCTTTAACAGTACCCACCTCTTGAATTACCAGTAGGATTTTTAAGAATCCCAAATATAAAGTGTCTGGGTTGCAAAATTTTTCTTGATGGTTCCAAACCTAACATTTTAAGTAAGCTGAAGCTGTGCAGTTCCGCAGACCTGTCAGCTGTATTTCATGGTGGAGTGTGATGCTCTGTTACTAAAAATCGCAAAGAAAAACAAACAAGGGTGAGAGGCTTATGTGCAAAATCTTCCTTAAATGATCTCAACGTGTGGGGAAGTCTTTCTACACTTTTTAATTGTGTATTCATAAGACTGTCACCATTTGACATGGAAAATGTTTTTCTAGGCCTGCTTGTTCTGCTGCAGCAGCGGCGTGATGGCGGGCAGGCACGTTTCTTCTGGGTAAATTAAGGTCACAACGGGAGCTGTTCTTAAACTGTCCTTGATACGGCAAAGAGAAAAAAAATCAAGTAACAGAAACATTTTGTATTATACATATAATTAAAAGATCTTGTCTGTTATAAAAATCATTTTGTCATTTAGATATTTTATCCCTATTTGTAAAAAGGTATTGGCATTAAAATTCAGATGTTCTTTAATTAAGCTAGAAAGAACGAAATGGAATTAGTCATACCAAAAATAACCATGAGGAATGAAGGAAATAATTTACCCTTTTCTGTAAAAATTCTAGTTTATAGATCATTCTGTAATTTAAAATATGTGCATCATACCAACTTAGAAAGTATGGGGGAAGGGTTACCCATTTCCCATGTTCACAAATAATCACATTTGGAACGACTGTAATCAAACATTTATTTCCACGTTTGAATCATATACAGTGAACGATTCATACCAATAAGAACAAGTTCTCACATCTTTCACTGCAGGGCGTGGCCTATGCATCATTTGTTTTGTTTCTCATTTACTGATGTAAAGAACCTTGGACAAAACAGAATACAAACATAATCTGACACCGTGACATCTCTTCTTCCTCTTGTCTTGCCAGCTTTCTGATTTTCCCACAGGGTTATCCAAGCTCCGCGAAAGGCCAGTATTCACTAGGAATGGTCTGTCCAAATGACAATCTATGATACTTCCAATGAAAACAGGCCAAAGATGCAGACCGTGGTAGAAATCAGGATAGTAACACCAATGTTCATAGTTTAGGCTCTCTGATATTCTACTAAGGAACAACAAGAAAAAAAAAACCACATTGTTTTCAATTGCATACTCTTTTGAATATATAGTGCTGTAATAAGGGGCTGTGTGTGTACTTGTGTGCAGGACTCATGGAAAAATCAAATATGTTTCTAACGTCTCTTATGTAACAGAATATGCAGTAAGCATCAGTTCACAGCTTGATTTTATTTTACCAAGTATAGTTGCATTTTTAACATCAATAAGTTCAATGGCTTTTTCTTTTAAAAAAAGATACACATTTTTCATGATCCAAAAATTATTCCATGTAGTTTCTTTAGCAAATTTATTTGTAATTAATTTTTCATATCTATGGGAGAATATTTTTCAGTAATAACTCATATTTTCTCTCTATAAATACCATCAATTTTTTTCATGATTATTTTTGGGTAAACAGAAAGATGTACATTAGTGGCAGTTCTTTAAAAAAAAAAAAAACATGGAATTTTAGAACTGAAAAGGATTTGAATATCATCAAATTCTACCCTCCTCCTACAGATAGGAAAGCAGATTTTACATGGCACAGGAGGAGTGAGAACCCTCTCCACGCCGGGCCCTCTCCCCGGTCCCAGCATGGATTGTACCAGCCAGGACGAAGCAGGGAAGACAAGGTCACGCCCCAAGCCTCGCTTGGTACAGAAATGCTGAAAGGAGAAAGACAAAAAAAAAAAAAAAAAAAAAAAGCCTCTATTGTGATTTCATTTTAAAGTTTTCACTTCATAAAGAATACTGAGAATTAATGCCCAATATTTCCCTCTTAAATGAAAAAGGGGAATGCCATTTCCTTCCTCATGTTATATAGAATATTTTGTAGACCAAGTTTTAACACAGCTAAAAAGCAGCAAACAAGTCTGCCGGTACAAACGCTTCACGCCCTCTCTTTTTCAATGAAGCACTGTGTCGTAAGAAACTTTTCAAACGAATAAACAAGTACTGGCTCCCTGTCTCAGTAATTAGCAAATGAGCACAAGGTTGTAACACAAAGGCCTGAACACGGGGCCCTCAGGTTGGCGGTGAGCTGGCGGGTGACAGGCTGGGCGAGAATGACACATGTGCAGCACGGTCTCCAGCTTCACGCGTGCACCAGAAGGATGAGAGGTCTGGACGTCTGCGGCGTTAGACAAACAGCCACAGTGAATACAGGGATTTGAAGCTGGTTGGGCTGGAAACATACATGCAGCCTAGTAATAAAGAAATGGCCCTGATGTTCACCGTGGCTTTGTAAAACACAAGATGGGGACCGGGCAATGCCTGCCAAACGCAGAAGAAAAGCAGGTAGGGGCTCCCATGCCTCCAAGCTTCCATGGGGCCAAAATTAAACAGCGAGAGCTGGAAGACAATTGCTTTTTAGCCCTTTAGCAGTACTTATTAATTAGCTTAAATGTTAATGCTTCCTGTAATGAACTTAGAAATGTATTTAAATAATTTTTAGGGATTGTTGGCATTTATGATTCTTTGATACACAGTCCACATCACCACAGTTGGCATCAGAAAGCAGCAAACACCCAGGCTTGCCAAGCCAAACACCTCTGATCTTACCTCTGGAAGTATTTTTGAAATACAAGAAGTAAATCCCTTTTCTCCTGCATTTTAGTTTATATTAATTACTTTAGATGGCTGTACATTTTTTGCTAATTCCTTACTTTAAAAAAATTGAATTTACTATCTCATTTAGTCAGTTCACATTTTATAATTTCTATTCTAGCACTGAAATCTACATGGTTTGATTTCTAAGGCTTACAATATCTGCTGGAAGGTTGGCCTGGATTGGTTAGTTTAGTGGTTAGTACCTTTATCATTCCTTAAAATCCACCTGGCACGTCCCAGGTAAAAATTACTGTAGCTTCTAGGTTATCAGTAGTTATTCATTTTAAAAATTAAAAAAAAAAAAAGAAAAAGAAGAAATTGATTACATATCTTGAAATCCAGGAGCTATGAAATCATTCTTATCAAATGTTATCAGTGAGGTAAAGCTTATTTTAAATTAAGGACGTTCTCCATCTGGAATTAAGCTTTGGAGCTGCCATCCATGAACTCACAAAGCTGCTGCCGCTGCCACACTGTGAGCACCGTCCCACCCACTCCTGTCCTGTCATGTGATTTGATGCACATCTATTTGTTCAAGCGACCTGAAAAGCCGGTATTTTCGCTTCATGCTGACAATGGGAAGGCAATTCCGAGTGGTCATTTTTGGGCACTGCGGAGTCTCTGATATGTAGGAATTTTCTACCACATCTTCTTCCATCATAGATGTAAAAAGAATCCACAACTAGGAGGCTGAATTTTATTTTGGAAAAAAGCAAAAAATAAAAATTTCAAGACCAATCAAGATGCATTGAGACACTGCTTAAATCTAAGCTGCCACCCTGTGTTGACGTTCCTGGTGGAAATACCACGGATACACACCCACCACAAATGACCTCCTCAAATTCCACTTTCTCCATGAGAAAAATCAAGGAACGCAACTCAGAAATAACATTACATCCTGCATTTTATTCAATTCCATATGACAAAAATAGTAACCTAGACTAAGACATCCATTTCAATCAGTAGATGTGTCAAGCCACAAGATTTAATAATAAAAAATATTGGGTCTAGGTAACAATCCCCAGCTGCTCAGAGAGGTCCCAGCCCCGCATGGCATTACAGTATAAAAATAGTGTCTCTCTTCACCATGCAGAGGGATGGCCTAGCCCTGCACACAGGAGGGTCAGTCTCACTGTACCTTCATGAGCCATCTTATTTACAACACTTTACATTTCTCTTTAGTTATATACACATCCTTTTGGGAGAAGAGAGAACACTATATGGTACCAAATACTAACCAAAAAACAAACAAACAAAAAAACCACACACACACACCAAAAAGGACACAGATAAATAATGAAAACATTCAACTGCTGAAACACAGTGACCTTAAGCCACCTGTTTTCTCTGCCTAATGCTTGAGACACCCCGAGCCCTCATCCCGTGAGAAGAGGTGGCATGGTGGGGCGAAGTTACATCTCATCACCGTGGAAAACAGAGCTGTAGAGTTCAGTGTTCATTTCCAATAGAAATAAACAGCTAATGAGTCTTTGATACTCTTTTTGTTTAGTGACACGCTGGCACAAACAGCCTATCCTCTTACAATGATTGTTGTTGCTGCTGTGGTTGTTAGGAGAAGATTGTTCTATTTTTCTGTCTCGACCGAGAAGACTTCACTGTCTGATTCTTTCTTCAGGGGCATGCAACTCCTTGCAGTTACCCAGCTACCAGAGCATCTCTTGAACAATTTTGTTGTTGGAAGTTCATAGTGTCAGACGCCAGCACACTTGCAACGCACGAAAATGAGGTAGTTCACGACGCCGTGTTTGCGCTGCCTCGGCCGCCCCAGCCTCCGGGCCCTCCCGGCTGGATGCAGCAAAGCCATCAGCGCCAGGCTGTGTTCTGAAAAATCAGAGGACACTGTGCTTTGCTTTCATCTGAGAAGATAATAAATAAATCAGGAACTCGGAAAATTTCAAAGTCATGACTGATTGTACTGCCTGATACTTGCCATTTCTCTTGGGTTTACTGTCCACGTGACTAGTGCCACCAGGCAGCCACAATCTTGTCTGTGGGTGAGAGAGAGAGAGACAGACCCGCTTACATGAAAATCAGACCTGCAGAAGGTTCTCCTAGTCCCTTCCTGGCTTGTACTGACGTCATAGTCCTAGGATGAATTCACCAAGGTGTCGTTAGGGGGTGGTCACAGTTTTAAAGTGGGCTTTGTAGAAAAGTTAAATAGATCATTTTAATTTAAGAAATGGCAGGCCCTGTTTTACTGAGGAGCTGACAAGTCTTGGTGGCTTTTCTTTTTAAGTGGCATAGATTTCTAATATTGTTTGACCATAAGACAAAACAAGGAACTGTAACAGTTTTCCCATTTTCCTTAAACTGAAGTACTATTTATAAAATACTTTACATTTTTTAAAATTTTCAAATTATAGACAAACCTCCCTAATACAAAATACTAAAAGTGCAATAGTATAAATTAAGAGTTTGCAACCACATTATACAAACACTACCTTTTTATTGTACAGCTTTGATAATGTGAAATATTTTCTCACAACTGTTTATAATGTTGTGAGTCATTTATGGTGATGTTTGTCTGTAACTCGTTCCCCAGTTATTGGGCTACAGACCACACTAGAAAACAACTGTCCACATAGCAGCTACAAACATTTAAATTAAAAAAAAAAAAAAAAAAAAAAAAGGCTTATTACTGACAGGTACTTGCAGACAAAAAGCATGCTATCTTTCCCAACAGAACTTCACAATTTTGCCTGCATTGAAATAATCCACTTATTTATAGTAAAACAAATCTTGCTTAAAAAAAAAATCACATAGCCAGATGTATTCTGCAGTACAAAAGCTTCGTTTAAGGTCGGGGCTATTATACTGTGTGTTACCCGCATAATCTTAACATTATAAATACTACAGACGAAGATAGTGTCATGATACACAGCATTGGGAGTACTAAACCACGTCTTTAACATGAAGAGTTCTAAAAAACATCATTCAAGTGTCTAACTAATTCAGACGAAACCATCAAATGAGTTTCCCTGGAATACCGCAGAGGACCCCTTTCTCCCTCGTAGAGATTATTAGGTTTCAGGAGAAAGGAAGTGGACATGGTCTGAACTCTTTCTGTTCCTAAGGCGGTTTTCCAAGCACTTTTTTTTGAAGGAAACTTATTTAAAAGATTGCAAAGTTCTCAAGAACAGTCAGGCTTGCTGTTGAAGGGAGCGCCATGCAGCACTTACAAGACCACCTCTCAGCAGCCGCACAAAGTGTTTTCTGCTATGGGTGAAAGTGTAATGAGAACTGAGGCAAGAAAGGTCGGAGGCCTGATGCTCCAACTTCAACACGTGGGCCTAGGCAGGCCAGATGAGCAAGTCACTGGCTAGTTGATACCAATCTCCTTGTTATCCTCGATAAACCGTGTGAATGGGCGGCTGGCTGCTGTTTCTGAGCTTGCTTTGTCCAAGCTGACGATGGGTGGGCTACTGCCAGTGCGCGCTTTGTCCATCCCACTGGCCATGGTGCCCAGAGGTGGGAGGGCGCTGCCCCCGAGACTCACGGGGAGCTGGGGGATGCCTCCGTTCTGGATGACGGAGATCTCGTTGTTCTTCATGGCGAGCCCGTTAGTGATGGCTGCAGCATACTGGTTCCAAAAACTGGGGTCGACGTTCATTGCCCGAGCTGCCAGGTCCTTCTGGAACATTTCAGAGAACTTCAGGGCATCACCCCCTAGGAGAGCCATGGGGTTCTCCACAGACAGGCGGCGGCCGCGTCTCGCGGGGGCGTTATTCCACATGTGTGTCCCCATGTGCACCTGCGCGAGACACGGAGACAGCCCACGAGTAAGCGCCCAGACACGGAGGCAGAGCTGCTCCACTTCCACCGCAGCAGACAGAGGTCCACCCTGCTCCCAAGCGCGACTTAGGGACAACAAAACACAGGGGGACTTTTCTGGGCACTTTATATTTCTACATGCAAATATCTTGTTTTATTGAATACAATGAGCAAAACCAACAAATATAAATTAGTGAATGCGGTCTTTCAGTTGACAAACTTTAGAGTAATTTTCCCCTAAGGTGTAAAACCCACATGGCCACCCGGAGAATGTTCTGGAGCTTGAAGGGTCCGGGTCTTGCTCCTTCACTTGCCCAAGCCCTGGCTCCCTTCTGACCTCTACTGTCCCCCACTTTGCATCTTCTGCTGCTGGGACTCTCTGACTGTGCCCCTCTCCTCTTGCTTTCTCTCAAACAAGGAAACATTAATTCTAGAACATCCCAGGGCCACCTGCGGCCAGTAGGCCCTGGGGGCAGTTCTTCTCCAGCCCATGCACACCAGGTAGAAACCACAGGCATCTATCTTTGGGCTGTCTGAAGAGGCTGCCGGAACCCAGACAGGCTGGCTTTGCAAACGTGCACTTCACAGACAACAGAAAGCAGCCATCAGTCAACACAGTACAAGGCACAGGCCTGAGCCACCCAGTACTCCTCACACTCCCTCTCTACCGCTGCTGCTGCGATCTCATACAGGAACACAGCACAGCGCTGGCTCCTCTGCCCCAGCCAGGAGCTTCTCACCCAGTGCTCCTCCCGTGGGCCCTCTTGGCAGCCACATGGACAGAACGACAGGGCCTGTTGAATGGCCTCGCCTTGGTACTGCTTGTATTACATGTCAGGTTTAAAACCAAGTTTATTTTCTATCAGATTCAAGAGGGCTTCGGGCCCTGGACTGCCCACCAAGTTGCAAAGTGAGCGTTCTCACCCCTAACGAATGCCTAACCTGGCTGAAGCCATCAGAGGCCCAGCTGCACGTGATCCCTGGGAGAGGCCCAGGCTCCTGTTCCTCCCACAGCCGATTAACAGGATGTAGTCTAAGTGTGTGTGCACAGGGACACACACACATGCCAGACACCACACGACATGCACATTTGCACACGCACGTTATACATGTATGGATACATTACATACACCCACACATGGGGCACCTACACATGCACACTCACACACGACCCATACACATATGCACACACATAGGTACATGCTACTCACCCACACGCACACCTGACACACACATATCACACCCTACAACACACACACACACCACGCACACACACCCACACGCGTGGCATCTTATCCCCCTGGCCAGGATAGGAGCAGGACCTCGGCCGCTGTGTCTGCGGCAGGTGATGGAGAAAGCCACCGTGGCTCGGCCGCACCACAGCCGGGGCTGGAGCCTGCCATGCTCTTACCTTGAGGTTGCCCTTAGTGGTGAAGGCCCGGCCGCAGATGGTGCAGCCGAACGGCTTCTCGCCGGTGTGCGTGCGCTCATGGATCTGCAGGGCGCTGGCTGAGGAGAAGGTCTTCCCGCACGACTGGCAGTTGTGCTGCTTGGGCGTCCGGCGCGGCGGGGGGGCCAGCATGGGCGCCAGGCCTGGGCCCATCACTGTCTGAGGCCCGGCGGGGACCTGGATGCCCGCGGGCAGCGGGGGACCCTCGCCCAGCGCCATGGCCTTGCCGTGACCGTTCACTTCCATTTTGATCATGGTGGGTGCGGCGCTGGAGACCAGGCTAGGAGTGCTTTGGCTGGGACCTAGAGCAAAGTTGGGGTCAAATAACTGAGAAGGCAGCTCTTTCAATCTGTGTGTCAGTAAGTGCTGTTTTAAATTACCCATAGTGGAGCACCCTCGCCTGCAGAGCGCGCAGACGAACGGCCGCTCCTTAGTATGGCTGCGGTAGTGGATTTCCAACGCGCTCTTGCAAGCAAAAGGCTTGCCACAGACACCACACACAGTGCTGGGACACTTACCCCGCTCCCTGCTCAGGAACAGCAGGCTGAAGGGCACCTCCTCCTTGACGCCCGCGCGGCCAGGGGCGCCTCCGCTGCCCGGGGCGGGGGCCGGGCTGTCGGGCCTCTCGGTCTTGAGCGGGATTTCCTGGGGCTCCTCCGGGGCGCCCAGGCCCGGGGACTTGGAGCGGAAGCTCTCGCCATTGCTGGGGACCGGCGACAGGGCCTGCGAGGACGAGGACTCGGACAGGGCGGGGCTGCCCGCGCTGCGGCTCTCCAGGTCGCCCACGGCCGACGAGGAGTCGTTGCTCAGGCGGTCACTCTCCCCGGACCCGTTCTCCACGGACTTGAGGCCGGTCAGCTGCTGGCAGCTCATGACCGAGTCGATCATCTTCATCTGGTTCTCCAGGGCGGCAATGCTGGAGATGACCGAGGGCGGGGAGGGCGGGCAGGACCCCGCGTAGGACAGGAGCGGCTTGACCGGGTCGCTGGCCGCGTCCTTCAGCTCGGCGTCCTCCTCCATGGAGTTCTCGTCCATGTCGTCATCGTAGCTGCTCAGGGTCTCCGCGTTCTTGTCGTCGTAGGCCAGCTCGGAGTCCATGGCATCCTGGAAGCCCTCGGGCAGCGGCGTGTTGGGGATCTGGCCGCCCATGTGCATGCGGATGTGCTGCTGCAGGACCACGGCGTTGGTGAACTTCTTCTGGCAGATGGGGCAGGAGTGCTGCACGCGCAGGGGCGGCTTTGCACGGTGCACGCCGAAGTGCGTCTTCAGGTTGCCCTTGGTGGTGAAGGCGCGGCCGCAGATCTTGCACTTGAACGGCCGCTCCCCCGTGTGCGTCCGGTAGTGCATCTTCAGCGCGCTCTGGCAGCTCAGCACCCGGTGGCAGATGACGCACTGGTTCGGGTCCGTCATCTTCTTGTCGATGTTCTCTACCAGCTGCTGCAGCTTTGAGGTTTCCGACGTTTGCATCGAGTCTAGCAGCCCCCCGAACGGAAACTGGGCCTTGAACTGCTCGGAGACGGCGGGCAGTCCGGGGCTGCCAAGGCTCGTGGGTGCGCCGTCCACCGATGTGGGTGTAGCGCTGGCCTGCGCGCCTACGGGAGCGTCCCCGGCCCTGGCGTTGGTGCAGGGCAGGCTGACGGGCTCGGCTTTAGTCAGGGGCGGCCCGCCAAGGAGCGGCTGTGGGGACTCGGCGGTGGCCGACACGCCAGACTCCGTGTGGTTGAGGCCTGGGGACAAGGAGGCGCACTCGCTGGAGGCGGGCGAGGGCCTCTGCGGGGAGCGGCTGGCGGGGGTGGCGCTGGGGGAGTCGGCGTAGCCGTGCGCGCCAGGGACAGTGGGCGGCAGTTGCAGTCCCACGGACGTGGGCACGGTGGGCAGCACGGGCTTGCTGTCCAGCCAGGTGGTCACGGGCTTCTCGGGGGGCAGCGACATGCCGTAGGGGATGCCTGAGCAGGTGGGCACGTTGTCCAGGTACTCAGGGACCGGGTAAGGGTTCATCTGGATGTGGGGGTACTTCTCCTTGTGCCTCTGGAAGTGCACCTTCAGGTTGCCTTTGGTGGAAAAGCGATTCCCGCAGATGTTGCACTTAAAGGGCCGCTCGCCTGTGTGCGAGCGCAGGTGGATCTGGAGCGCGCTGTCGCTGCCGAAGACCTTGGCGCAGAAGCGGCATTTGTGCTTGAAGAACGGGTCCTCGGCGCTGGCCTTGGGCTCGAACACCGACACATTGGGCGGCTTGCCCTTGCGGTGCTTCATGAGCGCGGACAGCGGGTCCAGGGCGTTGGCCGTGGCCGCGATGCTGACCAGCGGGTTGGGGAAGATGACGCCGCTGGCGGAAGTCTGAGGTAGAAGCGGGCTTGGCAGGCCGGGCG